>NC_044035.1:308540976-309839833 GCF_901765095.1 Microcaecilia unicolor | reverse complement strand
TTGTGAGGGCAGCAGCCAGGGGAAGGTCAAGATTGGGCTGGGGAGGCTTAGCCTCCCCAAGCCTCTTATACGGGGCGCCTATGGATGACACCAAGATCCCTTGCTTGGTCGGTGACTCCTAACGTGGAACCTTGCATTTAGCAGCTATAGTTCAGGTTCCTCTTTCCCACATGCATCACTTTGCACTTGCTCATATTAAATGTCATTTGCCATTTAGATGCCCAGTCTCCCAGTCTCGTAAGGTCCTCGTAATTTTTCACAATCCTCTCACAATTTAACAACTTTGAATTACTTTGTGTTGCCAGCAAATGTAATTACTCCACTTATATGGCACCTAATTTATAAAAGGAAGTTTTCCTTTATCAAATACTACCAGTAGTAGCGAGTGAAATATGCACCTATAATTTAGGTGCAAGCAGTTACATCAGAATGCTGGAGATACAGTACTCGTGTAACTTATAGGGGTCCTTTTACTAAGGCGCACTAACAGACTTAGCACGCACTAAATGAAAAGATGCCCATAGGAACATAATGGGTGCCTTATCATTTAGCGTGCTCTAATCATTAGCACACTTTAGTAAAAGAACCCATACAGGCTCATTTTTGAAAGAGAAGGACGCCCATCTTTCGACACAAATTGGAAGATGGGTGTCCTTCTCACAGGGTCGCCCAAATTGATATAATTGAAAGTTGATTTTGGACATCCCCAACTGCTTTCCGTCACAGGGACGACCAAAGTTCACAGGGGCGTGTCGTAGGCATAGCGAAGGCGAGACTTGGGCGTGCCTAACACATGGATGTCCTCGACCCATAATGGAAAAAAAGGGCGTTCCTGATGAGCACTTGGATGACTTTACCTGGTCCTGTTTTTCTTACGACCAAGGCACAAAAAGGTGCCCAAACTGACCAGATGACCACTGGAGAGAATTGGGGATGACCTCCCCTTACTCCCCAGTGGTCACTAACCCCCTTCCACCCTCAAAAAAATCTTTAATAATATTTTGTGCCAGCCTCTATGCCAACCTCAAATGTCATACTCAGGTCCATGACAGCAGTATGCAGGTCCGTGGAGCAGTTTTAGTGGGTGCAGTGCACTTCAGGCAGGCGGACCCAGGCCCAACCCCCCCCCCCCCCCACCTGTTACGCTCGTGTTGGTAAATGTGAGCCCTCCAAAACCCACCAGAAACCCACTGTACCCACATCTAGGTGCCCCCTTCACCCGTAAGGGCTCTGGTAGTGGTGTACAGTTGTGGGTAGTGGAGTTGGGGGGGGGGTTCAGCACACAAGGTAAGGGAGCTATGTACCTGGGAGCAATTTATGAAGTCCACTGCAGTGTCCCCTAGGGTGCCTGGTTGGTGTTCTGGCATGTCAGGGGGACCAGTGCACTACGAATGCTGGCTCCTCCCATGACCAAAGGGCTTGCATTTGGTTGTTTCTGAGATGGGCGTCCTTGGTTTCCATTATCGCTGATAATCAGAAACGACCAAATCTAGGGACGGCCATCTCTAAGGACGACCTAAATGTCCCCGACCGTATTATCGAAATGAAAGATGGACGCCCATCTTGTTTCAATAATGTGGGTTTCCCCGCCCCTCCATCGGGACGTTTTGCGAGGACATCCTCAGTAAAACTTGGGCGTCCCTTTCGATTATGCCCCTCCACAGTGTTCTATAATTTATGCACGTATTTGAGTTCTTCCCAGGCTCCAGGCTCCTATATGATATGTGCAAAATATGATATGATCAATAACCAGACCAACATGATGGAAAGGGTTCAAAGAATAGTTGTAGACAAACACAAATCAAATATGAACCCTAAAAGAATACTTTTATTACTTCTACTGTATATATTTCACCAGAATTTAACATGTGGTAGGAAAAGACTTCAGAGCAATGCTACTTACTGTCAATCAACTAGTAGATATTAGCATATTTTGCCATCATCAGTCAGAAAAATATTCATATTTCATAAGTCTTAGTTTTTAAATTTTTTAAATTTAGGGGTCCTTTTACGAAGCTGCGGCAAAAGAGGGGCTGCACTGGTTTCAGTGCATGTTTTTGACATGCACCGAGGCTCCTTTTTACTACAGCGGGTAAAAGGCAGGTCTCTCTTTTTTTAAAGAAGTGGCTGTGCGGCAAGTGAAGCACTTGCTACGCGGCCGTTTCAGGGAAGCACTTACTGCCACCCATTGAGGTGGCGGTTAAGGCTCCCATGCTAACCTGGCAGTATCCGGGCAGTCCTGGAAATGGTCAGAAATGGCATGCTCTCGGAGTGGGAACTACTGCTGGGCTGCTGTAGCTCGGCGTTACTTCAGTTTTAGCGAGTGGTAAACCTGCGTAGGGCTTACCGTCACTTTGTAAAAGGATCCCAAAGTGTCTTCACACAGCTAGTACCCAACCAGCAGTAGTTGCCAACATTAGAGATTTATTAATGCAGCAGATGCTATTGTTTGCATTTTGAATCTCTAATGTTGGCAGCTACCGCTGGCTGGGTTTTAGCTGTCTGGAGAATCCTTTCTGGTAAGCGTTCTTTATTTGATATTTTTACTGTGAAGTCCCACATTGGTAGCACATCACTGTAAGCCTTTTTTCTCGTTAGTTTGAGACTGTAGTAGATTTTAGCTAGTTGTTTGTGTTATTAGCATGGAAGGTGGATTGTGTGTTTATTTGAATTGTGTGGGACATTTTGGCTATTATTTTTTTTTTTACTAAGCCTTCACAGGAGTAGGGTTTGTGCTAACCCTTCATGGTTTTGTAGTAAATTTAACTGCATGTCGTGATGCAAGTTTTGTCCATACCACGGTTGTGTCATGTTTTTGCTGGCTGCATGCTATTTATTACTTTGTTTTTTTTGAAATGCTTGTAGTGACAAAGGGCAGTTTCTTTTCTCTTTAGCAAATATATGGGGAAAGCACTTTGTTTTTAAATCTGATATTTTGTGCATCTTTTGATTGTTCCTATGGCTTAAACAGTGGCATAGGAAGGGGGGAGGGTGGTCCGCCCCGGGTGCATGCGCTCGGGGGGTGCTGGCCCCACTGGTTCCCTGCTCCCTGTGCCCCGGAACAGGTTACTTCCTGTTCCGGGGCAGAGAGAGCAGGGAACCAGTGGGGCCGACGCAGCTCCGAGTGATGTGCACTCGGGGCGGATCGGCCCTCCCGCAGGTAAGAATGCGGTCCAGGGGGGTTTCGCTCCGGAGGGGGGTGCGCCACAGGGGGGGGGGGGGTCGCACCATGCTGCACTCGGGGGGGGGGGTGCGCAGCGGCGACCCGCCCCAGGTGTCATTAGCCCTCGCTACGGCACTGGGCTTTAAAAAATGTTTGACGCCATTATGTTTGCATCAGTATGTGGGAATACACATCCCCTTTTTTATTTGTAGAACATATTTTCATGAGATTACCATATTTTATGTATGTTTCTGAGTATGGCATTTTTTATTCATGAATTTAGTACGTGGAAGTGTATATCATTTCTTATATGTCGGACATGCTTTTTTGAGACCATCCTGTATCATGTGTTTTTTTTTTAGAATGGTGCTTTTTATTCATTTATTCAGTATCTGGGAGTATATATCATTCCTGATATGTAGAACTTGTTTCATAGAGATTACAATGGACTATACATGTTCTTTTCAAAAGGGCACTTCTTAATTTTGAATTTAGCTATGAGTATTCTATTTGTATGTCCATATGCTTCATGATTTATTATGTACATTTTTGTTTTTTTAATGTTTGCAGTGTTTTCTTGCATGGTTAGTTCTGAGAAAAATTTGCAAGACAGCAATTATTTGTTTGACCATTGACTGGTTTTTATGTGTATTTTTTAGACATTTATCATATCATTTTAATTACAGAGTTCTATCTCTAATTGTTGTATGAATGATGTTTGTATGACAGACCCCTGATTCAGGCTTTTGCCGAAACATGGGCAGTGTCAAGTTTTGGAATAAAGGATTGCTTTCTGTGACTTCAGCATCCACCTGTTTATCTCATCTGTGACCTAATACACTCTTTTTTCCTTGACCTTTTGTGTTGTTATTCCCTTTCACTTGCTTGCCGTATGCTAATTTTGCCATTAGTGCATGAGTCCCTACCACCACCCATTCTGTAGGTGTCATGAAACACCTAGCCATACGCCTGGGGTTACCCAGCAGCCACTTTGAGGGTCTATCCTCAGCACAGCTCAGATCCACCTGCACCTGCCGCTCATGCTCTACACTAGCACCTGCCTTTGGGTGAGTCTCCCACTCTCAAATTATTCCCAGTGATTTCTAGGTTACTGGAGCCACACTCCCAGTGGTCCCACAGTTCTCAGAAAGCACTCACAGACCCAACACACAAATCACCACGATTCTTTATCAGTCCAGACAGGCAGAATGAACAAACAAATGTGTTTATTCTCACACTGGAACAAAGAACAAAAAATGTGCAATTGGCAAACAATGACAGGTAAGTGAAAAATGGATCAATTATAACACTAACTGAACATCTATATACTGTCTAAACAATATCTGGGAAGGTCAGGATATTTAACTGTTCACAGATCCTCAACAAAGAGATCTATCTTTCTTTCCTCCTGGGCTGAAACTGAACTCAAAACCAGTAACATCCAACTGAGATGAGTTCCTGGGCCAATCAGAGCCCAGTCAACAAGATTTCAAATATATACTGCTTGCTTCATGCTTGTGTTAAAGAAAAAGAACATTCAGTTCCCTATAACAGCTTTACAGCAAAGAAACACCACCCGCTGGCCAAATAGGAGAAATACACTTCTGAACATAAGGGGCCCTTTTATTAAGGTGTGCCGAAAAATTGCCTGCGCTGGTATAGATGTGTGCATTAGATGCGCGCAGGTCCATTTTTCAGCGCGCCTGCAAAAAAGGCCTTTTTTGGGGGCCAAAAATGGACGTGCAGCAAAATAAAAATTGGCGCATGTCCATTTTGGATCTGAGACTTTACAACCATCCATTGACTTAGCGGTAAAGTCTCATGCATTAACCAGTTGGTAATGGTCTACGCGCTTACAATGCCGATTACTGCTCAGTTAGCACCAGAAAACTTCCAGCGTGCTTAAAGGATGTAAGTAAAAAATGAAATTACCACCTGGGCCATGCGGTAGCCAGGCGGTAGTTCAAAACTGACATGCATAGGATGTGCGTACGCGCCTACGTGGCTTAGTAAAAGAGCCCGTTAGGCAGGAAAATATCCAATATATTTTACAGGCTTAAAACACACTGTTTCTTCATAGTAGGCAGTAAGGGCTCATGCACTAAGCACTTATTAATTAGTTAGTTCATGGCAATGTAGCTGCGCTAACTGGTTAGAGCAGAACATGCCCACTCTCTGTCTCCAGATCCACCCCAGTGCTAAAAAATTAATTCTATTTTTTAGCGCTTTAGTAGTGCATGCACACCCCAAAATTACAGCAGGACACCTCAGCACACCTCTTGATATGCCATTTTTTTGCTGCGGTAATCATGCTTTAGTGTTTACTGCAGCTTAATACAAGGGCCCCTTAGTGAAAATGCAAGTGGGTGGAGCATGGGTGTTCTTTCTAGCAATGCTCACAACTTATAGAATATTATCAGTTGTACACATTGCAAGGTGCACATAGGTGCACCAGTTTATATCAGCCTTTGACCTGGCATAAATGGTCACTCCTAAATTTTGGCATGCCAAATTGGATTAGTGCTGGTATTAGTGCAGGTGAAAGTCTCTCATGGAGCATCACTATCTGTACCCTTATCAAAAGAAATTGTACAATGTGATACCCAACAGCGACCCTTCCCATGCTCTGGAATTTACTCCCAGAGGGGCTACGTCTAACTCGAGAGTACCTCTACGTCAGGAAGCACGGACATACTTGAATCTTCAATACCCAAGCATCAAAGGACTCAAATACAAATCAACGTATGCATCCAGCTTTCCCTATCTAAGCGCACAACTATGGAACGCATTGCCAAAAATAGTAAAAACAACGTACGACCACCTAAACTTTCAGAAAGAACTAAAAACAAACCTGTTTAGAAAAGCATATCCTACCGACCCAACCTAAAAGCCTGAGTACCTGCAACATACATGAACCTTATTCTCTCACAATAACACCTTGTATTTGTTCATACCGGAACTGGCGAACACCATTATGGTACTATGTAAGCCACATTGAGCCTGCAAATAGGTGGGAAAATGTGGGATACAAATGTAACAAATAAATAAATAAAATAAATATTATGCTGTCATTGCTTTATATCTCTATTGTTTGAATTTCAGTGCTCTTAAATGTGTATATTTTTGATACTGTTTTAATTAGGTTTGAATTTGCTGTTCTCAAGTTTACCTTATTTATTGTATTTGTTTATATTTGGTCATTTTTACTATTATGCTGTTAACAGAATTGTAAGTTATATATTAAACTGTACCTGCTCTGCACCACCTTGGGTGAATCTCTTCATAAAGGCAGTTAATGAATCCCAATAAATAAATAAATAATGTATTAGGCACACCTTCACCACTTTCAGCGCTACTTTATAGGATCGCTTCCAACATGTGCACAGAAGTAGGACTATTTTTTTTCTTTTAAACAAAGGGGGAGTATTGTTACATTAAATTCCAATATATATGAGAATATTGCCAAATGTTGTATTTTAGATTCTAAAATTTAAATTTTTCTGAGCCCTAGGATAAGCCTGTGTACTCAGCAGAATCCAATGTGCTTTTCCTCCACCTAATAAGCAATCCAGTCAACTACTGTATACAAATCTATGATTATTCCAAATGGGAAAACAAACAGATCTTCCAATTATAGACTTCATGATTAGGTTGTGCATCTAATATAAACTTGCTTGTTTATGCTGCCTGCATCTGCTTGTAAGATATTTTGAATATGTTGCCAAACTCTGCAGGTGCACTGGCAAAAGCCACTGCTGAGACTGGGATGGATTCCAGGAGACAGAGTTTTTTTTCCTCTAATTTATTTTTTGTACCACAAATATTTAGCTGCATGATTATGACAATATTTTTTACATGGATGAAAAATATTTACCTGGAAAGCTTTTGACTTTTAAATGGTTCTATCTCATCTCGAACTGGGCCCGATCTAGAGGAAGACTAGTCTCTCCTCTTTGGAGCACTTAAGAACTGTTTGGGCTGCAGAAAGATGACAAGTGAAGTTCCTGCTTTGTCACCATTGTCCACTAGCTTTGTCCCTTCAAGAGTAGCCTCTTTCAGGAAGATATTGAAATGCTGTGTATAAAAATGACAAGCAAAATAGGACTGAATACTCCAGCTGCAGTTCTTACACCTATGATGACTTTCCTAATTGCACCTATCATGACTTTCCTAATATTATATTGCTGAGAACGCTGAATATTATTCCAGATTTCCTACAGATGGAAGCAAATCTTTTAAAATGCTGTGGGAAGAGGTGGTCCAATTAGTTGACACTCTGCACAGCAGGGTGAGCACATTTTGGAATTTGTTTATGCAGGGACCCCTGACAAAGGCCTGTGTGCTGAAACGCGACCTGTGTTAGGTCTTGGTATCATGCATAACTGAGGTTTAACCATAGGCGTAGTTTGACTGTTTCATTTGGGGGGGGGGGCAAAGAATGGGCGGAGCATATTAGCATATCATTTGCATATATACATATGCAAATGAATATGCTAATATGGAGGAAGGAAATGAAATTTACAGGCAAAATATCACAGATGCACATTTCAAAAAGCTGACACATTTCAATTAATAAATTATGAATAAAATACTTTTATTTACCTTTGTTGTCTGATCATTTAGTTTTTCTATTCGCTTTGATCCCAGTGTCTTCTGTTTTATGCAGTGTCTTCTTTCCAGTAGGCTTCCCTCTGCTCCCCACCCTCCCAGTCCCATCCATCTCTTGCTCCTTCCCTCTGCTCCCCACCCCTCCCAGTCCCATCCAGCTTCTGTTCCTTCCCTCTGCTTACCATCCCTCCGTCCCATCCATCTTCTGCTCCTTCCCTCTGCTGTGCCTGACCTCTCCCAATCCCATCCATCTCCTGGTCCATCCCTCTGCTCCCCACCCCTCGCAGTCCCATCCATCTCTTGCTCCTTCCCTCTGCTCCCCACCCCTCCCAGTCCAATCCATCTGCTCCCAACGCTCCCAGTCCCATCCATCTCTTGCTCCTTCCCTCTGCTCCCCACCCCTCCCAGTCCAATCCATCTGCTCCCCACCCCTCCCAGTCCCAACCATCTCTTGTTCCTTTCCCTAGAGGCAAGCTTTTCTGTAATTGCTTTTTTAGATACGTAAGGCATGGGAACTCCGGAACTGGGGTTCTTTCTCCTTGTAGACCTTTAGAGACTTTCCTCTGCCCCTTTGTGTTCCTTCATGTTTGATCTTTCAACACTTCTTTCTTCTCTCTTTGGAAGGCTGTGGTGATGGGCTGGTTCCATGTGTCAGCTATCACCTGTTAGCAGTGCAGTAGCTTTATATGTTGTTATTGGTCTCCTCTGTCCAGATGTTTGCCAAAGGTTCTTCCCCTCACTATGTGGTATGATGGCTGAGGAAGCAGGAGCCCCAAACACAAGGGATTTATAACTGGGATTGGTATTTATACCAGCACAGTTTTTCTCCAAGAGGACTCTCCTCCTATCACAGTCCAGTCTCTGGTAGAAGAATCAGCCCCATTTTCCAAAAGCTGTGGGTAATTCAAAAGTGGAAAACTCAAGAAGCAATTCTCAGGGATTTGTCTCTGCAAATCCTTAAGGGAGTAGAACCATAGGGCTCCTTTTTCTAAGCAGTGTAGGCACCTACACGCACCCAACATGTGCCAAAATGGACTTACCGCCCGACTACTGCATGGCTCTTGCGGTAATTTCATTTTTGGTGTGTGTCCAATACGCGCGTCTGAAAAATATTTTTTATTTTCTGGCGCATGTAGTGGACGTGCGCCAAGTGGCATCTGATGCACATAGGTCATTACCGCCCAAATTCTTTACCACTAGGTCTATGGCTGGCGATAAGGTCTGAGACACAAAATGGATGTGCGGCAATTTTGATTTTGCTGCACGTCCATTTTCAGGTGGGGGGGGGGGGGGGAAGAGGCCTTTTTTACAGGTGCACTGAAAAATGATTCTGCGTGTGCCCAAAACCCGCACCTACACTACCGCAGGTCATTTTTCAGCACACCTTTGTAAAAGGACCCCATAGGGTCTTTGAACAATGAAAACAACAGAGAAACAAATCAAGATAATCATCTCCTGAAGAAATATATTATCTGTTATTTGTAGATTCATGATATGAATACTCAATGCTACAGTAATTTCAATTTGAATTCTGTGTACCAGGCTCTGTCAGAATGAGAAAGTATTTATTTTTTTCATTATTCAAAATTTCTACATTTTACGTATGCTCCATTTTCTCTGCTGTTTGAGGAATACCATTAAAATGTCACCATCTTTTCACTTAGCTTTTTAGAACTCCATAGCTTAAATTTGTTGGTGTTTTCCATCTTTTTTGTCCTTTATTAATTTGGGGGTCCATTTACTAAGGTGTGCCAAAAATGGGCTGTGCTAGTGTAGGCGCATGTTTTGGGTGTGCGTAGATCCATTTTTCAGCGCAACTGTAAAAAAGGCCTTTTTAAAATTTTTGTCGAAAATGGACATGCAGCAAAATAAAAATTGGAGTGCATCCATGTTGGGTCTGAGACCTTACCGCCAGCCATTGACTTAGCAGTAAGGTCTCACGCGTTAACCATGTGGTAAACGTCTATGCATGTAGAATCACAATTACCGCTCAGTTTCTGCCACAATAACGTCAGGTTAAATTTTTTGCTGGTCCAGGAAATTATGCAAAACAATAGACTAATTAGAGAAAATTCATCTCCTACTAAGTGATTTTCAAGAAACTCTATCAATTTGCCCAGAGGTATTCCAACCAGAAATCTTAAAGGTATACATTCATATTTCACCATTGTGGACACATTTCAAAGTATTAGTTTTATCAATTAACATGAGGACCAAAGGACAACACACCATAGGCATTGTTCCCTCTAAGCCAAGGGTTCTCAACCCTTTCCTTGGGACACACATTGAGGGGCATAATCGACCAGAAACGCCTATCTCCATGGGCGTTAATCTCCGAGAACGGGTCCGTGAAGGGGCGGAGTGAACCGTATTTTTTAAAAAAAATAGACGCCCATGCTTTATTCGCCAAGGTGTGAGCTGGGCGTTTTTGCTTTTCACCGATAATGGAAAATGAAATTGCCCAGCTCAAAAACGAATAAATGCAAGGCATTTGTTCGTGGGAGGGGCCAGGATTCATAGTGCACTGGTCCCCCTCACATGCCAGGACACCAACCGGGCACCCTAGGGGGCACTTTTACAAAAACAAAAAAAAAGGTAAAAGAGCTCCCAGGTGCATAGCACCCTTCCCTTGGGTGTTGAGCCCCCCAAATCCCCCTCAAAACCCACTGCCCACAAGTCTACACCAGTACTATAGCCCTAAGCGGTGAAGGGGGGCACCTACATGTGGGTACAGGGGGTTTGGGGGGGGTTGGACGACTAGTAGCATTAAGCAGCACAATTGTAACAGGTAGGGGGGGATGGGCCTGGGTCCACCTGCCTGATGTCCACTGCACCCCCTAACAACTGTTCCAGGGACCTGCATACTGCTGCTTGGGAGGAGGGTATGACATTTGAGGGTGAAAGTAAAAAGTTGTGAAACATCATTTGTTGTGGTGGGAGGGGGTTAGTGACCACTGGGGGAGTCAGGGGAGGTCATCCCCGACTCCCTCTGGGGGTCATCTGGTCATTTAGGGCACGTTTTGGGGCCTTATTCGTCAAAAAACAGGGTCCAGGAAAAGTGCCCTAAATTCTAGCTACAAACGCATCCATTATCGGCGAAGGGCACCCATCTCTGTTCGGGTGATAACCACGCCCCAGTTCCGCCTTCACCACGCCTCCGACACTCCCCCGTCAACTTTGTCCGCATCCGCGACGGAGTGCAGTTGAAAGCGTCCAAAGTTCGGCTTTCGATTATGCCGCTTTATTTGTTTTTGTGAGAAGAACGCCCATCTCCCGATTTAGGTCGGAACTTGGGCGTTATTCTCGTTCGATTATAAGCTGGTTAGCCAGTCACATTTTCATGATATCCATAATGAATATGCATGAGGTAAATTTTCATGCACTACTTCCATTGTATGCAAATCTATCTCATGCTAATTCATTGTGGGTATCCTGGAAGCATGACTGGCTAGGTGTGTCCTGGGGATTGGGTTGAGAGCCCCTTCTCTAAGCTGAGCGGGTGTCCTCCACCTACAGTTCTGCCAATGTGGGGTGCTGTTTCATTATCACATTTTCAATAGTGAGAGACAGGTAAGGTCTAGAGGACTCCAGGAAACCTGTCTGTTGTTAGCAATTGAAAACACAATATAGAAGCTCCCTCCCCCCTCCAGCAGCAATGCAGTTGGATGACTCTCATCTTAGAGGAAACAGTGACCATAGGGTACGTGACCCTGAGGATGGAAAAGCCAGAAACCAATGTAGGCTCAGGGGCAGACATTTAGCAGAGGGCCCCAAAGTGCTCCAGCAGGTTGGATCTTCAGCTTCAGCTTCACTACTACTACTACTATTTAACATTTCTAAAGCGCTACTAGGGTTACGCAGCGCTGTACAATTTAACATAGAAGGACAGTCCCTGCTCAAAGAGCTTACAATCTAATGGACAAATGTACAGTCAGTCAAGTAGGGGCAGTCAAATTGGGCCATCTAGATTTCCTGAAAGGTATAAAGGTTAGGTGCCGAAAGTAACATTGAAGAGGTGGGCTTTGAGCAAGGATTTGAAGATGGGTAGGGAGGGGGCTTGGCATAGGGGCTCAGGAAGTTTATTCCAAGCATAGGGTGAGGCGAGGCAGAATGGGCGGAGTCTGGAGTTGGCGGTGGTGGAGAAGGGTACTGAGAGGAGGGATTTGTCCTGTGAGCAGAGGTTTCGGGCAGGAACATAAGGGGAGATGAGGGTAGAGAGGTAATGAGGGGCTGCAGACTGAGTGCATTTGTAGGTAAGAAGGAGAAGCTTGAACTGTATGCGGTATCTGATTGGAAGCCAGTGAAGTGACCTGAGGAGAGGGGTGATATGAGTATATCGGTTCAGGCGGAATATAAGACGTGCAGCAGAGTTCTGAACGGATTGAAGGGGGGATAGATGGTTAAGTGGCAGGCCAGTGAGGAGTAGGTTGCAGTAGTCAAGGCGAGAGGTAATGAGAGCGTGGATGAGAGTTTGGGTGGTGTGCTCAGAGAGGAAAGGGCGAATTTTGCTGATGTTAAAGAGGAAGAAGCGACAGGTCTTGGCTGTCTGCTGGATATGCGCAGAGAAGGAGAGGGAGGAGTCAAAGATGACTCCGATGTTGAGGGCAGATGAGACGGGGAGGATGAGGGTGTTATCAACTGAGATCGAGAGCGGAGGAAGAGGAGAAGTGGGTTTTGGTGGAAAGATGATAAGCTCGGTCTTGGCCATGTTCAGTTTCAGGTGGCGGTTCACATAGGCTTCACATAGGCTTGAGCCCCTATAGCCTGGGGATCTACATCAGTTTTCCTGTTTGCATTCCCTTAACCCTAGTCCTGTCAGACTTGTCAAATTGATAAGTTAAAGAGTGATAAATCACCTGAACCGGATGGCATCCACCTACGGTACTGAATGAACTCAAACATGAAATTGCTGATCTGTTGTTAGTGATCTGTAACGTTGTTAAAATCATCCATAGTGCCTGAAGATTGGCGGGTGGCCAATGTAACACCAATTTTTAAAAAGCGTTCCGGGGGGATCCGGGAAATTACAGACTGGTAAGCCTGACCTCAGTGCCGGGAAAAATAGTGGAAACTATTATGAAGAATAAGATTATGGAACACATAGACAGACATGGTTTTAATGGTTCAGAGTCAGCATGGATTCAGCCAAGGGAAGTCTTGCCTCACTAATTTGCTTCATTTCTTTGAAGGCGTGAATAAACATGTGGATAAAGGTGCTGGTTGACGTAGTGTATCTAGATTTTCAGAAAGCTTTTGACAAAGTTCCTCATGATAAACTCCTGAGGAAATTAAAAAGTCATGGGATAGGAGGCAATATCCTTCTGTGGATTAGGAATTGGTTATTGTACAGAAAACAGAGGGTAGAGTTAAATGGCAGTGCATGCAAATATCTCTCATGGCTATTCATAGTGGTTATCCTCAAAAGTTGACTGGTTGATGTGCCTCCAGGACCAGGTTTGGGAACCACTGATGTTTTTTCATTTGTTCACTTCTAAGTGACACATATTTTAAATAAATGCCCATCTTGCATAGGATGTATTTACAAGCACAGCATGCACCAATTTACACATGTAACTTACAGAAAATTGGGGCCCTTTTACAAAGGCACGAGGTGCCTACATGCGTCCAACGCATGTCAAATTGGCACTACTGCTCGGCTACTGCGTGCCTCAGGTGGTAATTCCATTTTTGGAGCTCGCCCAAAACACAAGGTAGAAAATATTGTCTATTTCCTACTGCGTGGTGCTTACCCAGCGGTAATAGGCAGTTGACATGTGCTGGATGTGCCCGGTTAGCATGTGAGACCTTACCGCTAAGTCAATGGGTCTCAGGCCAAAAATGGACACGCGCTGGTTTTCATTTTGCCTCACGTCCATTTTCCGGCACAGAAAAAAATGCTAGGAAATGGACCAGTGCGCGTCCAAAACATACGCCTACACCAGCGCAGGCCACATTTGGTGTAGGCACATTTGTAAAAGGGCCTCATTGTAAGTTACACATGTTGTTGCCACATATAGGGGTCCTTTTACTAAGGTGCGCTGAAAAATGGCTTGCTGTAGTGTAGGTGCGGGTTTTGGGCATGCGGCAATCCATTTTCAAGCGCATCTGTAAAAAAGGCCTTAAAATTTTTTTTTTGATGAAAATGGATGTGTGGCAAAATCAAAATTGATGCGTGTCCATTTTGGGTCTGAGACCTTACCGCTAGCCATCGACCTAGCGGTAAAGACTCATGCGGTAACCGGGCGGTAATGACATATGCGTGTCAAATGCCACTTGGCGCGTGTCCAATATGTGCGCCTGAAAATAAAAATTATTTTTCGGATGCGCGTATCGAACGCATGCCAAAAATGAAATTACCGCAAAAGCCACTCAGCAGCTGGGCGGTAACTCCATTTTGGCATGCTTACATGGTTTAGTAAAAGGGCCCCTCAGGTTGCCACAACCTGCGTGTTACTGACTAACTACTACTACAATATGTAACATGTTTATGCAGATAATATAACAGTGCAATATGTAATATGTTTATGCAGATTGTGAAATTGTTCGATAACCCTTTGTAAAACATCTTCCAAACCAGTCATGTAATTATAAGGAAAACCACTTCACTTTAATGTGAACTGTAATGAACCCTTTTTGGGGATATGGTGGTATACAAATAATAAATTGATATTGATAAAGACGCTTATACTAGTTATATGGATGGCAAAAGTGCAAGCACCTAGATGTTAGGTATGCTGATACTGGGTTACTCCAGTATTCTGTCACAGAAACTAGGCTCCTTGGTTCCATTATAGAGTAGGTTCCTACCATGTACCAAATTATAGAATAACCCCCTCAGTGGCCAATGTAATAAACTGTGTTAATTACAGCACAGTGATTATTTCAGATTTTGCATTGATTTTTAATGTGTTTTGATAGCATCCTATGTAGCAAGAATCAGCATACACAAAAAATCAATGCCAAACTGGAGGTAAACTGCTACATTAAACTTAAAGCAATTACTATACAAATGCACCCTAATGAATTCATTAGCATGCAAATTTATGCTAATTTTCTGCATGTGGAATTACCTCTGACTCAGAAAACTGTGCTAAAGATTAATGTCAATGTCAGTGCTATGCTTATTAATCGCTATATCCCCTGATTAAGGGTTCATTGTGATTTACAAGTAAAATTATCAACAAACAAAGTTTAAATAAAAAATGTTAAAAAATTAATAACACAAAAAGATAAGTTTCCAATTTTTTCCTAAAACTTAAGTAATTCATTTCAACTGTGACATCAACTGGAAGAAAATTCCATAAGGGTATCAGTACAACTCCAAAGATAGTGTTAAATATTTAACCCCCCCCCCCCCCCCCCAGATCTTCCCAAAATATACAGGACAAAGAAGTAACTGCTCGATCAATTTTGAAGAGGAGCCAAATAGAAATGTAGAGATTGACTTAATCAGAAAATAAAGTGCCAAGTCATGAATTACTTGAAATAAAATACAGAAAGCTTTGAATCAAATACATTCAGCTATTGGCAACCAATGCAGAATCTTCATGTAATTAGAAACACTGGTAAATTTGTTAAGCCTAAAAATCAATCTTACCACTATTCTCTGCATAAGTTGAAGTTTCTTAAGATATTGAGTATTAAAAGTTAAGGGGGTCTTTTTCTAAGACGTGCTCACGTTTTTAGTGCGTGCTAAAAATAGGCGCATATCTAAATGTTAGAGACACCCATAGGAATACATTGGCATCTATAATGTTTAGGACGCGCCTATTTTTAGTGCGTGCTGAAAACATGAGCGCGCTTTAGTAAATGAGCCCCTTAGTATAATACATTACAATAATCTAAATGAGGTAATATTATCATTTGAACCACACAAGCAAACGTTTCTTTGGTGAAAAATGCACATATTTATTTATTTATTTATTTATTGCATTTGTATCCCACCTTTTCCCACCTATTTGTAGGCTCAAAGTGGCTTTAGAGTGTGGTTATGACATAATCATTTTGTGTTAACAGGTACATTTCTTATAGTTTGAATGTTGGTAAGAGAAGATAAGCATAGTCGTTTCATGATGACAAGTACAATTCTTGCTGTTTAAAGATTGGGTAGGGGAGGATAGACGGGAAGTGTTAGGTAAGTTAGAGGTGAGCTGTGGTAATTGTGTGATTTGTTGAAGTAGTTTGTAGGCTATGTATTTTCCTTGTAGGCCTTTTGGAAGAGATGAGTTTTCAGAGATTTGCGGAAGTTAGTTAATTCGTCAATAGCTTTTTTTCATTTTAGTTGTCTCTGTTTCAAAAAATGATCTATATAATAATTGGTCATTCTGCTTCCCTGGCTGGCTGGCTGGGTTCATAATAGCATACTGACGTCAGCTCGCCTCCAGCGTTCTCTTCCCTCTCAGTCCCGCCCTCGAGGAAAGATGAAATGACATCAGAGGAGGGCGGGACACTGAGAGGGAAGGCAAGGGAAGGCTGGAAGCGAGACGAGCCGAGCCTGCCGCCGCTACGACCTGAGGTAAGATGAATGGCTTAAAGGCAGGGTGGCAGGAAGGAGTCACTGGCCATGGAGGGGAGGGAAGAATTGTTGAACATGGATGGGATGGGAGGGCAGGGCAAAGGAGAATCACTGGACATCAATGGGATGGGAGGCAAGGGGAGAATCGCAAGACACGGATAGGAGGGCAGGGCAGGGCAGAGGAGAATCGCTGGCCATGGAGGGGAGGCCAGAATCGCAGGACACAGAGGGGAGGGGAGAATCGATGGACATGGATTGGATGGGAGGGCAGGGTAGAGGAGAATCGCTGGACATGGATGGGAGGAGAGGGAAGAATTGCTGGACATAGAGGGGAGGGCAGGAGAGAAAGGAGAAATCGCTTAGACAAGAGCCTTCCTAGAGCCTTTTCATTTTTCACAAAATGGGTTTTGTTGCTTGTTTTCCATAAAAGATTTACTTGTGAGTGATAAGATAATGAAGAGTCAAGTATGACTCCCAATACTTGAGGCTCAGTTTCAACCTTAAAAACATCATTTTCTGTTATTTTTATAGTGGACAGAATTATATCTTCTGGTCTTTTAAACCACAGGATCTTAGTTTTGTTTGAATTTAATTTCAATTTGTTCACACTTGCCCATGCTTGTATTCTATTAATTCCATTAATAATTATGTCCGATACATCCAAAATAATGTCAAGGACTGGAACAATAAGAAGATATTGTCCGCATAAGATAAAAGTCTTTTATCAGCATTCAATTTAATTTGACCCAGAGATGACGTGAAAAAATTAAATAGAACTGGAGAGAGCGGGGAGCCCTGAGGGACTCCACACCCTGATGACCAAAAATCAGATAATGTTTTGTGAAAACTTACACTATACATTTGATTTCCTCAAAATTTTTTAAACCAATTATAAACAGAGTCCCCAATACCTATATCTGCTAGCTTAGTAAGTAAAAGAGAATGATCTACGGTATCAAACGCAGCAGAAATATCAAACTGTAATAAAATTGTCTGCTTTCCAGTACAAAGCTGCTCTTTCACATATGATGTTAATACCAAAAGAAGTGTCTCTGTACTATAGGAGGCCCTAAACCCAAATTGAGATGGGTGCAAACAAGAAAATATATCAATATATTCCTGAAACAATTTACTTACATGAGTTTCAATTAACTTTGTAAAAACTGGTATGCTTGAAATAGGCCAATAATTGGAAAGTAATGAACGATCACAATTATTACTTGTAGGTATAGGTGTAAGAATAATTTTTCCCATATCACCCAGTAAAGAACCTTTAGTCAACAAAAGATTAAAGGCCCTGTTTACTAAGGTTCGTTAGTGTTTTTAGTGTGCCTACACTTAGAATGCGCTCTAACCATGTAGGTGCCTATAGGGATATTGTAGGCACGTACATGGTTAATGCACGTTAAAAATGTTAGCGCACCTATAACACTGCTTAGTAAACAGGGCCCTAAGTTCTGTTGTCAACCATTGAATAATAAAATGCGTAACTGTTGAAAAAAGAAAAACCAGACAGTGATCTAAAACACATTGTGAAAATGAGCATTTCTTCAACAAGTTAGCAGTAGTAATAGCAGTTAACAGTGTAAAAGCAACCCAGATTTGATCAGATTCAGCTTCATCTAACAAAACTGAAGAGGAATCAAATGAATAAATCATTTCTTCAGTAGTGCTGGTCAATACATCAGAACGAATCTTTAGTACCCTGATATAGAAAAAATCTGCTAAGTCTTGAGCCAAAGGTACAGACATGCAAGAATCTAAAGAGTTATTAGGTACAGTTGTAACAGATTTCACCAATGGAAAAAGTTTGTTACTACTGAGGTTACTCTCATTTATCAATTGGCTATAATAATTTTTTCCTGGTTTCAATGACCTTTTTTAAAAAATATTGTTAGATAGATTTTCATGCCAGCTTATCAGCTTATCTTTAATTTTTGGTCTCACACCATAGTCTTTCACATTTTCGACTGTTTTAAAGTTTTTAATTCGGAATTAAACCATGGTGAATTTTTGTGAGAATTTACTTTTTTAGATTACAAAGGACATATATTATCCAAAACAGATAAAGTTGCCAAGTCCCAGCAAGATTTCAGAGAGTTATTAAGATTGGGAGTATCAAGACATAGTTGCATTTCAGACCCGTAACAATTACTATCGATTTTCCCCCTAGTCAAAATGGATTTTATATTAGAGTTTTTAAATGGTTTCTTGAGACATAAATTGAAATTGAACAAAAATTGAGAATGGTTCGACCATGGAACAGCAGACCAGATGTTAGAATCTATCAAGAGTTGAGCTACTAATCAAACAATCAAGAGCATGTCCCTTTTCGTGTGTTCATCAAATTGAGATTATAAGATTGTAAAAATTCTATAAAATTAACAACATTAAGATCACCAAAGTCCTCTAAATGAAGAATCACCCAAAATAATCAGTCTTTCAAATTTATAGGAAGCTTGTGTAATTACATCCAATAAGTCCTGTTCTGATTTTGACCAAGGACCTGGTGGTTGATATATCAACAAAATTCCAACTAAAGTGGAATATTTTCTAGTAGTATAATTGTAGAAGTCATCTTGAAAGCTGCATAACATAAATTCTAAACCAGGAGTAGAAGATTCAATAGAAAGCTTTAAAAACATTTTATAAATTATAGCTAGATCTCCACTTCTTTTGACCTTTCTAACAAAACAAAGTATATCATACCCTTGTAAACAGAGATGAGACTTGATTGAAGTATCATTCTCTAACATCCAAGTTTCAGTAATAAATATAAAGACTAAGTCTAATGTAGAAAGAAGGTCCTGAAATATTAAAAGCTTATTGTCAAGGGACTTAGCATTGACATAATATGCCAGGACTGGGGTTAAAGAACAAAAATGAGGTTGGGTAGAATGTATATCGATAAAGGTGTTAAATATCTATACCGTACTTTTGTAGACTTAGATTCAGAACATGTATCAGACAAGATTCTTCTTCCTATAATGACTTCAATACTATGAGGACAAAAACCAAGACAGTCAATTAAGTTGCCTCTTAGAAATGTAGGCAGATGTTTTGACTTTCAACCTATGCGTTGAAGAAATCCACACAGGAATTTTTAATACACAGTCTTGTAGAGTTCCTGAATTCCCTAGATTCAAGCCAATTAAAAACAAACATAAAATCAATAACAGCTTCATCTTAGAGTAAGGTTTAAGACAATAAAAGTTAAAAATGTTACCAAATACTCGCTTTGCAAAGGCAATGTGTCACTAGGTGGTGTGGTTTAAAAACCCCATGACATCTAGCATCAAATTCAGTAGGCGGAGATTGCTCCCACGCCTAGCACCCAGATGGAAAAGGCAACCAGTAAACAGGGGGTTATTTTATTTATTCCAAAACCTTTTGGACCGCTCTGACTAACAGAGTCGAGCGATGTACAGGCTAAAACAAAGAAAATAGGAAAGGAAATCCATTAAAAGACAGGAAAGCATAACAATCACACCACTACTACTACTACTACTACTATTTAGCATTTCTATAGCGCTACAAGGCATACGCAGCGCTGCACAAACATAGAAGAAAGACAGTCCCTGCTCAAAGAGCTTACAATCTAATAGACAAAAAATAAATAAAGTAAGCAAATCAAATCAATTAATGTGAACGGGAAGGAAGAGAGGAGGGTAGGTGGAGGCGAGTGGTTACAAGTGGTTACGAGTCAAAAGCAATGTTAAAGAGGTGGTCTTTCAGTCTAGATTTAAAGGTGGCCAAGGATGGGGCAAGACGTAGGGGCTCAGGAAGTTTATTCCAGGCGTAGGGTGCAGCGAGACAGAAGGCGCGAAGTCTGGAGTTGGCAGTAGTGGAGAAGGGACACCAGGAGTCTAAGGTAAAAAGTAGATATAGGTAGGGTGGGTAGAGGTATAAACATTTAATCAAAATTATCTAGAAAGCGTGGTGGATTAAAAATGAGTAGCTAGTGCTAGCAGTCAGTTTCTCTGAACGCTTGCTTAAAAAGCCTAGTTTTTAGCTTAGTCTTAAAGTTCTTGAAAGAAATGTTACCACAAAGGGAGAGAATTCCAGATGTGTGTGAGAGAAAGAAAAAAAGCACTACGTTGCATAGATTCCAGATGGGCTAACCTTGGACTGGGTAAAACCAGTCGATGATTGTTGATGGACTGAAGGTTTCTAGAAGGGCAGTAAGGGATAGTTAAACAGGGCAAGTAATCAGGAGTACCAATTTGAAAAGCCTTAAAGGTAATCAAAGCAACTTTTATATATTATTCATTTTTCAACAGGAAGCCAATAATATTTTTTTAAACAGAGGTGAGATGTGCTCTGATCGGTGGGCACGACATAACAACCTAATGGCTTTATTCTGGAGTGTTTGTAATCTCCAAAGTGTAGAATGTGGTAAACTTGCATAAATAATATTGCAGTAATCTAAACGGGGCATAAAAAAAAGAAAGGATTAATGCATGGAAGTTTGAAATATCAAAGAGATGCAAAATTGCTCTAAGTTGACAGAAACTAACCTTAGTTAAATGTGAGACCTGTGGCAGGAACGAAAGAGAGGAGTCAAGAATTATGCCCAAATATTGAAAACTGGATACTGGAATGATTGATGTACCAAAAAGAGTAACAGGGGATGGGGAAGGCAGAGGTGCACCAGAAAACCAACATGCAATTAGTTTTGTCGGTACTGAGTACTATTGGATGTTCCTTGAGCCAGTTAGCAACTGACCCAAGACAAGCATAAAGCGGAGAAAGGGAGGGTGAAGATGGGGAGGTGGGGTATAATAGTAGAATGCCATCCGTGTAGAAGTAAACTGAAATTCAAAGAGATTGGATGAGTGCAGCAAGAGGACAAGGAAAAAAAAGAGATGAGAGTATTGAACCTTGAGGTACCCCCGGTGCAAATCCTTGTGTTCAGAAACAATATCAGAAAACACAACCTGGAATGAACGGTGAGATAAAAAAAGAAGTGAACCATATTAGGACTGTACCAGAAATACCAAGAGAAGACAAGTATGCAAGTAGAAAAGATTGATTAAGCTGCAGAGATATCTAAGGAAATAACTAAGACAGTGTTGTGTTGATCAAAGTAAGAGTGAAGCTCGCTAATGAGGGCAGTCATGGTGGTTTCTGTACTGTACTGTGCTCTGAATCCTGATTGCCCGTGATGCAGGGCCAATATTTTTTCGGAAAAAGAAGTAAGCTGGGTAAATACAATTTTCTCAAGAACCTTAGACATGTGGCAGAGGTTGGAAACAGGGTGATAATGACCAAGAACAGTAGGATCTAAAGAGGGTTTTTTTCAGGATGGGGCGGACTATAGCCTCTTCCATAAATCAGGAACCTGATCTGAGGATAAACTAATGTTAATCAGGGATAACAAATTTGGAAGCAGATCTAACTCTGGCCAAGTTGTTTATATAGGAAATATTAATACAAACTATAGGTACATGATACTGGGTTCCATATTAGGCACGTCACCTAGGAAAAGAATCTTGAGGTTATTGTGAAATAATATGTTGCGATCCTTGGCTCAATATGTGGTGTCAGTCAAAAAAGAGCAAACGAAGTACAAGGTAGTATTAGGAAAATAATATATATATTAAAAATGGAATATTATAATACCATTGTATTAGATCCATAGTGTAGCTACACCTTGAATATTGTGTGGAATTCTGATTGCCCCATCTCAAAACTGTTGCAGAGGAACTAAAAAAGGATTCCGAGAAAGGCAACCAAAATAATAGGGATGAAGGGGACTATTCATGGAACAGCTAAACAGGTTAGAACTAGAGAAGACGGCTGAGTGGAGACACGATTAAGGTCTATAAAAATCATGCATGTGTTGGAATGGGTAAATAGGGTATACACAAATAACACAGCGAAGATGACTTGAGGATAAAGTCTTGAGATGATGTAGAAAAAGTCCAAATTTATTATGTAGCTCAATACACGATAAGTCTAAATCAATTTTGCAACTCAAAGAGACTCAACGCGGTTATGTTTTGGCCAACCGTCCTGCCTCAGGAGTCTTTATGGTCTAAATTAAAATGCATAAAAAGCATATTTATGCATATACAAGCAAATAAAATTAAATTAACAATACAATCAAATGTACAAATATTTAAGAAGTCATAAAAAGAATACAACATATTGTAAGATCTAAAAATATATAAATGGAATAAATAATTAGAGAAATAAAATATTGTGCAGGAACAAAAAATGACTAATATATAATGTTCAAAAACCAGGCACCACATATATAAATAGATAAATCCTCACATTTATCATATTTCATTAACATGAATAGGTAAACAAATGTAAAAAACGCATATATAAAAAAAATAATAATTAAGACAATAGTGTATCTAGTGGACATTGAAAGAGTATATTAGCACCATCACTATTTAAGGACCAATCCTCTAATCTCAACCACTATGAGTGGACATAATTTATTTTATACTGAGGTATCATGAATTTTTAAAGAGAGACCAATCGGATATTATTTATCTATGTTATGATATCTGCAAAATGTATAAGAGCAACAAAAAACTTATACTTGGCATAAAAAATGATGGTAAAAAATATCTACACTTCCTTAGCGTCCCTCCGGACCGGACCAGGATTGGACTGATGGGTTGTGCTCGCCTACCACCAGGTGGAGACTGAGAAAAAACTCTGACTCTAGAGAGTCAATAGGAGCCCTGGCCATGTGACCTTAGCCTCAGTATTTTCTCAGTCTCCCAGCAGGTAGGAAGTGAGCCCATTAGTCTCTCTCCTTTTCTCTTTAGATATTACAGATATTTGTGATAATTCTTCTGTGCCTGGAATCTTATTTAGAGGCTTGACAGGGTTTCCTTTCTCTTCTTTCTTTGACAGCCTCGGGGGTGTTAAACTCGAGTGTCTCGAGTCCACCCCCCTTCCTCCCCATCTCCCTGGCTTAGCAGGGAAGGGCCGTCCCTTTCTCTGGAAAGGTGTACCGTCTTTGGGAGAGGCAGCCACTTTTAACAGGTAGCTGCTTTAAAAGAATTAAATCAAATAAAAGTAAATTCAAAGAAGCAGCCTTTCTTTCCCCAGACTTCTAACGAGCAGGCAGCTCCAGTGTTTTTATTATGATTGAGGGGTTATAAAAAAAAAAACAAAAAAAAAAAAAAACAGAAGAAAATAATTCAGTATCTGTGACTTTAAACAGCGATTTTTCTCGTCAGATTTAATTTCCTCCATTTTCTTGCGTTTTGGCGGCAGCAGTTTAAACAAATGAACAAAAAAAAAAAAAAAAAAGAAAGGTGCGAACCGCGTAAGCGCGGCCACCTGTTTTTTCCGATATGGCTTAAAAGTTCAAACAGCTGCTGTCGGTCAGCGTCGCGCAGTTCACGCAGCCGGAACGTGTAAATTTTGCTC
Source organism: Microcaecilia unicolor (assembly GCF_901765095.1). NCBI lineage: Eukaryota > Metazoa > Chordata > Amphibia > Gymnophiona > Siphonopidae > Microcaecilia > Microcaecilia unicolor. The sequence goes on along the minus strand of NC_044035.1, from coordinate 309,816,149 downwards.
TCCCTTCAAGGTTTCTTCGGGTCCGGTGCTGCCTCCAGTTTTTTCGGGGCCTTTTTCGCCGGCTGTTGTTTCTTCGCCGTTCCACTGGGCTCCGCTTGTTCGGAGGTGTCGGGCGCGCTGTCGACGATCGCCACAGGGCCAGTGGAGCGAACGGCGGCCATTTTGTTTCTCCCTCCATCTTATCAGTCGGGGATCTCTCTGCTGAAGGTAAGGCTGCAGTTCATAGAGCAGTTCGGCTCCAAGATGTGTACACTTTTGTATGTGCTGAACGGCGTATTCTAAAAGGCTCTTCACATCAGCAGGCAATATTTGGTTGAAAGGGGGCTCCTTTCATATATGGATATATAACAAGCTTTTCTTCTTTTAAATTTCTATGTATCACGGGGCTGTTAACACTAGTTTTTTCTGGTGCTCAGTCATTTTTCATTGCCTGGTGGAAAATCTACATCTTATCATAATATCATAATTCATTTCAAGCATTTTCCTCAATAGCTGTAGTATTATACAGTGTTTTAAGAACTTTAGAAACTTTCTCTATAGGCATAGAGTAAATTTCTGTCTTTCTCATTCCCTGGTGAATAGAACTACATTGTCTAAGAGTCAATTGATTGGTACTTTGCAATTCTGACCATAATATCTTAGTTCCTTTCAAGCATTTTACTCCATGCGTATGATGTTATATAGTGTTTTAAGAACTTAACAGACACTCTCAATGGCTGTAGTGTTATACAGTGTTTTCTTTTTCCGACTTTAAGAAGCCTTCTCTAGAGGCATACAGTATATTGTTCAGATGCCATGGGGATATATCAGCTCTTTCATATTCTCTGAGGGACAGTCCTGTCTACCAAGCTCCCAGTCACTCAGCTGCCTTAGCAGGCATGCTTTATTCATGTCTTCCCTTCTTTTCCAACTGCCTTGAAGCCTCTCATTTTTCATTTTAGCTTTCTTCTGGTTTTTACAGGACATATGGAGGCATATTTTCAAAGCACTTTGGGAGGCTAAGTTCCATAGGTTTCTATGGAACTTTGGGAGGCTAAGTGCTTTGAAAATGAGCCTGATGGTCACTTAGAGAATAAAGTCATCCTTTCACTTAAAGATAGTGGACGGTCCTCAAACCATCTACTCGTGTTTGTCTCTACTCTATCAGTTCAGCATTGGCAGATTATAAACATCCTGGTTTGGTCCAGTATGCCTATACATACCATCTGCTATCTCTTCCTCTTCCTTAGAGACCTGATGTTATATCAAGCTTTCTTGAATTCAGATACAGTCTTGTCTACACTGCCTTCACCAAGTGGCTGTGGCACAACTTCACTTTTTTCGTTACAGGTAATTTCCAAGTTTGTCCTTTTTCATTTTCATTCTATGCGCCTTCACTCCAGAGTGTTCTTTCAATTGGAAGGGGATTCACTCACTTCCTGTGTATTTATACCATAGGTACATAAGTATGGTTATGCTGGGTAAGGCCTAAAGTCCATCAAGTCCAGCATTCATATCTAATGGGCATAGGTACATAAGTTTTGCCATTCTGGGGAAGCTCAAATGTCCACCTTTCTACAGCCAGAACAGCATTAAAGGAAAAAAAAAAAAAAACCTCTCACGAGAGTATCGAACAGAAATCTCTGCTCCAAACGCAAGGCTTTGCAGTAATTCTGCAAACTAACGCATACAATATTTGCCATGGCTGTTCACCACTAGGAACACCGGGGACCCTGGGCCTAGGTTCGGTGTTTTAACCTGAAACAAGCTCAACATTCATATCTATTGGGTGTGAGTCTGGTACTACTACTACTACTTAACATTTCCAGAGCGCTACTAGGGTTACGCAGCGCTGTACAAATTAACAAAGAAGGACGTTCCCTGCTCAAAGGAGCTTACAATCTACATCTCAGTGAGGGAGGACGCATGACCGTGGTACGTGGATTAGTGGTATGTGGATTAGGGAGATCCAAGAAATTACAGGCCGGTGAATCAGACGTTCATACTGGGACAATTTTTTTCTGTCCGGAGCGTACTACCATAGTTGGTGGACTCCTATATTCAGAACTTTCTATATTCAGAACTTACCCAACTATGGAACGCCATAGAGATAGGGTTGGAGTTTGTAGCCCTATTTAACTGGTGTCCTTGGTCACCTTTCCTCTTCTCCTCAGGATCCAGAGAATGGCTAGTTTTTTGCTTATGCATTAACCGGTCATTTTCAGCAGTACTCTCTCTTCCGTTCTTTTATAGATCTAAGAGGATGTTCATTGCGCTCTTAGGGTCATTTCATTCTTACCTAGACGACTGCCTAATTGGAGAAAGTCTTATCAGCAGAGTTCTCAGGTCACGCACCGGGTGTTGCATTTCTTACAGTCTCTAGGTTGGGTGGTGATTGTAGCCAGGCCTCTCATTTGATCTCTCATCAGATATCTCTGATTTTCTCTTTGTTTAGTCAGGTTGGCGCACAGTCTTTTGTCTCCTCTGCAAACATCCCAGTTTATATTTTTCTTGGTGACCTTGGGCCTTCGGCCATTTCCTCGCTCTATTCTGCAGAATGCAATTTTACTTTCTAATGCCCAAGAAGGAATTTTCCTTCATCCTATTGCGAATCTCAGGGTCATCAATCGCACTATTTAAGTGTCATCTAGTTATCTCAAGAACCTTAGTTCTGTCATTGGGATGCTTCGTGCAGTACACTTTTTGGCAGAAGTTTGTTTGTATATATTTTTTTTTTCTGGGGGACCTCAGCAATTCGTTTTACCTTCGGGTGAATTTTGTTTTCCCTACTGACAAACAAGGCGGAGAGAGCTATGTTGGTCCTTGCCATGGCAATGGGTTATGTCATCCGCCAAGGAGGAGTTAAGAGTATACTCTTGAGTTTGTACTCATTTTTTCTTAGTTGTGTCACCCTGCATTTAGGTGAATGGACTCTCATTTTTTCAGTCTTACTTCCTCACTGCGACACTTCAGGGCTATCTCTTTTTGCCTTCAGGCTCACGAACATTTCTTGCTTCTTCCGTTCAGCAACAGTCTTGACGGAGACAGGGACAGATGCCAATGTCCAGCAGGGGTTTTTCAGCCTTCTTTATGCGTTTCTTCCATCATCTCACTAGGTGTTTACGCAGAACCAAGGCACCCTTCTACATCCGGACCCCCAGTCACTCAAACTTATGGCGTGGTTACTGGGTCTGCAACATCTTTGATATTTTCGCAGGAAGTACTTCAAGTTTTAATTGCTTCCAGACAGAAATCTACATTAAAGTCCTATGAATCAAAGTGGCGACGGTTCACTCTGTGGTACTCCTCTCACCACTTCATTCCACAAACAGTATCCATTTTGCATGTTTTGGAATATCTTCTGCATCTTGCGAAATCTTGTCTGTCTTACTCATCCATTAGAGTTCATTTGGCAGCTCTATCAGTGATGCATGATACTGTTGACAACCGCACGCTTATGCAGCATCCACTGTCAAAGCGGTTTCTTAAAGGAGTCCTGAACCTGTACCTCCCGCTTCGTCCACCAGCTAGGTGAACTAGGTGAACAGACTCTTAAAGTTCTGTTTTCTAGTAGCCATAACTTTTTCTATAAAGTTTTCCTCTTCAAGCAGTGTTTCCCAGTAGCCACTGCAGCAAGTAGATTCAAGTGTGGAATACTTCTACGGTTGGTAACTTCTTTTCAGTCTGCTGTAGTTTAAAGTTTTCACCTTTCCCAATCGGTTTTTTCTTATTGGTTTTGTCCTTCTAGCCAGTAGGCGTAAAAGTTTTTCATTGTTTCTAACCCGCTATATCGCGAAGGATCAAGGAAATGAGAATGTCTATTTCTCTTCTCGCTGAGAGGGCAGTTCCACAGCGTATTACAACATATTCCACAACTTCAGAAGCGGGCTCTATTCTTACTATGGCGATTTTTGGTGCTCTCGGTGCACATTGGTAAGTTGGCAACTTAGTCCTAGTTTCATTTTATTTTGCTCATTGGGACACACTACATGTTAGTTGTCGCCAGGTGGCCTATGCAGCATGAACATTTCTCTGCAGTTTTCATAGTGTCCCTCCCTTCAGATTACTGCTTTGGTACTTCCCATCAGTCCAATCCTGGTCCGGTCCGGAGGGACGCTAAGGAAGGAGAAATTAGATCTTACCTGCTAATTTGCTTTCCTTTAGTCCCTCCGGACCGGACCAGGCCCCTCCCATGTTCTCTCTACTCTTTAGCTTCTTTTATTAAGTAGGAAGTGTATTCAGTAGGAAGTGTATTCATTCCTTTACGGTTCGTGGAACAATACTATATATATACAGAACTTTACGTGGTCTATACCACTTCTCTGGTGGTTGCTGGTGAGCTCAATTGCTGGAATCTATCTATAAAACCTTAAATACGCCATACCACTTCTCTGGTGAGAGTTGTGGCTGAGCTCAGTTGCTGGAATATCTATAAAACCTTAAATATGATTTACCACTTTTCTGGTGAGAGTTGCTGGTAAGCTCAGTTGATGGAATATATATAAAATCTTAAGTGGGCCATACCACTTCTCTGGTGAGAGTTGCTGGTGAGCTATAAGACAAGTGAGCCATACCACTTCTCTGGTGAGAGTTGCGGGTGAGCTATATTATACGTGAGCCATACCACTTCTCTGGGGAGAGTTGCTGGTGAGCTATATTACATGTGAGCCATATCGCTTCTCTGGTGAGAGTTGCTGGTGAGCTATAGTACAAGTGAGCCATACCACTTCTCTAGTGAGAGTTGCTGGTGAGCTGTAATACATATCGGGCCATACCACTTCTCTGGTGAGAGTTGCTGGTGAGCTCTGATACTTGGCATTGCCGAGTGCTTTGTGGCTGCTAGGATTCCATACGGCACAGAAGGTCTTTCTTTCTTTCTTTCCTGCTTTGTTATTCAAATACTGAGGCTAAGGTCACATGGCCAGGGCTCCTATTGGCTCTCTAGAGTAAGAGTTTTTTCTCAGTCTCCACCTGCTGGTAGGCGAGCACAACCCATCAGTCCAATCCTGGTCCGGTCCGGAGGGACTAAAGGAAAGCAAATTAGCAGGTAAGATCTAATTTCTCCTTCAGTTAATACACATACATAGTACTTTATAACATCAAGAAACATACTTTAAGTTTACTTAAAAGAAAAATAGTACTTATTATATGCTGAAAGACTGAACTATAACTTAACAAAACATGTGTGCGTTAAGAATTCTGTCCCTTCTTTCTCCTCTTCAGAATCTAATTGTTTATGTACCTTTGAGATTGTCCGTGGAAGAAATATGTTTCTGTTGGTCTGCTACAAGTTAATAATGTTGTATATGGAACTCTGATAAATAAAAAAGACAAAATATACTGATATACTACTGTGTTAGAGAAATAATAATAGGCCTCCTAATGCCCTAATAAATGTTCAATGGGAATGTGTCGACTCTTGTTCAAATAATTGGGATCAACTAAAAATGAGTAGGAATGAGTAAAAAGCAAAAAGCCAGTAATATATGAAAAAAAGGAGGGAGTAAAAGTCTTTGCAATATGGCAAAGCTCAAGTGTATGGCATGAAAAAAATGTATGCTGAACTTACCTATGTGGCGGGAAATTTAAAGAATATAAACTGACTGCAGTGGACTGCAGAAAACTATTTTGTTTTGCAATGCTAGAGGTTGCATCTGCACAAACAATTTTTGAATATGAGTGACGAGATCTATTTCTACAATGTGTGAAGAAGAAAAAAACTATGATTGGATCCAAAACATCTTATAGAAACCTTTAATGGAAATTGCCACTGTAATGGTATATGAGGTTGGTATAAGGAAATTGCACTTTTTATAAAAAAGCAAAAGAGAGAGGGAAAAAACTGAGTGAAACGTGTGGTATCGCAAGTGACGTAATAAAAGGGTACATTTTGCATGTAGTAGAAGTCGATACAAGGATATTATCTTTATTTTAAAACTACCTGGTCATAAAAAACAAAAGGACAAACAGAAATGTGGAACCAAGATATACGTGGAAACAACTCTGTATTAGACAAAAATGTTTGGAAGCATAATTACATAGATCTCAGCTATAGCGGGAAAATAGGGTATACTCCATGAAAATAATCATGCTACAGACCCCCCAGAGTTGATTTCTGACTGTTTTGGTAATGATTCATTTATCAAATTAAATCACATGGGTGCATGTCTTAAGACAAGAATCTCAAAGCACTGGTAGTTCTCAATTCTATAGGCTAATGGATTTGAGTAGTTTTTGCCATGTATATTTTTTCTAAATTCTGATTCATTGTTTAAAATGCTATGTCATACCTAGTATTGTTGTTTGAATATTTTTACTGCTGTAATTGCCTATTGCTCATGTTTGATCTATTCTTACTGTACACCACCTTGAGTGAATTCCTTCAAAAAGGCGGTAAATAAATCCTAATAAATAAATAAATAATAAATAAACTATGACAGAGCTTGCTTACACACCAAGAACAGTGACAGAAGTAAGCAGGTTAGAATAAGAATCATCACAATCAGGAACAGTTCTGTTCAGCGGTCAGCTCTAGAGTAGAATTAAAGATGGAATCACAGTGTGAGTAAAACACCCTGTGACGTCTAGAGTTAAATTCAGTAGGCGGAGCTTGCTCCCACACCTAGTGCCCAGATGAAAAAGGTAACTATGACGGAGCTTGCTCCCACACCAAGAAAAGCGACAGTAGTAAGCAGGTTACAATAAGAATCACCACAATCAGGAACAGTTATGTTCAGCGGTCAGCTGGAGTTTATTAGTTGTCTGATAGCACTGAAATTTTACTTCACCTCTAGAAGTGACATAAAATCTCCAGCAGTAAAGTTTCAAGTTTCCATTGATTTCAATAGATATCATTTGAAAAATAAAAGATCACAGATCCACAAGTAGGTGAACCCCAGGAGATGGGGTCCCCAGTTGAGGACCCACAGGGCCCAAGGAGAAAAAGAATCTCCCCTTCCCATTTACTTGGCCTCTTAGGTCCAAACACCCTTGGCATGAACACCCTGAACCAGGACACCCAGAGTCAGGGTGGTCATGGTCTGGATACAGAAGACCAGAGAGCCTCCAAAGCTGCAGTAGCCTCCATGGACCACTAATACTTATCTATTCCTAAGGAAGCATGCTGTGTCATCCTCTTCCTCCACTGCCAAAATAGAGATGACGTTGGCTTGGTTGATGTAATTGACATCACTTGAATGGGAACTGGCTCATTCACTGACAGTAAAGAAGAAAGAACAATATACTTTTGCCCAATGCAGAAAATTGCAGCATGTTACCACAGCAGAGTGTGAATTTTTTTCTGTCGTGCAATTTAACACCGTAGTAATTTGCATGCCATTAGTTCACTGTGTCAGGGGTAACGTGGATTTTGTTAGCATATGTTAAGAACCACACTTTTTTTTAATGCACAGCTTGTTATATCAACCGCACAGATCTTAACACATATCAACAAAGAAGCCTGTGCTTGCATTTCAAGAATAAATCTTGTGCCAAATGATAACAATCTACTCTTCGCCCTTGAAACATGACAATTTCCAAACATTCTAGCACTTGTAATAACTGCAAATACATTACAAGATCAAACATTTCACACAGCTAGTGTTTTCCTTCTAGAACCTGTCTTTGCATGAGTAAAATTCTGAAGATTAGGCAGTCCAAAAAACCTCAAACTATTCATCAACAACAAACCAGATCAAGAACAGTTATTACGCAACAAAATATTTACCAAAAATGTAGTATGTACAGTAGATAAATCTTAACCAACATCCCAAAGACAATTTATTACTTTACCTACTTATTTCAGACAAAACACAACAATGAAAACATTATTCCAAGCAGGGATATGCTCTATTTTTGAAAAGTAAATGAAAGAAAAACAAAGTTTTACTTATTATTTATTTCATTAAAAAAAAAAAAGAAAACAAACAAAAAAAAAGCACTAGCAGCCATCCCGGGACCTCCCTCTCTTACTGAAAAAAATACTACTAAGTACAACCCCACCCCCCTCCATTCAAGCTTTTTCCCATCTCCCAGCTTACCCACAATCAGAAAGGTCTTCATAGGACAGAAAATATCCAGCGGTATTTATTTATTTATTCGGCTATTTTATATACTACTATTCGAACCAAATTAGCCATCAGTGGTTTACAAGTTCCATAACAGCCAGAAAAGGACCTCACAAAAACACAACAGAAACAGTAGTAAACACGTGGGGAAAAACAAACAAGGGAGGGATGGAATAAGAAAAAGTCAGCACCTAATACAATAATAAGGGGATTTGCCTCAGCATTCTAGGCAGTGGCGTAGCCAGACAGCCAGTTTTGGGTGGGCCTGAGCCCAAAGTGAGTGGGCACAAAATTTTCTCTGCTCCGCCCTACCTCCACCTCAAAATATAAATACTTTAGCTAATGAGGATCCTCAAGCTCAGTCAGCTGAAGACTTTCTCTGAAGGTGTGGGAATCGCTGCGAGCCAAGCCTGTGACCGGAATCGCTGTGCAGGAACACTGCTGCTGGGCGGGTCTGACCCCAAATTGGGTGGGCCCAGGTCCACCCGGGCCCACCTGTGGCTACGCCCCTGATCTAGGTGCTGAATTCATAACTGGGGAAAGAGGGGGAGAAGAACCAGATTTAAATTTGGGGTAGGAACTGCTGATGTGAATATCCACTGTCAACAAGTTCCAGAATATGGATGCCAAAAAGCTGAAGAAAGAACTACAGGTGAACTTTAATCTCATCCTAGATGGTGGGGGAATAGCTATAAAGATGGCCTGGGAAGATCAGAGTAAATGACCATCACAATAAGGGACCAAAAAATTCAGGAGTCAGGTTTCATACTTTTTGTACACATTCTGGGTAACTTTATGCCAGGTGCTACTCAAGTACATTTTAATTAAAACCAGGCTAACACAAGTCATGATTGGTGTGTTTAGCAACAAATGATTTCTAGTTTTGCAAAGGGAAAGCACGGCATGTTTTTCTTGCCTCATATGGAAAGGATCCCTTTTCCAAGCCGCAAATTTACTAGCTAGACCAGAAAATTTCTCTAGGTGGCAGCCTCTCCCTATTGTAACTCATCTGAAGCATTATCCCTCAACATCCTTTGAGCAGAATTTTCCTTTTGTTGATGGCATTAATCCCGAGGTTAAAGTTGGATGGACTGTGGTGAGCAATAATAAAGTTAACCTCTGCCTTCATGCAATAAGATGCAATTTATCATGCCTAGAGCTCTTTTGTTAGTTGCATTAACCTCAGTTGTGCTTCAAATAAATTTAGACCACTGATCGAATTGGGCTCTATTTTCAGAAAGGTGCAAAGAAAATACCCGAACAATTGGTTGAGTTACCCACAGTTCCAGGTTCATCTGCATCGGCTTAGTTTATCTTACATGCACAATTTCTGACTTGACTTAAGACAGATATATAAAATTGTATAACTGTAGAATACAGTTGCCAACTAGATCCAGGTTCGCCCAACAGGGTTAGAATATAAGAACTTAACAGTAGATATATGGGTCAGACCAATGGTTCATCTAGCCCAGTATCCTGCTTCCAACAGTGGCCAATTCAGGTCAACCCAATTAGTAGCAAAATTCCATGCTACCAATCCTGGGGCAAGCAGTGGCTTCCCCATGTCCATCTCAATAACAGACTATGGATTTTTCCTCAGAAACTTGTCCACAAACCTTTTTTAAAACCCAGATATGTTAACTGCTGTTATCACATCGGCAGTGAGTTCCAGAGCTTAACTATTCTTTGAGTGGTTGATCCAGTTCCTGGGCTTACACCAATGCATGTAGGAACTTGTAGCTTGGCTTTTCTTAGGGAATCCAATGAGGAAACCAGAGCCACAAGGTCCCTGCATGCAATGGGGTAAGCCCAGGATTAGATCAACCCTGGAAGGCAAATTTGTATCTAGTTGGCAACCCTACCATAGAAGGACAACTTAAAAAGTGAATGATGAAACAGTGAACAGTGTTGCTTTTCATTCTTACATGTTGCCAACTAAAAGCACTGAGTCACTCTTCTCTGGACCTCCCTGAACCCTTGCTCAGCTTACTTGGAGTTTAAAGACAGCAGGAGCAATCCCCAGCTGCTCCTACACAATTAGGGTCATATATCAAAGTGGCACTGGATTTGGGTTAGTCTGAACTATTTTGAAATATAGAAGCAGGTGGGGCAGGAGTGACTGAAGATTGCTTCTGTTCCTTTATGGCTATGCGTATAAGCTGGGGAGGAGGTTGGAATATGGGAGAAAACATAATGAGGGAGCTTTTATATTATACAGCAGGTGAGGCACAAAATTTAAAAAACAAAAACAAAAAACAATTCCCGTGCACATCCCTGCAGGAGAGATTGACGTCCATTCCTGTCATGATATGTGTAAAACTAACCCATTTGGAGAAAATGCCCCTGAGAGAGATGGTGGTGGTGATAACAGGGCAACAAAAGCATGGGTGGCAACTGATTCTTTCTCCTCCCCAGTGTTCACAGAAACTCCAATGCTCCTCCTGCTCACCTTCTCGGTGCTTGACTGCATGTCCAGTCAGTTGATTATGGCGCTACACATGCATACTTGTGAATGCATATGGATGGTGAGACAGACAGATAAATCCTAAACAGACAGTCTAACTTGTTGAGAAATGTGCTCAAACAATAATGGGGTTAATATTTAGCCAATGTGGGGATCAGTTATTATTATTATTATTATTATTATTAATAATAACAACAACAACATTTATTTGTATTCTGCATTATCTGATGCTTATCTTTGTATGTATGTTGTGAGGAGGGAGAGAGAGGTTTTGTATGGGCACTGCCACTTTCAGCTCAATACCCTCCACAACTTTCTGGAATAGGGATAGCATAAGAAAGCCAGCTGCAAATACATTTGCAGCCAACAGAGGGTACCCCAGGTCTTATAATGAAAGGTTGCTAGGCACCCAAAGATAGGAGAAGAAGGGTCAGGAAAAATCCTGGTTACTACCCAGACCGATGAGGAGGGAACTTCCAGAGAAGGGGGAGGGCTTTAAAACTCCTTGCACATGGGACTGGAAGAGAGAGTAGAGGGAACGTTTCCCCAGCCCATGGAAGTGGAAAACACAAAGAAAATGTTCCATTTAATGTGGAAACTTAAACGCTTAAAACCTTTCTTCCCAAGGGAAATATTTCGTAATCTAATACAATCAATGGTACTAAGCCATGCAGACTACTGCAACGGAATCTACGTGGGATGTAAAGAACAACTCACAAAGAAACTCCAGACCGCTCAAATCACAGCAGCCAGGCTGATATTTGGTAAAACATGATTTGAAAGTGCCAAACCCCTCCGAGAAAAACTGCACTGGCTTCCAATCAAAGAACGTATCACCTTCAAAATCTGCACCCTGGTCACAAAATCATCTACGGCGACGCCCCAGGATACATGATAAACCTCATTGACCTACCAACCAGGAACATAACCGGATCATCTCGCACAGGAGCTTAGTCGAGATCGGGAGGCGGGGCTGGTGGTTGGGAGGCGGGGATAGTGCTGGGCAGACTTATACAGTCTGTGCCAGAGCCGGTGGTGGGAGGCAGGGATAGTGCTGGGCAGACTTATACGGTCTGTGCCCTGAAGAGCACAGGTACAAATCAAAGTAGGGTATACACAAAAAGTAGCACATATGAGTTGTCTTGTTGGGCAGACTGGATGGACCGTGCTGGTCTTTTTCTGCCATCATCTACTATGTTACTATCCAGCTCATTTTCGAAAGTGATCGCCGGCCATTTTCCGACATAAATCGGGAGATGGCCGGCGATCTCGGAAAAGCGGCGAAATCGGTATAATCAAAAGCCGCTTTTTTGGCAACATCGTCACTTTCCTGTCGCGTCGCCGGCCAAAGTTCAAAGGGGCGTGCCGGCAGCGAAGCGAAGGTGGGACATGGGCGTGGCTACCAGATGGCCAGCTTTTGGCGATAATGGAAAAAAAAACTGTCGATAAGCAGTATATCGCCGGGTTTACTTGGTCCTTTTATTTTCACGACCAAGCCTCAAAAAGGTACACCAAATGACCAGATGACCACTGGAGGGAATGGGGGATGACCTCCCCATACTCCCCCAGTGGTCACCAACCCCCTCCCATACTAAAAAAATAAAACTAAAAACCTTTTTTGCCAGCCTGTATGCCAGCCTCAAAAGCCGTACCCACCTCCATGACAGCAGAATGTGTTGTATCCTCCGACAGCCTTTCCCTGGTTGCAATGTGGCTCTCGGGTGAGTGTGACACCTTTTCTGTTAGGTGCCCTGCAGAGTCACATTAGCAATACAGTGTGGTGGGTGTAGGGTACTGGGCTGTACTCCCATGGTGCTTTCCCCCCCTGCTAACTGGGTCAGAGTGTGCCCTATTTTGTTTCCAGTAGTCCATGAGGTAGTTGCCATTTTTGTAAGCCAGTTTTAGATCCCTTTCATGTGTTAACCACGTTAGAGAATGTTATTACCTTGAATGTGGCTGAAAGAGGGCATTGTACACCATTCTGCCAGCTCTGACCTACTGCTAATCGCAGTATCAGGGAGACTCTTTGCCAGTGGGGCACAACCTCTGATCTGCAGTTAACTGTGAGTAAACGTGCTTATTCAAATAAAGGACTTTTTCAAAGAGATTAGTCTTCAGGTGTCAACTGGTGTGCCAATGTTATACAGCAGCAACAAGTCCTAGAGGTCTGCGTGTATGCAGGTCCCTGGAGCACTTTTAGTGGGTACCGCAGTGCACTTAAGGCAGGCGGACCCAGGCCCATCCCCCCCTACCTGTAACACTTGTGCTGGTAATGGAAGCCCTCCAAAACCCACTGTACACACATGTAGTTGCCCCCTTCACCCCTAAGAGCTTTGGTAGTGTTGTACATTTGTGGGTAGTGGGTTTTGGGGGGGGGGGGGGTTGGGGGGCTCAGCACCCAAAGTAAGGTAGCTATGCATGTGGGAGATTTTTCTGAAGTCCACCGCACTGACTCCTAGGGTGCCCAGCTGGTGTCCTGGCATGTCAGGGGGACTAGTGCGCTACAAATGCTGGCTCTTCCCATGACCAAATGCCTTGGATTTTGCTGGGTTGGAGATGGCCGGCATTTTTTTCCATTATCGCTGAAAAACAAACCCGGCAATCTCAAACCAGGTGACCTCCAAGGCATTTGGCCAGGCTAAACCGTATTATCGAAAAAAAAGATGGCCGGCCATCTTTTTCGATAATACGGTTCTGGCCAGCTGTAGCGCCACCGCCAACATAGATCTCCGGCGATCTATTTGGCCGGCGACGTTCGATTATGCCCCTCAATGTTACTATGTTACATACCTAAACCTCCACTACCCAAACTACAAAGGACTTTAATACAAAACAACCTACGCATCCAGCTTCTCCTATATAAGCACACAACTATGGAATGCACTGCCAAAACCTGTGAAAACAACCTACGACCACTTAAACTTCAGGAAATCACTAAAAACGTACCTGTTCAAAAAGGCATACCCCACTGACCCAACATAAATGCCTACACTCTGCAACACAGCAAATCCAAAGCTCGTAATGGACACTAAACAACCTTTCTTCTCTTCTACCCTCATTGTACCTGACACACATCCAACCACAACATCACCTTGTACTTGTTTCCCTACTGGACTAGGCGAATGCCTTTACGATAAGCCACATTGAGCCTGCAAATAGGTGGGAAAATGTGGGATACAAATGTAACAAATAAATAAATGATCCAGATGAAGTCAGGGAAGAGCCCACGGAGCTTGTGAACCCAGTCCCTTTACCACTTCATGAATGTGAGGAGGTGAAAATATGACATTATGAGTGATAATGCATGGGATCTGCTAGCTGTTTGAGCCCTAGGCTTGTTAGAGGGGTCAAACACAAATATTTTGTGGGTGCTGAGTAATTATGTTAGCACCTGCATTTTCTGTTCAAATAAGACTGTTTGGGGGCAGGGAATTTTGGAGGTCTCTCCTTCATGCATAAAGACTGAATCCTAGTCTGTTGCCTACATAAAACTTTGTTCAAGCAAAAAGAAAGAGGCATTACATTTAAGCAAAAGAAGGACAATTGTTTGCCAAGCAGTAATAGGAACTGCCACAAAGGAGCTCATTTGCTAAAGCGCTCCCAGGTCCTTGGTTGGATTTATTTTTAATTTCTTTTGAGGACAATATATGGCTAATGAAATGGAAATCTAAATATTACAAAAAGGATACAAGTAGCCACCAAGCAGTGTGTGCATTCCTTTTGAGTTGTAATGTTTGAACGATATGCTTTTATTTCATCCTGAATTCAAAGGGAGTTCAAAAGACTGACCCTGAAGTGTGGAAATTGCATGATACTGTGGACTTCTCTACTTAGTTCTTGTTGTATAAAGGTCTTCTTACTTATATAATCTCTTGTTGGGAGGTGTTACATCACAATGTTCAGCACACACACATATTCAGGTAGCAACACTGAAGATGAGAGGAATTCTATAAATGGTGCTGGAAAAAATTAGCACTAAGAGCTATTCTATAAAGGGTACTCTGGGTTAAGCAACCTTTATAGAATATCATTTAGAGCCAATTCCCACACCCAAAGTTGGGTGCTAGTAGTATTTACACCAGCTTCACTCATTGCATTTGGTTGTGGAAATATACAACTTTTGAAAATGCACCTGCCCTTTCCCTGGCCATGCCCGGTCTTACAGAATAGTGTTCGGGCAGATGTATTTGCAAACCACAATTATTGCCAATGAACTGTGATAATTGATTGATATCAATTAATTGCTAGTTAATTGCTTATTAAACAACTAGTAAAAAAGGCCCGTTTCGGTAGGCAATGAAATGGGCGCTAGCAAGGTAATCCCCCACCCTCCCTCGCTATCTCGCTCTGTCCCCTCTGAGACCCACGCCCCCTTCCTTCCTTCCGAGTTCCAGACCCCCCTCCCTCCCTCCCTTCCAGTTCAAGGCCCCCTCACGCCCCTCCCACCGAGTTACTGACTCCCCCTCCCTCCGATTTCAACACCCCCGCCCCTCCTCGTTACTGACCCCTGGACCCCCCTGCTGTGACCCTCTTGACCCCCCTTTCTTCCGATAACCCTCCCCCACCGCTGTCGCATACCTGTGCTGATAGGGAACCCCAACCCTCCGACAGGCGAAGTCCTCTTCTCGTCTGCGCCAGCGTTCCTTGCTGAATGGTCGGATCAAGTTTCTGTGCGTGCGTCTGATGTCAGACGCACGCACAGAAACTTGATCAGATCATTCAGCAAGCAACACCGCGGCAGCCGAGAAGAGGACTTCGGCTGTTGGAGGTTGGGGTCCCCCCGTCAGCACAGTTACGCGACGGAGTTGGCTCGCGCTGCTATGTTGTGATTGGGCCCTGTCGCTGCTGACGCACCCGGAAGTGGGAGATGTCATCATTTCAGGAGATGGATACAGAAGCACGAATGCCTCAAGGCTTATGTCCATGCAGTCAGCTTCAGAACGTTGGAGGTGCGTTTTATTATATAGGATTTATTTGCAGGCACATCTTCTCTCTGTGCCAAATTTTTGGCACACAAATTTGGGCACCATATATAGAATCTGGGGGTATTTGTGTGTTGTGATCACTGGTACCATCTGTTTATTTTCAGACCTGCTAATTGGCAGACCGAGAACTAAATGGATAACTTATCCAGACAGAGGCTGAATATCTCCACTATCTGGCTAAAATTATGGCCCGCCTTTCTTTGTCCCCTAACTTGGTCCATAAGTATAAGGATAATATCTAGCCATTTAATGATTTAAATGGCCTGATACTATCCATATATATTTTAAAAATACACAGGCTCATTATGCATTTGCGGAATGCTGGCAACACATAATTGCTTTTGAATATTGTCCTCAATAAGTGTTTTTAAAAATCATCTTTATTAGGTTCCATGCAAAGAACAGCCATATAACATATTAGGATAACATAATAAATTATGAACCATGTATATATATCTACCAAGTACCTCCCCAAACCTTCCCATTCTCTCCCTGCCCCCCCTCCCCCGGTACAGCTCTGCATAGAACAGCCAAAGCAAGAGTCAGTTCAGGCATTAAGCAGTCAACATCTGGCAAATGGTGTAAGTGAGGATCAGAAAGGCTCTCAAAGATGACAAAACTGCTTGCCCACTGCCAAGTCTATGTTAGAAAACTCTTGATGCTCCAGGGATGTTTGCTGGATCATGAAAGATCTCCACTGTGTAAGGGTAGGTGAATCTGCTGATAATCAATGTTGTAATATACATTTCTTGCCCAGCAAAACGGCTTGTTTCACAAAACTCACATAGCCCTTTGGTGCATGATGAGAATAGCCAAGCTGATCGAAAAGCTTAGGTGCTGCAGGATGTTAAACCCAGTGCCAAAGAGCAAAACATGCACTCCCACTGTCTGCTAGAAGTCTCTTACTTTAGGGCAAGCCCAAAACATATGACCCAGAGTAGCAGTACGTTGAGAGTACTTAAGACACACAAAATGTACAAAAATGCACAATGTGGGGAGATGTATAGACATAATAAAAATTTATATTGTAGTTCCCCATGAATGGCATTTCTAGTCAACTGATCACAATGCAACACACAGTGTTTAAATTGTTCACAAGTAAGTTGAATCCCCAAATCAGCATTCCAACTCTGCACATAATGAGCATAATCCAGCTCTGGTAATTTGTCTTTCAAATCTTTATGGTAACATTTTAAAGGAACCAGATGTTGGGCATCCAACCAATAAGCTTCCAGCAATTTCTTATGAGAGGACAAAGAAAGGGACCCAGCCGGCAAAGACACCACTTAATGACATAATTGCCAATATTGAAACAAGGCAGTGTTTTCCAAAACATAGGTAGACTGCAAGTTCGCAAATGACATCATACCACCAGCATCTGTCACCATGTGTGAAAGGTAAACCACCCTTCATTGAGCCCAGAGGGCAACGGTCACATCCAACATACCGGGGGGGAAAGGCAACGTTGCCACAAATAGATAACATAGGGGTGGATCGAGAATTGATATCAACAAGCTTACCCACTTTTCGCCACACCATACGAAGGGGACCATAGAAAAGGAACCGAAGGTAGTTAGGGACTCCAGTGGGCAGGGAGGCATGGAGCCAACAGCTAAAGTGCCATGGGTCCCCCAAGTGGACTTCCGCATCATCATACACTGAAAAATGCGAGCTGCCTCTAAACCAGTCTGTTATATGCCTCATGCTGCATGTCAAGGACAACAAGTGGATGTTTGAAAGGCCCAAGCCACCTTTACTTTTTGGCAGTAAGACCACAGATAAGCGAAGATGTGCGCACTTATCCTGCCACAAATATTTGGCAACTCTTTATCCAAAATCTACCCCTGACGGTATGTAAGATGAATAGGGGGCATCTGTATGGTGTAAAGCCATTTTGTTTAGAGCATCATATTGTAACGAGCTATGCGACCCGCTAACGAATAGGAAAATGCTGCCAAGACTGTAGCTTCTGCAAGGTGACCGTAAGCAAAGGATCCACATTACGTTTATAGAGACAGGAGATATCCCGAGGAATCCATAAACCCAAATACCACAGAGCATCTCCATACGAACACCATTCACCAAACCTGTGGCCCATGGGGCAGTATACAAGGTGTGAACTGCTTGATAAAACCATCCCAACACTCCCACATAGCACAAAGTCTGAAACAGGTAAGACCAACTCACTTTGTCAAAAGCCTTCTCAGTATCTAACTCAACCAGCATACCCGGCTCTCTCTCCAATTGGGCTGTCAACATCGCTAGTAACACCTTGCGAACATTCACATACGAATGCCTACTAGTAATGAACCCTACCTGATGGTCCCCTATCAGTGAAGGCAAAAGGAAGGCTATCTTCCTTACCTCTTTCTTATGTAAGCTGCATTGAACCTGAGCTTTCTTGGGAAAATGCAGGGTAGAAATGTCATAATAAATAAATAAATAAAAATAAAATAAAATGATTAGCGAGGACCTGGTGGAAATAGGGCACCATCAACTGGCACCGTTCATTACATCAAGCTCACCCTCCTCCTTATCCTCTAGATTCATCTTGCTAGGCAAATAGAAATAATATAAAATTGAGTATCTGCATTAGATAGAAGCAAGACTTCCTTAAAGTACTTCTTCATCAATATCTCTGGAGATAAAAATTGGAAAATTTAAGAAGTGTAAATTTTGCCCTAACTTGATTCTCCATAATTCCATCTGCCTATGCAAGGCCAAACTGTCCTTAATGCCCAAGGCTTCTGCTACGTCCAAAGTGGCAATTTGCAGCTCAAGGTTCCCTATATGGAAATTCTACTATTCATGTCCTCCAATTTATCTGCAGTTTGTTGAGAAAATGTATATAATTGATTTCAAACATCTGAAAGAGACTTATCCTTTGTTGGCTCCACTTCCAATTCTTCTATCCCATCCAAAAGCAGACAAGACACAACCTTGGCTATTTTCTGAGAAGGGGAAGGCTGCAGAGGACTTGAATGCCTATGCTTCCAAGGCAGGATTAAGGCATAGGCAAACTAGGCATATGCCTAGGGCCCAAATGTTTAGGAGGGGCCCTCTTAAATGTGATAATTCAGTAGCTCCCAAGGCAGAGCTGGTTAGTCATCTGTTTGAAGAAAAAAGAACTATGTGTGTGTGTGTGTGGGGGGGGGGGGGGGCGGTGAGGGGGCTGAACACTACCTGTACAGGTCTGTCTATTCTACCCACTTATTGTCTTTGAGCAGTCCTTACCTGCTGCTTCCTCCGCTGCTGATTTTCCTCTGCAGTCAAAATCATACAGGGCCCAATTTTCTAGAGTTTTAAAATGTATTTTTTTTCATCATGGGGGGGGGGGGGGGGCTAATACTCTTGTATGCCTTGGCCCATAAAAAAGGTTAATCCTGCCCTCTATGCATTCACAGGGAGGGAAAACCATCCAAAGAAGCTCTAGGTGGCATTGGGGTAGGGTGTTCCTCCATGCTCGAGGCCCCAAAGACAGAGTTCTACAAAACACTCTCACCCATGTGATTTTGTAGCCCTCTTGTTACTGCCCATAGGACCAGTAACAGGACAGCTGTTCAAGATTCCTCTCTTTATCTTTGCTTTCCAGTTCCACATTCCTGCTTACAATGCCTGCACTAGAGACAGATCATACCAAACTCCAAAGTCATCTGCCCCATCTTGCTTGACCATGTCTCTGAAAGAGCTACTGAAGGACATTCCCTTTTGGGCATGTGCCCGTGGCCACACTGCTATAGCCATGCACTGCAGCCCGGTGTGTTCATATCCTTCTCTGGCAACCCTTATTGATGGTGTCAGTGGACTGCATCCAACACCATGAGGCTGCTTCTACCACCACCACTACCGCCTTACAAGGCTCACCATGACTATCCAACAGTTTGTAGGTACTCCACCACTTCTTGCTGTTCTCCAGAACACTATTTGAAGGATGTTTAACTTTAGAACACAAATTTTATTTACTTCTTGAAATTTAACATCTGGCACTTTGAACCTAATTGCTGTCCAGTCCAGGTTGTGCTAATTATTTAGTGTTAGTGTTACACTGTGTTAAGCATATTAATGCTGAGATAGTCATATTATTCATATAATCAATCTAACATACTTTATGAGGTTTCTCACGAGAAAATGAAACTCATGACATCTGTCTCTTATTACAGTATAATTTAGTACTAACAGCTTTATATCTTTTTCTGAATGACTATTAAAAATGAGTAGAATGAAATGAATTATGTGTTTGAATAAAAGCAGAACAATGTAAAATCATTTCTGTGTGAAATTTAAAATAATGCTAATAGACTTACAGGTCAAACAGGCATAGTAATGTATATTTATCAACCAAAACCAAATAATAAGAAATGAATTGTATGTTCCTAGTAGCTACTGCAACAGGATTAGCTACCAGGGCTACCATTGACATACCACTCTCCAAGGTGTCAGCAATAACATCAAAGCAGTCCCAACTGGACCAATATAAATGCCTTCTGTTTGCCTGAAACCCAGGGACAGGTTTATAGGGAGGGACATATATTCTCCTTCAGAGATCCTCTGTGCTTGTCCCATGCTTTCTGGAAATTCAGATACTGTCCTTGTCTGTGCCACTTTCACTGGAAGGATGTTCTACACCTCTACCACCCTTTTCATAAAGAAATAGTTACTTAGATTATACCAGTGACATAACTACAGTGGGTCTTGGGGGTGTGAGCCCCCGCAAATTGGCTTGGCTGGCGGGGGTTCCCAACCCCCGCAATCTGAAGCCTTTTTCCAGCGCTGTTCTCTGTGCATTGCCTGCCCTGTTTCCTCTCACTAAAACCGAGCATGCATGCGATGTGAGAGGAAGCAGGGCAGGCAATGTGCAGAGAACAATGCTGGAGAAGGTTTCAGCTGGTGGGGTTTGGGGACCCCTGCCAGCCAAGACATATGGGGTTGCGGCAGGAAGGCGGGCCAAACTGTATCCCCCATTTTGGGCTCCGAACCCCCCAAACGTTGAGGTCTGGCTACGCCCCTGGTACTGGAGTCTATCCCTTTTCAAATTCATCGTATGACCCCTTATCTCAGAGCTTCCTTGCAATTGAAAGAGGCTCAGCTCATGTGTATTTGTACCTTTGGAGGTACTTACATGTCTCTATCATACCTCCATTTTCCCACTTTTCTTTTAGGATATATATATATATATATATATATATATATATATTCTGGAATCAATATAGGAAATGACTCAAGATATATAGATATACAGTATATAGATAGGTATTTTAATCTTCCAACATCTGCTTTATATTGAAGATCATTGACCACTTTAATAGCTGTCCTGTGGACTGACTTATTCTGTTTATATTCTGTTGAAGATGCTGTCTTTACAATTGTACACAGTACTTCAAATGAGGTCTCAGAGATTTATTAAAGATGCGTTATCATCTCCTTTTTTCCTGATGGCTATTCCTCTCCCTATGTACCCGCCAACCTGTTTGGCTACCTTAAGATCATCACACACGATCACCCCCATATTCTCTACTATTATCATACACAGAACCTTATCCTCCTATACTGTACTAATCCAGTGGGTTTTTGCATCCTAAATATATGAACCTGCTTTTTTTTAAGGATGTGTAGCCCACAATCTTTCTTTTGTCATTTCCTCTATCATTTCCAGGAATTTTTGCTTTGTTTGGGTTTTTCCCTTTTTTTGTTTGTTATGGAGTAATATGAGTGTACTGGCCTTCAGAATTGAAAAATGAACTTGCGGAGCTATTGTTAGTAATATGCAATTTATCCTTAAAATCGAGCGTGGTACCGGAAGATTGGAGGGTGGCCAATGTAATGTCGATTTTTAAAAAAGGTTCCAGAGGAGATCTGGGAAATTATAGACCGGTGAGTCTGACGTTGGTGCCGGGCAAAATGGTAGAGACTATTATAAAGAACAAAATTACAGAGCATATTCAAAAGCATGGATTAATGAGACAAAGTCAACATGGATTTAGTGAAGGGAAATTTTTAGTGAAGGGAAAGACTTTGCAAAGCAAGGAGCACTGCAGACAAAATTTATTCTCAAAACATCCAAATTGGTATTTTTGAAACCTGTTTTGCAGCTGTTTATCTATGCAATTCATCTTCAGTGTGTCCAAATCACAAGGGGGCATTTCAGGGGCAGGCTAAGGGTGTTCCTAATACTTGGATGTTTTATAGCCATAATGGAACAGAACGAAAATGACTAGGGCTGAAACTTCAATGTTTTTAGAATGAATAAGGTGCAAAGAGGTGCCCTAAATGACCACTGGACAGACTGAGGAATGATCTCCCCTTACTTCTCCAGTGGTCACTGACCCACTCCCACCCTGCAAAGATGTCATTAAAAATTGTACCTACCAGCCTCTATGAAGGCTTCAGATGTTATAGCCAGGTCTAGCAAGCAGGTCCCTGGAGAAGTGTAGTGGTCCATGAAGTGCACTATCAAGAGGAGGTCCCAGGCCCATAACCTACTCTACCTGTTACACTTGTGGTGGAAAGTGTGAGCCTTTCCACACTCCCCCAAAACCTACTGTACCCATATATAGGTGACTCCTTCACCTATAAGTGCTTTTGTAGTGGTGTACAGCAGGGGTGTAGATACGTATGTGCAGGACGTCAGACTCACAGAAACAGAAGCCTGCCCTTGTAGATCAGCAATGCGGCCTTGTCGGAGAACAGGACCTCGGCTGGCGGGGGTTGGGGATCCCGCCAGCAAAGGTACCCGACGGCGGGGGAGGGTTGGTGGCAGTGGGAAGAGGGGTCGAAAGGGTTGGCGCCAAGGGGGGGGGGGTCAAAGGTGGTGGTGGCGGTGGGAGAGGTAAAAAATGGTGGGTGGGCAGGGGGGGTTAAAAATGGCAGGGGGGGGGAGGCTAAAATGTGCCCCCTCACCTTGGGCTCCGGATTCCCCTGCCGCCGAAGTTTGGCTATGCCCCTGGTGTACAGTTGGGTACAGTAGGTTTTTGGTGGGTTTTGGAGGGCTCAGTATACAGTATAAGGGGGTAATGGTGAGATGCATACCTGGGATCTTTTATATGAAGCCTCCTAAGGTGCCCCATTGCTCTCCTAGGATGTCTGTGTGGCCAGTATACTAAGAATGTTGGCTCCTCCTACTTCCCAATGTGGACATTTTAGAAAAAAAAAAAAGATAGACATTTTGCTATTTTGAAAAAAAGCCATATTTCCTATTTGGACTTGGGACATTTAGTGCAAAACGTCCAAAACCTGACATATGTGATATCAAAAATTTCCCTCTGTATATTCCAGTGGCCCTCTAATCTTGGCCATTACATTCAGTCGTTTGGTTTGACACCTCTGGAGGCTAATTTTATTACAAGGCAGCTGGTTCAAGAGGGCCTACTTTAGCACTATTTTGTAAAGACAAATAGGTGCCTATTCGCCTTGATAAAACATTAGCATAAGTGTGGAAATCACACGTATCTTGCAGGTGTGGAGATTATACCTTTCGTGAAGAAGGTGTAAATGTCCATGACTATAATTTTTAAGTATGTTCATAGATTATCATATTTTACAGTCTACACACCTACTTGCGAACTCTGCTCATGCTCTACACAAACTCCACTGTACACATTGTTCTGTTTCCACAGCTATATGTGCAACTTTATTCTGTTTGATTGCTTTGATTTACATGTTGCAAATTCAACTTTCTTCTAGAGCTTATAATCTCTGTTCTTATAAATTACCTGTTGCATGTGACCCATTCATTCTAGGCTCCTTGAGACCTGCCTGGCTTTATGCTTCAGCCCAAGGTACAACCTCTGACCTCATTGGTCATTTCCAGAGACACTAGTTCCTAGCGGTGTTCTTTGTATTCCACTGTCTAGTGCAAAAATCTCAATCTTGGGTTCAGAAAGCAAGAAGTCCACAGCCTCACTTTTTCCCTCTCCACTCCTGGAACATTCATCCTTCTTTTACCTGACATTCAACATTGATTATGTGCCCCACCCCCTCAGCCTTGGGTATGCTGTAAACCAATAAAAGGTATCTCAACAGCCGGATGATTGTAGTCGTGCCAGCTTAGTTGAAACCCCAATCACCAAGGTCAGATGGTGGGTACAATCACTAACCTCGTCCCTTAGTCTCTAAGACCAAGAGAGGAAAATAAACTAAAATTTTAGGATTCTTTCCTGCCCAAGCTCCCAAAATCAGATAGCAATCAGGTGTTTTTTCATGTAATTAGATAACATTTATTCAAAACTTTTCAATAAAACAGTAACCGCAGTTAAATAAAAAACAAGCAATATTTCTTAAACCCCCAAATTTACCATACATTCCTTTTCTTTTTCTTACAGATTGAATTTCAACGCTGCACCAGATTATATATCAGATAAGTTCTTTATTTTCTTTTCCTCTTTATTTCCTTAACCCTTCCTAATATTTTTAAGTATTCCCTTTAAAGGTGTTTTTCTAGAATGTGATTCTTTGTGTTCACTTTTATGTTTTACAGAAGACGTCTACACCCAACCTTTCCAGGTACAGGTAAGTATTTGTTTGATTTGTTCTCTTTCAGGTTACACAACTAACCCCACCGTTTTCCCTTTATCCCCAGTCCCAGAATTCCCTTTACAGTCACTTAGCTGTAGGCTGTTCTTCTTTCTCCGGTGTGCCGGTGAACCTTTCTTGCGTTGAGGCCCTTGTAATTGTTGTCAGCTGTTCCAGAATTCTTGGCAGGTGACAGCTCTTCTTCCTAAACCTCACTCTTTAATAAAATAAATGGAAGCAAGACCCTCCCTTCGCTGAACAGGTACCAGGATAGCTAGTGTCAGTAACAGTTTTATACTGTGGCCGTCTGACTAATAAAATTAAAATAATTAAACAATTCCCTATCCTACAGGCTTACACCCTCTAATTAAACTTTTATTTTACCTAACTTCCCTATTAAATATGTTTGGCAGTCTTTATTCACACATGCCTCTCATTCCACTCCCATACTTTTAATTATAATCTTAACATTCCATTCTATACCCCTATACCCATCCCCTCTCTATTAAGTTAACCTTTAGAATCAATTGACCCACTCAGATTCTAATATTAATCCAGACTCTTCACTATACCCCAACTTCCCATACACTTCATTCACTATTCCAACCCCCCCCCTTTTAAAATTACCCCAAGTTTCCAAATCCCAATAAAAATGAATATTAACTCTACCAAACAGCCTATACTCTAACCAATATCCTATATTCCAATACTTTCCCAATATTTCCTCAAACCTCTACCCTTTTTTTCCCTGAAACCACTCACACACTCCCAACGCACACCACACCTCCTCTCACCTTGACTCCCAAACACATTCTGACCAACTGCCCAACCACCGTTGCCAAGGAGACCAGCGCTGGCTTGCCATTCCGAAGTCAGCTCAGCCAATCACTGTCCCCTTTAAAAATTCTAAACTGGCCAAGCTGACCTTCGGAATGTTGACCAGCGCTGCTCCAGCTCCATTTTGAACAGAAAAATCCCATAGATTTCAATGGAAAAATATTTCCAAAAATCCTAGCCACCCTACAGTTTACTCAAAACCCTTAACATTTGGCCCAAAAATTAAATCCCCCATTCTCTATCCATCCCTGTTTTTCAATTTTAAAAATCCCAAATTCCAATGTCCGCCCTCAAATAAACTATTCTAAACCCCTCCAAAATCCCTAAATCTGACCAAAAACCATCCCAAAAATTTCCAACTCCCCTCCCGGACCTACCCTATCGAATTTAAAATATTAACCCTTAATTAACCCCTTAAACACAGACCCCTCCCAAAAGACCCCCTTAAAGTATTAAAATTCAAAATATAACCCACTGGAAAAATCAGGAAAAATCCCCTGAACCCGAAACTGAAAACCAAATTTAAATTAAACAAATCCCTGATTTTTTAAAAATAAAAAACCATATTTGTAAATTTTAAAAATAAATAAATTACAATTTCAGGTTAAAACCCCCCTTACCTGATTGTAGATTTTCCCCACACGTGTAGACTTCCCCTGGTTCCGGTCCTCGACGTCCTGGGGCCGAAACGGAATTAAAAATAAAAAAGCTCCGAAACCGGGCCCAAAATTTAGGCCCCGGCTTCGGCCTAAACGTAACTTTGCGCGTTCCCGATATGTGCATGAGGCACGCCGCCTCATGCTCACTCGCGCCGACGTCTTCTCCTCTCGCCGGCCATTAAAAGCGCTGGCTCTTCCCCGCAGCACTGCCTCCTGCAGCGCTCCTTCCTGGCCCCAACTCAGGCCCAAAAAATTACCGCCTCGACTCTCCTCCTCACTCCCGGGGACCCACTTGTCCCCGGGAGCCCAAAAATCATGGCGCTACCTGGCCCCAAGCATCGCCGGCTCGCTGACACTGCCACCGGCCCAAAAGGGCCCGAACTCCATCGGGAGCGCATCCGGCAGCGCTCCCAAAAATCGCTGCTGCCTCCAGCACCTCTCTTCTCCCCAGCCCCCCCAAGATCCAACCCGGAGCCCTTACGGGGTAAGAATAATTTTTTTTATTATTCGTTTTTTCTTTTTCCTCTTTTCCCCAACCCTTAACCCCTTGTTACAATTGCTCCAGTGAACTTAGCATCCATCCAGTCAGACAGTCAGCGATCCAGTTAACTCACAATCCACCTCTTCAGTCACTCCACATCCACCCCTTCAATCTGACAGTCTGTCAGCCAACTGATCAGCAAGCATCCTGTTAAAAAGGACTCATTCTGCTAGAGCTGAACTCTTGTTTCAACTACTCCAGTAGGTTACCTGTTTACTTGTAATACAGTTCGAAATCAAGAAAAGAGAGTCTCCTTTTAGACGTTGGGCTGGTTTAGCAAACTGTTTAGTACTGCAAGGAACCTGTATACACACTTACCAGAAAGTGCACATCATCGGTTTCAATGTGGAACTACTGAGATGCGTTGCACTCTGGATGCTATGAGCTCTTGTTTCATTTTTTGGTTTTGACCAACCTTTACATATTTGGTCTGCTAGCTTATAAAAACCGCTGACAAATGTTTTGCATGCCGAAACATAGCCCATGTTGGGTTATTATCAGGCTTATTTTTGAGAGAGAAGGGCACCCATCTTTCGACACAAATCAGGAGATGGGCGTCCTTCTCTCAGGGTCGTCCAAATCAGCATAATTGAAAGCCGATTTTGGGTGTCCCCAACTGCTTCCAGGCGCGGGGATGACCAAAGTTCCTGGGGCCGTGTCGGAGGCGTAGCGAAGGCAGGGCTGGGGCGTGCCTAACAGATGGGCGTCCTCGAGCAATAATGGAAAAAAGAAGGACGTCCCTGACGAGCACTTGGACGACTTTACTTGGTTCATTTTGTCTTACGACCAAGCCTCAAAAAGGTGTGTGAATTGACCAGATGACCACCGGAGGGAATCGGGGATGACCTCCTCTGACTCCCCCAGTAGTGACTAACCCCCTCCCACCCTGAAAAAAACAACTTTAAAAACTTTTTTTGCCAGCCTGAAATGTCATACTCAGGTCCATCGCAGCAGTATGCAGGTCCCTGGGAGGGGAGGTATGTGTGTGTCAGCGGAGGCATAGCGAAGGCGTGGACGTCCTTCTTGCAAACATTTTGGACGTCCTGAACTCCCCCCTCCCCCACAGGGACGGCCAAATTTCAAGGGAGTGGAGTAGTGGCCCAGTGGTTAGAGCACTGATCTTGCAATCTAGAGGTGGCCAGTTCAAATCCCATTGCTGCTACTTCTGATCCAAAATCCAAATAAATAAAAGGGGTGTCAGAGGCATAGCAGGAATGGATGTCCTTCTCACAGAAACATCCAGGCATGGACATCCTTCTCACAGAAACATCCACATTTTGGACATCCTCAACTGCAGGGACCAAGGCATAGCGAAGGACGTCCTTCACCCATACTCAAAAAAAAAAAAAAAAGACATCCCTGATGAGCACTTGGATGTTTTCACCTGGACTTGTATTTTTGTAAGGCTGTAGAAAAGGTTGTATTTTTCTAAGGTTGTAGATGGCAGTTTATTTAAGGTTGTGGAAGGCTATTATACACGTAGTTTGTCTGTATGTATGAAGCTGTCTTTGGCATGTGCAGAGCAGCCACGCATAATGCTTGGCTGCTCTGCACTGGCTTCCCCTCCTTAGGAAGGAAATCATGTGCAAATGAGCTAACAGTGAGCAGCTCATTTGCATGCAATTTCCTTCATGCATACCCGTTCCTTTCCGAATCACTAAGGGATCGGTAAGGGAAGGGCTTTTTCCGTTCAGTTAGTGCATCAGTTAGTCCACTGCAGTGCCCCCTAGGGTGCCCGGTTGCTGTCCTGGCATGTCAGAGGGACCAGTGCACTATGAATGCTGGCTCCTCCCATGACCAAATGAGTTGGATTTGGTCGTTTTTGAGATGGGCGTCCTTGGTTTCTATTATTGCCGAAAACCGGGGACGACCATCTCTAAGGTCGACCTAAATGTTGAGATTTGGGCGTCCCCGACCAAATTATTGAAACGAAAGATGGACGCCCATATTGTTTCGATAATACGGGTTTCCCCGCCCCTTCGTGGGGATGTCCTGCGAGGACGCCCTCAGGAAAACTTGGGTGCCCCGTTCGATTATGCCCCTCCACGTCAGCATTTCTTGTTGAAGAAATAAACTTTGGTCTTCTTTGACGCTTATTCCACTCTTGTGCTGCTTGTAATTTTTATGCCAGTCATTATTTTATAAGAGGCCATTTATATGCAAATGTGACATATATATGCAACAAAGACTTTATAAAATTATTTCTCTAATATTCATTGTGTTTGATTTTCTTTACAGTGGATACATGCTTTTTACATTTGTGCTCTCTAACCCTTTGTCTTTACTTGGGCTAATTCCTCCCATATAGTTCTAAATGAATATCTAGTGCCCAGGATGAAGCCATGAAAAACACAGGTATGCACACACACTCTTACTTTCTATAAAAATAATGCCAAACTTGGTACATCATTCCAATTCTATCTTGTATTAATATTTTAGTAGTGACATATTGCTAACCTTTTTCTCTGTGTTCAGTGTCTCTAGTAGGAACATTGAAAATGAAACAGAGAAAATGATGGAAGATAAAGGCCACAAGATTTACCGAGTCTGCCCGTTTACACTGCCTACTACGCTCTCCAGTTTCTTCCTCTCCGTTGATTGTCTGTACTTGTCATATGGTTTATTGAATTCAGATACTATCCTCATTTCCACCACCTCCACTGAGAGGCTCTTCCAGGCATCCACCACTCATTCCATAGTATTTCCTTAGGGGCCCTTTCACTAAGCTGCGGTAGGGCCTACGTGCGTGCAGTGTGCACCAAAACGAGACTACTGCCAGGCTAGCGCACCCCCTGGTGGTAATTTTGGGTTTGGTGCATGATCATTCTGGTGGTAGAAATAACTTTTTAATCGTCTGCCGTGTGAATGGTTACCGCATGAGCACTTACCATTAGATCAATGTGTGGCGGTAAGGGCTCAGGCCGTAAATAGGCGCATGCTAGTTTTAATTTCAGCGCATGCCCATTTCCTGAACCATTAAAAATACCCTTCATCCCAGACGTGGTAAAAAATGGGTCGGTGCACACTAAAAACATGTGCTCACACTACCGGAGGCCACTTTTTACCGCAGCTTAGTAAAAGGACCCCTTAGGTTATTCCTGAGTCTATCCCCTTTCACCCTCATCCTATGACCCCTCATTTCAGCGCTTCTTTCTAATTGATAGAGGCCTATAATCTTAATTACAAACCCCAATTCTCATTTGATTTTGCTGTACTTTTTTTAAACTCATACTTTTGCATTTTAGCATGTATCTCTAGTGATAAAAGCCATTTTAATATGATGATATCTTTAGACTGTATCTTTTAGCTGGCTTTCTTGGGTGACATTTCATGGGAGAAGCAACAAAAAAGATGTCCTCTCTTCAGCTATTCCATGTGGTTTAAATAATAATGAGACTATGAGGAAGAAGATCAGTGTATTAGGGGTAGGTAGGGACTAAAGGTGGCAAAGTCAAATCCCAAAGGCTCGCATGCGAAAAGCATAGATTTGAGTACCGTTGATCCCTTCTGAGTGTGTGGATTCCTCATACGTGCTTGTTTTGTGACTTCATGCACGTGTGAAAAAGTAGTCATGTATTTTCCAGTCAATGGACTTCGCTGGATTTTCAAAGTGAAATCATGCGCATACTTTCATGTCAAAAATTGTCCCAGGAAAATGTCCCTTATACATTTACACCTACAAAAAGTTGTGCAGATATTTTTTTCTGAACAAAACTACAAATATACTTTTTGAAGGTTCATAAATGTGCATGTTTTTGTGGACTCTTCCATAATCCTGCTCCCGGGAATGCCTCTCATAAAGTAGGTAAAAGTACACGTCATGCATATTTTTATCCTCATATAGGGCAGACAATTTTATAGAAATCTATTTCTGCTGAAATAGGTTTCACAAATATTTTCTAATGGATATTATTTAAATATATTTTTGCAGACATTCACTGATATTTTATGCATTTATATTGATAGACTATTCCTATGGATGGCTAAATCGAAGTTGTGATCTGTATGCTCGCTTTGCAATTTAGCCAGAGTAACAGGATAACATCTATGTTAGAGAATAGCTTTGATATGTACTAGCTGTATGCATTCTTACTCTGCATTCTCTTTGCTTATCTTTATTTCTAATTTTTTATGCTTACTATTGTTTTCTATTCCTGTTCTGTTGTTTATCTCTTGTTCCTGAAAAAATGCCAAGGAAAGATCTAACACTCACAGACAAAATTGCCTTGATAGAAGAACTGAAAAAACAACTGCCGAACACCAGTCATCGCCAACTGGCAGAGATTACAGGAGTGCCAAAATCCACAATAGAACGTGTTGTACAACAGCAACTGAAATTGATTAAAAAAAACGGAATTGTGACGGTAAGGATCCTGATGTAGAAGAGGCCCTGAATCAGGGGTTCTCAATTGTATCAGGGAGAGGTGTTTGTGTGAGTGGACCAATGTTAAAAAGCAAGTCAGAGGAGTTAGTTAGAAAACTTGGTCACAATGATTTTAAAGCAACAGATGGCTGATTGTCGTGATAGAAATGCAGGTTTGGGAAAAAGTTTAAAAGGACACATGTGAGAAGGACAGTGCTGATGCTATAAGCACTGAATAATGGAAAGCCACAAAACTTCCACAATTGCTTTGCAAATTTTGTGTGGATGATATCTACAACGCCAATGAAACAGGGCTATTCTACCATGCCACACCTGATGGATCCCCGACCTATAAACAAGCAACACTGTTAGGTTCAAAGAAAGCTGTGGATTGTGTAACAGTGCTATGCAGTTTCTAATATGTCAGGAACCGATAAATGTAAGCTGCTAGTTATAGGAAAAAGTGCAAAGCTGCGCTGTTTTAAAGGGATCAGTATGGAAAGTTTACCTGTTCTGTATCATGCTAACAAAAATGCACGGATGACATTATAAATTTTTAAGAACTGATTAATGAGCTGGGACATTGAATTACAGATGAGGTCTAGGAGGATAGTGCTTGTCCTTGATAACTGTGCAGCGCACTCACACATTGACTGAAAAACATCCAGGTTGCAAATTTCTGTGTCCCAACAGCACATCTCTGGTGCAACCAATGGACAATGGGAATCACAAAAAATTTGAAGCCCTTATACCGTTGGTAGCATATCTTTGAAGCTATAAAAGAAAAATTGCTCACATCATCTTCAACAGCAAAAGAAGTCAGTGAAAGATTTGTTCTTTTACAAGCAGTGCAGTTTATTGCTGATAGCTGGCGAAATGTTAACAGCACAACCATTCAGCATTGTTTTGCTCGCTGTGGGTTTAAACACCTTGGAAAGGACATACAGGATAAGACTGAAAATGAAAATGTGTGGATAATGAAAATTATGTTATGAAACTATAAAGAGTTTCCATCCACTGACAAGAATCTTCAATGATACAATGAAACCGAGGGGTGTGAGGATAAAATCATTGAGCAAATTTTAGCCAACATATGAAGACTTCAGAAAATCAGGAAACTGAAGAGAATGACACAACTGAGAATGAACAAGTGACAAACCAGGATGCTAGTACATTTATTTCTGGAGTAAAACTTTGTTTTAATGCAGGAAGGCAATGAGGGCAGTCCGGTTGTTGATCTAGAGATCTGTGCCAATTTTGTCCAGGTACAATCAATGAAGAGAGCTCATCAAGGTGCGCTTGATCAGTGCCTAAGAACATAAGACCAATGGTCCATCTAGCCCAGTATTCTGTTTCCAACAGTGGCTAAGCCACGCCAAAAGTACCTGGCAGAAACCCAAACTGTAGCAACATTCCATGCTACCAATCTCAGGGCAAGCAGTGGCTTCCCCATGTCTGTCTCAATAACAGACTATGGACTTTTCCTCCAGTAACTTGTCCAAACATTTTTTAAACCAAGATACACTAACCGCTGTTGCCATATCCTCCAGCAAAGAGTTCCAGAGTTTTATTTCACAAAAGTTATTTTTAGATTTGGTTTTGGCAGAAATAGGTCCTTATGGAATCTCTGATCATGCTATTGTTTGGATTTCTGTGGACCTAGGTTCTTCAAAGCAGGATAGTTTTCAGTGGAATTTTCCCATTGCACTTTATTGGGATCAGTCTTTTGTTGTGTTTACTGGAAACATGGAATAATTATAAATTTCATAACAAAGCACAATTCTCTGTTGGGAAACAGCCAAAGCTGTCCTTAGGGTTGAAACTATAGCACATGCATCCAAGCAAAAGAAAATGAGAGTGAGAGAAGTTTTGAGGCTAGAAAAACAAGTGAGTAGAGGCATAGGCTCCGACTCCGTGGGTGCTGTGGGTGCTCGAGCACTCCCAATATTTTACGGATCAGAAGTTCCCTTCCAGCCCAGCCAGAATTTTAAAAATACTACTACTACTACCCTCCGAGTTCCAAGGCCACTCCTCCCTCCGAGTTCCAAGGCCACCCCTCCCTCCGAGTCCAAGTTCCAAGGCCCCCCTCCCTCCGTCCATCCGAATTTTAAAAGCCCTCTTCTTACCTCACATCAGTGAAAAGCGTGCACTGCAGGCTCGTAGGCGCTTCAGCCTTCCCTTCTGTCTCTCGGCTCTGGTCCCACCCTTGCGGAAACAGGAAATGAGGGCATCTTGTTTTCTTCAGAGTTGGTACTTTTAGCGCAAAGGAGGAGATTCTATATAATGTGCCAAAAAATCAGTGCTGAAATCAATGCCAACTAAGCGTATTCTGTAATCGGCACCATTATAGAATTAGATTAGTTGATATTTCAGCGCCGATATCTACGTGCATCCATTTACGCCAATGAAAACCTAGTGTAAATCTCAGCGCATAGATTTAGGTACACTGGGCCATATTCTATATGCCTCAAAATTTTGAAATGCTCATGAAACGCTCATTTCCCCACCTATAATCATGCCCCTTTTTGCCTCTGCGTGTTAGAAGTTTAGCGCACATTGTTACAGAATACCCTTAGTGAGTTGTGTGCATAAATTCTAATCAGTTCCAATTAGTGCTCATTATTGCTTGCCAAGTGCTGTTATCAGCGCTCATTAGCTTCTTAAGCCAATTAAGTTACGTGTGGTGTTATAGAATTCGCGCCAATTTCGGCACCTGAATCTGAGCACACTATATAGAATCCGGGAGTAAACGTCCAAAGTCCAACTTAGACACACTATCGAAAATGCCCCTCTTAGTTTACTAACATTCTTTCTTATATATTTTGTATTATTATGTTTGTAGAGTATTGTTTGACTTAGCTTTTGTTAATAATTATCCTGTCTTAATACAATTGTTTTTTGTGTGTGTGAATGAGGAAATAGGATAAGCTACACTGCCTTAGTTTTTACAATTTCTTTGGGAGTGACATGAGGGTGGCATATTTCCCATTTAAGACACTGGCCCTATTTCATGCTTGTTCCAATTGTAATGAAACTTATAATTGTATTACTCAGAGTGTTGGGTTCAAACCCTTAAGTAAAAGACTTATTCAGATTTTTTGAAATGTGTGGGGTTGCTTCTCAGCCTTTATTTCAATATGGGAACAAATATTTTCATTCCTCTGACATAGGGAATATTTTTTGGCTGTAAATGTTTCAAAGTCCAAGGTGTGGGTGAAATGAATACTTTGAGGCCCTTTTACTAAGCTGCGTAGGCGCCTACGTGTGCCCAATGTGCGTCAATTTGGAGTTACTGCCAAGCTACCCTGTGGCCCTTGTGGTAATTTCATTTTTGAAGTGCATCTGCTACGCGCAACGGAAAATAATTTTTATTTTCTGGCGCAAAGCAGAAACTGGGTGGAAATCGTCATTCGACGCGCGTAGACAATTACTGCACTGTTGCTGCATGAGACCTTACCGCTAACTCAATGGCTGGCAGTAAGGTCTCAGACCCAAAATGGGCGCGTGCCAATTTTAATTTTGCCACATGTCCATTTTCGTCAAAAATTTTTAAAAGGTCTTTTTTACAGGCAGGCTGAAAAATGGATCTGCGCGCACCCAAGACACGCGCCTACAGTACCACAGCCCATTTTTTGCTGCACCTTAGGGCCCAATATTCAAAAACGATTTAACAGCCTGTTAAAACACACTGAGCTGGCCAGCTGCTCATATTCAGTGGCATTTAATTAAGCAGTGCCACTGAATATCTCTCTAACCATCCATCTCAAAACTGGATAGTGGAGGGGTGTGAAGGGATGGAGTTATGCAGTAGATGATGGTATATAAAAGCCTGCTTGGTCCATCCAGTCTGTGCAACAGTCACATTCATTATCAATTCAACATTAAACCAACAATCCACAATATTATTAACATCATTTTACTCGCTAAATTCAGCTTTAAGATATCTTCCTCCCTGAGATACATAGCACCCACACGCAAAGCATATGATATGAATGTGGCATAAAATATGTATACTCGAGCCTGTTCTTTCTTTGCCATTTTCAGGACACAGACTGTAGAAGTCTGCCTGGCACTGGCCTTATGTCCCAATTACCAGAGTTGCCGTCAAAGCCGACTCCAGTCCACCCTGATCAGTTTTTGCCATTTACAGGACACAGACTGTAGAAGTGTACCACTTTCCATAGAACACCACGGCACTCATAAAACTATTAAACTCAGAAGAACATTGTGTGGTAACACAACTGCCTCCTGAATCTTTCTGAAATGCAGTGTGGCTGATCCTTGCTCTCTTTTAGTTGCTTTTGAAATAATAATTAAAAAAAACAAACCTCCAAATCAGCAGAGTGATTTCACACATCAGGTGTGATCTTGGTACTCAGAACATGTTTAAAATGCTTTACGCTTGCTTACTAGATGGTTAGAAGAAACAGCTGTTACCTGTGGTGAACTTAAATATAGAGCAGGTGATTGACACGCAAAAGTATTTCATAATGAGATTAGGATTTGAATTCAGTAAGTGTCAGGAACTCCATATTGACTCATTTCACGCAAGTGCTTTCAAGGGAAGTAGATGCACAGTATTCATTGTGCAGATCCTGAAAACCTGACTAGCTAGGTGTTTCAGGAGTGGGCTGAGTGCCCTAGATGACAATTTATCTTATGTTCTTAAAAAGGACAAATGTGACGCTGTTCAAGCCACACTCTATGTTTTTGCTTATATTTTTCTCAAAAGATGGAATTGGTTCAGATCGTACAAAAATCATAATCATACAAGCTTCTCAATTTATTGAAGATTTTGCAACCATCAGCTTATACAAAGAAATCTTTTATTCCAGTAGACATCATGCCAAGTCTTTGCTGCATTTAAGGCAGCTATTGCGAAAGTCACTGACTATCATGTCATATTTTAATCCTAATTATCATGCAACCTTTATTGTGGATACAAGCTCTATTGGTTTAGGCTACATTCTTGTTCAGACTGACAGTATTGGTCATGAATACCTCATTTCCTTTAAGTACATAAGTAATGCCACACTGGGAAAAGACCAAAGGTCCATCGAGCCCAGCATCCTGTCCTTGACAGCAGCCAATCCAGGCCAAGGGCACCTGGCTAGCTTCCCAAACGTACAAACATTCTATACATGTTATTCTTGGAATTGTGGATTTTTCCCAAGTCCATTTCGTAGTGGTTTATGGACTTGTCCTTTAGGAAACCGTCTGGCCCCTTTTTAAACTCTGCTAAGCTAACCGCCTTTGCAAGTCATGGGTCCTAATGTACTTAAGGCTTACAACTTGGAGGCCATTTTTTTTTCTTTTTGCAAAATTTAGCCATAGGTTGTAAATAGGCTCCTGGCTCAATTAAATTCCAGAGATAAATTCAACAAAATCTTTTACTTGCATTCCCCAGCCTGAGAACTTTGCACATCCCCAGCTGTGGGAATGAAAAGTAAAAGAAAAAAATTGTTCTATCATGGTTGTATGGTGGGCAGTGCTTCAAATTCCTGGCTGGGTAGTAGACTATGATGTCCTCTCTCCTCAGCCTCAGTCCATGGTTACATTTTGCATAAAAGGTGGCCCCCAAGCCCACTCCACATGCTTAGGGTACATGTCTCATTTTGGGACATTTTAGGAAGGTAAAAGTTCAAGATGCCATATGTCACAAAACACCTAGACACCCACCTGGGGTTACCCCGCAGCCACTTACAGGGTCTATCCCCAGCACAGCTCAGGTTCTCCTGTGCCTGTCGCTTGTGCTCTACATTAGCATCCTCCTCCCACCGACTGATATACATTAACTTGAGAATTGTCCTTCCAATGTGAGATTATTCATTTTAATGCAACTGATATTAAAAAGTCAAACAGTAGTTTATCCTGTTTTGAGAGAAAAAAATGGAATACAAATAGACTTCCAAATAACAAACTTTGGTGAAAAAGATGCTTGAAAACCAAAAATTTCAGTTAACATCCCAAACATCAGACCAAAACAAAAGTAAATTAGGACATTCAAACAACAAATGAATAAGAGTTCCTTTATATTTTTTGCATGACTAGCATAGGTCAAGATTTGAGGAACCAGATAACTTACTTTTCCTAGGAGTCCAAAAAGCCCTGTGATACATACTTTAAGCTTAAATAGCGATGCAAACGAATTGAAGACGCTTTAAGGCTCAAATATTGATATAGGAATTCTGTGAAAGTGTGTAAACATCATGCTATATTGTTTTGGATGTTTTCTGTGAAGTTCTGAGTCTGAGAGTTTTGAATTTATAACATAATTTTCTGGACTGTTTGAGTGGAGGACTGAACAATTTAAAGTATGAACAAATAGATATTTTGTACTCTTTTTTGATGGAGATCTTTTTTGAAAGACAGTGGGTACTCGATACGGGGATGTCCTGTTTCATCCTTTGAGTTTGTATTTCTGTAGAGCAGAGAAATTCAGTCATTTTATTTAAATAAAACTCAAAAGTAACAGGAATAATGGATACGTTAACTTTTTAAAGTTATACTATTATAGGGGTCCTTTTACTAAGGTGCGCTGATTAGCATTCGCTAAATGATAAGATGTCCATTATAGTTCTATATTCTTATCACACATGCATATGTTATAATTTTCTTTCCTTTGAAGATTGGAAGGTGGCAAACATAACGCCAATTTTTAAAAACGGTTCCAGGGGTGATCTGGGAAATTATAGACCAGTAAGCCTGACTTCAGTGCCGGGAAAAATAGTTGAAACTATTATAAAGTATAAAATTACGGAACACATAGACAAACATGATTTAATGGGACAGAGTCAGCATGGGTTCAGCCAAGGGAAGTCTTGCATCACCAATTTGCTTCATTTCTTTGAAAGCATAAATGAACATGTGGATAAAAATGAGCCGGTTGTTGTAGTGTATCTAGATTTTCAGAAAGCTTTTGATAAAGTTTTGACAAAGTTCCTCATGGGAAAATTAAAAAGTCACAAGATAGGAGGCAAGGTCCTTCTGTGGATTAGGAACTGGTTATTGGATAGAAAAAGGGGGTAGGAGGGTGAACAGTGGAATGCAGCAGGGCTCTGTACTGGGAGCTATTTAACATATTTATAAATGAAATGGAAATTGGAACGACCGGTGATTTCATTTGCAGAAGACACAAAACTATTCAAAGTTGTCAAAACACAAGCAGATTGTGAAAAATTGCAGGAAGATCTTAGGAAACTGGAAGACCAAATGGCAGATGAAATTTAATGTGGACAAGTGCAAAGTGATGCACATTGGGAAGAATAATCTGAATCTCAGTTACCTGATGCTAGAGTCCACTTTAGGAGTCAGCACATCAGTAGTGATCAACAATTGAACTGACTTGTTATATTACATTTGAACGAATTAATTACCTTAAGCGCCAAGAACCTAAGGTCAGAAAAGTCATGTGCACAGTCCATACAATGTTAGACCAAAGGAGCTGTGATATTTTTCCTCCTGATGCTTTCAAAACAAATTGGAGGAAATATTTTGTTTTCACACAAGGAATACTTAAGTTCTGGAACTTGTTTCTGGAGGATGTGGTAACAGTAGTTAATATATCTGGGTTTATAAAAGGTTTGGACAATTTCCTGGAGGAAAAATCCATAGTCTGTTATTGAGATGGACATGGAGGAAGCCACTGTTGGCAATGGGATTGGTAGCATGGAATGTGCTTCTAATTGGGGTTCTGCCAGGTACTTGTGACCTGAATTGGCCACTGTTGGAAGCAGGATACTGGGCTAGATGGACCATTGGTCTGACCCAGTATGGCTATTTTTATGTTCTTATGTAGTTTAAAAATATACAGGGCAATGTTGAGCTGCTGTGGTCGGCATTTCATTTAATGTGGACAAATGTAAAGTGAT
This sequence comes from Microcaecilia unicolor, assembly GCF_901765095.1. Lineage (NCBI taxonomy): Eukaryota > Metazoa > Chordata > Amphibia > Gymnophiona > Siphonopidae > Microcaecilia > Microcaecilia unicolor. The sequence continues at coordinate 309,777,876 of NC_044035.1, read as the reverse complement.
GTACATTGGGAAGAATAGTCTAAATCATAGTTCCCTCATGCTAGGATCTACCTTGGGAGTCAGCATCCAAGAAAAAGATCTAGGTGTCATCGTAGACAATATGCTGAAATCTTCTTCCCAGTGTGCAGTGATGGAAAAAAAAAAGCAAACAGTGTACTAGGAATTATTAGGAGAGGAATGGTAAATAAGACCAAGATTACCTTAATGCCTCTGTATTGCTCCATGGTGTAACATCACCTTGAGTATTGCATTCAGTTCTTGTCATCATTTCTCAAAAATATAGAAGGAATTAGAAAAGGTTCAAAGAAGAGAGACCAAAATGATAAAGGGGATGGAACTCCTCTCATATGAGGAAAGGTTTAAGAGGTAAGGGCTCTTCAGCATGGAAAAAGACAGTTAAGGGGAGATATGATTGAGGTCTACAAATTCCTGAGAGGTATAGAATGGGTAAAAGTGAATTGATTTTTCACTCTTTCTAAAAGTAAAAACACTAGAGGACAGTCAATGAAGTTACATGGAAATACTTTTAAAACAAACAGAAGGAAATAGTTTTTCATTCAATGAATAATAATCATCTGAAAAGGCATTTTTGACTGTGGAGAAGAGTGGCCATGATTGTTAATTAAAACAACCAGGAGGCTGTTAAAGAAAATGGCACATTATAATATGGCATTGCCTGTAAAGCTGAAGTTACTCCTCCTGAAAGTGCACAAAAAGAAGCCAGGTTCACTGTAAAAATATGAAAGAATGTTAAGTACCAGTTTTAGGAGGCTATCACAATTGAGTTATTGCAATATCTGTTACTTGGCATATTCTCTGCAACAATTAAAAAAGCTATAAACTATGTAAAACACTGTTGTTTACCTCATTTTCTCATTGGGAAAATGATATCTCAGTATTTTATAAGACTTCATTGCTTGCCCATAGAAGTGCAAACTCTATTTAAGGGCATCTTTTACGAAACCACGCTAGCGATCCCAGTGCTGCAATGCCAACAAAGCCCATTCACTTTGAATGGGCTTTGTCGGCATTGCCGTGCAGGAATCGCTAGTGTGGTTTGGTAAGAGGCCCTAAGTTGGCTTGTTTTCTCTACAAAATATTATTTGGCTTAGTACAGTCCTACCTATACCAACATGTGGTTTTGGCCAAGTAGTCAGAAATCACAGGTTATATAGCTCTAACTATATATGCTTCCCCTCTCCAAAGGATAGAAAGCGGTTCAAGCTGTTGGAACTCTATTGGGCATTTCAATTTGCCAAAATATGGAAAGCTACCTTGGTTTTATTCCATAATGCTCATTCTTATTTACCTTCCTGTTTACTAAGCCACCCTAGCAGCTGGTGGTGGTGGGCTAATGCCGACACATGGGCTGTGTCAGTATTGCCATGTGGCTGCCACTAGCGCGGCTTAGTAAACAGTGGGGTTAGATTTTAGGAATTCATTAAAACTGGTTATTTAAAAAAATTTGTGCTATGCAATGTTATTTAATCTTCTGTTGATTTTATCCTGTATAGTTATGTATAATGGTTCTGGAGGCTTGCTCCAGTTTCTTTTTTCTGTTAGCTGCTTAGAACTGTGAGGCTAGAGCAGGATACAAGTCCATGTGTTATGTCATGTTATTAACTACATAGATTCTTACAGAATAGCTGTTAGGTGATGAAACAGTTGTTTCCCTTCATGAGAAAATGCATAATCTTATTTTTAGTATATACAATATTATCTAAATCATATTAAGCTTTACAAGACCCAGCCTTAGCTAAGAATTAAATAATCAGCAAAAATGCTTCAGCACTTGAAAATACTTTAGGGTTATCCACAGAGAAAAGCACTCCTGTAGTTCTATGTTTAGTTTATAGTAGCTGGAAGTTAATTAGCCTTGCTAGTCTTTTTTTCAGACTAATTAGTAAGGAAACGGGATATAAGGAAAGCAGAAGTCATTTTGAGAAAAAAAAAAAAGCTCAACATTTTGTACATAACAGCCCCTTTGGAGTATATTATCTCCATAATGACCGTAAGTTGCATTGCGTTCTGACAGGATGCGGTGGTGCAGTCTCTGGACTCATTTATGCTCCATCTAAGGCATTAATGATTTTAGGCCTAGCAGATTTACAAGGCGGCAGCTGAAACTACATGCCACATTGTTTAATTATGCAGTGATCAGCAACCTTTATATTTTAATTAGGGAGCCATGGTAATGAAGCCGTTTCACTTTTACATGTGACTGACTGGGCTGAAAGGTCTTCTCTGTTAATTGGTTGTTTGGAAACTTAATATTGACATTGCTATGCAGGTAAACTTGCCTATGCTTTCTTTCTAATATCTTTGCTAGCCATTTCTGATTTGCCTAATTAGTACTAATAATTTAAGTGTGGCAAGACATTCCCAAGATCCCACTGTTTAAATAAATATATATATAGCTGTTTCATTAACAAATATTACAGGCTGCTAATATGTGGTGACATATCTGTTATTGCCTGCGCATAACTGGTCGGTTTTGTTAGATCATAGGTGTGACATAACCACGCGTTTCTTCCACTTCGATCTTAATAGGAGGCTTCTCCTGCACAATGTGCTTAAAGCATGTTTTAGACCTATTCAGTTATCTCGGAGGTACACTGGCACTGAGAATTGTACAATTTATCAAGCACTTAAGGTTCTACTGACTAATTCATGAAAATGTTCTGAAGCATGCTAAGGCCTCTGAAACAATGAGAACCTAGTCTGTTGCTAAATGCTGGGGCTGGGAGAAAGGAAGCAACTGATGCTGGATGCTACAAGAAGGGGGAGGGGGACTGATGCTGGAGACTGAGAAAAGAGTGGCTGATTCCAGATGCTGGGAGAAGGGGAAGCTGATGCTGAATGTTAGAAAAAGGGGGCAGATACTGGGGCTGGGAGAAGGGGATGATACTAGTAGATGCTGGGGGAGTGAGAAGGGAACAGATGCAGTGAGGAAAGGGGGAGAAGCAAGAGCATATGCAGGGGAAGGTAGAGAGGGAAGGCCAGAGGAATAAATATTGTGATAAGAAGGAGGAAAGTTATGATAAATTAATACTGGAAAAGGAAATATATGAGCACATGTTGCAGAAGGGGAAAAGGCAATATACTAGAGTGGCAGGGGCAATGAATGCTGGGGAATGGTGATAAAGAGGCAAAAGGGCAGGTTCTGGCAGAGATGGGTTCATTACTTTTTAAAAGTACTTAAGTAAAAAGTAAAAGTACTGGCTTCAAAAGTAGTGAAGTAAAAGTAGAAAGTCTTATAAAAAAATAGTCATGAAAAAGTATAAAAGTGCAGCACTTAAATCCACTTTTTATTACAAGGTAAAAAGTATTTTTAACAGGTTGGACCACAGAATCTAAAATGTTTACAAGCAGCAAAACAGTATTGTGAATATGTACATATCAACCTGTGATCTGTCTAGATCTCTTAGAGTACAAAGGAACAGAAACATAATAAATGAAATTACAAGTTTAATAGCTTTTTAACACTCTGCAGGACTCCCATTGCCCCCCTCTGTCTCTTTCTTGAGTCCTTCCCCATTGTCCTATTTCCTCTCTCTCACCCATTCCCTAGATCCCCATTTCCATCCTCACTGCCCTGATCTACCCCCCCCCCCCCCACTGCCTCTGATCTCCTCAGCAGCCTGACACCTGCCCTGCCCCATGTAAGAAGCAATTGTTTAATTGTTTGTAATGGACTGTGTTAAGCAAAATATAGAGTTGAAAAAAAGAACCACACTGGGGAAAAGGAAAAGAAGAAAAAAAAGAGGGGAGAAGGGGAAAGAAGAAAAGAAAAGAAAAGAAAAGAAAAGAAGGAGGAGGGAGAGATGAGGAGGAAGGGAAGGGGAAAAGGAAGAAGGAAAAAAGAGGGAAAGGGGAGGAAGGGGAAGGAGGAACAGGAGAATAGAAAAGGGGACGGGAATAGAAGGAGAAGGGAAGAAAGGTGGGGGACAGAAGACAAAGGGGAAGGAAAAAATGGGGAGAAAGAGGAAAATTAAAAAGGAAAAATAAAATACTGGTGCTCATATAGTCATATTGGTTCTGGGGAACTGAGGAACTGAGTTCGATTCCCACTTCAGGCACAGGCAGCTCCTTGTGACTCTGGGCAAGTCACTTAACCCTCCATTGCCCCATGTAAGCCGCATTGAGCCTGCCATGAGTGGGAAAGCACGGGGTACAAATGTAACAAAAAAAAACTGTGAATGCAACAACTAGAGGATAGGAGCTGAACAAACATTACAAAGGATAAAAACTGAAAGAACATTAAATGGACTAAACGTGCCTTGTAAAATGTATATTTTAACATATAAGTGAAGGACGTGATGCACCATTAAAAATAAACATGTATAGAAAAAAGTACAATAAACTGAGAACACAGCAAGCCCAGCCATTAGCGAAAATGCTGCTTGCAAGTGCAGTAATATGAATAGCACTTTGAAAGCTGTGCAAAAAAGTGATACCATACAACCTAATAAGCTCAAAAAGGTGATTACATTTAGAACGCTATGCATAATTGATGTGAAGGAAGAAAATGGAGAAAAAAGGAGCTGTATAACTTAATAGACTCATCATAGAATGTGCCATTTATTTATTTATTTATTTATATCATTTATACCCCACAATTTCCCACCACTGGCAGGCTCAATGTGGCTTACAACATTTAGTTAACAAACAGGAAATTACAATAAATGGAAAGTGATACGAGGGGCGGAAAGGTACAGGGTTAAGAGAAAGTAGTTAAGTCCACAAGATCTTTAGAGGAGTTGGAGTCCAGGAATCACAGAGGCAGGATGGGATCTTTAGGGTAAGCTTGCACAAATAAGTAAGCCACATGAGCCTGCAAATAGGTGGGAAAATGTGGGATACAAGTGCTACAAATAAGTAGGTCTTGAGAGACTTCCTGAAAGTCAGATGATCTTGAACTGTTTTTACAGATTTAGGTAATGTATTCCACAAATGAGTGCTGATATAGGAAAAGGTGGAAGCATATGTGGTTTTATACTTGAGACCAGAACACGCAGGGTAATGGAGGTTTAAGTATGAATGAGAAGATTGAAGCAAATTCCTTGGTGGTAAGTTGACAAGGGCATCCATATATGCTGGAGCTGCTCCGTAGAGGATCTTATGGACTAGGGTGCAAATTTTAAAAGTTATTCGCTCCTATACGGGAAGCCAGTGTAATTTCTCACGAAGAGGTCTGGAACTGTTGAACTTTGATGCTCCGAAGATAAGTCGAGCTGCTGTGTTTTGGGCAGTTTGTAGTTTTTTGAGAAGTAGGTCTCTGCACCCTGCGTATATGCCATTGCAGTAATCGATTCGGCTTAAGACTAGTGATTGGACTAAATTACAAAATACTCCTCTTGGGAAATAAGGCTTTAATTGTTTTAGTTTCCAGAGAGAGAAGAATATTTTCTTGGTGGTTGAGGTGGTATGATCCAACAGTGCTAAGCTCTTGTCCACAATAACTCCTAGTATTAACCATGAAAGTGCAGATTGAAAAAATGAATAAGGTACTAGACGCTATAAAAATGAGTCACAAAAGGTGAGAACAGGGATGAGAAGAATAGTGTGTAATACTTACAGACTGCTGTAGGAGCAGGTGGTATAGAGCTACTGAGGGAATGGCAAGATGAGGGATCGCAGGCTTCGCTAAAGGCACTGCTTCTGTCTGCCCCGGTGCTTCTGTCTGCTTGGCCCGGTGCACAGGAAGTTGCATCAAAGAAGGTGAGACCAAGCAGAGTGAAGCAGTGGGGCAGACAAAAACAGTGCCTCTTTAGCTTTGCGTGCAACTTGGTTTTCCAGGACCCGACCTGGAGGGAGGAGGAAGGGATGGAGCTGGACTAAGGGAGAGAGAATGGAAGAGAGACCTGCCAGACCCATGGGAGGGAAGGGAGGAAAAGAACTGCCAGACTATGGGACAAGAAGCCTAGAGCAGCAAAAAAAACCCAAGCTTTTTGGGTGCTGGTTTAAGGGTCTGCCGGCAGACCTCCTGGCAGGATGACTTCACTTACACCACATGCAGCAGCAGCTCCTGGTAGGTGATGTGACGTCAGATGCTGGCTTGCCTCTGATTGGGCCCGAACATCCGGTCCCATCTCAGCTGCTTTTGGGACCAGAAGTTCGGGCCCAATCAGCTGCAAGACGCATCTGAGGGAGAGAAGCAGAGGTAAAGAAAAATACTTACAAAAAAAAACCTCTCTTAACTTGTACTTCGTTACTAAGTAGAAAAGTACAGCTTATTTGTAATGAGTTACAAGTAAAATGTATTGGAAAAAAATGTAACTCTTTACAAGTAAAAGTACGGACAATTATACTTAAATACTGTAAGGAAGTACAAGTACTTTGTGATCAATGCTTCTTTTGTAGGAAAAAAAGGTACTGGTACTCATTGTGGGCAGAGTCACCATCTATGGCTTTGCCCACTATGGTAGCTACACCCACAGTAGCCACATCCCTTATACTAGCCATGGCGTATAAATAGGCATCATTGAAATTTTATACCAGTATAGGAGAAAAAATAACTAGTGATTTTTTTTCATTATAAATAATTTCTGTAAGCTGTTACAGCTCCAGTATACCCAGTGCAAAATAAGACAGCAGATGTAAATTCTCAGATTGGACATATTCCAAACACTAAAATGAATATAAAATGATTTTTTCTACATTTGTTTTCTGGTGACTTTGTTTTTCTGATCATGTTGACCCTAGTCTCTGATTCTGCTGCTCTCTGTTCTCTTAACTCCGTTTCCAGGGCATCCTTTCCATTTATAACTTTACTTTCCTCTTTTCTTCTTTATTTCTTGCCCTACATCCATAAGTAAAAGCTAGGTCCTCCGTGGAATTGACTGGAAGATGTATAACATAGATCCAGCTGTTGCCTATTTTCTCCTTCCATATGCAGTTTTTCTCCTCTCTTCCCTTTCCCTCATCTTCATCCATGTGCATCTTCTTTTCTCTTTCCTCCCCTCCATCCATATCCAGTATTTCTCTTCACTCACATTCCTTGCGTCTATGTCCAGCATTTCTCCTCTCTCTTCCCTCCCCTGTATCCATACCCAGCAATTATTCTTTCTCCCCTCTCCTCAATTCAAGTCCAGCATTTCTCCTCCTTCCCCTGTCCACCCCTCTATCCATCCATGTCCAGCAATTCTCCTCTCTCCCCTGCTCTCCTCTCCATCTATTTCCAGCATTTCTCCTCTCTCCTCTGTCCTCTCCTCCCATGTCCAGTGACTGTCTCTTCCCTGCCCTCCCCTCCCATCCATGTCCGACATGATTTCTCTCTCCCCTGCCCTCCCCTTCCATCCATGTCCAGTGATTCTCCTCTCTCCCCTGCCCTCCCCTCTCATCCATGTCCAGCGATTCTCCTTCCCCTGTCCTCCCCTGCCATCCATGTCCAGTGATTCTCCTTTCCCCCTGTCCTCTCCTGCTATCCATATCCAGTGATTCTCCCTCCCGCCTGCCCACCCATCCTCCTCCCACTGCCTGCCCGCTTGCTTGAGAGTCCAGGCCCCCTGCATCAGACAGTACAAGGCCTGGCACAAGCGCTGATGACTCTGAGCCATCGTGCCAATGCCATGCGCTCAGGAAGGCCCTGTTATTTCTGCCCTCTCTGACACGTCACGTATGCGTCAGAGGGGCGGTACCAACAGGGCCTCCGCAAGTGGATAGGCTTGAAGACTGAGTGTGCCGGCCGGGTTTTATACTGCTTGATCGGGGACCCGGACTCTCAAGCAGGCTGTGAGGAACGAGGAAAGAGGAGCAGTGAGAGGGGAACTTGAGAGGTAAAAAAAGGTGCTGGTACGTTGTACTGGTGCGTACCGGCACAAAAAAAGCACTGTTTATTACTACCAATCTCTGGATACTGGGGACATGCAGATGCAGAAGAACAGTTCAGGTGGAGACTCTGAGATTGGGTGGGAGATCAGAAGAAACAGATTCTAAGACAGGGTATTGGAATTTTAAATGGAGACCCAGGACTTGGGTGGGTTTCTAATTAGATTTTTGTGTAGGAACCCATAGCAGTCCAGTTTGATTTCTTTTCCCAACTCTAGGTGTACTGGTGTTCTAGAATATTTGTAGGGCTGACTTTTCATAGGTAGGGTCGGTGGAATATTGCCTCCTATCCCATGACTCTTTAATTTTCTCAGTCACCTACAGGGGGATGATCAGAAGCAAACGCCGGTGTTAGAGGCTGTTAGCGCCATACTAGCGCCGGCGTCTGCTACTGCCCCATGATCAGAGTCCCCAAGCGTGTGAAACAATGCACTCGAGGTCTCTGAACGCAACTAGCATGCAAATGCATGCAAAACAGGGCTAAACATATTCATTCCCCATAATCAGCGACCAGCGCACCAAAGATTGGGTTGCTGGCTGCGGCAAACCCTACGCTACCTCCAAGCTGGCGTTAGGGTTTGCAGACCATTGGGGAAGAATGGTGAGTCCTGTCCAGCATGCATTTGCATGATATCAGGCCCCCATTCCCCCCAACAAAGCAAAACCGAAGACCCCCCCCAGCGACAGGGGGTTGGAGGTCCGGTGGACCTCCGGTCCCCCCGATGATCCCTCCCAGGTTCAGGGAGAGCTGGAGATCTGGTGGGTCTCCAGCCCTCCCCTAACTCCCCTCAACCTTTCCAAAAAAATCCCTGGTAGCCCAGTGGGCGACCAACCCCTCCCCCAGCGATAAGGGGGCTGAAGTCCGCTGGACCTCCGATCCCCCGACCCCCCCCCAGACACAGTTCCGGGAGGGCTGGAGATCCGGTGGGTCTCCAACCACCCCTAACCCCCCAGCATTGGCAAGGGTCCCTGGTGGTCCAGTGTCAATCCGCCCCCCTCCCTACCTACACGCTACCCCCTACCTTTGGTTGGAGGAGGGAGGTAGCCTGTCTCCCTCCTCTTCCTTCGACACTGCAAAATGGCGGTGCCCAGCCCTGCCCAGTGTATCCTGGGATGCACTGGGAGGGCTTCACCGGTTAAATCCGGGCTGACCAGTTAAATCCCTTTGAATATCAGGCCCTACGTTTATAGAATAAGGGCCCCTTATTCAGAATGATTTTCATTACATCCAGAAGATATATTTACATACATTGGAGAGCTTATGTTTGCAAATATGTCCAAGTTAAAGGTTATGAAAGAGTGAATTAGAGATCTTTGTGCAGAATGAAATCTCAAGTTATTTTGCAAATAATGTTTCTAAAAACTGTGGCATACCTGATATTCTTGTTCAGTGGGGAGTGCTTACAATGATTAGTTTGAAAGTTGAAATTCTACCCCATGAATATTTAATTTAAAAAATACTTAACAAGCCTGTATATTATTACAATCTAACTATGTCAGGTTGAAAAAATAATACTCAGAGCACACTGTATGCAGTGCCATTTTTCCCCCTTTCAACCAAGTTTGAATATTCATACTCTTAATGACTGCTAAATTATCATTTTGTAATTAGGTATTTTAAAGACCAGGGCACAACAGGAGAGCACACCCTTACTGCAGCACATCGTTTGAAATCAACACGACAGGGTTCTTCTGACTGCTATCTTATGTGAGCGCATTGTGCATGGCTTCTTAATCCCTGTGAGCTAGAGACTTGTTTCCGCATTGTCATCAATCAAGAGGAAGCTGTGCGTTCAGATCTACCCCAAGAGGCTCTACACCTCACGAAAGTTTCCAGTTTCCTCCAGGACTTGAGTTACATAAGAACAAGGCATTTGCTTTGAAAAACATATTTGACTTAGAAAAAATATTTATCTTTGTTTCTTGTCCTGATGCAAACAATTTAAGCCAACAGCAGGAATGCTGATCAGATGAATTAAGGCTACGGTTACTAATATGCACATTAATGCTGATAAAACAATATTTTATTGTAGGTCCCATTTTATGCAATAAAATAACAATGAGGCCCTTTGACTAAGCTGCATTAGAATATGGGCTTAGCACATTTTAACATGGGACTTTCCTGTTTCTGTGTGTTATGGCCATTTTTAATGCGGCAGTATTTTAGGCATTTTCTAAATGATTTGTTTTCAGATCATGTGCTAATGTTTGCATTACCTGAAAGAAATTAACGCTGGAGCTCTTACCTCCTCCTAATGTGAACGTGCTAGATGGTTAATGCCTTCACCTATTTTCCATTCATGACATGCGCCAAGCAAAAAATATTTTTAGAAAGTAACTAACTCATGAAGTAGTGTATGCTCAGATGCAAACTACTGCAAAACATTTTAATGAATATTTCCTGCATTAAGTGCACCAGGGGCATAGCTAAGGGGGGCCTAGACCTCTCTAATCTTGGCTCAGGCCCCACCCCAATCCAGTGCACAGGCTTTCTGTGCGTGATTGTCTGGCACCATCCTGCCTCTGACACTGCGGCATGGTCCCATATCTCTCTCTCTCCCCCTGCTGGTCTGATATCTGTTCCTTCTCTTCCCTTCCCTCTACCCCTTCTTGGTTCCACATCCCTGCCCCCCTGTGCTGTAGACCTTCTGCAGACCTGCCAAGTCTCCTGATTTGGTGGGTTATCTCCTGCACTCCCGCTGGGGCAGCTTAAACTGCCACTCGGAGTCAGCGCACAGTTCTGCCCATCCTTCCTCTTCTTCCTCCCCCACATGGTCCTGCATCTCCCCTTCATAATACCCCTCTGTGGACTGCCCTCTCCACTCAAATATTCCTTTTGCATCTCCTTCCGAAAGGATGGGCTCCACCTTAACCAGGGTGGGACCAGGCTGCTGGCGTCGGCCTTTAAAAAGGAGATAGAGCAGCTTTTAAACTAGAAATGGGGGGAAGGCCGACAGTCGCTCAAAAGCGCATGGTTCGGGAAAAGGTATCTTGCAAAGATACCTCACAAACAGGGAAGATAGGGTTTCTGGATAGTGAGGTTGCACAACAGACCGTGGTAGGCCAGGTGCCCTTAAATACAACTAAAGATCAGACAAAAGATGTCAAATCAATAGTGTCAGGTACTAAGCATCATGCAAATAAGAACAACAAACATACTCTGAAATGTCTATATGCAAATGCTAGGAGTCTAAGAAATAAGATGGGAGAGTTGGAATATATTGCACTAAATGAAAAATTGGATATAATAGGCATTACTGAGACCTGGTGGAAGGAAGATAACCAGTGGGACACTGTCATACCGGGGTACAAAGTATATCGTAATGATAGGGTAGACTGGACTGGTGGAGGGGTAGCATTGTATATTAAAGAGAGCCTTGACTCAGATAGATTACAAATTCAGCAGGACACAAATCACACCTTTGAATCACTGTGGGTTGAAATTCCATGTATAAAAGGGAAAAAAATGGTGATAGGAGTGTACTACCGTCCACCTTGCCAGGATGAGCAGGTAGGCACAGAAATGATAAAAGAAATCAGAGACGAGAACAAAATGGGCAATGTGATAATAATGGGTGACTTCAATTATCCAAATATAGACTGGGTAAATGTAACATCGGGACACGCTACAGAGATACAATTCCTTGATGAAATCAAGGACAGCTTTATGGAGCAACTGGTGCAGGAGCCAACGAGAGAAGGAAAAATTCTAGACTTGGTCCTTAGTGGAGCGCATGATCTGGTAAGGGACGTTATGGTACTGGGGCCGCTTGATAACAGTGACCATAATATGCTCAGTTTTGACATCAACCTTGAAGTAACTGTACACAGAAAGTCAAATACGTTAGCGTTTAACTTTAAAAAAGGAGACTATGATAAAATGAGAAGAACGGTAAAAAAAAAACTTAGGGGGGCAACTGAGAGAGTAAAAACTGTACAACAGGCGTGGACGCTGTTCAAAAATACCATCCTGGAGGCCCAGGCCATACATATTCCGCGAATTAGAAAAGAAAGACGGAAGTCCAAAAGACACCCGGCCTGGTTGAAAAGTGAGGTGAAGGAAGCTATTAGGGCTAAAAGAAACGCCTTCAGAAAATGGAAGAAGGAACCGTCTGAAAATAACAAGAAACAGCATAAGGAGTGTCAAAGCAAATGCAAGGCGCAGATTAAGAAGGCCAAGAGGGAGTATGAAAAAAAGATAGCATTAGACACAAAAAAACATAGTAAAAATTTTTTTCGGTATATTAAAAGCAGGAAGCCGGCAAAAGAATCGGTTGGGCCGCTGGATGACCGAGGGGTAAAAGGGGCGATCAAGGAAGACAAAGACGTAGTGGAGAGACTGAATGAATTCTTTGCTTCGGTCTTCACCGAGGAAGATTTGGGTGGGATACCGGTGTCGGAAATGGTATTTCAAGCGGACGAGTCGGAGAAACTTACTGACTTCACGGTAAACCTGGCGGACGTAATGGGGCAGTTCGGCAAACTGAAGAGTAGCAAATCTCCTGGACCGGATGGTATTCATCCTAGAGTACTGATAGAACTGAAAAACGAGCTTGCGGAGCTACTGCTAGTGATATGCAACTTATCCTTAAAATCGAGCGTGGTACCGGAAGATTGGAGGGTGGCCAATGTAACGCCCATTTAAAAAAAAGGCTCCAGGGGAGATCCGGGAAATTATAGACCGGTGAGTCTGACGTCGGTGCCGGGGAAAATGGTAGAGGCTATTATCAAAAACAAAATTACAGAGCACATCCGAGGACATGGATTACTGAGACCAAGTCAGCATAGCTTTTGTGTGGGGAAATCTTGCCTGACCAATTTACTTCAATTCTTTGAAGGAGTGAACAAACATGTGGACAAAGGGGAGTCGGTTGATATTGTGTATCTGGATTTTCAAAAGGCGTTTGACAAGGTACCTCATGAAAGGCTACAGAGGAAATTGGAGGGTCATGGGATAGGAGGAAATGTCCTATTGTGGATTAAAAACTGGTTGAAGGATAGGAAACAGAGAGTGGGGTTAAATGGGCAGTATTCACAATGGAGAAGGGTAGTTAGTGGGGTTCCTCAGGGGTCCGTGCTAGGACCGCTGCTTTTTAATATATTTATAAATGATTTAGAGATGGGAGTAACTAGCGAGGTAATTAAATTTGCTGATGACACAAAGTTATTCAAAGTCGTTAAATCGCGACAAGATTGTGAAAAATTACAAGAGGACCTTACGAGACTGGGAGACTGGGCGGCTAAATGGCAGATGATGTTTAATGTGAGCAAGTGCAAGGTGATGCATGTGGGAAAAAAGAACCCGAATTATAGCTACGTCATGCAAGGTTCCACGTTAGGAGTTACGGACCAAGAAAGGGATCTGGGTGTCGTCGTCGATAACACACTGAAACCTTCTGCTCAGTGTGCTGCTGCGACTAAGAAAGCGAATAGAATGTTGGGTATTATCAGGAAAGGTATGGAAAACAGGTGTGAGGATGTTATAATGCCGTTGTATCGCTCCATGGTGCGACCGCACCTCGAGTATTGTGCTCAATTCTGGTCGCCGCATCTCAAGAAAGATATAGTAGAATTGGAAAAGGTGCAGCGAAGGGCGACTAAAATGATAGCGGGGATGGGACGACTTCCCTATGAAGAAAGACTAAGGAGGCTAGGGCTATACAGCTTGGAGAAGAGACGGCTGAGGGGAGACATGATAGAGGTATATAAAATAATGAGTGGAGTGGAACAGGTGGATGTGAAGCGTCTGTTCACGCTTTCCAAAAATACTAGGACTAGGGGGCATGGGATGAAACTACAGTGTAGTAAATTTAAAACAAATCGGAGAAAATTTTTCTTCACCCAACGTGTAATTAAACTTTGGAATTCGTTGCCGGAGAAAGTGGTGAAGGCAGTTAGCTTAGCAGAGTTTAAAAAGGGGTTAGAATGTTTCCTAAAGGACAAGTCCATAAACCGCTACTAAACGGACTTGGAAAACTCCAAAATTCCAGGAATAACATGTATAGAATGTTTGTACGTTTGGGAAGCTTGCCAGGTGCCCTTGGCCTGGATTGGCCGCTGTCGTGGACAGGATGCTGGGCTCGATGGACCCTTGGTCTTTTCCCAGTATGGCATTACTTATGTACTTATGTACTTATGTAAAGAAGAGAAGGAGAGGAAAGATACTCACTGGACTATCTGAGAGAGGTGCAAAGAAGAAAGGATTCTTGATAAGAGGACAGAGAGGAAGGAGAGATGGTGGAAGGGAAGGAGAGAGATTGAGATACACTGGTCCATGTTGGAGGGGGGAAGGAGAGAAGGGAAAGGTGCCAGACTATGTTTGGGGGGAATGGACAAGGAGTGAATAAAGATAGAGGGGAGATGCTGGATTGGGGAGGGGAAAGCAGAGAGAGAGAGAGAGAGAGAGAGAGAGAGAGAGAGAGAGAGAGAGATGATGATGCACTATGTTGGGGAGGAGGGGGTGGTTGTGATAAAAGGGTGGGAGAGGGTCTGATGGTAGAGATAGGAGAAGGCAACTGACTGAAATATGTTAGGGATTGGAGAAGGAAGCTGATGCTGGGGTGAGGAACGAGCCTGTAGTGAGTGGAACAAAGGGGGAAGGGATGGGTAGATGGGTGGAGAGATGCTATAAAGGATCAGAGGGGCAAGGGGCCTAGGAAGTAGTATACTACTACTACTTATCATTTCTAAAGTGCTACTAGAGATGGAACTATGGAAAGGCAGGGAGAATATGAAAATGGAGATAAATTGAGGGAAGCTGGGTAGGGGGAAATAAAGAAGAAACAGGCTAGATGTCAGGAAGGGTTGAGTTACAGGGAAGGAGCTGGGGATGGTGAGGGAATAAGAGTCAGAGAAAAGTAGACCAGGGCTTGCGAGAGGATGGAAATGAGGAACTAGGGAGTGAAAGACAATGGGCTGGGACAGGAAAAAGAGAGAAAGAGACGGGTGCAATTGTAAACGTGAGAGGTGGAAAGGTGTAAGTAGGTGAGAGGTGAAAAGAGGGAGTCTAAGGACTGGAAAGTGAAAGAAGGCGAAGATGAAAGAGAAGATCAGTGTTAGAGAAGGAAGGAAAGATGGAACGATAATAGGGAGAGAGAAGAAATGTAAAGGAGATGTTGAAAATAGAATTTAGGAGAAGAATCATACAAGGAAATGGAAAATACAGACTGGAACCAACCTGGTCAGAAAAATTATCTTGCAAAGGTAGAAAAGGAAACAATTATTACATTTTTTAGGAACTGGAAATGCATCAGTTTTGGAAAGAGCGTATTTTTCCATTTTTGTATTTTGTAGCATAGAAGGAAACACTTTTCTGTTAGTGGTTCTGCACAGTTTACAGAGTCTGGCTTTCTTAGAGGTTTTGATTTCAATTTTTATCTGCCTGTTTATTCCTAATTTGTGGCTCCTTATATTTTCTATTGGATGAGAGTCTGTCCATGTTCTGCATGTGTGACAGAGGTAAAGGATTCTGCTAGCGTGTAGTTCCTGTGTAAGAACCTTTAACCCCCCCAGCTTGTTCTGATTTCCCAGTGGTAGCTATTTTTGTGCTCTAGAGCCTGATATAATATTTACAGAGCTGTTCTACATCCTAAAACAGGGAAAGTGACTGATAGAGAAGAAATGACAGGAAGGACAGGAGAAATGGTTATCTGTAGCTCTTCTCATCCATCCCGGTTGTCATCAGTGTAAATAAGATATTTTCTGGAAAGACCATGAGATAGAAGTGTGCCAAGGGGTGGAGCCAGGAGACAGAGTGGGTGGGGCTGAGGTGGGGCTAGGCAGAATGGGGTGGGGCCTGGATATATAGTAACATAGTATATAATGGCAGAAAAAGACCTTCACGGTCCATCCAGTCTGCCCAACAAGATAAACTCATATGTGCTACTTTTTGTGTATACCTTACCTTGATAGTAAAAATCTCTCTCAAAAATTGGGTCCCCTTCGCAGCTCTACTTCTGGCAGCATTGCGGATCAAGGCAGCCTCAGCCTCACCTCCTGCCAGCCCCAGAAATTTTCCCTCTGCACAACTTCCTGTTCCCATATACAATTCTGCTGGAAGGTGGAAGGCTGCAGCCCCGGGGGTGAGGGTGGGGGAAGAGAGAAGGGGAAGAAAGACAGATACCGAGCTGTGCGGGGGGGGGGGGGGGAGGAAGAGACTGACAGAGATGGATAGATGATGCAACCGCAGTGGGGGGGGGGGGGGGGGGGGGGGGGGGGGGAGGAAGGGAGAGAAGGGAAGAAAAAAAGACGCATACATATTGATTACAATTAGTACCAATAACTGCTTGTTAAAAATCCAATTATTGGCACTAATTGGCTCATTATTTAATAAAATTGCATGTGCAAATTGGCCGTGTGCCCAAATTTGCATGTGTAATTTTAGGTGACTATAGAATTAGGGGGAAAATGCTCATTTAACCATGTAAAGGAAATCTTGAAAAATTAGGGCATGCCTAAATGTAGGTGTGCAGTGCAAACTGGCCCATACTTGTACAGTTGACATGCTCAGGGGCAGAGTTTGGATACAGCGTGAACACAGTTGCAATGTACATGTGTATTTTATAAAATACGTGCGGTTGCATGTATTGTATTTGCATACATTTACACATGTTCTTTAGCATAATGTTTGCACCTTCAGTCTAAGCGTGATTACTTTAGGATTAGTGATAGTACTTGGCATCTTGCTACCCTGTTAACCTAGATACCCTGTTGTAAAATTACCCTCCATGTGCCTGATCTTCAGTAATATCTGGTTCAACAAGCTGAGTGGTGATTAGATGGCAACACCAGTAATTGAGAAGCAAAGCCCATCCTGGACAGACTTCTACCATTTGTGCCCTGATCATGACTGGACAGATTCAGCTTCAGTAGTTGGAGAACAAGGCCAGTGCTGGGCAGACTTCTACAGTCTGTGCCCTGAAAGTGAAAAGGACAAATCAAAATCAAGTGTGCATATGTAGTCTCACATCATACCTTATGTTATGAGTTGGCTGGGCAGACTGGATGGACTGCATTCATCTACTATATATGCTGCTATATGAGTTCGATTCCCGGCACAGGCAGCTCCTTGTGACTCTGGGCAAGTCACTTAACCCTCCATTGCCCCATGTAAGCCGCATTGAGCCTGCCATGAGTGGGAAAGCGCGGGGTACAAATGTAACAAAAATAAAAAAATAATATATGTTAAATTTTAGCAGGAAAGCCAGCTAATGGCCACATACTAATTGAGAAATTAGCATGTGCCTATAGTGGAGGAAATAGGATATGTGGCCATTTTACAGCCAGGCTAAAAGTGGCCTCAGTGCATGAGAAACCCACATACTAATAGCACAGTTTTAGCGCAGCTTTGTAAAAGGGCCCTGTTTACTAAGGTGCGCTAGTGTTTTTAGCATGTTCTAAAAAATTAGTGTGCGCTAACCTTTTGGCTTAGCTACGGGTGGGCCTGGGTGGGCACAGGCCCACCCAATCTTGGCTCAGGCCCACCCAGCTGCAGCACCACACTACTCTCTTCCCCCTCTCCTCCGCGGTGTCCTGGCATCTGCACTTCGGCCTCGCTGCTTGAGCTGGCCCCACAGGCTTCCATCTGCCGCATTCTGCCAGACAGGAAACAGGCAATGACATCAGCGAGGGCTGAACATGGCAGATGGAGGCCTGCGGGGCCGACGCAACCAGTGAGAATGAATCGCTGCAGGCACCGAGAACGCCTGTACCGACATCGGGGAGGAATGGAGTTCAGAGACAGGAGTGCAGTTGCCAGGACGCCGCAGAGGAGAGGGAGAAGATGTGGGGTAGGTGACCAAAAAAAACTCTTATGTTCTTAAAAAATATCTCCGGGAAGATTTTTGTGGTGTGTGGTTGGGGAGGAGGCACGTGGTTGGGGAGGAGCCACGTGCATGTGGAAAGGCCCATCCAATTTACCTCTAGGCCCATCTAAAATACCAAGTCTGGCAACGCCTCTGCACTAACCAAAGGAATATTGTGGGCATCTACACGGTTAGCGCATCTCAGGGCCACCGAGAGACTGGGCTGGGCCCGAGGCAAGGCTGCCCCCAGGGCCCTGCCTCCCGAGGTTCCCGCCTCTGCCCCCCCAAGGCCGCTGTGCCGTAGTCCCCAGCATCCACCCGCCACCCCCATCGACAGCCCCCCTCTGTTCGCCACCGGGCCGGGCCCCCTGCATTCAAATCACAGCGCCTCACCTCCGAGTGAAAACGCAGCAGTGGCAGATCGCTTCCCTTCGGGCCTTCCTTCCGTGTGTCCGACATAGGGAGGGACGGCCCGAAGGGATGCAATCTGCCGCTGCTGCGTTTTCACATGGAGGTGAGGCGCTGTGATTTGAATGCAGGGTGCCCGGCCCGGTGGCGGACGGTCGACAGAGCCGAGGGCGGGCGGGTGAGACTGGGGACTGTGGCGCCGGGCCCCCCTTGGAGGCCCAGGCTCAGGGAATTTAGTCCCCCCCTGCCCCCCCCTCTCGGCGGCCCTGGTGCATCCTAGCGTGCCTCTTGAGTCAATGAGAAGGTTAAGTGGTTATTCCAGATTATCAGCGAAAAGGATCAACCCTGGAGTAACTAGCAGCTAGACTGGAATCCAAAAGAGTAGTTTTGTGTTACAGGTAGAACAGATTGTCAAAAGCACCAGATAATCTTTCAAGGAGAGGAAACAGCCAAATGTTTCCCGCTTTGTAATGTTTTGTTATTATGGCTGGCCTGAAAGCTCCTGGCAAAGAACTTTGCTCCGTAAACTAAAAGTAAAGAAGATCTTCCCTATAAAGGAAAATGACCTATCAGAGGACATAATCTGTTCATTTAAATACTGCAGAGGCTAATTAAGTCTTATGTCTCTGCAGTAAAATACTCTGCTGCTAGATAATTGTTTGCAATTTGACTATAAGTATCCTGAAACAAAGACAAGGGCATGGATAAGAGGTCAAGGATAATTCTAAGAAGCTATCTTCTATCTGTGAGGTATCAGCCTTTGTAAACTGAACTTAAAAATTATAAAGCAAACATATAGTCAACATTTTTAAAATGTTACTGCTGTTTTGTGGTTCAGGGACTCTTAATGAAATAAGCATTTGTATCCCTCCCCCTCCAAAAGTACATACAGGGTGAGGCAAAGAAAAAAAGTAACCTCCTAGAGTTTTTTTTGCTGTTTTCTCAGTAATCGCTTGGAATTTCAACGTTAAATTTGACAGCTTTATTTGTTACTAAAAAAGGCCCGTTTCTGCCTGAAATGAAACGGGCGCTAGCGGGCACGGGACTCCCTTCCCCTCCCCTTACGCTACTATCCCTGGTGGTGTAGAGGTACCTGTTCGCTCAGGGCAGGAAAGAAAGAGCCCCCTGTGTCCTGCCCGTAGCGCTGCTGATAGCTGCCCTGCTGCATCCTGTGTGAGTCCGGCTCTCGGCATTTCAAAATGGCCGCTGAGAGTTGAAGTCTCGCAGGGCTGCTTCAACTCTCGGCGGCCATTTTGAAACGCTGAGAGCCGCACTCACACAGCATGCAGCAGGGCAGCTAGCAGCAGTGCTCCGGGCAGGAAAGCGGGGGCTCTTTCTTTCCTGCCCCGAGCGAACAGGTACCTGTACACCACCAGGGATAGTAGCATAAGGGGAGGGGAGGTGACAGGGGGGAGAGAAGGTGATGGGGGGAAGAGGGGGTGACCGGGGACGGGGCGGTAGTGTGAATGGGGTGGGGCGATGGCGCAAAAGGGGCGGGGTGATGGGCACGTCCTCGGCGGTTTGCTTTTGTTAGGCTGTGTGCAGCGATTCGTTGGAAGGGGAGGAGTAGGGAAACACGTGTGTTTCCCTACTCCTCCCCGTTCGTTCATTTGCATTGTTGTGTACTTGTTCCGCCCTCGACGTCATCACATGTGACGCGAGGGCGGGGCATGGAGACATGGTGAGTGTTGTGGCTTCACCACCATGAACTTACGAACCGGTGTCTGAGTGGCTGCAGTGACGTCAGTGTCTTCAGAACATTGAGGATGCGTTTTATTATAGTAGATTATTATCTATGTTTATATGTTGAGTGGGATGAGATTATCCTTAAACATTGCGAAATTACAGACTTTTTAGTGTGACTACCCAGCAACTACCATTATTTGAAAAAAAATGGGGTAGCAGTTTACTGTTAATGATGTCACAGTGATATACACTTTTGTAAACAATAATTTGAATTTGAATAATTTATATTTGATAATATGATAATTTACAGATAATTTAAAAGCATTCTGGATTGGAAGCAAATACTGTAATGCGACTTGTGGTGATACACCTCAAGTTGCGTTAGGGCCCAAAATTCATGATAAAATAACCCCAGATTTTTGATAGTGTTATTTTACCGTCCGGAAGCATCAGGCATAAAGATGTAGCCTGATGCTCCTGGGCCTGCAGAGTTGGTTCCCCCCAGGCTCCTGATAACCCCTCCTTCTGACTTTAGCCCCCCCCCCCCCTCACACACATGGGCCACTCCTTCCCAGGGACTACTTTTCAACTTTGTTGGTGGTCCAAGGGGAGTGCAGGGGGGGGTCTCTGGGAGACCGGGGGGGGTCATCCAGAGGTGCAGGGGGTTTTCCGCATGAGCGATGCTTAATAATTCCTGCACTCTGCCATTCCAGCTTCCAAATGATGTCCCTAGCAGAAGTCTCATGTGACTACCACTAGCGATGCCATTTGGAAGCTGGAGTGACACAGGGCAGGAGCAATTGGGCATTACTCTGGCCAAAGACCCCTGGACCCCCTCAGCCCCCGGACCACCAATAAAATTGAAAGTAGCCCTTGTGGGGGAGGGGTGGGCGGATGTGTGCAGGACGGCTGAGCTGAAGTTTGGGAGGGAGGTTTCTGGGAGCCTGGGGGGACCCAGCTTTGAAGTCCCAGGAGCATCAGGCTGTGACTTTACGGTTTGATGCTCCCGGGCTGTAGGAATAATGCTGTTTGTGAGGTGGCTCACAAGCAGCGTTATTCCTCTAAAACGGAATTCAGCAATTTGTGATACTTCTTGGATCCTGAAGACTGCTGAATCCTGTGGGGCATCAAGGTGCGGTAAAGGGCGAACTTTTACTGCTCCTTGATGAATCCCCCCCTTAGTGGTGATTTTTGGTTCGCTAACTGGCTAACTAACTGCATAAGGTTAGGACAGCAAAACAGCTGTCCTAACTTTATGTGGCGAGTTAACTGGGCACCGGTCTGAATATCGACTGGTGCCTGGTTAACTTCCAGGTTCATGGTCATGTTGGAGGTAGACTTAGACGTTGTTGCAATCACGGAGACATGGCTCAATGGTTCCCATGAATGGGATGCAAACATACCAGGCTATAATCTATTTAGGAAGGATAGAGATGGTCATAAAGGTGGAGGAGTAGCTCTGTATGTGATAAATGATATTGCAGAGACTGAAATGACAGGGGCCTGGGGAAAGGAAGAAGTGATATGGATCACCTTAAAAACAGATGATAGAACCTCTGCCCACGTGGGTGTTGTCTACAGACCTCCAATACAATTGAAGGAACTAGATAAAGATCTGATCACAGATATTCAAAAGTTGGGAAAGAAGAGAGAGGTGCTGTTGCTGGGAAATTTCAATCTGCTGGATGTAGATCGGGGCGTATCTGTGTGGGGCCACAGGGGCCTGGCCCCCGCAGATTTCGCCGTGGACCCCCCTACCGCCGTCAACCCTTCCCCGCTGTCGCCGTCACCAACCTTTGCTGGCGGGGGACCCCAACCCCCGCCAGCCGAGGTCCGCTTCCTCCTGCCGCTGCCTTTAAAAATATTCTTTCAGCTGGTGGGGGACCCCAACCCCTGCCAGCCGAGCCGAAGTCTTTGAAGTTCTTCTTCGTCCTCGAGCTGTTCAAAGCTGCATCCAGTTTCGGAGTCTGACGTTGCAGCAGCCCTCCTCTGACGTAGATAACTAACGTCAGAGGAGGGTGGGCCCAGGAAGAACAGAGAGACGTCGGAGGAGGCAGCAGTGATCGCCGATCAGCTGTTCCATCCCATGCAGTGCCTTCACACAGAGGTGAGAGGCGCTGCGCAGGCCGGTAAAGTGGAGGGGGGGGGTCCGGTAGAGGGGGGGGAGTGGCGGCGATGAGCTCAGGGGGGCGGGGCACGGGGGGGCGGAGGATCCAGGAGGCGGAGCTATGGGAGGAGTACAGAGAGAGCCAGGAAGGGAGGGGGACCGGGTGTCACGTCTGTGGCTGTGACCACCCTCAGTCTTACCTTCTTTCTGGGGTCACCAGCTCTGCTGGCTTCTGTCTGTGTTTGTGTTTGTCTTGTCTCTAGTCTCTGGGCTGATTGCTTCACTAGACCTCACCTGTGTGGGCTATGCCTCTCTAGGGAGCCAGCATCTAAGATGGCTGCCACCGGCTCTGTGCCAGCTTCCAAGATGGCTCCTGCTTGTCTTTCCTGTGGGCTCACTTCCTATGTGTGTCAAGCCTCTCTTTGGGGTCTGTGTACTTCCTGCTTCTGCCCTATTGCTGGTAACTCATCAGTGAGAGCCTTCATAAGGAAGTGCTGTGCTTGCAGTCAGCGCCTTTGCATAAGTGTTATGCTCTTAGGCCAGGTCAGGTTAGTAAGTGTCTGCTGCACTACTGCTTAGCCTCTCTCTGGGTTCCAGCCCAGTTTCTTTCTGTGTCTCTGTTGTCCTTCCGTGGGGGGGTCTTCCCTGCCACTGTCTGTCTGTGGACTGCGGGTCCTTCCTGGCTTACCCTGTGTTTGGGGTGAAGCCTCTGTTCCTGGCTTACTCTGTGTTTGGGGCGAAGCCTCTGTTCCTGGCTTACCCTGGGTTGGGGTGAAGCCTTTGTCCTGGTTTACTCTGTCTGTTCTCCTGTCTGCCCAAGACCCTTGGCCTGTTATTCCTGGTTTGCTCTCTTTACCCTGAACCCTGCCTTGCCTAGCCTGTGTGCCTACCCTGCTTGTATATCCTGAGTGTATATCCTGAATCCTATATCTGTCTAGCTAGTGTGTATTTCCTGGGTGGTTATTCCTGTATCCTGTCTCCACCTAGCTAGAGGGTTTACCCTGTGGGTATTCCCGGATCCCCGTTCTGCCTAGTGTGTTGCTGCCCTAGTCCTTGCTCCTGCTAGCTTCTGTACGCCTTGTGTTCCTTGATTGTCTTCTGGGTCTTGCTAGTGGCTGTGCAGCAGCACCCTGTCTGAGTCTAGTTCCGTGCCCTGTCACCCTCGTGTATCCCAGACCCAGGGTGGGTCCTCTGGATCTTCAGTTCCTGCCTTATCCTGCAAGTCCTGCCGGCCGCCTGCACTTCGGAGCTCTACTCCGGAGGAACGGTGGCTAAGTGCAGGTGAAGCTGTTCCTGTCTCATCTGTTCTAGTTGCCTGCCTTGTACTACTCCAGTCCAGAGTTCCAGTACTGATCTTCTGTGTTTCCAGTCCCAAGGTGGTCTTGCCTGCCGCTGCCGCTCCTCGGCGGTGGCCCAAGGGCTCACGAACTCCAGTCCTGCCTCGAGGACCTGACAGAATGCCAAGGGCCTCGAGAATGCAACACCGGGGCTGCTAAACTTTTTAGTTTTGTTTTAATTTTTTATTTTATATGAGCGGAAGTGGGGAGCAGCGGCGACCTCGGGGGGGGGGGGGGGGGGGCAAGGCCGTCCATATTGGACGCTTCTGAGGAGCGCCTTTGCCCCCTCCAGATCCATTTTTGATGTATGTTTATTTTTGATGCAGGGGGAAGCAGGGAGCCATGTGTTTGTGTTTTTTTCTTGTTGCTGTTTTGGACGTTTGTGGCATGCACAGAGCAGCCAGCATAATTCTTGGCTGCTCTGCGCATGCTTTAGAGGCCGATTACCGATGGGGATTACGAATCTTTGATACATTGTAGTTTTCAATACCGCACCGAACATGTGCGACTTGTTTTTTTGGTGCATGCTTCGTTTTTTCAAATTCGTTAAGGACTTTAACGTTTTAGATTTTTTTTACGTATGGTTGATGCATCTGGGCCAAAGTCCTGGATTTCAAGCATGCTGACTTTAGTAAAATGGGGGAATACCTGAGGAAGGAGCTGATGGGCTGGGAGGACATACGAGAAGTGGAAGGACAGTGGTCCAGGCTGAAAGAAGCTATAAATATGACCACAAACCTTTATGTAAGGAGAGTAAATAAAAGCAAGAGAAAAAGGAAATCGATATAGTTCTCCAAGCAAGTGGCTGAGAAAATAAAGGCTAAAGAGTTGGTGATCCTGAAATACAGAAAAACTCAAGAAGAGGAACACGGAGAGGAATACCGGATGAAACTGAAAGAAGCAAAGAGAGAGATACGTCTGGCGCAAGTGCAAGTGGAAGAACAAATGGCTAGAAATGTAAAGAGGGGTGACAAAATTTCTTCAGGTATATTAGTGAAAGGAGGAAGACTAAAAGGGAATTGTGAGACTGAACGATGCTGCGAACCGCTATGTAGATAATTATGAAGAAAAAGCAAATTTGCTAAACATAGTTTTGTTCTGTTTTCACAGAAGAAAATCCTGGAGAAGGACCACGATTGACTGGCAAAAGTACATATGAGAATGGAGTGGATATAGCACCATTCACGGAAGAAAGTGTGTATGAACAACTTGAAAATCTAAAGGTGGACAAAGCCATGGAACCGGACGGGATTCACCCCAGGATATTGAGGGAGCTCAGAGAGGTTCTGGCGGGTCCTCTTAAAGATTTGTTAATAAATCTTTGGAGACGGGAGAGGTTCCGTGGGAATGGAGAACAGCGTATGTGGTCCCTCTTCACAAAAGTGGTGATAGGGAAGAAGCTGAAAACTACAGGCCGGTAAGCCTCACATCGGTTACTGGAAAAGTAATGGAAGCCAATAAGTTGCAAGATCCAAGACAACATGGTTTTACCAAAGGTAAATCGTGCCAAACAAATCTCATTGAATTCTTTGACTGGGTGACCGGAGAATTGAATCATGGACGTTCTATAGATGTAATCTACTTAGATTTCAGCAAAGCTTTTGATACGGTTCCCCACAGGAGGCTCTTGAATAAACATGACAGACTGAAGATAGGACCCGACGTGGTGAACTGGATTAGGAACTGGTTGACGGACAGACACCAGAGGGTGGTGGTTAATGGAATTCGCTCGGGTGAGGGAAAGGTGAGTAGTGGAGTGCCTCAGGGATCGGTGCTAGGGCTGATTCTGTTCAATATATTTGTGAGTGACATTGCTGAAGGGTTAGAAGGTAAAGTTTTCCTTTTTGCGGATGATACTAAGATTTGTAACAGAGTGGACACCCAGGAGGGAGTGGAAAACATGAAAAAGGATCTGTAGAAGCTAGAAGAATGGTCTAAGGTTTGGCAATTAAAATTCAATGCGAAGAAATGCAAAGTGATGCACTTAGGGAGTAGAAATCCACGGGAGACGTATGTTTTAGGTGGTGAGAGTCTCATATATACAGACGGGGAGAGGGATCTTGGGGTGATAGTATCTGAGGATCTGAAGGCGATGAAACAGTGTGACAAGGCGGTGGCCGTAGCGAGAAGGTTGCAAGGCTGTATAGAGAGAGGTGTGACCAGCAGAAGAAAGGAGGTGTTGATGCCCCTGTATAAGTCATTGGTGAGGCCCCACCTGGAGTATTGTGTTCGGTTTTGGAGGCTGTATCTTGCTAAGGATTTAAAAAGAATTGAAGTGGTGCAAAGAAAAGCTACAAAAATGGTATGGGATTTGCGTTACAAGACGTATGAGGAGAGACTTGCTGACCTGAACATATATACCCTGGAGGAAAGGAGAAACAAGGGTGATATGATACAGACGTTCAAATTTTTGAAAGGTATTAATCTGCAAACAAACCTTTTGCGGAGATGGGAAGGCGGTAGACGTAGAGGACATGAAATGAGATTGAAGGGGGGCAGACTCAAGAAAAATGTCAGGAAGTATTTTTTTCACGGAGAGAGTGATGGATACTTGGAATGCCCTCCCGCGGGAGGTGGTGGAGATGAAAACGGTAACGGAATTAAAAAATGTGTGGGATAAACATAAAGGAATCCTGTTCAGAAGGAATGGATCCTCAGAAGCTTAGCGGAGATTGGGTGGCAGCACCGGTGGTGGGAGGCGGGGCTAGTGCTGGGCAGACTTCTATGGTCTGTGCCCTGAAAATGGCAGATACAAATCAAGGTCAGGTATACACATAAAGTAGCACATATGAGTTTATCTTTTTGAGCAGATTGGATGGACCGTACAGGTCTTTCTCTGTTGTCATCTACTATGTTACTATGATACAGAGATATTCAGTGCCATGAGCCATGCTTGCCCCAGCATTGCATATCCAGGGTTAGTTCAGCCCGCAGCTAGAAGCATCTTACCAACACAGGCTGAATATCAACCCTCCCTTTTACACATATAAAAATGACTTTCTGTGCAAAGCATCTGTTATAAAATTATTGCCTACATGCCCCTTTTTTGTGTCCTTTATGAATGTTCCATAAATACCTGATACCAGGATTTCAGTTCACTGTAGCTAGAACTAAATCTTATTTATGGATTGCTATACTTTAGTGTTTCATCTGCCTAAACTGTACTTCTGAGAGGTATAGAATAGGAATTTCTGTATCCTACTGTGATTTTCTGAATGAACAAGTCTAAAGCTTATACTTAAACCTTTATTATATGCTGTAAATATCCCCGTTCAACTCTGTTTCACTGAATACATTCTTTTAAGACAGCAGCAGTTCATATACAATTAAGTTATGGCAATAACGTTCTATGAACATGAGACGCAGAGGACAATTCTGTAAGGTGCTACTTCAATGTGGGCAGAAAGAACACACATGAATGCCAGTATTCTCATGATTTATGCTTCTATGTGAACACATATGTGCATAAATGACTATTTTTGGCTAAGCACTATTCTGTAAAATCGCAACTAGAGGAGGCAATGGTGTGTACTTTGTGGGTGGACGTTCACATGTTGGAATTTGGGTGGTGCTCAGGCATGGCACAAAATTATGTGTGTATATTATAATATACACATATAATGTTTTTTAATAGTCTAGGTGTGAGCAATCCAGGGTCGTAGTGGGTAGCATGACAACCCCACTCCCCACCCAACATCTCTCCCTCTCTTTCCCCGCAGGCGATTGGGTCTCTCAACTCCACTCCCCCAACCCCTCCAGTACCTTTTAAAGCCTTCAGTTCTTTGCTGACAGCGAACAGCGACTCATACCGGCTGCTCGCATTGGCCCTGAGCCTTCCCTCTGATGCAACTTTCTGATTCCAATTATTCTTAATAGATCGTACTTTCAAAGTCATTATTCCTACTACCGAATCAGCTGTTAAACCACTTTCATGCGTAATTCTACAGGGGTCAAATCTCTCCCCTATGTTTTTCAATCTTTTCCTAAGTCCCATTATTCAAGGTTCCACCATTTCATTCCACTTTTATGCGGATGATATTTTACTCCTTCATTATACCGACCCTCATGATCTGGATATTACCCTGGTTCAGAACTATCTTGATTCTATTGCATCGTGAGAAGACAATTGTCTGCTGGATCTCTGGTCCTTTTACTATTCCTACTATTGCCCTTTGTCTCCTAGGCACTTTCATTACCCTGGTAGTTACTTTCCATTTTTTAGGGCTCATTCTTGATTCTCAACTCTCAATTCCTCAAGTATTCTCACTTTGTAAAACAGGTTTTTAAATTTTGAGATAATTGCACTCCATACGAGTTAAAATTTTTTTTTTTAATGATGATTCATTGCACTTTCTCTTACTTGCTCTTTTCATGACTAGGATTGATTATTATAACATAATCTACTCCTTCTTCCAAATCAATCTTCAATAAATTACAAACATTGTAAAATACAGCCATCCGTTTGCTCTGTGTCTCTCGCAAATCTGATCCTTTGCTTAAGAACCACCACTGGCTCCCTATTGAATTTCAGGTCAAATTTAACACTTTACATCTTGCCTATAAGTCATTCCGGACTGGTTGTGCATCATATCTAGCTTCTCTAACAATTCCATACATCCCACAAGCTGCCTAGTTTGAAACCACTAGACTTAGTGCTTTTTATTTTACTGCTTCTGCTTTTTGGAATAGCTTGCCATTAACAATCAATAGTGAATAATCTCTGCGATGCTTCAAATTGGCACTAGGGTCAGAGAAAAGTACCTGCATATAATACATGTAAACCACTTTGATTGCACCTCAGTAAGGCCATGGATCAAATTCCACTATCTTTACAAACTCTGAGCATCAGACTTACTCCTGCTAAAACCTGGTGTAAGTCCCAGCACCCAAGTTGGGAGCAGAAACCCAATTCATAAATGGTTGAAAGCATTCTTATTTAGGAATTCCTCATCACTGATTGTTTATTCTTTTACTGCTTGGATGTTTTTTAATCTATTATTGTTTTGTATTTTCATTATAGTTCTCGTATTGTAATTTGTTTTAAAAGTTTGATGTAAGCCATACTGAACCCGAACATGTTTAGGATAATGCGGGTACAAATGCCATAATAAATATGCTAGAACATTGCATGCAACTTTTTGGAATGCCTATGCCCATGACCCTCCTATGCCCCTCTCATGGCCATTCCCCCTTTTGGGTTGCACACTATGGGATTTATGAGCCCAGCGTTATAGAATAGCATGCAGCCAGATGCGCTTGCAAATCCTGATTGGTGCTAATTAATGCCAATAGTGGGTTGTTAGCATTCAATTATTGATGGTTATGAACTCATTAGCCAAATAAGTTGCGCATGAATCTCAGAAGCGCACCCATGTCTGGTTGTCATACATAGAATCCGAGAGATAATAATGGGTATGTAGATGTTAGGGAGAAATTTTATAAGACTTAATCTATATATAAGTGCCTATCAGGCTCATTTTCGAAAGAGAAGGACGCCCATCTTTCGACACAAATCGGAAGATGGGAGTCCTTCTCCCAGGGTTGTCCAAATCGGTATAATCAAAAGCCGATTTTGGACATCCTCAACTGCTTTCCGTCGCAGGGATGGCCAAAGTTCAAGGGGGCATATTGGAGGCAGGACTTGGGCGTGCGTATCACATGGACGTCCTCGACCCATAATGGAAAAAAAAAGGCTGTCCCTGACGAGCACTTGGACGACTTTACCTGGTCGTGTTTTTCTTACGACCAAGGCACAAAAAGGTGCCCGAAATGACCAGATGACCCCTGGAGAGAATTAGGGATGAACTTCTGTTACTCCCCCAGTGGCCACTAACCCCCCTCCCACCCTCAAAAAATATCTTTAAAAATATTTTGTGCCGGTCTCTATGCCAGCCTCAGATGTCATACTCAGGTCCATCACAGCAGTACCCACTTTATAGAATTACTCCTTAACGGGTTAATGCATGTTAGTAAACGGATCCTTAGAGTCTGAGGTGGACACTGTTTGCAGAAACAAATACCTGCAGATCATAAGGCATCACCATTGTGGATAGCACTAAGTCACATATGCAAGTCCTGCTGTTCAAAGACTGCTGTTGATGCCATTTCGATGCATTTTTCACAAGTGTCTTCTGCTTTGCCTCACTGGATTCTAAAATAAAACCTTGATATCGTCTTTTCTCAATATGTCATATTTTTTCATTTCGTTTGTTGTGACTTTTCTAGGTACTCTGATTAAATCATACCCTTAAGCAGCAGCTCTGTGTTCTCAGAAGGGAACATCTTCTCATACTTTTTCCACATACTGCATAATTACATTCCAGGCAAAAATAAGACTTCATCATTTCCATTGAGAATTTGCTGAACTCCCCCCCCCCACTCAGACCAATTTACAGTATTTAAAGAACATATAGTTAAATAGATTTAAGGCCTGTTTTACAATTGTTAAATATTTCCATCTATCTAGGTAGTACTGGTGCCATGCAAATTAAATCTGTTTTAGCAGAAGCATAGCTGATTTTGCTGCTTGATGGCTTGGAACGTATTTGTGTACTTAAATGTAGTTAAAAAACAATTGAACTGAATGAAGACAGAAGCATGAATAAACTTAATTCTGAGTTAAAAAAAATACTGCTAAGCAACTGCAGTCAATCAGCCTTGAAGCAATGCAAATTTCTGTTTGTTCACAGAAAAATCAGGCAGAGTGTTATTTTTGCTTTTTAATGGTTTATACCTGCTATTTAGTGTTCATGAGTTTCTCATAAAGATTATCTGCATATGCTTGGATTTTTGAAAAGTATGTATGTAATTGAAAAGTGAAAACCCTGCCCTAACCTGGTCCCACAATTAGCTCTTCTTGCATTGCAAGCTGTGTATGCATGCTTTTACCCTTATATAGGGTGGGCAGATTTTAAAAAGCTTCATTTCTGTGCTTTACACATATGTCCTTTTACATATGGCCTGTGGTAGTGTAGATGCAGGTTTTGGGCGCGCGCAGAATCATTTCTTCAACGCACCTGTAAAAAAGGCCTTTTAAAAATTTTTTGCCAAAAATTGCTGCTTGCCCATTTTAGGTGTGAGACCCTACCACCAGCCATTGACCTACTGGTAAAATCTCACGCGGTAACTGGACGTTAATGACCTACGCATGCCAAATGCCACTTGGCATGCGGCCGATACGCACGGCCAAAAGTATCAGACGTGCGCCAAAAATGAAATTACTGCAAAAGCCATGCGGTAACTCCATTTTGGCGCATGTTGGGTGCGCGTAGACGCTTACATGGCTTAGTAAAAGGGCCCCTGAAATGGCTTTGAAAACCCTCTTTGCTGAATAACTTTAGTCTGTAATTTTATATGCATGCTGATGATATTTCTTATATAGGGGTCCTTTTACCACATGGCGGTAAAAGGTGGCCCACAGTGGTGTTGCAGGATTGCTGCTTGCCAAGGCCACCTTTTACAGCCATGGGTAAAAGGTAGTTTTCTTTACAGGGCCAGTAAATGTCCATGTGCTAACAAAACACATTAGTGCACAGCCATTTCCTGGGGCAGCCCTTACCACCTCTTATTTAGCAGGTGGTGAGGGCTCCAGCGTTAACCCAGCAATAACTGGCGTGTGTAGCTAAAAGGTCAGCGCGCCTACAGCGCAGCTTAGTAAACAGGGCCCTTAGAGAATTAGGGGGATAGCACATTTCGATATCTAAACTTAAAAACTGTAAGAAAAAATAAACACTTAGATGTATGTTTACTAAGGTGCATTAGCGTTTTTAATGTGCCTGTAAATTAAAGGCGCGTTAAACTCTAATGCGCCTATACATTTCTATGGGTGCATTAGCATTTAACGCTTGTAAACCATGTATGCACATTGAAAACGCTAACGCGCCCATAGCACCGCTTAGTAAACATAGGCGTTAAAGCCAAGACTTCCTGAGACATAGCAATAAACTTCTTCCTCTATTCGTAAATTTATTTAGCCCAGTTCTAAAGTTGAATCCCTTTATTGACAAGGAAGGCTTGCTGAAAGCTAGCAGTCACCTTATCCAAGCAGAACTATAGAGAGGTGAGAAGAACTCTCCTATTGTCCCAGGTCAGCACTACTTATCAACCTTACTTGTGTGTTATTACCATGAGCAAGTTAAACATCAAGGATGACATTTTACAGAGGGAGCTATCAGAGCCACAGGTTTATGGATTGTGGGAGCAAAATGTAGCATTACCTCTGTAATACACCAGTGTCAAATGTCAAAAAATGGGGCAAGCATCAAGAACAAAGAATAGAAGATTTGCCAACAGACTGGCAGAGTACCAAACCACCATTCATCTATGTGGATCTAGATGTCTTTGGGCAGTTGTGACACAATGCACAAGAGGTGGAGCATTCAACAGTAAACACTGGGCTGTAAGTTTTATATGCGTGAGCATCCGAGCAGTTTACATTGAAGTTATTGAATCAATGGAAACTTCAAGTTTTATTAATGCCTTGCAAAAATTCCTCTCCATCAGTGGTCTAGCTGAGCACATCTGTTCTAATTGCAACCCAGCTTTGTAGGTGCTTTCAGAGAGTTGAATATTACATCTACTAGACTGGACCATCCTGCCATTGAAAGGTACCTATGTGACCAAAAGTGCACCTGGATATTCAGTACTCTTCACTCTTCTTATATGGGAGGAGCATGGGAGCGAATGATTGTAGTAGCTTATCATATCGTTGATGCCATGCTCTTGGAAATTATAACATTTGATTAATACACAAAGCTCTGACAACATTTCTTGCAGAAGTCACTGCTATCTTAAACAGTAGACCATTGGTACCAGTATCTTCAGACCCAGAGTTGTCAGCAATTTTAACTCTAGCTATGCTTCCAGCACAAAAACCTAATGCCATTCCTACTCCACCAGGAGATTTCAAAGGTAGAAACATCTAGAAGCATCAATGGAAACAGATTAAACACCTTTCAGATATCTTTTGGAAACGCTGGAAGAGAGAATACCTTCCTACTCTGCAATATCAAAATAAGTGGCAGGATAATCAGCCTAACTTACAAGAAGGTGACGTTGTATTGCTGAAAGACAGCCAAGCACAGCACAACAGTTGATCACTGGGGACTCATTACCAACACCTTTCTAAGTGAGGATAGGAAAGTCCGCACATTGGAAATCAAGACAACAAATCAAGGGACAGTGAAGACCTTCATCTGACCTGTCACCGAAGTAATACTTCTCTTATCTCATAAAGAGACATGAATTTCATGGACTGTTGTCCACTCTAGAGACTCAAAGATTTTTCTCTCTCTTTATGTTGTTGATTATATTGTCTGTCTCTTGTTTCAGCTTCTGCAAGACTGCAAGAGAGAAGTCGCGAGAGCAACAGTGAACTGGAGACAAGCAAGATGTTGCTAAGTTTTAAGATCCATATATAAATAGACTTTTGCATGCTTATAGTGTTTATAGTTTTAAGAAGTTAAATAGTGATATATACCGATACCAGGTGAGGAGTACTTGGCCCCACATTCATGGCAGCAGGATATATTGTTATGTATATTTAATATGTGTATTATTTGTATATAATTGTATTGTCTGTGTAATAGCACTGTGTACTGGGGCTTCCCCCTCTATAGTTTGCAGTTTCCTATGATTGACTCCTTGTGAGCTCTCCCTATTGGCTCTTAGTTCTGAGATAGGGCCAGCCCTCCCTCTCTGCCTCTGGGGGCTGTGTGAGTCACAGTCTTCCTTGCATGCCTTTGCGATCAGCAGCTATTCTAGGGGCTGCTACCTCCTTAATCTACCTTGATTCCATTAAAATTCTTCACCATTTCCCAGGGCATTTCCCACAAGTGTATCCATACTTTCCCTTTGAGTATTACAGCTTTACCTCAGCTGGGCTGAGTTCTTGGCCATCTCCTTGCCTCTGAGGTGGCTAGATATGGAATCTGTGCAGAAGGCAGCAATTCTGTCCAAGCCTCTGAACTTTCAGTTGATTTTCTTTGTTTGATATGATTGCTACATTGAAGAAATGGATTAAGAATTGAGAGTCTACTGATAAAGTTTTTACTCAGGAATGGTTTAGTTGGCTGTTGAAGCTTTGTCACTTCACCTAACGTAGAACAGCACAATGATTCTTATCAGTGTCTCAAAAATGCCTTTCATTTCAGATCTTGATGGCTGTGTCTCTACCTTAGCATGGAAACTTAATACCATAGCCAATTTTGTTTACTGCCTTCACTACAGAGGTGTAGTCTTATAGGAGTCTCTAGCCAGTCTGGTTTTCAGAGTATACACAATCAATATGAGATACATTTGCCTACTGAGGAGGCAGTACATACAAATATATCTCATGCATACTTATTGTAAATATCCTGAAAAGCCAAATGGCTAGGCTCACCTCTAGGTATAGGAGCCAGCTGTGTGGGTGCCAGTGGGTACTGAGCACTCCCAATATTGAGCAAGCTCCTTCATTGTGTCCAGCAAGAGTAATCTATATTCTGTTTGGCACCCCCAATCATTTTGAAATGTTGACACCAATGCCTCAAAGACCAGGTTGGGGACCACTATCCTGGCTAAATCAGTACTAAGGATGTAGATACAGCCATTGTAGAAACTCAATGAGAAAACTGTCAAGCTGCTACTTTTGTCATCTGTGGGTGGGATGAAGCTTCTGGCATTTACATGTATTCAGAAAAGCAAGTAGAGACTATAGGCTTTCAGTCATGTATTCTTTGCTGCAATTCTTCTAAGACAGTGATTTGCTTCTTCTCAAAATGTAATTTCATCCCCTCTCCTGCTGTCACTGCAAGATCAATATTCAATGCTGCAACGTGCAGCAAAGTTAACCAGGTATATTTGTCTTGTTAAACTCGCCTTGATATTTCAGCAGAACTTCAGTGCTGCCAACTCAACTGAATATGGTATCTAAATAAATATATCCTATTAACTTTAAGACAGCTTCTGTCAGTGACCAGAGTTGGTTTTGTTAAGTTTAGCCAGACAGTGACCATGGAGCACCTCAAACTCTACCTCTTAGGTGGAGACTAAATCTTATCAGGCCTACTTGCAAAATGTAACCAGCCAGCAGATTGGGATTTTTAAGTGCAAAGAGCTGTCTGGGTAACTCTTAAAATATACCTGGGCAAATGTTTTGAATATCAGCCTCTGTATGTTCCTGTTTTCAGTGTGCTCACAAAATCAGTCTGTTTCTGATTGTGTGGCAGGTTGTCTAGTGCTATTCTGCTTGGACTCTTTATGTAATGGGTCTCTAGTGCGATCTATAGTTCAGCCCGTGTAATGTACACTTGAAGGCATAGGAGCCAACTTTTCAAAATGATTGGGGGTGCTGAATTTTTTTTATAGGTGGTGTATTCCCCCTCCCCCTCCCCTCCTCCTCTCCCCATCCTCCGAGTTCCAGACACCCCTCCCTCTCCTCCGAGTTCCAGGCCCCTCCCTCTCCTCTGAGTTCCTCGCCCCCTCCCTCTCTTCCAGCCCCCCTCTCCTCCGAGTTCAAGGCGCCCCCTCCCTCCCTCTCCTCTGAGTTCCAGGCCCCCTCCCTCTGAGTTCCAGGCCCCCCTCTCCTCTGAGTTCCAGGCCCCCTCTCCTCTCCTCTGAGTGCCAGTCCCAACCCCAGCCCGACCTCTTCTCCCACAACAGTCCTCCGCTCTTGCCGTCCTGTGTGCCGCCCAGAATTTAAAACTCAACTTACCTCGGGGTCCCGGCAGCAGCAGTGAAAGGCAAGCAGGCTTGGCACTTCAGCCTTCCCTTCTCTCTCAGCTCTGGTCCCACCCTCATTTCCTGTTTCTGCAAGGGCGGGACCAGAGCTGAGAGAAAAGGGAAGACTGAAGCGCCAAGCCTGCTCGCCTTTCACTGCTGCCTCTGGGACCCTGAGGTAAGATGAGTTTTAAATTTTGGGCGGCATGCAGGAAGGTGAGGGCGGAGGACTGTTGACTGGGAAGAGGGCGGGCAGGTCGGGCTGGCTGGGAACTTCCGGCGGATCAAATATTGGGGGAGCTCGAGCACCTACATCACTCACGAAGTTGGCGCCTATGGTTGAAGGGAGAGAGGCTGATATTTAAATGGGGCTTCATGCTTGAATTTGCCTTAATCAGATTCGTAATTTAGGATCCCAGTTTTAGGTATCTAAAAATGGAGCTGAAAATAGGTTTTTAGATTTTTTTTAGGAGCCTAATACCAAGACACCAAAAATGTGGTCTTTTTCTGGACATGATTGCCTAATGATGCTAGTATCCAACATAACATTGCCTCCCCTGGGTGCAGACACCGTCTGCAACACTACAAACTTTAATTCCTGTACCTGATGACCTAACTGATGCCAATGAGAGACAAGAGGAGCCTCCATCCGTGACAACCGGATATTGCTTAAATGCTCCACAATCCAAACTTTGATCTTACGTATCATCTGGCCGATGTACCACAGCCCACGGGGCAGGTGATCCCATACACAAATTTGGCCGAATTACAATCGGTCCGACCATGTATATGGAACACCCATCCCTGAGTGTGAGGAATATTCACATCCTTTATTTGAAGCACATATACACAATAAACACATCGTTCACATCTATAGTGACCCCTCAACCCTTGAGATTACGATTGCATTTCTCAGATGGAGGCTTCCCTTGTCTCTCATTGGCATCAGTTAGGTCATCAAGTACAGGAATTAAAGTTTGTAGTGTTACAGACAGTGTCTGCACCCAGGGGAGGCAATGTTCCATTGACACTAATAAGAAAGGAACAACATATGATACTTCAATGGAACACTGTGGCCCCCTATGGGTTAAATAAAGAAATAGAATGGGCAGTCATGTGACAGGTAAGGTATTTAAAAGGGGTTTTCCCGCAACACAGTTATGCGCATGTATGGGCGTTTTTTTGAGTGCTGAGCCCGTCAGTGGACTCTGGTTTGGCTTCCTGGACACTTGTATAGGTCAGTAATATTGTTTAAAATATGTGGTTTCAGACATTGAAAATATTATAAGCTGTATATGAATGTGGTTAGGTGAGATTGGAGTAATAACTGTATTTTAATCACACAGACCCCTGAAGACACTCGTTTTGAGCGAAACACGGCACCGTGTAGGATCATAGACGAGCCATGTGGGATACTAGAAACATCTGAAGAACTGTTCATCTTTGCGAATGCTATTAGAATTCATGCAGACATGATACTGGCAGCTACAGAAGAATCCTCTAGGGAGGAGGTGAATTGGTGTAGTCCTTCAAGAGAGATACAGCAGATATAGCTCATAGTATCAACACTGGGACGATTCTGCCGTTTAAAAGAATACAAAAGAATATATACAAAGGAAGCGGCACCATATTGAAAACACAGGACACATCTTTATGAACCGATTATGAACAGTTTGATGTGGAACTCAGGTTGGACGGAGAGCTGTGACTACAGTATTAGATCTCTGTAGTTTTTACCAGGAGTGTCTCCAAAAATATGTTGAGTTCTAAATAATGTTATAGTATGTGTTTACCACAGTTGGTTGTTGTATATTGGAGCAAGGTGGAATTGTTATGAGTGAATGGTGTGAATGGAGTGTGCTTGAGTAGTGGTATGTAATTGATAGGGTACAGTTTTTTTGTATGTTACAATAAGTGGATTAATAAAGGAAAAAAAGTTTAATTGCACATAGTGGTTAAGAGAGAGGTATCCAGAAAAAGGAGGACACATTGAGCCAGTTTGGGTTTTACTTCCATTGCTTTCAAAGGAATCAAAACCCAGACTGGATCAGTGTGTCCTCCTTTTTCTGGATCCATATGGTAACCCAAAGTCTGGAGGAGAAGGTCTTAGCTTCTCTCAGCTCTGCTAAATGTTGGGTAGTATTGTCTGACACTTACGTATCAATATTCAAAGTTGTTAAATTGCTCTGAGTGGCCCAGGAGCTGATATTTAGCACACTTAAACAGGCAGTGCCACTGAATACCCCTGGGCACATGCCAGTTAGTGCAGGGGCAGTTTGGTGGTGGAGCTGGAGAAGAACCAGGAATTATGCTGGTGTAAGCAGGGAAAAAAAAGTGTTCAAGCTGAGCAGAATGTACAGAAGGCAAGCAAAGGCAGAGCAGGCAGTGTATTAAAGTTGTGTTGAGAATATGGCCTGGCAGAAAAATTTTGGGCCAGTGTGTGTGTATGTAAGTGTGTGCAGAGGGAGACCCTGGCAAGATAAATAGGGGTTTGGAATGCAGCCAAGAGCTACCAGAAGCATTTTGAACATGCTGGGAGACCACCAGCACTGTTGTTAATATACTGAGTTGTGTCAGCTTTCTGGATATCACTGGAGGGAGAGCTGGGATGTCCCTGGGTGGGAATAAGACTCAGCCCATGGGGGGGGGGGGGGGGGGGGGGGTGGTGGTGGTGGTGGTATTGAAATAAGTTGCAAAAAGAAAGTGGGTTTATGGGTTGATTGATAAGGGAGGTGGAGCTGAAGGTGATAAAGGCTCCTGTTTGGGGGGAGAAGTGGTCTTTGGTTGCCTGTACCCCTGCTGAGACCCTTAGCAGAGAGGGGGATCCCAAAGTGGCTAAATAAACTCAGGCTGATTTGAGGAACAGTTGCTGACCATACAAGTGGTAACTGGGATGGTGTGAGAAACTCTGGGTGGGTAAGGGGAACCCAGCCCAAAAGCAGGACCAGAACAGGGGAAGCCCGTTCAAGGCTAGGGTGCAGATCCAGAAGTGCATCGCTGGAAGAGGGACTGCCTAAAGGGCCTGTGCCTGAGGGAAGCAGATTGGAATCAGAGGAGTTGATAACAGCCTAGGATTATTATCAGCCTCTGGGATAGGTAAAGGTTAGGAAATCTTGTAAATGTGTAAATACTATGGAAGTCTACTCAAAAGATCCAATTGGAGTAAAGTGTGGTTGGAGATTGTGGTATACAGTCCCAACTGGACCAGAGGGATTCTACTGTACATAAACAGTTACACTGAAACTATTTGGCTGCCGTTTGCAGAAAGTTCAGTAAAGTTGAGTTTGCATTAAATGAAACCTTTGGAGTGCAGTGTGGTTTGTCTCTGACCTGAAGCAGGAACAGGTACACTTACTCCCGGGACTGCTAAGACATCTGCTAGAAGCCCTCACTTATTTTTCCCCATACCCCTGATCTCTGTTCCGGACCATTTACCCATTCCCAAGCTTGAACTGAGCGAACTAAGTTGAATGGAGTGTGCTGAGCGAATGGCAGTGTGTTGTAGGGGAGTAGAGGGTATCCCTGAGATCCAGCTCAGTGTGGAATGAGCAGAGTTGGTCCCAGAAAACAACAAGGTGAATGATCCGCAATCTCCAAGATGGAAATAACAAGAGCAGGTCAGTAATAGATATACATTAACTTTTATTCATGCAATAGCAAACGATATACTAAAAGTTTGCTATTGCACGAATAAACATTAATGATCTGCTCTTGTTATTTCCAACCATGAGCTGAGTTGGTACTGGAGTTTACTGACACCCAGGATACAGTATGAATGAGAGAGTATGATTGTGTGTAGCAGGAGAACTATTTTAACGTTTGGCCATTCCATTTAGAGGTAGAATAAAATATACTTGAGGGATGCATTGTTTGAATGGAGCACAAAGCTACTCATGTTTGTCTCATGGCAGCTAGCAGAGGAAGGCTGTGATTTCATAGCCCGGGGTTCCATTGTTGGCAGTTGGGGACCAGCAGCTGACAGAGCAGGGTGCTGTAGTATGTAAGAGCCCAGAAAAGGGTTATTTCAGCCTAAAACCTGCTAGAATTAGTGAGGTTAATCTGGCATGTGATTGGGAAGAGTGTGAAAGAAAGTGAGAAGTGTTTTAGAACACTTTTTGATGATTTTTCTGAAACGAGATGAGAGCGAGTATGCCTGAAGAGAAAGTCTAACTGAGCAGAACTGTTGAAAAAGAGTCAGAGCAGTGTTGATTCCCTCTGTAGAAGCCAAGTAAGTTATTTTTGGGCAGATAAAATGCTGTTCTGGGATTTTGGAAGAAAGTCTCAGGTGTTTTAAAATTGACAGAGTGCTATATTTTAGTAAGTGCAACAAAGCTTTCATTTACCTTGACTGGGACTGGTTTTTAAATGTGTCAAAACAGGATTTAATTGGAAATTAAGACACATTTTGGGTCTGGTTTGAAGGAGAATTTTAGAAAGCTTCAGATTGGAAAGCAGTGCTGCACAGACTCTGTAAGCCTGCCAGAGCACAGTTCTTATTGGAAGAACCACAGTAAGTTAATTTTGAGGTTGTGGTTTAGAGTTAAAAAGCTGTGCTAGAAGAAAGCTACTCTGGCAAGTGCTTCTAGTCAGAATTGTCAGAAGCTTGGGATAGAACAAAATTCTGAACCTGATTTAACATGCCAGGGCCTGAAAAATCAGGTTCCAGGTTTAATTGCCAGAAACAGCAGCAGAGTTGGTGTAGCAGAGTAGCCTTGTGGTTAATGCAGCAGCCTGGGAACTGGGTTCAATTCCCACTGTAGCTCCTTGTGGCTCTGTGCAAGTCATTTAACCCTCCATTGCCTCAGGTATATAATAAGTACCTGTATATAATATGTAAACTGTTTTGATTGTAACCACAGAAAGGCAGTATATCAAGTCCCATTCCCTTCCCCTAGAGCTGGTGCTAACAGCATTCCAACTAGAGATATCCTGTGCAGAAATGGATAGAAGAAACCTGAAGGGGCAGGTACTAGGTACTCAATTATTTGTTCTTTTTGGACTAGCTAATCTCACTTCAAGTTCCTAAAGAAGAGCTAGGACAAAACACCTACCCCCCTGTTTATTAAGCTGCACTAGCAGCTGCTGCGTGGCAATGCCGACACAGCCCATTCACTATTCATTAATGCTGTGTTAGCATTAGTGCACGGCAGCTGCTAGCACACGTGGAGGGGCATAATCGAATGGGGCGCCCACGTTTTCATGATGGTGTCCTTGCAGGACAGCCCCGTAAAGGGGCAGGGCAACCCGTATTATCGAAACAAGATGGGCGTCCATCTTTCGTTTCGATAATACGGTCGGGGACGCCCAAATCATGAAATTTAGGTTGACCGTAGAGATGGTTGTCCTTAGGTCATTTTTGAGATGGCTGTCTACGGTTTTCGGCGATAATGGAAACTGAGGATGCCCATCTCAAAAATGACCAAATCCAAGCCATTTGGTCGTGGGAGGAGCCAGCATTCGTAGTGCACTGGTCCCCCTGACATGCCAGGGCACCCTAAGGGGCACTACAGTGGACTTCAGAAAAAAGTCCCAGATGCGTAGCTCCCTTACCTTGGGTGTTGAGCCCCCCCAACCCCACAACTGTACACCACTACCATAGCCCTTTGGGATGAAGGGAGGCACCTACGTGTGGGTACAGTGGATGTCTGGTGGGTTTTGGAGGGATCACATTTACCACCACAAGTGTAACAGGTAGGGGGGGATGGGCCTGGGTCCGCCTGCCTGAAGTACACTGCACCCATTACAACTGCTCTGGGTACCTGCATACTGCTGAGATGGACCTGCGTATGGCATTTGAGGCTGGCAAAAAAGTATTTTTTAAAGATTTTTTTAGAGGGTGGGAGGGGGTTAGTGACCACTGGGGGAGTAAGGGGAGGTGGTCCCCGATTCTCTCCGGTGGTCATCTTGTCAGTTTGGGCACCTTTTTGTTGCTTGGTCGTGAAAAAAAATGGACCAAGTAACATCGCCCAAGTGTTCGTAAAGGACACCCTTCCTTTTTCCATTATCGGCTGAGGACGCCCATCTCCTAAACACGTCCCAGTCCCGCCTTCGCTACACTGCCAACACGGCCCTATGAACTTTGGTTGTACCCATGACGGAAAGCAGTTGAGGGCACCCAAAATTGGCTTTCGATTATGCCAATTTGGGCGACCTTGCGAGAAGGACACCCATCTCCCGATTTGTGTTGGAAGATGGGTGCCCTTCTCTTTCGAAAATTCACCTGTTAGAAAACAGGGGGGGGGGGGGGGGTTAGAGTGCACCACTAAGGAGGCTAGCTTCCTCTTGTTGATTTGTTAAAGTGAGGCAGTAGGTACTTACCAGTTCCTGAAGAAGGAGATTCTGTACCTGTTCCTGGTCTTAGAGTCCCTGGTTTTTGGTTGCAGTCCATGAGAGTGCTAAGAAGAGGAAAGACATCTGATCAAACTAAACGTGTGCACACATTTTTAAATACTTTTTTTAGGGGGGGAGGTTAAAAGCTTCAAGTTTGCAAGCAACTAATACTTACCTGGTACATCCAGGTGTAGTCTGGTATTTGAGATGAGGACAGAACACAAAGCAACTCATTCCTGAGGTTAAAATTGAAAATGGAAGTTTTTGACTAGTACTTATCGTTCTGCTGGGAAAATTGTTAGCATGCCAGGTTCTGTAGCAGTGGCGTAGCCAGACCTGACATTTTGGCTGGGCCCAGAGCTAATATGGGTGGGCACTAATATATATATATATCTAATGTATCTATATATAGATAGATAGATATAGATATATATATAGGCATGAGTAGTGCACCCTACTTCTAGCATTTTTCCTCTCTCTCCCTCCTTTTATCCAGCATTTCTCCTGTTTCTCTCTCCATCTGACCAACCAAGGTCTCCCCCTTGCTCCCCTTCCTTCTCCCCAACAGCTTGTCTCTCCCCTGCCCTTTTCCATGTCCCCTCTTTCCATTCATCTTTCTCTCTGTACCCTTCTT
This sequence comes from Microcaecilia unicolor, assembly GCF_901765095.1. Classification (NCBI taxonomy): domain Eukaryota; kingdom Metazoa; phylum Chordata; class Amphibia; order Gymnophiona; family Siphonopidae; genus Microcaecilia; species Microcaecilia unicolor. The sequence goes on along the minus strand of NC_044035.1, from coordinate 309,736,044 downwards.
CTATCCAGCATTCCAACTCTTTCTTTCCATCCATCATGTCCCCTTTCTCTCTCTCCCTTCCACCAACATCTTCTCTCGGTCTCCACCTTCTGTCCAGTGTCTCCCGCCTTTCATCCATCTCCTCTCTCTTCCTCCTTTCATCCAGTGTCTCCTCTTTTTCTGTCCCCATTCAACATCTTTGATCTCTCTCTCCCCCCCCCCATGCAACATACACCCTGACACACTATCTTCCTCCTCCCCTTCCAAACAAAATATATTTCCTCCACCCCAGCATCCACGTACCTTAGTTCCCCAGGACCCCAAACGGCTGCTGAGATCAGCTCAACTGCATCCCTTCTACACGCTGCCACTGTGAGCAGCCTCAACAAAAGAAGAAAATGAAGCGCGGGGCCGCAGCAGCCTTCAGGCATGCGCTGTCGGTCTGCTGGTCCTCAGCCTTTGTCGGAACAGGAAATTGACATCAGCGGGGGCAGAGGACGGCAGAGCCGACAGCGCATGCCTGAAGGCTGCTGCGGTCCCGCGCTTCATTTTCTTCTTTTGCTGAGGCTGCTCACAGAGCAGCAGCGGCGGTGGAGGATCATCGCAGCGGCAGCGGGAGACTTTCCCGCTTTGGCAGGAGTGTGGAAGATGACCTGCCAAAGCGGGAGTGTCCCGCTGAATGTGGGAGACTTGGCAGGCAGGCGGGCGGGCGGGCCTGAGCCAAGATTGGGCGGGCCTGGCCCACCCAGGCCCACCCGTAGCTACGCCCCTGGCGGAAGATGACCTGCCAAAGCGGGAGTGTCCCGCTGAATGTGGGAGACTTGGCAGGCAGGCGGGCGGGCGGGCCTGAGCCAAGATTGGGCGGGCCTGGGCCCACCCAGGCCCACCCGTAGCTACGCCCCTGTTCTGTAGTAGTCTTAAAGCTTGAATCCTGCAATGCAGTAGTTGTTGAGTGGGGAGAGGGGTGAGAAACAGGGAGAAATGGATGATCCAAGGGTGACAAAGCAGTATAATTTTATGGTTTATAATGTGATAGGAAATCCAGATCTTTATTAAATCCTGTCTGATGGATGCCAAAATATTAATCTTTTTTCTTTTTCTACTTTTTATTTAATGAAATTATCAGTACAAATCCAAGACTTATATTCTTGTAACAGAAAAAGACATTTTAGCAAAGCAACAGATTTACTTATAAAATAACATAGGAAATAATTAATCTGTTTTAAAGTCCACCACTGAATTAGGAAAAGGCTAATAATCTGGAATACATCTGAAAGGTAAATGAAAGAGATAAGTCCATCCAGTACTAATTACAGAGTTGAAGTAGAACCACCTGGAGGTGGATAGGAAACAACAGCAGGTGACTTAGAACACAAAAAGTTTTTTTAGTTGTCCAGGGTTCATTAAAAATATATTTAACAGAATTATATTTAATGACACATTTACATAGGCAATGCAACCAAAAGAGGGCACTCAACTGTAATACATGCAGACTCAGGACCAAAAATTGCTGACGATGTTTCTGAGTTACCCTTGCAATGTCAGGAAAAGCCTGGACTTTACAACCTAAAAACGTAGAGTCATGATGGTGGAGGAAAAGCCTTAAAACCCAATCAAAGGACACAAAGTTGCAGGTGTAACTTCCAGTCACATTCACCTCAATGACCTGAGTTAAATTTAAGAAATCATAAGAGACACCTAAATTAGTAACTGCATCTGCTGGTTGAACCATTTCTCTTTTTTGAAAAAGGTGGAATAAGAATTATCGGTGGATAAGAATTTTCTGGAATTTTCAAAACTTCCACAAGATATTTCTTAAAGGTAATCAATAGAGCTTCAGCAGAAACTTTAGGAAAATGTATAAAACATAAAGTCTTATGTCTTGAAATATTATCCAAATTCTCTATCTTGCGATGTAGTTGAATATTATCTTTTATTAATAGATCATTAATAATTGTATTAATAGATCCAACCCTTATCGCAAGCGCCAACATGCCCTGTCATTCCATTGGTATCACAAAGCGCTTAAAAGCGGTCCTTTTCCTGCTTTTGCCCAGCTGTACAGTGGGTTTTGCTAACTCTTGTATCGGGAACTTGGGTTATGTTACTCATTCTCTGCAGCTTGGTTCATGAATAACACATAGCAGGGCTTTTCTTGAGGGGGTACTTGGGGGTACTGAGTACCGGCACCTTTTCCACTGTCAGCTAAAATTGACCCATAGTACCAAAGTTTTAATGAAAGAGCTCAGGCTCTACACACAAATTCTGCCTTGTCATAAATTCTGTGACTGGTTGTAGGGGGCCCGGCTATTGTGGGATGGGTCACTCAGTGATCACACTACCGCTGAAGGGTGGCTTGGCATTTGAGTACCGGCACCTTTTTCACTAGAACAAATGCACTGACACATAGTTCAACTTTAATGGTTGCCATTTTATTAACTCTAGGGATTAAGCTGCCAAATAAAAATGTAGGTTATTTAAGGCCCTAGTTTTGATGGGAAATTATATTTTGTCAGCCAGCAGTAAGGCTTGCAAGGTAGGTAGGGATTTATATTTTCTGTCTGCCAGCAAGTAGCAGCAAGGCATTGTTCTGAGGCCGAGTATCCCCTCATTCTCAGAGCAAAGAAAAACAAGATTCACCTCTAGCAGTGGAGGGTGGCGAAAGCTGTATTCCAGACGAGAAGCTGTCTGAACGCTAATTGAGCAAGATAGCTGCAGTGAGTATGGAGGGGTATCCTGATATATCCACAGAAGGAAGGGACAAGGAGCCAGGAATAGTTTGGACTCCAGAGTGTGGAGGAGACTGCTGGGATTGAGTAGAGCCTGGGATATAAGGACCTGAAGAAATTGAGTCTTTCCCAAGGACACATTCCAGTTATCAAACTCAGAGACAAGCCCAGTAGTATGGGACTGGAACCCAACTGAATGGAAGGACCAATTTGAAGGTAAAGAAATAGTGGATCAGGAAATTGGTGCTTTCTCTTAAGGAAAAGCATAAGACATGGAGTGGCTTGAATAAGCTAACATCTGTAAAGGAGGAGAATAGATTTAAACATATTTTTTTGCCCAGTGTCTTCTCTGAGGATACTGTAACCAGCTGAAATTTACTATTGTTCAGTAAAGTTAGAGTTCAGTATACAAATCCCTGTGTATTGTGTCATTCTCTAATATAAAGTTAAATGCTGGATCTTAATTTTATTCACCAGTAGTCCCCACTAAACATTGAGCCCTATGTTTGCAGTTGTTGTGTAACCCATTGGGGGCTGGAGCAAAGGTAGAGGCAAAGAGGAGCCCAATAATGGAAAGTATAGGGAAGCTCAGCCTCTGGAGTGCTCCAAAGAGCTTAATTTAGGATCTTGCAATTAACATTTTACAGTTTGAAAACACAGTAGCTGCTGAATATCACATTTATGCAGGCAGATATTTTGAAGAACCCGATATTCTGACTGCTGTGTATCTTGCAGAGGCAAGAACTGTGAGGGTGAACTGACCCCTGAAATGCTTATGTTTGGAGGCTGAATTTCCATTTTGTAGGAATGGAAAGACAGAATGAAACTCAATATCACACCTGCATTTAAAATGATAAGGAAACCTTGGATGTTTCATCTTGTGCTGAGCGAAAGACTTCACTTTAGAGTAGTGGCCTTGAGGTACCTTTTGAATGAGTTTACGGGGGTCATTTACAATGAAAAAGCATTTGGGTCATAATGAGAAATAAAAACCCTTGTAGCAGAACGGAATGTTTTGTTATAAAGTCCTTGTAACAAAATATATGTGCGTTATGTTCTGAAAATTAACATTGCAGGGCTCTTTACCCATTGAGATGTCAAAGCACGCTGCTGGAGAGAAAAAAAAACTGCCTTCTTTCTTAGGTAGTGTTATGAATTCACAAAAGGTTTTATATATCTATGTCTATATGTATATCTATATTTGAACAAAACATTAATTAATCTAAGAGGAAACTACCATCATATTGTACAACATAGTTTATCTATAAGCCATCATTTTAATATCTGCAACCAACATACCTCAAGCCTTTTGCAATTTCAGCAGTTGAATCCTCCCAGGACAAACTGTAAAATTACTTTGGAACAAAATTGTATCCCTGCCTTCCCAATTCCATTTAGAAGATAAATCCTGAAGTTAATTTCAGACCCCCCCCCCACCCCATAAAAAAATCAGTCCTTCAGTATCTAATTTATGACATTTAAGATACTCTTATTAACATTATGGATATTTTGATATCCACTTTCAGAAATTTTATTAATTACTTAGCAGATTCCCTAATATTATTCCTCTCTATGTTATATTTTAAGATCTGTTAATATAGTCTTATAATTCCTGTAATGCAGAACATAGTCCTGTTTATGGAGGAGTAGCCTAGTGGTTAGTACAGTGGACTTTGATCCTGGAGAACTGGGTTCAATTCCCACTGTGGCTCCTTGTGACTCTGGGCAAGTCACTTAACCCTCCATTGCTCCAGGTACAAATAAGTACTTGTATATACTATGTAAACTGCTTTGAATGTAGTTGCAAAAACCACAGAAAGGTGGAATATCAAGTCACTCTCCCTTCTACACATGGAACCCTATTTTAAAAAGGGCATGGAAAGAAGAATTCAAACATCCAGGACATGGAGAACTCCACAGAATATTTTATAAGACCCTACTAAATGCAAAGTATCTTGTACAATATGAGCTTGCAAGGATGTGCAAGAGTATATGTCCTTAACTCTCCATGCTCAGATAAAGCAGCAATTTTAAAAGGCTGCCATAACCCACACCACCTACTCCAGTGCAGGCGGAGAGCTTCTTAACAAACACTATTTCCTAAAGAGCAAACCAAAATCTGTACAATGCTTCCCAAAATATAAACCAACTTCACCATCCTAAGCCAGAATACAAATCTCCAAATACATCAGACTATTTTCCTGGGCCGCTAGGTTCTCTTAACAGGTCCCTTTCTCATTCAGGGTGAAATGGTTCCATGTCAATCACCACTCTTCCATGTCACCCCAGATAAGTCTAGGCTTCAGTTTGGTACCGAGAGCCAGTGGGTCCAATGCCCTTTCTCCTGGGGTTTTAAATCAGTCCAAACTCTTGGTTAGTCTGCCCCTGCACCTCCCACATAGTCTCTACCCTGGACTACAACCACCACAGCAGAGTCCCAGGGGTCTACCCTGGTAGAATGGGAATGGACTACACTCAGATAGTTTTCCTGTGGTTGACTAGAGACACCTTTACTTGTCTGGGGATCTAATTCTCAGTGGTGGGATGCATGCATCATTATAGCTGCTCAGGCAATATTCCTGTGCTCTTAGTTGCCTTAATTTTCTCCAGTATTGTTTTACTCTACACAGCACTGATTCTTTATCAACATCAAGATTATCCACCTAGTAACAACACCCCCTACTTCTAGAAACAGCTCTTAATCCCCCCTAACCAATCCCTAATTCTATTCTCAGTCTAACTGGCAATTCCTAGCAGTGGTGTAGCAAGGCGCCTGTCCCACACTGGTCTTACATTGCTGGTACCCTGTCCTGCTCAGTTTTATTAAAATAAGGTCCACGGTGCTGAAAGCAGGACAGGACTCCAGCGCAGGACAAATAGCTAAGCTGGCAGGAGTTGGGGACCCTCCCCAGCCAAGGTACCTTCCAGCGACAGCAACGGCGATGAGCAGCAGTGAGGGAGGGGGAAGCAGCGGCAGCAGGGAGGCAGAAGTGGTGGGGGGGGGGGGCAGAGGAGGTGGCGGGTGGGCGGCAGCAGGGAGGCAGGCCAAAATGTGCCCCCTCACCTTGGGCTGTGGCCCTCCTTTCGTCGAGGTCTGGCTATGCCCCTGGTTCCTAGTATCTAGTGGGAGTAGAAGCAATACCCACTTGCTCCACATCTGAAGGCCATGGGTTGAAAAATGATCACCATGATCCCTAGTGGAAAATCTTGTACTATTATTGCTAGGGGTCAGGCCACCAAATACGAGCTGAGGAAGCTAAACTGCAGTCTGTGGACTTGTGAGCACCCTTAGAACTGGGTCTAACTTGGCAGGAATCCCTATTGGGCAGGTTCTGTTGGTCCTTGAGTGTTTGGTACCTGGTGCCTCCACCTGGGAGAGGACAGGTGTTAGCTGGTGACATTTCCTTCTCTTTCTCCAAGGTTTCCATGGCCATGGTTTGAATCCCTGATTGGTTCAATGCTCAGAAGCTCTAGCTCTTTATGAGTTAAGCTCTTAGCAATTCCAATAAACAGAGCCTATACACTTCTGTTCAGCTGCCCTGGGCTTCAGGGGCCCCCTCCCTTCTTAGTCAAAAGGCTATGAGCCAGGCTAGAAAGATACATGTATAAGGTCTCCCCATGCCAATTCTGAGTCCAGAGCCCAATGGGCACGCCTACCCTATATGGTTAGGGTTTAGAGTCTGCCTTCCCAGTGAAATACATTTCAGCAGCCTTCTCACTTCATGTGCTTGCAGCTAAGACTGATGCTATTAAATATGTGTGTAAATACTAGTCAATATGTGGTATTTTAGCTAGCAGTAAAGGTAATCATTTCAAATATACTGAACATCTGCCACTCCCTCTAGCCTTAATACAGTTCATTGTCTGGTTATCAACTGAGAGATCATTGCACCGAAGAGGCTTGACTCCTGTTCTGTGACTTCTGCCTGCCTGCCTGTCAGAAGTATGTTTCTATAAAATAGTCCCTTCTGTTATCTCCTCAAAAACAGTGTTATTCCAGTAAAGAATTCTTTAGCTCCCCCAAACCCTTGGGACTGGAGGGTTTCTAGATATATAACTGGATTGGTGGCTGCTTCAAGTCCTAGAAGGAACTATTGTGCCTGGCCTGTCTCCGCTGCTTTTCTATCTGGTTTCAGAACTCTGTTTTTCCTAGGGCTGAGGGTCCACTGATGGACCCTTTTCTGCCTTTGGGCTGCTGCTTCATTCCCATTCTCACTTACTGGGTACTGATCCACCTGGCCATTGCACTGTCTGCAGTCTCAGCTGTTGGACCCCACTCTTCCTGGAGCCACTTCTCCATCTACTGTCTCAGCTGCTGGACTCTGGTTGGGACTTGTGAAGAAACACTGGGTTTCTAAGCCTGTGAACTGTATTAATTATTTTGTGGTGTATTTCTTCTAATTGGCCAGCAGATGGCATTTGTTTTCAGTTTTAAACTGTTGCAGAGAAGATTACTTTCTTTTTCAATTTAGCCTTGAGAAAAAGGGAGCTTGCAATTGAAAGAGACTCACTTCCGTGCATTTATGCCACGGAGGTATTTAAACATCTTTATCATATCTCCCCTTTCCCACTTTTCTTCCAAAGTATATTGAGATCTTCAAGTCTCCCTCCTTACGTAGTAGCCACCTTCTGGACTATTTATATCTTTTTGAAGGTGTAGTCTCCAGAATTGAACACAGTACTCTAAATAAGGTCTCCCTAGAGATTTTTTACCTACTGTTCATTCCTTTCCCTATGCACCCAAGCATCCTTCTGACTTTTTATACTGCCTTTTCTACCTGTTTGGCCACCCATAAGTCATACATATGATCACACCTAAGCCTCACTCCTCTTTTGTGAACAAAGCTCTTCAACCTTAAACTGTACCCTACCTCAGGTTTTTGTAGCCCAAATACCTGACCCTCCCATTTTTAGCATTGAGTCTTTGTTGCCAAATTCTGGACCATTCTTCTAGCTTTGTTGGTCCTCCCTCATGTTATCCACACCTTCAAGGGTATCTACCCTATTGCAGATTCTGGTATCATTCAAAAAGGGGCAAATTTTATCAGACAGCCTTTCCACAGGCAGAGCAACTGAACAAATAAATTCAAACCTCACCAGCTGGCAGTTTTTTCTTATGATCTTGTAACCCATGAGATCAGAAGTAGGAAACAGCTGCTCCCCAGCAGTAATCAGGCGTACAAGGCCTGGCACCAGCACTAACTTGGACTGTTCATCCTTTATGCCCATGTGTATCCACTCGCCTCCACCTACCCTCCTCTCCTCTTTCCTCTGCACATTAATTGATTTGTTTGCTTTATTTTTTGTCTACTAGATTGAAGGGGGGTAGACTCAGGAAAGATGTCAGGAAGTATTTTTTCACGGAGAGGGTGGTGGATGCTTGGAATGCCCTCCCGCGGGAGGTGGTGGAGATGAAAACGGTAACGGAATTCAAACATGCGTGGGATATGCATAAAGGAATCCTGTGCAGAAGGAATGGATCCTCAGAACCTTAGCTAAAATTGGGTGGCGGAGCAGGTGGGGGGAAGAGGGGTTGGTGGTTGGGAGGTGTGGATAGTGGAGGGCAGACTTATACGGTCTGTGCCAGAGCCGGTGATGGGAGATGGGACTGGTGGTTGGGAGGCGGGGAATATTGCTGGGCAGACTTATACAGTCTGTTCCCTGAAAAAGACAGGTACAAATCAAGGTAAGGTTTACACATATGAGTTTATCTTGGGCAGACTGGATGGACCGTGTAGGTCTTTTTCTGCCGTCATCTACTATGTTACTATGTTACTATATGTAAGCTCTTTGAGCAGGGACTGTCTGTCTTCTATGTTTGTGCAGCGCTGCGTACGCTTTGTAGCGCTATAGAAATGCTAAATAGTAGTAGTAGTAGTAGTAGTAATGTTCTAGGGAAGACCCTGTTGGCTCCACCCTCTCTGACACATTTGCATCAGAGGGGCAGTACCAACAGGGCTTCCATGAGCAAATAGGCTCAAAGGCTCCTCAGTGCTGAAGTTAGCACTAGTGCAGGTCTTTGTACTGAGTGATTACTGCTGGGAAAGGCAGGTAGTGGGAGGGAAAAGGGATCAGCCCCATAGTGACGCACATAAGGAGGGAAGGTTAAAAAGGTGCCGGTATGTACCGGCACAAAAAAAGCCCTGCGGTTAAGTCAAATTCAATTTGGATTAATTCACTGGGACCCCCCCCCCCCCCAAAAAAAAAAAAAACTTAAATATACTAATTTGTAAAATGGCTTTGGCAGGTTATACTTCTGCTGGTACAGTCAAATTCCCTTCCCCCAATTTCTCACAAAGAGAACATAAGAGTTGCTATATTGGGCCAGACCAAGGGTCCATCTAGCCCAGTATCCTGTTTCCAATAGAGGCCAGTGCAGGTCATGAGTACCTGGAAGAGTCCCCAAAAGTACCAGACTTCTATGCTATTTACTCCCAGGTATGAGCAGTAGCTTTCCTCAGGTCTACCTTAATAATGGTTTATAGAATTTTCCTTTTTTTAAAAATCCAGGTATACTAACAGGCTTATTTTCGAAAGAGAAGGGCGCCCATCTTCCGACACAAATTGGGAGATGGGCGTCCTTCTCTCAGGGTCGCCCAAATTGGCATAATCGAAAGCCAATTTTGGGCATCCTCAACTGCTTCCCGTTGCGGGGACGACCAAAGTTAATGGGGGTGTGTTGGCACCGTAGAGCAGGCGGGACTGGGGCATGATTAAGAGATGGGCGTCCTCGGCCGATAATGGAAAAAAGAAGGGCGTTGTTCTGACGAGCACTTGGCCAACTTTACTTAGTCCATTTTTTCTTGCAACCAAGCCATGAAAAGGTGCCCGAACTGACCAGATGACCACCGGCAGGTATCTGGGATGACCTCCCCTTACTCCCCCAGTGGTCACCAACCCCCTCCCACCCTAAAAAAATACTTTATTTTTTTTTTTGCCAGCCTCTATGCCAGCCTCAAATGTCATACCCAGCTCCATCACAACAGTATGTAGGTCCCTGGAGCAGTTTTAGTGGGTGCAGTGCACTTCAGGCAGGCGGACCCAGGCCCATCCCCCCCTACCTGTTACATTTGTGGTGGTAAATGTGAGCCCTCCAAAACCCACCCTAAACCCACTATACCCACATGTAGGTGCCCCCTTCACCCCTTAAGGCTATGGTAGTGGTGTACAGTTGTGGGGAGTGGGCTTTGCGGGGGTTTTGGGGGTGCTCAGCACCGAAGGTAAGGAAACTATGCACCTGGGAGCAATTTGTGAAGTCCACTGCAGTGCCTCCTAGGGTGCCCGGTTGGTGTCCTGGCATGTGAGGGGGACCAGTGCACTACAAATTCTGGTTCTTCCCATGACCAAATGGCTTGGATTTGGTAGTTTTTGAGATGGGCGTCCTCGGTTTCCATTATGGCTGAAAACCAGGGACGACCGTCTCAAAGGTCGACCATCTTAACATTTAGGTCAACCATCTCTAAGGTCGAGCTAAATGTTGAGATTTGGGTGTCCCCGACTGTATTATCGAAATGAAAGATGGATGCCCATCTTGTTTCGATAATATGGGTTTCTCCGCTGTCCTGCGAGGATGCCCTCATGAAACCTTGGGCGCCCCGTTCGATTATGCCCCTCCACTTGTTCTCACCACAACCTCTGGGAATGCGTTCAAGAGCTTAACTATATATTGGGTGAAAAAAATATTTTTTCCTATTTTTTTGAGATCTAGTGTCTAACCGCATTAAACCAAGTGCTGTTATACTATAGCCACCCACCACCCCTCTAAATGTGGAAAAAGTGGCCTTCAGTGACCTGATGTGCATCCTCCTCTCCCACAGCACAACTGAAATGGTTATAACTTTTGATATCCATCCATTCTGCCTAACCCATCCAAAGCTACACAACTGAATATAGGGGTAGAAAAGATCACCAGTCCTTCCTTCCCGCTTCCTCTGTTGTCCAGAATATCAACGTCTTGCCAGTGGATTTTGTACTTGCCCCTACCTTTAGTCCTGGAGTTTGAGAGGGACTTGGCAAGGGAAAGGAGTCCACTGACACTGAACAATTTTTTCCCAGTGAATCAAAATTTTACATACTGTGTCCCTGTATTTTGTAGTATGTGGTAATATAGGCCATGGAATTCAAACAGCACATAGGGCCTAATGTATGAGTATGAAGTGCAAAATGACTTTGCAAACACGCAGCTTGCATAAAAATACAAAAAATGCCAGGAAACACACAATTGCCAACATTTCAGGCATTTTGCCATATTTGTCCCACGAAGAGCACATTTGTAATTCACAAAAGTATACTTTACTGTAGTAAACTTTAGCTCAAACTCCACATTTCTCCTTAATTGATTGACACAATGCAAATTATTGCAAAACAGTTCATTCATGAGGGCTTTTGAGAAAATGAGCACATGAAAAGACTTTGCAGCCCTATTTTCTCAAAAAACATAACTGCTATTCAAAACCTGTAATTGGAATGTCTCAGAAAGCCCTTTCACATGTCAGTGGCCCTCATTTAGCAGTCTAACTGTAGCGTTAGCACTGCAAGACTACCGCATTGTTTATTCAGGCATTTGCTAGACTACCTTTCATGTAAAACAATCAAAGCAGGTTACATAATCAGTAAATTATAGATAATATCAAAAGCCAGAAAGGAAAGGGGATGGGAGTTGATATACTGCCTTTCTGTGGTTACAATCAAAGCAGTTTACATACTATATTACATACAGATACTTATTTTGTACCTAGGGTATAGCTGCAGAGAGGGGGGGGAAGGGGACAAAATTCCCCAGGCCCGGGCCTCCAAGGGGGGCCCGGCACCGCAGTCCCTCCCGCCCTCAGTCATCGACAGTCTGCCCCCTGCATTGAAATCGCAGTCTCACCTCCGTGAAAGCAACGTTGCAGGCAGCAGAACGCCTCCCTTCGGGCCTCCTTCCCTCCCTGTGTCCCGCCCTCATCTGACGTAACTTCCGCGAGGACGAGACAGATGGAGGGAAGGAGGGCCGAAGGGAGGCGTTCTGCTGCCTGCAGCGCTGCTTTCACGGAGGTGAGACTGCGATTTCAATGCAGGGGGCCCGGCCCAGAGGTGGACGGAGGGGGGGAGCCGTGGCAGCGACCTCAGGGGGGGGGAGCGGTGGAGACCTCAGGGGGGGTGGAGGGAGGACCGGCAGCGGTGACCTCGGGGGCGGGGTGACGAGGGCGGCAGGGGCAGGGCCCCAGGGGCGACCTTGCCCCGGGCCCAGCCCAGTCTCTCGGCGGCCCTGACCTAGGGCAATGGCTGCAGTGGGTATTAAACCCAATTCACGAGGATCACAGCCCACTGCACTAACCACTAGGCTATTCCTCCACTCTGAAAGATTCTTAGATGTATAGTGAGTTGAATAGCAAGCAGAAAGTAGTCTATCCTAGAAAAGGAGTGGTGGGCTTGAGAAGAAAAGGTAAAATCTAACTCTTTAGGGTGGCATCACCTTCATACATCCAACAGGCCTAGATCCAATATTAATTTTTTAAGGCCTTTATTTATAGATTCAGAATGTCTACATGGTTTCCTGTCTAGCAAAGGGCCCAGCATACAATTAAAGGGCCCTGTTTACTAAGTTGTGCTAGTGTTTTTAGCCCGTGCACAAAATTAGGAATATTGTGGGCGACTACACAGCGTGCGCCAAAAACACTAACGTGCCTCTAGCACAGCTTGGTAAACAGGGCCCAAAGTTTGTAGCTAAAATCAAGTTGTCAGGGGTTTTAGACAATAACTTAGATTGTAATGACTGAAAAAAATGCATCATTACCTGCGGCAGGGGTGTAAATATTAGCTAGAGTATATACTTGGTTACCTATTTGAAAATCTAGAAATATCCATCTTCCTTCACTATCACATTCAGAGTGAGGAAGTTGTAATTGAGATGATTTATTAATCAAGATAGCTACACCATTTTTCTTATGTGAAGCCGGGGAAAAATACATTGTTTTATGAAACCACCCTGTAGTTTTTCTGATTCTTTTACAGATAAATGAGTTTCTTGTAATAGATATGTCTGCTTGAAGGGGTTTAAGGTAATTTACTATTTTTTTTCTTTTTAATCGTATTGTTTAGGCCATTTACATTTAAGGAATAAATCTTATGGGAAGGCATAGGGAGAATATATAATTATATTCTAAATTGGTGGTATTGCTTTTAGGAAGTTTATTCAGTGATAGACACAGTTATAAACAGCAAAAAGCCCACTTGTAACATTAAACTTATTAATAATTATTTTACAGGTAAAGTCGCTGTAAGGCCCAGTCATAAATGAGATAGAAAGAAGGAGAGAGAATAGAAAACCATACATGTTATTCCACGGATACAATACATTCTCATGTGAACTCACAGCAACGTGAGGTAAGCACCACAGGGAAGCACTCCCTGACACAACAAAATCATTGCGCAATAATGCAGAAATGCTACAACGAATAATATGATAATAGCATGTCATGAAAACATTCAAGGGCAGAAATATATGAATAATTGCAAATAGGCACACAGCAACACAGCTGCAAATACTCATGCAAAGTAATATCAGAGACTGCCATGCAGTCAATCTCATAGGGTTGCGAAATGATTCAATAAATATTTTAAGATCATCTGGCTTCATGAAAGATTGAGTAGTATTCATATACGTAACTTTGAAAATTGCTGGGTAGAATAATCTGTATTTTGCATTTATCTGCTTTAGGGGAGGGCGCATTGCTAAAAACTGTTTGCGGGTGGTAACAGTTTGTCAAAATCAGGCACAATATGTATTTTATTACCATTCCATTGAAGGTCTTTGATATTTTTAGCCTTCATCAAAATTTAAAATATGTGTGGATAGCGTAGAGTTTTTATGACTATTGGGCGCGATCCACGCATATTATTGGGCCTATGAGCTGGCGTGTGATGAGTGCGCTCCAACTCAAATGTTCTAGAAAATGAGCAAAACTTTTAGAATGAAACTCTTCAAGGAATGAGATTGGATTCTGGCCTTCAATATTTTCAGGCAATCCTAGGATCCGAAAATTATTTCTCCTAGATCTGTTTCCTGCATCATCTTGTTCACGTGCAAGACCCGCAAGTTTTTCACAGTCATTGCACCATAGGAATGCTTCATCTTCTAATCTAGATATTCTAGTTTTCCGATTGTTTCATTCATTCATTCATTCATTCATTCATTCATTCATTCATTCATTCATTCATTCATTCATGCCATGCCACACCCCCCCAGAGATATTTAAAAAAATTATAGTTTTTTTTCACTTACCCCACATCAGCGTGTCTCCTCCTCTGCAGCACCCTGGCATCTGCCTGCCTGTTGCTGATCCCTTTTCCTACCCGGTGTACTTTATAGGCATCCCTGGTACCTCCAGTGATTGGCAAAAAGCCCCTGGGCCAATGTCCCCTTTCCCTTCGCTCAGCCTGCAGCAAGAACCCCCCACAAGACCTGCCACCCCCACCTCCCAACTGTGAAGGCTTATCTACATCCTTTCTGGTCCAGCGGGGTCTTTGGGAGCAGGAGCACAGTGGGAGAGGCTCGGGGGGCTTTTTAAAAAAATAACGAATAGGCGCTGGCTCGATATTGAGCTATCCTAAATGAGGCGGCTTAGCTATGTGGGTGCCAGCACTGAATCCTGCCGGCATCCGCATAACCTGGAGCTCCTCCCCAATGCTGCCCCTGACCTGCCCATTTTTTGTTTGGATGGTCTCAGGGGGTATTCAGTGTCACTGTTCAGTTACAGTAAGTGCTGCTGAACATCCCTGGTTAGGCGGCAGGAAGCTATCTAAGCAGGCAGGAGAGGCTCCTACCCACTTAAATCGCTTTGAATATTCCACAGCTTCCACAGCCAATCCAGGGCTATGAGAATTATTCAACTCCGGTGTAATGAAATCCTTTTCAATATGTGGCCTATCATGAGCCACTTAAATCGCTTTGAATATTCCACAGCTTCCACAGCCAATCCAGGGCTATGAGAATTATTCAACCCTGGTGCAATGAAATCCTTTTCAATATGTGGCCTATCATGAGCCAAGGAGGGAAGACATACAGTAGATGTGTCTGTGGCTAGGGCTGCGGTAGGGCATCTATCTCCATCAATGCTGGTTCTTTCCAATGGCTGAAGAACTTTGGCATGATGGCATTCCTTTTCATCGCCATAAAGTCTAGAAGCAAAGAACTCCATCGGTCCACTATCAGCTGAAAATCCTGGCTGGATAGTTGCATTCTCCTGGGTCCAAAGAATGCCTGCTGAGAAAGTTCACCTCCACATTCAAGGACCTGCCCAACTCATGAGGGAGGCTGCCTCAACCACCATTGGACAGCTGTGGGTTCTATCTTGCTTGTTGATATAAGCCACCACCATCACAATGTCTGAGAAAACTCAGACCCGGGCACCTGCCAGAAAGGGAGCAAAGTTATGTAATGTATTCTGCACTGCCCTGAGCTCCAAGCAATTTATCACCCACTGAGACTTCTGTTCTGTCCAGGTGCCCTGTGCCAAATAGAACTAATGAGTTCCCCAACCTGACTTGCTGGCATCCGTTGTCACTACCATTTTGTTTTGGAAAGGGAGCTCAGTCCACTGCATACTCTGTCTGGCAACTAGCATCCAAGAAGGTTGTACTTTTGTGACATTGGAGACCAGCAGCTGAGAAGAGACTCCTGTAATGGCCGCATATAGGCTCTTGCCCATGGCACCACTTCCATTGCTGCTGTCATTGACCCGAGAACCTGGACATAATCCCAGACCCTGGGTCTGCCTTGACTGAGGAGAAGATGAATCTATTGAACCAGTACCTCCTGAGTTCCGTGAGGAAGATCCTTTCCCTTGCTATGTCAAATACAACGTCCAGATAATCCAGCATCTGCAATGGAGTTAGTCTGCTCTCCTCGAAATTGATCACCCAACCAATAACTGCAGAAAACAGACAACTTGCAGTCCACCAAGTGGTCCTGAGTCAAACTTTAGTCAGACTTATCACTGCTCCCTCCAAGCTCATAGTGGGAGGATTGGAGGCCCCCACAAAACCCCAGTGATCAGGGGATCTCTGGGGGAGTTCAGGGGAGCCTCTGATTTGGGCCAGTGGGCCTTTTAATTATTGCCAGCATCATGCAAAGATGGAAGATTTTAAAAAAATCCTATGTATTGCCATAGCCAAGAACATGCAAAGTTCCTGGCTATGGAAAAGCATGAGAAATTTTGCTTGGAGTTTAGCTAAGGCAATGATCATCACTATTTTTGATGCAGTGGGCTACATTGGCAAAACAACTTCAATTTGTGTTGGATGAAGTAGATGGTGCCCAGAGCCATGGGCAATATAACCTGTCCAGCTGCTCAGGCACTCTCATAGCAATATGTAAACAAAATGTTTGATTATCCAGACTCTCTACATTCTTCAGCCCATCTTGTTTTTCCAGCCCACATTTCCACCCACTCTTCTCCCAATACGTAGTCTCCCCCAGCCCTGTCCAAATCATTCTCAACTTTCACCAGCCTCTCTTCCTCATCAGCCATAATCATCCTGTCCCTAGTCCCTCCAAACTGGGTCTACCATAGTTTGTTAATGCTCCTGACCTTTTCAAGAGTTTTACTAAAGGCACTGTCTCCGGGGCAGCTGTTTTCTTCCAACATTATGTTGCTCTCAGTGACCTTGATCCATCTGGTGTCCAAACTTCACTATTCGCACAGTCTCACTGTCAGGTTCTCAGGTTCAGAGCCCGTGGGGCCGGGCTCTGGAGCAAACGTGAGCCCTTGGGCTGCTGACGAGGAGCGACAGCAGCAGGCAAAACCCACCAACCAACGCTGGGCAAGCACACCGGCACCGGCAGGGACTGCAGGCACCGTCCAGCGAGCCAGAACACACGGACTGGAATCCCCCGGACTGGAGGACACAGGACTGGAACACTGGACTGGAAAACACAGGACTGGAACACTGGACTGGAGCACACTGGATTGGAGCACACTGGACTGGTCCGTACAGCTTCACCTGCACTTAGCCACTGCCCCCCAAGGGTTGAGCCCCTGGGTTTGAGTGGCCGGCAGGCTTACCAGATACCAGATGACACAGGGACCAGGACTAGAACAAACTGAAGCAGGAGTGCTCCAGGTACTCAACTAACTGAAGTGCTCCTAAATCTTAAACTGACAAACCTAAGCCCTATCCTACCAGGGGTGCTCCTAAGCCCTGCACAACAAAGGGACTTCCTAAGCCCTAAACTAACAGGAGCTCCTAAGCCCTGCTCAACAAAGGGACTTCCTAAGCCCTAAACTAACAGAGCAGGGAACTAAACACAAAGCTAACACAGGTGCTACTAAGCACCAAGCTACAAGCAGTGCTCTACAACTCTAAACTAACTAAGGTGCTCCTATGCACCAAACAACCTGAAGTGCTCCTAGCACTAAAAGGGACACCGGGGAGCCACAAGGGAAAAACAAGGAAGAAAAAACACAAAAACTAGCAAAGGTGCTTCCTAAACACCAAGCTACAGCTGTGCCCCACAGCACTAAACTAACCGAGCACTAAACCTACAGAAGTGCTAATAATAGAAACTAATAGGGGAGCAGGGGAGCCACAAGGAAACAAGCAGGGAAGCTAAACACGAATCAAAGTGCACACTGCACTAACACTAACCTGGACCTTTAGCAAAAGCAAGCAGGGAAACTAGATACAAAGTCAGAAGTGCACACTGCACCACCCTACCTCAAGCAAACGTTGCAAAGGCCCTGAAGGGAAGAACACCACTTCCTTATCAAGGCCCTCCCTGATGATGTCACACTCCCTAGACCCAGGCAGACAGCACACTGAAACCCAGAGAGGCCCAACCCACACCAATGCAGCACCGTGAAGCACTTGAAGCCAGTACACCCAAAACAAGGTAGAGCTAACTCAGTCCACACACACAGCTGTAGTAAAGTGAAACAATTAGAGTCATGCTGCTGGAAATTGCCAGCATAGAGAGAGAGCTAGCTCAGAAAGGACAGACAAAAGAAACAGAAGCCAGCTAAGAAGCTTACCCCCAGGAAAAAGGTAAGTTTGAGAGGGGTTCTGACCACGATCATAACACTCACAAGAATCACAAGGGAGTTTGTATGATGTATAACTCAAACTCATTGAGAAACATACAATCCAGAAGGAAAACAGAGCAGTTATTCTGGAGAAAGTGCCAGCAGCAAACATCTGGACAAGGTGGGGGAAAGTGCTGTAGATACTCGCATATACTCCAACGTCACATATAAGTCACATCCATAATGTTCACCCTTAAGTAGTGAGAAAATGTGATGGCAGGACAGTATCTCTCTTTTTTCTTCCCCTGTTCTCAAGGCCAGCAGCTCTCCCTCCTCTTTCTATTCCCCCCCTCACACTGAGGTCTCTCTCCCATTCCTTCCTCTGATCATGTGGCCAGCATCTTTTCCCTCCCCCTCCCTGGGTCCAGCGTCTCATCTCCCAGTCTCTTCCCCATTCCTACGGCAAGCATTATTTCCCCCTTTCCTTCCCCATGTGGCTGCTTTCCTCCACAGCTTTTCTGGCACTCCAAAATTGCTCTGTAGTAGAGGTCCACAGAAGTGCTGCTGCATTCTTTCCTCTCCCTGACAGGAAATATATCACATTGGCCTGTATAAGAAGACCCCGTGCCAGTGCACAGTACCTTTAGAGAGTGGGGAGTAGTTGCTGGCTGTGGGATCAGGAGAGGGCAACAGAGATGAGATGTTGGACCACCGGGTGTATAGGAAGGTTAAGGGGAGATACCGGACCCGGCATTGTGGGTAGGGAAGGGAGATGCTGGACCTGTGGATCGACTGTCGCATAGGTCATCCTCTTGACTTTTAATTTTTACATTGGTCATACATTTTGTAACCTATGCACAAATATCTATAGTATATATTGAGTGCAGAGAATTAGGGAACAATATTTATGGTCAATGGGGGCTACTACTGGCCTCTGAGTCTTGCAATGAAGAATTCCGAGCTAAGGGATCTCAAAAGCTCATTTGCAATAAATCTTGGGAAAACTTTTTTCAGGTTAGTACATGAAGACCTCAATCTGTATGCTATACTGTGCTGTTTTATATTAACCACTGTATGTTATGTGCTTTTTAATCATTTATTTAGAACATCATTTTACTGTACCATGAGTGAATATTGATGAATATCAAGAAATCATAACATATATAATATGTGCATTAACGTCTTTTAACTTACTCTCAGGCCTTCAACTTCTCCTATAAGGCACTGACTATAATGAAGTGCTGGCCCTATAGATAGTTATTACTAATATTTGATTGGGCCCTTTTGTTTTTGAAACACAGTATTTTTCCATCACTAATATTCCAGGAAGGGCTAATAGAATTTTGCCTTCATTCAAGTTGGGAAATGATATATATACACCATGACACTGATATTATTTTCCCATACTTTTCTTTTCTTTCTGTTTTATTCATGTTGTTAATGACAGTGCTATGAGCTTTTATGGATGTGATTCTAATCACATTTTCTCACATTACAACTTTATTACTAAAGGCTTCTATTGACATTTAATTCTCTTTTCTCACACTGCGGTGCCACTGTCACAGATTTGCATTCATGCTGTTTTCTCTTTGCTCAGACCCCTTGCTGTGATATTTTCCCCCCCTTGCTTTGCACTGCAGAATTAGAACTACTAGTCCACACTTTTTTTTAAATACCTAAACTGGCAAAAGTTGGATTAAAAGGAAAACAACAAGTCTTTTAAAAATGACACCTTTGTCAATGTAGTTTCTCCCTTTCATGTACTTTCTACAGAAGGGGGACACCCCAGGGGGCTGATGCACAAAGGTCGCCGTCAAATATGGCAGTCGTGGGTGAACTTACTGAGTTACAAACAGTGACCGATGCACAATGGGGATGGCATGCATATGAGATGTGTGGAAATTTAATGGCGACCTTTGTGAATCAGCCCTTGGAAGCTTCTAGCACATGCGCCGAAAGGTGCTCTGTCAAATGTAATTGTCACTAGACCACCACAGAGTTTTTATGAGTTGTACGGGGGGAGGGGGGGGAGGGGGGCTCAAGAGGGAGTCCAGTGGACCCCCTCTCGAGCCCCCTCCATTCAAAACAACTCTGTGATGGTCAGGTGAACACCTCCCCTTCACATAGCTTATAAGAATTAAATGCAGGAGGGCAGGAGCAACGCCTACTCCCCCCTGCCTCTGTGCCTGCCCTTCTCAAAATGGTGGTGCCCAACCCCTGCCTGATGCATCCTAGGATGCATTGGGAGGGGCTAAGCACCATATAAGGAGTTTGAGAAGGGCAGGCCCAGAGGCAGGAGGGAGTAGGCGTTGCTTCTGCCCTTTTACCTCCAACTCTTAAGGTATGTGAATGGAAGGGGAGGGGAGGGGATCACTAGACCATCATTGAGTATTTTTGTGGGAGGGGGGACTAGAGGGGGTCCGTTGGACCACCAGGGAGGTTTTAAAGGTTTGGGGGATGGGGTCTGCTGGACCACCAGGGAGTTTTAAAGGTTAGAGGGGGTTCTCAGGACCATCAGCGATATCTTGTAAAACTTAATGGCAGTTCCAGACCTGCTGTTAAGTTTTGCACATTAAACGTAGGTGCTCCTTTTTGTGCATCGCATGGAATGCTCATTTTAATAATGATGAGCTTGTTGTAATATATTTGCATAGGTTATCGGTAGCTGCTATGAGGAATGGTAAAAGGGACAAAGAACTCCTTTGTGCTTTAGATGCAAAATCATATTTGCTTTAGGCTGGCTACAACTAGTCTAAAGCAAACATTTCAAGCATGGTAAGCTTTGTGCATCAGGCCCTGTGTATTTTGGAGGCTGGATACAACTCATCTCAGACCCTGAGTTCATTTAGAACAAGGGAGTGGGAATGGGGGGATATACTGCAGTGCCAATAGGGTTGTATCTTTCAGCACTTCAACAAATCATACAGAATTGCCCAGCAGTAATAGACATCTTCAATGGAAATAATATGACACAAATTACATTTCTTAGGAAATGAATCAGTGTCATCTGTTTGCATACACCAGCCACACACTTTAGGGATCCCTTGTCCTTGTAGGCAAGAACTCCTTTTGGAGTAGGCTATAGGGATTCGTTTTGCTTTAAGGCACTTTTTCCCAATTCAGTCCTGGAGTACCCCCTTGCCAATCAGGTTTTCAGATATCCACAATGAATATGCATGACAGAGATTTGCATATAATGGAGACAGTGTATGTGGATATCCTGAAAACCTGACTGGCAAGGGTGTACTTCAGGACTGATTTGGGAAACACTGCTTTAAGGTACCCCATAATACCTGCCTCAGGGGTCCGGTAAATCTCTAATGCTATGGTAAAACATCTAACAAACGAGTATTGTCAACATTCAAATTGTTGAATCCACAAATGTTACACAAAAGTAGAGCTGCAAAAATCATCTGACCAGCTTGTGTTCGTGACGCAAAAAAATACAATATTCTTGACAATACTCTTTTGTTAGATGTTTTACCTTAACATTAGAGATTTACCAGAACCCTGAGGCAGGCCTTTTGTGCCGAAATACAGCCGTGTCGGATCATTTTTCAGTTTGTTTGCAATAAAGATTCTTTGATAGCCTCTTTGGATCCACCTCATTTTTGTACTCACTACTCACGGTTCCGTGAGGGTTAGCTCCTCCTTTGTTCTCACCCCACAATAGCTGACATCTTTGCATGTGAACTGCCTCCACTTGCACTCATCTTTTCTTTCTCTCTCAAAATTTTAGTACCAGACAGACTCTCTTCTTTCTCCCCATCCTTGTAGTGCCAAGTTAGAATAGGTATACAATCTGGACAGACTACTGAATTTCTCTCTTTTACCACTACAATGTGTAGTAGAAACTATACTTAAGCAAAGAGACAGAGCAGGGGTTTGAGCCAGATCAATCCAAGGCTGCAGAGTATGCCCCTCCACCTGCTAGACAGAGAGAATACAATACTGAGGTGAAGGTGGCTGTACGTGACCACATATAGGACGCCTCTGAAGTTCTTTCTATCTCCACCTGCTGGTAGAGGGACATAACCCACAAGTCTCTGGATTGATCTGGGGGATGCCATGGAAAATCTGATTGAATATGTTTGTAGTATGAACTGGCAATTTTCAGGAATAGTTACATGCTATTTAATGTTTAGAAGGCTGGCAAACATGGACCGTATGATTATTGTGCTAAGATGAATGATAATTATGACCCCCCAAGGTTTTGAGGAGTAGTAGAGGAAGCGATTATTCTTTTTTTTACTGAAATGAACTTCAGTAATAAAAGAGAAGCACCTGCAAATTCCTAAAATAGAATGTGAGCCAGCAGTGCTGGGATCAGACACCTGGTATGAATCCTGGAAAGGAATGGCTATGAAGTTTCAGTCTACAAGCGTCTGCACAGAAGCGGGGAATAAAGATTTATGACTTTTATTGAGAAGTTAAAATTACATATTATTACCTAGATAAACAGTAATACAATAAGGCTGATATATTTTGAGAGAGTTTATTAGCCTTTGGAGGATATTTGTCTCATGCTGAGCTATCTCTAATGGTTCTGGCTGGAATAGGAGAATACCCTTTAATGGGGGAATTCTGCTTCTGGTAGTTACAGAGTCTTATTAAGAGCTAGAAACTCTGAACCCAAGCATGGAGAGTACCTTTAGAGATTCTCTGAAAGACAAGAAGAACAGCAGTCCTTGGGATCAGGCTCAAGGCAAAGAAATCTTAGGGAGCAGCTCAGGGCAGGAGGGGAAACAAAGGTAGCCCTCTAGTGGGCAGTTGCAGAATCCAAGGGCTGGTAATCTTGAACCAAAGCAAGGAGAAACCTCAGAGGCTGCTCTTGAAGAGAGGACCAACAAGGTTGATGGCCTCCAGAGTACGATCAGCACTAGAGGCCCAGTAAGGTTGAAGACCTCCAGGGTGCGATCGGCACTAGGGGCCCTCAAGGGTGAAGGCGTCCAGGGTGCGATTGGAACTAGGGGCCCAGCAAGGGAGAAGTCTCCCTAGATGTGGTCAGCCTTAGTAGCGCAGCAGAGGAGGAGTGGTGAGATCTGAGGGGACTGGGCGAGGGTGGACTTGCAAGGAAAGGAGAGGAGGGACCTATGCCACTCAGCCATGCCCACACACTGATTTAACTTAGCAGCAGAGAAGAGCTTACAACTACTACCTTGGCAAGCAAGACTGACAGGGTCTGAGCAGTGTGTGAAGGACTAAGTGCTGAATACCTGATTCCAAGACCAACTGTTAAGGCCAGAGTGCATGTTAAGTAGTAGTAGTAGTAGTAAATAGTATTTGGTTCAAGAGGTTAATTGCCAGTAATTGGTTTGTTTATATTTGCTGAAAGAAGTTAATTGTCAAGACTTTTGGTGGTGTTGCATGATAAAGCCTGTTTAAATTTTTTAGCCTTTCCTGTTCACAGCAGTTCTTAATTTTTGTGGATTTTCCTGGGGGGGAGAAGAGGTCATCCTAACCACTAATGCTTTTCTTCCCCAGGTGGAGGCGAGGCACCAAGTGCCAAGTAAGTAAGAATGCCCTCGGGATGATCCAGTTTGGTTAGGCCCCGCATTCAGAAGTGCCCAGTAAGGGGGTGTTACACACTTATCCCCTGTTTACTAAGCCACACGCTAATACCAACACAGTCTGTTCACTTTGAATGGGCTGTGTTGGCATTAGCGCATGGCAGTAGCTTAGTAAACAGGGGGGTTAAACAGTCTTCAGACTGTAATACAGCAAATGTGATTTATATTGTTCAGTGCCCCTGCCCATTACTTTATATTGGAAAAATGAAGAGAATGGTTAAAACAAGGATTATTGAATGCCACAGTTTTTTTGAATAGGAACATCTTATCAGCACTTCTTGTAGAACACTGGAATAGTGCTGGGCATTCTCTCACCGATTTGTGTTTAAAATGTATCAGCAGAGATGGAGAGGGGTGACATTGATGCACATCTTTTACATGAAGAGCAAAGTTGGATTTCTACTATCTACTAATCATTTCTATAGTACTACTAGACATACAGAGCACTGTGCATATTATATGCTGGTACTTTCTCTGTCCCTAGAGGGCTCACAATCATTTTGTACCTGGGGCAATGAAGGGTAGCCCAAGGTCACAAGCAGCTGCACTGGGACTTGAACCCAGGTTGCCAGGATCAAAGCCTGCTGCACTAACCATTAGGCTACTCCTCTATTCCAGTTACTCCAACTGGCCTTAATCTAGAGAATGATTTTAGACCATATCTGTAAATAATATTGTTTTTTATTCTTTTTGTGATTTCTGTATTCTGGCTGTTTCCCCCTATCCCTTTTCCCCTCCCCTTCTCCTTCCTTTTCCCTATCCCTTCCCCTTCCCTTTCCCTCCCTTTCCCTTCCCCTTTTCTTTTTCTTTCCATCTCCCCCTGCCCTTTTCTCCTTATCCCTCTTCCCTTTTCCCTCCCCTTCTTCTTTCCTCTTTCCTTCTTTTATTTTGATTTCCATTTTCAATCTTTGTTTTTCCTTTTTCCCTTCATATTTCCTCTTTCCCCATTTTCTGTTTTTCCTCCCTCTTTCCCCTCCCCATTACCTTCCCTTCTCTTCCTTTCCCCCTCCTCATAGGCGTAGACTGGGGGGGGCGAGGGGGGGCAATGCCCCCCCAAACGACGCGAGGCGCCGCCGCGCCATTAGTTAAAAAAAAAAACAAAAAACCACATGCAGGCACGCGCTCCTCTCGGTCCGCTTGGCTAAGGCTTCCCTGCCCTCTCTGTCTGCGTCCCGCCCGAAAGGAAATGACGTCAGAGGAAGGCGGGACGCAGATAGAGAGGGCAGGGAAGCCAAGCGGACGGAGAGGAGCGTGTCCGTCTACCCCTCTCTCTTCCTCCCTCCCTCCGGCGCAGGCAGCAGTCTTCCAGCGTTCCTGGCAGCGGTAGCGTTGTACACGCTGCCTTTGGCTCTGCCCCGAAGCCTTCTCTTCAAGTTCCTGTTCCTGGGAACAGGAACTTGAAGAGAAGGCTTCCGGGGCAGACCGAAGGCAGCGTGTACATCGCTACCGCTGCCAGGAACGCTGGAAAAGCTGAAGACTGTTGCCTGCACCGGAGGGAGGGAGGGAGGAAGCGAGGGGGTAAACGGAGTCACCATCTTGGACCTCGGGGGGGGGGGGGGGAGCAGAGGGAAGATGGATGGGACTGGGAGGGGTGGGAAGCAGAGGGAAGGAGCAAGAGATGGATGGGACTGGGAGGGGTGGGAAGCAGAGGGAAGGAGCAAGAAATGAATGGGACTGGGAGGGGTGGGAAGCAGAGGGAAGGAGCAACAGATGGATGGGACTGGGAGGGATAGGACTGGGAGGGGTGGGAAGCAGAGGGAAGGAGCAGGAGATGAATGGGACTGGGAGGGGTGGGAAGCAGAGGGAAGGAGCAAAAGATGGATGGGACTGGGAGGGGTGGGAAGCAGAGGGAAGGAGCAGGAGATGAATGGGACTGGGAGGGGTGGGAAGCAGAGGGAAGGAGCAAAAGATGGATGGGACTGGGAGGGGTGGGAAGCAGAGGGAAGGAGCAGGAAATGAATGGGACTGGGAGGGGTGGAAAGCAGAGGGTAGGAGCAAGAGATGGATGGGACTGGGAGGGGTGGGAAGCAGAGGGAAGGAGCAGGAGATGAATGGGACTGGGAGGGGTGGGAAGCAGAGGGAAGGAGCAAGAGATGGATGGGACTGGGAGGGGTGGGAAGCAGAGGGAAGGAGCAAGAAATGAATGGGACTGGGAGGGGTGGGAAGCAGAGGGAAGGAGCAGGAGATGGAGGGGTGGGAAGGAGCAGGAGATGGATGGGACTGGGAGGGGTGGGAAGGAGCAGGAGATGAATGGGAGGGGTGGGGAGCAGAGGGAAGGAGCAGGAGATGAATGGGACTGGGAGGGGAGGGAAGGAGCAGGAGATGGATGGGACTGGGTGGGGTGGGAAGCAGAGGGAAGGAGCAGGAGATGAATGGGACTGGGAGGGGTGGGAAGCAGAGGGAAGGAGCAAGAGATGGATGGGACTGCGAGGGGTGGGGAGCAGAGGGATGGACCAGGAGATGGATGGGATTGGGAGAGGTCAGGCACAGCAGAGGGAAGGAGCAGAAGATGGATGGGACAGAGGGATGGTGAGCAGAGGGAAGGAACAGAAGATGGATGGAACTGGGAGGGTTGGGGAGCAGAGGGAAGGAGCAAGAGATGGATGGGACTGGGAGGGTGGGGAGCAGAGGGAAGCCTACTGGAAAGAAGACACTGCATAAAACAGAAGACACTGGGATCAAAGCGAATAGAAAAACTAAATGATCAGACAACAAAGGTAAATAAAAGTATTTTATTCATAATTTATTAATTGAAATGTGTCAGCTTTTTGAAATGTGCATCTGTGATATTTTGCCTGTAAATTTCATTTCCTTCCTCCATATTAGCATATTCATTTGCATATTTATATATGCAAATGATATGCTAATATGCTCCGCCCATTCTTTGCCCCCCCAAATGAAACAGTCAAACTACGCCTATGCCCCTCCTCTACTACCTTCATTTTCCCTCCCTTCCCCCTTTTGCCCCCTGTTGCCCCCTTTTGCCCCTTGTTTCTCTTTTTCTTCCCCTCTATCCTTTTTCCTTTCCCCATTCCCACTTCTCCTTCTCCCTTTCTTCTTTCTTGTTTTCTTCCCCCTTTCCCATGATCTCTCTCCTCCTTTCCCTTCTTTCACCTTCTCTCATTCCCCCATCCCCTTCCCCCTTCCTTACTTCCCCTCCCCCACACTCTTTTCATCTTCCCTTCTCCCCTTTATAATTTAATGATTTTCGTTTTCATTTATTTATTGTTTTCTCATTTAATTTATTTTTTTTAATCTACCCTCTTTTTTGATATTGGTATAAATTCTCCATGACATGTTTCATCATAACATTATGTAACCTTACAGAAAGGGTGGTGGAGGCATGGAATGGCCTCCCGGTGGAGGTGGTGGAGTCGAGGACTGTTCCAGAATTTAAAAAGGCATGGGATAAGCATGTGGGATCGCTTAGGAACAGGAAGAATTAGGGGTTACAGAGGATGGGCAGACTGGATGGGTCATATGGCCTTTATCTGCCGTCATGTTTCTATTAATGATTTCTATAGCGTTGCTAGATGTATGCAGCATTGTACACTATCTCCCCCATTTACTAAGCTGCGTGGCAATGCCGACAAAGCCCATTCAAGGTGAATGGGCTGAGTCGGCATTAGCGCACGGCAGTCACTATTGCGGCTTAGTAAACAAGGGGGTAAATACATGAGACAGACCCTGCTTGACAGAGCTTAAAATCTAATCAAGACAGGACAAATAAGGGATAGGGGAATTACTTACAGACATGGGTACTGAACAGGTGAATAGGAGTTAGCAGTTAAAAGCAGCCTCAAAAAGGTGGGCTTTAAGCCTAGATTTGAATATTTGATGACCAGTACACATTTGCTGTGTGAAGTCTTCAGATGATTTTATTTCTTCCTTTTTATTAATGAAGCCTTTCTCTTTTTAACAATGGAATTTTTGAGCACTCTTTTTTTTTTTAATTTTCACATTTTTTATACATCTTTACAACTTAGTTTTCTCTTCCGCACATAATGGGAAACTAAAAGCCACTTTTATTTTCACTTTTGTTTTGCTGTGAAATGCTGACTGTCAATCATGCTACCTGTGGCTTTTAGCTGGTTTTAAGGTCAGCGCATGCGTGGTGTATCGGCTTTGCCATGCTTTTTGTGTGAAGCCATCCTGCCAGTGGTTTTCACAAGAATCAAGTGTTCTCCCCTATTTTTATCTCATTCTTATTTGTGGTTCGTCCAATTCTTGTGTTTCAGTTTCACTTTTCTTTCCCACCGTTATCACTGCTGCAGCATTTCTCCTTTAATAAAACACCGCTCTTTATAGCTCAGTTTTCATTTAGTGGTTTAACCTTTTTCTTGGGTCCCATCTCCTGACACAATATGAAGTGTCTGCTTGACTGGTGTAGCTTTGCTTGCCCATATGGGATTCGGTTTTGAAGTGGAGGTTTTTTCCTTAAGATTTTAATAAGTATCTGGATTTACCGTTATTGTTTTAAACCACTCTTGGACACTTTCCTTTATTTAGGCTATAATATTTAGGTTGCATGACTCTTTTTATACTGTACTAGCCGTTAAGCCCGTTAAAACAGGCGAGATTTCCAGCTACCCTCCTCGCCGCCGCTCCCTCCCCCCTCCGTGCCGGGCCCCCTGCACTGACCTGACGGCGCCTCTCACCTCCGGAGGCAGGGATGGGGGGGTGGGTGGAGGTTGGTGCGCACGATGTTCGTTTCCAGGTGGCAGCGTCCAACAGTCCGACTCCGTTTCCCTCTCTGTTCCGCCCTCTGACGTCATCACCTCTTGACGCAAGGGCGGGACAGAGAGGGAAGTCTCTACTGCACATTTGCAGGTGAGTCGGTCACTTGCCATTTATATGTTTGATTGAGAGTGAGCTGCTGTTTAAAACTTTCACTTGCTTAGCTTTAATTCATATTTCACTCACACATACCATATTACTCCATGTGTTCCGACGTTTGATTCTTTATTTAATATCTGCACACACAATCTTCCTTACACTATTTATCACTGGTTCACTACCCACTTTTGGCTATTCCTTATTAAATTATTTTAGCTCGTTCTAGCAATTTTTATTTTTTTTTCCCCTGCTTTACATATTAAATCACATTCTCTACTGCTGCTACCATTGAGGTTGTTTCTTTGATCACCAGCCCCATCAATGTACCCGTCAGGTATGTCTGTGGTTAGGCAGATTTAGACTGTAAAGTTTTTCCCCCTTTATTTACATTGGGTCCATGTCTCTAATATATTAACATTCTGAGGCTGTATTATATCTATATGATATATGTATATGTACTTTATTTTAAACATAATAACCTTGCTGATGTTTTTGAATATTTTTTTGTACATTTAGGGGCCCTTTTATGAAGCACTGGTACCTGTAATGCCGTGTCTCCGTGTGCCAAATTGGCCGTACTGCCAAACTCGATCTGGAGCCTGGCGGTAGTCCCGGTTTCTGGTGCATGGCAATTACGGTACTAGAAAATACTTTTGTATTTTCTAACACAGGGAACATGTCTGGTGGTAATCGGGCAGTGCCGTGTGGTGCCCGGTTAATACTGGGCTACTGTCGGAGCCCACACCACCTCCTAAACAGGAGGCGGTAAGGGCTCCCCCAGGAAAATGCCACACACCAATACCTTGGATTAGTGCATAACCATTTCCTTCCAGAAAAAAGCCTTCTACTGGCAGCGGTAAAAGTAGGCCTCAGCCGACGCTATGACAGGACCCCTTTTACTGCTGTTTGGTAAAAGGAGCCCTTAGTTTGCTAGACATAAGACATAAGCATCACCACACTGGGACAGACCAAAGGTCCATCTAGCCCAGCACCCTGTCTCCGACAGTGGCCCATCCAGGTCACAATCACCTGACAAGATCCACGGAGCAAAGCATTTTGTACTGCTTGTCCCAGGAATAGTGGATTTTTCAAAAGCACATATCTGGTCAGTGGGTGCCACAACCAGATATGTCACAGTGAGCAGGATATTTAGCAGCACACTAACCACATGGTACCATTGACTATTCCCTCTGACTATCTTGGCACTATCTGGAAGTGGAGCTAGAGGTTATTCAGTTAGCAGCCATATTCAAACTGCTAACCAGATAGCTAACTGGCTAAACTTTGACCAACAAACCGGTATCCGGATACTGGGGGCAAACATCAGGCAGGTCCTTTTTTATTCATAGCAGCTGGTATTTAAAAAAATGGTGACCACTGCAGTCTGAATTTTGGCTCCTATATTATCAAATGTGTGCTGCTCTCCTTAGATATTTCAGCTGCACACAAATTCTGTGGGACCTTTGTGCCACCAGGCATTGCTCTTAACCAGGGCTTTTTTTTGAGGGGGTACTTGGGGATACTGAGTACTGGCGCCTTTTCCATTCTCTGCTAAACTGACCCATGGACCCCAACTTTTAATGAAAGAGCTCAGGCTCTACACACCAATTCTGCCTTGTCATAGATTCTGTGACTGATTGCAAGGGTTCTGGCTATTGTGGGGTGGGTCCCTCAGTGATCACCTCACCCCTAAAGAGAGGCCTAGCTTTTGAGTATTGGCACTTTCTTTGCTAGAAAAAATGCACTGCTCTTAACACTAGCCATGACTCTCTCCTCACCAAGGACTGTAGATACTTTCTCTACAGCATCAATAGCTGACCCAGGGTTCAGAAGCATTGATCCATAAATTCAACCAAGGATCCTCTGCATGATACAGCACTGCATTACCACTGGGATGACTCTGTTTTTAATGGGCACAGATTAGAGGTCTTCAGTTATCATTACTGTACAGTAAACACGATTATGAACCTAGGGGTTGATAATTCAGCTGAGCAGACCGGCCTGCAATATTCAGCAACACTTAAGTGGGCAGTACCACTGAATATCTGCTCTAATCACTTAGGGGCCCTTTTATTAAGCCGTGTAGGCACGTGCGCGCATCCTGTGCACATCAGTTTTTTAACTACTGCCCAGCTACTGCGTGGCCTGGGCAGTAATTTCATTTTATTTGTTTGTCCACTAAGCGAGCTGGAAATGTTCTGGCACGTGGCGCTAATAGGGCAGTAATTGCACAAGCACAGACCATTACCGGCTGGTTAACATGTGAGACCTTAGCGCTAGGTCAATGGGTGGCGGTAAGGTCTCAGGCCCAAGATGGACGCGCACCAATTTTTATTTTGCCGCATGTCCATTTTCACTCCCCCCCCCCAAAGAAAGGCCTTTTTGCAGGTGCGCTGAAAAATGGACCTGCACACATCCAATACACGCGTCTACACCGGCATAGGCCATTTTTCATTGCACCGTAGTAAAAGGACCCCTTAATCCATAAATGAGCAGTGGAGGGGCAGTCCAGTGACAGAGTGGGCGAGGAGCCTGCACATATGATATGCATGGGCAAAATTCAGTGCTGGTACCCGCACAGCTAAGTGACCAGATAGGACTGCTCAAAAGGCTGCCCTAGCTTTAGTCGCCTAGCTGTGTAGGGGGTGGCACTGAATATTGGCCGTCACCCACATAACTTCTAGGTTGCAGCTGCAGGACTGCCAATCTGATCCCCTGATCTCCCCCCATAACACCCTGGTTTCAATCTCCCCCACCAATCTCATGGTCTGCTCCATTTCTGATCCCCCTGGACCCTTTCTTGGACCACCAGTCACCCCGAGACTTTCCCAGAGGTGATCCCTGGTAGAATAGCACAGGGGCACGCCCCTTCTACTCCTGCTCTGTCTAACTCTGGGTTCAAAATGGTCATGGTACTACCACTGGGGGGGGGGGGGGGAGAGTCAACCTGCCATATAAAGGCAAATTTTCCTTGTATGGCAGGCTGATCCCTAGCAGAAATTTTAGTTTTTCCCATGCCACTAATAGTACACTCTATCGATGACATTGTTCCCCAAAACAAACAAACAAAAAAACCTAAATGAAAAAAATCTTGTAAATGACGTGGGAAACAAAAAGTGAAAATGTTTGACCTGTGCACCCCTATATAAAATACTGGAGTATTATGGCATGAATATTATAGTTACATGGGGGGGGGGGGGGGGGGGGGGGGAGGGGTATAATCTGTAAACTCCGCAACAAACAAAACATTTTTCACCATTATCACTATGACTTGATTGTTAGACACTGCATGAATTTATTAACTTGAAGATAAAAAGATTTGTAAACAGAGATCATCCAGTCAGGATTTCATTGTATAGAAACAAAACATAAAATAACTATAAAAATAATTATCTTATTTTTTTTTTAATTCAGTTTCTTGAAGCTTCAGCAGATTACATCATTAGGGTTGGCTATATTTTATTTATTTAATTTTCTTTGCCCAGCACATCTTTAGCGGTAAACAAGCATGCCGAACATGTTCTTTGATGAACTTCACAAATTTAAACACTCAACTTTAATTACTGACAGTTTTTGACACTGCACAATAAAACTAGAAACCCTGTTTGCCCAAATCAACAAAATGTGACTAAAAACCTCTTGATCCAATTGTTCTCATTTAGTCCAGTCCTCACAAACATGCTTTTAAAATATTATGGTGGCTTGGGTTGACATGAAACACCATTGTCATCAATCAAATAAAAACCACAGCAAAAAAGAAAGAAAAAAAAAAGTGTGTGAATCGATGACTGACACAAATGTGGAGGGCTCAGCCACTTAATCAATCACATATATTTCACAGGTTTGTTCGCTTTTTTTACTTCTTTCTAATCTTGTCACTTTGCTATCTAGTGAAGCTTAACAGCAGCGGAGATGAAAAGATCAATATTTTCCAGCTAGGGGGATCTCTGAAAGATGCTGCTATAGCCAGGTCATTTGAGGGCAACCCTTCCCCTCCTTACTGAAGTGGGGATCTATGCATTTTAGTCTCTCAGTGATGAAAGACTACAGACTAATAATCTTGGATTCCCTGCTGATAAAATTATACTCTATATAATGAACAGTTAGGATGGTGAAACTTGATTCCACATTTTTTCTACAAGCCTAGATACATAAAATTCATTCAGAGGTAGATATAAAGGACATTCAAGTTGAATCATGTGATGTCATTGCTCTAAACAAATAATATGAATTTAACAGCATGGATCTGCTATATATATATATATATACATACATACAGTGCACTCCATTTAAGTGCATGTCGGATAAGTGCATGCTCTGTTTAACTGCATGCCGTACTTCAGTCCCATTTTTGGCACCATCAATTTCTATGGGGACAAAGTTCGGTTTAGCGCACCACTGGTAAGTGCAAGATTCGCTAATATGCATGGTTTAAGACCGCTCCTGTACAGGAAAGACTTCGCATAAGCGCGCGCACGGAATATGGAAGCCGATTGACGCGTGACAAAGGGGCGGTAAATTTGAAATCTCGTTGGTTAACTGCCACAGGCAGAAGAAGCGAAAGAATGTTGTTAGAGTGTACACTGGAGTCATCGTCGTCATCGCATAACTGTAAGACTTTAACACTGGCTGAACGAATAGAATTTCTTAAAAAATTAGAAAACAAAGTCATGCATCTATTGCTAAAGAATATGGTGTCAATCTCAGTCACATTTCACGTATCTTGAAGCAGAAAGACCAGCTTCTGGAAGACTGGCAAAACAATACAAATCACACCGGAAACGAAAATGGGCGGGAAAAGCTGAGGAGGTAGAAGATGCTCTTCTTCGGTGGTTTTCTCAAGTCAGGAGCAGACAGTTTCCTGTCAGTAGTCCACTGCTTATGGAGAAAGCGAATCAGCTAGCTGAAAGTCTTGGACTAACTGAATTCAAAGCCACTGTTGGATGGTTGGAAAGATGGAAAGAGAGGAATAACATAAAGTTCAAGAAACAGCATGGTGAAAAACAAGATGCTGATGACTTTGATGCTGAAAATTGAGTTATTTCAGTTCTACCTACCATCTTGAATGAGTTTGCACCTCGTGACATTTTCAATGCTACGAAAACGGACTCTACTGGCGAGCGATTCCTGATGGAACACTTGCATTCAAACAAGCCAAAACTAGAGGAAGTAAAACGTCGAAGGACCAACTGACAATCCTCCTTTGCTGCAATATGGATGGGAGTGAGAAGTTGGAACCACTCGTCATTGTAAAGAGCAAACAGCCCCGTTGCTTCAAGAATGTTAAGCGACTTCCTGTGTCATATGAGGCTAATGCAAATTCATGGATGACTGGAGAAATTTGGAAGCAGTGGCTAAAGAAGTTAGACACTAGAATGCGGGCACAAAAGCATCAGATTTTGTTGCTTTGTGATAATTGTGCTGCACACAGTGATGATGTCAGGCTGTCTAACGTCAAGGTGGTCTTCCTGCCACCAAACACTACCTCTCTGATCCAACCTATGGATCAGGGCATAATAGCCAATTTCAAACAGCATTATCGGGCTCTTGTGCTATGTTGTCTGATGAGTGTTATGGATGACCAGACTGGCAAGGATAAACATGCTGTTATTCAAAGTTATTAAATCATGGGAGGATTGTGAAAAATTCCAAGGGGACCTAACGAGACTGGGAGACTGGGCGTCTAAATGGCAGATGATGTTTAATGTGAGCAAGTGCAAAGTGATGCAGGTGGGAAAGAGGAACTTGAATTATAGCTACGTCATGCAAGGTTCCACGTTAGGAGTCATGGACCAAGAAGGGGATCTAGGTGTCGTCGTTGATGGTACGTTGAAACCTTCTGCTCAGTGTGCTGCTGCGGCTAGGAAAGCAAATAGAATGTTAGGTATTATTAGGAAAGGAATGGAAAACAAAAATGGGGATGTTATAATGCCTTTGTATTGCTCCATGGTGCGACCACACCTCGAATATTGTGTTCAATTCTGGTCACCGCATCTAAAAAAAGATATAGTGGAATTAAAAAAGGTTCATAGAAGGGCAACGAAAATGATAAAGGGGATGGGACAACTTCCCTATGAGGAAAGGCTAAAGTGTCTGGGGCTGTTCAGCTTGGAGAAAAGGCGGCTGAGGGGAGATATGATAGAGGTCTATAAAATAATGAGTGGAGTTGAACGGGTAGATGTGAAGCGTCTGTTTACGCTTTCCAAAAATACTAGGACTAGGGGGATGCGATGAAGCTACAATGTAGTAAATTTAAAATGAGTCGGAGAAAAGTTTACTTCACTCAACGTGTAATTAAACTCTGGAATTCGTTGCCAGAGAATGTGGTAAATGCGGTTAGCTTAGTGGAGTTTAAAAAAGGTTTGGATGGCTTCCTAAAGGAAAAGTCCATAGACTGTTATTAAATGAACTTGGGGAAAATCCACTATCTCTGGGATAAGCAGTATAAAATGTTTTGTACATTTTTGGGATCTTGCCAGGTATTTGTGACCTGGATTGGCCACTTTTGGAAACAGGATGCTGGGCTCAATGGACCTTTGATCTTTCCCAGTATGGCAATAGTTATGTACTTATGAGCACCGATAATTGGATGCCAACAATCAATTATTGACAGTAATTAGCAACAATTAGAATTCACAAGTACCTCTTGCTAGGTTTTATTCTATAAAGATGCACGTGAAAAATTCTTATGTGTGGATCCAAAAAGGGGGCAGGGCCATGGAAGGGCATGAAAGGAACTATTGTAAAGGCAACAAACCTTTTTTTAAGGAAATTAAATAAAAGTAAGAGGAAAAGGAGACAGCTTTGGTTCTCAAAAGTAGAAGTTGAAAAGGTAAGGAAAAAGAGGTTAGCCTTTATACACTACAAGAAATCGCAGAAAAAGAAAGACGGGACAATATCTGGAAAAGCTAAGAGAACCTGGTAGAATAGTCAGGAAAGCAAAGACGCAGATGGAAGAAATAATAGCTAATATGGTAAAATGGGGGGGGGGGGTCTAGACATTTTATAGATATGTCAATGATAGGAGGAAGTGCAAAAGTGGAGATGAAGGGAAGGAATATGTAGAAGCTGATAAAGATAGGATGGAATTGCTTAACAAATATTTTTCTGTGTTCAGACAAATATTTTTCTGTGTTGACAGATGAAGGGCCAGGTGTAGGACTGCAGAAGACAAACATAAATAGGAAAGGAGGGATGGTAGTCCCTGAATGATTTTCAGAGAACTGTGTTCGAAAGGAGCTGGCTAAAGTAAAGGTGAGCAAAGCGATGGGGCCAGATGGCATACATTCAAGGGTACTGAAGGAACTTAGGGAAGTTCTAGCAGCTCCTCTAGAGTCAGGAGGTGTCCCGGAGGACTGGAGAAGAGCATATGTGGTCCCTCTCCAGAAGTAAGGAAGAGGTTGGGAACTACAATCCGGTAAGTCTCATTTCTATGGTAAGTAAATGAATGGAAATGCTTTAAAAACAGAGAATAGTAAAGTATTTGGAATCCAATGGATTATGGGATCTGAGGCAACATGGTTTCACCAGAGTCAGGTCTTGTCAGACAATTCTGATTAATTTCTTTGAGTAGGTGACCAGAGAGTTGGACCGAGGGAGAGTGCTAGATGTGGTATATTTAGATTTTAGAAAAGCCTTTGACACAATTCTTCATAGACAATTAATAAATAGAGTGCCCTTGGTATGGACCCTAAAGTGACTGATTGGGTTAGGAACTGGTTGAGTGGAAGATAACAGAGGGTTGTGATAAATGGAGCTAATTCTGAGGAAAAGGATATTACCAGTGGAGTGCTGCAAGGTTCAGTTCTTGGGCTGGTTCTTTTAAACATTTTTGCAAGCAATATTGCTGAAGGGCTGCTGTTAAGGTTTGCCTCTTTGCGAATTATACCAAAATCTGCAATAGGGTAGACACCCCTGATGATGTAGATAACATGAAGAAGGACTTAGCAAAGCTAGAGGAAAGGTCTGAAATTTGGCAGCTAAGATTTCATGCTAAAAAATACAGGGTTATGTATTTGGGCTGCAAAAACCTGAGGGAATGGTACAGTTTATGGAGCGAAGAACTTTTGTGCAGGAAAGAGGAGCCGGACTTGGGTGTTATCGTATGCGATAATCTTAAGGTGGCCAAATGGGTAGAAAAGGAGACGTGTGAACGCTAAAAGGATGCTTGGGTACATAAGGAGAGGAATGGTTAGTAGGACAAAGGAGGTGATGATGTCCCTGTATTAGACTCTGGTGAGATCCCTTTTAGAATATTATGTACAATTCTGGAGACCACACCTTCTAAAAGATATAAACAGGATGGAGTCGGTTCAGAAGGCAGCTGCTAAAATGGTCAGTGGTCTTTGTCATAAAGCATATGGGGACAGACTTAAAGATGTCAAGATGTATACTTCAAAAAAAGGCAAGAGAGGGAAGATTTGATATCTACATGCCATAAATGCGAAGTCTCTTTCAATTGAAAGGAAGCTCTGGAACGATGGGGCATGGGAAAAAGGTGAAAGGGGATAGACTCAGTAGTAACCATGCATTAACATAGAAAGGACACTGAATTTCTACCCATTAAAATGTCTGAGACAATATATATCTATGAATAAACAGATAGATATATAGATATATAGATAAATAAATAGATATAGATATATTCAAACAAACATGTGTAAAGTGAAAGAATGAGCCAGCCTCAGGAGCTGCATAGTGGTGGGGATGCCAGATGCTGCAACCTGAACACTTAAGAGAGGAACCAAGGAAATAATGAGTGAGAGGCTAGTGAGATTACCACATCTACCAATAGAAGAAACAGCGGTGTACCAAGGGCGGAGCGGTGGTGGCGGTCCGCCCTGGGTGCACGCTGCTGGAGGGGTGCAGAGAGCAGCTGTGCGCCTGTCAGCTCCGCTGGTTCCCTGCTCCTTCTGCCCCGGAACAGGTTACTTCCTGTTTCGGGGCAGAGGGAGCAGGGAGCCAGTGGAGCCGAGAGCCGCACGGCTGCTCCCAGCAGCTAAGAAGGCACCCGGGAGGGGGTTGATGTGCCGGGGGGGGGGGGGGGGGGGGTCGTGCTGCACCTGAGGGGGGTGCGCATCTGTGATCCGCCCCAGGTGGCAGCCGACCTAGGATCGTCACTGAGAAGAAAATAAAGAGTACTAGGATAGCACAAGAAGAGAAGGGCCAGTGAGGTTCACAGCATCACCAGCAGAAGACAGAGGTGGGTCATAGCCAGAAGTAGTAGCTGGTGAGGTTCCCAGCCTCATAGTAACAAGAGATTGAAGTGGTGTAGGGAATACAGGCTATGCCATCTTTTGAGATGTATGTGTCATGTCAACCAAACTACCATGGAGTCTTTGTTGACAAAGATTCCTGGACTTGTTATTCTACAGTGAAAACTGTGAATACTCATCTTGGATTGCTTTATTTAGAATTGCTGACATTGTGTACATGCAGATGTAAGCATTAAAAGATTTTTTTTCCCAGTGCTTGTCTTTCAACTTCTGATTTTGCCGAGTATGGAACTGGACCATAAAGAATGACTGGTGATTTTTCCATTTGTTACCAGTAAACTCTAGAATCCTGATATTTACTAGGGATGTGCATTCATTTGAAATGATATAGGAAATGTCAGTGACATATCCCATGTTGTTAGCAAATGAAAATGAGCAGAAAACCCACAAGCCCTGACCTGGTCGCCTAGAGTGTGCTGTGGAGCATGAGAGTTGGCTGGGTACACAATGTATTTGTTTAGGGTGTGGGCCAGGACTGGAGAAAACCCCAGGAGTCTGAATAAGGCTACGCTCCACACACTAAAAGTCACTCACAGGCCTCAATGTTCACAAGCAAACATTGGAACTAGAGGCCATTAGTGCTGGACTAGCGCCTGCATTTGTACGCACAGAGGGGTCCTGCTACTAAGCCACGTAAGCGTCTACACGCGCCAAAATGGAGTTACTGCTCGACTACCACATGGCTCTTGTGGTAACTTCATTTTTGGCACACATCCAATATGTGCATCTGAAAAATATTTTTCTTATTTTCGGACGTGCGGAACGGACACACACCAAGTGGCATTTGACGTGCGTAGGTCATTACCGCCCGGATTCTTTACCGCTAGGTCAATGGCTGGTGATAAGGTCTCAGACCCAAAATGGATACGCGGCAATTTTTATTTTGCTGCACGTCCGTTTTCGGCCGGAAAAAAAAAAAGGCCTTTTTCACAGGCGCACTGAAAAACAGATTGGCGTGCGCCCAAAACCCGTGCCTACATTACCACAAGCCATTTTTCAGTGCACCTTTGTAAAAAGACCCCAGAATGTTTAGAGGCTCTAGTGTGGGAAACAACCTGCGCACTAATGTAGTCAAATGGACGTTAATAAGGTCATTTCCTATTCCCTCCCAATGCTCAGAGAACAGTGCACAAAACAAAGCTGTCCTTACCACTGACAAAAATAATGCCAGCTCAGAGCAGGCCTTAGGGTGTTTGAAGACAAGATTTCTCATGATTCTTTCTTTAAAATCTGCTGTTATTTTCTTCAGTTTCGAAGCAGAAGGAAGCCTGTGCAAGTCTGTAAGCACCAGTAGCGAGAAACAAATGTGCACGAGTCCGAGCAAACTCGCTGGCACCTATTTCCTGCATTCAAATATAAGCCTTACAAGTAAAAAAAAAAATAATAATAAAAATGAAAAGCTTATATTTAAAAGCGCAAAAAACAGCCAATGTGTGCTTCATGTTCGGGCTTGTCTGACGCCTGGGTACAGGAGCTAGGTTTACCGCAAAACTCTTCTGCACATGTGTCAAGCACGTTCCCCCTCTTTACTTTCCCTTTAACAGCGTGCATATAATTTGCATACCATTTTCTTTGAGCATTGGTGAGCTAATTTTCTGTGTTGTTCTGGCGTTATAATTTCTGTGCTGTTGGCTTACTGCGGGAGTTCTGAGCATCGGGCCATCAGTTCTCAAAATAAAAGCAGACCACACGTTGACGTGCTCTCAACCACAATAATAGTTTACTTCAAAAATTGGCAGATTTAGACAATCAGGGACAATTAAAGCAGAGGCAGTTTAAGTGCAGGGCAGCAAAAACTTTATACACAGTCACTTTCTTCTACTCCTTGTGAGAACTATGGAATTCTCCAACAGATTAAATTTTATATTCCAGCTATACAGCAGCAGATGTCATCGGCAGTAAGTATGAACAAGGAATTGATAAACTTACAATTGTTGAGCCATGCATTACTAGTTCTTACCACCTCTGAGGGATTGGGAGGTCAGTAGGACAGTCAAACAAGGGCTGGTGTTTTTGTTCAGGAATTGTAGAAGTTCTCTTTTCCCCAGGGGCGTAGCTAGATGGGGCCACAAGGGCATGGGCCCCCACAGATTTAGCCTTGGCCCCCCTGCTTTCACCCTCCCCACTGCCGACCCTCCCCCACCACATTCAACCCCCCTCCCGCTGCCACCAACCCTCCCCCGCCGCTGCCATCAGATACCTTTGCTGGCGTGGGTCCTGAACCCCTGCCAGCCGAAGTCCTCTTCAGCTGCGGTCTCCGGCGCATTGCTGATCTGGATTCTGTTTCTGTGAGTCCTGACGTCCTGCACGCCAAGACTCACAGAAACAGAATCCAGATCAGTGAACGCGCTGGACTCAGAGACCGGTCCTGAAGGGGACTTCGGCTGGTGGGGGTTGGGGACCCCCGCAGCAAAGGTACCTTGCGGTGGCGGGAGGAGGGGTCGAAAAGGATGGGGGAGGGGCAGTGGTGCTGGGGGGAGTGGGGTGGGGTCAAAAGTAGCGGGGGATCAGCGGCACCAGGGGGGGGGCTAAAATGTGCCCCCTCACCTTGGGCTCTGGATCCCCCTCCCGCCGAAGTCTGGCTACGCCCCTGCTTCTCCCAGCTGGGCTTTGACAGACTCTGCAGTATTTTGGGTTGGAAACTGAAGATGCCTGGTTTTACAGCACAGATGAGACCCAGGTACTCTCTTCTCCTTCTTCTTCTAGTATTAGCTCAAAGTTAATGCGGTGCCACCTCTATTTCCAGCCTCACTCCATGGGCAAGAAACAGCAGGTCAGCGGTCTGAGTGACACTTCTGAATCCTGTCTGAAAAAAAGAAACAGCTTAAATGTGTTGACACACTACTGTATGTATGTCTTCTGTGCCTAAAAGGCTGGAGACATCTTGCTGGAGGGCTTTCCCTGTTACATGGGTCAGGGCCCAAGAGATTGAGACCAACAGATGAAATTCAAAGCTAGGAGCTCCCTTATATATTTTTCTAAGTTTCCCTCCAGGACTATCAATAGAAATCAAACAAAATAAAACATGGAAAAGAAAATAAGATGATACCTTTTTTATTGGACATAACTTAATACATTTCTTGATTAGCTTTCGAAGGTTGCCCTTCTTCGTCAGATCGGAAATAAGCAAATGTGCTAGCTGACAGTGTATATAAGTGAAAACATTCAAGCATTACTATGACAGTCTGACAGGGTGGGAGGAGGGGGGTGGGTCGGAGGTATGGAAAAGAAAATAAGATGATACCTTTTTTACCCCTCCAGGATGATACCCCTCCAGGACTGAAACTCCTCCTAGCTTTCTAACTTTTTTACCAGTTAGGGTTTAGACACTCCCATTTCCTCTGGTTACTGACAATCTCACAGCTCACTGAAAAGTACCCTTCTACATAGCAATTAATGAGAGCAGCAAGTTATCTTTTACTTTTCATCGGAGGAACCTAGTCAAATTTTTGATGTACAAATTCTTTTTAAAAATTCACAGGTTCCTACATGTGTGTTTTTTCATGCACTGTCACTAGCATATACTTTCCCCAAAGAAAACATTTAAATGGCTAGGATAGTGGTTTCCAATCCTGATCTTGGAGGCACCCCAGCCAGTCAGGTTTTCAGGATATCCACAATGAATATTCGTGAAAGATATTTGCATGCACTACCTCCACTGCATGCAAAACTTAATCATGAATATTCATTGTGGATATCTGGAAAACCTGACTGGCTGGGGTGCCTCCAGGATCAGGTTTGGGAACCACTGTCCTAGCCATTTAAATGGCTTGCCCAGTGCTATCTGAGGACTGGTTAATGCCACTGTATATCCCCACTAACTGGCCATCCTTTAACCAGCTAGGTTAGGGGTGAGCCAGGGACGGAACATGGGTGGAGCGTGAACTTAGCTGGTTAGTGACAATTTTCAGCTCGCTAACTGGCTATGTAACCCTATAAAGTTAGGACAGCATGCTCTTTTGAGTCTTGGGCTCTGATCTACCCAGTGGCGTTCCTGGCCTGGATGGCACCCGGGGCGGAGCGCCAATGCGCCCCTCCCCCCGCTAGATGATACCTCCTCCCCTCCGGCGAAATGACACCCCCCTCGGGTGCACGCCGCTAGGGGGGGTGCCACGGCGCGCGCCTGCTCCTCCGAGTTCGCTAAACTTCGTTTGTTCGCTGCAGCTCCCTCTGCCCCAGAACAGGAAGTAACCTGTTCCGGGGCAGAGGAAGCTGCAGCGAATGAACGAAGTTTAGTGAACTCAGAGGAGCAGGCGCACGCCGCGGCATCCCCCAGCGGCGTGCACCCGGGGCAGACCGCCCCCACCGCCCCCCCCCTTGGTACGCCACTGGATCTACCCCGTATCATGAGTCTATATACAGACCTGCTTGGCTCGTGGTTCTCCTGTATATGAAGTTAAACTTGCTGGATCTAGAGCACTATAAATAAGTCTGCCTAAGGTCTTGGCATGAAGCCAGCAGTTCATGGCTGTACTGATGGCTGGTGTTCCTTCTGACATCTGTGAGAGCTGTCCCTAATGATTAATTGAGGCTGTTTTTATTTATTTTATGGCTTTGGGATTACGTAGGGCATACTCTGTTTTATGTTATGTGCAAGTTTAAAGTCTTGCAGAGTAATGGTACTTAGAACTTTACTATCCTGTCTTTTTAAGAAGTATATTTTGTAGCCAAATTAGCTGTGTGCCTGAATTAAAACTAAAAGTAACCAGGGCCCACCCACTTTGGACTCAGGCCCACCCAAAATTGTGACACTTGCTATGGCTGGTGGGGATCTCCAAATCTTGCCAGCTGAAGATTTTCTTTCCTTGGGCAGCCAGTGCTCTTCCAAATGTTAGCCAGCAGCTCTTGTCTTCAGCTGACGCTGAGACCAGCCCTTCTACACCAGGGGCGTATCTGGAATCCGGCGGTAGGGGGGGCCAGAGCCAGAGAGGGGGGGCACATTTTTGCCTCCCCCCCCGCCGCCGCCGCCTCTCTCCACCCCTTCCCCGCCGTCAACCCTCCCCCGCTGCTTACTTTTGCTGGCGGGGTCCGACCCGCAATCTCCATATTTCGGCTTCCTCCGTGGCCATGTGCTTCCAGGAAGTAACGCTGCAGCGCTGATTCGTTGAATCTAGTTCGGCGTCTGACGTGCTGGGACGTCAGACGCCGAACTGGATTCAACGAATCAGCACTGCAGCGTTACTTCCTGGAAGCACATGGCCACGGAGGAAGCCG
Organism: Microcaecilia unicolor; assembly: GCF_901765095.1. Classification (NCBI taxonomy): domain Eukaryota; kingdom Metazoa; phylum Chordata; class Amphibia; order Gymnophiona; family Siphonopidae; genus Microcaecilia; species Microcaecilia unicolor. Next base: position 309,693,436 of record NC_044035.1, on the reverse strand, counting down.
AAATATGGAGATTGCGGGTCGGACCCCGCCAGCAAAAGTAAGCAGCGGGGGAGGGTTGACGGCGGGGAGGGGGGCCAGGGCGAAATCTGCGGGGGCCCAGGCCCCTGTGGCCCCACGCAGATACGTCCCTGTTCTACACATGCTTAGTTTTTGCACATGGAAAAGCACTGAGCATGTATGGCCTGCAGGCAGCAGCATCAGTTTGAGGCAAGTGCTGCCAGCTGCTGTTTGGAAGAGTGCTGGCTGCTCGAGGAGGAGGAGGAGGAAATCTTCAGCTGACAGGGTTTAGGGATCTCCGCCAGCTCAAACATTTAATATTTGGGGTTTGTGAACCAGAGGAGGGCCGAATTCCATGCCCATCTACTTTGGGCTCAGGCCCAGCCAAAATTGACAATCTGGTTATGCCCCTGTTTCAAAGGGAAGCCCAGCCCACATTTTCAAAGGGAGGCTGTATTTCTATGACACAGAAACATATACAAGTGCATGCACTCTCTCAGGCAGTGTCCTCACCTCCACAGCATCATGCAAAATTCTTGCATTTGCTGCCAGTTCTTTTCCTCAGCCTGCAGCAGACCCTTCATACTTTCTCCCGTTGTTCTTGAATTCCTGCTCACTTTCAACAATCCCATTCCGTTCCCCCACAATATTCACTGGTTCCACACTCCCATGCTGGGTACAGCCAGTCAGCCTCCACCTCAGAAGCACATTGAGAAGCTGAGCTGTTCTTTCTCCTATATGATACCGAGACCCTGAAGCAGCCTTGCGAAATGCTGGCCATCGTCGGCTCGGCACATGAGTCCAGAGAGAGTAATTGGCTTGGGCAATGTGGTCCACGAGCACCGTTGTAAAAGATAAACAGTAGTGCTCACAAACTATCAGATTCTCTTAAAGAACCAGTCACTCGATTTAGTAGTAGAGTTGTGACTAGCTACAGGAACAGGAAATTTTGTATATCTAAAGGGTTTTTTTGGCCGATGATGAAGGCAGGATCTTGTGATCCGTTCTAGCTCGTACAGTTCCAGCCAATATTCAGACCATGGGAGTTAGCCTGGTTAACTCCCGTGGTCGGTGCTAAAACAGGATATTCAATGGTAGGCCATTTCCGGTGACCTGCACTGAATATCCGGTTTACTTTTGGCCAGTTTGACCTTGACTGGCCAAGCCAATGCTCAGCGCTGACTGGTCAAAGTCAAACTGGCCAAAGATAGGACTGCCTTGCACGCGGCCAAATATGGCTGCTAAAGTTAAGTGGTGATGCGCTGAAAATCGGCAGATAGATGGTTTTATTGCCCGATATAACTGGCTATCCGTTAGCCATGTCCCGCTGAAAACCAACCTGTTCAAAAAGGCATACCCATCCGACCCAACCTAAGTGCCTAACCTTGCAACACAACGAAACCAAAGCTCGTAATAGACTCTACGCAATTCTTCCCCTCTACGAATCCCCAATGTGCCTATAACACATGAACCTTATTCGTCTACTACAACTCTCTGTATTTGTTTCACTACCGGAAATGGCGATTGCCTCTACGGTATTATGTAAGCCACATTGAGCCTGCAAATAGGTGGGAAAATGTGGGATACAAATGTAACAAATAAATAAATAAATAAATAAATATTGGGGGATAGCCAGCTATGTGGCATTTAACCAGCCAGGTGCCAATCCTAGCTGGTTAAATGCCTTTGAATATCGGGGGGGGGGGGGGGGGGGGGGAAGACTTTTCGGATACCTAACCTGATAAGTGAACCATATTTGTTTTGTTCACAAGTGGTTTATAGAGGTCAGTCAACAAGTTCTGTGTCTCTATGCTGTGTGACAGCATGGCTAGATGACTTTTAATAGGCACTTTTTATATTTTTTTTGTTACGAGCTGCTATGGCATAAACAAGTTGGTCTGATTATTGTTGCACCGCTGCCTGCATTAGCTCTATTGTTATCTGTCAGAAGAAATGCCAGCCACAGTCAAAGCAACAGATTTGTCCTGACATATTGCATGAGCTGCCTACTTGAAAACTACCCCAGAAAATACCCCGCATAACTGATTTAGTTCTTACATGTCCTTGTAGCTGGTGATTTCTTTTCCTTTTTATGGGAAAAAAATACTTTGAAGACAGAAGATATTTTAGCCAATTAGCTAAAATGTTACAGTTGGTGCACTCTAAGCTTGATAGGCTCATTAAGCATTAAAAATCCCTGACATTTCTGGGTATAGTGTGAATGCTAACTGGCAGCAAGTATTTTGTATTTTTACTAAAGCTTTGCCATTTCACCTTCTTGTCTATCATCTGCATGTCTCATTTCCTTTCCTATTTTTTTAAATTAAGAATTCTGCACGAAAGACAAGTCTTAAAAAATAGCTGCGATGCTTCCTTTGAAAGATACATTCTCCCACTCACTGTTTCATTACATTGCTAAATTTTAAAACCTACTAGCAGACTACAACGTTAAATTTCCAGGAGGCTGTGGACTAATTTAGCCTGTCATTGCTACTTGGCAAAAATGCCAGAATTAGTGATCTATGATTTAAGGGCAAGGAGTGGTTAGGAAAAAATAAAAGACAATGATATTAGAAACACTGAAAATGGTCTACAAATATCTTTTTTTAAGCTGATATAAAAACAAAGTGGAAATAATCATTTTAAATGATGTAGTATAGAGATCTAGCAGCTGCATTGGTTGTGGAAAAGACTAGGGATGTGTTTACTACATACATTTTTCCACAGACACAAATATGTTAAGTCTATAACAGGATGCCTAAAATTAAGCACTCAGAAGATGCCTGGTAGGAGACTCCTCTATAAAGGAACATAGGTGCCTACTTTTCTTTTTAGAATACTAGCACAATCAGGTATATACGCACTTGGGGCCCGATACTCAGCCAGAGGCATTGAGCATTTTGCTGACTGCTGCCAACTTTATTCCTGGATATTCAATGCCTGGCCATGTCCTGTGGACCCCGCACCCCCTACACATCCAGCCTCCAGCACTCCCCATCTCCGGCCCCCAAAACAATTCCCTAGTAGTCCATTGGACCCGGGCTTCCCCCCAGCACTCCTCATACTCCCCGCACCCCAGCAGAGATTTACCCTGGTAGTCTAGTGACTCCTCTCTCCTGCCCGTACTTTAAAGGGGTTGGAGGCAGGAGGGAAGGAACAACACCTCCTCCCTCCTGCCTTGGGCCCCACCTCTTCCAGAATGGCAGCACCCAGCCCCTTCCTGGTGCATTCTGGGATGCACTGGGCGGGGCTCAGCACCATGGTGCTTAGCCCCACTCAGTGCAACCAAGGAGGAGGGGATTACTTTTTCAAATGGACCCAGGAGGAGGAACATTTCTGACCAGTTCTGGAGAAGTTTGAGGTTTTACACCAGCTAGTTTTTCTGCCATTGACTCAGCCAGAGTTTAGCGAAACATGGCTATGTTGGGCCGTATCGGGCAGCTGTATTTGAATCCTAGGAGCTGTTATAAGTTAATAAAGACTGTTTTTCTTCATAAGGTCTGTTTCCTCTTTTGTTTTCCATGTTGGATCTAGTGGACCATCTGCCTTGCTGTTTTCTTACTTCCCAGATCCATGCCTCCCTTTCAATTGCATGCTATGGATTTTGTGATTACAATTTGCAGAATCCCAACTAAGGGCAGTTGCGTCTGTAACTTCTAATTAGTTCCAAATTGCTCCAATTAACATCGGTTATAGCCAATAATTGGTCGTTAACTCCAATTAGCAGCTAATTATTAAATTGTTACATGCATAACTGCCAGTACGCATTTGCAACTTTGGGGGATAGTGTGTAAATGCTAATGCATTAGCATTTACACTTGTGGAAAGGCAGGTGTATATATACACATGTTCTTTACAAGTATACTTGCATATTTTATAAAATGTGGAAGATAAAACAAAGAGGCAGATCTTGTAAAAACTCTTGTCAAATGCCTCCAGGTAAATGAGCATAAAGTACCTATCTTGTTTTGTTCTCTGGACCAGACAAGGTGAAGTTTGCTGTTTTACACCGGCTGGCTGTTCTGCCCCTGATGCAGCCAATATTCCTGGTGAAACATGGCTATGTTGGGCACAGATGATTGATAACCTGGCAGCTTTTTACTAAATAAAGGATTGTGGGTTTTTTTTTTTTTACAAGATCTGCCTCTTTGTTTTATCTTCCACTTTGGATCTGATGGATCACCCACCTTGTTGTTTTCTGGTATTTTAGAAAATGTGCTTGCATTGAAACTCTGTCCTTGCTCCATTCAAGCTTCACCCTGAGAATGCTCACCTATGGCTTGCATTTAAGTACACGCCATCTTATCAGCATGTGTATTTATATATACATACTACTGCATAATTTTATAAAAGACCTTTTCTTGTGTGTGAAATATTATTTACACATGGAAAAACCTTTGTAATCTTAACCCCCCCCCCCCCCCCCCCCCATATGCTGTTCTCCTTGGTAGTGATTAACATTATTACCATATTATAACTGATAGCCTCAGGGAAATGAGCTGGTGAGCTCAGTAAAATTCCCAAACAGGTATTTGAATAGGCCATATGGTCTTTATCTGCCTACATTTTTTTCTAGGTTAAGGATCACTAAAATTGCAATTATAACTAGCAACAATCGATCATTTAAAACATAAAGGCCACTCATCTCAGATCTAGAAGTTGTCCCTTAACAGCAGGGTTCAGGTATATTGGGGGAAGAGGATGGGAAATCCTGCCCTGCTGCTGCAGCACTTGTAATATGAAAGCAAAGCAAAGAATTTTAGCTAAAATAATTGTTATCGCTAAATGGTACATTTTAAAAGCATTAGCCAATATCTACACATGTAAAATAAAGACGTATACAGGTTAATTGATGGAATCTACTTCAGTGGATTTTCAGGCTCTTGAAAGTAAGTATGTACTTTCAAAACATGTGTATTTTTGGCCACATTAAAATGAGCCATTTTTGGGTAGTGGAAAGGGAATTGTGTACATGGATGGAAACTGTGAGTTGATTCATGAAAGTGTGCTCCTGCATTAATACACATTAATGTAAGCTAATATGCTTTCTTAGCATATAGGTCTCATTAGATATAATGGTAGCATTATTGCACATTATCACATGTTATTGCAATAGTGCACTATTGAGTACAGGTCTTTATGAACCTCATATGAGTGAGGAGTTGCCTAATGGTTAGAGCAGCAGGCTGAGAACCATGGAAACTAAGGTAATACTGCTCCTTGTGCTCTTGAGCAAGTCACATTATCTTCTGTTAGTTCTGGTATAAACTTAGATCATAGCCTTCTGGATACAGAGCAAGGCTTCTTGTACCTGAATGTAATTTACCTTGAGTTACCAATGAAAAAAGCATGGTGTGATACTCACCAGCAAGCTTTCTCAGAAGTAGCCCACACACTCTGGAAATCATTGCCAGAGGGGTTACACCAAACTCAGGGCTACATTTACTTCAAGAAGCAGGCTCTTCTATCAAGCCTTTAATATATGACTGTTCACTCACTCTCTGCATCTGGACTAGCTTGCTTCACACCCTGTAACTTAGTCCAGTTCCTCATATTTTACTCATCTGTACATATAATTTCCCTTCAGTTTAGCCACCCATCTATTCTTCCCAATGACTCTATACTACCCCGTCCAGTCTATATGTTTCAAATGTATTGCCAACCCCAGATATACTGCTCACTCTTTAGAAAATCTAATAACTACAAAAGCAGTGATTATTATGTAAATGAGGGAAAAGTCTCAACTACTACAGCTATATTCACACGTCAGTGTTAATTTTTTAGCATGTAGAAAAAGTCATCACCGACTGAAAAACCCTCAAATATTTATTTTTTATCCCTAAACTTTTTATTGAAATTTTTTTAAAAAAAAATATATCCTTTAAATTGAATGACTGTGATGTCTAAGTGAAACTAAAACATAACTTGTTCACTTATTAGAAAAAGTAAAGCCGTTCACTTATCTTGTCATATTCTTTTTTCTTTTTTTCTTTTTTTCAATACTGCGCCTGTTCCATCTCAGTACTGTGCCGGTTCCTACGGTCCCGTTTCGAATATCTTCATCAGGGAACCCGCTCACACCAAGGTTTCAACGCCAGGCTTGCTTTACGTCATTGTTGTAACTGTATTGCCTCCATGGGCTACGAATTAAGATGTTTAATTTTATTATATGAAAAGCATTCACATCATATCTATGTTATTTGAATATTCTAATGCGTGCTCAAGGTATTTTATTTGGATTGTGCTGACAACATGATTATCATCTATGTTATTTTAATGTTCTTCATTACTGCCTATTATGTTATCATTAATATTCTTCTGACATTTATCATATATGATGTTCGACAGTGCTGTTAAATGTTTATATTTTTGATATTGCATCATGTTAGTCCTATTACTAGGGTTCAATTTTCCATCTCCAGGTTTATCTCTTTGATTGTATTTATGCTTAAATTTGATCATTTTACTATTATTATGCAGTTAACAAAATTGTAAGTTTTATGTCAAGCTATACCTGCTGTACACTATCTTGCGTGAGTCTCTCTAAATCCCAATAAACGTATTTAGATTTGTATTTATTTATTTTATTTATGTTTTAAAAATGTACATGCATAGCAGGCATGATCTAATGTTCTTAATTTAACTCAATGTCCAATATTGCTGTGTGACAGACTGATCCTCAATTAAAATGTACTCATGGTTTGTACGTATTTTTGTAGCGAGGTGTGTTATTGAATCTTTTCCTGTTTACACGTCAACAGCATACTGATAATCTCTGCAGTTAATGTTCTCACAGTGAAAGTTACACAGTCATAGAAAGCACCCTCTTATCTATGTCAAGCTGTTCTGTAGACTTCACTGGTATTATCACTCTAGCTTAGTTTTTGCAAGCTGCTGCATGTGAAGGCCCATGTTTGATACTAGAATTGATAAAATTGTATACATTTTGCTGATGAACGTTGCAGCTACTTGTGATGGGAGCATTCATTCTATAAATGTTAATGTGGAAAACAACAACGGAGGGAATACAATCATTTATGATAAATGCTGACGCTTACACGTGTACAAGGGAATTTCGGAACTTACATGAGAGTGTCTGGTGTTTAGAATCTTAGGGGCCCTTTTACTAAGCTGTGTAGGTGCGTACGCGTGTCCTACTTGTGTCAGTTTTGAACTACTGCCCAGCTACCGCATGGCCCAAGCGGCAATTTTGTTTTCTACGCGCGTCCACTAGGTGCACTGTAAAATATTTTTTATTTTCCGGTGCATGGTGCTAACCGAGCAGTAATCAGCATTGTACGTATGTAGACCATTACTGCCTGGTTAATGCATGAGACCTTACTGCTATGGCAATGGGTGGCGGTAAGGTCTCAGGCCCAAAATGAATGCACGCCAATTTTCATTTTGCCACACGTTCATTTTTTGCCCCCAAATTTTCGCTGAAAAATGGACCTGCATGCGCCCAATATACACGTCTACACCAGCGCAGGCCATTTTTTGGCGCACCTTAGTAAAAGAACCCTTTAATCATGTAAATGCTCCTAATTAAGCACAGAGGCCACAATCTTTCTCAACTTTCAAATTTTGAGGAGAAAAGAGCAATGAAGAGACCTTTAATCCCTCTTGTAAAAGGCTGCCCAAAATGAGCACTTTCAGAAGAACTATATATGCTCAGAAGCAGCTATAAATCCTGTTGTTGATAAATTAAGATATCCATGTACCTTGTGGGTGGAGACTAACAGGGGCATTTTTGAAAGAGGACGTCCATCTTTCGACACAAATCGGGAGATGGGCGTCCTCTCAGGGTCGCCCAAAGGCATAATTGAAAGCTGATTTTGGGCGTCCCCAACTGCAGTCCGTCACGAGGATGACCAAAGTTCCTGGGGGTGTGTTGGCAGTGTAGCGAAGGTGGGACTGGGGCGTGCTTAAGAGATGGGCGTCCTTGGCCGATAATGGAAAAAAGAAGGGCATCCCTGATGAGCATTTGGTCAACTTTACTTGGTTCATTTTTTTTCACGACCAAGCCTCAAAAAGGTGCCCACACTGACCAGATGACCACCGGAGGGAATCAGGGATGACCTCCCCTTACTCCCCCAGTGGATCTCTAGGTTCTCTATACAGAATCTGGGGGAGAATCCACAAAAATAAAGTAGTGGCAAACAGGATCAAATGTGCTCGCAGTGGTCTCCTCTGTGGTGTGCTTTCTCCTCTGTTCTCCTGCATCTCCTGGGTTCCTTTCTCAGATGCATGGGTCTGGATCCCTCTCTGTTCCTTTAAGTACATATATTGCCACACTGGGACAGACCAAAAGTCCATCAAGCCCAGCATCCTGTTTCCAACAGTGGCCAATCCAGGTCACAAATACCTGGCAAGATCCCAGAAAATGGAATACATTTTATGCTGCTTATCCCAGAAACAAGCAGTGGATTTTCCCCATTTCAATGTAATAATGGTCTATGGACTTTTCCTTTAGGAAGCCGTCCAGACCCTTTTAAAACCCTGCTAAGCTAACCACCTTTACCACATTCTCTGGCAACAAATTTCAGAATTTAATTACATGTTGAACTTTGTAAGAGCTTTAAACTGTAGGGACCTCTAATAGCTCCAAACTTCTCTTTTTTCCAACAATTACAATGCAATCCTTTTGGTAGAGAATGAAAATCACCCCTCTGCTCCTCTGTCACTCCTCAGGCTCTGCAACCGATCACTTCTTTAGGACAGTCCTTTCTGTCTTCTCTAGAATTTCTATCTCACAATTCCCCACAACTTCATGTGCTCAAGCCTTTTGAACTAGGCAGGTCAGGATCATACCCAGGGCTGGTCCTAAACAAAAGTGTGCATACTCTTCCTCCTTTGTAGACTTCTAATCTCTTCCCTCTGCAAATGGTGTTCAAAATTATAGGCACCGGAAAAAATCTGCGCCAAACGCTATTGTAGACACAGCTCTTCAGGCTGTGCAGATTCTTGAGCCCAACTTTGGGAACAAGGACTTATGCCTGCTGAAACCTGGTGTAAATTCTGGCATGTAACCCTGGTATTCTATAACATTGCACCTAATGAAATGCCCCAGAACCTACCCATGCTCCTCAAGACACTTTGGGCACACAGTGTTATAGAATATCGCATAGGCAGATGTGTGTGTAAGTGCAAATTTGTGCCATTTAACATCACGAATTAACAACTCATTAATTAATGTGCACATGCATCTGCCCTGCTTACCCAGATTTGGGCACCCAAATTTGGGTGACCTATATAGAATCCAGAGGTTAGTGCATAACTGTGAGGGAGGTACACATGGACGGAGCATAGACAGGCCATGGATGTGTCATTGAGGGACCCTTTTACAAAGGCATGGGAGGGCTAATGCATGGGTAGCATGCACCCAATCGGCATTATCGCCAGGGAAAACGCGTGCACCCGTTGGTAATTCCGAGTTTGGCATACGTCGAATCCCATGGTAGAAAATAATTCTTTATTTTCAACCAAATGGGGCGCTTCCAGTGGTAACAAGCAGTGTGCCCACTAGGTCAATGGGCGGAACTACAGGCTCATATGTGTGCTAGTTTGAATATTAGCACAGGCCTATTTCCCGGCCCATTAAAAAATAGCCTTGTCCCCAACCATGGTAAAAAATGGCCCAGCACATGTCTAAAAGATATACCCACACTACCGCAGGCCACTTTTTACCGTGGTTTTATAAAAAAAACGTGGAGGGGCATAATCGAACGGGGCGCCCAAATTTTCCTGGGGCCATCCTTGCAGGACGGCTCCGTGAAGGAGCGGGGAAACCCGTATTATCGAAGCAAGGTGGGCGTCCATCATTCATTTCGATAATACGGTCGGGCACGCCCAAATCTCAACATTTAGGTCGACCTTAGAGATGGTCGTCCCCGGTTTTCGGCAATAATGGAAACCAAGGACACCCATCTCAGAAACGACCAAATCCAAGTCATTTGGTCATGGGAGGAGCCAGCATTCGTAGTGCACTGGTCCCCCTCACATGACAGGACATCAACCGGGCACCCTAGGGGTCACTGCAGTAGACTTCAGAAATTGCTCCCAGGTGCATAGCTCCCTTACCTTGTGTGCTGAGCCCCCCGTACCCCCCAAAAACTCACTCCCCACAACTGTACACCACTACCATAGCCCTAAGGGGTGAATGGGGGCACCTACATGTGGGTACAGTGGCATAGGCGGTCGGTGGCCCAACTGTTTGGGGAGGCTAAAGGGGGCGGGGTTAGGGGTGGAGCCAGGGGTGGAGCTTAAATCCATAATTGTCTGATAACACACAGAAAAAATAAATAAAAATAAAAGTCACAATTAATACCTTTTATCAAATTTAGATATTAGATATTGTGAGCACTCTGGAGGGCTGGTGCGAGGGAAAGGGGATAGTGGGTCTTTCAGCCGGCATCATCCCCGTTCATTCAGCCCAGCTAGGAGAACAGGGCGCCCTCTAGGGATCAAACTGCCAGGGAAAGCTGTAATGCAGGAGAAAAACTACACTTCCCAGAAGCCAGTGCAGGGTCAGCTGAACTCTCAGGAGGGGGAGGGTGGAGTGACTGATTGGGAGATGAGGTCTGATCCTGGAGATGGGGAACAGCTGGTGGAGCTTGGGGAGGAGGAGATGGAGTGGAATAAAGAGGAGGTAGAAGGAGAAGGTAAAGAGGAGTGCATGGAGGTTGGAAGGTTTGCTCAAACTTCCTCAGGAAAGGTAAAGGCTTTGGTGGCGGGAGTGTGGCCCAAGCTGTGCATACTTGGAGAGGATAAAATAATCCAGTGGGGAAGCCACTGGTGGAAGAAGCTAACCCATAAACTATCTAAGGGTAAAAGATAGTGCTGATGAGGGGAGGCTACAATTGGGAGCAAGACAAAGGTTTATATTCTGAGTTAAGATTGGACTGTGTTAATAAGCTGAATGTGGAAAAACTGAACTGACTCTTGCATTCTTGAGGAAGTAACTGCTTGAAGATTAAAGCTGTATTAAAAGATGCTGAGAGAATAAAGACCTGTGGTTTTCAAGAACTATAAGACTGCTGGAGTTTGTGTGTCCCAGTTGTGAGCGGATCCTGGGCGCAGGTCAGCTGGGCAGCAGTTAAACTAGGCCAGAAGCAGTGCAGCAAGGCGGTGGTTGCAGCTCGTACCGGGGAAAAGCTAGCCAAGCTAAGCAGGGTCGACCCCGGCTCTCACCCGGAAGAGTGACCTGGTTACAGAATGGTGGCAGTGGTGGGATTGTCTGAACGACCCGCCGGCAAAAGAAGCGTGTATTGCTCCGAGTTCTGGTAAGCATATACTTGACTCGGGTAACCAGGAGGAGGGGGATATAGAGGGCCGGAGCTGTGTAATACCGCACTTGGAGAGTGTTCTTTGTTGTTCCCTTTCTCTCAGGTACCGGTGGCTAAGGCGACATGGAGTCGAAGGAGCTGCTGTCTTTTATGGCCCACCAGTTCCAAAAGCAGCAGGAAATGGCTCAGAGACTTCTAGAGGATTCCTTGGCTGCTTCTCGAGCACAGATACAACCGGTGCTGGAGGTGGTGCAGGAATTGTTACGGGCAGTACCCCTACCGAGGAAAGAGAGCCCCTCATTGGAGGCTATAGCCACTGGAGCTGTGCCCGGAAGCCTGGAGCCTGGACGGGTTAATTGGCTGCCTTGGGGCAAGTTAACAGAGCAGGACGACATTGAGGATTATCTGGGGACTTTTGAGCGGGTAGCATTGGCGGCTGCCTGGCCTCAAGAACAATGGACCATCAGACTGGCTCCCGCCCTGTCCGGGGAAGCCCTGGCAGCTTTTCGGAGCCTGTTGCCAGGGGACGTGGTGGATTATCAAAAGCTGAAAATAGCTATTTTGGACCGGTATGGGGTAAGCAGACAAACTTATCGCAGGCGCTTTCGGAGTTGGAGGTGGAGGGAGGGGGAGACTCCGAAGGCCTTGTCCCAGAAGCTGATGGACTTGGCTATCAAATGGTTAGAGCCTGATAAGCGGGCAGTGACTCAGTTAATGCAGGATCTGGTGCTGGAGCAGTTTTTAGAGGCTCTACCGGAGAGTATCAGGGTTAATTTGATCAGGAAGGGATGTGAGACTCTGGAAGAAGCTATCAAAGGCTTTGAATACTTTCTGGAGTCACAATACTCTGAGGGGGGAGAGGGGGTCTGGCGGGGTGGTCGGGGTAAAATGTTCAAAGGATCTGGGTGGAGGGAGGAAGGTCCTAAGGAGGATGATAGAGTGTGTTACCGATGTGGGAAGTCGGGACATCTGAGGAGGGACTGTAGGGCCAAGTTGGGGCTCATATCTCAGGTAACCCCCGCTAAGGAACCCCAGTTTACGCATTGGGTTAAGATAGGAGGGGTCTCGGTGGAAGGACTTTTGGACTCAGGAGCGGACCAGACAATGTGCTCCCAGAAGTTGTGGGGGCAGATTGCCCGGAAAGGGGGTCAGCAGGGTAAGAAGAGAGACCGGTCCGTGGCTATTCAGTGCATACACGGGGCCTCCTCAAGGTATCCGGTCCGGCTAGTAGACATACAGGACCAGGAGGGCCTTCAGTGGGTGTGGGTGGCTGTACTTCCTAGGCTTCCTCAGGATCTCATTTTAGGACGGGATTGGGCTCCATTCACATACTGCCTTGGGGGTAAGCAAGCCTTGGTATCTACCCGGGCCCAGGACAGGCAGGAGAAGGAGCAGGAACTGTCCCTGGCGCAAGTATTTCCATTCCAGGGGGAGGTTATGGGGCGGCCGGGGAAGACAAGGAAAGGCTCTCAGCAAAAGAAACGAGGTCAGGAGCAAAGGCGGCAGCATTGTCAAGAGCTCCTTCATCAGGGGAGGTTCCCAGGGGATACGGAACAGGTGTTAGAGAGATTCCCTGATTTTTCCAAAGAGCAAAAAGATGACCAGACATTGCAATATGCGTGGGAGCGGGTAGATCAAGAGGGAGAAACCAGCTTCCCTCGGTTTGTTAGTGACAAGGGGTTGCTATATCGGCTGTCCTGTTTAGCAGGGGGGAAGGAACCTCAGAAACAGTTAGTAGTACCGAGGGGGTTTAGGAACCTGGTGTTACGGGTATCTCATGATCATATCTTAGGGGGTCACAAGGGGGCTCAGAATACTCTCCGGCAGGTATTAAACAGATTTTACTGGCCCGGGGTGTATAAAGAGGTGGAACAATTTTGCAGCTCCTGTAATCAGTGTCAGAGGGTATCAGAGCAAATACCGAACAGAGTGCCCCTACGACCCCTTCCCCGTATAGGGACTCCTATTACCCGTATGGCAATGGATATGATCGGGCCCATTGATAAGTCCCGAAGGGGGTATTCCTATATTCTAGTGATCATGGATATGGCCACAAGATACCCCTGGGCCGTGCCGCTTCGTACCACCTCAGCGAAAGTTATTGCGGCCCAGCTAATTCGGATCTTTTGTGAAGTGGGGTTTCCCAGGGAAATGATTACCGACCGGGGGACCAATTTCATGTCACGAACCCTGGCCCAGGTGTGGGAGGCTTTCGGAATACAGCATATTCGGACCGCAGCTTACCATCCTCAGACTAATGGCCTGGTGGAGAGATTCAATAAAACCTTGAAAATGTTGTTGAGGAAAGGGTTAGGTTCCTCCCATGAGGAATGGGATCTATTGTTACCATTTGTTTTGTATGTGTGTAGGGAGAATGTTCAGGCCTCTCTGGGCATATCACCATTTGAATTGATGTATGGGAGATCACCCCGGGGAGTGTTGGATGTGTTAAGGGAGCAGTGGGTTCCTCCGGAAGAGGAGGATCGGGATGTAGTGAACTATCTAGTGAAGCTGAAGGAACGGTTGCATAAATTGAGCCGCGGGGCTCAGCAACACTGGGAGAGGAGTCAGGATTACCAGAAAGCCTATTATGACCGGAAAGGGGTGGAGAGGGCATTGAAGGTGGGGGACAAAGTCTTGATCATGATTTCAGACTCACCTCATAAGTTCGTGGGACGCTGGAGGGGTCCTGCGGTCATAGAAAAGAAGTTAGGTCCAGTCACCTACTTAGTAAGGAATGAGCAGGGCCGGGAGCAGACCTATCATATAAATGTACTTAAACCTTGGCAAGAGCGAAGGGGACTATTGGGTCAGGCTAGGGGGGAAGCTGAGGAAGAATTAGGACCACAGATCACGGAGATATATAAGGCAGGAGAACCGCAGATTGCCACTACATTGCCAGGGAGTCAGCAGAAAGAGGTTCAGGCACTTGTGGAGGAGTTTCGGGATGTCCTGACTCCTTGCCCAGGGGAAACTCACCTTATCATGCATGATATCATCTCGGAGCCGGGCCGGGTGGTCAGACAGAGACCTTACCGTCTCTCACCCCCAAAGAAACAAGAGGTGGTCCGACAGGTACAGGAGATGCTGGATTTTGGCGTCATTGAGGAATCTGTCAGTCCATGGTCGAGTCCTGTGGTGTTAGTGCCCAAATCCGATGGTACGTGGCGGTTTTGCATCGACTTTAGGCAAGTTAATGCGCTCTCGGATGCCGACGCCTATCCGATGCCACGTATTGATGAGCTTCTGGATCGCTTGGGTACTGCACGATATCTGTCCACCCTGGACTTGACAAAAGGGTATTGGCAGATCCCTCTGACTCAGGAGGCCAAGCCTAAGACAGCCTTCTCTACACCCATGGGGCTCTATCAATTTAAACGCATGCCGTTTGGTCTTAATTCAGCGGCAGCTTCCTGCCAGCGGTTGTTAGATCAGGTGTTAAGACCGCATCAACAATATGCAGCGGCTTACCTGGACGATGTTATCATTCAGAGTGAGGATTGGCCCTCGCATATTATAAGGGTGAGGGCGGTATTAGAGGCTTTTCGTCAAGCAGGTTTGACTTTGAACCCGCAAAAGTGTTGTTTTGGGCAGGAGAAGGTTAAATATTTGGGATACAAGATGGCGTCAGGGTAAGACGTGTGGTCTTACCTCGGAGGAACTTCTTAACTTCGTTCACTATTTCCTATCGTTATGCCCAAAAGAAAGGGGAAAACAAGGGGAGGTAGCTCCTTACCCTCTATGGACCCTTCTAGACGGCAACCTCCGATAACGGACTTCACAGTCGCTCTCACTACACCGGGCGTCCCGCAGACTGAGGCGGAGAGGAGCCTCGATCAGGGGAGTGAACTATCACTCAGCCCAAGGAGCCCCTGTTTGCCGCGAGTAGCAGGTGACGACGCGAAAGGAAGTCCCGCCCTACAGCTGGAAGCTGCGGTTTCGGGGAAGGAGCACTCCCTTAGCGTTGTGCTGCAACAGTCGGGAATTTCCCGTCAGGAACCGTGTCAAACATTCATCCCCAGAGGTAGCAGTAGCCCGATTAATACCCAGGAAGAAGCCCGGTCCGTTCAGGAAATGGCGGACCAACGGTTGGAACCTTTGGTGCAACTACAGCCTCTGGAGAAACCAACAAAGGTGACGTTGGAATCTTTATGGGGGGCGATGGAATCCCTGCATAAAATATGTTTTTCCTTAGTTTCTACTTTGCAAACTAACACTTTAAAGACAGAAATGCTTCAGTCTGAACTGGCTTCCCAAGCGAATAATTTGAAACAATGTGAATCTTCTATTTTACAATTAAAAGAACAAGACTCTAAATTGCTTCAAAATGCAGACCTGACGCACAGGAAGATTGAGAACTTAGAGAATGGATTCAGAAATTTAAATTTGAGATTCTTGAACTTTCCCTGTGTTAAATTTATTCCACTGAGAGAATTGTTTCATAAGTTCTTAAAAGATGTATTTAAATATCCTGAGACAAATTTTCCTCCCATACAAAAACTTTACTTATTACCTTCTCGAGATATTAAAGGAAAAGATAAAGCTGTGGGAAATACTATAGTAGAAAATTTGGATGTCTCAGCCTTGCTTGAACAGTCACAAGAAGAGGTAGAATTTAGGTCTACCTTACTAGTATCTTTTGTATTCCTTACTGATAAAGAAGCGATCTTGAGGCAATATCTAAGACAAATTTCATCTGTTGTTTTTATGGGAGAGAAAATTCAAATCTTCCCAGATGTGTCAAGGACTACACAAGAGCGTCGAAAAAAGTTTTTGATGATGAGGCAAGAGACTTTACAATTGGGAGCTAAGTTTCAGCTTCGATTTCCCTGTAAATGCATAGTGCAATATGAAAATAAGACATATCATTTCTTTGATGTTTTGCAATTGCGATCTTTTTTAAATGCAAGGTTACCAAAACCACCACAGGATTCAATGTAATGGGCTTTAATTATTTTTTTTTAGTAGTGATAACCCTGATGCCTTTCTTGATTTAAATTTATATGTTACCTGATATTCTTATCCTCTTGTAAGATTGTTAAAGTCTCCCCCTTACTTGAGGACTACAAAAATGACACTTGTTTGATGAGAATTTATTCTCAAACTATATTTCCTTATTAAGTTTGATTGCCTTTTTTTCTTGACAAAGTACAGCTTTGGAATGTAATTGTAAAATTCATAAATAAAATAAAAAAAAAAAAAAAAAAAAAAAATATTTGGGATACTGGGTGGGGAATGGTCAAATAACTCCGCTCTGGAATAAGGTAGCGAGTATCCAGGACTTTCCATACCCCAAAAATAAGAAGCAGTTAAGGAGCTTTTTGGGCCTAGTGGGGTACTATAGGAGGTTCATACCCCACTTTGCCTCCATTGCTACACCCCTCACTAATAAACTTCAGAAGGGGTCCCCCAACAGTCTACGATGGGAGGAGGAAGGGCTGCGGGTGTTCAATGAGTTGAGAGTGGCCCTGTGTCAGGAACCCCTGCTGAGAGCCGTGGATTTTGATAAGCCCTTTGTACTGCAAGCTGATGCCTCGGGGGTAGGTTTGGGGGCCGTGTTGTCTCAGGTACACGAGGGGCAGGAACATCCCCTGATGTACCTGAGCCGGAAACTGCTCCCCCATGAGGTCAGGTACTCAACCATAGAGAGAGAATGTTTAGCAATAAAATGGGCAGTGCAGATGTGCCATTACTATTTAGATGGTCGGAAATTTACTCTGATTACGGATCATGCGCCTTTGAGGTGGTTGGGCCAGATGAAAAATAGTAATGGTCGTCTCACAAGGTGGTATCTGGCTTTACAGCCCTATCAATTCAAGGTGGAGCATAGATCAGGCAAATTTCTGACAAATGCAGATGTTCTTTCGCGAATTGCCAGTGCAGGCCAGGAGAAGACTGGCAATCGTTTGAGCAGGGGGGTGTGTGAGCACTCTGGAGGGCTGGTGCGAGGGAAAGGGGATAGTGGGTCTTTCAGCCGGCATCATCCCCGTTCATTCAGCCCAGCTAGGAGAACAGGGCGCCCTCTAGGGATCAAACTGCCAGGGAAAGCTGTAATGCAGGAGAAAAACTACACTTCCCAGAAGCCAGTGCAGGGTCAGCTGAACTCTCAGGAGGGGGAGGGTGGAGTGACTGATTGGGAGATGAGGTCTGATCCTGGAGATGGGGAACAGCTGGTGGAGCTTGGGGAGGAGGAGATGGAGTGGAATAAAGAGGAGGTAGAAGGAGAAGGTAAAGAGGAGTGCATGGAGGTTGGAAGGTTTGCTCAAACTTCCTCAGGAAAGGTAAAGGCTTTGGTGGCGGGAGTGTGGCCCAAGCTGTGCATACTTGGAGAGGATAAAATAATCCAGTGGGGAAGCCACTGGTGGAAGAAGCTAACCCATAAACTATCTAAGGGTAAAAGATAGTGCTGATGAGGGGAGGCTACAATTGGGAGCAAGACAAAGGTTTATATTCTGAGTTAAGATTGGACTGTGTTAATAAGCTGAATGTGGAAAAACTGAACTGACTCTTGCATTCTTGAGGAAGTAACTGCTTGAAGATTAAAGCTGTATTAAAAGATGCTGAGAGAATAAAGACCTGTGGTTTTCAAGAACTATAAGACTGCTGGAGTTTGTGTGTCCCAGTTGTGAGCGGATCCTGGGCGCAGGTCAGCTGGGCAGCAGTTAAACTAGGCCAGAAGCAGTGCAGCAAGGCGGTGGTTGCAGCTCGTACCGGGGAAAAGCTAGCCAAGCTAAGCAGGGTCGACCCCGGCTCTCACCCGGAAGAGTGACCTGGTTACAATATGTATCATATGTTAAAGAATAAAGTGGTTGCTCAAAGCATATACTAACCACAATCGCTCAACTGTAAAACACTATGCACAAATTTGTGCAAAAACACACTCAGAACGTTACTGTACCATAACACTAGGCAGACCCTAATACACCAATATACCACCCATATGGAAAATGCAGACCGTTAACAATATGAAACAAGGGATCATAATATCACAATTCTCATGTAGTGCCACAAAACACCCTTTTAGGGTGGATAGTGTTCACAATGAGCTCCTTTTATTAACGACTATATGTAGATCCTTCAAGAGGTAGTGTGTCGTGATTTAGGCTCTAAAACCCTTTCTGATGTTTTGGTGCCACCTCAGTAAGGCCAATACACAATCTCTCCACTGCAAAACACTATACACAAACTTGTGCAAAAACACACTCATAACCTTAGCAAACCATAACAGCACTAATTCCAAGGACAGGACGAGCTACAACCTTATGCGTGGAAAGGCAGCACTGTAATTACACCGGGCTGTAAAACCTAGTGAAACAAAAAAAAACAAAACCCAAAAAGGGCTGTAAATACTACACACTAGTAGAATACTGCACCTTGATTACACATGAAAAACACTTGACACAACAGATATGAAGGCAAAACTGGAAAGTTACCTCAAGAAGTCAGACTCAGCATGCAGCAATACTAGAAAAATTGAAACTTACATGCAAAATATCACAGATGCACATTTCCAAAAGCTGACATATTCCAGTTAATAAATTCTGAATAAAATACTTTTTTTTACCTTTGTTGTCTGATCATTTAGTTTTTCTATTCGCTTTGGTCCCAGTGTCTTCTTTCCATTTGATATTTTTTCTCTCACCATGTCCACCATCCTCCTGGGTCCTTATGCGTCCTGTCTACCATCTGAAGCCCTGTCCCTATCCTTTCTCCAGTTTCAGCATCTGCCCTCAAAGTGTTCCGATCCAGCCCTTAAATTCAGCAATTTTCCCTCCATCCATATCCAGCATTTCTCACCTCCCCTCCATCCATGTGCATGTACTTCCTTTGTCTTTCCTTCCCTCCATCCTTGTCCAACATTTCTCCTCTGTTCCCTGCCCTCCACTCCATCCATGTCCAGATTTCTCCTCTCTTCCCTCCCCTCCATCCATCCATCCATCCATCCATCCATGTCCAGCACCTTCCCTCTTTCTCTCCTTCCCTTTCATCCAGTGTCATCCCTCTTTCTCTCTCCATCCTTCTACCCATTACCCTCTTCCAATCCTTCTGTCTATTGTCTCCCTCTCCTTCCATCCATTGTCTCCCTCTATATCTCCTTCCTTCTAAACAGTTCTCTCTCTTGACCCTTTTCCATTCAGCATGTCCCCTCTATCCCCATCCTTCCAGTGTCTTTCCTCTTTCCCTCCCTACCCTTACGTCCAGTGTCTTCCCTCTTTCTGCCCCCTCCTTTCAGCTTTTCCCTCTTTCTCCCTCCTTTCATTCAGCATTTCTCCGTCTGACAGCTAGGGTCTCCCCCAGTTTCTCCCCAGCAGCTTCTCTCTCCTGCCCATGTCCCCTCTTTCTCCCCCCATCTTTCCACTAATCTCTCTCTCTCTCTGTACCCCTCTTCCATCCAGCATCTTCTCTCTGGCTCTCCCCTGCTCTTTTCCATGGCCCCTCTTTCTCTCCCCATCTCTATCTGGCTCTTCCCTGCTCTTTTCCATGTCCCTAGCTTTCCCCTGCTCTCTTCCATGTCCCCCTTTTCTCTCCCCATCTCTCTCTGGCTCTCCCCTGCTCTCTTCCATGTCCTCTCTTTCTCTCCCCATCTCTCTCTGGCTCTCCCCTAAACTTTTCCACTTTCTCTCTCTCACCTCCAGCATCCTCATGCATCTCTCCTCTCCCTCATGCATCCCACCTTTCTCTTCCCTCCCCTTCTTGCTTCCATCACTCTTACTCCTTTCTCCACCCCCCTTTTCCCATTCCCATGCCCTGCCATTGCTTTCCTTCCTCCCTCTTCCCCTTAGATGTGGCATCTCACATCCTCCTCTCTCCACCCCCTTTCCCTTTGGTCTGTCTGTCTGTCTGGCATCGCTTCCCCTCCCCCCGGACTAGTGCGGTACCGTATCACTCTCCCCCTCCGCTCCTGTCACGTCATCTTTCAACGAGGCTTTCTTCCTGTAGAATCAGCAGCATCAGCAATGATGTAAGCGCCGTTGCTTTCAGCCTGCCCTGGAAGCACTCTCTGTACAGCTTCCCGCGTAGGAGGGACGCTGTCCAGAGAAGGCTTCCGGGGCAGGCTGAAAGCAGCGGCGTTTAGAAGGAAGCGTCGTTGAAAGACGACGTGACAGGAGCAGAGGGGGAGAGCGGCACCGGACTAGTCGGGGGGACGGGGGTAAAGATCGGGACTGGCGCGCACCAGTCGGGGGGAGGGAGCCGGAAGACGACGTGACAGGAGCAGAGGGGGAGAGCGATACCGCACCAGTCGGGGGTAAAGATTGGGACCGTCGCGCACTAGTCGGGGGGAGGGAGGGAGCCGGGAGGGAGATGTTCATGAGCTGCACCCGCCCCGCCCTTGCTGCACTTCTGGCTGGGGAGGCTTAGCCTCCCCAAGCCTCTTATACCGGGCGCCTATGTACAGTGGGTTTGTAGTGGGTTTTGAAGGGCTCACATTTACCACCACAAGTGTAACAGGGGGGGGTTGGGACTGGGTCCGCCTGCCTGAAGTTCACTGCACCCACTAAAACTGCTCCAGGGACCTGCATATTGCTGGCATGGAGCTGGGTATGACATTTGAGGCTGGCAAAAAAAAATGTAAGTTTTTTTTAGGGTTGGAGGGGGTTGGTGACCACTGGGTGAGTAAGGGGAGGTGATCCCCCGATTCCCTCCGGTGGTCATCTGGTCAGTTCGGGCACCTTTTTGAGGCTTGGTCACAAGAAAAAAATGGACCAAGTAAAGACAGCCAAGTGCTCATTAGGGATGCCCTTCTTTTTTCCATTATTGGCCGAGGACACCCATCTCTAGCACGCCCCAGTCCCACCTTCGCTACGCTGCTGACACACCCCCTTGCACTGGTCATCCCCGCGACAGAAAGCAGTTGAGGTCTCCCAAAATTGGCTTTCGATTGTGCCGATTTGGGCGACCCTGAGAGAAGGATGCCCATCTCCCAATTTGTGTCGGAAGATGGGCGCCCTTCTCTTTCGAAAATAAGCCTGAAAGTGATGCACGATACTCTTAGTCATGAAAACTTACACCAGCCATTGAGCTGCCATAAGCGGGTGCACCTACAGTTTGATGTGCTAATATGGCTTTGCACCAACATCCTATAATGTCTTAGACATGCATAAGTGCCCTTATAGAACTGATGCTAAGCATCCCAATGTCTATTGAGATAGATAGTTGCATGAATCTTGCTATGATTTGGGATTCTGTCAGGTACTTGTGACCTGAATTGGCCAGTGCTGGAAACACGATACTGGGCTAGATGGACCATTCGTCTGACCCAGTTTGGCTATTCTTATGTTCTATTGTGGCACCTGCTTTTTGATGTCAAGTTATGGAATTGCCCCCTAGGTGTGTTTTGGTCAAAAAATGTAAATGCAGAGAATACAGTCACAAATCTCCGCAGCTATATTTTCTTTGGGTGATAACTTTGGAAGCTTGTTATCAAAGCAAAACTATCTACAGGTAAAGTATATGTATTTATATTTATTTATTTCTTGGGATTTATTAACCACATTTATGAAGAGATTCACCCAAGGTGGTGTACAGCATACATAAGTACATAAGTATTGCCATACTGGGAAAGACCAAAGGTCCATCAAGCCCAGCATCTTGTTTCCAACAGTGGCCAATCCAGGTCACAAATACCTGGCAAGATCCCCAAAAAGTACAAAACATTCTATACTGCTTATCCTAGCAGGTACAGTTTAACATAAAACTTCCTATTTTGTTAATAGTATAACAATAGTAAAAATGACCAAATATAAACATAAATACAATAAATGAGGTGAATTTGAGAACATTAAATTAAAATCTAATGATAGGACTACCATAAAACAGTATCTGAAATACAGACATTTAACAGCACTGAAATTCAAATAACAGAGATATTATATGATGTCAGCATTACATTAATGAAACATCTAAGCATGCATTAGAATATTCACATAACAGATATGATGCTAATGCTTTCCTACAATACAGCTTACCATGTGGGCATCTCTAGCATTTAGCGCATGCTAAAAATGCTAGCATGCCTTTGTAAAAGGACCCCTTAAGAAAGTAATACACTTATTTGAGCTAACAAAAAGCGGAATCATTTTAAAGGACTATGGTGGGTTGCTTTAATCAACATGTGGTAAACACCAGCACATGCTTACTCAAGTGTCCTGCAGTAAGTTCTGGGTCAGCACGTGCATGCTACACACTAAAAAATTATTTTTAGTTTTACTGTGGAGGGGCTGTGTCTGGGGTGGGGAGTGGCATGCCTGTGGTAATCAGTTAGTGCAGCTACATTGCCATGCACTGATTAGCGAGTGAGCCCTTACCGCCTACAAAATAGTGAAGGTAAGGGCTCACGCACTAATCTTTTTTAATTGCCATGTGTTAAAAATGGCCTTAGTGCATTGGAAAGACCCTCGTAAGGGTGCAAGAAGGCCATTTTTTTACTGCTGCTTTGTAAAAGCACCCCTATATATCTTGTTTTATGAAAAAAATATTACTGTGCATAAACACTGTTATTGCTACCCTATGAAATTGTGAATTTGTGAAACTCCATCATTTTAATAAAAATGAATTCAGTTATATATGTTCGAATAGAGTACTGCAATATTAGAAATCTGACTTCAAATGTTATGGTAGGGATGAAATTCCCACTGTGACATTATAGTGATGTCCTTGCCGGAATTGCTTTCAGGCATTAACTTGGAGCTAGGTTCTCTCTGATACAATACTACATGACAGGTTAATTTTTAAAGTGATATCCATGTGAACCTCTCCTTTGAAAATTGCCCTGGTCCCTCTTTGGGGAAGAAGGGGCGGGGCTGGTGATTGGTCTGCAGTGACCAGTGTATGTGTATGCAGGGATTTCATACTGAAGTACTCATGCTCCCGGTCTCCTGCTTTCCCTCAAACTTTGCAATGAATTTTGAAAGGGAAACTATGCAGGCCTGTGGGTAGCAAGTATCTTTGAGCGGCAACCCGGAATTACTGTCGGCTCTATGCGGGTGCCAGCGGCAGTTTCACCCCCAGCATGCACCATTTCCCGTGCTAGCAGAAATATTAAAAATATATTTCTGCAGCGGGTTACCCGGTGGTAAGCGGGCAGTGTTATGCACTGCCCTGTTACCACTGGGTTAGCGTGGGAGCCCTTACTGCCACCTCAAAGGGTAATGGTAAGTGCTCTCCCCCATCCCAAATTGGCCGCATGATAAGTGCAAACTTACCTCACGGCCATTTCTTTTTTTGGCCTTTTTACCCATTGCGGTAAAAGGGGCCCTGGGATGCGGCAAAAACATACACTGTTGCTAGCGCAGGGCCACCTTTACCACAGCTTAGTAAAAGGGTCCCTAAGTGGGATGGTTGAAAATAACCCTCTTCAATGTAAAAATGAAGCACTGAGTTTTCCAGGCTAAGGGGTCCTTTTACTGGCCACGCTGGTGTAGACACCTGTATTGGATGCTCGTAGGTCCTTTTTTCAGCACACCTCAATAAAGGCCTTTTTTGTTTTGGGCCGAAAATGGATATGCGGCAAAATGAAATTTGGTGCACGTCCATTTTGGGCTTGAGACCTTACTGCCACCCATTGACTTAGTGGTAAGACCTCACACATTAACTGAGTGGTAATTATCAGTGCGCATACAATGCTGATTACTGCCCGGTTAGCACTGTGCGCCGGAAAGTTTTCTGGCGCACATAGAGGAGCATAATCGAACGCGAACGTCCATCTCCATGGGCGTCTATGTCCGAGAACGGGTACGTGAAAGGGCGGGACAGACCATATTTTCGAAAAAAATGGCCGCTCATCTTTTTTTTCGATAATACGGTTTGTGCCCAGCAAATGCATCGGAGTTGTGCGGAGTTGAGCTGGGTGGTTTCGTTTTTCAGCGATAATGGAAACCGAAGGCGCCCAGCTCAAAAACAAACAAATCCAAGGCATTTGGTCATTGGGAGGGGCCAGGATTCGTAGTGCACTGGTCCCCCTCACATGCCAGGACACCAACCGGGCACCCTAGGGGGCACTTGTAACAAGTAAAAAAAAAAGTCAAATACCTCTCAAGTCCTTAGCTCCCTTCCTTTGGGTGCTGAGCCCCTCAAATCCCCCCCAAAACCCACTGCCCACAACTCTACACCATTACCATAGCCCTTATGACTGAAGGGGGGCACCTACATGTGGGTACAGTGGGTTTTGGGGGCGGTTGGGAGCGCTCCCATTTACCACCACGTGTAATAGGTAGGAGGGATGGGCCTGGGTCCACCTGCCTGAAGTCCACTGCACCCACTAACAACTGCTCCAGGGACCTGCATACTGCTGTGATGGAGCTGGGTATGACATTTGAGGCTGGCATACGGCTGGAAAACAAAGTTGTTAAAGTTTTTTTTTTTTTGGTGGGAGGGGGTTAGTGACCACTGGGGGAGTCAGGGGTGGTCATCCCCGATTCCCTCCGGTGGTCATCTGGTCATTTAGGGCACTTTTTTGGGACTTGTTCATGAAAAAAAAAGGGTCCAAAAAAAGTGACCTAAATTCTCGCTAAAAACGGCCATTTTGTTTTTCGATTATCGGCCGAAGGCGCCCATCTCTGCTCGGCCGATAAACACGCCCCAGTCCCGCCTTCACCACGCCTCTGACATGCCCCCGTCAACTTTGTTTTTTCCCGCAACGGAGTGCAGTTGAAGACGCCCAAAATCGGCTTTCGATTATACCGATTTGGGCGCCTTTGCGAGATGGGCGCCTATCTCCCGATTTGGGTCGAAATCTGAGCGCCCATCACTTTCAAAAATAAGGCTGATAGTGTATGTGCGTAAAAAATGAAATTACCACCCGGACCACACGGTAGCCGGGTGGTAGTTCAAAACTGATGCATGTAGGATGCACGTACGCGCCTACATAGCTTGGTAAAAGGGCTCCTAAATGCCTAAACATATATACTTGATTACTGAGGTCTGAGGAAGGAAGCTTTTGGCCTCTGAATGCTAATCAAAAATGTATTAGGTTAGTATAATCAAAAATGTATCATCTTTGTTTTGTTATATTTCTATTTATTAACATTTAAAGTGGACAATTGTGTCATTTATAGCACTTTGTCTTGATTACCTCTAGCAATTTGTGGAAGCCAAGAGTTGCAACGTAAGGCTGACTGAAATGATACCTCATAAAGAGCCATAAATATATATATATTGTTTATAAGTTAAATGAAATAAAACTTGAAAAGGCATTTTAAACTGAGAAATGATTGAATGGCTGTAGGGTAAATTGGCTGTAAAGGCACTTGCTTAAATAATGCCTTTAAAACTCCTCCCCAGTTCAAACGAGTTTTACTAGATACTCAAGTAATATTTGATGTAAGAGAGTAAATTATAAATCAACTTGCCTAACAGGGAAAATAAATTTAATATACTTTGAAGAGCTCTGTTAGCAATAGGCGAAGAGCCCTGCCATTCTCATAAAGGAACATTAGAGCGTGTCACCCGCGTTCATGAAATTTAACTGCTTCCTAGTGCATTTGCCACTGCTTCTGCTCAAGAGAACAAAGCAGAGACTATGAAGCATGCGTTCTTTCATTTATACAACATCATTAACACAAATCACTTGGTGCAAGTCC
The DNA here is from genome assembly GCF_901765095.1 of Microcaecilia unicolor. Lineage (NCBI taxonomy): Eukaryota > Metazoa > Chordata > Amphibia > Gymnophiona > Siphonopidae > Microcaecilia > Microcaecilia unicolor. The sequence goes on along the minus strand of NC_044035.1, from coordinate 309,667,575 downwards.
ATGTAGACAGCTAAAGGCCTTTTTTCATAAATGGAAAAGATCAGCATATTTGTTCTCACAATGCAAATGAGGATTATAGTCTACAAAACAGGCTAACTTTTGCTTTACATTAGGCTATAAAATGTATGTACTGTGTCACAAAAGATTAGCTGTGTTAACCTCGTATAAACCAGTATTTATGACTTCCTTTTTAGTAGTTATACCCCCCCACCCCGACTTTATATCCAAAGACGTTGCATGGTTATCATCAAGATTCCAAGCAGGATGCTAAATAACAAGCATATATTCTCGAAAATATATTACAATTTTATCTGCTTGTACTCTTCAATAAAACATTAGTATCTCAGCATTTTTATTTAACAATAGGCAACCTTAGGCCAGTAATTATGCAACAATTATAATCATAAAAATTGTCCCCTGCTGCTTACCTAGAAACAAGAATATATTAAACCACTAGTAACCATCTGAAAAGGCAAGCAACAAACTACGCTCATTTTTAATGCCTTTGCAGTGCACCATGGGTAGCTAATAATTCACCCTCTAATTAGTACCCCTTCTGCTGCTGTTGGCGCAAGGACAGACAAAGAGGAATCCACTTCATTACAAACTTGCCTTGGTAATCTTTAAATGTCTTTCTTCTCTGCGGGTTGAATGCTCATAGAAGGGGCAAATAGAATAGCAATTAAGGAAGGTTTGCTAGTATTACCAGTCTGACCATGCATTCTTAGTCTAATGAGTATGCCGAACAATCAGAAACTGATCTTTAGGACGCAACATTCCTTGATTTCTTGTTATCCATTTTGTCTTTATTTCCTTCATTAGTCTTTAGGATGGTACAAGGGAAGGAAAAAAGGACTGAAGAGTCTGCAAAGAAACTCACCACGTTCTCCAAAATGCAAATAGCTGCTTAGTAAGCGTTTGATAAATCTAAACAAGATGGGCCACTGCCTGCAAAGGACAATGAGGTTAACAAATACATAGTGAAATCATCATTTATTGCTTAAGAAATTAAAAAAAAATACTTTAAGTAGAAGAGTAGCAGAAAGGTTATAACAGCAGGCTAAGAACTAGGGCCATCAGGGTTCAAAACGCACATTTCTCATTGGTATTACTTCTGACCTTGAGTAAGCCACTTCGCCCTTCACTGCCTCAAATGCAAAATTATAGGTCAGTGCAATAAACTGCCCTAAGCACAGTGGCTTACTTAGGATCCCTTTTACTAAGCCGCATAGAGGGACATAATCAAACGTCGCTGGCGAAATAGTCCGCCGGCAATCTATTTTGGCAGCGGCGCAACAGCTGGCCAGAACCGCATTATCAAAAAGATGGCCGGCCATCTTTTTTTCCCGATAATACGGTTTAGCCCAGCCAAATGCCAGAGTTCGCCGGGTTTGAGATCGCTGGTTTTGTTTTTCAGCGATAATGGAAAAAAATGCCGGCCATCTCAAACCCGGCGAAATCCAAGACATTTGGTCATGGGAGGAGCCAGCATTTGTAGTGCACTGGTCCGCCTGACATGCCAGGACACCAACTGGGCACCCTAGGTGGCACTTCTAAAAATTTTTAAAAAATACACAAATAGCTCCCAGGTGCATAGCTCCCTTATCTTGGGTGCTGAGCCCCCCAAATCCCCCCCCCCCAAACCCACTCCCCACAACTCTACACCATTACCATAGCCCTTATGGGTGAAGGGGGCACCTACATGTGGGTAGAGTGGGTTTTGGGGGGGTTTGGAGGGCTTAACATTTACCACCACAAGTGTAACAGGTGGGGGGGGGGGGGGGGATGGACCTGGGTCTGCCTGCCTGAAGTGCACTGCACCCATTAAACACTGCTCCAGGGACTTGCATATTGCTGGCAGGGAGTTGTGTATGACATTTGAGGCTGGCATACAGGCTGGTAAAAAAAGGTTTTTATTTTTATTTTTTTTAGTGTGGGAGGGGGTTGGTGACCACTGGGGGACTACGGGGAGATCATCCCCCATTCCCTCCAGTGATCAGTTGGGGCACCTTTTTGAGGCTTGGTCGTGAAAATAAAAGGACCAAGTAAACCCAACGAAATACTGATTAACACCGCTTTTTTTTCTATTATCCGTGAAAGCCAGCCATCTGGTAGCCACGCCCATGCCTGCCCATGTCCCGCCTTCACTACACCGCCAACATGCCCCCTTGAACTTTCACCGGCGAGGCGATGGGAAAGCAGTGATGCTGTCAAAAAAAGCCGCTTTCGATTATACCAATTTCGCCGCTTTTGAGAGATCGCCGGCCATCTCCCGATTTATGTCGGGAAATGGCCGGTGATCACTTTCGAAAATAATCCTGATAGGCGCCTACATGAGCCAAATGCATGCCAAATTGGAGTTACTGTCCGGTTACTGCGTGGCCATTGTGGTCATTTCAATTTTGGCGCTCGTCTGAAAAACATTTTTTATTTTCTGGCTCACGTAACGGACGCGCATCGAGTGGCAGTTGACGCGCGTAGGTCATTACTGCCCTGATTCTTTACCGCTAGGTCTATGGCTGGCGGTAAGGTCTCAGACCCAAAATGGATGCGCAATTTTGATTTTGTCGCATGTCCATTTTTGGCAAAAAAAAGAGGCCTTTTTTACAGGCACGCTAAAAAATGGATCGCCGTGCACCCAATATTCATGCCTACAGTACCTCAAGCCATTTTTCAGCAAGCCTTTGTAAAAGGACCCCTTAATGTTTGGGGTAGATTTTTTGTGCGCTATGATTATTTACGATGTAGCAAGTTTAGTAATACACAAAAAAATTAACGCTAAACCAGAAGTCGCTGCAGTAACTTTAGTGCATTTAGCAGGAAAATGCATGCTATTAAGCTGCATATGGCATTACATGTAGTTCCAAGGGAACACCACGTACTTGGCACTACTAACTCTCTCTTTAAGAGCCCTTCAACTGTAACTACTCCCCTAACAAGGCTCATATATGATTTTAACCTCCACCTTAACCATATATCACATAGAGATCATTCATATGTTTTTTATGTTTTTTATCGCCTCAGCAGTGCACATGACCAACTTCACTCTTTTATTGGACATTCAACAGCACCCAAATCCTCACTGGCGATAATATTTTATTAAACTGTTTCTTCATTTACTTATTTAACTGTTCATTTTACTTTTTAATTTTTAATCTCTAAGTTACTTATAAGCAATACTTAACTTGCACTGAACGGTCAGACCAGGGGTTCAACAATGCCCAACATGCATGTTTCGCCCTAAAAGGCTGTGTCAAGGGCTCCCCTAAAAAATACATAAATATAAGTGCATTAAAACATCGTCTTTAAGGAGGCAGCACAGGTCCCGTATTTTACAAATGCCCAGCTGTCTCCCCAAACTATACCCCATATTTTGTTCTAAACCATACTTCCAACCTACCCTTAGCCGTTCTTAGTACCAGCCTTAGTACTTAGTTCCAAGGGAACAAACAGCACTAAAAACTAACACAGTTTCTTCTTCCCCCAATAGCAATGAAACTTTATTTCAGCAGGTGAAGAAAAAAATTGTATCTGCCATTACTAGGAATTATTAGGAAGGGATGCAATATAAAGTCAGTAATATTATAATGTCTCTATATTGCTCCATGATGCAACCTCACCTTGAGTATTGTGTTCAACTCTGGTCGCTGATTTTTCACTCTTTCAAAAAGTACAAAGACCAGGGGACACTCAAAAAAAAATTACATGGAAATACTTTTAAAGCAAATAGGAGGAAATATTTTTTCACTCAAAGAACATTTAAGCTCTGGAACATTGCTGGAGGATGTGGTAACAGCAGTTAGCATATCCAGGTTTGAAAAATATTTTAGCCAAGTTTCTGGAGGAAAAGTCCATAGTCTGTTATTGAGATGGACATGGGGGAAGCCACTACTTGCCCTGGGATTGGTAGCATGGAATGTTGCTACTAATTGGGTTTCTGCTAGGTACTTCTGACCTGGATTGGAAGCAGGATACTGGGCTAGATGGACCATTGGTATGACCCAGTTTGGCTATTCTTATGTTCTTATTTATTTATTTATTTGTTGCATTTGTACCCCAAATTTTCCCACCTCTTTGCAGGCTCAATGTGGCTTACATAGTACCGTGAGGTGTTAGCCACCTCCGGTGATGAAACAAATACAAAGTGATGTTGTTACAGAACATTAGAGAATCAAGAGAAGAAGAGTGATGCTTCTCTAGAGTCAGCAGTGGTCCTCGAGGACTGGAGAAGGCCAGACATGGTCCCTCTTCACAAAAGCGGAAGGAGGAGGTTGGAAAGTACAGGCCTGTTACTTATGACGTCAATGAAAGTAAACAGAAGTTTAAAAAATATCAGCCTGTACAGACATAGGATCCCCAAGTTGTGGACCTCTGGAAATGAGATCCCTAATTTGAGGATCCAGTTCCCATGGCACCCCTAGCAAAGAAACCCAGAGCCAGAGCCTTTTTGCATAAATGCAAAAAGACCCTTGACACAGGAAGACTCTCAGATAAGAGGCCTCCCAAACTACCTGTTCCCCTCCCCCCTCCCCAGCAAAGTTACATGGACCTGTAGAAGTGTCATCTGTGTTTCCTTTTTTGCTGCCTTGGTAAATGATGATGGTTCAACTGAGGTCATTGCCATCATTTTCTAAGATGATACAGGCTAGATAAGAATGCACAAAGGACACTTCACTGGGTAAGGTACGTATTGGTGTATCAATGGATGGGACAAGGGGTTTCGAGGCTCTCTTGTCTGAGGGTCTCTCTGTTTCAACATGCAGTTTCTAGGGTATCCAGGTGAGGGATGCCCTGGTTCGAGGTCTCGGGCATATGTCTCCTTGCTCGTCAGTACTAGGGCAGAAAGCCTCCAAAATTTACTTCCATTTTAATGCATTTTTTTGACTTTAGGTCCACATTAACATATTCATTTTTATTTTTCTGTTTTCTGTGTATCATTATCTTTTGACATTGGAAGTAAAGAAAATTACCAAGGAAGCAAAAATACTGCACACCATCCTGCTAGATTGTAAGTCTCTGGGACACTGAAACACCTACTACCTTGAGCTCAGTTTTAGAAAAGCAAGTAATTAAATCTATATCCAAGCCCTAATAACTCAGTTCTACAGAAACTCTGCTATACATGGATGACCAAATGTTTTGAAATATTTTGCTCACCACATTGTCTCTCATGCTACAACAAAGATACACAGTCCAGCTTTGAAGGGTCATTTGTGCTGTGCTGCTGAAATGCACTCACTCACCTGCGTTATTTTAATTCAAATTTTGTTGAATTAAGGATTTAGGTGGCAGTCTGTAACTGGGTGCCTCACTGTAGGCATCTCAATGTCATGCGGTGAGAGTTTATTCTATAACAGCATCTGGACAGCTAAATGTGGCAAGGGCACATGTAACTTATAATATTCTGTAAACAAAAAACAACAGGAGCCTTCAAGACTGGAACATGTCCTTTAATTAGTAGTAGTAGAAACGATGCTGTACATCATTGACCTGACACGAGACGTGTTTCGGCACTCAGGAGGAGCTTCTATATATGACACCTAAACAATTGGCGCTGAAATCAGTGCCGACTAAGCGTATTCTATAATCAGCACCTAGATTTAGGCACCGATTATAGAATATGCTTAGTTGATATTTCAGAGCCCACATCTGTGCGCATCCATTTACGCCAATGAAAATCTGGTGTAAATCTCAGCATGTAGATTTATCGTTTATCGTTTATTCATTTACTATACTGTTTCAAATTGTATTCACAAAACAGAACGGTTTACATAGCAATATAAAAATCATAATAAAAACAAACATAAAAGAACTCCATCAAAATGATAGGAAAGCACAGCAAGCTAAAACAACCATTCTAGAAGGTAACAACATCAACACATACTGGACAACCATTCATAACAAGTACATAGACTGTTATATTATTTTACTGCATATTCATTCTACCTAATTCTGCCTTTTATCACAGATTATTTTCAAACGTATTCTGAAACAGATATGTTTTCAAAAATTTACGAAATTGAATGTAGGACTCTTCTAATCTAAGGTTTTTAGGGAGACAGTTCCAGAGGGAAGGAGCTAAAAAAAAGAAAGCTGAGTTTCTGGTAGATTCCCATCTAGCCTTCTGTGCTGAAGGGATAACTAGTCTATTGTCTGTAAGTGATCGAAGTGTTTGCATAAGCGAGTATGGCAAGATAAGATTTGCTAAGTATGATGGAATTAGTCAATGTAAAGCTTTATGTGTCAGGGTAAAAATTTTAAATTTTATTCTGGCATCAACTGGGAGCCAATGAAGTTGGTAGAAGAGTGGTGTAATCCTATCATATTTTGAAGCCCTGCAGATGATACGAGCTGCAGTATTCTGTATCAGCTGTAACCGTCTTATATTCATCTTAGTAAGTCCTGCATAAGTGATGTTACAGTAGTCCAGATGTGTTGTAATGTATGCAAGGGTTAATGTACATAATGAAGCTTTGTCAACTGAATTTCTAATTGAGCGCAGTTTTCGAAGGTGATAAAATGGCTTCCTGACTACCTTAGATATTTGTTCATTGAACGAGAAGGCTGAGTCAATAATGACTCCTAGGTACCTAAAGGATTGCACTGTTGGTATCGATTTATCAAATAGAATAGGTATAACAGAAGGGATTGTTTCACGACCTGTAATCCATGAAGTAACGGTCTTTAGGTGCACTGTGCCATATTCTATAACTAGGTGCCTAAATTTTGGAACGTCCATGAAATGCCCATTTCCCCACCCATAACCACGCCTCTTTTTGCTTCCACACATTAGAAGTTCAGCATACATCATTACAGAATACGCTTAGTGAGTTGTGCGCGGAATCATTTTTCAGTGCACCTGAAAAAAAAATGCCTTTTTTAAAATTTTTGCCGAAAATGGACGTGCGGCAAAATGAAAATTGCCATGCGTCCATTTTGGGTCTGAGACCTTACCGCCAGCCATTGACCTAGTGGTAAAGTCTCACGTGGTAACTGGGAGATAATGACCTATGGGCATCAAATGCCACTTGATGCATGCCCAATACGCACATCCGAAAATAAAAATTATTTTCTGACGCGCGTATCGGATGCACGCCAAAAATTAAATTACCACAAGAGCCACACAGTAGCCGGGCGGTAACTCTATTTTGGCGCACGTTGGGTGCGTGTAGATGCTTACGCGGCTTAGTAAAAGGGCCCTTTAAAATGTAGTGGTGATTTGCAAATTCATGCTTGATATACTTTAAGAAGGGTTTGACTGTTTCCTTGCCATTCAGGTATAAATTTGGGCTATCTGGAATCGAATAATGGATTCTCAGGGTGGCCTTCATAGAAGTTTAAACATTGATTTTAGCTCCCTGAACCTCCATGGTTAACACATCAGGAGTTCCAGTCATTGCGTGTGATAAGAGCTTCAAACGAAAATGTGTGCTATAGTAAACTTGTAACGTTCACTGTTTTACAAACCTAATTACTGCACCTATTGATCCATGATACCTATATTAGGGAGAAGAACAGCTTGCTGATGAGATCTAACCTCTCTGTTCTGTGTTCTCTCTTGTTCAGTTCATTGGAAACAATGTTATAATTACTAGTTTTAGTGGTGAGAAACATGCATTATTGATTGTGGAAGGAAACCTGAGTCTGAGACATGTAGCCTTGCAAACTAACCTGTAAAAACTGTGGGGACCTTTTACAAAGTGGCAGTAGGGCTACCCCGTGTGTAGTGTGCGCTAAATCAACACTATCGTCTGGTTAGCGCACTCACCTGGCGGTAATTTTGAAGTTGGAGTGCGCTGTTTCCTGCGGTAGAAAATATTTTTTCTATTTTCTACTGTGGGGAGTGTTACTGGCGGTAATCGGCAGCACAGTCATATTGGCGCGTGCTGCATGAGTACCGCGTGTATAGCGTGTTAGGTCAATGGGTGGTGCTGGTAAGGGCTCAGGCAGTAAATAGCCACATGTTACTTTTAATTTTAGCGTACAGCCATTTACTGCCCCCTTTTTAAAAAAGCCTTTTTTCCCCAGCTGCGGTAAAAGACATGGCTCAGCCGCGTTGCAAAAACACACGCCTACACTACCGTAGCCACTTTTTACCATGGCTTAGTAAAAGGACCCCTGTATGCTGTAAAACACTTCTTATGAGTTGTTATCGATCTTGTGCAATTCTAGCATGCCGATGCCAACTACTCAATGATATGGAAATTACTCGAATAATGTAACACCTCCTATATTATTTATCTATTTATTGATTTATGAGTGCTTGATATACCACAATTTGAAGAGGAGATTGACAACATTGTGGTTTATAATTACAAAATGAAAGGCTCTAAGAAACAAAGCCGACGGAAACAAAAGAAGGGGGTATAATTGCAAGACGGCAAACCCCCAATAAAACAGCACTACGTGCTATTCTATAAACAGTGCCCAACTCGGAGTGCTGTTTATTGATAGCCCTTGGCGTGCACTTTTTGACACCCAAATTTGGGCACTATTTAAGTTTCAAGTTTATTATAGACCTTCTATTCCGCCCAATAGAACAAACCATCTAGGCAGCGTATAATCTAAGAAAGGAGAAACAGACATACAATACTGAAATTAAACAAAAAGGAACTAGGGTAGAACTACAATATAAACAGGAAAGAGGGGAAATAAGGGAAAAACAATATGGAAGGGGAGTCGGTCAGTCAAGTACAAGTGACTTCATCTGAGGACAACTAGGTATAAGCATCCTGAAAGAGAAAGAGGAAAGCTTTTAGCTTTGCTTTGAAAAGGGATAGTGGGGTGAGTTGTCTACAAAATCTAGTCCTAAGTGTATCTCCAACATTTAGATGCAGGCATTTATTCCAGCTGGAGTGGAGGAGTGGCCTAATGGCTAGAGCACTGGTCTTGCAATCCCAAGGTGGCTGGTTCAAATCCCACTGCTGCTCCTTGTGATCTTGGGCAAGTCACCTAACCCTCCATTTCCTCAGGTACAAACTTAGCTGGTGAGTCCTCCCAGAACAGAGAAATATCCAGTGTACTTGAATGCCACTCACCTTGAGCTACTACTGAAAAAGGTGTGAGCAAAATGGAAATTAAATAAAAAGTATGGCTACTGTAAGTGTTTGAATCTAATCACCTACAGTATGCATTTATATACCCAGTTACACTAGTACTGTACAAAGGAAAGTAGGCTCTGAAATATAGGCACACTTTTTACAAACTACGTCTCTTCACATCCATTCAGCCTTTACAAAGTACTCCTGCTATTAATATCTTAATTCACTCTGGTTATTTCACAGTTAGTCATCCGAGTCCTTTTCCATCTCAAGAAATTCGATTATATTACTCTTTAACTTAAGTCCTCTCACTGGCACCCAGTTTCCCACTGTGTCACTTATAAGATTTTTTTGTTAATTTTTAAAACTCTTGCTGCCTCTGGACCTCTATATCTCACCCCTTACTCTCAAACCCGAGTTCTGAGGTCCTCGCAACTTAATTTTTTTGTCAATTCCAACACACCGAGAGCTTTTTCATGAAATTAGTAGACACACCATGTTCTCTTTTCAAGGGCCAAAGCTGTTCAACTCCTTACTATCTCACTTTAGACAGATCACCTTGCTACCCCTCTTTAAAGCTAAGCTCAAGACGTGTCTTTTTTCAAGATGTGTATTACTTAGATTCTCTCCGATGAAGCACTCCTGCCTAACAGACAGTCCCCCCTACCTTATTGTTTTTTTTCCTCCCCCTCTCTTTCTTGTTTATATTGTAGTTCTACCCCAGCTCCTCTTGTCTTCATGTTTGTAGTATATGTCCTCTCTTCTCTTTTCTTTCATTTTAGATGGTACAGTGCCCAGACGGATTGTTCTGTTGAGCGGGATAGAAAGTCTATAATAAGTTACAGAATTGCCCTCTATTATAGGAGAGTAATTTTATAAGAAGTCATCTAGTTTTAGGCACAAAGATGTGCACCAATGGCAGTGTTTTAATAAGTTATGCACAATAAGAGGAGGAGTAGCCTAGTGGTTAGTGCAGTGGACTTTGATCCCGGGGAACTGAGTTCAATTCCTACAGCAGCTCCTTGTGACTCTGGGCAAGTCACTTAACCCTCCATTGCCCCTGGTACAAAATAAGTACCTGAATATATGTAAACTGCTTTGAATGTAGTTGCAAAAACCTCAGAAAGGTGGTATATCAAGTCCCATTTCCCTTTCCCTATTGGAGATTCTAGATGGAATGTTGCTACTATCTGAGATTCTACATGGAATGTTAATGTTGCTATTCCACTAGCAACATTCCATGTAGAAGCCTGCCCTTGCAGATCAGCAATGCGGCTGCGCAGGCTTTTGTTTCTGTGAGTCTGACATCCTGCACTTTTCCTGTGGGAGTGCATATGTATGTGTGCAAATTATACAATATGGTAATTTTTTTGCTCTCTTGCTTAGATAAAGAACTAGTGTTCCCTACAGGCGAAAAGTTAACTATTGACAATCAGTTCAAAGTACTGGAAGTAATCTTGGACTCAAATTTATCTTGTATCAAACAGATTTGTGCACTCCGCAAGAAATTTTTCTTCAAACGTAGAGGGTCTTTTACTAAGGTGAGCTCATGTTTTTGGCACACGCTAAAATTGTGGGTGAGCTAAACGTTAGAGACGCCAATGCATTCCTATGGGCGTCTCTAACGTTTAGCGCACCCACAATTTTAGTGCACCTTAGTGAAAGATGCCTTTAGGCAGCTCAGGGCTATTAGAGCATCTCTTCATTCTCACAATTTTAGGATCCTAGCACAAGCAGTGTTACTTCTATTGTTAGATTATTGCAATTCTTTATATACTTGCATTTCGGTAAAATTACAGTACCATTTACAATCAGAGGTTAGATTGCTTTTTGGTAAAGGTTGCTTTGACTCTGTTATTGCCTCTATGAGGGATTTACACTGGCTACCTATTCGGCAGTGCATTAAATTTAAAATTGCCTGCTCGGTTCTTAAATTGCTTCACAGTTTGAATTCTGAGGATGTAGTGGAGCTATTGAACTTTCCAACCATTAGGAGTAGCATCAGTTTCCGGTGCACCATACAAATTGGATTTCCAGACCCTAAAAGTATTCACTTAGTGGGAAAATCTATATTTGGCACCTTAAAATAGGCACCGTAAATCCATACAGTTAGCGTGATTCTATAAACTACGTCTAAAGTTAGGCATAGTTTATAGAATACGCTCACATGCCATTCTTGCAACTAAAATTTAGGTGCATCCATTTAGGCCACCTAAAACCAGGCCTAAATATATGCATCTAAGTTAGGCGCAGATCAGGTGTATTCTATAATAGCGCACATAGTTTTTTGAAATGCCCACAACCTGCCCATTTCACGCCCATGGCCATGCCCCCTTTTTGACTTTGCACATTAGAATTTATGTGCACCATGTTATGGAATATGCCTAGAAAGTTGTGCGTGTAAATTCTAATTAATGCCAATTAGTGCCACTAAGCAGTTGTTAAGTACCAATTATCAGCACTGATTGTTTTGTTAATCAATTAAGTTACGTGTGCAATTTGGCAGTGAGGTCAAATTAGCATGCACGACTTAAGGCACCATATATTCTTACTGTACACCGCCTTGAGTGAATTCCTTCAAAAAGGCAGTAAATAAATCCTAATAAATAAAATAAAATATATAGAATTTGAGGGGTTAAAGTCTATCCATGAGAGCTCATTTTCATTTCAAGCTGTCAAGATTTGGAAAGAACTTCCTTAGGAGATTAGATTCCAGTCGCCATATTTAGCATTCAGGAAAGCCTTAAAGACTAACACCGCTATGATTATAAGACATGAATCTATGAGAGTGATCAGTGGATGTAAAGTTTTAAATATTGTTGATGTATAATTTCTGATGTAAACTTCCCTCAGATTAGTAGGTTACTCTTTTCTGTAAAGTGCTTTGAATCCTTCAAAAGAGTTGGCAGTATAGAAAATAGAAATAGAAATCTAGATGTAGCTATTACACCAACCCTGGGGTCAGCGTAGGTGATTGTGCTTTACATCAAGAGACATTTTTGGCCACTTATGCTAGAATGTTATTAAGAAAAGTAGGCGTTTACTTTTCTTTATAAAATGAGCTTAAAATAGACACACAGGGCTAGATTCTATATATGGCACTTAAAAATCAGCACCAAAAAATACCTGCTTAAATGGTATTCTATGAGCTGCACCTAAAATTCGGTGTGGTTTATAGAATAAACGCTTAAGCGGAGAGTCAAATGTAAATTGAGGCACGGCCATTGCACCAGCAAAAACGTGGTGCGAATACTGACTTCTAAATTTATGCATGGAGCACCCATATTCTATAATTATACATGTAACTCAAAAACAACACCCCGATCCACCCCTGAAATGCCCATGACCCTCCCATTTCTCCCCTTTTGGACCGCACATAAATTTTAGGTGTGGAACCATGCCTAAAGGTACACACATTAGTCCCAATTAAATCTAATTAGTGTCAATAATTGCTGTTAAAAAGCCAATTATTGGCACTCATTATTCTATTAAATTGAACACGTAAACCGTGAACATGCCTAAATTTGCACACGCAATTTTTGGCGACCTTTATAGAATCAATTCCCTCTGTAGCTCCATGTGAACCTGGACAAGTCACTTAGCCCTCCATTGCCCCAGGCACAATATACTACTTAGATTGTGAGCCTATCAGGGGCAGTGCCAACACCTGAAAAGAAATTGTAAACCACTTTTATCTAGGTGGTATATAAATACTGAAAAATAAATAGAGGGATTTTGGCTCCCTTAAAACTAAGCACCTATCTATAAACTTACCTTCCTAGTGGCTGCCACTGTCCCTTTAATTCTGTAAATTTTGCCCAAAGTTAGGCTTTTAAATATCTGGCCCTTTCTGTTCTGTCTACGTATAAACTGGGAATTTCTGCTTCCAACTTCTGGTAGTGAGATGTTAGTAGCTGGTTTCAGCAGATTATACAAGTTCAAAGCATTTGTAATAGGTAGCACAGTTTTCCAATCATAAATACAGGCCAAACCTGCTTTCTTGAAGCATTTTAATTCTGAATTTCCATAACGCAGTTATTAAACCTTTCAGTCACATTTCTTTTTCAGATTGTTCTAGCAATGCATATCAAAAGCCATGATTAGAACATGGCACACAGAAATGGGATCAGCAGAAACAGAAATTCTGTATGTTTTCTAAATTAGACATTCACTTCCACTTACTTTTAATGTACTAAACAACGTTTAAGCATCTGCAGCTATAAAGCTGGGTAGTGTGAGTCTGCCTCAGCTGTGAAAATGTATTTAGAATAATTTCAGCTTTAATGACAATACAAATCAAACGTGCATGTACATTTAGCTACTCTTAAGCTTGCGGAACCACCAAAAAGAATGTCAAAATAAATGCCTTGGCCATAGCTTGACTCAGGAAAGCCATGGCAATGTTCTCTGCTCTCAGCACTGAAATGCAACATGAATGTTAGGGTAATGTGCTCCAGCAATAAACTTTAGAAAGGCGACAAGCTAAGGACTGTCTGTGCCTCAACATTTGAGCTTATGTTTATGGGCTGATGTTTTGAGAAGCCTGATGATATTTTGAAACCCTAAGTTCAGTGGGCAACAGCATCTAAGAAAGCAAGCAGAATGTTAGGAATTATTAGGAAAGGAATGGAAAACAAAAATGAGAATGTTATAATGCCTTTGTATCGCTCCATGGTGCAGCCGCACCTCGAATACTGCGTGCAATTCTAGTCACCTCATCTCAAAAAAGATATAGCAGAATTAGAAAAGGTGCATAGAAGGGTGACGAAAATGATAAAGGGGATGGGATGACTTCCCTATGAGGAAAGCTATAGAGGTTAGGGCTTGGAGAAGAGATTGGTGACGGGAGATTTGATAGAGATCTATAAAATTCAGAGTGGAATGGGTAGACATGAATCTCTTGTTTACTCTTTCAAAAAATACTAGGACTAGGGGGCACGCAATGAAGCTACAAAGTAGTAAATTTAAAACAAATCAGAAAATATTTCTTCACAACGTGTAATTAAATTCTGGAATTCGTTGCCAGAGAATGTAGTAAAAGCAGTTAGCTTAGCAGGGTTTAAAAGAGGTTTGGATAATTTCCCAAAAGTCCATAAACAATTATTAAGATGGACTTGGGAAAATCCACTGCTTATTTCTAGGATAAGTAGCATAAAATCTGTTTGACTGTTCTGGGATCTTGCCATTGTTGGAAACAGGATACTGTTCTTCATGGACCTTCGGTCTGTTCCAGCATGGCAACACTTATGTTCTTATGTTGACTGTAAACCAGAAAAGTTTCATTTTGTGTCGTTTATCAGAATTTTCATTGTATTGGTTTTTGTTTGAACATTGGGTCATTTTGTCAGGTTTGAGAAATAGTGTGCGCTCTTTGGAAATAGTGCACACTATGGACTAGATTCAGTAAATGATGTCCAAAATTGGGTGCCGAAAAAAACTCGTTGCTCAATGCTATTCTATAATGTGTACTAAGAGATGGGCACCCAATATAGATTTTGGGGCCCAATTCGGACGCACATCCCCAGTATTCTATAATACTGCATGCAGATTTTAGGAATGCCCCTGCCCTGCCCATGGACCTCCCATGGTGTTTGTACACTATGGGATTTGGGCAGACATTGTTATAGAATATAGCAAGATGTGCACCCAAATCCAGCTTTGTGCCGATTAGTATCCAATTATTGGCACTGATTGTTAGCGAAATTAACTGGATGCACATCTTGGATTGGTGTCCAAAAACCAGCGTCTAATTTTGGGTTCCATATATAAAATCCAGGGGTATGTGGACAGAGGACACATTATTTCAGAAAGAGGGAGCACTCTTTTCCTGAGTTTGTGCATGAACAATGGTTCACACATTTATGGTGGTTCCACTGTCAGGAAAGAGTGCACACTATTTCCACATAATACACCCTCTTTCCACATAGTGCTCTTTTTTTCCAGTGTGCACTGTTATCAGCGCACGATAAAACACAAAATATCATGTTGTTTTCTACTTCTTTTTGTTTGGTAATGACAAAATGACACTGGATACATCGTTGACATGTTGTTACAAGTAACAGCAAATTATGAAGGCAATCCCCTCCTAATACTTCTGTCTGAACAACCATATACAATAATGGAGAAGATAGATAAAGAGTCAACTGGCAATAAATCTGACCATACAATAAATTTATAGAATCGAGAGGTGATGCCTCAAGAAGCCCCCGGCTGGATAACTCAAAAGCTCACAGGGGCTGGGCTGCTTCATCATCGGCAACCACCTCTACAAATAATTTTTCTCTTATTGCTTAGTGCTAAGGGGCGGCAGAGTGTGGGTGGTCACAGATGTGAAAACTGTGAAGAGGGTGGTGCTCTGCTAGGCCTGCATTGTGCAGGTCTCTTACAGTGCTCTGGGAAAAGACCGAGAGACTTTAGTTGGAACTTTTAGTATTAGTGTTTTGGTGAAATTGACGCAGACCATTTGACCCTGAGGCAGGTGATGAAACGCTGGCCACCGTTGGTCATGGTCATATTCAGCGTCCTGAGAGCTTAGATGGAATGAAAGCTAAGTAATTTGTATATTGAAATTTCTAAGTAAAGGAAAAGCAATAAGAGAAAAATTATTTGTAGAGGTGGTTGCCGATGATGAAGCAGCCCAGCCCCTGTGAGCTTTTGAGTTATCCAGCCGGGGGCTTCTTGAGGCATCACCTCTCGATTCTATAAATTTATTGTATGGTCAGATTTATTGCCAGTTGACTCTTTATCTATCTTCTCCATTACAGTTCATTCCTACCAGGTAGCTGATTAGCCAAGGGCTGACTGACAGTGATCTGGGTCCCAGGGCAGTAAAGGTCATGGGCCCTCCACACTGCCGTGCTGCCCACTGCCCCCCACCCCTCCCACACACTACAGCCCCCCTACCGTCACAGCTGCCACCCCCTTCCCACACACTACAGTCCACCGAACCTCAGTGGGCCCTTCCTGGTTCTACCTTGAAGGGTCCTGGTGGTCTGGTGGCATCTTTGGGGGCAGGAAATAACCCCACTCTTTCATGACCACTACCGCTATTCTATCTGGCACCACCTTGTTTTCAAAAAGCGTAACAAGACTTCCTGCAGTAGTCTTGCGGGTCTCGACAGTCTTGCAAGACTTCTGCAGGAAGTCTCGGCAGCCATTTTTAAAACACGGCAGTGCCGGCAGAATAACAGCGGAAGCCAGAATAACAGCGTCAGGCAGGAGTGTTGTTCTTTTCTGCCCCTGCAGAGGTGACAAGACCACCAGGGCCCTTCAAAGTGGGACCAGGAGGTTGTAGTGTGTGGTGGTGACTGGGGGGAGGGGGGCTCTGGGCCGCTGAATATTGGCCTTGTTAATAATAATAAATAAGATTTCAGGCACACACTTGACCAATGGTGATACTCTTTTTGATACTCTTTTGACACTGGGCTCATGATATGAAACATATTAGAAAGGCCAATGTTATCCCATTATCATGAATTCTTACTAGGTTGCATAAACTATTGGCCTGAAAATGAAGCACTGATATTGTGGGTCCTGCGTTTTTCACATTACATGGGTTTTTTTTTCAATGTGACCATATTACTTTTGGGTTACTTATGTGTTTGTCCAATAAAAAGCATCGGAACCTTAGAAGAGTCTATTTTTTTCCTCCAGGAGCAATTTGCCTACTAAAGCTTTGCATTTGCCATACATGTAAAATAAAAGCACTATAGCTGCAAAATGAAATGTTGAGATTACTTCATGGTGAATGAGCTTGTTTTAGCTGAGAAATGTCAGGAACAAAGGGCCAGATGTACTGTGCGGTTTTCCCATAGGGGGGAATTATGAAATAACCCTTTAGTACATCTGTCCCAAAATGTTAAGCAGCAAACTTGTGAATTATGATTAATTTGTTAGGCTTAAATGATGTATATATCTTTTAAAGTTGTATTTACATAGTAATATTATTTTGTACATGCATAAGGTTTGTGTCTTGAGCAGGGGAGTTATATTTTAATTGACTTCCCTAATTTCTGCTTTTTGGTTTCTGCTCAGTGGAAATTACTGCTTTATAGTTTGCTAAAATAGGACTGCTCAACAGGGAAAACATGTACTGTACTTAGAAAAGGTCAGGCATATTTTTAGTGCCAAATTCTGAGAGGAGAAATAGGGATGGAGAAAGAAGAGAGAGAGGGAGAGAGAGGGAGAAGGAGAGGGGGAGGGGGAGGGGGAATACTAGTTTGATTTAGGTGAGACAGTTCTGTAACTTGAAACCTCCTGGATAATGCATGGTGAGAGCCGATTCTGTAATGGCATTTGAGATCCCAGATTCCTTCATAAATAGAGGTCTATAAAGTACTGAGTGGAGTGGAATGGGTAGATGTGAATCACATGCTTACTGTTTTCAAAAATACTAGGACTAGGAGGCATACAATGAAGCTGCTAATTAGTAAATTTAAAACAAACTGGAGAAAATATTTCTTTACTGAATGTGTAATTAAACTCTGAAATTTGTTGCCAGAGAATGTGGTAAAAGCAGTTAGCTTAGCAGGGTTTAAAAAAGGTTTGGATAATTTCCTAAAATAAAAGTCCACAAGCCATTATTAAGATGGACTTGAGAAAATCCACTGCTTATTTCTAGAATTAGCAGCATAAAATCTGTTTTACTGTTCTGGGATCTTGCCAGATACTTGTGACATAGATTGGCCACTTTTGGAAACAGGATACTGGTTTCTTATGTTCTTAATACTGAGTCAATATTCAGCCCATGTTGGTAAGCAGCTTGTAAGCTATTCACAGCCTGGGAGCTGAGTCAACCCTAGATATTCAATGCTGGTCCCTGGTGAACTTGGCAGATAAAGTTAAGACAGCCTTTAAGCAGTCCTAACTTTACCCCCTCTTTTAACAAGTTAGTAGAGTGAATATTACTGCTAATTGGTTAAGTGCTGACTCCACTCATGCTCTGTCCCTGGACTTTCCCTAAACTAGCTGGTTAGTGGTTTTATGGTTAGAGGGAATATTCAGTGGCACTAACCATTTAAATGGGCTGAATATCTGAGCACGGGCAGCTCAGTAAGATTTAACCAGTGTCACAGCTGTGTTCCTGCATCCAGACTCACCTTTTCTTCCAGTGGTCATGCTCTGTGGCTTCTCTGCACTTACTTCTCCCTGTATTGATGCACTGCAACCTGTTTTCCTGTTATCCAAGCCTCATTCCAGAGTCTATCCAAGCCTCACCCTGGTGTTCCTGCATCCAAGCCTCACCTTGGTGTTCTTGCATCCAAGCCTCACTTCAGAGTCTATCCAAGCCTCACTCTGATGTTCCTGCATCCAAGCCTCATTCCAGGGCACCAGAGGTTCTGACATCATCAGTGAGGAACTTTATAAGGAACTTTGGGACTTTCATGCTTGGCCTTCGCAAGAGGTCTTTTAGCCTTGTCAGTGTGTTCCCTGTTTGGTTTCAGTTCCTGCCTTGTTCCTGCTCCAGCCTTGCCTTGCCAAGTTCCTGCTAGCCTTGTTCCTATTTGTCTTGTCCCTGAAGCTTTGTTCCTGCCTAGCCTTGTTCCTGTGAGTCTTGCTCCTGCCTAGCCTTGTTCCTGTGTGCCTTGCTCCTGCCTAGCCTTGTTCCTGTGTGCCTTGTTTCCAGCCTAGCCTTGTTGCTGTGAGTTTTGTCCCTGAAGCCTTGTTTCTGCCCAGCCTTGTTCCTGTGAACCTTGTTCCCGAATACCTTGTTTCTGACCCTTGTTCTTGATACCTTGCTCCTGAAGCCTAGTTCCAGTTTATCCTGGCCCTTGCTACAACCAAGCCTTGTTCCTGTCTCCCACTATAGCCAAACTCTGCTACTGGCTCCCACTATAGCCAAATCCAGTTCCTGGTTTCCGCTCCAGCCAAGCTTTGTTTCTGGTTCCCACTCTAGCCAAGCCCTGTTCCTGGTTCCTGCTCCAGCCAAACCCTCTTCCTGGTTCCCGCTCCATCCAAGCCCTGTTCCTGCCTTATCTCTAACCTTGCTTATGTTTATTCCTGTTGCCCTGCCTTGTCTGCCATGTCTTGTGCCTTGTCTTGTCTTATTCAAAGTCGTTAACTCGCGACAGGATTGTGAAAAATTACAGAAGGACCTTACGAGACTGGGAGACTGAGCGGCTAAATGGCAGATGACGTTTAACATGAGCAAGTGCAAGGTGATGCATGTGGGAAAAAAGAACCCAAATTATAGCTATGTCATGCAAGGTTCCACGTTAGGAGTTACGGACCAAGCAAGGGATCTGGGTGTCGTCGTCGATAATACACTGAAACCTTCTGCTCAGTGTGCTGCTGTGGCTCGGAAAGCAAATAGAATGTTGGGTATTATTAGGAAAGGTATGGAAAACAGGTGTGAGGATGTTATAATGCCGTTATATCGTTCCATGGTGCGACCGCACCTTGAGTATTGTGTTCAATTCTGGTCGCCGCATCTCAAGAAAGATATAGTGGAATTGGAAAGGGTGCAGTGAAGGGCGACTAAAATGATAGCGGGGATGGGACGACTTCCCTATGAGGAAAGACTAAGGAGGCTAGGGCTTTTCAGCTTGGAGTAGAGACGGCTGAGGGGAGACATGATAGAGGTATATAAAATAATGAGTGTAGTGGAACAAGTGGATGTGAAGCGTCTGTTCATGCTTTCCAAAAATACTAGGACTAGGGGGCATGCGATGAAACTACAGTGTAGTAAATTTAAAACAAATTGGAGAAAATATTTTTTCACCCAACTCGTAATTAAACTCTGGAATTCGTTGCCGGAGAACGTGGTGAAGGCGGTTAGCTTGGCAGAGTTTAAAAAGGGGTTAGATGGTTTCCTAAAGGACAAGGTCATAAACCGCTACTAAATGGACTTGGGAAAAATCCACAATTCCAGGAATAACATGTATAGAATGTTTGTATGTTTGGGAAGCTTGCCAGGTGCCCTTGACCTGGATTGGCCGCTGTCATGGACAGGATGCTGGGCTCGATGGACCCTTGGTCTTTTCCCAGTGTGGCATTACTTATGTACTTAACCCAGTTCTAGCCTCATTTCCTTGTCTTGCCTTGTTCCTATCTGGGTTCAGTTCTAGCCCTGTTGCCTTGCTCTCTTTGTCTAATCTGGATCCAGCTCCTATCTTGCCTGTCTACTTTGTCCAGTTGTACCTAGCCTTGCCTTATCTTTGTCTTGTCCAGTCCTGTCAAGATCCAGTCCTTGCCTTGTCCATGTCTTCCCTTGCCCTGCCTGAGTTCCAGTTCTAGCCCTTTGCCTTGCTTTCCTTTTCTCATCTGGATCTGGTCCTTGTCTTGGGTACCTTGTTACTTCTGCCCTGATTAGTTTAGTCTTGCCTAACCCAGCCTTGTCTTGTGTTGCCTGGTTGATTCTAGCCTTGTCTTGTTTTGCCTAGTCCTACCTTGGTTCTTTTGCTGCCTGGTTAAGCCCTTTTGAATATTGACCCCTATGTAAACTTGTATTGGCATGCCGTGCACTTAAGCACTTGCAGTTAACCAACCATAGACCTGGCATAACTGTAGTCATATAAATGCAGCAGTGATGTGTATAATGGATAGCTTTATGTAAATTTATGCATGCACATGATGCATATATGCAGGCCCAGTTATGGAATCTGGGCATTCCTCTTGAAATCTTTGTGCACTCTTAAAATTGCTAGATGGTTGACACTTAAGCAGAAGTTGTTTTTTGTCAAGTGGCAAGCTTCTCACATTCTTGATTGTGGAGAGTGCTTGGGTTTGAAAGGGTTCCTTGTGGGTGGACTCATAAACTGAGGACTTTCATATAGGGCCTTAAAGGCCTGGGTCAGAAACTAGTTGAGTGTGAGGCAACAAAGGGTGGTGGTATTTGGTGTTCACTGTGAGATAGGGTGTCATCATTGGCATCCTTCAGGGATTGGTCCTTGGTCCTATTCTGTTCAATGTTTTTGTATGTGATATTTGCAGTATGTGCCCCCGGAAACTGTAGATAACATGAGGGGAGATATAACAAAACATGAGGAATGGTCTAGAGTATGGCAAGCTAAAAAATGTATGGGCATAGATTTTGGCTGTGTGAGGGAGTGAGTGGTGTAGCAGCAGTTGTCCTTAGGAACACTCCCTCACTGAAGGTGCAGGTTAACCACCTTACAACAGGATAAATATTATCCCCATTGTTTATGTACAGGGGTTACTCTGATTCCAGGTACACATTAAGGGGGAAGGTATCAAGCTGCATTAGGGCTTTAAGTCATGTTATATATGCCTCTTAACGTGACTTAAAGGGCCCTAACACAGCTTACTGCAGTAATATTTAGGATACCATGGGTTATATAGTGATGAGATGCAAAACATGCAAATTCGTGTAAGTAGATTACTGCTATGTAAATTCTGAAATGTGAATTGCAGTATGCACCAGGTGCATACCGCAAATCATGTTAACACCAGAAAATCATGGTAAAATAACCCAGCCAAAACTTTGTGGGAAAGCCCTGCTGATAACACTATTCCTTTTGCTGGTTTCTAGTGATGTAGTAACATATGGTCTCCCACTTTTGCAGTGCCCCTTCTACCTCTCCCCATAGACCAGAGTTCTGCACCAAAAGGAATTGGTAGCTGAAACACCCTAGTTGTCCCACCTTAGCTCCAGCCCTGTTTGTTGGCCAGGTATCAGCTGCTCCAAGCTTGAGGCTGCTAGTAGAAATTTCAGTTGGCAGCTTTTTCATCATGTATGCCAACAAAACCTCACAGACCTATTCTTTATCATAACCTACAAAGATTCCAGTTATATCCAGATTAATATGGCTAGTAGTACTCACTCCTTGATATCTTGTAGAAACCCAAGTGGCAAATATATTGAGAAACACTTGTAAAGCAGTTGCATCATTCGACTGATTATACTTTACAATCACCACTGATATATTCTGAACAGCACTAATCTAGGTATAAAACAAGTGATGGGATTGATTTATTTATTCAAACAAGAACACGAGTGAGGTTGAAATTTTTATTTACATCACTCCTTTATTTTTCACTGCTTTAACCTGAATAATTGCTGTTTATATTTGGATAGCTTTCAATTGTTTAATGAGAATGAGAACCTTTTGCAAAATATAATTGCTGTTGTGGGTCATTACAGTTTGCTCTTTTGATGACTGCAAAATAAGAATTATAATGAGCATTTTAAAAAAGATAAATGCTATAAATTGGAAGCCTGCAATAGTGATCCCATTAGGGCTTGCTAGGGTGTCAAAATGGGTTACGCTAGATTAAATGAGGAGGTTTTGGTTTGTCAGTGCACCCATTGTATTAAAGAAATATTTATTCACAATAGAGAATTATTTAGGAAAAGTGATATCCAGGGAAATTGCATTTATTTACTAAGGGGCCCTTTTACTAAGCTGGGGTAAGCACTAATGCAAAAGTGTCTTTGAGAGACTCAAAGGTGAAGGGGAGGAATATGTAGAAGCTGATAAAGATAAGGCGGAATTGCTTAACAAATATTTCTGTTCTGTGTTCACAGGACCACAGAAGACAAACACAAATAGGAATAGACAGGTGGTAGTCCCTGAATGATTTTCAGAGGACTGTGTTCAAGAGCAGCTTGTTAAGCTGCTCATGAACACAGTGGAGTGGAGTGGAGGAGTGGCCTAGTGGTTAGGGTGGTGGATTTTAGTCCTGAGGAACTGAGTTTGATTCCCACTTCAGGCACAGGCAGCTCCTTGTGACTCTGGGCAAGTCACTTAACCCTCCATTGCCCCATGTAAGCCGCATTGAGCCTGCCATGAGTGGGAAAGTGCAGGGTACAAATGTAACAAAAATAAATAAACTAAAGATGGACAAAACAATGGGACCAGACAGAGTACACTTGAGGGTACTGAAGGAACTTAGGGAAATTCAAGTAGCTCCACTGGTAAACCTTTTCAATGCTTCTCTAGAGTCAGGAGTGGTCCCAGAGGACTGGAGAAGAACAGATGTGGTTCCTCTCCACAAAAGCGGAAGTAAAGACGAGATTAGGAACTACAATCCGGTAAGTCTGACTTCTGTGGAAATGCTATTAAAACACAGAATAGTAACATTTTTGGAATCCAATGGATTACAGGACTCAAGGCAATATGGTTTTACTAGAGGTAGGTCTTGTCGGACAGATCTGATTAATTTCTTTGACTGGGTGCCAGCGAGTTGGATCGAGGGAGAGCGCTGGATGTGGTGTATTTAGATTTTAGCAAAGCCTTTGACATGGTCCTGCATGGATGACTAATAAATAAACTGAGTGCCCTCGATATAGACCCTTTAGTGACTGACTGGGTTAGGAACTGGTTGAGTGGAAGATGACAGAGTAGTGGTAAATAGAGCTCATTCTGAGAGAAAGGATGTTACCAGTGGTGTGCCCAAAAAGCAAAAATCCAAACAAACCCACAAAGGT
This sequence comes from Microcaecilia unicolor, assembly GCF_901765095.1. Classification (NCBI taxonomy): domain Eukaryota; kingdom Metazoa; phylum Chordata; class Amphibia; order Gymnophiona; family Siphonopidae; genus Microcaecilia; species Microcaecilia unicolor. Next base: position 309,644,145 of record NC_044035.1, on the reverse strand, counting down.
ACAACACAGGGCATAACAAGAGTGAGAATGACCAGACAGATGGTCCAGAGATGATTACTTCAAATTCTTTATTGTCAAATAAATTGTATCGAAACAAATAGTATGAGGTGTCTAATGAACAGCAGACCCCAGTGGTGAGCTGCAAGGTTTAGTTCTTGGGCAGGTTCATTTTAACATTTTTGTAAGCAATATTGCTGAAGAGCTTTCTGGTAAGGTTTGCCTCTTTGTGAATGATACCAAAATCTGCATTAGGGTAGACACCCCTGATGGTGTGGATAACATGAGGAAGGACTCAGTGAAGCTGGAGGAATGGTCTGGAATTTGGCTGCTAAGACTTAATGTGAAAGAAATGCAGGGTCATGCACTTGGGCTGCAAAAACCAGAGGAAATGGTACAGTTTAGGGGGTGAAGAACTTTTATGCATGAAAGAGGAGTGGGCTTGGCATGTGATCATAAGTGATGATCTTAAGGTGGCTAAATAGGTAGAAAAGACGAAGGTGAAAGCTAGAAGGATGCTTGGGTGAATAGGGAAAGGAATGGCCAGTAGGAAAAAGGAGGTAATGATGCCCCTGTATAAGACTCTGGTGAGACCTCAATTAGAATATTGTACACAATTCTGGAGAGTGCACCTTCAAAAAGATATAAACAGCCAGTCCAGAGGGTGGCTAGGGCTACAAAAATGGTCAGTGGTCTTCGTCATAAAGTGTATGGGGACAGACTTAAAGATCTCAATATGTATACTTTGGAAGAAAGGCGGGAGAGGGGAGATATGATAGAGATATTGAAATATTTATGCATTATAAATGTACAGGTGGCGAGTCTCTTTCAATTGAAAGGAAGCTCTGGAACAAGGGGGCATAAGATGAAGGTGAAAGGGGATAGACTCAGAAGTATCTTGAGGAAATACTTCTTCATGGTGCTGAATTCGAGGAACATTCTCCCAGTGGAAGTGGTGGAGCTGAAAACAGTATCTGAACTAAATTTTCAGTGTGGAAAAGTGTTATATGGATGCAAGATGCCAAAATGGAGCAGAAACAGCAAAATCCAGAAGAAAACACATTTATGCATTCATTTATAGTGTAACCCTGGTCCAATTTAAGACAGTCTTGAATGCCAGCTAAGCACCTTTTTCATGCCGTTTATTGAATCTAGTGCTATTTGTATAGTGAAGGGGCAGAGGGAGGGCAGAATGAGGGTAGATCCAGATAGCAATGATCTTCAGCTGCTATCAAGATAATCTAAATAGTTTGTTTAGGCCTGCTGAATAGCAGGTCTAATCAGGCCTAAACTAGATAGATAGTGGCAGTGATGATCTATCTATCTACCTAACTACCTATCTATCTATGGATATATTCAGTGAAATTGATTACATAGCAATGTCGAATATATTCAAATGCTAGAACTAGGATTTAAATTAAGCCATTTTCTGCCACCACTGAAAATTAGAAATTTTTAAACTATCATTGAGTGAGGGATGTGTTATGTGGTTGACTGTTACTTAGGGGTGGGCATTGGTGTTATTAGTTAGGAATACTTTTAACATAGGGTGGGTACAGGTAATATTACTTTTGGGGTTAGATCATGAAGGAGCAAAAGGGGCACTCAGAGAGGACAAGACCATTGCTTAAAGACTGAATAAATTCTTTGCTTCAGTCTTTATGGAAGAAGATGTAAGAGATCTACCTGTACCAGAAATGGTTTTCAAGAGAGATGATGTAGAGGAGCTGAAAGAAGTTTCGGTGAACCTGGAAGACATACTGAGCACCTAGGCTGGAAGGCATGCACCCTAGGGTACTGAAAGAACTCAAACATGAAATTGCTGGTCTGCTGTTAGTGATCTGTAACCTGTCGTTAAAATCATCCGTAGTTCCTGAAGATTGGAGAGTGGGCAATGCAAAGCCGATTTTTTCAAAAGGATTCCAGGGGTGATCCAGGAAATTACAGACCGGTAAGCCTGACATCAGTGCCAGGCAAAATAATGGAAACTGTTATAAAGAATAAAATTTTGGAACACATAGATAAACATGGTTTAATGGAAAAGAGTCAGCATGGATTCAGCCAAGGGAAGTCATACCTCACCAATTTGCTTCATTTCTTTGAAGGCATGAATAAACATGTCGATAAAGGTGAAACAGTTGATGTAGTGCATCTAGATGTTCAGAAACCTTTTGACAAACTTTCTCATGAGAGACTCATGGATTGGAGGCAATGGTCTGTTGTGGATTAAGACTTGGTTATTGGACAGAAAACAGAGAGTAGGGTTAAATGGCCATTTTTCTCAATGAAGAAAGGTGAATAGTGGAGTGCTTCAGGGATCTGTACTGGGACCTGTGCTAGTTAACATATTTTATAAATCATCTGAAAAGTGGAACGATAAGCGAGGTGATTAAATTTGCAGATGACACAAAGCTATTCAAAGTTGTTAAAACGCATGCGGACTGTGTAAAACTGCAGGAAGTCCTTAGGAAATTGGGAGACTGGGCATCCAAATGGCAGATGAAATTTAATGTGGACAAATGCAAAGTGGTGCACATCGAGAAGAATAATCCAAATCATAGTTATCTAATGCTATGGTACAATTTAGGAGTCAGCACCCAAGAAAAAGATCTAGGTGACATTGTAGACAATATGCTGAAATCTTCCACCCAGTGTGTGGTGGCAGCCGAAAAAGCAAACAGGATGCTAGTAATATTAGGAAAGGGATGGTAAATAAGACCAAAAATATTATAATGCCTCTGCATCACTCCATGGTGCAACCTCACCTTGAGTATTGCGTTCAATTCTGGTCATCGTTTCTCAAAAAAAGATATAATGGAATTTAAAAATGTTCAAAGAAGAGCAACCAAAATGATAAAAGGGACGGAACTCTTCTCATATGAGAAAAGGCTAGAGTTTACGGCTCTTCAGCTGGGAAAAGAGATGGCTGAGGATAGATAAAATTGAGGCCTTCAAAATCCTGAGTGATGTAGAACGAGTAGAAGCGAATCGATTTTTTACTCTTTCAAAAATACAAAGACTAGTGGACACTCAATGAAGTTACATAGAAATAGTTTGAAAACAAATAGGATGAAATATTTTTTTTCATTCAATGAATAGTTAAGCCCCGGAACTCTTTGTCGGGAGATGTATTAACAGCAGTTAGCATATATGGGTTTAAAAAGGGTTTAGACAAGTTCAGAGGAAAAGTCCATAGTCTGCTTATTGAGATAGACATGGGGAAGCCACTGCTTGCCCTGAGATTGGCAGCATGGAATGTTGCTGCTATTTGGGTTTCTGCCAGGTACTTGTGGCCTGGATTGGCCACTATTGGAAACAGGATACTGGGATAGATGGACTATTGGTCTGACCCAGTATGACTATTCTTAAGTTCTTATGTGAAATATAGCTTGAGAAAAAAGTAATGATGTTTGATATAATTTTAGAGATCGCTACTGTAATATTTTATTTTAATGCTATTGGTTACTCACTTTGGGTAGTATCCAATGAGATATGTGATCAAATCAAAATAAAATAAAATAAAACTCTGGACATTAACGACTATGCCAAAGTAGTGCTGTTCTATGCAATGGTTTCTTAACCGTGCAAGATTATTTACTGTCTGAAAAATGTTATTGCTCTTTGCATACTGCTAGGACTTTAATGTAGTGACTACTAAGATTTTATATCCCAGAATAGTATACAATAGTAACAGCCTCCAAATATAATGTTCTATTTATAACCACTTGATGCAGAAGAGAATTTGTCATCTTTAAACTATATTTACTGACTGGGTCATTTAGGGTTAACTTTAGCTATTGTTATGACTATGAATCCTTTGTACATTTTTTTTTTCTCCTCAGGGATAGCCAACATTTTCATGTTATACAGTTCCAGGTCTTCCTCTGTGAAATTGAGACATGTGCATGTGACAGTCACGTTCCATGAAGATGGATCACTCCCTCTACAAGGTCAAACCCCTGTAAGTCCATGGTTTTGGGTAGATGTATCCGTCAAAACTGACAACAGACAATCCCTTGGCTGTCTAGTTTGTCAAAATTTTTGAAGAGAGAATTACACTTTTAAAAACGATATCCATATATGCATTTAGAAATAACATGGCATGCTATTATCCTTTATAGAAGATCCATCAAATGGGGCTAAATAAGTACCAGTTAAATAGCAGTTATATTTTTAAAATGTTTTCTTTAGCAAGCAGTATTCATGGGTTGCTATTTACTAGCGTGAATTTAGCTATTAACAAGGCAGATAGCACGCACTAAGAATGAGGCCACGACATTAACAGGTAATGTGGCATGCTAACTGTGCTAACTGCTGCTGTTAACCAAATCATATGAAGGTGGGTGTGAATAGGTGGGAACTGCATTTTATAGTTAACACAGAAGTAATTATAGCATGTTAACCACTAAAACAGCAGACAATGCACTGCAGTTAATGCTATCTGAATAGGTGTAGCTAACTGCATTGTATTATCTGCAATGCAGTTAACACATGATAATATTTCCTCTATATAGAAACATAGAAACATGACGGCAGATAAAGGCCATATGACCCATCCAGTCTGCCCATCCTCTGTAACCCCTAATTCTTCCTGTTGCTAAGCGATCCCAAATGCTTATCCCATGCCTTTTAAAATTCTGGAACAGTCCTCGACTCCACCACCTCCACCGGGAGGCCATTCCACGCCTCCACCACCCTTTCTGTGAAATAATACTTCCTTAGGTTACTCCTAAGCCTATTCCCTCTTATCTTTGTCATATGCCCCCTCATTCCAGAGCTCTCCTTCATTTGAAAAAGGCTCTCTTCCTGTACATAAATTCCCTTGAGATATTTAAATGTCTCTATCATGTCTCCTCTCTCCCTCCTCTCTTCCAGCGTATACATGTTGAGGTTCATAAGCCTGTCCCTATAATTTTTGCATTCAAGACTGCTTACTAATTTCATAGCTGCCCTCTAGACCGACTCCATCCTGTTTATATCTTTCCATAGGTGCGGTCTCCAAAACTGCACGCAGTACTCCCAATGAGGCCTCACCAGAGACTTATACAACGGCACTATCACCTCCTTTTTCCTGCTGGTCATGCCTCTCTTTAAGCACCCAAGCATCCTTCTGGCTTTGGCCATCGCTTTTTCTACCTGTTTGAAAGCTTTAAGGTTGTCTGACACAATCACCCCCAAGTCCCGCTCTTCCTTCGCACACTGAAGCACTACACTCCCTATACTGTATCGTTCCCTCGGATTTTTGCGACCCAAGTGCATGACCCTGCATATGAACTGAATGGGAAACAACTGGGGACACACAAAACAGTTAAGGTTTGGTATAATACTAGCGTAAATCCATATTGGCGTGACCATTTATATCAGGCGAATAGGCTTGCTTAATTGTACACATATGTTGGAGCTATGCCTAATCACCCCCATGCTCTACCTATGTGTTTGCTCCTTCACAGTTATGCGCTATATTACATATGTGCTTATAACATACAGTAGCACAGAGTGCACATATGTGCATAAGTGGTGATTCTCTGTGCACTTATGCAAATTGCACATGCTCAGTTATGGAATTGCCTTTTTGTTAACTGCAAAATCTTACTGCACTTTAGATGTTTATTTTTAGTTATGCAGGATTTTGTTGAAATTATGTACTATAGGTAGTAAACAACAGCAAGGAAGTGAGGCAAAGAAAATGAGGACTTCCAAAATTTTAAAATATCTAGGACCTTTAGGGGTCTTTTTACTATGGGTGCACTGAAAAATGGCCTGCGGTAGTGTAGGCACGGGTTTTGGGCGCACGCAGATCCATTTTTCAGCGCACCTGCAAAACAAGCCTTTTTAACATTTTTGCCGAAAATGGATGTGTGGCAAAATAAAAATTGCCGTGCGTCCATTTTGGGTCTGAGACCTTACCGCCAGCCATTGACTTAGTGGTAAGATCTCTTGCGTTAACCGTGCGGTAATCGCCTATGCGTGTCAAGTCAGAGTTACCGCCCAATTTTCACTACACGCCAGAAAATAAAATATATTTTCTGGCGCTCATAGCAGGAGTGCAGAAAAAATGAAATTACCACATGGGCCATGCGGTAGACAGGCGGTAACTCCGAACTGGCACATATTGGGCATGCGACTGTCCCTGCTGCCTTTAAACATGCTGTGGTCACACCTCTCCTTAAGAAGCCTTCACTCGACCCTACTTGTCCCTCTAATTACCGACCCATCTCCCTCCTTCCTTTTCTCTCCAAATTACTTGAGCGTGCTGTTCACCGCCGCTGCCTTGATTTTCTTTCCTCACATGCTATTCTTGACCCACTACAATCTGGTTTTCGCCCTCTCCACTCAACCGAAACTGCGCTTACTAAAGTCTCCAATGACCTATTACTGGCTAAATCCAGAGGTCAATATTCCATCCTCATTCTTCTTGATCTTTCCGCTGCTTTTGACACTGTCGATCACAGCATACTTCTCAATACCCTGTCCTCACTTGGATTCCAGGGCTCTGTCCTTTCCTGGTTCTCTTCCTACCTCTCCCTCCGCACCTTTAGTGTTCACTCTGGTGGATCCTCTTCTACTTCTATCCCTCTGCCTGTCGGCGTACCTCAGGGTTCTGTTCTTGGTCCCCTCCTCTTTTCTATCTACACTTCTTCCCTTGGTTCATTAATCTCATCCCATGGCTTTTCCTACCATCTCTATGCTGATGACTCCCAAATCTACCTTTCTACCCCTGATATCTCACCTTGCATCCAAACCAAAGTTTCAGCGTGCTTGTCTGACATTGCTGTCTGGATGTCTCAACGCCACCTGAAATTAAATATGACCAAAACCGAGCTTCTCATTTCCCCCCCCCCCCCAAACCCACCTCCCCGCTCCCCCCGTTTTCTATTTCTGTTGATGGCTCTCTCATTCTCCCTGTCTCCTCAGCTCGAAACCTTGGGGTCATCTTTGACTCCTCTCTCCTTCTCTGCTCGTATCCAGCAGATTGCCAAGACCTGTCGTTTCTTTCTTTACAACATCCGTAAAATCTGCCCCTTTCTTTCCGAGCACTCTACCAAAACCCTCATCCACACCCTTGTCACCTCTCGTTTAGACTACTGCAATCTGCTTCTTGCTGGCCTCCCACTTAGTCACCTCTCCCCTCTCCAGTCGGTTCAAAACTCTGCTGCCCGTCTCATCTTCCGCCAGGGTCGCTTTACTCATACTACCCCTCTCCTCAAGACCCTTCACTGGCTCCCTATCCGTTTTCGCATCCTGTTCAAACTTCTTCTACTAACCTATAAATGTACTCACTCTGCTGCTCCCCAGTATCTCTCCACACACGTCCATCCCTACACCCCTTCCCGTGCACTCTGCTCCATGGATAAATCCTTCTTATCTGTTCCCTTCTCCACTACTGCCAACTCCAGACTTCGCGCCTTTTGTCTCGATGCACCCTACGCCTGGAATAAACTTCCTGAGCCCCTACGTCTTGCCCCATCCTTGGCCACCTTTAAATCTAGACTGAAAGCCCACCTCTTTAACATTGCTTTTGACTCGTAACCACTTGTAACCACTCACCTCCACCTACCCTCCTCTCTTCCCGTTCACATTAATTCATTTGATTTGCTTACTTTATTTATTTTTTGTCTATTAGATTGTAAGCTCTTTGAGCAGGGACTGTCTTTCTTCTATGTTTGTGCAGCGCTGCATATGCTTTGTAGCGCTATAGAAATGCTAAATAGTAGTAGTAGTAGTAGTATGCGGCTTAGTAAAAGGGACCCTTAATGTAGTTCCAGATTCAACCCATTTAGGAACCGACATGGCCATGTTTTGGCATGTGAGCCTGCCTCAGGGGCCAGCAAACCTGTAAACATATGTCGGTAGAAGTACTGGTAGCAAATGCTGATGGAATAAGGTCCTATGTTAAATAGATCGCAGTGCCTGTATTATAACAAGGCACTAGTGCTCTGCCATAGGCGCCCCGTATAAGAGGCTTGGGGAGGCTAAGCCTCCCCAGCCCAGCTGTGAGCTTCGCGGCTCTCCAAATGTACCCCGAGACTCCGGACGATGAAATCTTCTGCTGCCGCCGTTTCTATTGAGCAGCACAGCAGCAGCCAGGAATAACACCTACACTCATCCGCTGCCACCGCTTCTCTCAGAGCCAGCATAACATAAGAAGAAAAAGAAGCGCGGGGCCGCAGCAGCGTTCAGACATGCGCTGTCGGCTCTGCTGGTCTCTGCCCGGTGACATCAATTTCCCGTTCCAGGGGCAGAGGACCAGCAGAGATGACAGCGCATGTCTGAACGCTGCTGCGGCCCCGCGCTTCTTTTTCTTCTTCTGTCAGCGCTGCTGTAAAGAGGCCCGGGCCACAGGGAGAGAAGAGAACGTGTGGAAATGGTAGGAGGAGAGCAGGGGAGAGCCAGGGGACATGAACAAGAGCAGTGGAGAGCAAGAGAGCGATAGGGAAAGAAAGAGGGGACATGGAAAAGAGCAGGGGAGAGCCAGGGACATGGAAAAAAGCAGGGGAGAGCCAGAAAGAGATGGGGGGAGAGAAAGAGGGGCCATGGAAAAGAGCAGGGGAGAGCCATCGACATGGAAAAAAGCAGGGGAGAGCCAGAAAGAGATGGGGAGAGAAAGAGGGGACATGGGCATGAGAGAGAGAGAGAAGCTGCTGGGGAGAAACTGGGGGAGACCCTAGCTGTCAGACTGAGAAATGCTGGCTGGATGAAAGGAGGGAGAAAGAGGAAAAATGCTGGAAGGAGGGAAGAAACTGGTAGGGAGGGAAAGAGGAAAGACACTGGAAGGATGGGGTGAGAGAGGACATGCTGAATGGAAAAGGGTCAAGAGAGAGAACTGTCTAGAAGGAAGGGGAGATAGAGGAAGACAATGGACGGAAGGATTGGGAGAGGATAATGGGTGGAAGGATGGAGAGAGAAAGAGGGATGACACTGGATGGAATGGTAGGAGAGAAAGAGGGAAAGTGCTGGACATGGATGGAGGGAAGGGAAGTATATGCACATGAATGGAGGGGAGTGAGGAGAAATGCTGAATATGGATGGAGGGGAAACTGTTGAATTTAAGAGCTGGATCGGGATACTGAAGGATAGGGACAGGGCTACAGATGGTAGACAGGACGCATAAGGACACAGGAGGATGGTGGACATGGTGAGAGAAAAAATATCAAATGGAAAGAAGACACTGCATAAAACAGAAGACACTGGGACCAAAGCGAATAGAAAAACTAAATGATCAGACAACAAAGGTAGATAAAAGTATTTTATTCAGAATTTATTAACTGGAATATGTCAGCTTTTGGAAATGTGCATCTGTGATGTTTTGCATGTAAATTTCAATTTTTCTAGTATTGCTGCATGCGGAGTCTGACTTCTTGAGGTAACTTTCCATTTCAGTATTTTGCCTTCATATCTGTTGTGTCATGTGTTTTTCATGTGTGATCAAGGTGCAGTATTCTGCTAGCATGTAGTATTTTCAGCCCTTTTTGGTTTTGTTTCACTAGGTTGTGTACTGGTGTTTTAGAGCCCGGTGTAATTACAGTGCTGCCTTTCCAGGCATAAGGTTTAGCTCGTCCTGTCCTTGGAATTAGTACTGTTATGGTTTGGTAAGGCTATATGAGTGTGTTTTTGCACAAGTTTGTGTATAGTGTTTTGCAGTGGAGAGATTGTGTATTGGGCTTACTGAGGTGGCACCAAATCATCAGAAAGGGTTTTAGAGCCTAAATCATGACACACTTCCTCTTGAAGGATCTACATATAGTCGATCATAAAAGGAGCTCATTGTGAACACTTTCCACCCTAAAAGGGTGTTTTGTGGCTCTACATGAGAATTGTGATATTATGATCCCTTGTTTCATATTGTTGACGGTCTGCATGTTCCATTTGGGTAGTATATTGGTTTATTAGGGTCTGCCCAGTGTTATGGTACAGTAAGGTTTATGAGTGTGTTTTTGCACAAATTTGTGCATAGTGTTTTGCAGTTGAGCAATTGTGGTTAGTACATGCTTTGAGCAACCACTTTATTCTTTGACATATGATACATATTTAATATCTAAATTTAATAAAAGGAATTAATTGTGACTTATTTTTACTTATTTTTTTTCTGTGTTCTCAGACAATTATGGATGTAAGCCTCGCCCCTGGTCCCACCCCTAACCCCGCCCCCTTTAGCCTTCCCAAACAGTTGGGCCACCGACTGCCTATGTGCTCTGCTACACAAAGAACAGTTCCAGTGTTTACAGAATATGCTTAGTGGCTGTTCTTGTGACTAAAATTTAGGTGCACCCGTTTAGGCCACCTAAAACCAACCCTAAATACCTGTGCAGATTGGGTATATTCCATAATATTGCACATAGTTTTTTGAAATGCCCATGAGCTACCCATTCCAAGCCCATGGCCATTCCTCCTTTTTGGCTGTGCGCATTAGAATTTACACGTACCATGTTATAGAAAGTTGTGTGTGTAAATTCTAATTAAAGCTAATTAAAGTACCGCTAACTGGTTGTTAAGTACCAATTATTGGCGCTGATTGGCTTGTTAATCAATTAAGTTGTACGTGCAATTTGGCTAATGCAGAACTTAAGGCACCATTTGTAAAATTTGGGGGTACGTGTAAAATTGTGCACACAAGTTTACAGAATTAGGAGGATTAGTTCTAGCACGGTGCTTAAGCAATGTTCTGCAAATACCTGCTTAACTTACACAGGGGATGTATACAGAAGAAGGGAATGGACAGGACTTAGGTGCAGCAATACTGGGTTACGCTAGCAATCTATAATGGAACCTAGACTCTTAGGTTCCATTATAGAATAGAATAGGCATCTGCCGTGTTGCCTTGGGGCACTAAATGGAGGCACCCAGTTCTATAATTACCTCGAAAGAATGGAATGAATACCCCAAGGGAGTGGAAGAGGGCAAAGCAGCATCAAATTGGCAGGAGAATACTAAGGAAAAGAGGAGTAAAATGGCATCAACACTGGCAGAAAACCCCAGGGCATAGGCAGAGGGGTAAAGGGGAAACAGCACGGTCTGGATGACCCTAAGGCAACATAAATGAGTTCAATCAACACTGCCGAAAATACGCTGCCATTAGTCATGTTGTATCATTCTTATGAAAATAACACATAGCCCTACTTTCTGTAATAAGCAAATAAGTACTTCCCCAGCATATATAAAATCTAAAAAAACTTACCATCCATTAAGGGAACAGAGTTATATTTCGGTATTGTATCTTTTTCAAAATTTAAATCAGACTGTAGCATGGTCCACTGAGGATGTACAATAAATCTTGGGTTCACTGGCTGACAATATTAAGGATTTTGAAACTGCAAAACAGCCAGTTCTCAGGTATGCTTGATGTAGACATTAATACTAGTCCTTATGCTTCAGGCAAAAAAAACTCTCCAAAGATTAAAATCCCTGCATTCCAATTTCAGAGCCTTTATCACTGTATTCTCTATAGGTTGTCTATTAATGATGAACTCAAGGGGTTGCTTAAAATCCCCTCCCATTTTAATTGGGACCTGGCCATATACTAATAACCTTTCAGTAATCTCATTAAATTTGCCTAATCAACCACATAGGTTAAAAATACATTGCCACCCCCACTATTAATAATATCCTAACCATCTCCTCTCCTGTATCAGATGCTTCAGATATAAATTTGTGTACTACACAATTTTACATTAAATTGCAATCTTTTCCCCGGATGCCCCAGAGAACACACAACTCCCATCCATATTTCTTTCACCTTCAAGGATTCCTTGACTGATAGATCATTTTCTTGCAGCACGACTATACTTGCTACTTCATTCTTTAAAATAATAAATTTTTTAAGCTGAATTGGGAGATTTCACCATTAACAATATCTAAGAATATCTACAGCTCAACAATTTTTGTAATAGTTCTAGGAAAAATGAAAAATAATGGATTGATCGCTTGATATCAAATTAAAGTTTTGTCCAACAAGAGGGCAAACCATGTAGATTATGTCGGTGTGTGTCTCTGACCTGGATGGGAGAGGTGTGGGGTAGTTTGAATGGTGTGGCATTCAAACATTTAGTTGGCTTGTTAAGAATTATAAAATGAAACAACTGTGATAATATATAAAACATTAGATGTCACTGTTAACAGATTTTTAAAAATGGATTTTAGAGTTTAACTACAGGGTGCTAAAAAGTCTTTGCTGTGCTTCCCTACCTCCAGGTAGCAGTACTCATAGCAACCAATAGCAAATGGTTGAGGAGTCCTGTTACTAAGCCACGTAAGCGACTATGCGTGCCCAACACGCGCCAAAATGGCGTTACCGCACAGCTACTGTGTGGCTCTTGTGGTAATTTCATTTTTGGCGCGCGTCCAATACACGTGTCCAAAAATTATTTTTATTTTCTGCCGCACGTATCAGATGCTTGCCAAGTGGCATTTGGCGTGCCCTGTAGGTCATTATCGCCCGGTTACCACATAAGACTTTACCACTAGGTCAATGGCTGGCAGTAAGGTCTCAAACCAAAAATGGACACGCGGCAATTTTCATTTTGCTGCACGTACATTTTCGGCAAAACTTTAAAAAAGGACTTTTTTACAGGTGCGCTGAAAAATGATTCTGCACGCACCCAAAACACGCACCTACACTACCGCAGGCCATTTTTCAGTGCACCTTAGTAAAATGACCCCTGAGTCACTAGATGTTACTGTACATAGTAAGAGAGCTGTATAGTTCAGTCATTAGGGTTCAAGTTTATTTATAATTTACTACCCTGAGTTAGTGCTATCTGGGCAGCTTTCAGGCTAAAGAATAAAGAGAGGATTGTAGAAAGAAAGACATGATAATACTGAGAAGAGGAGAGAACTACAATGATTGTGATAGGACAGAGGGAAGGGGAAAGCACACAAGGGGTAGTTGAAGCATCATCAGATTACTTCACAGCCAGTGCCTGCTGGGGCTAAAGCAGGAGCTCCGCGAAAGGCATTTGTAAAGATAAAAGTTTTTAGGTCGGTCTTAAACCGATCTAGGGATGGCTGCAGCTTTAGGTGCTTCTTTTGTGTGAATTAGTCTTCGGTGTAGAGAAATATGCTCAGAATCTGATGACGCTTCTGAGTCAGACTGTGAATGTGAACTTTGAGTCTTCACATATTGTGCTGTTCACTGTGCAGAATCTTCTGCGATAATGTGGTTGAGTTGGCTCTCCCTGCCATCCTGCCTTGTGACACCTTCAAGTACCTTAACTTAGGCCTTAATGACAGCTGTTTCTTTCTCTTTCTGGAGCAGCTTTAAGGCAATGTTTAACTCTGCCTTCTGGAATTCAGAAGTGGCATTCACCTTTTCTTCTTCCAATTCTGCTTCTAATTCTGTCTTTCTACATGCAGTGGCAGCTGCTGCTCATATATCCTCTTCTAACAATTCTGCTTCTAATTTTGTCTTTCTGTGTGCAGTAGCAGCAGCTGCCTTCTTTTCTTCTATTTCAAGCTTTTCAAGTTCTATGGTTGCTTCTTGTTTACTAAAAAGAACTTTTGACTTGGCAGCCTCTGATTCCAATTTCAGTTGAAGAGCAAGAGAGCCCATAGTGGACCTGCTAGAATGGCTTGTCCTGCGTGATTTCAGGGACCTAGAACTTTTAGAAGTTGGTGTGAGTTGCTGTGTCTTTAACTGCTTCTGCCACCATAGCCTGGTATGTGAGATTTATGGCCTGTTGCCTCTCTCTTTGGGCCAAACTGTCTGCTGTACTTTTCCTGCTTAGAAATTGATAGTAATGTTCTGATTTTTGCTATTACTGGTTATAGGTTATTTGCAGCTTTTCAGTATTGAGGCCTACAGCTTTTCACCCCTTTGAAACCTCAAGCATTTCTTGCTCTACTTTGAGCCAGGATTTGTCCAGAAGAAAGAGGTATCTGTCTACATCTGTTTCATACTGATTTTTCGCTTTATATATAAGTACATGTGTCCTGTATCTTTCAGAATCGTTTTCACTTCTCATGTTGGCGTGTTCTGTGTTCTCTTCAGATTGCTCAGTTACTGCTTTGTCAGAATCAATAAAATCTGCCATGCTTGCACTAGTAGAATAAACCCCCCTTTTCTGTGTTTTTTTTCTTTCTTAGAACACCTTGAAGAAAGAACCTTGGCTTTGTGCCAATTGATGCCATGTAGAAACAGCAGGGGGGGGAGGTGAGAGTTCAGACATTTCTCTATTCTCCTGTGGCACACAGCACCTTTATCTATGAAGCCCTTATATGGAAATTCTTTTCCTTTCTTTTGTATCTTGCGGAGGGGGGGGGGGGGCTGCTTGCTCTGAGCAAAGCAGCTGGATTCAGATAATTGTTTATGCAACCTACACTGAAACTATGGGTCTAGGATATCTGGACTAATAATTCCACAGCACTTGACCTTGCTATAATGAGCAGAACAATTCACAATCTCTGAGAAACTTTCTTGAAAACACTGCTTAGCACCTTCTGACTTAATTAGAGCTGAAGCTGGCTTCAGAGTCCATTATATGCATTTTCAACTATTGTATGTATTTGATGGAAAGTAGCACTCCAAGTCTTTTTACCTTCAAGTCTTAGGCAAGCATTTATCACTGTTCTGCTACTTCACAAATGATTAACATGCAGTTTAAACCCAATACTGTAAGCACACATCACCCAGATGCAGTCTCAGTTCTTAAGCAAATCTTCTTTAATGTAATACTCATAATAAACAAAGAAATTCAACTTAGAGTTCAGTTGCTTGGACAGAATTATTGCCAACTGCATCTAGCCAACTCAGAGGCAAGGAGATGGCCAGAACCTCAGCCCAGCTGAGAGGAAAAGCTGTAACACTCAAAGAGGAATAAAGGGGAGAAACTCAGGGAAAATGAATTGGGAATAACTTGGCGAGATGCTGAAAATCTTGATGGAATTACAGTAAATTAAGGATGGATCAGCCCCTAGAACAGCTACTGATCCCAAAGGCATACTAAGAAGACTGAGCTCTCTCACACAGCCTGCAGGAACAGTGAGGGAGGGCTGGCCCTAGCTCACAGCTGAGAGCTAATATGGAAAGCTCACAAAGAGTCAATCACAGGATACTGCAAACTATAGGGGGGAGGAAAGCCCCAGTACACAGTAGTATCTATTACACTAGCCATTACAGTGAACTATACCAGCCATGGACCCTGAGGAAGTACCGAAACTCTGGCCACAGTTGGCCGTGGCTAGCGAAAAGCGCTGGACATCCTGAAAAGATAAGTTTAGCAGATGTTTTTTGATTTATTATAAATACAAGAGTATGCTTGGAGGTTTTTTTTTGCCAAAGATGACAGTAAGAGCTCCCTGAAGAGATTGGCTGTGTGCCTGAAAGAACGGAATCTGTTGAGGCTTTTTCCTCCAATTTTTCTTAAAGTGTTTAAGAAAAAAGTGTTCTGTATGAACTGTGCAGCTAAGTACTAGAAGATAAGGATTTATATTGAATGGAGATCCATTAGTAAACCATGAAACTTCTCTGAAGCAAACTTTTCTTTTGCACTTATGCCATTAATTTGGTTTTCAAAATGTACTTTGTGACCTACACATCCTGGTGGAGTGAACATTATATAGCTGATTTTAGTGTATTTTGTAAAATGAACCCAGCTGAAATAGTAACATAAATAAACCAGTCTTCTAGGAGTTGATTCCCTTGAATGACTCAGTACCCCATAAAAGTACACAAAATGGAATCCTCAATGGATATGCATTATTGTATTGTTTAAAATTCCTTGGCGTAAAGAGGGAGATGCATTTTATTCTGAGCTGACCTTTCAGCTCCTTTGGATTTTACCTAGCATTCTCATTTATAAGGAGGAGGCTCCTGCTGTGGATTTGGCTCCTAGGAGGACTGCCTCGATTGTGAGATTCCATACACTGTATGATCTCTATAGCTTTGGACTGGTTCATTTTTCTTAGGGGGTCACATGGTTATTGTTTCCTGAGCTGTGTTAGTTCCAGTAGAAATCCGTCAGTGAGGAAAAAGAATGTACAGTTTCATTGTTACCGCACAACAAAGGATGCTGATTGAATATAAGCAAACTTGGCTACACTGAAGTTAAAAATATTATTTATCATGAATTATTGTCACAAATGTTGTTTTGACAGGTTTAAGTTGCAATTATTTTATTTACATTATCTTTTAAATGAACACTAAAATATATCTGAGAATAAGAATATGAAAACATTTTACACTAACAGTGTATACAATAAAATATTTTGTCTGTTTTGTGTGAGACGATGGTGTTGACTGTATGTGTGTGTGTGGGGGGGAGGGGTGATATCTAAATTCCTTCCTGCTCCTTTGCACATCTAGTTCAATGATTATAGACATTGTCCTGGGGCTGTGACACCATGAGGCTTCATTTGTGATCACCTGGGGCTCCCGCCTCCTTACTGTCAACTCCTTAATATATATGTTCCTGCTCTCTAGATCAGGGCCGCCGGGGCCGGGCCCGGGACAAGGCCACCCCCGGGCCCCCCCCCCACCCGAGCTCGCCGCCCACCTGAAGTCGCCGGGGCCCCCTCCACCCGCTACCGGGCCCGGCACTAACCTTAAGCCTCCTTCTTTCACTTTGCGCAAGCAGCAGCTGGTCAGACCTCTCCTCCTTCCTTCCATGCCCCGCTCTTGCGGACGCTACGTCAGGTGAGGGTGGACATGGAAGGAAGGAATGGCCTGCCCTGCTGCTGCTTGCTCGAAGTGAAAGAAGGAGACTTAAGGTTAGTTCCGGAGTGAGGCAGGCGGTGCCACACTGCAGCGGCAGCGCCGGGCCCCTCCCGGAGGCCCGGGCCAAGGAACTTTTGTCCCCCCTGTCCCCCCCTGTCGGCGGCCCTGCTCTGGATCAGTGGTTGTCAGACTAGTCTTTAGGACACATCCAGCCAGTCAGGTTTTAAAGATATCCACAATGAATATGCGTGAGATAGATTTGCATAACCAGAAGGCAGTGCATGCAAACCTATCATTGTGGATAGCCTGTAAACTTGACTGGCTGAGTGTATCCCTAGGATTAAGTTGAGATCCACTGCTCTATAACATAACACATTTGGGAGTCCTTCTACTAAGGTGCACTGAAAAATGGCCTGCGGTATTGTAGACGCATGTTTTGGATGCATGCAGAATTATTTTTCAGCGCACCTACAAAAAATACCTTTTTAAAATTTTTGCCGAAAATGGACGTGCCGCAAAATGAAAATTTCCATGCGTTCATTTTAGGTCTGAGACCTTACCGCCAGCCATTGACTTAGCACTAAGGTCTCACGCGGTAACTTGACGCACGCCAGAAATTTAAAAATATTTTTCGGATACACGCTAAAGTGGAAATTACAGCGAGGGTTATGCAGTAACTGGGTGGTAACTCCAATTTGGCATGTGTTGGACGAGCGTAGGCACCTACACAGCTTAGTAAAAGGGCCCCTTGAAATCTTAGCTATCCAACAGGGGTCATCATTGTTCAGTGCTAGGGGCTCCCTCTCCCTTGGAGCATGGCCAACTGTTTCTGAAGTATACACATTTCTGACTGGCCAGAGGAGCACAAGAAAGGATGGGGAACTGAACCCAGGTTTTCTGCACAACAGTGTACAGCTCCACTACTGAGCTAGCCTGGCCCCATAGTTTATATACAGTATATATATAAAATTATAACAAGTGACAGAAGACAAGACTACTACTACTACTACTATTTAGCATTTCTATAGCGCTACAAGGCGTACGCAGCGCTGCACAAACATAGAAGAAAGACAGTCCCTGCTCAAAGAGCTTACAATCTAATAAGACTGATGTACACTGAAGGTCTCACATTTGAAGGACGCCATGAAAGTATTACCAGCATAATCAACGGATGGAGCTCACATGATGTTTAGGTGTGAAGTCTTAAGACATATTTGGAGTGCACACACAGTGTTTCCTTGAATTCTTGCAAGATGTTTTCTTCTTTCTGGTGCAACATAAAACCTACATATTGCCTAAATATGTAGACACATCTAGGCAAAAAAAAATATATAAGTAAGAGTCAGTCATAAAAATGGGTGGCAGAGCCAGTGGCAGGAGGCGGGGATGGTGCTGGGCAGACTTATACGGTCTGTGCCAGAACCGGTGGTTGGGAGGCAGGGATAGTGCTGGGCAGACTTATACGGTCTGTGCCCTGAAAAGGACAGGTACAAATCAAGGTAAGGTATACACAAAAAGTAGCACATATGAGTTTATCTTGTTGGGCAGACTGGATGAACTGTGCAGGTCTTTTTCTGCCGTCATCTACTATGTTACTGTCCAGCTTATAATCGAAAGTAATCGCCGGCTATTTCCCGACACAAATCGGGATATGGCCGGCGATTTCGCAAAAGCGGCGAAAAGCGTATAATCGAAAGCTACATTTGTGATAGCTTCGCCGCTTTCCCTTCGCCTCGCCGGCAAAAGTTCAAAGGGGCGTGTTGGCGGCGAAGCGAAGGCGGGACATGGGCAGGCTTGGGCGTGGCTACCAGATGGCCGGCTTTCGCGGATATTTCGCCGGGTTTACTTGGTCCTTTTATTTTCATGACCAAGCCTCAAAAAGGTGCCCCAACTGACCAGATGACCACCAGAGGGAATGGGGGATGACCTCCCCTTACTCCTCCAGTGGTCGCCAACCCCCTCCCACACTAAAATTATTAAAATACAAACCTTTTTTGCCAGCCTGTATGCCAGCCTCAAATGTCATACCCAGCACCCTGACAGCAGTATGCAGGTCCCTGGAACAGTTGTTGTTGGTTGCAGTAGACTGCAGAAAGGCACAGCCAGGCCCATCCCCCCCCCCTACCTGTTCCACTTGTGGTGGGTAATGTTGAGCCCTCCCAAACCCCCCAAAACCCACTGTACCCACATGTAGGTGCCCCCCTTCAGCCCTTAGGGCTAGGGTAATGGTGCACACTTGTGGGCAGTGGGTTTTGGGGGGGATATGGGGGACTCAGTACACAAGGGAAGGGTGCTATGCACCTGGAAGCTAATTTGGTTGTTTATAACAGATGTTTGAAGTGCCCCTCTAGGGTGCCCGGTTGGTGTCCTGGCATTTGAGGGGGACCATTGCACTACAAATGCTGGCTCCTCCCACGGCCAAATGCCTTGGATTTCACCGGGTTTGAGATCGCCGGCAGTTTTTTCCATTATCACGGAAAAACAAAACTGGCGATCTCAAACCTGGCGAAATGCAAGGCATTTCGCCGGGCCACACCGTATTATCGAAAAAAAAGATGGCCGGCCATCTTTTTTGAAAATATGGTTCCGGCCAACTGTTGCGCCACCGCCAAAATAGATCACCGGCGACCTATTTTGCCGGCGACGTTCGATTATTCCCCTCCACGTTACTATATAAAAATGTTAACAACATCAACAAAGTATCTTGAGGCTACTATATTGCTAATAGTTTTCTTGTACCTGCAGTATGATAAAATAACATTAAGAGGGTTTTTTACTAAGGCACGGTCACGTTACATGAGTGCTGAGACTTCATCTGCTCTCCTGGAACACATGAAATTTGGATTCAGATTTTAAAGGTAAATAAGTAGCATGGGAAAATGTTAGTGTGGCTACCCAACAAAAGCATCTGATTTGAATTTCGAAATCACTTAGGACTGTGATCTGAAAAAAAAAATCAGGATACCCCATAGTTATAAATAAGCTATCCTTCTTTTACAAAATTCTAATAAAACCTAATAATTTTTTTTAATGTCTTGCTTTAAAACATTTGCAAAGGTGTCTTGAAAGCACAGATAGACATCAGGGGTGGGGGAGCAAGGGTTCGTTCTGGTGGGAGGAGAAGGACCTAGGGCATTGTGGCCAGGGGGTAGGAGGGAAGGGGGATATTAGAGAGGCTGGAAGGGGGATCGGGAGGGTTTTAGAAAAAAGTAATCAGTTTTACGCGGGTGCTGGCCCAATATTCAGTGCCGGCAACCACATAGCTAAGTGGCCTAATTTAAGACAAATTAGTCCACTTAGATATGTGGGTGCTGGCATTGAATATTGCCAGCATCCACATAACCCCGGGATCCTCCCAAGTGACACCCCCAGCGCCGCCCCTGCCCTGCCCACTTTTTGGTTGGGTGGACTGTGAGGATATTCAGTGGCAATCTCCAGTTAAGTGCCGCTGAATATCCCTACTTAGGTGGCGGGAAGTGATTTAAGCGGGCAGGAGAGACTCCTGTCTGCTCAAATTGCTTTGAATCAGATTGGGTATCAGCAGAATACAAGAAAAGATTGTAATGTAATGTAACAAGCATAAAGAAGAAACTCAGGGGCCCTTTTACTAAGGGACGCCAAAAAATGGCACGCGCTGTGTGTGGCAAAATAAAAATCAGCGCGCCTTCATTTTGGGCCTGAGACCTTACCGTCACCCATTGACTTAATGGTAAGGCTTCACGCCCGCTTAGCGCCATGCTGTAGAAAATAGTAATTATTTTCTGAAACGCGTTTTGGACACACGTCAAAATTAGAATTACTGCCTGGGGCTCGCAGTAGCCGGGCGGTAGTTCTAATTTGATGCATGTTGTATGCAAGTAGGGGCCTACGTGTCTTAGTAAAAGGGCCCCTCAGGGACGTGACAGGACTTCAGCACCACATGTGCTCAGAGTCTGTCAGGTCCTTTCCCTTCTGATGCAAGCTTCCTATCAGGGGGTGGGAACAGCAGGCCTTGAATGCACATGGGTGCTCAACGGCCCCTGCTATGCTGAGAGTAGCTTGCTGTTCTGCCCTTGTCCTGTCAGCTATGGTATGAGGCGCTACTGTTCCCCTAAGTCTGTCTCAGTTGGCAGACACCTAGTGGATGAGCAGGCCCTGTTTCTACAAATATATAGTTGATTTTCCATGATTTCTTCAGCAAATTGTGCTTTCAAGACACCTTTGCAAATGTTTTAAAGCAAAACATTAAAAAAAATTATTAGGTTTTATTAGAATTTTGTAAAAGAAGCATAGCTTATTTATAACTATGGGGTATCCTGATTTTTTTTTTCCAGATCACAGTCCTAAGTGATTTTGAAATTCAAATCAGATGCTTTTGTTGGGTAGCCACACCAACATTTTCCCATGCTACTTATTTACCTTTAAAATCTGAATCCAAATTTCATGTGTTCCAGGAGAGCAGATGAAGTCTCAGCACTCATGTAATTTAAAAGCAAATCCAATTTATTCTTTGCTGGCAGATGAGGTCAAAGGTAACACTAAGGTGACCAGAGATATGAAGAAAGAAAGATGAATGTATCATGCCTCCTGGCTAGGTCTCTTCATTGTAAACTGTAGGGGTAAACAAGAAGAAAGAAGTTTCAGAGAACAGCAAGCGACTACCAGGCTACAAAATCAATGAAATCATTCCAGACTCCATAATTCCCGCCTAAGATGGAACATATGGGTTTACAATTTGTTTTATGTTTAATTTAATGTGGTACTGAACCAGAATAAACCCTGTTGGGTCTGAGATATCATCTTTGGCTTTAAAGGCATCACAGTTTGTCCACTGGTTTCACTGACAAGATAAATGCATGTTAGTTTCATTGCACATTCAGTATATAAGGATTGCAACAACAAACTATTTTTTGAAGAAAGACAGTTTCTTTTTGTCTAGCCATATTTACAATACTTGTTTTAAGTATGGAATTTTTTTTTTCTGAACTCTGCATTGTCAGCAGTCAGAATTTCCCCGGAGAATGCAGTAATGCCGAATGCATTAGTGTTAATGGTGGAGAGTATCTCTAGACCTACTGATTCCAAGGGGTTAATTAAAAAAGAATTATTCTTTAATTACTTCAAGTGTCAGTCTCAAAACACAGCAGGGATAGGCTCTTAGTAATAACTGGATCTACAGTACGATGCATGGTGATGTATGAGATGAGGCCAAACCAGAGAAAGTGATTTCAGAGATATACCCCTGGATTCTATATATGGCGATTGGAGTTGCATGCACAAATTTGGGCCTATACCCAACTTGCATGTGCAACTTAATTAAATAATGAGCCAAATAGTGTTGATAATTGGCATTGAACGAGCAATTATTAATGCTAAATTGGATTCAATTAGCAGTTACGTACATAAATTTAGGCGCCAGATCTGCACCTAAATTTTCTGTGAAAGTCTGAAAAGGGGGCAGAGAAATGGAAGGGGGTCATGTGCGGATCAGGGACATTCCTAGAATTTATGCATGTAGTTATAGAACAAGGGGGATATGCACCTAATTTAGGCACGAGGATTTATACCACGTTTCAATTGGTACATGCCTAAAGTTAGGTGCAATTCCTGGGCATAACCGCTATTCTATAAACCCCACCTAAATGTTGGCCCCTTTTACTAAGCGGAGGTAAGCTCAATGCGGGCTTACCGCTCACTAAACAGGAAGTACTACCAGGCTACCACAGTAGCCCGGCGGTACTTCCCACTCCTAGCGCCCCATCATATCCGGTGCTACAAAAATATATTTATTTTTGTAGCACCGGAGTGTACCCAGTGGTAATCACTGGTCAGTTACCACTGGGTTAGCACGGGATCCCTTACCGTCACCTCAATGGGTGGAAGTAAGGGCTCCCCCCGAATGGCTGTGTGGCAAGTGCTTTACTTGCCGCATGGCCATTTCCTGCAGGAAAGAGAGACTTCAGTCAAAGGGGGCCTTGGCGCTCGTGAAAAACACGCACCAATGCCAGTGCAGGGCCCTTTAAGCGTAGTTTATAGAATAGCACTGAGCATAATCTTTTTCAGCACCATATATAGAATCTAGCCCATAATATGTAAATGTAATATAATGTACGATCACAAATTAATGGAGAATGTGATTTTGTAAAGAAATACTGCTGGTATAGTTTAAGTCTGAAATATATTGATTTATATGATTTGATAGTCTTTAACGTTTGCTGTTTATTAGGGTAATGAGAAACTCATCGACATTATGAGGAATCCCTGGAACTGAAATAATTCGAAGACTCAATGACTATTTTCAAACAAGGAGCAGAATTATTTCATTCAAATGTAAAAAGTAGCTTAATAAACACTACAAGAACACTTCTAGCCCAAATATTCCTGTAAAGGCTGCCTATCATATATAAACAAATCAATGAAAAAGGGAAGAGGAGAAGCCTCAGAAAAACTCAGGTGGCACATAAAAAATTAGAGTAGTCCTGTGTTTCAAACACAGGCAAAAAAGCTTCAGAGAACGCCCATTACCAAGATCAGCTGCAATGAAACTGCTCCTTTTTTGTGATTATTGTCTAAGGGGCCCTTTTACTAAGCTGCGGTAAAAGGGGTCCTGTGATAGCGGCGGTGGCTGTTTTTGCCACGCACTGAGGCCATTTTGACCACAACGGGTAAAAAGGCCGAAAAAAGAAATGGCCATGTCATAAGATTGCATTTACTGCCAGGGGCGTAGCCAGACTTTGGCGGGAGGGGGGTCCAGAGCCCGAGGTGAGGGGGCACATTTTAGCCCACCCTGGCACCGCCGACCCCACCCCGGCACCAACTTTGCCGCCCCTCCCATTGCCGAACCCCCCCACCACCACCACCAACAACTTTGACCCCCTCCCGCCGCTGACCCTCTCGACCCCCCCTCCTGCTGCCAACCCGCCATCGCCTACCTTTGCTGGTGGGGACCCCAACTCCCGCCAGCCGAGCCGAGGTTCTCTTCTTCCCAATCCCGCGCAAGGCTTCGTTCTAAGCCTTGCGCGGGATTGTGAAGAATAGGACCTTGGCTCGACTGGCGGGGGTTGGTGTCCCCCGCCAGCAAAGGTAGGTGACGGCGGGTTGGCAACTGCAGGTTGGCGGCGGGAGGGTGGGGTCGGGCGGGTCGGCGGCAGGGGGGTCCAGGGGCAAATCTACAGGGGCCCAGGCCCCATGGCCCCATACTGGCTATACCACTGCTTACTGCATGGCCATGCTGGGGAACACTTACCACCACCCATTGAGGTGGCAGTAAAGGCTCCATCACTAACCTGACAGTAACCGACCAGTGCGAGGCGCTGTCCGATTATTGCCGAGTAACCCTCTTTTGATGACTTGGAAATAAAAATCATTTTACTTTTTATGTGGTCTGCTCTTTTTTCTGTTGTTCATCAAAATATTAGCACAGCTTTGTACGCTAGCAAGGATGTTGAGACCAAGGGGTGGAATTTATCAATATGGGCTACCATTAAGACATTTTACTGTTAACCCCAGTTACTATTGATTCAGAATATTTGTACTACTGCATTAAAGCAGACAAAATATTGCACACCTGCTAAATATAAATGTACTAAGGGCTCCTCTTACTGAAGTGCACTAACAGATTTAATGCATGCTAATGATTAGTGTGTGCTAAGGGCTAGATTATATATATGGTGCCTAAACAAATCAATGCTGATTAAGCTTATTCTATAATAAAATGCTTAGTTTATTTATTTATCGCATTTTTACCCCATATTATCCCGAGACTGACTCAGGTTCAATGTGGCTTACTTAACAATTAAATGAATGATACATATTAAAAATTACATAAACAGAATATAAAATACAATAAATAATGCTATAACATTGGCTTTGTAAAACAAATATACTAGTTAGATAGTTGATATCTCAGCACCAAAAACCACGAGCATCCATTTACACAAATGAAAATGTGGTGTAAATCCTGGTGCATCAATTTACATGCACTGTGCCACATTCTATAACTACGTGTGCTATAGAACGCCCACTTTCCTACCCATAACCATACCCTTTTTTGTCTGCATGTGTTAGAAGTTCAGTGCACTTTGTTACAGAATATGCTTAGTGAGTTATGGAGTCCTTTTACTAAGGTGCGCTGAAAATTGGCTTGCGGTAGTGTAGGCGTGGGTTTTGGGTGCACACCGATCCATTTTTCAGCATGCTTCACTTCACAGGTACTGGGTCTGTCCCCTTTGGACTCACAATCTAGGTAATACGTTGTACTACTGTTGCCTAGGCTTACACAGAGCCGCAGAGGGAATTGAACCTGGTTCCCCAGAATATCAATTGAATTGAATTGAACCCAGTTCCACAGGTCCGCAACCCACTACACTAAATTAGGCCATTCCTTCACTCCTACTTTATCACAGCCGAAGTTGCCATCTAAGCGTCACGCAACACATCCACACACATGAAACCATTTAAGGTAATTTTTTTCCTACCACCGATTTTCTAATCAGAGATCCCCTGTGTTCAACCCACGCCATTTTGAATTCTGTCATTGTTTTTGTCTCTATCACTTAGAGGGAGCATTCCAGG
Source organism: Microcaecilia unicolor (assembly GCF_901765095.1). Lineage (NCBI taxonomy): Eukaryota > Metazoa > Chordata > Amphibia > Gymnophiona > Siphonopidae > Microcaecilia > Microcaecilia unicolor. Next base: position 309,618,947 of record NC_044035.1, on the reverse strand, counting down.
CTTCCCTCCTGAGGGAGGTAGAGAATCGTTAATTATAATTGTATGCACAAGCGGTGAACTGAGGGTGGGGTGGTGAGGGCAGTCCACCCCGGGTGCATGCTGCAGGAGGGGTACAGGGAGCAGCCGTGTGGCTGTCAGCTCTGCTGGTTCCCTGCTCCCTCTGATGTTACTTCCTGTTCCAGGGCAGAGGGAGCAGGGAACCAGTGAAGCCAACAGCCGTGCGGCTGCTCCCAGCACCCAAGGAGATAAGAGCAATGCACCCGGGGGGGGGGGGTGTTTGTAGGTGATGTGCCGGGGGGGGGGGGGGAGACGCTGCACCTGGGGGGGCGGGGGGGCGGGGGGGGGCGGGGGTGCAGCGACGATCCACCCCAGGTGACAGCCAACCAAGGAACACCAGTGGTATGCACATCAATAAGTGAAACATTTTAATACTTAAAGCAATTTTATAAAGACAGATATTATTTTATAAAGGATCTATGTGCCGTTTATAATCTAGGGAGAATAGGCAAACACAAGTATGCCCATTCTGAGACATGTTTAATTGTATGCATGTAATTGCTGGTATGAATAAATACATATGTAAGGAGGTATGATAGAAGTCTATAAAATCCTGAGAGGAATGGAATGGATAAACACGAATCGATGTTTTACTCTTTCAAAGAGTACAAAGACTAGGGGACATCCTCAGAAGTTACTAAGTAGTATATTTAAAACAAATCAGATAAAATATACAGTATATTTTTCACTCCAGTGCAGAGTTAAGCTCTGGAACAGGTGACTAGAATCTTTAACATGACTTTCACGCAGGAAAAAGATGGTCCAAAAGTCAAAGGAAGGCTTTGACAAAGCAGTTAGCATAGCTGGGTTTAAAAAGATTTAGACAAATTTCTGGAAAAAAATTCATAAAGTGCATCTGTGGAAAGCTGCTATAAATCCCCGAGGAGAGGCAGCATGGAATCTTGCTACTTGGAATCCTGTCAGGTACTTGTTGACCTGGATTAGCCACTGTTGGAGAGAAGAGAAGAGGACAGGAAGAATGGGTTCCCCACAAAATAATAGATGGATACATGAAAACGTATCAATCAACTTTTATTTAATTATTTGTTTTCCATCGATGAATGATTATATATGTTGTTAGTAGTAATACTATATTTGTCTCTGTCACTTACATTTATAAGACTTCATGTCTTAATTAGAGATTTTACGTTAAATTTGTTAGTAAGTATTAAAGGTATTTTTATATATTAGACAATGTGGTTGTTTTATTTCTCTTATATGTTAACCCCTACTTTTCTGTGCATCTACTTTTACACACATGTAGCACTAGGAAATTTTTCATGAGGTCCTACTTGAGCCTGTAAAATGCTGTTCTACACTGAAGTCACTTACAAAATTACCCCCAGAATCCCTCAAAAACTCTTTATAGATGTCTGAATCCAAGATCACACATAGCCTTTAAAGAGTCTGTAAAGTGTTAAGATAGCTGACAGACATTACACCAAACTTCAATAATCTAAACTTTTATATATTTAATAGGTACATTTACATACAGTATAGCAAGTGAACATCTTCAGTTAGTCACAATATAATGTCTCCAGTTACAAGCTGTCATAAAAGTGAAATCTAACTGACAGCAATTAGACGAGTTTGGGTGGAACAATGATTGAAGCATTTCTGGTCATGCTTCCTACATTGTAGGAGTTATAAATCATTTGAGATCTATAACAGCAATATGTCTCTCTAACTCATTTCAGGAAAAATTGTTCTGTCTGCTTGTTTTGCTGGCATAAGTGCAATAGATTTGTTATCATGTATGTTAGCAAATGTTCCTGCATGGGGAATAGAGGAGTAGCTTAGTGGTTAGAAGAACAATGTTCTTCACTGGATGGAAACCAGGCAAATCAGAAGGAAACAGCAACACAGACAATTGTGGAGTACTAACAGTGTATAGAGCCACAGATGGAATAACAAGGCGAAGTCCAAATTCAAGGGAAGCAATGTATTGCACGACCTGACATGGCCCATGTTTCGGCGAATGCCTGCATCAGGGGTCAAAGATGAGTGGCAGTACAATATGCCTTCCTTGAACACCATGCACATCTGCAGAATACAATGCTGTCTGGTTTCCACTACAGGAAGCATGGCTTTAGCACCATTGTATTCTGCTGTCCTGACTTTACAGGACACAACTGAGAGTTGGACTCTTTCACCTTCTGATGGTCCTTTAAAAATATTGTTGAAAAAGTGATTCTAAGGGAACATTTTTGATTGAGTTCTGTATGTAGAGTTCCTTTGATGTAGCTAATCTGAGACCACATTTTTTGGATAGCATTCTATAACAGCAGTTGTGCACATACCAGCTATTATAGAATTCATGCTTAGTGTGCATCATCCTGACACCTAACTTTAGGTATCAAAGTACACAACAAAGTCCAAATAGCCAAAATAAGAACTAAGAGCTTTCAAAATCAGGACAAAGTCTCTTTAATCTCATAACTTGGACAATAATCTTCCAAAGTTGACCCGACATGGGTCGTGTTTCAGCCATTGTACAGTTGTATATAGCTGTGATATTTATTGAATGGTGGCATAGTTCAGTCTTGATTATCTGATGTAAATGGGACTGACCCATTGTTGGATAAGTGAAAATTCGGATAATATGGAAAACAATGGTAACCCCTTAAAAATGCATGGAAAAGATACTTTATGCATAAAGAACAGGATATTAACACTAACACTAATCAGCAATGAAAAAAAATGAAAAACATTGTACTGCAGGCAATTTGAGCACAAATAGAGTACAGAGCAGTAAACAGTACAGCAACTGTACAGCAGGCAATGTGAACAGAAATACAGAACCTAGCAAAGGAAACCATATTTATCTACTGTGTGTTCAACCTCACCAGAGTTGTATTCTACACCAGGTAATGTGAACCGAGCAGAGCTCACTGCTTTGTCTTCTCCAGTTAGTAACAGTCTGAAGCAGAAATCAATACAGCAGAAATGAAACTGGAAACCCTCCGGATCTAAGAGCGAGAGAATAAAGAAAGTGCTGTAAATTTAAATGAACAGGAATAGGTGTACATACAGTACTGTACTGCATTGTGCATAAGAATCTTACCATGGAGGAAGTGACATCACGGACTGGGATGGCTGCTTGAACGCAGAGCTCCGTTGGGGCTTTCATGAATGCAAGCAAAACCCATTGAATTCAGCAGCACCTTGAGGCGCGGATTGTGGGGGAGAGGTCCCAGAGTTATGCTGCTGAAGAAGGGGCTGGAATGATTCCGTTTTGTGCGGAGCAAAGCAGAAAAGCGCCGGCGGTTGTGGCAGGGCCAGAGCGGAGCGACGGGAAAGATGGCAGCAGTCCCAGCGGCAGTCAAGGAGGAGCAGGTCGCTACAGACTCAGAGGAAGCTGGCGAGATTACTAAGGCGGATGTAGTGGGCTGGTTCCAGGACCTGAAGGCCAATCTGGCAGGGCTCCGAAAGGATGTAAAGATCACCCTGAGAGAAATCAGGACTGAACTCCGCGATCTGGGGGCACGTGTTGCAGAGGTGTAGGAGGGGATGGAGACTCTTCAGCAGGACATGGGGAAACTCCATAAAGTAGTGGATACCGATGCAGTGGAATTGCAACAACTTAAGGAACAGGTGGAAGACCTGGAGAATAGGTCGCGCTGAAATAATTTGAGATTTAAAGGCATCCTAGACTTGGACATATTTAGCAATTGTGAAGCAGTGATTCGGGAGATATGTGGGTACACATTAAATCCAGAGGACGGTGGGCAACTACTGGACCTACGCATCCAAACAGCGCATAGAGTGGCTGGTCTGCAGCAAGAATCCAACCTGAGAGACATTGTAGTGTGCGTTGCGGATTTTCCCATGAAGGAGAAGATCCTGACTAAAGCGAAGCAGCAAAAAACGATTCTTTGGAAAAACTATAAGGTTGGAGTGTTTCAAGATCTGGCATGGACTCCTTTACAGAAGCGTCGCTCCTTCTGAGAAGTCATGATATTCATGCGGTCAAATGGGATTCGCTATAGATGGCTTTTTCCATTTGCAATGTGGCTAACGGTGGATGGGAAGTCTCGCAGAGTGAGGACCCCAGATGAAGCATGGTCTACATTGCAGTCATTGGGGTGTAGAGGTGTTCCAGGTCAGCAGGAGTTACTGGAGACAGCCAAGGAACCCAGAGCAGATTCCGCGTGGCAGACGGTGATGGATCGAGGAAAGAAATCTGACAAGAAGGCTTCCTGAAGGAAAGCAGAACAGTGCATGACTGATTGATTCATTGAGGACTTTTTGAAGATAAGCAACCAATTTCGGGGGTGCTATATGTAGGAGGTTGGAGGTGAGAGGGGTGGGAGGAAATGACACCTTGGTGAGAGTGGGGATTATGTGAGTTTGTTGGACGACTGAGAGGGGTATTGGGTGTTGGGAATGCAATTATGTGGATCTGGGGTTGGTGGGGTAGAGGGAGGATTGGTAGGAGTGCAAAGGCTGAATGAGAGAAGCAGATTGGGGGAGTACAGTGTGGGGGGAGGGCTATGGGTTAGAGTTTGAGAGGTCTAAGCCCCGGGTGCGTGCACTTTGTTCCTCGTGGGATGGCTGATCTTCTGGGAGAGAGATCGGCAAAGGGGAGGGGGAGGGACAGGGAGGATGGGGGTGGGGTGGGGATATGTTGAAGCAGATGGGATTGGGTTTGGAGCAGGGGTAGGGGGAGGGGATGGCTGTGGGGAGGGGAAGCAGGCATGGGGAGGAGGGTAGGGGGCGGGGGACGGTAGGGGAGAGTCCTTATTGGTGGGTACATGGAATGTAAACGGGCTCAATAATCCGGGGAAGCGTAGTAGAGTATTTAAGGAGTTGAGTAGGTTATGATGTTCTTGCAGGAAACACATTTAAGACCGAGAGATACTCATATGTTGCGTCATAGGCCTTTTCGGGAAGTAGTGGTTCATCAGGGAAAAGGGCCAAAGAGGATGGGGGGAGTGGCCATTTTGATACGACATACTTGTGGGTTTGCAATTCAAAAGGTGTTTCAGGATACTAGTGGGAGGTGTGTGGCCCTTAGAGGGTGGTTGCAGGGGAAGGAGCTGACACTGATCACTATTTATGCTCCGAACGTGGGGCAAAAGAACTTCTATTGCACATTAAAGGAAGAGCTTTTGGAATTTGTTGAAGGGCAGGTGGTGGTAGGGGGGGATTTTAATATTGCCCCCGATGCAAGATTGGACCATTCAGCAGGAGGAGGGCAGCAGAGTAGTCCTGGGTGGAAGGCAATGCTGCAATTTATGAAGGGGCTGGAAGTGGTGAATTGTTGGAGGTTGCTACATGGGGTGCAGCGGAATTATACATTCTACTCACATGCAGCGCAGACCTATTCCCATATAGATGGGTTATGGGTGCACTGCAATGGATGGCATATGGTGGAGGCGGCTAAGATAGAGACCATTTGTGTTGTGGATCATGCACCAATGTGGATTAAATTAATGAGGCTGGGTCAATGCAGGCGGCAGGAGTCTGGAGACTTAATGAGTCACTGCTGAGAGATGAGAAAGTGCGGGAAGATATTAAGCTTAATATTCAAGAATTCCGTCGCTTTAATGATAATGGGGAAGTAACTGATGGGGTGCTATGGGATGCGTTGAAGGTAGTGGTGAGGGGTGCCTTGATTAAATGGGGGGTGCGCAAGAAAAGGGAAAGAGGGCTATACTCGCTGACTTTGCATATGAGGTTAGTGAGCTTAGAAAAGTTGCATAAAAGACACCCTATGCCGCAGATATGGGAAGACCTTAAGCAAGTGAGAGGGGAAATAGCACAATTGCAGATGGCGGACGTGGATTTTATGAGAACTAAATTAAAACAGCAGTGTTTTGAGTTTGCCAATAAATCCAGTGCAATGTTGGCCCATTATTTACGGGCGAGGAGAGGGTTCTCCCTTATCCAAAAGCAGGTACATCGGCTGCAGATATAGCTTGTTATTTGGACCGGGTTCCATTACACCGATTGGAAGAGTCTGAAAGAGCTCAACTTGGGGAACCTATTAGAATAGGGGAGGTACAGGGAGTGATAAAACGGCTCCCTAATGGGCACCGGGAATAGATGGGTACACGGCGAGGTTTTATAAGTGCTTTGTGGAAGAGCTTGGAGATCTATTGGTGTGAGTGGGTAATGGAGTTTTGGAGGGTAACGAGCTCCCGGTATCCATGTCTAAGGCGGGGGTTACAGTCCTGCCTAAGCCGGGGAAAGATCCCACTGTTTCTGGTTCCTATAGGCCTATTTCACTCTTGAATATGGATGCAAAGATAGTGGCCAAGATCCTGGATAACAGGTTGGCAAGGGTACTGCCGAAATTGATTCATGTAGATCAATATGGATTTATCCCCAAGCGACAAGTCGGTGATAACATAAGGCGCACTCTCCATTTAATATGGGAGGCGCAGAGATCCCAATCTAGCACAGCTATGTTGGCTATAGACGCAGAAAAGGCCTTTGATAGGGTCAGTTGGGGGTTTTTATGAGAAGTCCTGAATCAGATAGGCTGTGGAGAGAATTTTGGTGCTTGGCTGGAGGCCCTCTATGCAGCTCCGAAGGCATGCATTAATATTAATGGGGGATATACATCTTTTTCCCCCATTGGTAGAGGGGCTAGACAGGGATGTCCTTTGTCGCCTCTCCTGTTCGCTTTGTACATAGAGCCTTTTGCGGAAATGATACGTCAGCACCCAGATATTCGGGGTATTAGGGTTGGGGGGATGGAACATCATATTGCTTTGTTTGCTGATGGTGTGCTACTTTATGTGGTGGATCCTGAGCAGACGCTACCTACGGTGTTGGAGATACTTAGACGATATGCTGGTTTAAAGGTTAATATGGATAAAAGTGAGCTGTTGGGAATTTCTTTAACCCACATGGAGGAGAGTAGATTGAGAGCACTGTATGCTTTCAAATGGGCAAAGCATCATATTCTGTATTTGGGGATTCAGATTCTCAAGGATCTCGGAAGGGTGTATAATCTCAATTATGGGAAGCTTATAGACCAAATTCGGGTGGAGCTATCCCGATGGAAAGGATTGTGGCTTTCTTGGTGGGGGCGCATGGCAGTAATGAAGATGAATATGCTACCTAGCTTGTTATTTTTGTTTCAGGCGCTGACAGTGGCGGTTCCGAGACGGACACTTAAACAACTGCAAGGTTTTTTGTCACAGTTTATTTGGGAGGGCAGACATCTCCGTTTGGCGGGATGCGTGTTGTGGGGGGCTCTTGAGAGTGGGGGCAGGGCGGTGCCCAATATTGAGAGGTATTATTATGCTGCTCAATTGCGGATGATTCTGGATTGGGAGAGGGGGAAAATAAAGCCAGTTAGCCAGGTGGAGCTGTCGTATAGTGGGGAGAAGTGCGGAGGAAATGGGGACAGGTGGATAGGGTATCTACACTTGCGCCCTTGCGATGGGAACCAAAATTTGGGGCGGGGAAAGAAAACGCTATATTTGTGTGGTAGGAACAGGTGGGTATATTGAATTTCTGAGCTGTGCTGCATGGGGGTAGAGTGGAGAATTTTGAGATGCTGCGCTCCAGGTATGGCCTGCCTGGGGGGGATATATTTTCTTATTTGCAAATACAACATTTTGAGGGGACATTAGGTTGGAGGGGGGAGAACCCTCAAGAGATGGAAAGTCTGGAAAACTTGTGGCTTTTATTGAGGAGGATGCCCAGACCTATATCAGTGATATATAAATTTTTTCAGGGATGGGATCCCAGACCATGTAGCTTTCAGGGGGATTGGGAAGCAGATTTAAATTGTAGTTTTTCCGATCAGGAGTGGGAAGCTATTGGTGGGAAGGTTCAGAATGCTTCAGTGTGTGTTTTGGTGAGGAAAATGCATATAAAGTTCTGACTACATTACACACCGGAGAGGTTGCAGCCGATGTACCCGGGTACTTCGGGTCTATGCTGGAGGTGTAATTCACAATTGGGATCATTTTTACATATATGGTGGACATGCCCCAGGGTGGTGCCCTTTAGGTAGGCTGTTATGAAGGCGTTGGTAAAGTTGATTGGATCATCTTTGGTATGCAGTCCTTTGGTGTGCCTCTTGGGCTTACATAATGAGAGGGACTCATGGGAAAAACGTAAATGGCTGCGCTGGGGTTGGCAGCAGCTAAGTGCCTCACAGCACAGCATTGGAAGAGGGCAGACTCCCCGACATTGGGTGATTGGAAGTGCAAATTGGGTCAGTTAATACAAATGGAGCGCCTAACGGCATACTGCAGGGAAGGAGTACTGCGACATAAAGGCGGATGGGCTCGATTACAATAGCGATTGACATGCAATTAGGATGGTAGAGTATTACAGAAGGTGGGTGGGTTTGGGGGGGGGGGGGGGGGAGAGAGAACGTGTCCCAAAGAATCAGGGGGCATTCTCAAGTTGAGCAGGGGCTGGATATGGTTGGTGGGCGGGAGAGGTGATGGTGTATATTATGGGCGCACAGTCTGTTTGGGGAGCGGAAACTGTTTATGGGACTATTTTGATAACATGTGTTGTGAAGAAGTGTATATAGTTCATAAGCTAGTTCAAGATGTTATAGTCCAGCAAATGTGAGCAAGATGTGCTCTTTGCAAAAATGACTGTTACAGCATCATTACAATAAAAATTTAAAGGAAAAAAAAGAATCTTACCATGGTTCGCTTGCTGTAAAAGCACGATCTCAGATCAAAAGTGGTTCCCTGGCAGGAAAAGCAGGCTCTCGGGTCATGTGGAGGGACATAATTGAATGGGGCGCCCAAGTTTTCCTGAGGACGTCCTCGCAGGATGTCCCGGCGAAGGGGCGGGGAAACCCGTATTATGGAAACAAGATGGGTGTCCATATTTCGTTTCGATAATACGGTCGGGGATGCCCAAATCTCAACATTTAGGTCGACCTTAGAGATGGTTGTCCCCTGTTTTCGGCAATAATGGAAACTGAGGATGCCCATCGCAGAAACGACCAAATCCAAGCCCTTTGGTCATGGGAGGAGCCAGCATTCATAGTGCACTGGTCCCCCTCACATGCCAGGACACCAACCGGGCACCCTAGGGGGCACTGCAGTGGACTTCAGAAATTGCTCCCAGGTGCATAGCTCCCTTACCTTGGGTGCTGAGCCCCCCAAAACCCACTCCCCACAACTGTACAACACTACCATAGCCCTAAGGGGTGAACGGGGCACCTACATGTGGGTACAGTGGGTTTCTGGTGGGTTTTGGAGGGCTCACATTTACCACCACAAGTAGGGGGGATGAGCCTGGGTCTGCCTGCCTGAAGTGCACTGCACTCACTAAAACTGCTCCAGGGACCTGCATACTGCAGTGATGGACCTGAGTATGACAGTTGAGGCTGGCATAGAGGCTAGCACAAAATATTTTTAAACATTTTTTGAGGGTGCAAGGGGGTTAGTGACCACTGGGGGAGTAAGGGGAGGTTATCCCTGATTCCCTCCAGTGGTCATCTGGTCAGTTTGGGCACCTTTTTGAGGCTTTCGAAAATAAGCCTGATAGTGCAGCATGTTAGGTCCAAAGATTTCTGCAAGAGCACTGCTCTCAGATCAAAAATGGTTCCCTGGCAGGAAAAGCAAGATCTCAGCTCAAAACAACTTTAATGTTCACTTTCTTTAGCACTTCCCTTCTGCAAACGTTTCAGCTCTATAGACAAAACAACTTTTTTTCCTCATTTGACTGGCCAAAAATTGCTGCCATGCTGTAAAAGCAAGGTCTCAGCTTAAAACTTTTTAATGGCAAAGCATGGATCGCACGCTTCTTAATGGCAAAGCATGGATCCCTTGCAGAGAAGCATGTTCTCAGATCAAACATAGCTTCCTTGCAACATATGATGCCAGAAAACAAAACGAGAAGCCATGCGCTTCTTAATGGTAACATAATGTCATCACTTGGGGGAGGGGGGTCTGTCGGATATGCCAAATGGTCAGATTAGCGAAGAATGGATGATTGAGACTGTACCGTATATTAAGTCTTGAAATAAAAATATAATTGCTTATCATACTTTAGGAAACAGGCCCCTAAGTTTTAAAAAGAACAAGCAAGGACTTACCACCAATCCCAAGCAATGATGGACTTGAAAGATGAAGTGATTAACAATAGCAAAGACTGAAAATAGATTCAACACAACCAAACAGCATATTTTTTAGCATCCAATTGACCTTTGACTTCTCCTACCATAGATAAAAGGTATGATTCTGTACTATGGTATTGGAAGAAGCCAAACTGCTGGGGGGGGGGGGGGGGCGGAGAAGTGAATTTGTTTTCTGAAGGAATGAGCATAAATTAGAGGTAAAACAGAGGTTAGATACGGGGAAGTAACTAATGTTTCACAATCAAGGCCATAGTGAAGCCAAAGGGTCAACACTTTAAACCACAATCAAAATGTTCTTAGAAGTCTTATTTTATTATAATATCAAAATGTTTTTTGGTTTACTAATATACTTCATTTTCATACCTATCCTTATTTTTACTTGTAAAAGTTTTTCAGAATCAACATTCCACTGGAGAACAGCTAATCCTTCCAAAGAAAAATTATAGCGTCATTTCTTGAACTAAACAAATTTCTGAAGAGCGTTGAACATTAGCTTTAATCCACAGGAGACTGGACCAACTTATTGGGGATGCTTGCAATTCTGTTTCAGGGACATAAAGGGCTTCACACATGAATAAGTGCTAAGTAATAATAATAAGCAGAGGCTAAAACAAACTACTGTTATCTGAAGGGTGTCAACACAGTCAAGATAAAGGACTGGGAGTTCTTCAAGTGAGTGGAGCTTGACAAAATCTGCACTGATGAATCCTGACACGCTGAATAAAATCGCTACATGCCTGCACCTAGGTCAAGAAACGACATTGTTTCCCTGAGCCACAGTGACAGCGAGGTGACAGAGATTAATAGCTTTGTATTGACTGAGCAACTTCCAGTTCCTTATCTTTGTCAAGTCAAGGTTCCCTCCAAGAGCTGAAAGTGTTATTAGACTTATAATTGCAAAGACATTTAAAGGGTTTCCCCTTAAGGGACTTCGAAATCCAATAAACCTTTCATAAAACCTCCAGCATTTGACTGCAAACCCCCTTGTCTGGGAGATAGGCAGGCTTCCAGGCAGAGCAGGGAAAAACCTTGAAGCCTCCTGCTTTGAATAATGTTTGATTTATGAAGTTGGTTTTGAATTGCTATCAGTTGTTTTATTAAAAATATATGAAAGAATGTTTTAAATATGACTGAACCCTGTTCAGCCTTGTCTTGATCAAGTGCTCTGTGTGTTCAAGCTGGAGGTCTTTTTCATTTGGTTTTTTTTTTTAAACACTTCCCATTTAGATTCATGAGGTTTTAGGAGAGCTGAATTTGCGTTGCTAATTTGAGAGCTTAACTCAATTTGGCCAAGTGAACCCCAGTTCCTCACTGATGCTTCAAAATACTTTTAGCATCCAGTTGGGATTTGTATCTGCTTTTCTTTTTTTTTGTAATTAGTGTTAATCCAAAGTCACATGATTATATCATCTGAATCATTTCTCCATGTTATACTGTGATTTTTTTTAAACTAGAAAACCCTTTTACTAAGCTGCACTAAAAGTGTCCAGTGCTATCCCCACTGTGGGTCTGTCCCACACACTGAGGTCACTTTAGCACAGCAGTAACCACACACTAATCAGTCAGTGCATGCCAACCTAATTGCACCAACCAATTAGCACAGAACACACCTATTCTTCACCCCGGACATGCTCCCAGAGCTAATTTTTTAGCACATAGGTAGTGTCGGGTGGACTGAGAGTAGTCAGGGCCCCCGGGCAGTAAAGGTCATTGGGGCCCCCCCTGGCCACTGCCCACCACCATACCACTGCACTACTGCCCCCTCCTGCACACTGGAAAAACAAAAGAGCAGATCGGTAAGAGAGAAATATTAATTTATTATATGACAAAAATATTCAGAATCAGCCTGACACAGGCCGTGTTTCGCCCAGCAGGGCTGCATCAGGGGCTATATAATATTTCTTTTACAGTCGAGAAAATATTAGTATTGCTGTATAAAATGTCCAGAAATTGTGGAAGCATATATCTTCAAAGGGTGGTTGAAAAAAACAGCATAACAGATAAGTCACAAAAGGCAGCGACTCTCATTTCAGAGTCGTGTGGGTGTAGGACAGACCTCACGTCGCTACCTTTTGTGACTTATCCGTTATGCTGTTTTTTTCAACCACCCTTTGAAGATATATGCTTCCACAATTTCTGGACATTTTATACAGCGATACTAATATTTCCTCGACTGTAAAGGAATATTATATAGCCCCTGACATAGCCCTGCTGGGCGAAACACGGCCTGTGTCGGGCTGATTCTGAATATTTTTGTCATATAATAAATTGATATTTCTCTCTTATCGATCTGCTCTTTTGTTTTTCCATTTTGGAGTTTGCAGACCGGTTGCCCTGTTGTTTTCTTGGCCCCTCCCGCACACTACGGCCCTCCCACATACCATCTATCCCTGAGCCAAACTGGGCCCTCCATGGTCCTACCTTGAAGGGCCCTAGTGGTCTAGTGGCTTCTTCATGGGCCACTCTTTCCTGACCATTGTCATTACTGTGCCCTGTGCTGCTGTGTTTTCAAAATGATTGCTGAGACTTTACGCAGTAGTTTCGTGGGTCTCGGCAGTCTCACAAGACTGCTGCAGGAAGTCTTGACAACCATTTTTAAAACATGGTGGGTGCCAGGCAGAGTAGCAGCAATGGGCAGGAAAGAGTGGGATTCTTTTCTGCCCCCCACAGAGGTCACTAGACCACCAGGGCCCTTAAAGGTACGACTGCCGGGGAGGGTTGTAGTGTGTGGTGGCGGCAGACAATCGGGCAGAGCCTCTGGGCCCTCGGGCACTGCTCGGTTGCCCAAATGGTCAGTCTTCCCCTGAGAAGCATGCGCCGATCCTGAGCGCACCCTGTGGTAGTGCTTTTTAACCTGCAGTAAAAAGGGAACCTAAATATGTAAACTAGCATCGATAACTTATATTATTAAATTTACACTTGCTATAAACATTTCATCCAGTCTGCTATTTTTTTTAAAAGGACCACTATTTATTGCTGTTTTTGTGATGATCATATTAAAGAGTGTTTAAACTAGCAGCTTGCCTGGAATAATTGCTCATATTTTGAAATCCCAGACTATCACTTTTGTTCCCCAGCCAAATGCATTGCCACATGTATATGTTTTCCCTGTGGCATCACACCTCTCAGAATCTTTCAATACTTTAATTAAGCTAAACATATTGGATCTAATAATCCTTTTAGAAGGCACAATAGTTTTGTATTTAATTGTCATGCCAGTACCAGCCATATGTTGTTCAGTCTAAAAGATGATTTTGATGGTTTAGGGGAAATGTAAAAATAGATTTGTCCTTATCAGGTTGCTGATTTCAGAGGTGATTGAAATTTTTAATGTCCATGAGTAGGAATCATATAGAGGGGCATAATTGAAAGGGACGCACAAGTTTTGTTGAGGACGTCCTCGCAAAACGTCCCGATGGAGGGGCGGGGAAACCCGTATTATTCAAACAAGATGGCCATCCCATCTTTCTTTTCAAAAATACTGTCGGGGACGCCCAAATCTTGAAGTTTAGGTCGTCCTTAGAGATGGTCCTTAGAGATGGTCGTCCCTAGACTTGGTCGTTTCTGATTTTCGGCGATAATGGAAACCAAGGGCGCCCATCTCACAAACGACCAAATGCAAGCCCTTTGGTCATGGGAGGAGCCAGTATTTCTAGTGCACTGGTCCCCCTGACATGCCAAGACACCAACCGGGCACCCTAGGGGGCACTGCAGTGGACTTCAGAAATTGCTCCCAGATACATAGCTCCCTTACCTTGTGTGCTGAGCCCCCCAACCCCCCCCCCAAAATCCACTACCCACAACTGTACACCACTACCATAGCCCTTACGGGTGAAGGGGGCACCTAGATATGGGTACAGTGGGTTAGTAGGGGTTTTGGAGGACGCCCATGTGTTAGGTATGCCCAAGTCCCGCGTTCGCTATGCCTCTGACACGCCCCCCATGAACTTTGGCCGTCCCTACAATGGAAAGCAGTTGGGAACATCCAAAATCAGATTTCGATTATACTGATTTGGATGGCCCTGTGAGAAGGACGCCCATCTTCCCATTTGTGTCGAAAGATGGGTGTCCTTCTCTTTTGAAAATAAGCCTGCTAGTAATATAGGACCAACTCTAATAGGGATTTATTCATTTAAAATAACATAACACTAGAAATTTTAGCCATATTGTTTTTCCGCTAGTGAAAAAAAAAAAAAAGAAGAGCGAAGCTGGAGAGAATTATAGAACCTCCGCCCTGATGAAGTTTCGAAACCTGGCCAAGTCAGTTGAAGTTCCTTATTTCCATTCTACTGCTGCCAGTTAAGTGACTGAATTTATCTTGCATTGCATTGTTGAAGCTAAGAAATAGATTTTGTTTTTTGAAAAATAAGAGTATTTGAAAAAAAAATGTTAGCTTTCTGAGAATAGATCACTAAAAAATTATTAATATAAAAAAACACACTTCACAGGATCAATGACGATCTACACTTGACCAGGGGCGTATCTGCGTGGGGCCACAGGGGCCTGGGCCCCCGCAGATTTCGCCCTGGCCCCCCTCCCCGCCACGGAGGAAGACGAAATATGGAGATTGCGGGTCGGACCTCGGCTGGCGGGGGTTGGGGCCCCCCGCCAGCAAAAGTAAGCAGCGGGGGAGGGTTGACGGCGGGGAGGGGGTGGAGAGAGGCGGCGGCGGCGGGGGGGGGGGGGAGGGAGGCAAAAATGTGCCCCCCCTCTCTGGCTCTGGCCCCCCTACCGCCGGATTCCAGATACGCCCCTGCACTTGACTGCCTGAAAACTGTCTGTTAAGCAGTCTGGTTGCATTAATTCTGAAGATCCTTAAAAAATATATATAAAAACATATATAAAAAAATATACATAAACTGCAAATAATTGATTGTTAGCACTCAATGATTGGCACTAATTGGTTTGTTGCATGCGCATCTCAGAATAGTGTGCAGTTTTGCACATAAAAATTTGCATGCCATTTATAGAATCTGGGGGTATATGGGTTTTAGACGGGCCTTTAACATGTGGTTATTCCACAAAGCTTTTAAAGGTGAATATGTTTTTAGTTACTATTGCTGAAGTTGATTAGAATTAGAAGGTTATGTCTAGAGACACTGTATAGGGGCAAACGTCTTTTCAGAGAAGCAATATGCATTAGGCAGGGCTCCATTTTGGAGTCTTAGGGGCCTTTTTTTACTAATGTTAAGCCCTTAAAACGCAGTTAGCATGCAATAGCCTACCGCACATATGCTTTAAAGTGTTTTGTGGTAGTTTGGCTGTTACTGCATATTAAACTGCATGTTATTGTATTTTTCTTAACGTATGGCATGGACAAAGAGGGGGGATGGAAGCATTAGGGGAAGGGGAAATGGGACTTGATATACCGCCTTTCTGAGGTTTTTGCAACTACATTCAAAGCGGTTAACATATATTCAGGTACTTATTTTGTACCAGGGGCAATGGAGGGTTAAGTGACTTGCCCAGAGTCACAAGGAGCTGCAGTGGGAATTGAACTCAGTTCCCCAGGATCAAAGTCCACTGCACTAACCAGTAGGCTACTCAACTATTCAAAGTTGTCAAAACACATGCAGACTGTGTAAAATTGCAGGAAGACCTTAGGATATTGGAAGACTAGGCATCCAAATGACAGATGAAATTTAATGTGGACAAATGCACAGTGATGCACATTGGGAAATATAATCCAAATCATAGTTATCTGATGCTGGGGTCCACTTTGGGAGTCAGCACCCAAGAAAAAGATCTTGGAGTCATTGTAGACAATGAGTTGCAATCTTCTGCTCAGTATGAGGTGGTGACCAAAAAATCAAACGCAATGCTAGGAATTATTAGGAAAGGGATGGTTAATAAAACCAAGAGCACTATAATGCTTCTGTATTGTTCCATGGTGCAACCTCACCTTGAGTGTTGCGTTCAGTTTTGGTCGTATCAAACAAGATATAATGGAATTAGAAAAGGTTCAAAGAATTGCGACCAAAATGATAAAGGGGATGGAACTCCTCTCATATGAGGAAAGGCTAAAGAAATTAGGGCTCTTCATCTTGGAAAAGAGATGGCTGAGGGGGGAAATATGATTGAGGTCTATAAATCCTGAGTGGTATAGAACGGGTAAAAGTGAATCGATGTTTTACTCTTTTAAAAAGTACAAAGACCAGGGGACACTCAATGAAGTTACATGGAAATACTTTTAAAACAAATAGGGGGAATTGTTTTTCACTCAACGAATAGATAAGCTCTGGAACTCATTGCCAGAGGATGTAGTAACAAAAGTTAGCGTATCTAGGTTTAAAAACGGTTTGGACAAGTTCCATAAACAATCGGTGAATTGGTACTCAGTTTTTCAATTTACAACGAACACTGTTATATCGGTATCAAGAACACATGCTCAGCTTATCTGGATTCCTCAAGGATTTAGAGCATCAGTATTATTTGTCGATTTGTATTATCAAAGATTCCTGATGCGGGCCAATCAGCCAAAACACAACCCATGTTCAGTCCAATAGTAGACAATCAATAAAGTTGTTATGCACTTTCACTGAAGTGATTGACATACAGTTTAAACCAGAATATAGATCATCACCATGAGAAAACTCAGAACTCTTGAACCAAAATCTTCTTTAATCAAACAAGGAAAATAACTTACAGTTCAGATGTGCTGGACAAGAGTTTTTGCCTTGCAATCTGTCTGTTCTCCACCAGCTCACTCTCCTTGCTAGAGAGAAGCTGGGAATAATTCAGCAACATGTTGAGTAATGATGCTGTTTATACTTTTACACTGATAAAATCCTGATAGTTTCACAGTAGCTTGAAGGGGGGCCATACAGCAAAATACAACATAGGCAGTTTCAGTTCACTGAGGAGACATGCAGACTAACTCTCCAGAACCGAGAGAAAGGGGGGGGGGGGGGGGTGGAGGGGAACAAGCCCAGCATGCACAGAGAACAAGGCAAGCCAATAGTAAGAGCCCCATAACAAACAGGAATCTGGGACATGTGCTCTGGAAGAGCATATTACAAAGAACTACAGGATTAGAGGGATTTACAGTTCAAAGGTACAACCTTATGTAAAGATACAGGCAATGTAATCTGTTACAAACAATGCTTAACATCAAACATATAAACGGCGAGTGACCGTACTCACTCGTAAATGCGCAGTAGAGACTTCCCTGTCTGTCCCACCCCCGCGTCAATACGTGATGACGGGGGGGGGGGGGGGGGGGGGGGGGTGGGTGGGACAGAAAGGGAAACTGCGCGAAGGGGAGGGAACTGCCAAGGTCGCCACCGCTACCCCACCCCCCGAGGTTGCCACCATTGGTATCCCCCCCGGAGTCGCCGCTGCCGCCACCCCTCCACCCGGCCGTCTCTTCGCTATTCAACTTATATCTCCGCAGCAGGCAGATCAGCTGAGCTGCCGTTGGCCTTCCTTCCCTGCCTGTGTCCCGCCCTCGCTGACGTTACGTCACACGAGGGCGGGACACAGGCAGAGAAGGAAGGCCGACGGGAGCTCAGCTGATCTCTGCCTGCTGCGGAGATGTAAGTTGAATAGTGAAGAGACGGGCCGGGTGGAGGGGCGGCAGGGGCGGCGAACTAGGAGGGAGGGGGCGGCGACCCACCAGCCCGTTTTAACGGGCTCAACGGCTAGTATATACATAAACAACAAGCATCCTGCTTTCATGCAAATGGGGGCAAAACAAAAGTTATAACTGCATCATTGGTGTCTTGTTGCTTTGTAGGTCATCTTCACTGTTTTCAGTGTGTCATATTTGTATGCATATATTTTACACATCCAAAATGTTCTGTTCAAGTGCCATGGATTCTTTTTAAAGCACTTATATGGTTGGTGCTGCTCATGACCATATACTGTAAGTGCTTTTGAATACTGACCTCATTATTAATGTTTGTGGTGGTATTTATTTAATATTTCTAGTGCAGTTGTTTAAAATTCAGATATTTGATAAACATCTTTACTAAAGTAGCAACGTGGGTTAATTGGCAATTTAATATGACACACTGTATAATAAGTTGTGATATATCGAGTTAAAAAGAAGCCATTGCTCCCAGGGAGAACTAATAACTTCTGGCCATGTTAAATCATGTTATGTCACAGCAACTCTGTCAAAAAACTCTGTGAGAAGTAGCAATTAGTCCTTGTCACTACTGAATTTAATTGTTTGCGCAAATCACATCTTACTATCTATGCAGTAATTAAAAGAAAACAACTTGCTTTGGAGCCCAGATATATAGCATGTTTTAGATACAAGAAAATAGCTCTTATATAATTATGTGTGGATATGCATATAGAAAATGTAGAGGTACCACAAGATTATACTTCTTTTTAAGCACTCTGCACATAGACATTCCCAAGAGTATAGTTTGGAAAGAGTTGGAGTGGAGTCAAAATTAGGGATGTGCATGGCCCAAATAATTTAGCTGACTCATAGTTTCTGAATTTTTCTCAATTTTCTTTATATTCCCACATATATGCTTTAAATGTGTATGTTGTGGAGGTAATTTATAAATGGGCTTCTCCTTTTAGACACCCCAGTACCACACAGTGAGAGTCTATTTTATATTGGCACCTGGGTGCCCAGATGCTGTTATAGAAAACTAGCACAAGCTGGTATCGGGATGCCTCAAATCTAAGGACCCGCATTTACACTGTGAGGGCTAGATTCTATATAAGGCGCGGTGAGTAGCGTGCATTAAATTGTGCACATGGCCAATTTATGCATGCTACTCAACTGAGTAACGAGCCAATTAGTGATGATAATTGGCCAATAATAACCAATTATCAATTAATTGGCAATAATTAGAATTTACGTGCACTTCTTTTTAGATGTATTCTAAAAAGAGCCACGCGTAGCTGAAAAGGGGGCATGGCATGACCATGGGACGAGTGTAGGCATGTCAGAGCATCAATCAAATTTATGTGCATTGTTATAGAATTCGGGGGAATGTGCATACATTTAGGTGCGGTTATTTACACTACGTTTTCAGAAGCATAAATGGCCGTGCCTGCATGTACGCATGTTCCCCTGGCCTGTGCACTATTATATAAACTGTGTCTTACTGTAGATGTGGTTTATAGAACAGTGGCATAGCTAAGGATGGGCCTGGGTGGGCACACGCCCACCCATTCTTGCCTCAGGTCCACCCAGTCAGCAGCTCATGAGGCCCCCAAAACTCTTCAGTGGTGATGTATCACTACTCTCTCTCCCTCTTCTCCACTCGTGGCCTGGCATCTGCCTGTCTGTCTCTGGAACCCCCCTCTTAGTCTACCTCAGAGCTACTGCCAGAGGCAATTCCTATAGGCATGTGTGCTGACCCTGCAGGCATTTCTCAATGATGTCACTTCTTGTTTTTTTGGCTGGGACGTGGTAGAGAGAAGCCTGCAGGGCCAGCGCAGGTTGACTATAGGAATTACGACAGGCAACGGCTCTGAGGTAGAACCTGGGGAGGGGTTCAGAGAGAAACGGGCAAATTTCGGGTCATTAAAAATAAAAACTCTATATTATATGTATGTACAGGGGTGGGGTGGGAGTGGGGGTGGGAAGGGCCCACCCAGGTTCACTCTCGGCCCACCAAAAATGACAGGTTTGCCTACTCCCCTGTTATAGAATAGTGATACGTACATCAGTGGCGATCCTAGCCAGCATGACACCCGGGGCGGATCGCCGATGCGCCCCCCCCCCCCGGGTGCAGCGTGGCCCCCTCCCTAGTAAAATGACACCTCCCCCCGGTGAAATGACACCCCCCCCGGGTGCAAGCCGCTGGGGGGGTGCCACGGCGCGCGCCTGTCAGCTGAGTTCGCTAACTTCGCTGCAGCTCCCTCTGCCCCGGCTGGAACAGGAATTAACCTGTTGCGGGGCAGAGGGAGCTGCAGCGAAGTTAGAGAACTCAGCTGACAGGCGCGCGCCGTGGCACCCCCCAGCGGCGTGCACCCGGGGCGGACCGCCCCCACCGCCCCCCCCTTGGTACGCCACTGACGTGCATTATTCTGACATATCTACATTTTAGACACCATTACTGAATCTGGCCTTGAGTGCCTAAATGCAGCAAGGGCACGTATATCTTACAGTATTCTGTAAGTGGTGTGCAAAAGTGGCAGCACGGCCCGTTCCCCTCCCATGCTCCACCAATGTGAACACCCTCTTTGCACATAGGTTCTATGCCACGTATGTGCACCCTTGCAGAATAGCCTTTAACTGTTTTGCTGCCAATTATGCACGAAAGTGCACACTTACTCATGAACATGCAGCATTTTACTGTTTTGTTTCCACACAACTGCTCCCTGCATCACTCTCACCTCCTGGGGATGCAGGGAGCAGTTGTGCGGCTGTCAGATCCTCCAGTCCCCTGCCCCGGAACAGGAAGTAACGTCAGAGAGAGCAGGGAACCAGCGGAGCCGACAGCCACACTGCTGCTCCCTGCACCCCCTTGCAGCATGCACCCGGGGAGGACCTCCTCCACCACCCCAACTGCCCCGCCCTTGGTCAAAAGTACTTGATTTATGTACACAAAAGAGGTTGTAGTCAGCTCTGTTATTTCACAGGCTTAGTCCTTTTAAGTAGAGTCTTTTTTTCTCCAATACAGTTCTAGTCAATATTCTTCATGGGGCTGACTCCTAGCAACTAATGCCATTTCAGGTCCCTTCTGGACACACATCAAATTTATATACTTTAGGAATACTTTTCAAGGCTGAGGTTCTCTCCTACCTTGGCAGTCTTCTGTCCATGTACCATTAACTCCTGGAGGCTGACTTGACTACTAACACTTTCCCACTTGCCCCCAGGGGAACACGTAGCTCTGGCTATATTTTTTCCCAAAAAATTCCTTAGAGTAACCCGATGAAAGAAGTGCTATACCACTTTACAGCAGCATCATTGCCTGCATGAATAGTGGAAGATATCTGAGGGTTCTCTACGTGAAAAAAAATATATGCATGAGTTTATACTGGTGTGAGCTGTGACATCAAGTATTTTTTACAAGATTGGTGGTTTTAGTCCTGGTTTGTGTGCAATTCATTGAATGTTACCAGAGACATTGATATTGTGGATACGTCTTATATTTTTTTCCCTGGCACTCCCCTCAGGTACTGTAGCCTCAGTTTCCACTCCCTTAGGCCCCAATGATCAAAACTCTGGCGCAGTTCCGAATATTGCCGTAAAAATACACCAGAACAGTGCAGAAAAACAACGCCCTAATGCTCAACGCTAAAGAGATTCAAATATAGGCACGCTTATAGCGTTGAGCATTAGGGAGTTTGGTGGGAGGATTGTGCTTTGGTGCATGCACAGACGAGTCCTGCGGTAAGTTTGGCTCCTGTGTGCATGCGCCTGGTAAAACCTGAATTGGCGTCTGTTTTCTGCGGCCTAAATATAAGCATTTTTAATATTTCTTTTCCTTGGACACTTATATTTAGACACGGGAAACAGATGCCAATGTGTGATTTTGCTTGGATCTGCTGTTTCTCACAACCAGCGCTTAAGGGCTTGTGCGGGTTTCTTTTTGCTTTCAAAAGCAATCAAAACCAGCAGATTTTGCAGAAAGAAACATGAGAATCATGAGAATTCCTCTCTTCCAACACTCTAACGCCTGCTTTGACCTGGTGGTGTTTTTTGCAATAGTAAGGCAGTTCTGTTTCAGGTGCTCTTTTCTGAGCATTGGGGAGAAATGCAAAATGACCTCATTAACATGAGTTTGACTACATTAGCACGCTACTTGTGTTGTCTGCACACTCATTTGTTCCTGTGCTCCAGGCCTCTGAACATTTTGCACAAGTAAATGTGGGCACTAGTATGGTGCTAACAGCCTGAAGCACCTGCGTTTACTTTTGAGCACCAGGGCTTTAGAGACCTCTTGACTCGGGACCTTCCCTGGTGACATAATGCAAGCTACAGCAGGTTGAACTTCCTGGTCTTTTGTTCCATTTGGCAGCAATAACATATCAGGATGATGTTCCACGAAACATTGTTTAATTCCAATTTACACATTGGGAATTTAGCACCTATTTGTTTTGAGGAAGATATCCTGTTAAGACTGGCCATTAAGGAGTGTCGGTGGGTGGCTTTAATGCAGCTTAATATATTAAACCCACTGGTTCATGGTTCTGAAGTTTACTGTATTGAAATTCACCCACCTGATCAGTTGCCATCATAAAATATATCAAATATCACCAAACGTGTAATAATAATGCCTTTCTTTCCTTTATTATCCTAATGGAGAAGGCTGTGACTCTTGAGACTACAGTTCATTTCAACTCACTTTTGGGACCTTGAACACATCAATTAGTTTTCCTGTACTCTGAGCAGGATTGCAAGCATTTCTGAGAAGAAACATTATAGACATATAACTTATTGTACACTACACTATGTACCCTGATAAATTCTATTGCCATTGTGCTACTATTTGCTACTATTTATCTAGTGATATTGGGATGACAAGTGAGGTGATCAAATTTGCAGATGATAAAAAAACTATTCAAGGTTGTTAAAACATGTGGGAACTGTGAAGACCTTAGGAAATTGGAAGACTGGGCATCCAAATGGCAGATGAAATTTAATGTGCACAAATGCAAGGTGATGCACATTGGAAAGAATAATCTGAACTATAGTTACCTGATGCTAGGGTCTACCTTGGGGGTGAACACTCAAGAAAAAGATCTGGGTGTCTTAGATAATACACTGAAATCTTCTGCTCATTGTGTGGCAGCAGCCAAAAAGCAAACAGGATGCTAGGAATTATTAGGATAGGGATGGTAAATAAGACTGAAAATACTATAATGCCTGTGTATCGCTCCATGGTGCATCCGCATCTTGAGTGTTGCATTCAGTTCTGGTCGCCGTATCTCAAAAAAGATATAGTGGAATTAGAAAAGGTTCAAAGAAGAGTGACCAAAGATAAAGGGGATGGAGTTCCTTTTGTATGAGGAAAGGCTAAAAAGGTTAGGGCTCTTCATCTTAGAAAAGAGATGGCTGAGGGGAGAGATATAATTGAGGTCTACAAAATCCTGAGTGGTATAGAACGAGAAGAAGTAAATCGATTTTTTACTTGTTCCAAAAGTACAAAGACTAGGGGATACTCGAGGAAGTTACATGGAAATACTTTTAAACAAATAGGAGGAAATATTTTTTCACTCAAAGAATAGTTAAGCTCTGGAACTCTTTGTTGGAGGAGGTGGTAACAGCAGTTAGCATATCTGGGTTTAAAAACGGTTTGGACAAATTCATGGAGGAAAGGTCCATAGTCTGCTATTGAGACAAACATGAGAAGCAACTGCTTGCCCTGGGATTTGTAGCATGGAGTGTTGCCATGATTTGGGTTTCTGCCAGGTACGTGTGACCTGGCTTGGCCACTGTTTGGAAAACAGGATACTGGGCAAGAAGGACCATTAGTCTGACCCAGTATGGCTACTCTTATGCTCTTATGTTATGTTAAATTAAAAATATGTACATTGACTGCTGTTTCATGCTCAACTATGCTGTTACTTTTTCCTGCCCTGCTATATCTGGAAGATAAATAAGTGGGGAAAGAATAAAGAGTATTTCTTATGCAATTCTTTCAAACTCCTCTGAGTATGTGTGTGTCAGGGATGTATCCGTTCCTCCAATTTGGGAGGATCCCAAAGGTGGACTGGGGGAGCAATGCATTCCCTCCCTCCTTTCCCCCCGGGTATGCAAAACATAATACCTTTCCTGGAAAGGATGCTGAAGCCCTACCAGCCAAACCCCATCCTCATCCAGCTGCAGTACAGAAGAAGCCAGTGGCGTGCTTCTTGCACTACCTGAGCATGTGCAAGGATTTCTGGAGTCAGTGGCTGGAGGCACGCTTCCAACTTCGTCTGTACTACAGCAGTGTGAGAAGGAGGGGAGCAGCTTGGCAAAAACTTTCTTTAACTGGCAGGGATTCAGCATCCCCGCCAGCCATTTAATGGGAGCTGCACATTTGGAGGGGGTGTGAGCCCATAGTGGGGGACCCAGCCCCCCCCCCACCCATGGCTACATCACAAATGATTGGGGTGCTAGACCCAATGGAAATTACCACTCCCTGGACAATGTCAAGGAGCTTGTTCAATATTGGAGGGTCACAGCACCCATAGAGCTGGCCTCTATGTATGTGTGTGTATCTCTTTTTTTATGTTGATTTGTTTTGTGTATGTGTATTGTTTCTGTTTTGTTTATATGTGTGTATATATATTTTTGTGAGCTGGTATGCTTGTGTTTTCATATATATGCACCTGTGTTTGTGTGTTAGTACACTGTAACGGATCCCTTGGCTGTGTCACCGCACTGGAACCTTGTTAGGACCTTCTCGTCTCCTTGGGTAGCTGGGACACAGGAACCAGTCAAAACAAAAACACAACGACCTAGATACCAATCCAGTCTGGGATTCTTTTGCTTCCTATCACAGTATTTCCCAAATAAAGCCAGCGTCAGGCACAGTTCCACTCGCCTGGCTATTATGTCCTTGCATAAGACAACCCTCACCATTTCTTGGTATGAGCAGTTCTGTTGTAATGCACAGAGCTTGTCCACTGCACAGTTCACAAAACCCTTTAAAAAAACAACAAAACAAACAAACAACAACAAAAAAAATGGAGAAGAGAGCACTCCATCTCTCCCCCTTCAAGTAAAGTTCAATCAGTAATCAGTTCCAATCCTTCAGTTAGCATATTTGGAGGAAAAGTTCATAATCTGTTATTGAGATGGACATGAGGGAAATCACTGCTTGTCCTGGGGATTCATAGCATGGAATGTTGCTACTAATGGGGGTTTCAGTCAGGTACTTCTGACCTGGATTGGCCACTGTTGGAAACAGGATACTGGGCTAGATGGACCATTGGTCTGAACAAGTATGGCTATTCTTATTTTCTTATTTATTTGATCAAATGATCACTGGAGAGATTAAGGTATGATCCCCTCTTTACTCCCCCAATTGTAACTGACTTGTGGTAGAAAGTGCCAGCCCCTGAAAACTCACCAAAAACCTACTGTATCCACATATAGGCATAAGGGCTATAGTAGTGGTGTATAGTTGGGTACAGTAGGTTTTTGGTGGATGTTGGAGGGCTCTCCATACAATATGTTAATGGTGAGACATGTATCTGGAACCTTATATGTGAAGTCCACTGCAGTGCTCCCTAGGGTGCTCCACTGCTTGGAATGTCTGTGTGGCCAGTCTACTAAGAATGCTGGCTCCTCCTACATCCCAATGGCTTGATTTTGTGTGTTTTTCACTTGGACTTTTTGTTTTCTGAAAATGGACCAAAAAGATAAATGCACAAATTCTGGATATTTTAAGCAAACGTCCAAAGTCAGACTTAGATATTATATTGAAAATGCCCCTCCATGTAACTTTATAAGTCTATGTGATTTGAAAATGAGCACCTTAATGTAATGGGGGTTTTCTGAAGAGTTGTGGGGGTAATTTTAGGGGTGGGCCAGTTGTGGGGAAAGTTATTTGAGGTAGGACTGTGTGGAAAGGTCATTTTTTGGGTTGGGGGCAGTTTTGAAAATGCAGATACATAATATTGACTGGCTTACCTCTATCCACATGTTTGTTCACCCCTTCAAAGAAATGTAATAGATTGCTGAGGCAAGATTTCCCTTCACTAAATCAATGTTGACTTTGTCTCATTTGAGGAGCAAACCTGAGTTTCTTTTGGATGCTGAATTTCTCATAAGTACCAGAGAGAAAGAGGTTGTGGCACTCAGTGTGGAGGTCTACTGTTATAGAAGTTTATGTGAGAGGAAGCAAATAATTTCCTCACAAATTAAGATAAGATGTTTAATCATTGAATTATCTGCTTGAGTGAAGGCGCTGACTGATGCCAGAGAAAAGACTAGAAAGCTGTGGTTGGTTTTCAGAGCTTGGATTTGATCACAGCCTGGCAGTATTGTAGGCTGGAAAGTCCTGCAAAAATGGATAGCTTCAAAGTCATCGAATGCTGTCTTAGGGAGGCTTGGAGTGATTCTTCCTCAATAAGAGGAACAATTTTATATTTAAAGCTTGAGGAAATTTCTTATGCAAGTGAACAGAGTGAGGCAAAGGAAAAAAAATTGTAGTGTGAGAGTTCCAGATGTTATCAGGGAGAGTGTAAGCAGTGTGGTGAGCTCAGAGATACTTATCTGATGTTTGAGTTACAGTTTTGCTGACTTGAAGTTTTATGGTTTAAACCGTATAATATATTCCTGTGAAAAGAGAGAATTGAATGTTATGACTTGAGAATTTGGTTTATGATGAAAATTATTTGACAAATCACGGGGTAATTTTCAAAACAGAAAAACGTCCACAAAGTGGCTAAAAGCGGTTGATATTGATGAAGGTATAGACCAGTGATTCCCAATCCTATTGTGGGGGAACCTCAGCCAGTCAGGTTTTCAGGATATCCACAATGAATATTCATGAAATGTATCACTATACATTACCTTCTTGGTATACAAATCTATCTCATGGTTAGTCAATGCAGATATTCTGAAAACCTGACTGACTGACTGACTGACTGACTGGGGTTCCCCCAGGACAGGTTTGGAATCACTGGTATAATCACCACACTATAAATGCTTTTAAGAACTGTGAATTATTAGTTCAATATTTAAGCAACTTAGGGTGCACAGTAGTTAATACAAAAACTAATGATGGAAGTAGAGTTGCCTAAGCCCAGGCACATGTGCCTTTCTCCTGAAAATTAACTGAGAGAAAAAGCAGCCTGGGCTGTGTTTGGACTGTGGAACTGTGAAGAGCAAGGAGGGGTTTCTTAGTCATTTGCTGCCACAAAAGCCCCTCCCATAAGAGAAAACAGAGAACTGTGCCTTGGGGATTAGAATCCTAAAGTCTGAGCAATTGTGCAAGCCAAAGCTGCACAGGGCTCCCTCTGCCCCCCCCCCCCCCCCCGTGACTATAAGCACCTCCCTCCATGGGCCTACCTTAAAAGCCCTGGTGGTCTAGTGGCCTCTTTGGTGCAGGAGTGACCCCCCTCCCACTCACTCCTGCCCATTCTGGTTTCACAATCAAAATGGCTTCCGTAGCTTCCTGTGGCAGCATGCAAGACTGCCACAGGAAGTTGCAGCAGCCATTTTGAGATTGGAACCAGCATAGGCTGGAGTGGTGGCAGCAGCTGTGAAAAAGTACAGCCCAGAAAAAGGTGCTGGGACTAGTACCATGTGTTGCAGGACTATGAACTTAAATGGTTATTTTCTTTTTTCCTTGTTATAGATTGTGTGTTCTTTGTAAGAATAAAGGAGAAAGAGAATTGAACATTCGTGTAAGAGGATTTCATTGGGAGTGGAAAAGGCTTCTGAAATCTGTGCCAGTTGCTGCAGACTCACGGGCTGTATGATATAATATATAAAGACAAACATAAGTGTGAATAGAGAAGCCAAACCCCCCCAAATGTAAATGGTTATTAACACAGCTGTTCAGTTATTGACAGTGTTATATAGTAACTAAGTAAATGTAGCTAGTTACTGTACTTAAGTAAAAATTTTGCCACTCTTGTAAAGAAGTACAGGAAGCATTTCTTACTTTTACTTTTACAAAAGTAATAATTTCACTAATTTTTACTACTTTTACTCAGTTACATCTGATGCTTGCAGTTAAAAGTAAAAGCAGAAATGAGACATAAATGAGAATGCCTCAGTAAACCTAATGAAACAGCAAAAACTGGAACAGGATTTTGCTATTGCAAACCTCATCATGCAAACAGTGGATCTTCTCATCTTAAATTTTTCTGTTCAGTGAATATAGCCTATGAGAACAGTGGAGTTGCCTGGGTTTGTTAAGCTGGTCACAGGTCCCCAGCCAAATAGAACACTTTGAATCAGAGATGAAGCTGAAGCTGGTTGCAATTCTTGGTGAACAGATATGTCTCTACCACAACAGACTTCTGGTCAACCCATGGGAAATGACCGTCTACTAGATTGATAGTCTTTAGAGAGGAAGTCTGCTTGTCTGGCCTTAAGACTGAAGAGTTCCCATACATTTGACATTCTTGCATCAGTTCTTGAACATATTCAGAGTTTGCCAACAGATGAAAAAATTGTTAGAAGAACAACAGACAATGATTACAGCTTTTTGAAAACTCCTCTATAATTGGACAGAATGATAAGTACATAAGCACCACCATACTGGGAAAAGACCAAGGGTCCATCAAGCCCAGCATCCTGTCTCTGACAGCGGCCAATCCAGGCTTCAAGAACCTGGCAACCCCCCCCCCCCCCCAAAAAAAAAAGAATAATGTTCAATGGACTTTTCCCTCAGGAATCTGTCCAAACCCCCTTTAAATTCCGTAAGGCCAGCTGCTGTCACTACATTCTCCGGCAATGAGTTCCAGAGTCTAACTACACGCTGAGTAAAGAAACACTTTCTCCTATTTGTTTTAAATCTACCATATTCTAGCTTCATCTTGATGATGATAATGAAGATGCAAGTGATGAATTAGTTAGCACTAGTTCTAATGCAGATGATAATGACGACGACGATGATGATGATAAAGTATTTTTTGCTATACAGAAGTCATATTTTTCAGGCTAAGATTCCCCTGATCAATACCTGTAGATCCAGTCAGACATCAGAAATATTGTAGCCTGGCCTGATTTGAAGGAACTTTTTATCAGTCTGAACAATCCGCTTCCTGCTAGTGCAGTTGTTGAATACCATTTTAGCTGTGCTGGTTTAATAATGACGCTCGCATGAGTGAGAGTCATTATCAAAATATAGTTTTCCTAAAAAGAAAAGTACATTGAATTTTAGAGCAATAGAGTTGTGTGAATAAAAATGTTAACAATAGCTGTATTCATTGTAGGAGGAGTAGCCTAATGGTTAGTGCAGCAGGCTTTGATCCTGGCTAAATGAGTTTGATTCCCACAACAGCTCCTTGTAACCTTGGGCAAGTCACTTAACCTTCCATTGCCTCAGGTACCAAAAAATTAAAAAAAAAACCCGCCCTTAGATTGTGAGCTCACTAGGGACAGAGAAAGTACCTGCATTTAATATGTACAGGGCTGCATACATCTACAGAGTGGAGGAGCAGCCTAGTGGCTAGAGCACAAGTCTTGCAATCCAGAGGTGGCCAGTTCCAATCCCACTGCTACTCCTTGTGATGTTGGGCAAGTCACTTAACCCTCCATTGCCTCAGGTACAACCTTAGATTGTGAGCTCTCCTGGAACAAAGAAATATCCAGTGTACTTGAATGTAACTCAACTTGAGCTACTACTAAAAAACATGTGAGCTAAATGGAAATTACAAAAAAAAAAAATCTAGTAGCAATATAGAAATTATTAGTAGGATCATTGTAGTTAAGGTATATTAGGCAATAACTTTTTTCCTTTCACTTAAGTACATTTTTTTAATATGTTCTTCACTGTACGTTTACTTAAGTATTAAAAATATGTTTATTTTTACTTTTACTTAAGTACTTTGACCAAATACTTTGAACAGCACTGGTTATTGAAACCCATTCTACTTGCTTACATCTACTAGCCAAGAATACTGCAATTTATAATGTTTGCAATTTTACAAAATTGCCTTTGTTCCTTTCAAATAATGCTTTTGCTTGTATCATTCTCTCTCTCTCTCTGTAAATAATGCCTTTTTAAAATTTTTGCCAAAAATGGATGTGCGGCAAAATGACCTTACCACCAGCCATTGACCTAGCGGTAAAGTCTCACATGATAAACGGGTGGTAATGACCTGTGTGCGTCAAATGCCACTTGGCACGCGTCCAATACGCGCATCTGAAAATAACAATTATTTTGCGGACGCGCGTATTGGATGCGCCAAAAATGAAATTACTGCAAGACCCACACGGTAGCCAGGTAGTAACTCCATTTTGGCACACGTTGGGCACGTAGACGCTTATGCGGCTTAATAAAAGGGCCCCTTATATTGCTACAGGAGCCATGAAGTTTTGGCTGGTGATTTCCTTCTGAGGGGTACAGAAGTGTCCTTCTGGTCATAGCTGCTAGTTTGACAGTTCCCTCTTACCCTGCTCATATTGCATTATATATCTATCAAAAAAAAGTGCAAATAGTTTCTCTCTAGCACACATCTTAAGCCAGTAATGTTGTGATCAAGCAATTTTAATTCCTCCATCATTCCCCGACTATTGGGACCAAGAAATATAAGCATGCTGTACATTGAAAGTCATCACATTCCCCAGCTGATTCATCTCTAAAAACAGAGAAAATGAGCACTGTACTTTCAGATCTGCTGAAGTAGTTCTATGGAGTCACTCATAGATGGCTAGAATTAAATTGGACTGAGTGGTTTTTCTGAGCGCAGCACCTGTCATATCTTGTCTTCTCTTTGTAACTTCAAAGATATGAAAGTCATAAAATCAAGCCCAGAATGGGTCAGAAGTCATCAACTTGCCTGATTGATGCTTTGTCACTTTTTGGTTCATCACCTCAGTCGAATTTCCCTCTGTAAAGTTTCAGTGCCCTTACCATGACTGTTTTGATATGTGGGTTACAGGGGATATGCTGACCTAAGTACGATGCCAGAATCCAAGCTAAGCTTCTGGGATGTAATCACAATAAAAGATTTGATATTACGCTCACTCATTATAATTGTCATATTTTTATGACCTCAGAAGGGCCTAAAATATCGTTCAAGAAAACAGTTTTTGCTGCTGCTACAGAACAATCTTTTTAATGAGCACCACGGTAAAGAAAAAGTGCCTTGCAGGAAAAGGTCCACCTTTTCTCAGAAATGAACCAGAGGTAGAAGTTTTATATAGAATGATAGAGAAATATGTAGTTCTCCAGAGAAGAAAGCATATATCAGTGTCCTCAATGTAAGTTATAAGACAATTTAGGTGCTAGCAGAGGAAAAAAAAAAGAATGCTACAAGTCTAGGACTTTAGCCCCTCCAAATCCAAGACAATTTTGAGTGAAGCTGACATTTGGAGACCCCATTGAACAACTGTAGAGTAATATTTAAATACAGTCATGTGCTAAATGAAATTTTACCCTAACAAAACATAATGTGAAATTGGAATATTTTATTCTTTTGCCAGTGATTCAAGAGATGATAAAGACATCAATCTCAGCTAATAAGAAGAGGTTCATGTCAGTTAATGAAAAGCTGTGGTGATGCATGGTCTCTCTGAGCTGCTGCTACTACTACTACTTATCACATACGCAGCACTGTACACTAAATATGTATGAGAAAGTCCGTGCTTGACAGAGCTTACAATCGAATTAAGACAGAGAAACAGGACAAATAAGGGATAAAGGAATTGCTTACAGATGTGGGTACTGAACAGGTGAATAGGAGTTAGGAGTTAAAAGTAGCCTCAAAAAGGTGGGCTTTTTGCCTAGATTTGAATAGGGCCAGAAATGGAGCTTGATGTACTGACTCAGGAAGTCTATTCCAGGCATATGGTGCAGCAAGATAAAAGGAACAGAGTCTAGCATTGACAGTGGAGGAGAAGGGTATGGATAAGAGAGATTTACCTGATGAGTGGAGTTCCCAGGGAGGAGTGCAAGGAGCGATAAGAGTGGAGAGGTAGTGAGGAGATGCAGAGTGAATGCACTTGTAAGTCAATAAGAGCAGTTTGAGCTACATCCAGAAATGGATAGGGAGCCAATGAAGTGTCTTGAGGAGAGGGCTAATATGACCATAGCGACACTGGCAGAATGTAAGTCATGCAGCAAAATTTTGAATGGATTGAAGGGGACAGAGATGGCTTAGTGGGAGACCTGTGAGAAGCAATTTGCAGTATCCTATGCGTGAGGTGAAAAGAGTGTGAATAAGGATTTTGTAGTGTGTTCAGAAAGGAAGGGATGAATTTTCGTGATATCGTAGAGAAAGAAATGACAGATTTTAGCAGTCTGTTGGATATGTGCAGAGAAAGAGAGAGGAGTCAAAGATGACCTCAAGGTTAGAAGCTGATGAGACAGGGAGGATGAAAGTGTTATCCAAGGAGATAGAGAATGAGGGAAGAGTAGAGGTGGGTTTAGGGGGAAAGATAAGAAGCTCAGTCCTGGCTATGTTTAGTTTCAGATAGAGGTAAGACATCCAGGCAGCAATGTCAGACAGGAATGCTGAGAATTGGGCCTGGATTCCTGCTGAAATTTCTGGTGTATAGAGGAAGATCCGGGAGTCATCAGCATAAAGGTGATACCGAGGAGATCAGAGCACCAAGTGAATAAGTATAGATGGAGAAAAGAAGAGGTCCCAAGACAGAGCCCTGAGGTACCCCAACTGATAGTGGGATAGAAGTGGAGGAGGATCCACCAGAATATACACTAGAAGTGTGATGGGAGAGATATGAAGAAAACCAAGAAAGAATAAAGCCCCCAAATCCAAGTAAGAACATTGTATCAAGGAGTAGGTGGTGATCAACAGTATCAAAAGCAGCAGATAGATCGAGAAGGATGAGGGTAGAATAGAAACCTTTGGATCTCGCCAGGAACAGGTCATTGGAGACTTTGGCAAGGGCTGTTACAGTTGAAAGCAGAGGGCAAAAGCCAGATTGAAGTGTATCAAGAATAGCTTGAGATGAAAAAAAGTCCAGACAACAGCAGTGAACAGCACGTTCAAGTATCTTGGATAAGAAAGAGAGGAGGGAGATGGGGCAATAGTTGAAAGGGCAGGTAGGGTCCATTGAAGTTTTTTTGAGGCATGGTGTAATTGTGGCATGTTTGAAGATATCAGAAACAGTGGCAGTGGAGAATTAAAGACTGAGGATATGACAGATAGAAGGGAAGACAGTAGGAGAGATAGTGCTGAATCAATGGGTGGGAATAGGATCAGAGCAAGAGGTAGTCAGTTTGGAGGAGGAAAAAATTGTGCAGCTTCCTCCTCAGTGATTTCAGAAAAGGAAGAAAAGATGGCATGGGTTGAAGGAGGGTTGACAGGATGGACTGGGGGAAGAAGAGGAGCAGGTGACTTGGTTGAGAATTCAAGGTTAATTTTGTGAACCTTGTAATGGAAGTAACGTAGAGGGGCATAATCGAAAGGGACGTCCAAGTTTTATTGAGGACGTCCTTGCAAAACGTCCCAATAGAGGGGTGGGGAAACTCGTATTATCGAAACAAGATGGACGTCCATCTTTCGTTTTGATAATATGGTCAGGGATGTCCAAATCTTGAAATTTAGGTCATCCTTAGAGATGGTCGTCCCTAGACGATAATGGAAACCAAGGACGACCATCTCAGAAATGACCAAATGCAAGCCTTTTGGTCATGGGAAGAGTCAGCATTTGTAGTGTACTGGCCCCCCTGACATGCCAGGACACCAACCGGGCACCCTAGGGGACACTGCAGTGGACTTCATAAATTGCTCCCAGGAACATAGCTCCCTTAACTTGTGTGCTGAGCCCCCCAACCCCCCTAAAACCCACTACCCACAAATGTACACCACTACCATAGCCCTTATGGGTGAAGGGGGCACCTAGATGTGGGTACAGTGGGTTTTGGAGGGTTCGCTATTTCCTCCACAAATGTAACAGGTAGGGAGGGGGATGGGCCTGGGTCCGCCTGCCTGAAGTGCACTGCACCCACTAAAACTGCTCCAGGTACCTGCATTCTGCTGTGATGGACCTGAGTATGACATCTGAGGCTGGCAAAAAATATTTTTAAAGATGTTTTTTGAGGGTGGGAGGGGGTTAGTAACCACTGGGGGAGAAAGGGGAGGTCATCCCCGATTCTCTCCAGTGGTCATCTGGTCATTTCAGGCACCTTTTTGTGCCTTGGTCGTAAGAAAAACAGGACCAAATAAAGTCATCCAAGTGCTCATCAGGGACGCCCTTTTTTTCCATTATGGGTCGAGGACGTCCATGTGTTAGGCACACCCAAGTCCTGCCTTCGCTACGCCTCCGATACGCCCCCTTGAACTTTGGTCATCCCTGCAATGGAAAGCAGTTGGGAATGTCCAAAATCGGCTTTCAATTATACCAATTTGGATGACCCTGGGAGAAGGACGCCCATCTTCCGATTTGTGTCGAAAGATGGGCGTCCTTCTCTTTCGAAAATGAGCCTGCTAGTAATATATATAGTAACATAGTAAATGACAGCAGATAAAGACCTGTACGGTCCATTCAGTCTGCCCAACATGATAAACTCATTTTACATGGTATGTGATACTTTAAATGTATACCCGAGTTTGATTTGTCCTTGCCATTCTCAGGGAACAGACCGTAGAAGTCTGCCCAGCACTCTTCTTGTACTAAAAGTTCTGAAGCTAATGTCGAAGCCCCTTAAAATTTACACTCAAGCCCATCCAAATCTATTCAGTCACAATCAGGGTGTAGACCGTAGAAGTCTGCCCAGCATTGGTTTTGCTTCCCAATTACCAGCGTTGCCACCCATGGATCCATTCCTTTGTAACAGGATTCCTTTGTGTTTATCTCACACATGTTTGAATTTCATTACCGTTTTCATCTCCACCACGTCCCATGGGAGGGCATGCCACATATCCACCACCCTCTCTGTGAAAAAATACTTCCTGACATTACTCCTGAGTCTGAAGAGAAAGTGAAGGGGAGTTGGAGGTGAAGGCACTTTGAGGAGAGAGTTCAGTATGGCAAAGAGACGTCAAAGATTTCAGCCAAGAGAGTTTGTCAAATGGATGTAGTAGAAATGTTTGGCAAGTGAAAGAGCAGACTGGAAGGAGGTCAGCAAGAATTTGAAATGTATGAAATCAGCATGGGCATGGGATTTTAGCCAAAGGCGTTCAGCAGATCAGGCATAGGAACATAGGTAGTGGATTCTAGAGGTCAGCCAAGGCTGGGATTTGGCACACCTTACAGAACAGGGAATGGGAGGAGTGAGAGCATCCAGACAAGTGTCCATAGTGCTGATTTGAAAGATGCTGGGACAGACTTAGCTGTGCCCTCTGATTTACTTTTGTCCTGACTTATTTCAGTATGTATCTTGTCCCAATGTTTCTTCCTTCTCAATTGTGTTTCCAGCTTAATTAGAACCATACTTCATACTTGATTATCTAGAATTAACCCCTTCTCGTTTCTCTTTCTCCGCCCTTTTCTAGTTAAGTTATTGCAAGAATATCTTTGATCAGAGGCCCCAGATTGCTGCTTCTGACCCTTTTCCAGAGTTTAGCCACAAAGAAATCTACGTGAAGGGGCATTAATCGAACGGCGCCGGCCATCTATATGGCCGGCACCGTAAAGCGGTGGCCCAACTGTATTATCGAAATAAGATAGCCGGCTATCTTTCATTTCGAAAATACGATTGGAGCTGGTCAAATCACAGCATTTGGGCAGGCTTTAGAGATGGCTGGGATCGGTTTCCGTCGATAATGGAAACTAATGCCGGCGATCTGAAACCCGGCCAAATCCAAGGCATTTGGTCGTGGGAGGAGCCAGCATTTGTAGTGCACTGGTCCCCCTCACATGCCAGGACACCAACCAGGCACCCTAGGGGGCACTGCAGTGGACTTCATAAATTGCTCCCAGGTGCATAGCTCCCTTACCTTGGGTGCTGAGCCCCCCAAATCCCCCCCAAAACCCACTTCCCACAACTCTACACCACTACCATAGCTCTAAGGGATGAAAGGGGGCACCTACATGTGGGTACAGTGGGTTTTGGGGGGGGTTTGGAGGGCACACATTTACCACCACAAGTGTAACAGGTAGGGGGGGATGGGCCTGGGTCCGCCTGCCTGAAGTGCACTGCACCCACAGAAAACTGCTCCAGGGCCCTGCATACTGCTGTCAGGGAGCTGGGTATGACATTTGAGGCTGGCAAAAAAAGATGTTTTTGGGGGTGGGGGTGGGAGGGGGTTGGTGACCACTGGGGGAGTAAGGGGAGGTGATCCCCGATTCCCTCCGGTGGTCATCTGGTCAGTTGGGGCACCTTTTTGAAGCTTGGTCCTGAAAAAAAAGGGACCAAGTGAAGCCAGCGAAATGCTCATCAGGGCCGGCTTTGTTTTTTCCATTATTGGGTGAAGCTGGCTATCTCATAACCACGCCCCCGCCCGCCTTATGTACCCTGCCGAAATGCCCCCTTGAAGTTTGGCCGGCTCCGCGACAGAAAGCAGTTGAACCCGGCCAAAATTGGCTTTCGATTATACCGATTTGGCCGGGTTGAGGAGATGGCCGGCCATCTCCCGATTTGTGTTGGAAGATGGCCGGCGATCTCCTTTGAAAATAAGCAGGATAATCACCACTAGCATTCACACTAAGAGCTGTGTTGCAAAATCTAAAAATAAAGAGTATAAAGTAAAAGAAAATTAAAACTCTCCCTCGTGATATTAATGAGGTAGTGCTAAAATTACCAAAACATGAGGGAAAACAAGGCTATGACCTTAACATTTAAGGGTGTTAATAATATGGCTCATGTTTATCTTGGGGAATGTCTCACTCAGTGCTTTTTTTGTAGGAAAAAAGGTACCGGTACTCATTATGCCACATCTAGCGTTCTCCCTTGACCCAGCTCTCTGGTCACCCAGTCAAAGAAATTAAGCAAATTTGTCTGGCAAGACCTGCCTTAGTGAAACCATGCTGCCTCAGGTCCTGCAATCCATTGAATATCAATGACTCATCCTCAGTCATTCTTAAAGAGATGTTGTTAGGCCAAGCTTGTACCAGAAACTGAATGGAAAATTGGAGATTAGAAAATATTTCTAAATAATTCTACATGCAGAACTTTAGAAGCTCAAAAAAATGTAAACCTGCAAAAGAAAGAGTTTTTTCAAATGTTATTGTTTTCCTATATGTTACTTCATCTTCCCCAAAGTACAGCCCTGAATCACTCAGGGGATCAATAGCACAACCGCTGAAATATTTTTTAGATGTCAGGCGCCATCAGTGTAGAAGCAGTCAACTTCATCCCACAACCTTGAGTATACTGGTCTTGATGCAGTGAAAGCCAACTGATATCTCACTTTGGGTTTCCTATGCCCTAACACACTGAACTAAAGCTTATTCCATGGGGTTGGACCCATGAGAAAAGTCTTTGATGTTGGTTACACATTCTAAGTTTCTGCTGCAATAAATATACTGATTTCTTTACATGAACAAATATGGTTTTCCATACTTATCATTTTAGTAAAAAGATTATGCTCTGCTGGCAGCATTAATTATTTTTCAATATCGTGGGAGGAGCCAGCATTTCTAGTACACTGGTCCCCCTGACAAGCCAGGACAGCAATTAGGTATCCTAGGGGGCACTGAAGGGCCTTCATAAAATGCTCTCATGAACATAGCTTCCTTACCTTATTTAGATTTTGCTCACCAGCAGTAGCTCAAGGTGAGTTACATTCAGGTACTCTTGATATTTCTGTGCCCCAGGAGGGCTCACAATCTAAGTTTGTACCTGAGGCAATGGAGAGTTAAGTGACTTACCCAAGATCACATGGAGCAGCAGTGGGATTTGAACTGGCCACCTCTGGATTGCAAGACCAGTGCTCTAACCACTAGGCCACGCTTCCACACCTTGTGTGCTGAGCCCCCCCCCCCCCAAACCCACTACCCCCAACTGTACACCACTACCATAGCCCTTACGGGTGAAGGGGTGCACCTATATGTGGGTACAGTGGGTTTGTGGTGGGTTTTGGAGAGCTCACTGTTTCCTCCACAAATGTAACAGGTAGAGGAGTATGGGCCTGGGTCCACCTGTCTGAAGTGCACTGCAGTACCCACTAAAACTGCTCCTGGGACCTTCATGCACTGTCATGGACCTGAGTATAACATCTGAGGCTGGCACGAAATATTTTTAAAGATGTGTTTTGAGGGTGGGAGGAGGTTAGTGACCACTGGGGGAGTAATGGGAGGTCATCCCCGATTACATCAGGTGGTCATCTGGTCATTTTGGGCACCTTTTGTGCCTTATTCATTAAAAAAAACACGTCCGGGTGAAAACGTCCAAATGTTCGTCATGGACGTCCCTGCTTTTTTCAATTATGGGTCAAAGACGTCCAAGTGTTAGTCATGCCCAAGTCCCGCCTTCACTACACCTTCAACATGCCCCCTTGAAATTTGGACGTCCTTGTGATGGACTTCAGTTACAGACGTCCAAAAGTGGGTTTCGATTATACCGATTTGGACGTCTCTGGGAGATGGACGTCCATGTTCCGATTTATGTCGAAAGATGGACGTCCATCTCTTTAGAAAATGAGCCTGATTGTAATCACATAGCAGTTAATGCATGGTAAAGTACTGCAGCTTAACAGTTATTACAGCTGTGGTATTAACTGCAGCTGCATTATCTGCAATGCAGGGGGTAATTCTTTATAAATTGTCTAAAGTTAAGTGCCGGGATGATGTGCACTACGGCAAATTCTATAACTGCAGTTGTGCGTGGAACTGCCATTACAGACTACTAGCATAAGTCTGCGGTTACTCGCATAACTTTAGGCTCGAGCACATATGCCAGCCAAATGGCTCAGATGCCTAGTTACAGACTTGTTCTTTTTGTGTACAGGGTGGGGTCCTGTCTTTTCCTCTCCCTTAAACTCTCCCTTACACCCTTCCCTCTCCCTCACTCTTGTATCCTTCCTCCCTTTCCCCTTGTCTTTGTGCCTAGTAGTCCCCACTTCTGTACAGGTAGCTCCTCCTCTTATTTATTTGGAGGGATGTGGGCTCTCTGCCAACCCTGGATCTCCAATCCACTAGTGCTGCTTTTTTTCTTTGGATGATGGAGGGCCTGTGTTTCCTGTCAGTTCTGCTCCTCTGTTCCAGTACTTGAAGAATTGGCCAGGGCTCACGCTGCTTCTTTGACCTGCACAAGACCAGAAGTCAATGGTTGGTTGACATTATCCCACAAATTCTGTAAAGGTTGCCCAAATATGGGCATGGATCTGAGATCAACATGAAAACTAATGATTTAAGAAGCCTCTAACAATCAATTATTGGTGTTAATGGCACTAATTTAGATGTATGCGCAGAACTGATTGTGCGCTACTCTATTACGCCTTATGCCCATAGTGTCTTATGTGCAACCCAAAAGGGGGTGTAGCCATGGGAAGGGCATGGATGGATATGGGGTATTCCCAAAATGGTGCAGTGTTGTAGAATACCGGGATTACGTACCCAACTTGCACGCCAGGATTTACAGCAGGTTTCGCACTAAGCACTATTCTGTAAGGGTGCTCAGCCCATAGCCTCTTTTATAGAATTGTGTGTAGCACAGATTTTTCCCATCATTTAAATTTCGGCCCAATTTACTGAACCTGGCCCTATCTATGCTTCAGTGAGGCAGGTGTTCATTTAGAGGTTTTTTAGATATAAATGAAAATCAGAAGCTCTAATTATGAATATTGTGCTTTAAATTTATTTTACTCAAGACTTAGGGGAAATTCTATAAAGTATGCACTAACAGTTAAGTGCCAATTGCTTGTGTAAATTAAGTGACGTGTATAACTGGCATGCTCACTTATGCCAGGCTGGTATAAGCACTCAATCCTAAGTGAATATGCAAGTATCTACCCTGTTAAGATAGTATGCTAGAAAGGAAAATAGGCACCTTCATTTCTTTACAGAATAGAATCCCACCAGGTGCACTCTAGCACCTAATGATGTGCATTTACCGGTAGTTATTTAATTCAATGATCGAAGCAGGAAAAAACAGTGAGGCAGTGGAACAAGGAACCAGCAAAGAACCATGCTGGAGGGTCAATAAATCTTTACGTCACAATTCATAAGTCACTATCCGCTTTATTTTCGAAAGAGAAAGACACCCATATTTCGACCCAAATCGAGAGATGGGCGTCTTTCTCCCGTGGGTGGCCAAATCGGTATAATCGAAAGCCAATTCTGGGCATCTTCAACTGCACTCCGTCGCGGAAACAGCCAAAGTTGATGGGGGCGTGTCAGAGGCGTGATGAAGGCGGGAATGGGGCGTGTTCCTCAGCCGAACAAAAATGGGCGGCTTTCGCCGATAATGGAAAAAAAATAGCCGTTTTTAGCGAGAATTTAGGGCACTTTTTTTGGACCCTTTTCTTTCACAAACAAGTCCAAAAAAGTGCTCTAAATGACCAGATGACCACCGGAGGGAATTGGGGATGACCTCCCCTGACTCCCCCAGTGGTCACTAACCCCCTTCCACCAAAAAAACCCCCAACTTTTAAAACTTTTTATTTCCAGCCTGTATGCCAGCCTCAAATGTCATACCCAGCTCCCTGACAGCAGTATGCAGGTCCCTGGAGCAGTTGTTAATGGGTGCAGTGGACTTCAGGCAGGCAGACCCAGGCCCCCCCACACCTGTTACACTTGTGCTGGTTAATGCTGAGCCCTCTAACCCCCCTCCCAAAACCCACTGTACCCACATGTAGGTGTCCCCTTCACCCCTTAGGGTTATGGTAATGGTGTAGACTTGTGGGCAGGGGTTTTGGGGGGGATTTTGGGGGCTCAGCACACAAGTGAAGGGTGCTGTGCACCTGGGAGCTCTTCTACTGTTTTTTTTATTAATTTGTAAAAGTGCCCCCTAGGATGCCCAGTTGGTGTCCTGGCATGTGAGGGGGACCAGTGCACTACGAATCCTGGCCCCACCCACGACCCAATGCCTTGGATTTGTTCGTTTTTGAGATGGGCGCCTTCGGTTTCTATTATCGCTGAAAACCAATAGCGCCCAGCTGAAAAACGGACAACTCCTAGGCATTTGCCCCGCACAACCCGTATTATCGGAAAAAAGATGGGAACAGTTTGTCCCGTTCACGGAAATAGGCGCCCACAGATATAGGCGCCCATGGAGATAGGTGTTCGCGTTCGATTATGCCCCTCTATGCGTGGCACAAACAAGAAGATTCAAAAGACTGGACACACCAGTGTTTCGTCAAAATATATGCCTGCATCAGGAGTCATACGAATCTATAAATACAAATACATACATGTACAAATGTATTAAAACAATAATTGACAGGCACATATGAATGATGAAATGTAAAAAATGTATAAAATTAGACTCATCTAAAGTGTCAAAGACAAAAAACGAAAACAATTGCTAAAATGTATATAAACAAGCTATAAACACCCATCTAAAATTGTATAAGTGGATCAATAAGAGCATAGATTTAATCATAGACATTAACAAATATATATAAAAACTTGAATAAAAATGCAAATGACTAATTGAATTACAAATTAATAAATAACCAGCCTGGTTTTTTGTTGCTGTCTTGTTCCACCACCTCACTGTTTTTTTACCTGCTACTGTTGGTGGGGCTTTCTGCCTTCTGTTGTCTCACTTCCATTTATTTATTTATTTAAAACATTTCTAGTCCACCTATTACTTGGTAGGTTAACATAAAACAAACATAAAAAAATCAAAACATAAAACAAAGTGCAGAAAAAAAAACAGTCCATAATTAATAATTAATGACAAAAAGCTTGAACAAACAGGTGCGTCTTCAATTTCTTCTTAAACAAAGAAAGTTCTGTAATTTTGTAAGTTAGGAAAATAGCTTGTTTGTTCTAGAAAGATACAAATTGTTCTCTTAATATAAAAAAATAGAATTATTCCATTGCTTAAAAACACATCATAAAGTATAACATTACTCAGCATTACAAAAATTCCCTCCTTTCTAGTAAAGTGACTAGATCAGAATAATAACCTGAAGTTTGTTGTAAAAGTACTCAGGATCTGTTCCTTTATTGTCTGTAATTACAGAACTAATTTCTTGGCATCGTGTAGTTAATTGCTAGCTGTTCTGATTTAATGAGGAAACTGATGTAGAACACATACTTCTATTAACATTCTCAAGCCCCTGCTCTTTGTATTGCACACAATTCACACATAAAATCAATATTATTTGTTTAAGCTTGTTATGGTGATTGACAGATCAGTTATTG
The DNA here is from genome assembly GCF_901765095.1 of Microcaecilia unicolor. Classification (NCBI taxonomy): domain Eukaryota; kingdom Metazoa; phylum Chordata; class Amphibia; order Gymnophiona; family Siphonopidae; genus Microcaecilia; species Microcaecilia unicolor. The sequence goes on along the minus strand of NC_044035.1, from coordinate 309,577,062 downwards.
CTTCTGCCCCCAAGTGACTGGCCTTCAAGTGTATATTAGCCACTCACACCGGCTAGTTTTGGATCTAAAAACACGTTGCTCTTTCAGGCAGACTCAGAAGGCATATAGATTGTGTTCTTTTCCCTCAAGCAACAGTATAGATACTTCTCTATAAAAGTAATAATTCTTTTATGACTGAGGCACAAGTAGAATGTTTGCTAGATTTTAAGATGTGTGCATCCACAATAAAAAAAGGCAAAGGACCTTTGTTGATAAAATGATAGTGTACAAATGGTTTTGAGCAGTAAACAGTCATGTTTTCCACATGAAGAATTAAGGGCCCTGTTTACTAAGGTGCCCTTTTACTAAGCCGCATAAGCATCTATGTGCCAGGGGCGTAGCCACGGGCGGGCCCGGGTGGGCCTGGGCCCACCCAATTTCGGGTTAGGCCCACCCAGCAGCAAAGTTCCTGGCAGTGATTCCAGTCGCAGGCTCCGCTCGCAGTCGCAGCGATTCCCACACGCTGCCTGCCAGTGTTGACTGCCGCTCAATCTCCTTGCGCTACTAAGCGCTAACCCGGAAGTCTCTCCTCTGCAGGAGAGACTTCCGGGTTAGCGCAAGGAGATTGTTGAGCGGCAGCCGGCACTGGCAGGCATCGTGTGGGAATCGCTGCGACTGCGAGCGGAGCCTGCGAGTAGAATCGCCGTCAGGAACACTGCTGCTGGGCGGGCCTGCAAGGAGGGTGAGATGCTGCAGCTGCACGGGGGGGGGGAGGGATGATGGGGGAAAGATGTTGCATGGGGGAGGGAAGACGGGGGACACAGCAGCTGCACAGGGGGAAGGGAAGATGGAAAGAAAGATGCTGCACAGGGGGGAGGGAAGATGGAAAGATGAGGCTTGGTTGGTGGGTGAGGGAGATGCACGGGGAAAAAGGGAGAGATGCAGCAAAGGGGTGGAGGGGTGAGGAAGGGACAAGTCTTGGCTGTGTATGAGGTGGAGGGGAGGGACACATGCTGCATACAGAGGGGATAGGTGGGGAGGGGGAGAAATGGTAGGCATAGGGGTGGAGAGGAGGGAGAAATGGTGGGCATAGTGGTGGAGGGAGGGCGGAGCAGAGAAAATTTTGTGCCCACCCACTTTGGGCTCAGGCCCACCCAAAACTGGCTGTCTGGCTACACCATTGCTATGTGCGCCCAAAGCGTGCCAAAATGGAGTTACCGCCTGGCTCTTGCAGTAATTTCATTTTTGGTGCACGTCCGATACACGCGTCTAAAAATTTTTTTTTAATTTTCGGACATGGGTATTGGAAGCACGCCAAGTGACATTTGACGCGCGTAGGTCATTATCGCCAGGTTACCACATGAGACTTTACCACTAGGTCAATGGCTGGCGGTAAGGTCTCAGACCTATAATGGACGCATGGCAATTTTCATTTTGCCACACATCCATTTTCGGTAAAAAATTAAAAAAGGAATTTTTTGCCGGTGCGCTGAAAAATGATTCTGCGTGCACCCAAAACACGCGCCTACACTACCACAGGCCATGTTTCAGTGCACCTTTGTAAAAGGACCCATCAGCCGCGTTATAGGCATGTTAGCATTTTTAACGCGCGTTAACAGTGTACACGCATTAACAGTGTACGCGCCTACAATATCCTTATAGGTGCCTACACAGTGCATGTGTTAATTGTAAGTGCGTTAAAAACGCTAACGCGCCTTAGTAAACGGGCCCTAAGTTCTCTATATGCAGTTCTGCACTGTATGGAGAAAGGTAAAGGTAACAAGCAGAGAAAGTTGGATCTTCAAGATAAATTTCAGACTTTTCAAGACACTGCAAATGAACAGAAAATTGAAATACTGGAGTATAACCTTTCCAAAGACGCAATGCATGTGTGAAACCAAATGAAATTGGTTTTCAAAAAGTGGATGAATAACATGAGCTAAATTTTGTTTAATTAAAAAAAGAGAGATATGTAAACAACACATCTGGTGCAGTGTATGCTCAGGTAAAAATCAATGGGATATTATTTCAACTCTTCTATCTTGCTCCTTTGGCATATCCAGATATAATAAGTCATTTTGATTGGCAAAACTGCAGAATTTGCTAGGATATCTCTCCTAATAATACCAATTTTATAGTATTAAAGGATGTATGTGATGTTGTTCAGTGGCAATCTCTGACCAAAAGCCTTTATAATCTAAATGGGTAGCTAATGCAATAGGAGATAGTTACTTCCTGAAGGGTGCAAGGAATAGTACTGCCATGAATGGAATTGAAACCCTGGCCTCTCAATCCAGGCCACTAGACTAGTTTCCCCTCTCTAAAGAGTTTAAGCTTGTCACAACCGTGATGCATACCTCCAGGGGACATGAAAACCTGAAAGTGATGCTTTATACCGTTCAGCTATCCAAACTATAGGTGGGTTAACATAAAACAAACATAAAATCAAAACATAAAACAAAGCAAAGCACAGAAAAAAACGTAGTCCTTAATTAATAATTCAAAACAAAAAGCTTGAACAAACAGGTGCGTCTTCAATTTCTATTTAAACAAAGAAAGTTCTATAATTGTGCTAATGGGTGTTAAAAACATGCCACTTATTAAATAGACATTGTCCTCCTGATTCTATGAATTGTACGCACAAATTTACGTGCATTCTCAATTTGCACATGCAATTTAATAGAATAATAAGTCAATTAGTGCCAATAATTGGCTTCATAACAAGCAATTATTGGCACTAATTAGATTTAATTGGGAATAACATATGTAAAGTCAGGCACGGGACCAATGCATAACATTTACATGCAGTCCCAAAAATGGGCACAGAAATAGGAGGGTCATGGGTGTTTCATGGTGGAATGGGGCATGGTTAAATAGCCATCCTTGGTCAGACCAATGGTCCATCTAGCCCAGTATCATCTTTCCAACAGTGGCCAAGCCAGGTCACAAGTACCTGGTAGAAACCCAAATCGTGGCAAAATTCCATGCTCCTTAGAGCCACTTTGGAAAAAAAAAGTCAGATTGAAAAACAAACAAAATCAAGCCATTGGGATGTAGGTGGAGCCAGCATTCTTAGTAGACTAGCCATACAGAGCCAGCAGAGCAGTGGGGCAACCTATAGGGCACTGCAGTTGACTTCACCTAAAAGCTCCCAGGTGCACATCTCACCATTGCTCCCTTTTGTTGTATAGTGAGTCCTCCAAAACACACCAAAAATCTACTGTACCCAACTGTACACCATTACAATAGCTCTTATGGCTGCAGATAGCACCTATATGTGGGTACAGTAGGTTTTTGGTGGGTTTTGGAGGGCTCACACTTTCCACCACAAGTGTAACAGTTAGAATAGATTATGGGCCTGGGCTCCCTTCTCCATAGTGCACTGCACTGACCACTAAGCTACTCAAGAGACCTGCTTTCTGCTCTAGTAGCAATGGCTATAACATTTGAGGCTGTCATACAGGCTGGTATGTACTGTTTCTTTCACATTTTGGGGGGAAGGGAGTGGGTCAGTGACCACTAGGGAAGAAAGGGTAGTCATTCCTTTATTTTTCTGATTTCATCTGGTCATTTAGGGCACTTTTTTGTGGCTTAGTCATTAGTAAAACAGGTCTTGCTCAAAACATCTTAGTTTTAAGTCCTGTACATTTTTGTTTTGTTGCATTATGGCTGAAAAATGTCCATGTCTTTGGAACACCAAAATCCTGCCATTAACACACCCTGCCATGCTCCCTTGAGATTTGGATGCACTGCAGATGAACTGCATAGAAAAACATCTGCAAAATGGGTTTTGAAAATACTGATTTGGACATTTTGGTGAGAAAAACGTCCACATGCTGCTTTATGCCACTTTTTAGATGTTTTTGAAAACGAGTACCATAATATATTGAGATTTTCACATCTGGTATGATTCTGTTGTTTGAGATAGAGAGTGTCATTGAGAATGTGACCCACTGATAAAAAGCGCAGTAGTCATATTTATACATAAGATTTAAGGCATATTGAGTGCATTTGAAAGCTCTTATGAAACTTATGAGGTAGATTGATTTTGATTTTTTTTTATAACAATGAGCACATGTGTGATTTGTGTTCATATGATGTGACATGTTTCCTTTTAATTTTGGATTGTAGTGGCTGAAAAAGTGAAAGCTGTGTATTGAAGTCTGGAAGAGTACTACGTCTGTAAGTTTTGCTGACGTGAATACGAATGTGTGCTTCATGGCATGACATTTTATTATATATATATATATATATATATATATATATATATATATATATATATATATATATATATATATATAAAAGTATCTTTTATATATATAAAAGTATATATAAAAGTATCTCAGTGGCATTAATGTACAGGTGAGCCTGTTTTTTAAATGCAGAAAAACTCTGGAATGTTTACCAGTTATCAAATATAACTGTTCTTTACAGGACTTCAGCAAAGAGTGCTCTCTCTCTCTCTCTCTCTCTTCTCCCAGGCTGAAACTGAAGCAACAGCCAGCAACTGCTGGGTAATTTCAAACTCCAGGCCAATCAGAGCCCAGTCAACAAGTTTTAAAAGTCTACTGCTACTGTAGATTCACTTCTTCACTGAGTGAAATTAAAAAAAGGGCATTCACTTTTCTTTAACAGCTTTCAGCATAAACACGCACCACCTGCTGGCCAAACTAGAGAAATACACTTCAGAATTAATGTAGGCAATTTACAGGCTTAAAACACACTGTTCAGTCAGAGCCGTCCAATATTCAAAGTGATTTAAGCGGGCAGAAGCCTCTTCTGCCTGCTTAATCATGGTGATCCTTCTAACTACTGATATTCAGCGGCAGTAAACTGGGCAATACTGCTGAATTTGCTGAATATTGTCTGTGACCACCCGTATTGAAAATGGGTAGGTCAGGAGAAGTACAAGAGGTGGCACTAGGGAGGAGCTGGCAGGTTTGCGGGTGCCAGCAGTATTCTGTACTGTGACTCGTATATCTAACCTGGCCAAGTTAGGACAGTTGAAAAGCTGTTTTGGCCGGTTTAGCTAAGCAGGTCCTGGACCTGAATCTTGGATAAGACCCATATAACTCTTTATAAAAAAAAATTCCTCGAGACACCTCCTGCTCCCTGAAGCAGTCTTTCTCCTTCCCATCACCCTCCTCCAGCCAGCGAGTCACAACTCACTCCCCCTGGAGCACCCCTCCCCACTCCCCCGGGCCTACCTGTATCCCTGGAGGTCTTAGTGGAGGTGATGGGGGCAGAAGCAAAGCCCACTTGTTGCTCCTGCCCCTCGCAGTTGCTTTAAGAAAATAGCTGAGAAACAGAGGAATAGCATGATCAACAGTACGCTTCCAAAAGACCAAGAAGACGAAGGACATTTTTACTACTTATTCTTTGTCTCCTTGGTTTTTTGGAAGCGTCCTGTTGATCATGCAGGTAGCACCCGTATCTATCAGGAAAAGGAAAGTCCAAATCCAAACCTACCCTAAAAACAAAATGTGGGAATATATCTCAATATATACTTGCAGGTGATGTCATTTTGTCAAACTGCACCATCCTGTCCCAGAAAATCTTTGATTTGGAGAGTCCTGTCTCCAAACTGCTCTTCGTTTCTGCTCTTGCATGCCTAAGGACTGGATAATATTTTTCATTTGAGACCCTGTTCCTGTCCTTATCTCTTTTTCTTTATCTCTTATATTCTCTTTAAGAAGCTGGCTGTTTCAAGCACTGTAGTCTCAGCATGTCAGGTATTTCCATTTCTGTGAAATAAGTTTATTAGAGGTGCAGACTTTTATCTCTGCTGGGGCCTTCCAAAATAACAAACAAAATCTGTGAAAAAATAGCAATAAATGTCATTTAAAATGTATATCACAGGTTAGTAAATATCACAGGAGTAAGCTCATCAGTTTGTTATTCATCATTTATATGTACATTGCCATATTTATTCATTTGCAAACAATTTCTCTTATTGCAACAGCTGGGACCTTTTTCCTCGAATAGGGCCATGTGTTTACAATGTAATAATGCATTAGTATCCTTTGGTACAACTGTCTCACTCTGCTTTACCAAAAAAAAAAAAAGATGTTTTAGTGTTTTTAAGGTGCACACCAACGTAGTGTAACAGTAAGGGAAAATATACTGTATAGGGCTGTATGTATTTTCCCCCTTGCTGTTCCAAATAGTACATCAGTTTCTGTATCTAGATGGTGGCTGGCAGCTTTCTTTTCTGTTACTCAATAGCAGGGGCGTAGCCAGACAGCAGATTTTGGGTGGGCCTAGGCAAGAAGTGGGTGGGCACCAAATGTTCTCTCCCCCACCCCCACATCAAAAGAATATCTCAACTGGTGGGAAAATGCTTTTCTCCAGTCTCCACCTTAGTAGTCTGCAGCAGGCATGAGCTGAAAACTGAGCATGCGAACGTGCCAGTATTGTGGAGAGCAGCATTTTCATTACCATGTGCTACTGTTGGATGGGCCAATAGGAGTGAGTTGTTGATGGATTTTTCCAGCAATCTGTCCTAGTAGGCTGCATTTCTGACCTGCTGTTTTTCCCGTGTGCTTCCTGCACCTGTTCTACTGCAGATACTCAGACCTTCTGGCACCAGATCCTGCTAGAGGGTTAGAGTGGTTTCTGGTAGTTTTTGGAAGGGAACCTGAAGGGGTGTTGCTAGTAGCAGTAGTATACTCCCCTGAAGATGATTTAAACTCTGACTTTGTCACCAAAGATTTGTCTTTGGAACCTCTCCCTCCACTGACCGTACCTGTCAAAGGAGAGCCTCACTTCTGCCAAAGCCTGCAGCTGGCCCCAATGAGTAAGAGAAACAATCAACCCATCTATACCCAGTCGGTTAGGCATTCGCAGCACTTGCAAGAGCAAGGATTCAGAGGCTGGAGCACGTGACAAGTCAGAAACCCGGTGCTGACTTGTTATAGTGAGAAGGTGTGGGAATTCTTCTCACCCTGTTTTTGGGAAAGGAGTAAGGAGAATCTCAGGACGCTCAACCCTACCACCCAGGCAGCCCATATACCACTCCTATGGGACACTACATCTATGGCAGAATGGAGGAAAATGTAAGAAATATATTTAACTGTATTAGGCTACACCAGCAAAGGTATTGCTAATGTGCATGACCATCAGCTTGTTCAAATGTGAATTTTACGAAACTGTGCTAAGCGCACTTTTTACCGTAGCTTAGTAAAAGAACCCCTAGATGAGAGATGGTCCCAAGAGGTGGCAAACATTTTATCATGACCATTCAACCTAACAAGGTTCTTATATATTGTAAACTCCACCTTAACAATATATTATATTGATAGCCTTCATATATTATTTATCGCCTCAGCGGTGCTCATGACCAACTTCAATTTTCTGTTGGGCACTCAAACAGCACTTAAATCGTCACCGGCGATCCAATTTAATAAACTTCTTCTTTATTTCTTTACTGTTTAATTTATTTGTTCATATCTTAATCACTTGTGATAAATATTTAGCTCAAGTAATACTTAACTTGCACTAAATGATTGGACCAAGGGTTCAACAATGCCCGACATGTATGTTTCGCCATAAAGGCTGTGTCAAGGGCTCCCCCTCAGCCGTTCTTAGTACCAGCCTCGCTATGTTTATTCTTGGATTCCCTCCTGAAATAAAGAAATAAAGATGAAGTTTATTAAATTGGATCGCCGGTGACGATTTAGGTGCTATTTGAATGCCCAACAGAAAATTGAAGTTGGTCATAAGCACCGCTGAGGCGATAAATAATATATGAAGGCTATCAATATAATATATTGTTAAGGTGGAGTTTACAATATATAAGAACCTTGTTAGGTTGAATGGTTGTGATTAAAGGGCTCTTAAAGAGAGAGAGATAGTTAGTAGTGCCAAGTATATGTGGTTTCAAACATTTTATCATATCATTTTTAAACAATTCTAAGCCCCAAATTCTCTGAACTGGAGAATTAACTACTTTTATATTTTTTAGGAGACCAAAATTCTCTGAATATCTGGAAAATTAACTACCTTTCTATTTTTTTAGGAGAAAGTACTTTGAATAAGCTCTATTTTCCTAGTAATGTTAAAGTTGGACAAGTTCCTGGTGGAAAAATTCATAGTCTGTTATTGAGATGGCAGGCACTGCATCGAAGAACAGTGCTGGAGGACTCCCACCAGCCAAATTATGTGGAATTGCGGCGGGAGCAGGGAGGTGGGGCAAAATGTGTCCCCCACTTTGGGCTTTGCCTCACCACAATTTTTGAAGTCCTGCTCCAGGCTTGGCTCAGTCTCTCGGTGGCCCTGGCCAGCCAAAGAGCTGGTGTAAATGCTTGCACCTAAATGCCAGAGATACATGCAGGAGTCCTACCCTCAGACTCCACCCATCTGAACGCCAATCTGGAATAGACACGTTAAGTAAGATACATGTGTAATTACTGAATAGCTCATAGGTGGAATTTTGGCATTTACACTCGTATGTATACACATATATGCATGTATTTGCAATTGTTCTAGGGGTCCTTTTACTAAGGTGCGCTGAAAAATGGCCTGCAGTAGTGTAGGCGCGGGTTTTAGGCTGGCACAGAATCATTTTTCAGCGCACCTGTAATAAAAGCCTTTTTAAAATTTATACTGAAAATGGACGTGTGGCAAAATTTTAAATTGCCTTGCATCCATTTTGGGTCTGAGACCTTACCGCCAGCCATTGACCTAGCGGTAAAGTCTCACGCGGTAACGGGTGGTAATGACCTACGCGCATGGCAGAAAAAAAAATTATTTTTTGGACGTGCAGCAAAAATGAAATTACCGCAAGAGCTACACGGTAGCCGTGCGGTAACTTCATTTTGACGCGCATTGGGCGCACGTAGATGCTTACGTGGCTTAGTAAAAGGGCCCCCTAATGATTTACGCACATCAATCAGAGCATAAATGTTAGTGTGTGCTATATAGAATTGTGTCTGACATTCTACTGTGCCAGACTTGGTTAAAATAAAATCTCCAATCATGAACGGTTTATGGAAGTTGCATTCATAGTCTTCAGGGTTTGGGATGGGGGTGGGGGAAGAAGGAAAGTAGAAGACAGAGATCCGGCTATGGCTCTTGTAGACATAAGCGTTTGCAGGCAAAGCCAAAATAAATGTAGCATTGAGAACGTTCTGAGATGAAGATCAAGAGGTACTAGAAAAAAAAACAAAACGATTCCCTGAATTGACAACATTCACTATCTTTCCATTGCTTTGGGCGCACTCTGGAACAGTATACAGCCAACTGTTTTACAAAAGTGCACATGCAGTGCAGGAATAGTTGAGACTGATTCAGATTATGACTGGGAGGAAATCTATGATGGCGAGCAGAGATAAAAATAACTTTGAACAGAAGTAGAAGCTTAAGAAAACAGGAAAAGGATTTGGCTTGCATGCATGCAATAATGGAAGTCCTGGACTGAATTATGGCTGTATTTCCATGTTTAGCTTCCTCAAGTATCCTTTACATCTGAATTTAAATGTTGCAATGCTATGTAAATGAAGATGGATTCTGTCATCAAATTCATTACAATGAAATTCCTATGTGGGCTTTTCTGCTGTCACATTGGCTAAAAAAGTGAGGCTAATTTTATGTCTGTACTGTTGCCATTTTTTCTAGGTGTATAAACCACAATCTAGTAGAAAGATAATATTGGCTTTGAGACAAGAGAGGACTATCAAGATTTTCTTAAGTTTCCTTTGTCTTAATTAAAAATGCAGCATATGGCTAGGGAAAGTAATTTTCAAAGCCATTTCCACAGGTTAAACAAAGCTTTACCCTGTGGAAATGAGTTTTTATAAACCTCCAGCTCTAGACACTAGAAAAAGTACATACATGGAAAGATTTTGCACATCCTTTTACCTGCTGAAACAGGGAGGCATTCCTACCAGATATGGTGGGGAGTGGGAGCGGGGTTCAGAACTACATACCTGCATTTGGGTTTTCCAAAATATATGCATATTTTTAGTCAGAAAAACTAGCTGTACAGTTATCAGGCATACATATGAGTGCAGGAGTTTTCCAGAGTGAAAATACAAGATTGCTTTTACTTTCACGGTGCTCTAAAGACCATAAAAAGCATACATGCTTTTTCACCCTCCCCCCCCCCAAATCAGCAATTATTTCAATGTGTTGTTAAATAAATCCTGATGCAAATGTGAGTAGGAAACGAGCTCATAACATGACTAAGCCCAAGCCTACCCATGAGCAACATTAGTTTCTAAGTAGGGGAGGGAGGGGCAATTTGGAGAAGAGGTAATTTTGAGTGGAAAGAGAGAGGAAAGGGGCTTCTTGAAGAGAAGTGGGACAAGGGTGCAAGTACAGGTGACTGGTAGAATAATTTTGCCCTTCCTCTCACCCGATTAGAGGGTGGGGGAGAGTTGAGTTTTGGTAAGCAGGGGGGGTGGGGGAGGTTGATTTGTTACAGCTGGCAGTAGATGTGAACCTTTGGAAACTAATTGCAGCTTTTGTGGTCCTCAGATTGGTGAGAATTACAATGTAAGGCAAGCATGGACGAACCGTGTAGCCAGTGTGGCTAAATATTTGAAAGTATGTCTATTTTCATATGATTTGCACCACACACAGTTTAAGCTGCTTTGAAAAACAAGGCTAGGATGTTACCATCTAGTCTTGATTTTAAGCCACTTGGGAAATGGGGTTAAGTTTTGCAGTTGTGATGTTAATTGACATGAAGAATAAAGCTGTGGCCTATCTAGCTACTACCTTCTTGGCATGTTATGTTCTTTTGGGCTCAGATGGGAGGTATACCTATTTGGGAGATGAGTACATAAGTAATGCCATACTGGGAAAGACCTAAGGTCCATCAAGCCCAGCATCCTGTCTCCAACAGTGGCCAATCCAGGTCACAAATACCTGGCAAGATCCCAAAAAAGTACAACATTCTATACTGCTTATCCCAGAAATAGTGGATTTTCCCCAAGTCCATTTAATAATGGTCTATGGACTATTCTTTTAGGAAGCCGTCCAAACCTTTTTTAAACTCCGCTAAGCTAACCGCATTTACTACATTCTCTGGCAATGAATTCCTGAGTTTAATTACACGAAGAAAACTTTTCTCCGATTTGTTTAAAATTTACTACATTGTAGTTTCATTGTATGCCCCCTAGTCCTAGTATTTTTGGAAAGCGTAAACAGACGCTTCACATCTACCCGTTCAACTCCACTCATTATTTTATAGACCTCTATCATATCTCCCCTCAGCTGCCTTTTCTCCAAGCTGAAGAGCTCTAGCCGCTTTAGCCTTTCCTCATAGGGAAGTCATCCCATCCCCTTTATCATTTTCGTCGCCCTTCTCTGCACCTTTTCTAATTCCACTATATCTTTTTTGAGATGCGGCGATCAGAATTGAACACAATATTCGAGGTGTGGTCGCACCTTGGAGCGATACAAAGGCATTATAACATCCTCATTTTTGTTTTCCATTCCTTTCCTAATAATACCTAACACTCTATTTGGTTTCTTAGCCGCAGCAGCACACTGAGCAGAAGGTTTCAGTGTGTTATCGACGACGACACCCAGATCCCTTTCTTGGTCCGTAACTCCTAACGTGGAACCTTGCATGACGTAGCTATAATTCGGGTTCCTCTTACCCACATGCATCACTTTGCACTTGCTCACATTAATCATCATCTGCCATTTAGACGCCCAGTCTCCCAGTCTTGTAAGGTCATCTTGTAATTTTTCACAATCCTCCCGCAATTTAATGACTTTGAATAACTTTGTGTCATCAGCAAATTTAATTACCTCACTAGTTACTCCCATCTCTAGATCATTTATAAATATATTAAAAAGCAGGGGTTCCAGCACAGACCCCTGGGGAACCCCAGTAACTACCCTTCTCCATTGAGAATACTGACCATTTAACCCTACTCTCTGTTTTCTATCTTTTAACCAGTTTTTAATCCACAATAGAACACTACCTCCTATCCCATCACTCTCTAATTTCCTTTGGAGTCTTTCATGAGGAACTTTGTCAAATGCCTTCTGAAAATCCAGATACACAATATCAACCGGCTCCCCTTTATCCACATGTTTGTTCACCCCTTCAAAGAAATGTAGTAGATTGGTGAGGCAAGATTTCCCTTCACTAAATCCATGTTGACTTTGTCTCATTAATCCATGCTTTTGATTATGCTCTGTAATTTTGTTCTTTATAATAGTCTCTACCATTTTGTCCAGCACAGATGTCAGACTCACTGGTCTATAATTTTCCGGGTGTCCTCTGGAACATTTTAAAAAAATCGGCGTTACATTGGCCACCCTCCAATCTTCCGGTACCATATTACAAACAATAGCTCCGCAAGTTCATTTTTCAGTTCTGTCAGTACTCTGGGATGAATACCATCCGGTCCAGGAGATTTGCTACTCTTCAGTTTGTAGACCTGCCCCATTACATCCTCCAGGTTTGCAGAGAATTCATTAAGTTTCTCTGACTTGTCAGCTTCGAATACCATTTCTGGCACCAGTATCCCACCCAAATCTTCCTCGGTGAAAACTGAAGCAAAGAATTCATTTAATCTCTCCGCTATGAATTTGTCTTTCATGATCACCCCTTTTACTCCTCGGTCATCTAGCGGTCCAACAGATTCTTTTGCTGGCTTCCTGCTTTTAATATACCTAAAAAAAAAGTTTACTATCCTGCTTATAATCGAAAGACAAAAACGCCTATATTACGACCTAAATCGGGAGATAGACGTTAATCTCACAAAAACGAGTAAATCAATATAATGGAAACCAATGTTTCAGTGCGTCTGTGTCGCTCGTACGTTCACGTAAAAACGTCCAAATAAGAGGCGTGTCGGGGGCGGTGATAAGACGTGGACGTGTACAATGTATAACGAATAGCGAAATGTCTCTGGTTGAGTGGGAAGATGGGCATAATATGATGGACCCGAAATAAAAGCGACCAGAGCAAGGGGGAAAGCGTCTTTAGACCCATTAGCGATTGTGCGTAGTTGGAAACTGGCGACATTGTTGGTGGAAGAGCTGAAGTGGTGGTTGCAGAGAGAAAGCCGAGCGTGTTGAGTACCTGTGACGGTCGTCTGTGTGCCCTGCCTCTTTTTGTGTCATACCCTTTGACCGTTCCTTACTCCTACTCCTTTGCTCTATCGCCCCCTTCCCCTTCCCCTCCCCCTATCCCTCCCCATTCACTCTTCCCACGTGTATACTCTATTCCCTGACCTCCGTTTGTCTCTGTGTTCCTGTACTGTTTGGCGAGTGAGTGGCCAGAGGGCGTGGTGGCTGGAAGTGACAGATCTGTGTGTGTTGCTGTTTGACTACTAGTCCTAATACTTGTACTGGTGGTGGGGATATGGATGCACTTAATGCACTTGTGGCATGCATGCTACACGAAGAGGCCACCCACCACAGGAGGTATTCACGGCCCCGAGTGTTTAGGCCCCGCACCACCTTCCTACAACTCACTGACCAGCAGTGTCTAACAAGGTTCAGGTTTGATAGGGCCACCATTCGTCAGCTGTGTGAGCAGCTGAAACCCCTCCTTCAGCCCCAGACACGTAGGAATAACCCCATCCCTGCCCACCTCAAAATCACTTCCTCTCTCTCTGTCCTGGCCACTGGCAGTTTTCAATCTGTATTAGCTGCTAACACAGGCCTCACCCAGGCTTCTATTTCACACTGTCTCACCCAGTTCCTGGATGCCTTCATAACTCACACCTCACACTACATCACTTTCCCCACCACCCCCCAGGCCCTGCACAACAACATGGCCGCCTTCTATGCTCTTGCTAGATTCCCCTCGGTCATCGGTGTGATAGACTGCACACACGTAGCCCTCAGACCCCCCCGGGCACACGAAGCCACCTACAGAAATAGGAAGGCATTTCATTCTATGAACATGCAAGTTGTATGTGATGCCCAGGGGGAGATATTAGACGTGTGTGCCAGGTACCCCGGCTCCACCCATGATGCCTACATCCTACAGCACTCGGGCATCTTCCGTAGGTTCGAGCGAGGGGAGTTCATTGGTGGATGGCTACTAGGTAAGTGCAACATGCATGTACCACCCATACTATACCTCCTCCACTGGGCAACCCTCCGCCCTGGCTTCCTCCACAACCCACTATCCAAATCCCCCCGCCCCCCCTGTACCTGCTCCAAGCAATACACACTCATCTATCTCATTCTGCTTTTCTGCAAAGGTGACCGAGGCAACCCGCAGAGGACATGGCTCATGACCCCCCTGATCCACCCACAACCAGGGGCAGAAGAAACCTACAACAGGAGACATCGCAGCACCCGGGGGATCATTGAGCGCACCTTTGGTTTATTGAAAAACCGCTTCCGCTGTCTGGACCGGTCTGGAGGAGAGCTGCTCTACAGTCCAGAAAAGGTGGCCAAGATCTTTGTGGCGTGCTGCATGTTACACAATTTGGCCCAGCGCAGAGGACAGCCTCTCCCAGAGGAGCCACAGCCACCACCAGAAGAGGCCCCAGATGAGCTGGAAGAGGAGCCCCCTCCACCCCCAGCCCACAGAGCAGAGCTCAATGCCTACCAGCTTGGCGTAAGAGCAAGACAAAGACTCATTGAAACAAGTTTTAGGTGAAAGTAAGTGAACATTTATTTATTTACATTAAGTGCATGTGTTACTGTGTTCAACCCCACCACCACCACCACCACCCCCCTCCCACACCCACCCCCCTCCCACCAACCCTCACCCTACAGCATGTCCCATCATTTTCCCCTTCCCTTCCCCCGTCCCCTCCTACCCCTCCCACGCCCTTCCTTTGCAGCTGGTGCTGCACGGGAAGTCTCTTCACCCTCTTCTGAGCTGCTGCTCCCAGTGTCCTCCTCCCTATCCCCACGGCAGCCTGCGGCTTCGGCTGCACCGTGGAAATCGGGCCACCTTGTTGGTTCTAGTGGTCTGGCCACAGGACCCAGAATGGGAGCAGATTTGGTGGGTGCTGCAGGAGTGGGTGCGGAGGCCGATGATCGCAATGCCCACCTCTTAGCTGGTGGTTGGTGGTGGTCAGTGGAGGAGGACGTTGATGGCAGGGGCTGCTCCAGCAGCACGGGGGCTGGAGTAGGTGCTGTGCCCTAAGGGCGCAGGTGTTGGAAGCTCTGCTCCAGCTGTTTCAGTTGCTGGAGCACCTCCTGGTGGCCTTCACGTTGCACCTGGAGGAGTTCCTGGTGGGCTCGCTGCTGTGCCTCCAGTGCTTGGCGCTGCAGCTCGAGTTTCTGGTGCCGGTACTCCTCCAAGCGCACGTTGTGGCGGAGTAATTCCGTGGCCAGCCGCAGGAGTTGCCTCCTTTGGCCGGATGGCCTCTGGCGAGGAGCTGGGCCCTCCTCCTCACCAAAGTCCTCCGGTGCTGGAAGTGCGGCTTCTGCTGGTGGTGCATGTGCCTGTACTGCAGGTGGTGGAGGCAGAGGCTGGACTGGTGCAGGTGGTGGTGGTGGCAGAGGCTGGACAGCTGGTGCAGGTGGTGGTGGAGGCAGAGGCTGGACAGCTGGTGCAGGTGGTGGAGGCTGGACTGCTGGTGCTGCAGGGGGTGGAGGCAGAGGCTGGACTGCTGGTGCTGCAGGCTGTGGAGGTTGAGGCTGGACTGCTGGTGTAGGGCGTTGGCCTTGCAGGCCACTAGGGCCAGCCTCCTCTGAGTCATCACCTGTATAGCACAAGAGTGAGGAATAGTGTTGGTGCAAATAACCCACTTTTGTCTTTCAGCATTCATATACATTGGCATGTCCCCCAACCTGATGACCCAGCAAAGAGATGGTGAGGAGGAATGGAATTGACACGGGTGTGAAAGAGAGAGGCCCACAGGCAGCTGGGTAGAGGTGGTTGATGAGCAGCCAAGAGAAGGACACCACTCACAACGTTGTGGACAAGCTGTTAGTTGTATAATTGTTAAATTGAACAACATTGCAGCATGTGTTGTGTTACTACTGACTTGCTAGACTGCATAGAACTGCTTTATGACCCCCATTACAGGCTCCTTCAGTTGAATGCATGTGGCCCACACTCAGTAGAGCACAGAGGTCACAGAAGGAACTAGGCACAGTTTGTTAATGGGAAAATAGGAGGGAGTAGTAGGGAAGGAAGGCCCCCAAAGTTCTGCCACAGTAGTAACCTACATACACCCATAGGAGCCAACTGGAAAGTAGTATTGGGGGTGCTAAGCCCAGTGCCCAACACTCCTCCCTGCACAGCTACATGATCTTTCCTCAATATTGGGGGTGCTCACACACCCACAGCACCCACCCTGTCTGCTTGCTCCTATAACACACATGACCACTACCACTACTCAAATAGAGCTTACAATTCAATTAAGATGGGCACACAGGACAAGTAAGAGGAAACCCAATGACAGCGGTAGGGATAGGGAGTAAGAGTACAGAGCTAGTGAGTAGGGGTTACCAGGTCACAACAGCATCATAAAGGTGGCCTGTTAATGTACATAAAGACAGCCAGCGACACTCTCCCCCCCCACCTCCCTCCTCCTGCCCCCCACTCCTCACCTCCCTCCCCCTGGCCCCAACTTCTATAACACAAGTGTACTGCAGCACAACAGATACCCCAACTGCATAATGAAACACCTACCTGAGTCCTCAGCCTGGCCCAAGGTGTCCAGGGAGCCAATCCCGTGGATGCCCTCCTGGGGTAGGAGGGAGTGCACCATCAGCTCCATGGGCGTGAGGTTGGCTGTGTCATTGCCTGGGGGATTGGCCCCTGCCTTCCTCCGAACATCCCTCCTCAGCTTCCGCCACTTCCTCTTGCAATCCTCCACGTCTCTCCCAGCATGGAACACAGCATTCAGGCTGTCCCGTACTGCCTCCCATTCGCGCTGCTTTGTCGTTGCAGCCAGCCTCTGCCCTGTGGGAGCAAACAGACTCCGGTGCCGCTGTTGTATTTCCTGCACCAAGAGCTCCACCTCACCTTCAGAAAAATTACCCTTCCGGGTCGGGGGCATACGTGGTGGCATTGTACCAATGGGGTTATCGAAAATACGGAGTGGGCGTTTATATAGTCGCCAAGAACGCCCATTGAGACGGGGGAATAGGCGTTTCTGATATGGGCGTTTCTTTTTCAATTATACACATAATTCTTAAGCGTGCCCAGCTCAGATAGCGATTAGGAACACATGATTTCGATTATGAGTAGATAAGTATGGGCGTCTCCACCTGCCTTCCCTTTCTTCATTGCCATTTAACCTGCCATTTCCTGCACTGAGACCTTGCCGGTTGTTCGTAATAATCATTTACAGGGTTTTACCCTCACTTATATGAAGGTATGTGTTTAGCAATGTATGCTTGGGTACACCTGTGTATTTAGGGGGGGGGGGGAATTATTGTTGGCCCTCAGCCACCACGCCTTCCGTTTCCTCTCTTCCACATCCCCTGATGCTCCCTTCCTTTCTCCCATTCTCTCTGCCTGGTTGTAGCAGGCAGTGTGTGGGGGCCACGAATTTACTACACTCGCCCCAAATCAAGCACCCCTCGGTAAGGGTCATTTCAATCAGGGAGATGTGCAGCTAATGTTCCAGAAGATAAAAGGCGCACTACACAGTCTTGAAACAGACGTTCATGGTAAGCTCTCATTTGTCTGCCACCTCTTCTCTTTGTGCTCATAGTCAAGGAGTGTGCATTCACTGTATGTATGTAGTCTGGAGTCAGATCTTAGGTAGCTCTCTTTTCACCAGGTTCCTGTGCACTGTACTGTGGGGTTGGCAGGTCCTCAGTGGTGTGGGCCAGCTGTTGGAAGTGCTGTATTGGTTCCCGGTAGGTTCCATCTTCCTTGTTTATGTGGTGTACGTGTACCCCAGTCCCCATTTATGAAGTGGCCACCCATTCTCAAGGTCCATAGGCGGGGGAGGGGAGAATGATTTATGCAATGGATGTGTTTAGCACATTATGGAACACCTTCCTAAATTCCTCCATAGGTAGTAGGGAACATGAATATTGTTTTTAATCGGTAGCCTGGACAAAATGCTCAAGGTGGCTACAGGTACTGCCACTGAGGCCTAAGACGTGGTGGTGAGGGAGAGGGGTGTGTGTACAGGTCCCAACCCAAAGTACCTGCAGGTGGCTAAAGCTTGGTGGCTGCTGTGGCCTACTGGTTAGAGCACCAGCCTTATAATCATAAGGTTGCTGGTTCAAATCCCACCTAAGGCAAGTCACTTCAGGGACAAACTTTGACACAAACCCAGAATACCTGAATGTAACACACCTTGATCTACTACTGGAGAAAGTGTGATCACAGCTGCAAATAATGAGCACCATTTTTATTTGTGCCCTTCTCTAACACAAGTATTACATTGCAACTGTGATGAAGAAACCATCCATCTATTGGGTTTCCCATTGTTTCCCCTTTTCTCCTCAGCATTATATACCATAGCTGATGTATTCAATGTGAAAATATGAGGCAGCTGTTTGTAGGTCCTTCTTGCCCCCCCCCCCCCCACCAATGTGGCTTGTGGGTAAGGATATGTGTCCATCACACAGCAAACACTGTGTATGTGGTACCTGGGGTTATGTGGAAGTGTCTACTTGGCAGATCACACGTGGTACACTATTAATCTCTTATTGATGGCACTCTGTGTTGTGGGTCACAGGGGCGTATCTGCGTGGGGCCACAGGGGCCTGGGCCCCCGCAGATTTCGCCCTGGCCCCCCTCCCCGCCGTCAACCCTCCCCCGCTGCTTACTTTTGCTGGCGCCGAGGTCCGACCCGCAATCTCCGTTTTTCGTCTTCCTCCGTGGCCATGCTTCCAGGAAGTAACGCTGCAGTGCTGATTCGTTGAATCCAGTTCGGCGTCTGACGTCAGACGTCGAACTGGATTCAACGAATCAGCACTGCAGCGTTACTTCCTGGAAGCATGGCCACGGAGGAAGACGAAAAACGGAGATTGCGGGTCGGACCTCGGCGCCAGCAAAAGTAAGCAGCGGGGGAGGGTTGACGGCGGGGAGGGGGTGGAGAGAGGCGGCGGCGGCGGCGGCGGCGGCGGTGGGGGGGGGGGAGGGAGGCAAAAATGTGCCCCCCCTCTCTGGCTGTGGCCCCCCCTACCGCCGGATTCCAGATACGCCCCTGGTGGGTCAGTATGGTGGAGGGGAGTGAGGGAGGGAGAGATGCTGGCTGGCCATTTGTATTCATGAACACAAATATCCATCCAGGCTCCCCGGCCCAACCCCCCTGCACATATGGCCATGCAGGTTGGAATGAACAGGTGGCCTTCTGTATGGCCAACATTCTCACACATACATCACCTTCTCATTCACACAGCACATTTAATGCTATGCATATTGCTGCCTCCTTCCTCTCAACTCAACAGCACCATTTGCTGATATGTAATGCACAAGGGAGACAAACAAACACACACACACACACACACACACACCCTGATAGTTATAGTGTAAGAGAAACATTTATTTCCCCCCACCCCCACCCCTACAAAATAACCCAGAACAATGCCCTCCTCCCCCCCACAACTCCCCACAGAACCCCAACAATTCCCTCCCCCCCCCACAGAACCCCCAACAATTCCCTCCCCCCCCACACACAACCCCAACATTTTCCTCCCCCCACACACACAACCCCAACAATTCCCTCCCCACCCACTCCCCACACCCCCAACAGGCCCCCCCCAATTTAAATTAAGGGCGGCCATGCCCTCTGACCAAGGCCCTCTGTAGCAGGGCAATGAGCAGGCCCAGCAGTACCCTTAGTGGGCCCTGGAGCTGCTCATTGCCCTGCCGTAGGGCTCTCACCTCCTGCAGCAGCTGGTGCTGGCCAACTACAAGCTGCTGCAGGAGGCGCATCATGGCCCCTGCGCCTAGGGCTGCTGGAGGTGGGGCACGGGCTGGAGCAGGCCCAGGGCTTGGAGCAGGCCCAGGGGACAGAGCAGACCCAGGGGACGGAGCAGACCCAGGGGAACGCGGTGGGGCAGGTGATGGTGCTGCTGCTGCTGCCGCAGGGGATGTGGATGGCTGAGGGGAGGGAGAGGGCTCTGCTGCTGGTACAGGTGGGGAGGGGGCCTCCATATAGTCCTCATCTATGATGAGCACCCCCTCCTCCGAGTCCGATGACTCATCCTCCTGCGCCTCCTCATCCTCCTCCTCCTCTTGGCGTTCCTCCTCCTCCTGCTCCTCCTCCTCCTGCTCCTCCTCCTCCTCCTCATGCCTTTCTGTCTCCTCCTGCTCCTGCTCCTCCTGGAGGTGGTGGCCCTCCTCATCTTGCCGCTCGGCTTCCTGCTGGTGGAGCCCTATGTATGTAAAAGGAGTGTGATTGAGATCAGCGCATACAACATGGCTTGCATAGTGCAGTAGCTGGGTGGCGTGAGGCAGGGGATGGGGCAGGGTGTGGTAAGGCGTAGCCTATGCCCATGGGGAATGAGCTGCATCAGATGACATGACACAGAACCCTGGAACCTCCTCTGACACACACCACACAGGACATGTTGCCATACCAAATTCATTGCTGACCAGCATGTTTGCATTGTGAGATGCAATGAGGGGTTGATGGGCAGTTGTTGTAGGATTTATTGGGGGGGGGGGGGCAGTGGGAAGGGTGTTGAGCACAAATCTTTTATGTGAGTTAGGCCATGACATGCAGTAAAAGTAGGGCCTCTGGCAGGTCTACCAGGACACACTAATCAGCCACCACAGAAAGGGGAATAGTAAAGTGAGGCATATCATCTCATTCATCTCGGGGGGATGGTCGGAAGTTGCAGGCACGCTCATGGGAGAACCCCTGCAACCTGCATCCTTGATCTGGGACAGATATGTTATTACTTACTAGTTGGCTATTAGGCACATGGGAATTGATATTGTACAACACATTTGCATTATTCAAGAAATGTATGTACTAATCTGTACAGATGTCCTGTTTTTGAATACTTACGGCGAGCCCTGAGGTGCCTTCGCACCGCCCGGATGAGGTCGGGCCTCTCCCGCCTCACACGGCGGAACCGCCTCCTGAGGGACTCCAGGTCCCGGTGGACTCCAAAGCGTCTGTAAGATATAAGTTTGTAGAGCAGGGGTCAGGGGAGATGGTCCTTTTTGTCCTCTGCACACATTCATTTGCTATTCAAATACCAGAGAGAGAGGGTCAATAGTGTTGGGGGGGGGGGGACCACCTCCATTGGTACTGAATCATAGGAGCCACCTTTTTAACATTTTGGGGGTGGAACCCCCAGTGGAGATGAGCCCTCCCTCCATACATACAAGGCATTTATTTTATATTGGGGGTGGTCAAGCACCCACAGCAGCCACCGAGTTGGTTCCTATGCAGATGATGCCAGAGAGGTGGGCATGAGGCCAGACAGTACCGTTTGTATACATTATAATGTATGCTTGTTAAACTACTTTATATGTGTTATCATGACCATGTTATAAAGTATGGTATAGGTTTCATTGGTCTCATGTTTCCACTATTCGGATGCGTTGTAAGCCACATAGAGGCTGCAAAGAGGAGTTGGAAAATCTGGCCTTCACATAACTAACGAAATTGTCACATAACACTAATATAATAGTCACATAACTAACGAAATACGTTCTTGTAGGGATATGGGAATGGTCGTCGTTTCAATAACATACAATTTATTAGTGATTGTGCATGTTCCTATATTACTCATGATCCTTGCATGGACACTCCAGTTACTGCTGGTAACATTGATGACGGAGCTGTTATATGTGTAGGTACAGGAGGGGAGGGGGTTGGCCCATAACCTTACCTTTCCAGCCTGTCCCGGATGCCGGACCAGGCTCGCATGGCCTGGAGCCTGGGGGGGCAGGTGATGGTGCTGCACAAACAGCCTGTGCCGGTGCCTTAGGCACAGCCGCACCAGCAGCAGGCTCTCCTCCTGTCCGAAGTTGGGTTCTCTTCGTTGTGCCATTTTTCCACGTGTTGGAAAAGAAGTGCCTTATATAGACGACCTTGCGTGAGGGACGTCGTTTCATGCACAGCTCCATATATGGTTGACCATTCCATATATGGCCCCTATCAGCACGTGGACGCCCTCGTAAGCATAGACGTCTTTGACGTGCACATGCCTGCACGTGTGTGGAACGTGCCTTATATAGATGAGTATGACGCACCCCACCCGACCCTTTTCACATATACACAATATGCATATAGCTGCATGTTCAGTAGGTGTACAGTGCATGCAGATCCGGACATGCAGATGGGCACATATGATGAAAGTATGGGTGGAGCAGCATGATATGTCTGTAGTTGACACATATACGCGTTCCTCATATTTTCCCGTACCTGGATGGCCTGAACAACATGTACTGTACTTGCGATACACCTATGTACATTATTTTACACACCACGTGATTTGGTCGTTTGCACCTGCAATAATCGACCGTCTTAGGGCGCCCAATTTAGTCACGCTTATGCGCTCGTCATTTGATTGTTTTCTTACAGGGATAATCGATTATCAAAAAACGCCCACACTATTTTCCCATTATAAATGTCTATTTTTGGACGTATTCGTAAGAACGTCCTAATTCGTACTTGGACGATCTTTCGATTATGCCCCTCCATGTGTTTTTGCCTCCAACGCAATCTTTTTTTCGAGGTCCCTCTTAGCCTTCCTTATCAGCGCTTTGCATTTGACTTGACATTCCTTATGCTGTTTCTTATTATTTTCATTCAGTTCCTTCTTCCATTTTCTGAAGGATTTTCTTTTAGCTTTAATAGCTTCCTTCAGCTCACTTTTTAACCATGCTGGCTGTCATTTGGTCTTCTGTCCTCCTTTTTTAATACGTGGAATATATTTGGCCTGGGCTTCCAGGATGGTGTTTTTGAACAGCATCCATGCCTGATGTAAATTTTTGACCCTCGTAGCTGCTCCTCTAAGTTTTTTTTCACCGTTCTTCTCATTTTATCATAGTCTCCTTTTTTAAAGTTAAACGCTAACGTATTTGATTTCCTATGTATACTTCAAAACTAATATCTAATCTGATCATATTATGATGGTATAAAGTGCAAATGCCTATGTTATATGCATTAACAATAACACCCCTCCTCACAGAAATGAATGAAACGCAGAAGTACATTCATCATTCAACAGGACTTCTTATTTAACTGAATTTTTAGAAACCTGCCTGAAGCTCAGGTAACTCGCAAATTATGGTACCCTTTTACTAAGCTGCGCTAAAAGGTGGCCTGTGCTATTACTAGCACTTGGATTTCCCACTCGCTGAAGCCACCATTTAACGTGGGGGTAAAACTGCCAATTGTCTGTATATTGGCAATAATGGCCATGTGCAAATGTTTTCATTAGCACGTGGCCATTAGCGCGTGAGCTCTTAACTCTTAACTACACCTACTTTCTAGGTGGTGAGGGCTCATATGCTAATCACATGCTGAACATGCCCATTCTCAGATCCCAAATATACCCCCAGCGCCAATAAAATTATTTTTTTAGTGCTTGGGAAGCATGCGTACATACCAAATCTACTTTGGGACGTCTCAGCGCATCCTGTGATAGGTGTTTTTAACCTGGGAAGATCAGGACATATAACTGTTCACTGAGCCTCAGCAAAGAGATCTGTCTGGAGCAAAGGCCAGTACAGTTCAAATGAAAATCAGCTCCTGGGTCAATCAGAGCCCAGAACAAGAACATTTCAAACATATACTGCTTCTTACTTCCTGTTTGTGTGCTAAAACTAAAGAAAAGATCATTCATTTCTCTGTTAACAGCTTTACAGGAAAGAAGCACCACCTTCTGGCCAAAGTGGAGAAATACACTTCAGGACATAAGACAGGAAAATATCCAATACGTTTTACAAGCTTAAAACACGTTTCTTCACAGTAGCATACCAAGCCATACTTTGTATTGTTGTATCAATATTTTTCCTGTTGTAATTGTCTATTGTTTATGTTTGACTTATTCTTGCTGTACACTTCCTTGAAAGAATTCCTTCAAAAAGGGGTTAAATAAAGCCTAATAAATAAAATAAATATCCCCGAGTGTGCATGAGAAAGATTTGCATGCCCACTATATCCATTGTATGCAAATCTCTCTCATATTCATTATGGATATCCTGAAAACCTGGTCTACTTGCAGCCATCAAGGACTTGTAAAAATTTTAATTTTAGAAAGTTTTCTTAATTATCTTCCACGTCTATATTGAAAAAATGTTTGATACAGATGGCCTTAACTTGATTTTACATGTCCTAAGATTGTTAAGGTATGCTAATGAACCAAATATGTGCCAATGAATACACATCCCTACTCTGAGCTCATTTTTTTTAAAGACAACTACTTTTTAAATGTTTTTTAAGTGGTATAATGAGTGTGGTTATGTTTTTTGGTACCCATGATATAGGAAATACTTGGCATGGCACAATGCAGTTATGTTCAGCCTTTCTTCATTACACCAGGTTCTAAGAAATGTCCAACTGAGGACAATGTCACTTTCAAGGGGACTGAGTGATGACATGCTTTGCAATCTTGGTGCATGAGGCAAAGGCCAAAATAATAAACTATTATAATTGACAGCTCTTTCTATATATCAGCAAATTTGAACAGAGAATGAAATTACTGTTTAATGCAAGTGTAGCAAAATATGTCAGTTGTCAGTATTCCAATTTGATTATAAAACTCCATTCAAATACAAAGACGATTTTGTAGAGTAGACATTTTAAAAAATAAGTTGTTTTTAGCTGAACTCCAGCTGATAACTTTTATTTTCATCTAAGTTCTAATAACTGAAATAGAATATTTTCAAGTATGTGATTAAAGTCCCCGTTGTTCACCTACAGTATTCTGACATTACTTTGACTAAATTAAGAATCATTACAATATGTTTTAAATTTAAATTATGACAAGGGGAGTGTTAAGTTGTAATGGTCATTGATTGTAATCATATAAGCCAAGGGTCCCAAACTCTTCACACAGAGGGCCACATAGCATGCTTCAAATCACCACAAGGTCTAGACTGAGAGTTTCCCTCTCAGTGTTTACCAAGCAGGGGCAGGAGAGAGAAGTCTACTTTTTTAATTATTTTAAAAGTTGAGAGAAAATGGGCAGGGTTCGGAGAAGAGTGGTAGATAGACTTTCAGGAATCATATTTCTAGACTTCTTGGGAATTAGCAGCCCTACCCCATCCGTTGGATCAACCACTGTAGGAAACAAGATGCTAAGTTTGAGAGACCATTGATTTGACCCAGTTTGGTATTTCTTATATTCTTAAATACATCACTTTCTGCTTCTTCACATTAGAATTTTTAAACCAGTTTTTGCAGATTTTCTCATATTGTCTTCTCCCTCATGATGACCACTCTGTTGCAGATCTTTGTGTCATCTGAACAAAGGCAAACCTTTACTTCTAAACCTTCAGCAAATTACTCACAAAGACATTGAACAGAGGTGGCCCTAAGACTGATTCATAAGGCATTTCACTACCCTCCTTCCTTTCCTCTATGAGAATTCCATTTACTACTACCCTCTGTCATCTGTCAACCAATTTATAATTCAATTGACCACTTCAGGACTCATCTCTTAAACCCACTGGTAATGAGCTGTTTTACATACATATGCATACAAAGCAGCTCGATACAGTGCAAATTAAATTACACAGCTTGTGGTAAAACTGTGTAGGCATTTTATTCCAGAAACGTTATTTGTACTTCGAGTTAGATTTTCCCATGAGAACATTGGCATACTAATGGATGTACTGATTGTTCAAAATTCTCAGGTGGTTGTGAAACTCCAGGTTGCTGCATCCTCACCTAACCCTTAAAAAGTAATTAAGGCCTCCTTAAATTCCACTTCCAGGCAGGGGCGTATCCAGACCTCGCAGTGGGAGGGGGCCAGAGCCCGAGGTGGGGGGGCACATTTTGTTCTACTGCTGCCTCGCTGCCCCCGCTGCTGCCCTGCCCCCCCCCCACCCTACCGCTTCCCACTCACTGCCACAGCAAAGGCCATGGCTGGCAGGGGTCCCCAACCCCTGCCAGCTGAAGCGTTGTCCAGCGCCGGTCTCTGGCACAGCCACGTTGCTTGCCCTGCTCTGTCTTCCCCTCATATCCTGTACGCTCCTTTTAATGAAATTGAGCATGCCAGACGTGAGGGGAAGACAGAGCAGGGCAGGCAATGTGGCGCCGCCGGAGACTGGCTCAGGCCAGTGCTTCAGCTGGCAGGGGTTGGAGACCCTCGCCAGCAAGACCAGGGGCCCACAGGAAATTTGGGGGGCCCAGGCCCCCGTGGCCCCACGTAGCTTACGCCACTGCTTCCAGGCTGGAAGCCCTTCTTCCTGAAAAATCTGGCCTCCTGTTTCCAACCCTCTCCTTCACTCCACTTATCTTGGGAGCATCCATAAAGGAATGGATCCACTCTTTGGGATCCTTCCAGATACTTGTGATTTGGATTGGTCACTGTTGAATACAAGATGCTGGGCTCAGTGGACCTTTGGCCTGATCAAAATGTCTTAACCCTTTGTGGGCTGCATTGTTGACAAACTGGAGGGTGTTAGCTAAGTACTGTGTCTATGATGAATGTCTCCTGAAATTCCTCAGTATCTTTTTTTTTTTTTAAATCATGCTGAATATATTTTTGCAAAAATATAGATATTCTCTTTTATGATCATTGCTATTGTGCTAAACCTAAATAACCCAAGACATTTGTAATCATTGGGTAAATTTAGGCCAAAATGATTGCTGATGTGTCAATTTGTGCACTATTTTTCATACTGAGGTAGGAATGATGCAATTGATTGATGTATGTATGTGTGTAATTGGTATTCATATATGAGCCTTTTCCATATTCTTGTGAAAGGTTCCACTGGCATTTACCTTTAAATCTGATAAGCTTACCCTATCTCCCATAGTAGTTTTTGCTGAAAATGTCTCAGCTGCATGATGCTTGTTTCAGATTGCTTAGCTGAAATACTTCCTTCCTCCCCCACCCCCCCCCCCCCATGTATAAGAGATTTGGAACGTATAGCGAAGATGACTTTAATACCTAATCTTTGGAGTACAAAAACTAATAGATAAAATAGCAGAACACTGGTGTTCAGTAACAGAAATGGTTGAAAGGATAATATATTGTGGGAGGTAATGAAGGAGCAGACAGATTCCTAGATACAATATACCTGTCGGCCACCAAGCTAATTTTCAAAGGGAACTTCCACATGTTTCCCTTTTGAAACTTTGGGCAAATGTGGGAAAACTCATACTTTGAAACCATGTACTAATGGAGGAGTAGCCTAACGGTTAGTGCAGCAGTCCGAGAATCTGGGAAACTGGGTTCAATTTCCACTGCACCATATTGTAACTCTGTGCAAGTCACTTAACCCTCCCTTGCCTCAAATACAAAATCAGTACCTATATAATGAGTAAACTGAGAGAAGAGGACATTTCTCTGGGTGCGTGTACATTTTTTTGTACTCTGTCTGTGGTGATTTAAAGGTCGGAGTTTAAAAGAAGTAAGGTAGGTTTATTGATAAAGACAGAATTTAAAACAGTAAAGTTTATTAGCTAGTCTCCCTGCTCTTTTCCCCATAATTTCTAAAATTTGAACCACATCATACAGCATTAACAGATAGCTTTTAGAAAGCACAGCAGGACCTAGTTCAGTCTTTATTCCTACCCATTCTCCCCAACTCCCGCCTACCCCTAGCACCTCTTCATTTATAGTATTAATTAATAGTCGGTTATTCTAATTAGGATAACAAGAGGAGAGTTTTCATTAGACTTTTAATTACATTTAATTACTTTGAGAAACAAACACTAAATAAATATACCATATAATCTTAAGGTTCTTAATATTAATCTAATACCCTTAGTACCTTAAAAAGTTTAAACAACATAATAATAATACCAAGATACAGACAGCAGTCCACAGCAAGAGGGGTGCTATCCACTCTTCGAAAATACGGGTCTGGCCAGCTGTTTGCGGCGGCGCCAAAATACATCGCCGGCCATGTATTTTGCCGGCGCCGCTCGATTATTTATTTATTTATTGCATTTGTATCCCACATTTTCCCACCTATTTGCGGGCTCAGTGTGGCTTACAATACATTCTGAATGATGGAAATACAATTTGTTACAATTCGATTATGGGTTACATTGTTAAGAGTAATGGGAGACAAAGTGTGGAGGAGTGGCCTAGTGGTTAGGGTGGCGGACTTTGGTCCTGGGGAACTGAGGAACTGAGTTCGATTCCCACTTCAGGCACAGGCAGCTCCTTGTGACTCTGGGCAAGTCACTTAACCCTCCATTGCCCCACGTAAGCCGCATTGAGCCTGCCATGAGTGGGAAAGCGCGGGGTACAAATGTAACAAAAAAAAAAAAGTCAAAATATCATAGGGGAATAGAGCAATGGAATGTAATAATGGGAAAATGATAGGGCAGTAGAACAAAAGCGAGAGAACATTCAGGTAATAATCCCCTCAAAGGTGGCAAATGATTGATTATACCTAGAAGTCTTGGATATGGAATAGCTGGGCACTATAGGAGATCTAACTGTCTACTAGTAGTGAAAATCTGATGCCTCCTTGTCACCTCTTTTTTTGATTATTTGTGAATTGGCTACCACGTAATTATTATTTTGTTCCCTTTATATTATACCACAATTTGGCTTTCTACCAGGTATTTGTAACCTGACTTGACCATTGTTGGAAACAGGATACTGGGCTAGATGGACCTTTGGTATGACCCAGTATAGCAATTCTTATGTTCCCACTTTCCCAAATTCTACAGCATATTAAATCATTCTTTTCCCTTTGCCAAATGTTGGATTACTGTAAGAGCATGGATCAACACTGTGGAGCTCTTATACTAAGCTGCACTAAAAAGTGGCCAGTGCAATCCCCAGTGTGGGTCTTTCCTGTGAGTTGAAGCTACTTTTAGCATGGTGATAAAATGGCCCCATTTCCCATCATTCCCACTAATGGCCACACGCCAATTTCCGCATTAGCATGTGGCCATTAGATTCTGAGCACTTTCCGACACCTATTTTCTAGGTGGCAAGGGTTCACGTGCTAATCCTGTGCTAATCGGTTAGCACGTGGTGATGTAACTGTGCTAACCGATTAGCACAGAACATGCCTACTGTCTGCTCCAGACACGCCCCAGTGCTAAAAAGCAAATTCTACTTTTTAGCACATGGGAAGCATGTGCTGATCCCAAAATTATCAAAGGATGCCTCCGTGCCCCGTGGCAGTGCTTTTTATCCTGCGGTAAGCACACATTAATGCTTACCGCAGCTTAGTAAAAAGGCCTGTACATTATGATAGCATCATGAGGGAGATTTCTGACTATAGCTCAAAACAAACTTTGCTGATGTCATACCATACATTTCTAATTTAATGAAAATAAATTGAACCTCCATTACCCCAGTTGCAAAGGATCTAAATATAAATCAATATATGCGTCTTGCTTCTCCTACATCAGCACGCAACTATGGAATGCACTACCAAAAGCCATCAAAACAACGCACGACTTGGTAACCTTCCGGAAATTACTAAAGACTAACTTGTTCAAAGACTTATCATAATGATCCTCATAAGCAGTGGCGTACCAAGGGGGGGCGGTGGGGGAGGTCCGCCCCGGGTGCACACCGCTGGGGGGGTGCCACGCGCTGGTCAGCGTCGTTGGTTTCCAACTTGTTCCGGGGCAAAGGGAGCATGGAAACCAACGACGCTGACTGGCGTGCGGCATACACCCGAGGGGGTTCTTTCGCCGGGGTGGGGGGTGTCCCTTCACCGGGGGGGGGGGGGGTTTGCGCTGCACGGGAGGGGGGGCGCTGCACCCGGGGGGGGGGCGGGGCACATTGGCGATCCGCCCCGGGTGTCAGCGTCCCTCGGAACGCCACTGCTCATAAGTGACCTGATATCAAAACCCGACCAGACCAAGTTATCTGAACTCTTTTTTTTTACCTGTTTACCTAAATCACCTTCAAGCTCATTTTCAAAGTACTTAGAGGGGCATAATTGAACGAAAACGCCTATCTCCATGGGTGTTTATCTCCAAGAACGGGTCCGTGAAGGGGCGGACCGAACCGTATTTTGGGAAAAAATAGACGCTCATGTTTTATTCAACAATGTGTGAGCTGGGCGTTTTTGTTTTTCAGCGATAATGGAAAATGAAAGCGCCCAGCTCAAAAACGAATAAATCCAAGGCATTTGTTCGTGGGAGGGGCCAGGATTCGTAGTGCACTGGTCCCCCTCACATGCCAGGACATCAACCGGGCACCCTAGGGGGCACTTTTACAAAACCAAACAAAAAGGTAAAAGAGCTCCCAGGTGCATAGCACCCTTCCCTTGGGTGTTGAGCCCCCCAAATCCCCCTCAAAACCCACTGCCCACAAGTCTACACCATTACTATAGCCCTAAGGGGTGAAGGGGGGCACCTACATGTGGGTACAGTGGGTTTGGGGGGGTTGGACGACTAATAAGCATTAAGCAGCACAATTGTAACAGGTAGGGGGGATGGGCCTGGGTCCACCTGCCTGAAGTCCACTGCACCCCCTAACAACTGCTCCAGTGACCTGCATACTGCTGTCAGGGAGCTGGGTATGACATTTGAGGGTGAAAATAAAAAGTTGAGAAACTTCATTTTTTGTGGTGGGAGGGGGTTAGTGACCACTGGGGGAGTCAGGGGAGGTCATCCCCGATTCCCTCCAGTGGTCATCTGGTCATTTAGGGCACTTTTTGGGGCCTTATTCGTGAAAAAACAGGGTCCAGGAAAAGTGTCGTAAATTCTAGCTAAAAACGCATACTTTTTTCCCATTATCGGTGAAATGCGCCCATCTCTGTTCGGCAGATAACCACGCCCCAGTTCCGCCTTCACCACACCTCTGACACGCCCCCATCAACTTTGTCCGCATCCGCGACGGATTGCAGTTGAAAACGTCCAAAAATCGGCTTTCGATTATACCGCTTTATTCGTTTTTGTGAGATAAACGTCCATCTCCCGATTTAGGTCGGAACTTGGGCGTTTTTCTCATTCGATTATAAGCAGGTTAGCCTCCCAAAGTTCCATAGAAACCTATGGAACTTAGCCTCTCAAAGTGCTTTGAAAATATGCCTCCTTGTCACCAGTGAATCTATGCATCACCCTTGATCTCTAATACCTGAAAGGAACTGTATATCTACTTACTTATAACTTATTTTTATCATTTTCTGTACTTCAAATATAATAATACTTTGTATTTCTCATTCTGGAAATGGCGATCGCCGTTACGGCATAGTGTAAGCCACATTGAGCCTGCAAATAGGTGGGAAAATGTGGGATACAAATGCAACAAATAAATAAATAAATGCACAGATAAACTATCAAAGGGAAAGGGGGAAAAGGGTAAGTGATTTCTGTGGTTTACATATACAGGTACTTTTTCTGTCCATAGTAGATTTATAATCAAAGGGATTTTTTAAAAACTCATGGTCTATCAACATTAAAATTGCCTAGAATTAGTACGAATAATGCTCATTAATATTTTTTTTCACTGATATGCAAATATTTTGAACTTTTTCTTGGTGCAAACTGTCTGGGAAACTAACTGACAGAAAAACACATAATGGAATGAAAATCCAAAGACAGAGATTCTTGAATCTGGATGCTTAGCTTGTGAAAATATTGTTGAAAGGAAACAGTATAATGCAGATTACAAGAAAAACAAATATCTCAAAAATTTAATAGATGCATTGCTTATCAGCATTTTGATTGACGAGGTTGTGTGTGTGCATTGATAGAAGGCAGCAAGGTAAACTTTGCTGAATATTATGGATTACAATTTGGTGTATTTTGTTCCTAAAAAAACAGGTGATTTAAAAAGGGCAGACACAGCCATCATTCCAGTTTTCCTGATTCTGTTCAAATATCACAACTAGGGCAAAGGTACTGCATGATTCGCCTGTTTCCATAGCAATGGTGGCCCAACTCAGGCAACTTGCAGACCAGCAGAGGAATGCAAACTATACAAACATATCTGCTAATGCTTTCACAGCTAAGTTGTTGTTAGTATCATGCAGGGGTGTTTTATTAGAAAAAAAAAACCCTGAAATGTCTTGCATTAATATATTAATTTGTTTTGAAATATGACCCATTACTATTTCTAGGTTTTCAGGGACTTTGCTTTCATTTTTTTTTTTTAAAGCTGTCTTCAAACAACAGCCTTGAATTGTTATCAGAAGAACCGCTGTGGGAATCAAATATAAGAAACAATGGATAGATGATCTGTAACCACTCAATAGTGCTTAAAGGGCCCTGTTTACTAAGCAGAGTTATAGGCGCGTTAATGTTTTTAAAGTGCCTTAACCATGTATGTGCCTACAATATCCCTATAGGCACCTACATGGTTAGCGCACACGCTAAGTGTAGGCACACAAAAAGCACTAACGCACCTTAGTAAACAGCGCCCAAAAAGTGTGAACTAGGGATGTGCATTCAATGGCACGCATTTCCCTCTTTTGGGCACCTAAAACATTTTAGTGCATGCAAAATGATTCTATATGTGTATACCTACAAGTTCTTAGACTGCATAGCCCAGACGCTCATGTGAGTGATCCGGCTCAAACTTCAGAACAAAGGTCTTTTTTAAGACCACTACAATACAGACTGTATTTTACAACATTGCTAATTCTGGATCATTGTTATCGTTCTCAACTCCAGTATTTAGACCCCTGATGTAGGCCCTTTGGCCGAAACACAACGTTGTGTCAAGTCAATATACTGATTAATAAAGTTTGGTTCATCTTCACTCTGGGACTCCTGGTTTTTTACCCACTGCTTTGTTGTATTGCGACTATCCGTGGGACTTCGTTGAGTTCTCCATGTTTGTGGATTCTCTACTTGTATTATACCTACAAATTAATGCATGTATATTTGTCTATGTAAAAAGGTTCTATCACATGAAAAGTGAAATAAACTGAGAAAAAAGTACCTGAAAAAATCAGATAAAATTTAGAAAATTAAAAAATGAACCAAATTGTTTTCAACCTTGCACATTCCTACTATTAGTAGATTTATACTCTGAAGAATCTTTTTTGCTTTTACATATCACTTAAAAATGTATGTTTTATGTATTGCAGATTTTCAGATAATTATGGGCCTCTTTTATCAAGCAATGCTAGTGGTTCCTGTGTGGTAATGCCGACAGAGCCCATTCAAAGTGAATGGGCTTTGTCAGCTTTATCGCACTAAGAGCCCCTAGTGCAGTTTGATAAAGGAGGCCCTCAGATTCTGCTGGCTAAAAACACCTCTGCAGAGACCTCTAGTGACTCTACCAGGCTAAGGTATGTGACCTTTTTGATTTAGAATACTTTCACAGCTTCTGGAACAAAGTACAGGCCGGCTATCTTGCCTGCGATTGGAAGTGGTAAGAGGAGACACTTTTTGGAGGAAAACGGTGGGAATACCATTGTCTTTGGCTCCTGCTCCCCGGCCTCCCAAACTAAGGAGCCCATTTACTAAGCTGCCGGTAAAAGGGGGCCAGCTCTGTCATCAGTGCATTTTTGGTGGCCCCATTTTACCATTGAGGTGACGGTAAGTGCTCCCACGCTAACCTGGCAGTAACCAGGCAGCATGCGGCACTGCCCAATTACTGGCAGGTAAATACTGGCACTACAAAAATAAAAATATTTTTTGTAGCGCTGGGGGTGGCAACTACTGCTATGGTAGCCTGGTGGTAGTTCCGGATTAGTGATTGGCAAGCCTGTGTTGGGTTTACCACTGGTTTGTAAAAGACCCCCTAAAATACTTCTGCTGACTGGAAGAGGGTTTCTGGCTATCACAGCTATTGTACCTGGAGAAATAAAGAAGTAGAGTGCACCTAACAGTGCCAGATGGCTTATTGTTTTTTAGTATAAATTGATGTGTTTCCAGATATGTCCTACTTCTTTACACTGTTCACCACGTAGAACTCTTCGGGGCATTGCGGTTTAGGTTAATGTAATGGAGCACCAGCTCTCTTCCACAATCCTGATAAAGGAGAGGGAAAGACGGTAACAAGATCAAGTTTGAAAGAACAATAGGGGACCAGAGAAGGATATAGAATACCAGTATTCAAGAGTACCAGTGCCCATTGGGGAAGGGACCTCCTATAAGGATTTTGTAACTGAAAGATTCAGTGAGCCCTAATACCAGATAAAGATGTAAAGATCGATTTCCACTGTATGAAGAGATCCTGGCAGAGTATGGCTTTGACTTGTACCAAGAAACTCTACTAAGAGAGAGTATTCATAAGGAAAATACCCTGGAGGAAAGGAGGAACAGGGGTGATATGATACAGACGTTCAAATATTTGAAAGGTATTAATCTGCAAACAAATCTTTTCCGGAGATGGGAAGGCGGTAGAATGAGAGGACATGAAATGAGGTTGAAGGAGGGCAGCCTCAGGAAAGATGTCAGGAAGTATTTTTTCACAGAGAGGGTGGTGGATGCTTGGAATGCCCTCCTGCGGGAGGTGGTGGAGATGAAAACGGTAACGGAATTCAAACATGCGTGGGATATGCATAAAGGAATCCTGTGCAGAACTACTACTACTACTACTACTATTTAGCATTTCTATAGCGCTACAAGGCGTACACAGCACTGCACAAACATAGAAGAAAGACAGTCCCTGCTCAAACAGCTTACAATCTAATAGACAAAAAATAAAGTAAGCAAATCAAATCAATTAATGTGTACGGGAAGGAAGAGAGGAAGGTAGGTGGAGGCGAGTGGTTACAAGTGGTTACGAGTCAAAAGCAATGTTAAAGAGGTGGGCTTTCAGTCTAGATTTAAAGGTGGCCAAGGATGGGGCAAGACGTAGGGGCTCAGGAAGTTTATTCCAGGCCTAGGGTGCAGCGAGACAGAAGGCGCGAAGTCTGGAGTTGGCAGTAGTGGAGAAGGGAACAGAAGGAATGGATCCTCAGAAGCTTAGCCGAAATTGGGTGGCGGAGCAGGTGGGGGGAAGGGGGGCTGGTGGTTGGGAGGTGAGGATAGTGGAGGGCAGACTTATACGGTCTGTGCCAGAGCCGGTGATGGGAGGCGGGACTGGTGGTTGGGAGGCGGGAAGTACTGCTGGGCAGACTTGTACGGTCTGTGCCCTGAATAAGGCAGGTACAAATCAAGGTAAGGTTTACACATATGTTTGTCTTGTTGGGCAGACTGGATGGACCGTGCAGATCTTTTTCTGCCGTCATCTACTATGTTACTATGTTAAGTGTTTAAAAAGTACTTTATTCTACTGCTGACTGCATATAGTTAATATTGTAGTTGTCCAATACTTTTCTGCTCATCCAAGTTGAAGTAAACTTTTCAGAACTGCAACTTCTGTCCTGGGTTAACTTATTGGATGAAAGAAGAGTGTTGAATGAGTGCATTACTCAGTCCCAGTTCTTGATGGTCTCACTCCAGACCTCCTTACAAACTCCCAAATATACTTAAAGTAAACTTTCCTGATGCTCACCAGTCAAAAAAAGGGCTACACATCTAAGAAGAGGATATTTATATAAAAAGGAAGGGATCCCATTTGTGGACTGGAAGTACTAACTCAATTAATATTAATGTGTTTAAATTTCTTCCTTAGTAACCTTTTTGAGGAATGTACTTTTTCTTTTTCAAATATGGTGTTTATGATATTTGAAATTAATAAATATATTAAAAAAAAATAAATAAAAAAATAAAAAGGAAGGGGGGGGGGGGGAGTTATCATTGTAGGACACTAAGGTCCTCCCAAGGACTTTCACTAACTACACCCTCTCCAAAAGACATTACACGATGTGATACCCGCAAGCGAGCCTTCGCTGGAGTAGCCCCCACACTCTGGAATGCATTGCCTGAAAGGCTCCGCTTAACACAAGACTACCTCTAGTTCAGGAAGCAGGTAAAACCTTGGCTCTTCAACCAAGCCTTTAACGGGAGAAGTAACTAACTTGTCAGTCTCACACACACAAGGATTGACTCGGGCTGCACATACTGCAGCGGGACATGTTTATCCACTCCTACCCTAGCTGAGATAATATTTAACCATCTCTCTGACCTCATGTGCAACTTTCTTCAAATCAATCACCTTACTTTCTAAGTCTTGCTACTTTCTTACTCATCTATATGTTACAACTTTGCGTTACCCTTCACTACCAATTATAATGTTCTAGTACATATTGTGTTGTCATTGCAAGTAGTATACCATGCCATACTTAGTATTATTGTTTGAATATTTTTACTGTTCTAATTGCCTCCTGTTCATGTTTGATCTATTCTTACTGTACACTGCCTTGAGTGAATTCCTTCAAAAAGGCGGTAAATAAATCCTAATAATAAATAAATAATTAAATATGGTAAATACTGCCATGTGCTTCCTGTGCACCAAAATGCACTACTGTAGGGCATGCTCATGCACCTTACCTTAGTTCAGGCATCAGTGCATGCTTCCCCGGTGCTAAATATACTTTGTATTTTTTTTGTGCTGGGGACATATATTTTTTTTTTTGGTGGTGGGGGGGGGGGGGGGGGGCAGAGAGTAGGCATGCCCAGTGCTAATCGGTTAGTGCAGCTATGTTGCTGCAGTTAACCAATTAGCACATGGTTAGCGCATGAGCCCTTTCTGCCTATTAAATAGGTGTCAGTAAGGGCTCAAACGCTAATGGCCATGTGTTAATTTAGAAATTAGCACCTGGTCATTAATGGGAAAAATGAAAGTGCAGTCATATTACAGTCGTGCTAAAAGTGACCTCAGTGTACATGGAAACTCAAGTTCTATCAGACCCATGCCAAGGGTTTATGCCGCCCCCCCGCAGAAGAACAGTTGGCGCCCCCTGCAGAAGAACAGTTAGCATGCGCGCGCCCCTCTCCCCCCCGTGAAGATGATCGCTGCGCGCCCTGGGGGCCTTTAAATCTTTTACTTGCAGTCGCAGCAGCGTCTGTGAAAGCGGAGCGCTGCCGACGTCTCCCTTCCCTTCGCGCTCTTGGTTCCCTCAGTGTCCGCCTTCTTCTGACGTCAGAAGAAGGCGGGACACTGAGGGAACCAACGAGTGCAAGGGAAGGGAGACGTCGGCAGCGCTCCGCTTTCACAGACGCTGCTGCGACTGCAAGTAAAAGATTTAAAGGCCTCGGCGGCACGGGGCGAGGGTAAGCACTGCGGCGGTGCCCTGCAGAGGTGGGCGCCCTCCTGCGGTGCTTACCCCGCTTACCGCATCGGCACGGCCCTGAGTTCTATTCATAGCAGATGGCCCCTTTTAGCACAGCTTAGTAAAAGGGCCTTCATTGTTTTACTGTTAACCAGAAGTGTAGCCAGACCTATCATTTTGGGTGGGCCCTTCCCACCCTTACCCCATACATATATAATTTTTTTTAACCCTTTCCCGCTGCCCATGCTATCTTCATCTCTCCCTCCCCCCCGGGCATCTGCCCCTCCCCCCACCTGGCATCTGCTCCTCCCTCCCTAGTGTACTTCCAAGCCATTGCCAACAGTCCTGTAAGCAATCTGCACCGGTCCTGCAGTCTATCATGTCCCCACCAGTGAAGAAACAGGAAGTGACATCATTGAGGGCAGGACGCAGTAGAGGGAATCCTACAGGACTGGTACAGGTCACCTAAAGGAATTGCTGCAGATGACGACTCAAAGGTATATGGGGGAGGGGGGGCAGAGAGAGAAAGGCAGCTGCCATCAGAGAGAGAGAGAGAGAGAGGACTGAGGCACTGCCACTGAGGTGCTTTGGGGGCCACTAGATTGGGTGGGCCTGAGGCAAGAATGGGTGGGCCTATACCCATCCAGGCTCACCCGTAGCTATGCCACTACTGTTAACTTCATTAACTAGTTCTCATTGCATAAAATGGGACCTGTGCTAAAATACACAAGTCAGTGGTAAAATATATCTTAACGGTAGCCCATGTTGATAATTACACTCCAAAATATCTATCTATATGTATTCTATATATTTCTGTACCACCTAATCACTGATAAATGTTGCAAATAGATCAATTTTTCAGTATTTGCCACATCAACCATCATGCTTTTTATGAAAGGTCATTAAAAAGCAAAATTAAAAGATCCATATTTGATGAATGGATTTGGGCTTCTCTTAAGAGGCAAATTCATTTTTATATTTACTTTGAAGCAAGCTATAAACATGCTAAAAATTATATCACACCACCTGCCCAACATGAGCAGTGTTTAATTACCACATTCCTTTTCCCAAGGAGTTAGTTCATAGGCAGTCTCACTCTGTAAATAAAAAAGTAACAGAAAGCTTGGAAGTCTGCACTAGCTATAAACATTTATGTCAGAATCACGTTGGAGGAAGAAAATGTTAATGTAAATAGTGTTGTATAGAAACTAATGGTAAAACTGACTCCAGAAATGTTAAATTCTATAACAATTATATCAGTGGCGTTCCTAGGGGGGCTGACACCCGGGGCGGATCGCTGATGTGCAGTGCCCCCCCCCGGAACAGCGCGACGCCCCCCCCGGCGAAAGAACCCCCGATCCCCCGGTGAAAGAACCCCCCTGGGTGCACGCCGCTGGGGGGGGGGGGGGTGCAGCGCCTGCCTGCTCTTTGTTTTCATGCTCCCTCTGCCCCGGAACAGGAAGTAACCTGTTCCGGGGCAAAGGGAGCATGAAAACAAAGAGCCGACAGGCGCGCAGCACCCCCCCAGCGGCGTGCACCCGGATCGGACTGCCCCCACCGCCCCCCCTTGATACGCCACTGAATTATATATTACAACAAAGAAACATGGTGGTATTGGATCACAAATAGTTTAGAAATCTTAGATGTCCTAAATGCCATTTACAACCCAATCTCAAATTAAAGAAGCTTTGAAAAATAATAGAAAGCAGATAAAATAGAGTGGTTAGATGTAGGTCTTCTGTTTGGAGACAGTTAAAAAAAAATAGTGGTTCTGATGTTATGGTGGGTGGTCATTCAGCATCTAGTGATCACCGAATGGTGTGGTCCAATATTAAGACACAGGAGGAAAGGGTTTCTTCAAGATTGAAGTCTCTAAGAACTAACTTTGTCAAGATGAGGGAATACCTCAAGGAGGTGTTAGTTGGATGGGAACAGCTGAAGGAAGTAGAACAGCAGTGGGCAAAACTGAAAGGAGCTATTTTAAAGGCAACAAACCTTTATGTTAGAAAAGTACCTAAAAGTAAGAGGAAAAGAAGAATGCTTTGGTTTTCAAATGTAGTAGCTGAAAAGGTAAGGGAAAAAACGTTGGTCTTTATAACTTACAAGAGATCGCATAAAGAGGCAGACAGGCAAAAATATCTGGAAAAGCTATCAGGAAAGCAAAGATTCAAATGGAAGAAAAGATAGCCAATACAGTAAAATTGTGTGTGTGTGTGTGTGTGGGGGGGGGGGGGGGGGGGGGGGGGGGGGGGGGGTAAGATATTTTTTAGATATTGAAGTGGTAAAGGGGAGGAATATATAGAAGATAAGGATAAAGCTGAACTGCTTAACAATTATTTCTGTGCTGTATTCTTGGATGAGAGGCCAGGGGTAGGACCAGAGAAAACAAATGGGAATGGATGTATGGTAAACCAGAACCAATTCTCAGAAGACTGTGTTTGTGAGGAGCTAGCTAACCTAAAAATAGACAAAGCGATGGGGCCTGATGGGATACATCTGAGAATACTCAAGGAAAGTTCTGGCGGATCCATTGTCTGACCTTTTTAATGTTACCTTAGAGTCTGGAGTGGTCCTGGAGGACTGGAGATGGGCGGGTGTGGTCCCTCTGCACAAGAGCGGAAGTAAGGTAAGTAAGTAAGTGAGAAGATTGGGAATTACAGGCCTTTTAGCCTGACCTCAACGTTGAGTAAACTAACGGAAATTCTTCTAATGTAGATAATTGTGAGATTTCTAGAATCAAATAGACTGCAGGACCCAAGGTAGCATGGTTTCACTAGAAGCAGGTCTTGTCAGACAAATCTGATTGATTTCTCTGACTGGGTGACCAAACATTTGGATATGGGAGGGGCACTAGATGTGGTGTACTTGGATTTTAGCAAAGCCTTTGACACGGTTCAGCATAGGGGACTGATAAGTAAAGTGAGTGCCCTGAGTATAGGCCCTAAAGTGACTGGCTAGGTTAAAAACTGCATAGGTGTACGGAGACAGAGGGTAGTGGTAAATGGAGTTTGCTTTGAGGAAAAGGATGTTATCAGTATGTACCACAGGGATCTTTCCTTGGGCAGCATTTCTTAACATTTTTGTGAGTGATATTGTGGAAGGACTGTCTTGTAAGGTTTGTCTCTTTTCAGATGATGCCAAACTCTGTAATAGGTAGACACCCCAGAGAGTGTAGAAAGCATGAGGGGGGATCTAGTGAAGCTTGAAGAATGGTTCAGAAATTGGCAACTAAGATTTAATGCTAAAAAATGCAGAGTAATGCACTTGGGCTGCAGAAACACAAGGGAATAGTATAGTATAGGGGGTGTAGTACAAAAGAAAAGCGTGACTTGGTGGAAATTATATCTGATGATCTTAAAGTGGCCAAACAGGTAGAAAAGGTGATGGTCAAAACCATAAGGATGCTTGGATGTATAGGGAGAGGAATGGCTAGCAGGAAAAAAGAGGGGATAGTGTCCTCATATAAGTCTCTGGTGATGCCCCATTTAGAATAATGTATGCAGAGCTGCCAAGAGGGGGGGCAAAATTCCCTAGGGCCTGGCATCCAAGGGGGGCCCACCCATCACTAGCATTGCTCTCATGATCCTGTGTGCGGCAGCGCCACAGAGTACTTCCTTCCTGCTGTGTCTGGGGGGGGGGGGGGGGGGGGGGGTTGCCCTGGGCCCGGCTTTGTCTCTCGGCGGCCCTGACTGCGTGCAATTCTGGAGACCACACCTTCAAAAAGGTATAAACAGGATGGAGTTAGTCCAGAGGGTGGCTTCAAAATTGGTCAGTGGTCTATGTCATAAAGCATATGGAGGCAGACTTATAGACTTGATACAAAAAAAGCACTATGAAATAAAAATAAAAATCACGCAACAAAAAATTTCACTAGAAATGCAAAGACATTGCCACAAAACTATAAATCACTTAATCACCAATAAACATAAGTAAACAGGGTGACAGAGTAAAAAAGCCTCAGAATCCTGTCAGAGATATATTCTTAAGCCTTAAGACTGGGTAGGGTAATTATTTCACAGGCTAAAACAACCCCTCTAAGACCCTTCAAAAATTACAAAATATCTAAAGACATTCAAAACATTACACTCATGTCAAAATAGTATAGAAACAAAACTTATTCTTATCACAACAGTAGTGGTCTAACCAACTATGGCCATCTCGTTTTGCTTGACGGCTTCATCAAGGCAAAAGGACCATAGGTTAAATTATGACAGTTCCCATTCTTGAGATTTAAGAATATACCTCTGACGGTGTTCTGAGGCTTTTTCCTCTAAGTCACTCTGTTTACTTATTTTTATTGATGATTAAAGGTCCTTTTACCAAGGCGTGCTAAAAAGTGGCAGGCAGTAGTTTTAGCAATTAATGGCCACACACTTAATTTCAAAACTGGTGCATGGCCATTACCGTCTGAGCCCTTACCACCACCTATTTAGTAGGCGGTAAGGGATCACTTGCTACTTGTGTGGTAATCGGGCAGCATGCGACAATGTGCCCGCACTGCCCAATTAT
This sequence comes from Microcaecilia unicolor, assembly GCF_901765095.1. Taxonomy (NCBI): domain Eukaryota; kingdom Metazoa; phylum Chordata; class Amphibia; order Gymnophiona; family Siphonopidae; genus Microcaecilia; species Microcaecilia unicolor. The sequence goes on along the minus strand of NC_044035.1, from coordinate 309,535,547 downwards.
CGCCAGGCATGCCTACTCCTGCTCCCCACGCTAGAAAATAAAAATTATTTTCTAGCATGGGAAACAGTGCGTGGCAAAAGCAGAACTATATCAGGGTGCCTGGGTACACAAGGTGATAGTGCTGTTTTGCTGTGTGCTACCCGTATGGTTGTCATACTGCACTTTCGTAAAAGGGTTCCAAAGTGATTTATAATTTTGCGACATCTTTGCATTTGTAGTGAAACTTTTTGTTTGACAGACTTATAGACCTCAATATGTATACTCTAGAACAGTGATGGCGAACCTTTCAGAGACCGAGTGCCCAAACAGCAACCCAAAATCGAATTATTTATTGCAAAGTGCCGGTACTCATTATGGGCGGGGTCACCACATATGACTCCACCCCTATGATAGCCACACCCCTTACACCAGCCATGGCGCATATAAACAGACATAATTGAAAATATTATACTAATATAGGAGAAAAAAATAACATGACTTTTTTTCATTATAAATCATTTCTGTAAGCTGTTACAGCTCCAGTATACCCAGTGCAAAATAAGACAGCAGATGTAAATTCTCAAATTGGACATATTCCAAACACTAAAATGAAAATAAAATGATTTTTTTCTACCTTTGTTGTCTGATTCTGCTGCTCTCTTAACTCCATTTCCAGGGCTTCCTTTCCATTTCTTTACTTTCTTCCTTTCTTCTTCATTTTTTGTCCTCCATCCATGTCCAGCAACCCTCCTCTCCCCTCCAGCCACAAATGACCAGCCACCCTCCTCTCCCCCCTGCCCTCCCGCCCTCCCTCCCAGCACCAGGTCTGCCTCCCACCCAGCACCCAGTAGCACCCAGCACCAGGCCTCCCTCCCACCACCCAGTAGCACCAAGCCTCCCTCCCTCCCACCCACCTACCCACCCAGCACCAGGCCTGCCTGCCTCCCTCCCAGCACCACCCAGTAGCACCCAGCACCAGGCCTCCCTCCCACCCAGCACCAGTCCTCCCTCCCTCCCAGCACCCAATAGCACCCAGCATCAGGCCTCCCTCCCACCCAGCACCAGGCCTCATTCCCTCCCAGCACCCAGTAGCACCCAGCATCAGGCCTCCCTCCCTCCCAGCACCAGGCCTCCCTCCCACCACCCAGTAGCACCAAGCCTCCCTCCCTCCCACCCACCCACCAAGCACCAGGCCTGCCTGCCTCCCTCCCAACACCACCCAGTAGCACCCAGCACCAGGCCTCCCTCCCACCCACCCAGCACCCAGCATCAGGCCTCCCTCCCAGCACCCAGTAGCACCAAGCCTCCCTCCCTCCCTCCCACCCACCCAGCACCAGGCCTGCCTCCCTCCCAGCACCAGGCCTGCCTGCCTCCCTCCCAGCACCACCCAGTAGCACCCAGCATCAGGCTCCCTCCACACCCACCCAGCACCAGGCCTGCCTGCCTGCCTCCCTCCCTTTTCCAACCAACGAGGCACCAGGCCGCCCTCCCTCCCTCTTCCAACTAACGAAAAGCCACCAGGCCGCCCGCCCTCCCTCCCTCCCTCTTCCAACCAACGAAAAGCCACCAGGCCACCCGCCCGCCCTCCCTCCCAGCACCTCCCAGCACCTCTCAGCACCAGCGCTGGCCCTCCTCCTCTGAAATTGAAAAGGCATCGGCAGCTGCAGCGAAACGCGTGGTCTTCGCTCGGCATGCCTTCAGTCTTCGCTTGTGTCTGTCAAGCTCTGGTGTGTCTGGCGGGACCAGAGCTTGACAGACACAAGCGAAGACAAGGAGCGCCGAGCGAAGACCACGCGTTTCGCTGCAGCTGCCGACGCCTTTTCAATTTCAGAGGAGGAGGGCCAGCGCTGGTGCTGGGAGGTGCTGGGAGGGAGGGCGGGCGGGCGGCCTGATGGCTTTTCGTTGGTTGGAAGAGGGAGGGAGGGAGGGCGGGCGGCCTGGTGCCTCGTTGGTTGGAAGAGGGAGGGAGGGCGGGCAGCCTGGTGCTTCGTTCGTTGGAAGAGGGAGGGAGGGAGAGTGGGCAGAGCGGACCACCGACGGCGCGTGTGCCAAAGGAGAGGGCTCTGAGTGCCCTCTCTGGCACGCGTGCCATAGGTTCGCCATCACTGCTCTAGAAGATAGACGGGAGAGAGGGAATATGATTGAGATATTTAAATATCTCCGTGGCATTAATGTACTGGACATCTCCATTTCCATTTCAAATGAAAGAAAACTGTGGAATGAGAGAGCATAGGATGAAGTTAAGAGGTTATAGGCGGGGGGGGGGGGGGCTGACCAAGATGGCGCCGAGACCAGACGTGCTATGCTGAGCTCCGGAGATTTTTTTTTTCCTTAAAGTATTATTTCCACAGTTAACAATGCCAAAGAGGAAAGGAAAGATTAGAGGAGGTTCCTCCTTATCCTCAGCAGACCCTACTCTTCGTCAGTTACTGATCACAGCATATGCAACGCCAACTGCACCTAGGGGCGCTCCTTTGACCGGCACAGAGAGGAGTCCCGGTCAGGAAAATGAGGTATCACTTAGCCCGCGGAGTCCAGAGAAGCAGGTTCTAGAAGCGAAGAGCATGCTGGGAGGAACGCCCATCGAGCCATCGGATGTCGGGGCTTCTAGACGAGCTAAGGAGGGCTCTTCCCATGCTATTGCGACACTCGAAGAGGGAGTTTCTCCTGAAAATCAGAGCCTCTCAGTTACCCCTTTGGAAGCTGGGCAGAATTTGTCCGGGCTAGAGGCAACACCTGGACTGCTGGTGGGAGTCGAAATGCGGCCTAGCCCTGAGATAGCTTTGCAACCATTGGAAAGACCAGCAAAGGTAACATTGGAGTCCTTATGGTCAGCAATGGAATCCTTGCATAAGGTTTGTCTTACTTTTGTATCCAATACAAGGTCGAATGCCTCAATGATAGAATCTCTTCAATCTCGACGTCCTTCAGGAGTCAAATTTGAAAAATTATTAAATATCTTTATCTCAAGTCAAAGAGGCTGAATGTAAATTATTGCAGAATGCTGATGTGGTTCACCATAAGCTGGAGAACTTAGAAAATGGAGCTAGGTCACTGAATTTGAGAATCAGTGGCGTAGCCACAGGTGGGCCTGGGTGGGCCAGGGCCCACCCACTTAAGGCTCAGGCCCACCCAAAAGTAACACAAATTTAGCGGTAGCTGGTGGAGATCCCAAGCTCTGCCAGCTGAAGACTTCCCTCTGATGGTAAAAAAAATGCTATTCTCCATGATACTAGCACCTTCGCATGCTCAGTTTTCAGTGCATGCCTGCTGCAGACTGCCAAGGTGGAAAGAAGCATTTTCCCGCCAGCTGAGATATTTTTTGGTGGTGGTGGGATGGGGGGGGGGGGGGGGGAGAACACTTGGTGCCTACCCACTTCTTACCTAGGCCCAGCCAAAATCTGTTGTCTGGCTACGCCCCTGTTGAGAATATGAAATTTTCCTTCTGTTAAATATAGCTCCTCAAGGAACTTATTCCACAAATTTCTGAAAGAAGTTCTTCAATATGCTGAAAATGGGCTTCCTCCAATACAAAAACTTTATTATTTGCCACCTCCATTAGCTCGAGAAGCTAGATCAAAAGGCCAATTGAGGGTGAATTCATCTTCTCATAGTTTGGATGTCTCAGCGCTTTTAGAGAGATCGCAAGATGAGGTGGACTTTCGGACCACCTTGTTGGTCTCCTTTGTATTTTTTCAAGATAAAGAGGCTTTGATAAGACTTTATCTGAGACAATCGGTTCCAGTCCTTTTTTTGGGAGAAAAGATTCCGATATTTCCTGACGTTTCCAGATCGACACAGGAAAGAAGGAAAAGATTTCTGTCTATGAGACAGGACGCCTTGACTCTGGGTGCTAAATTTCAGTTAAGGTTCCCATGTAAATGTGTTCTTCAGATAGATAATATGACATTTCATTTTTTTTGAACCTTTACAACTTCGATCTTTTTTGAATGCAAGAATTCCTAAAAATGACCTATAGAGACCCTTTGAACTTGTAGAAAGTAATGATGCAGTTGTATGATCCATTGTGCGCTATTTTTCCTTTTACTTATCTTCGTTAGTTTCCTGTTCCTCTTTTTAGGAATGGTGTAACAGTCCCCCCCATATTGTATACTAAATGCCTATAAATACTATTGCAGATGAGGGATTTCCCCTGAATATTTGTTTCCTTGTAAATTATGGCGGATTGCTTGACAAAGTTCGCTTTGGAATTATGTTAAATGTTTAATAAATAAAAATAAAAAAAATAAAAAAGAGGTTATAGGCTCAAGAGTAATCTAAGGAAATACTTTTATACAGAAAGGGTGATGGACGCATGGTATACCCTCCCAGTGGAGGAGACAAGGACTGTGTTTAATTTCAGATAGCGTGGGACAGGCACTTGGGATCTCTTAGGGAGAGGCGGAGCTAATGGAGTGGAGGAGTGGCCTAGTGGTTAGAGTGGTGGACTTTGGTCCTGGGGAACTGGGTTCAATTCCCACTGCAGGCACAGGCAGCTCCTTTAACCCTCCATTGCCCCAGGTACAACTAAGCCACATTGAGCTTGCCATGAGTGGGAAAGCATGGGGTACAAATAAAATAATGGATGCTGTGGATGGTCAGACTGGATGGGCCATTTGGCCCTTATCTGTCATCATATTTCTATGGTTCTATATCAATGTGATACTACATATCAATGTAAATAATTGCCATCAAATGTCTACTTTTAGTACAAACCATCATTTACAAATAACATTTCAGTGGTTTGCTGATGGCTTCCATCTGTAAATAAACTTTGAAGATTTGAAACGTTAAAATATTAGATTGTAAGCTCTTTGAGCAGGGACTGTCTTTCTTCTATGTTTGTGCAGCGCTGCGTACGCCTTGTAGCGCTATAGAAATGTTAAATAGTAGTAGTAGTAGCTTTCTGAATACAGATGGAGAAAGAAATCAAAAGAGCTTTATTGGAATGGTATAGACAGTCCTTGTTTCCCATCTAAAATTATCAATGCAGAACATGAGTGGCAAATTATCTGTTGTTTCATGAGTCACTAGATACCATGGGGTGCTGACTATTAACATTATTTTAGCTGCTGTAGTTCGGAATCCCAATTGCACAATATATCTAATCTGTATCAGTGTTACTCTACATGGCCAATCACATCTGGGAGATATTCATGCTAAGCAAAACTTGCTATACATACATCAGAAGGTACAAAATCCCTGTTCTACAATCAGCCTTAATTGAAATTTCTTTAAGCACTACTTGGAGTATTTCTTTAAATTTTACTGTATTACACTACACCTGAAATTTCTTTGCCTGGCTTTGAATGAACTTAGTCTTTTTCTTAGTCTATTTAAATGTAGAAAAATATAGATGATGGGAGGAGAGAGGGTAATGCAAGATGGCCCGTGACCAAGTTTATGTAACACTGGCTCTGTGTTTCCAGCTTCTTTTTTTGTCTTCTGTGCTAGTTCCTTTCTATTGGGGAAAAGAAAAACCAAGTAGCGGGTCAACTGCATTCAATAACTTTTGGTGGTACAGGGAGAAATGGATTTGTATCGTTGTGCTTCCACAAAGCTCAGAGGGGAAAATTTGATTTAGCACTCAAGCAAGCATAATACTAGAGAGCATGGGTGGCAGGTCACCCTTGTCTTACTTGATGACTTGGGGTTTTGGTGCTTCTCTTGCAGGGTGCAGACTGATGATACTAGTTCTGCAGAGCTGGACATGCCTTGAAAACAAATGCCAGCAATCCAGTGGGAGAAGAACGTGGTTGTGATGGGGGATTATACAAGATGCCACACTGACAGGCTAGTGTAGAGGGAGGAAACTGCTAGTGGTGTCTTAGTACAGGTTGGTCTGTTCTTTCAATTTGGTTACCTATGCCAACGGCAGGCCCTTCTTGGTGAAATGATAGCCATCTCCAAGAAAGTAGAGAGGAAGGCCGAATGGACTACTTGATGTCCATTGACAATTTGGACATCTTCCAAAGTAATATCCCCACTAGAATCTCTTTGGTGGTATCCTTGACTGAAATATGGGCCTGGGTCCCCTTCCATACAGTGCACTGCACCGACCACTAGGCTATACCGGGGACCTGAAACCTGCTCTAATAGGGCTGGCCATAACATCTGAAGCTGTCATAGAGGCTGGTATGTACTGTTTCTTTCACATCTTTGGAGGGTGGGAGGGAGTCAGTGACCACTGGGAGAGTAAGTGGGGTTGTGCTTTAATCCCTCTAGTGGTCATCTGATTATTTAGGGCACCTTTTTGCGACTTTGTTGTGATTGAAATAGATCTCACTCTCAACTAAAACGTCTAACATTTAGCCCTGAATTGCGTTGTTCCATTATGACAGAAAAATGTTCAAGTTTTAGGAATTCTCAAATCTCACCCCCAACACGTCCCCAACATGCTCCCTTGTGATTTGGACACCGCAGATGAATTGAATAGAAAAACATCTTAAAAATGTATTTCGAAAATAGCAATTTGGATGTTTTGGCCAAAAAAAAAAGTCCATCTGCTGCTTTGTGCTGCTTTTTGGATGATTTTCTGTTTCAAAAAATGAGCCCCTAAATAACCAGAATACTAAATTTTGTGGTTTGGAGATTTCCAAACAATTTAACTGCTGTTATTTTAACCTTTGTTGAATCACTTAAAATAGAAAATAAATCTAGAGTTCTAGGATTCTAGATTCAAATTTGACCTTTGAATTTCAGATTAGTGAATTTACAAAGAAATAATTCTTTGATCTACATCACTTAAGAGCTATAAGATCAAGATGGCCGCACACATCTAGGAGAGCTGTAGACCTCGTTTCCTGATACTAAATATGCTGAAAAGAAGAGGCAAGGCGGCGGTCTGAGCTTCCCCAATGTCTGCTTCAATACCTGCTGGTCCAATGGACCGATTCGTGAGGACTCCAGGGCAAGACAGGGAGATCGGGAGCGGTTCCTTAGGAAATGCCAGTGTAATGGAGGAAGTATCTGCATCTCCAGGACTCAATGTTACCCTGAGCCCCGATTTAAGAGCTCCGCCCTTGCAGCCAAAGCAGACTAGCTCTCCTTCCGAGGGAACGAGCGGCCCGATGCCAAGGAGTGGAATGGGCCTGATCTCGAGTGAAGCTCAAATTAAGCATTTTGAGAGGGAGTTATGGGGATGGATGGTACCCCTGAGATAAGCAGTCAGACGTCATCTGAAGTGCATGAACGAGGCACAGAAAGTGGGAGGACTCCAGCATTTTCGATGAATATGCCTCCTGGGATTATGGTAAAACCGGCAGAGGTAACCTTGGATACTTTGTGGGATTTAGTGGCTCAAATGGTACAATATTTGTTACAACAAACTAATGCTGTTTCTCAAAAAGTTAATGTGATTGAAAGAAGAGTGGAGAAAAATGAAACAGATATAAAATCTCTTTCTGACGGTTTGATATTATGGAAGAAAAAGTTACAAATATAGGAAATATTCAAACAGTTATGTTAAAGGACATTTCAAACCTCAGAAGTAAAGCGGAATTATATGAAAATCACATGAGAAGATATAATCTAAGATTTATAAATTTTCAGAGAGTAAAAATGGTAAGCCCATTAGAAATGCTAAAACAATATTTCAAAGAAGTGTTAGAGATACCTGAGGCAAATTTACCACCCTTTACCCAAGTGTATTAAATGCCACAAAAAGAACAGGAGCAACCACAGCAACAAACATCTTTGGACGTTACTGCTCTTTTGGAAACATCGGATACGGAACAGGCCACCTTGGCAACCCTGGTAGCTCTATTACCGGACAAACAATGGCTGTTCAGATTGTTCTTTAAGCACAAAAACAAATTGTTTTTGAGCCTAAGGATATTCTTATTTCCAGATGTTTCAAGGGACACACAAAAGAAACGAAAACAATTTTTGATATTGAAACCTGTTGTGTTACAACTAGGAGGCACATTTTATCTTAGATTTCCCTGTAAGTGTATTGTATGTTACAATACACAAAAGTATGTTTTTGTGGATCCATCTCACTTAACAGCGTTTGTAGCCTCAAAAAGAACTGAAGGAGTGTAATAGTATAAAGTCTTGTTATATTTCTTCCTAGATGCAAATTTGCTTTGAAAAAGTTTCTTTTTTTTCTTGAAAATCCCCCTAACATAATGTGGACTTGAGTGTTGTTAATATATGATATATATTGTTTTGTTAATTTGATAACTCAACACTTTCTAATCAAGTGTAATTCCTTGAATATAAGATGTATATGTATATTTAAAAAAAAAGAGCTATAAGATCATCATTAAGACTCGGAGTGGCCTAGTGGTTAGGGTGGTGGACTTTGGTCCTGAGAAACTGTGCTCAATTCCCACTTCAGGCACAGGCAGCTCCTTGTGACTCTGGGCAAGTCACTTAACCCTCCATTGCCCCATGTAAGCCGCATTGAGCCTGCCATGAGTGGGAAAGCATGGGGTACAAATGTAACAAAAAAAAAATTACTGCTCAGGGACAAAAAAAGCGCACTAGGAGCCTTTAAGGATGGGGGTGTCAACTCAGTACTTTATTGACCTGACAGGGTCAGTGTTTTGGCAAAACCACCTGTGTCAAGGGTCTAGTTGTAGTGACAACCTTCAAATGTCAATCAGTCAGTGGAAAGATACAATTTTGCCTTGAAAATAACCAGTCTTTAAATACAAAAAAGACACTATAAACTGTGCAGGAATTCAGGGAGACTTCAAAATCTCTACCCGTGTGAGTCAGAACTTCTGTATACCTGGTAATATGCTGCCAGTATACGGAAGTTCTGACTTACACAGGTAGAAGTTTTGAAGTCTCCCTGTGTTCCTGCTCCAGTATTTGGTGTCTTTTTTTGTATTTAAAGACTGGTTATTTTCAAGGCAAGATTGTATTTCTACACTGACTGATTGATACATTTGAAGGTTACTACAACTAGACACCTGACGCAGACAGTTTCATCGAAACACAGATCGTATTAGGTCTGATCAATAAAGTACTAAGTTGACGTCCCCACCCTTGAAGGCTCCTTGAGCCTTTTTCCTGGTTGGATGTGCTTTGGATTCCCTCTCTTGTGTTCCTAGAATTATAACTCAGACCATCTCAATCCTTCACTTGGATTACTGCAATTCTTGTATTTCATTTAAATTTTGTAGGAGATTGCAATTGTTACAAATACATCTTCAGGGTTGATTTTTATGTTAGGGAAGGCGGTATATCAAGTCCCATTCCCATTCATGAAGCAATTCCGCTTCTAAACAAATTGCACTGGCTTACAATAGATTCACGTCTTCATTTTAAAATAGCCTGCATGGTTTACAAAAGATTTTGTGGACTTAATTCAGAACATATACTGCAACTTTTAACATTTCCTATTAAAAGGCCAAATTCAAGAAGTACACAGTGGTTGAACTTAGGTGTTCCACCAATGAAAAAGGTACATCTAAAGTCTATTTGGGAGTAATTTTTTACATATCAAAGTGTTAAAGTTTGAAATAATAGTCCTTATCAAATTCCATCTTATTCTTTTTTTTTGAAAGGCCCTGAAAACTTACTTATTTTTAAACCAACAATTGTAAATCTATTTGGGCTTAGGATGGATAAGGAAAATTGATGTAAATTCCTTCAAATGTGAAGGTTTCTGAATTTATGATATGCCTTACATCCTTAGGGTTAAAGGCAGAATATAAGATATACAATACACTAACCCCCAAACACAAAACTGGTTATTTTGTGGGCAATCAGAGGGCTGAGTCAGCACTGATAGGGTTAAGTGGAGGAGTGGCCTAGTGGTTAGGGTGGTGGACGCTGGTCCTGAGGAACTGAGTTCAATTCCCACTTCAGGCACAACTCCTGGTGACTCTGGGCAAGTCACTTAACTCTCCATTGCCCCCGGTACACACAAACAAGTACCTGTATATGTAAGCTGCATTGAGCCTGCCATGAGTGGGAAAGCACAGGGTGCAAATGTAAATAAAATATTAAGCACTTAACCTCATAAAGTCACTGCTTAAATAGGATCTCATAAAACACAGTTCATCTTATGCAGTTAAGTACTGAATACTGCACTTAACCACATACATTTTAGCCAGCTGCATATAACTGCATTTTCAGTGCCAGTGACCGGACATGACCCAGCATTGAAAGTCTGGGCAAAAAGCCATCAGTGGACAAAAAAACATTGATGGCCATCAGCTGAATATTGACACCCACCCCCGTAAATGTTAAGGTCATTTTCAAAGTGATACACATCTAGTACTTATGTGTAAAATGAGTACAAGTTTTAAAGTGCACAGTTAGAAAGTGTGATACAACAGCACCTTTCTCCTTACTCCACTGAAATACTCTGACTTGTCTCCATGGGGGAGGGGGAGGGAGACTTCAATGGGGACAGTGGTGAGAGTTCCTTTCACTTGCAAATAGAGGAAGAAGATGTTGCAGAGACACAAGAAGATGGAACTCAGTGTACACAGGCTCTGAGTAATGAAGGGGCATCAAACCTCCATGGGTCTTTACCTCTTAGTCCTGAATAAGATTCAGTCACTGAGGCTGTTTCCAGTGGCATCTCTGATGACTATCATGGAGGAAGGCAGCAACCAGGTGATCTCACAGATGGAAAAGAAAAGAGAAAGTAATTAGGAACTGTGCAAGAATCTCAGCTCTTGAGGCTGCATCATGCAGAGCAAGCAGATTATATCCCCAAACATCCCCGAATCCTTTAACACCTTAAATCAGCGTTTATGTTGCTTAAATAGCACCATTATTACATTAATTAATATGGTTAAGTCATCAAGTCTTTACCCTGCTCCAAATACAAATGTGAAAAAAAGGAAAGAATGACTGAAACACAGAAACATAGAATATGACGGAACTGTAAGGTCCATCTAGTTTTTCTACTTTACTTCTTGTTGTAATGATATACTGTAGAACTGAGCTGGTTCTCTGGCTTTCCCTTTACTAAGGTTCATCTGTCTGCAGTGCCCTTCTCCAACACTCATGACAGAAGAAATTCACTCTTGGGTGCTTCTGAGAACCAGAGGAACTCAACACGGCTCCTACGGGTTGTCTGATTAGGGGGAATCTATTATTTTAGGGGCTTTGGGAACAACATAAGAACATAAGAGTAGCCATACTGGGTCAGACCAATGGTCCATCTAGCCCAGTATCCCATTTTCCATACAATGGCCAAGCCAGGTCACAAGTACCTGGCAGAAACCCAAGTCGTGGCAACACTCTATACTACAAATCTCAGAGCAAGCAGTTGCTTCCCATGTCTATCTCAATAGCAGACTACGGACTTTTCCTCAAGGAATTTGTCCAAACCTTTTTTAAACCCAGTATGATAACTGCTATTACCACCTCCCCCGGCAAAGAGTTCCAGAGCTTAACTATTTATTGAATGAAAAAATATTTCCTCCTATTTGTTTTAAAAGTATTTCAAGGAGAGCAGTGACGTCACGCTGAGCAATGGCGGTGTGAGTGAACAGCTCCACATGCCACCCCGGAAGATTCATAAAATATAACCGTTTACTGCAGTGCATAAGTACGTGGAACCTGTACCCACCTCACGGAAGAAGTATAGTATGCAGAAATGACTGGGAGAGACTCTGCGGGGCCCCGTAAGTCCTTAAAAGACTTTACATATACACCGCAGCTTAATCTGGACAAGATGGCAGCCGCAGAGGAGCGTGGTAAGAGCGCTAGTGCAGGGTGGAACACGCCACCGTGTGAGATGTCAGAGGAAGGTGAATTCTCAGCGAAGGACTTTCGGGCGCTGCTGGAGGAGATCCGCTCGGATATTAAAGGTGTTTGAGAGGATTTCTTGAAGCTAGCTACGGACCTCCATGGAGAGCTGATAGAGATGGGCTGGTGGGTGGAGAAGGTTGATGAGCGTGTGGAGGAACAGCAGGGAACCTTGAGCGCCGTACAAACCACACTGAAAGAACAACAAGCCATGTGCAAGACCTTGTGGGATAAAGTTGAAGATCTTGAAAACCGGGGACGGCGGTCAAATATCCGCATTCGGGGCATCTCAGAACAGGCGGACTACCTAGATTGTGAATGGGTCACACGGCAAATTGCTAGTATGATACTATCTGATGAAGTCCAGGAGGTGACCCCAGAAGCCATTAAAGTGGATCAGGCCCACAGAGTGATGGCTCGTCTAAGAACCAATGCATCACGAGATATTATCGCTTGTTTCTCAGACTACAAAATGAAGGAGGCCATCCTTCGCAGGGCTCGCAAACAGGAGACCTTGAAGTGGGACTCCTTCCCCATTGAGTTATATCAGGATTTAGCTCCTGCTACACTGAAAAGGCGAGCGGCGATGAGGAATTTTACTAGATATGTTCAAGATAAAGGAACTGTATACTGCTGGCAACATCCGTTTGCTTTGGCTTATAGTAAGGATGGAAAGTGGTCCCGGATTCACAGCTTGGAAGAAGCACGTGCGACATGGCCAGAGGTGGAGGCGCCCTTGGAGAGTTCGGAGGTCCATGGGGGGTCGGAGTCGGGGCCTCGCTCAGTGCATCGACGGTGGACCCGAGTGGAGAGAGGCAAGGGTCGTCTTACCAGGCAGCAGTCAGAACAGAAGCTGAAATCCTCAAATAATAACGCGACTTAAGCAACTTGTTTGAGACATTAAGTAGAAGCTATGACTTAGGAATGCCTATGAGAAGGTGGGTATATATATGGCTTGGATGTGGATTGGGTCAGTTATATTGGTATACTTGGGGTAATGTTTGAGCATTTATAGGCATGCGTTAGGTTGCTGTTCTCTCTCTTTAGTGGTGGGATAAGTTTGAGCCACTGGTTGGATATGGGGGGAGGGGGATTGGGAAACAGGGTAACTCAGGAGGAGGCTAATAGCAGATGCATGCGCTGGAGGCCCTATAATAGACAATGGAAGAATAATAGCTCTGAATGTTTTGAACCCCCATGACTCATATCGTATGTCTTTGAATGCACGGGGCTCAGTACATCTATCTTTTAGAAACATAAAAAAAAAAAAAACAAGGGAAAATTGCACAAAAACAAGCCATGGGGATGTATTGGGGGGGGGGGGGGGGGGGGGGGGAGCAGAGCTGTGGGGCACCTTATGGAGCACTGCAGTGCATTTCACATAAAAGGTCCCAGGTACATATCTCACCATCATCCCCTTACATTGTATGATGAGCCCTCCAAAACTCACCAAAAGCCTACTATACTCAACAGTAAACTACTACAATAACCCTTATGCCTATAGCTGTCACCTATATGTAGGTACAGTACATTTATGGTGGGTTTTGGAGTACTCAGACTTTTCACCTCAAATATACCAGTTAGAGTGGATATGGGCCTGGGCCCCCTTCTCTATAGTCCACTGCAATGACCACTGGCCTACTTCTGGGACCTGCTTGCTGCTCTAGTAGGACTGGCCATAAATCTGAAGCTGTCATAAAGGCTGTACTGTATCTTTCACATCATTGGGGGATAGAAAGGGGTCAGTGACTACTGGGAGAGTTAGGGGGTTATTCCTTAATCATTCCAGTGGTCATTTGGTCATTTAGGACACCTTTTGGTTACTTAGTTGTGATTGAAACAGTTCTAGCCAAAAATGTCTTAATTTTGTCCCTAGATGGTTTCATTTTGTTCCATTATTGTAGAAAAATGTTTATCTTTTGGTGCCACCCATGTTCCACCCAAAACACACCCCCTGAAATTTGGATGAACTGTGGAGCAAAACATCTAAAATCGGGGTGTCTAAAATGGCAATTTGAATATTTTTGAGAGAATGGGGAGGGAGGAGAAGGAGGGTCATGAGGGCAGAGCCTGTGAGTGTAAAAACAGAGATTTGGGGAAAAGGATTGAGTTCTGAGGACCGTAGCTCCTCTTTCAAGACCTTTGCTTCCAGGTCTGCTCCACCTTTAGCTGTCAGGATTTGAGAAACCCTGGCAGCTCACCTCTTGTACAGCTGCAACTCTACTGTCATAGATTCCACCCCCCCCCCCCCAACATATATTCTTGCTGGGTCTGCCTGCTTGCCATTACACCCCATCTGTGATGCTTAGTTCACTGATGGATGGACAGGCAAAACAAACATGTAAGCACTTTTTATTTCATAAAATGTGCTAAATATTTAAAAAAACAATGAGAGAAGATATTTTGTCCTAGAACATTGCTAGATTTGAACAGCAGTGATATTTCAAGCTTTGCTTATCTTCTGTGTTCTTACCATTTCAGATATCTGATAATTTCCTATCAGCTTCCCAGTGCAACAGAAAAATACTTAATGGGCAGTCATTTTGCCAAGCTATATTACATTTTAATGGTTTTATTTATTTAATAATTCAAGCTTACATTTCATGAATTTTTGAGGGATATGTTCAATTAAAAGTTATTGCTACAGTTAAATAATATCAGAGCTCTAGTTATAGCAGTAGATGGGCAATGTGAATCTACTGCAAAATGTAAGAATATATGCATCTTTCTATTTATGTAAAAAAAATGGGCTCCTCAGAGTGGACATAGTGGAGATTTCAGGAAGGTGCAATTTGTGATATTTGCTTAAAACAGTGGCGTAGGAAGGGGGGGGGCGGGAGGGGCGCCCCGGGTGCACGCGCTCAGGGGGTGCCGGCCCCACTGGTTCCATGCTCCCTGTGCCCTGGAACAGGTTACTTCCTGTTCCGGGGCAGAGAGAGCAGGGAACCAGCGGGGCCAACACAGCTCCGAGTGACGTGCACTCGGGGCGGATCGGCCCTCCCGCAGGTAAGATTGTGGTCCGGGGGGGGGGGGTTGCACTCCGGGGGGGGGGGGGTCACGCCGTGCGGCACCCGGGGGGAGGGGTGCGCAGCGGCGACCTGCCCCGGGTGCCATTAGCCCTCGCTATGGCACTGGCTTAAAATAATGATATAAATTCTTCACTGACTTGATGTAACTTTTTTTTTTTTGGGGGGGGGGGGGGGGGGGAAATAGGAAGGCACAAATGTCAGGAGACCTACCAATCATATTCCCTTCCACACTCCCAAACTCTCTTACTATTATACATGCACACAGCCCAGCCTTACCAACCTCAACCCTCCCCCACCTGTTCAGCTGCAGTAGAACTGTTCAATAACATGTTTTCAAACCTTATTTCTTGATCTTCTATTTTTTTCTTCCTTTCTCTTGCTTGATATTTCTTCAGTTTCTTTCCTGTTTTTTTTTTTGATTCATTTATTTAGGTTTCCAGTTTTAAATTTACTAACTTCTCCCCATTTGATTTCTATGGAGGAGTAGCCTAGTGGTTAGTACAGTAGACTTTGATCCTGGGGAACTGGGTTCAATTCCCACTGGAGCTCCTTGTGCTTTGAGCAAGTCACTTTACCCTCCATTGTCCAATGTACAAATAAGTACCTGTATATAATGTAAACCACTTTGAATGTAGCTGGAGAAACCACAGAAAAGCGGTATATTAAGTCCTATTCCTCCCCCCCCTTAGATTTCCTTTTTCTTTTAACTATTCTATAACCTCAGCCATTCACTAGAATTTCCCATCTTTATTTCATTCCAAAGTTCCATTTCTGATGGTTTTCTTTTTCTTAGCTATCCTCTTTTCCATACTCCCTTGTTCCTTTCTTCTTTACACACATCCCTCCTCCTCCCACACTCACGCTTCCTAATCTCTTAGTACAGCTCTATTCTGCTCCCATCCTTTGTCCTTCATCTTTTTTCTTTAACTCTATTCTCTGCTCCTTTTTGTCTTTCACCACCTGCCTAAACTCTCTCTTCTTCCTCCTCTTCTATCTCTTTCTCATGTCTCTCTTCCACTGTCCCTCATCCCTTTCCTTCCTGTCTTTCACGTAATCACCTCTTCTCACCTCCTATCAACCTTCCTCTGCCCTTGTCTTCTCTGCTCCATCTTTTCTCCACATTCTTTGCATATTTCTTCCTCTTTTACCCTCCCATCTCATGTTCTTCTTTTCCATTTTTCCCATTCCCATCCTCTCCTTTACTCATATTGTTCCCACCTTGCTCTCTTTCACACCGTCACCTTATTTCTCTTACCTTTCCTTTCCCCTCTCTCATCTCTCTCTTCCACCTTCTTCCCTTTTCCCTCATCTCTCCACTTTCTTCTTTTCATATCCTGTTCACTCATTCATGGTGTCCTTTCTTCAAACACTTGGTCTTCTCTCTATCCTCATTCATCTCCAGTCCTATTTTTTTCTCAGCCCCCTCCCCTCATGCCAGATTTGGTCTGCCTCATCTGCAAGCCCCATAAAACTCTCCCAACAAGTTCATGCCTCCTCTTTATCATACCTGATGCTAGGGTCCAACATGGGGGTCAGCATTCAAGGAAAAAATCTAGGTGTCATTGTAGACAATATGCTGAAATCTTCTGTCCAGTGTGTGGCAGCAGCCAAAAAAGCAAATAGAATGCTAGGAATTATTAGGAAAGGGATGCAAAATAAGACTATATTATAATGCCCCTGTATCACTCCATGGTGTGACCTCACCTTTGGTATTGCATTCAGTTCTGGTCACCGTATATCAAATAAGATATAGCAGAATTAGATAAGGTTGAAAGAAGAGCAAACAAAATGATAAAGGGGATGGAACTCCTCCTGTATTAAGAAAGGCTATAGAGGTTAGAGCTTGTAAAAGAGACGGATGAGGGAGAATATGATTGAGGTCTATAACATCCTGAGTGGTGTAGAATGTGAAAAAGTGAATCAATTTCTTTCACTCAAAAAGTACAAAGACCAGGGGACACTCAATGAAAATATATGGAAATACTTTTAAAACAAATAGGAGGAAATATTTTTTTCACTCAAAGAATAGTTAAACTCTGGAACTCACTGCCAAAGGATTTGTTAACAGCAGTTAGCATATCTAGGTTTAAAAAAGGTTTGATAAGTTCCTGGAGGAAAGGTCTGTAGTCTGTTATTGTGATGGGCATGGGAAGCCACTGTTTGCCCTGGAATTGGTAGCATGGAATGTTGTTACTATTTGGGCTTCTGCCAGGTACTTGTGACCTGGATTGGCCACTGTTACAAACAGGATACTAGGCTAGATGAACTATTGATGACCCAGTATGGCTATTCTTATATTCTTATGAATACAGCTGCTCTTATGATTTTAAGAAAATTGAGATATGATCATGTGTTTCCCTTGTTGATACATCTTCACTGGTTGCCTCTAAAAGCCTGTTTTCTGTTTAAAATTTGTTGTCTAGTTTTTTTAAATTTTAGAAGGAGATTACCTCGAGATTTTGGGCCTCTTTTACCAAACCACTCCAGCAATTCCCATGCAGCAATGCCGGCAAAGCCCATTCAAAGTAAATGGGCTTTGTTGGCATTGCTGCGCTGGGAATTATTAGCACAATCTGTTAACGAGACTATTTGTCTTCTCTTATGCAACTACTGATTTCTAGTGGTCATCATCCTAATACAGACTGTCTTCTCTTGTGTTTTCCTTTGGTGAAGGGTCTGAAATTTAAGGCTTTTCTTGAGACCCTCATTTTGTATCAGTATGTAACGTCTTGAAACTGCTTACCACAACAAATGCAAATTATTTTTATCTTTGGTTTCGTAATCCCACTTATTTAGCAAATATCTTTTATTGTTATTGTTTTATCATCCTGATCTGATGTTATTCTGTGTCTTAAATTGTACTCCTGCTTTGAACCCTGATTTAGAGATACAGTGTGTTATAAAAACATAACATGACATAACTGCAATGGGCAGATGTTGGAAAAGCCCCAACAGTTAATTCGGAGGATTCACAGTACCTTGTGGTAATTTGGGAAGTTACTGCATGGCAACTGCAACACTTTCCCAGGCTTCAGTTAAAGGGCTTTTCACATTTTAGGAGGCAGTTCATATTTTATACAAAATTTCGTAGTTCTTTGTATAGCACTGTTTTGCAACGTCTTTTAGATCAGATGTGGAGGGGACTTTTTGCTCAAAACATCCAGAATCCAGGTGGTGAATTTAGCCATTTCCCCCAAAATTGCTGTTACTAGATGATTTTGTGCTCTGTGTGTTTTATCTTTTTGGTACATAAAAAAAAAAAGTGAAAAACGTACAAAATCAAGCTATTGGGATGTAGGAGAAGCCAGCATTCTTTATAGACTGGCCACACAGACATCCCAGCAGAGCAGTAGGGCACCCTAGGGGGCATTCAGTGGACTTCACATAAAACCTACCAGATACACATCTCACCCTTACCCCCTTATATTGTATGATGAGCCCTCCAAAACCCACCAAAAACTTACTGTACCCAACTATACACCACTATACACCAGCGCGGCTTTTGTGTGGGGAAATCTTGCCTGGCCAATTTACTTCAATTCTTTGAATGAGTAAACAAACATGCGGACAAAGGGGAGCCAGTTGATATTGTGTATCTGGATTTTCAAAAGGCGTTTGACAAGGTACCTCATGAAAGGCTACAGAGGAAATTGGAGGGTCATGGGATAGGAGGAAATGTCCTAGTGAGGATTAAAAACTGGTTGAAGGATAGGAAACAGAGAGTGGGGTTAAACGGGCAGTATTCACAATGGAGAAGAGTAGTTAGTGGGGTTCTGGGTAGTTAGTGGGGTTCCTCAGGGGTCTGTGCTAGGACCGCTGCTTTTTAATATATTTATAAATGATTTAGAGATGGGAGTAACTAGCGAGGTAATTAAATTTGCTGATGACACAAAGTTATTCAAAGTCGTTAACTCGCGACAGGATTGTGACAAAAAATTACAGAAGGACCTTACGAGATTGGGAGACTGGGCAGCTAAATGGCAGATGACGTTTAATGTGAGCAAGCTCAAGGTGATGCATGTGGGAAAAAAGAACCCAAATTATAGCTACGTCATGCAAGGTTCCACGTTAGGAGTTACGGACCAAGAAAGGGATCTGGGTGTCGTCGTCGACAATACACTGAAACCTTCTGCTCAGTGTGCTGCTGCGGCTCGGAAAGTGAATAGAATGTTGGGTATTATTAGGAAAGGTATGGAAAACAGGTGTGAGGATGTTATAATGCCGTTATATCGCTCCATGGTGCAACCGCACCTTGAGTATTGTGTTCAATTCTGGTTGCCGCATCTCAAGAAAGATATAGTGGAATTGGAAAAGGTGCAGCGAAGGGCGACTAAAATGATAGCGGGGATGGGACGACTTCCCTATGAAGAAAGACTAAGGAGGCTAGGGCTTTTCAACTTGGAGAAGAGACGGCTGAGAGGAGACATGATAGAGGTATATAAAATAATGAGTGGAGTGGAACAGGTGGATGTGAAGCGTCTGTTCACGCTTTCCAAAAATACTAGGACTAGGGGGCATGCGATGAAACTACAGTGTAGTAAATTTAAAACAAATTGGAGAAAATCTTTCTTCACCCAACGTGTAATTAAACTCTGGAATTCGTTGCCGGAGAACATGGTGAAGGCGGTTAGCTTAGCAGAGTTTAAAAAGGGATTAGACGGTTTTCTAAAGAACAAGTCCATAAACCGCTAATAAATGGACTTGGGAAAAATCCACAATTCCGGGAATAACATGTATAGAATGTTTGTACATTTGGGAAGCTTGCCAGGTGCCCTTGGCCTGGATTGGCCGCTGTCGTGGACAGGATGCTGGGCTCGATGGACCCTTGGTCTTTTCCCAGTGTGGCATTACTTATGTACTTAGTACAATAGCCCTTATGCTTGTAAATGTCAGCTATATGTGGGTACAGTAGGCTTTTGGTGGGTTTTGGGGGGCTGACACATTTCACAACATGTGTAACAGTTAGAGTAGATTATGGGCCTGGGTCCCCTTCTCCACAGTGCACTGCACCGACTACTAGGTGACTCCAGGAACCTGCTTCCTGCTCTAATAGGACCTGAGGCTGTCAAAGAGGCTGGTATGTACTGTCTTTTTCATATCTTTGGGGGGGGGGGGGGGGGAGTCAGTGACTACAGTGGGAGTAAGGGATTCCTTTATTCCTCCAGTGGTCATCTGGTCATTTAGGGCACTTTTTTCTGGCTTAACAGGTGTAGCTGAAAATGTCTTAGTTTTAGTCCTGGACACTTTTCTTTTGTTTCATTATGGCAGAAAAACAGTCAAGTGTTAAGAATGCCCTAATCCTGCCCCCCCCCCCCCCCGACACCCCCCTTGTGATTTGAATGCATTGCAGATGGACTGCATATATAAAATGTCTGCAAAACAGGTTTCAAAACTAGCAATTTGAATGTTTTGGCAAACAAAATGTCTAAATGCTGCTTTATGCACTTTTTTCAGTGTTTTTCTCTTTTGAAAATGAGCCTCTTAGTGTTTCACAACTTTCCTTCAGTAACTCTTTACTATTTTTTGTAAATTCTTAAGGTGGCGATAGTTGCCATACTTAGTTAAAGCAGACTCATGAACAAAGCAAACCAAAAACTAAACCACCTTAATTTCAGCAGTTCTAGTCTTTCAGATAGAGTAGTTGTTTTGCTTCACTCAAAACTGTTAAGTTCACAGGGATGGCATGTGCCCTATGATATCTTACAATACAGAGCTTTCAAATGATACTGCATGTCTCATTACTTTTGAAGGACATAGATACCAGAGATCACATGGAAATAGCAGACCTTTTCTGCCAGCAGCTTCAGAATTCGCCAGGTCTGAAAATATTCTATAATAAAGGAAAGATACATAGCTGCTCTATCTTATTTTGTAAATTGCATTTTCAAGGCAAAACCTGACAAAGGTGTTCCATTCCCCATCAATCAATTTTTAAATGAGCTTTAGGTATACTTTATTGTGAAAGACAATGCTGCCTCATGGATGGCTCTCAGGTATTTCAAGTATTTCACATATATTCCTATTCTATAGGAAATACCCTTTTGGATGAATTGTATCCTGCAATAAATTAGAAATGTTCAGAATGTGCAAGGGGTGGAGTTATCAGTGGTCCGTTGACATCCTCAGTTTCATCCCTGAAGTGGCTCAAAAAAGGTTATTCACTCAAGAGGCCCTGTTTATTCAGCCGCGGTAGCATTGTTAGCGCATTCTAACACTAGAGATACCCATAGGAATACATGGGTGTCTCTACCGTTTAGCATTTGCTAATTTTAGTGTCACTAAAAACGCTAGCACACCTTAGTAGATAGGGCCCAAGGTGTTTGTCATTTCATTTTACTTTTTTTTTTTTTAATTTTGATTTTGTTATTCATCCTTCATGACTTTGGGGTCCTTTTATTCAGCTGCATTAGCTGTCAACATGTGATTTAGCACTCTGTAATAGTTAACACAAGGATGTGTTAACCTGTCTTTGTGGTAAAAACTCCATTAGCGTGCAGTAAATCACACAACAATGCACTTATTTATTTTATTTTATTTATATTTCTTCTTTCTAGCCCACCTATTATCTAGGTGGATAACAACCAAATGTGCATAATTAAAAACAAAGTTTTCGGCTAGGAGGCATTACTGGGAGGAGCATGAGTAGAGAATGGACATGGAGTGTTCTCTACAGTTAGAGGTCCTTTCACTAAAGCACACTAAAAGGTGGCCCATGCTACCTGTACTACATGGGTTTCCCACGTGCTGCGGCCACTTTTAGCGTGCCAGTAAAATGGCTATGTTTGTGTTCCAGAGCTTAGCTATTCACTATGAAAAAATATTTCCTCCTATTTGTTTTAAAAGTATTTCTGTATAACTTCCTTGAGAGTTCCCTAGTCTTTGTACTTTTGGAATGAGTAAAAAATCGATTTACTTCTACTCGTTCTACCACTCAGGATTTTGTAGACCTCAATCATATCTCCCCTCATCCATCTCTATTCCAAGCTGAAGAGCCCTAACTTCTTTAGCCTTTCCTCATATGAGATGAGTTCTATCCCCTTTATCATTTTGGTTGACCTTCTTTGAATTTTTTTTAAATTCCGCTACATCATTTTTGATATATGGCAACCAGAACTGAATGCAATACTGAAGGTGAGGTCGTACCATGAAGCAATAGAGGTATTCAAGTATTTTCGGCTTTAATGTTGAGTATTATTAGAAAAGGGATGGAAAACAAGCATGAGGATGTTATAATGCCGTTATATCGCTCCATGGTGCGACCGCACCTGGAGTATTGTGTTCAGTTCTGGTCACCTCATCTCAAAAAAGATATAAAGGAATTGGAGAAGGTGCAGAGAAGGGCGACGAAAATGATAAAAGGGATGGGACGACTACCTTATGAGGAGAGGTTAAGAAGGCTAGGACTCTTTAACCTGGAGAAAAGGTGGCTGAGGGGTGATATGATAGAGGTCTACAAAATTTTGAGTGGGGTAGAGTGGACAGATGTGAAGCGTTTGTTTACGCTTTCTAACAATAATAGAACTAGGGGACACAAGATGAAATTAGAATGTGGTAGGTTTAAAACAAATTGGAGAAAGTTTTTCTTTACTCAGCGCGTGGTTAGACTCTGGAACTCATTGCCGGAGAAGGTAGTGACGGCAGCTGGCCTTGCTGAGTTTAAAGGGGGTCTGGACAGATTCCTGAAGGAAAAGTCCATTGATTGTTATTAAATTTGGGCATTTTGCCAGGTTCTTGGGGCCTGGATTGGCCGCTGTTGGAGACGGAGTGCTGGGCTTGATGGACCTTTGGTCTTTTCCCAGCGTGGCAGTGCTTATGTACTTATGTAATCACCTTTCCTAATAATTCCTAGCATCCTTTTACTAAGCTGCATCAAAAAACAGCCTTAGTGTGCCCTTACATGTTTTTTTTCCATGCACTAAGGCCACTTTTTGCTGTGGCCAGAAAATGACTGATGATTTAATGGCCATGCATGTGGCCATTAACAGAAATTTCACAATTTGGCCGTCCCAACCGTATTATCGAAACGAAAGATGGACGCCCATCTTGTTTCGATAATACGGGTTTCTCCGCCCCTTCTCTGGGACGTCCTGCGAGGACGTCCTCAGAAAAACTTGGGCGCCCCTTTCGATTATGTCCCTCCACGTGTTTTAAACTAAATACAAGATTGAATGGGCAGCCAGCGTTGTTGCTTCAAAAGTAGGATTACCTGGTTTTGCCTCTTTGCATAACACAAAGTTCTCACTGCTGTATTTTGCACGGTCTTGCTAAAATGTTTTCTAAGTCCCAAGGTTGAGTGGATCAAGTTCTTAGATTAATTTTATTTTTTTGCATTATCAAATGTTTCTTTACCAAGACATGGAGAATCTGCAACTTTGGTAATCTAGCAGATTTTATGAGAACTTGCTAATCCATTTCGAAGCTATTCTACCACGTTGGTCAGCCAAATGGTTATACCAGCAAAAAGATAGGAAAGAAAGAAAGAACAGGATTCTAAAAAGGATCCTCCCTTCATGAAATGAAAGAACCCTTTATGGCAACATTTGAATTTCTGCCAGTGAGACAAATTGAAGTTTAAATTATCAAAAACTTCTGAACATTATCCATAGGATTGATTTTAGATGTGATATAATGGTGCAGAAGAACTCATTGGTATTTATACTTGCAGAGTTAATGCAGAAAGACTGTAAACATTGAAACTTTGATGATGGTACCACAGCTTTCAAGACTTAAGCTTATGCTAATTCAGTCAACATTTTTGAAGAGTGAAGTTGAAATTGATTGATTTTGATTACCTTTTATCTCATATCACGAGGAAATACGGGTCTCTCAAGAAACAAGTAATGAAAAAAAAGGCAGATAGCAATCATAGCTCTGAGGCATTTCTGTGCTGAAGCTTCAATATTCTCCTGCTGTGTTTTTTATACAGATATTGCAGTGAGATGTAGGTAGTATAACAGGTAAGTGGAAACTTTTATTTCCTCTGATTCTGAAATAAAGGATGTGTTTGTGACATCTAGGTCTCTGAATTCTAATTATCAGAAGTAGATAATGAACATGCAAATTGAGTGGGTGGAAGAACACAGGCTATAATTGCTACCATTTCAAGGCTAATGTAAATATATGGGAAATAATACTTTCCAAGTGCATTTGCACAAAAAAAATGTTGCATGATTTTGCTCAAATTCCATCCATGTCTCTTCCTTTGTCTTCTTGGCAGCTAGACTCACAAGGGTATCCAGACCGCAATAGCAATGTAAATACCATAGCAAGTTTCCCTCAAGTCGGTACCAGCTCAGCAATTCCCATTTGTTTTAATTTTCACACTGTTGTTTTCCTTTTCCCTTTGAAGGTCATATTCTTTACAAAGCAATTCAGAACCATAGTGATCTGCAGCAACACTTCTTTGTCACCAGCACCAGTACAGAAAAATATTAGATATTTGAGCAGGGCAATGGTAAATGAGGATATGCATATGGATGACGGGGGGGGGGGGGGGGGGGGGGGGGGGGGGGTTAATTTTCTAGTATATTTTCACAGGGAAAACAATGTTGCAGTAGGAGTGATTTCAGATCACGCCTTCCTCATTTGGACCTTATGAATGGAGTGAAGGAAGGAGAACACAGAGGAAGATCAGGAGTAGGTGTCAGTGGAAGAACCTTGTTTCCTTTTTTTTGTTTTGTTTTGCATTTTTTTTGCTGTTAATTTTGTTTCATAAAACAAAACTAAACAAAATAAACATAAAGCAGGTCATTTTAGAAGCATCTCCATGTGTAAATTGTGGCACTTACATGTGTAAATGGCCGTGTCAGAAAGTTAGTATTTGCAGGGATGCCAGATGACCACCTTGGTGTTGATCTTGGCTCTCATCGTTTCTCACCTGGTCAGTCCTGAGCCCGGATAGTCAATGCTGGGCTGTTTCTGATGTTTGTCATTGAATATCTGGTTTATTTTTAGCCACTAAGAAGATAGCCGGCTAAGCCAATATTCAGCGCAGACTGTCTAAGTTCATAGTAGCCAAAGGTATACCTGCTATTGGCGTGGCCAGATTTGGCTGCCAAACTTAGTTGATGATGCACTGAAAATCAGCGTGATATACCCAGCTATATGCTAAGTGCTAACTGGGAGACAGCCGGCTATCTCCCGCTGAATATTGGTGGATAGCTGGCTAAGTACCATCTAACTGACCAGGTGCCATTCCTGGCCAGTTAAATGGTTTTGAATATCAGCTGGTATATACATAAGAGTCCACAAAACAGCACAGAAAGGGTTCAAAGCACAAGGCACAGACCGAAAAGCAGAAAAAGCACTAAGAGCCTCAAAGATTTGTCACGATCTTGGAGGCTCTTAGTACGTACATAAGAGTAACATATGTGCATAAATGCTAGCATTTTAAACATTTATCCATTTGAGGGCAATTCTATAAAGGGTGCTAAAAGTTAGGCGCCAAAAATCTGAGCACTAAGCTAGCATTCTGAATCAGCAAAATTTGTGTGCCAAATTATACAATACTAGTATGAGTCAGCAATGACACATCTAAATTTAGGCGTGAACACTTACATCTACTCTGTAGTAAGTATAATTGTTCTTGACTGAATGTGGCACTATGTGGATGTAACTGATAGTATTTTATAAAGCGCATGCTGGAATGGTTGGAACGCTCATGACCCACCCATTCCCCTCCTATATGAATGCCCCCATGCAGTTTCTGTACACGCGTCTGACGTCCTGCACGTTCTACTTGTAGGACGTCAGACGCACGCACTGAAACAGATTCAAACTTGATCAGATCATTCGGCTACGCCGCGTGGCCGAGAAGAGGGTCCCCCTCCAGTAAAGAGGGTTGGGGTCCCCCTCCAGTAAAGGTACGCAGCGGGATAGGGTTGGCGGTGGGAAGGGGGGTTGAGAGGGTTGCGGCGGTGGTGGCGGCGGCGGGCAGGGGGGGTGGCCAGTGCTGGGGGGGGGGCTAAAATGTGCCCCCTCACCTCGGGATCTGGACCCCCCTCCCGTCGAAGTCTGGCTACGCCCCTGGCGAGCGGACTGCCGCTTCATAAAAGACCCCCAGAATTTCTACATCTTCCTAAACCCTCGGAATTTCTACATCTGCAGCTATTGTTATAGGATATGAATGAAATTAGTAATGACATTTCAGAAAAAATTTCTGCAGTAAACAAGGGAACATTTACCTGTCATTATATCAGCTTTTATATCAAGATTCCAGCAATGGCTTTTGTCATGAATCAGTAAGGGAAAACTTAGCATTGAGCATTACAAGAATACTGCCACCTAGGGTACATGTGTTTCAAAAAAATGATAAAGGATTCAGGGCCAGGTGCACTAAACATAACGAGCCAGCAACGTGGTTTTTAAACCAGTTATAGCCAGTCTAGCGAGCAAGTAGTAAAACAAGACATGCACAAAAGGGTTCTCCAAGCTATTTTCCTGTCATGGTAGCAGCTAACGAAAACGGAATGCAAATGATCTACAGGTTATTATAATGAGCTAATTAGTATTATAATGCGCATGCAAGGCAGAGGCACAGCCGTTTTCTGAACCCATGCACCGTGGAAAACCTAATGGGAGGTCTGCACCTCTTATTGGGGCTGCGCGGGATCCATGCATAGGAGGACGCCCATCGCAAAAATTGGAAGAAAAAAAAAACATCCAAGTGCTCATCAGGAACGTCCTTTCAAGTGCCTAACACTTGGACGTCCTTCACTCAAAATAAAAAAGGACGTCGCTGACGAGCACTTGGACATTTTTCCCTTCAGATTTTGTGATGGGCGTCCTTCTCTTGGACGTGTTTTTCTTACGTGCCCCAAATGACCACCGCCAAGAATCGGGGATCAGGACGTGCGAGGACACCCAAATCAAAACTATTCGGATGTCCCTTTCGATTATGCCCCTTCAGGTCTCTCTCAGCCAATCACAGTGCGTTTAGCTGACACCAGTGGTAGCTAAATGTGCTGTGATTGGCTGAGAGAGATCTGGAGGGGCATAATCAAAAGGGACGTCCAAATCGTTTTGATTTGGACGTCCTCACACATACTGATCCCCAATTCTCTCTGGTGTGGTCATTTCAGGCACGTAAGAGAAACACGTCCAAGAGAAGGACGCCCTTCACAAAATCTGAAGAAAAAAATGTCCAAGTGCTTGTCAGGGACATCCTTTTTTTTTTTTTTTTTGAGTGAAGGACGTGTATGAAGCCGTCTTTGGCATGCACAGAGCAGTAAGCATAACGCTTGGCTGCTCTGCGCATGCTCAGTTGGCCGACTGGCTTCCCCTCCTTAGGAAGGAAATCGCGTGCAAATGAGCTAACAGTGAGCAGCTCATTTGCATGCGATTTCCATCATGCATGCCCGTTTTTTTTCCGATTCGCTAAGGGATCGGTAAGGGAAGAGCTCTTTCCGTGGAGTTAGTGCATCTGGCTCTCAGTTCAGATAACAGAGCATCAAAGCTCTTCCTTAGCGCTGGCTAGGTAACTGATTTATCCCAGTTCAGTTAGAAAGCTTCTGAGCACTGGTGAGCATTGTAGCCTAGTGGTTAGTGCAGTGGACTTTGTTCCTTGAAAGCTGAGTTTGAGTCCTGCTCTAGCTCTTTGTGACTCTGGGTCATTTAACCCTCCATTACTCCTGGTGCAAAATAAGTACCTGTATATAAACTGCTTTGATTGTAACTTCACAGAAATGCAGCCCTTTATGGTTGTAAGATGTGCATGACAGTTGTTCATCAGATATGATCTTAAGAGAATCAAGCTTCTTCAAACTGCATCTGCATTGAAACCAAAATTTTAATTGTTGAACTCAGTTTGAAAGACTTTTGACTGTTACTTTAGTGTAGAAGTTAAAAGTCTATATTGATTGCCAAATGTACAATGTTGTTTAGTGCTTTGTTATTAGCTTTGCAGAAAGGTGATGTTGAATTGCTGGAATTCATACATCAGCAACATATTTATTTTATTTAACATGTCAGCTCAACCAAACTTTCCCAGTGAGAAATGTCAGTTAGCTTGAATAATATAGAACATTATTACAAGCAGCACATTCTCTTAGGCACAGGGATCTCTAAAGTAAGATGTGGTTCAGGAAAGACATCTGTTGGTGAATATTCAATACCTGTACAAAATGTATATATTTACGAGTGGCCAAGAAGTCTGGAAGAAAGCCAGAATTCATCAGTATAGCAGCAATATTTATCTGATGTATTTAGGTAGACCATACAAATGAACAATGAGAGTGATGTTTAAAGTTTTATGTTTTATTCATAAGGCAATTTATGGTTCAGTATCTGTTTTTTGACTGAACTGAAATTTTCTTCTTCTTTCGAAAACGTACGCCGTTCCACAGGTTGTTGCTTGCTATTTTTCCTTTCGCCTAGTGGCGTAAAGCATTGGAAAGCTTCTTTTTCTGTTCTTTCAGTCTCAGTATGGAATGAGTTGCCTGTTAGATCCTTTATATTACTTCTTTAGGGGGAGATTGAAGACCCATCTCTTTGAGAAATGGCTGTCAGAGTAATTTTTATTATGTTAATTTATGTTCATCTTTTTTTTTCTTATTTTACTTAGATTGTTGTGTTTATATTATGCTCTGTAATGGCAGTTTTAGAAGTTGTAAACCATTTAGGACCTGTTTGGATTTTGCAGTATATAAATCTTCGGTTTAGATTAGAGTTATCTAGTTACATTTGGGCCTGTCCTGAAATGCCTAGCCACCCACCTGGGGTTACCCCGTGGCCACTTAGAGGGTCTATCGCTAGCACAGCTCAGATCCACCTGCACCTGCTGCTTGTGCTCTACACTAGCACTCTCCTCCCACTGACTCGGTCACAACTGCATCTAGGCGAGTCTCCTGCTTTCAAATTATTCCTCAGTAGTTTCTAGGTAACAGGATCCACACTCCCAGTGGTCCCACAGTTCCCAGAGAGCACTCACAGACCACCAGACTTTTTTATCAGTCCAGACATCAGAGTCAACAAACAAAATTGTTTGTTGTCTTAGAACTGAACAATGAACAAAAAAATGTGCATGCAGCAAACAATAACAGGTAACTGAAATATGGATCAATTATAACTCTAACTAAACATTTGCTTACTTCCTAGAAAGTACATGGGGAGATCAGGGCATATAGCTGTCCACAGAGCTTCAGAAAAAGATCTCTCTCTCTCTCTCTCTCTCTTTCTCTTCTCTTCTCCTTGCCTGAAACTGAAGCAAAAGCCTGCCACTGCTGGGTAATTTCAAAACTCCAGGCCAATCAGAGCTAAGAACAGTCAAGTTTCAAATAAAAACTGATTACATCACTAGAAGGCACTTCCTATTATCTGTGTTAACTAATAGGGTGTCTTTTACTAAAGCTTAGCTAGAGTTATCTGCAGCAGGGCTGATTTTATTCCTATGGGCCCTGCTGCAGATAACTTGAGCTAAGCTTTAGTAAAAGACCCCCTAAGGAAGGAATCATTCACTTATCTGTAATAGCTTTAACCATAATCATGCATCATCTGCTGGCCAAACTAGAGAAATACACTTCAGAAATAATTTAGGCTGGAAAATATCCAATACATTTTACAGGCTTAAAACACACTGTTTCATCACAGGGCCCATATATTCAGTGGTCCTACATAAATAGGATCATTGAATATTAGACATAAAGATAAATGGATTATTTATCTATCTTTATGCTATGGTCATTCTTAAAAATATTGACCACGATTCCTATACTTAAAATGTCATCCTATTGTTTCCACTTTTCATGCTTTAATTATGTTCTTACATCACTGTTTTTTTAATGTGCTACTTATAAAGCAACTAGTAAAAAAGGCCCGTTTCTGACACATATGAAATGGGCGCTAGCAAGGTTGTCCTCGGAGTGTGTATGTTTGGGAGAGTATATGTGAGAGTGAGTGTGTGTGTGTGTGTGAGAGAGAGAGAGTGAAAGTGCGAGTGTGTGTATGTGTGTGTAAGAGAGAGAGAGTGTGGGTGTGAGTGTATGTATGAGAATGAGAGTGTGTGCAAGTGCGTATGTGAGACACAGTGTGATTGTGAGTGTGTTTCACACAGATTCAGTGTGTGCATGAGAGAGAGTATGTGTGATACTGAGATGCTCTGTGAGACTGAGTGTATGAATCCAAGCGAGTGTGTGAGTGATTGTGTGACTGTCAGATGAGTGTGTGTGTGTTTGTGGCGTGGGTTCATGAAGCACTTGCAGAAGAGAGAGTGAGAGTGTGTGTGTGTGTGGGGGGGGAGGTTTGAGGTAGCAGGGCCAAATGATAGTGAGTGTGTGTGTGTGTGTGTGTGGGGGGGGGGGGTTAGGGACGGCTGCCAGATTAGTAAGTGAGTGTGTGTGTGGGTGGGGCAGGGGTTTCAGGAAGCGCTGCCAGATGAGAGAGAGAGTGAGTGAGTGTGTGTACGGGGTTTTAGGATGCGCTGCCAGATGTGAGAGAGTGGTTTGGGGGGGGGGGGGGAGGGGGTTCAGGAAGCGCTGCCAGAGTTAGAGAGAGAGAGAGAGAGAGTGTGTGTGTGTGTGTGTGTGTGTGTGTGTTGTAGGGGTGTCGGGGTGTGTGTGTTTGGGGTTTCAGCAGGGAAGAAGAGGGTTTTGGGGTTTGGTTATGGAAGCGCTGGCAGTTGAGTGAGTGAGTGTGTGTGTGAGGGTGTGTTTATTGTGCGTTTCCACATAAGAGAGTGTGTGTGTAGTGGGGTTCAGGAAGCGCTGCCAGATGAGAGAGTGAGTGTGTGTGTGTGTGTTTGAGGGGGGGGGTTCAGGAACTGTTGCAAAATGAGAGTATAAGTGTGTGTGGGGGGACAGGGGTTTCAGGAAGCGCTGCCAGATGAGAGAGTGAGTGAGTGTGTGTGTGTCTGTTGGGGGGGGGGGGGGGGGTTGCCAGATGAGTGATTGAGTGTGTGTGGTGGGGCAGGGATTCCAGGAAGCGCTGCCAGATGATTGAGTGAGTGAGTGTGTGTGTGTGTTGTGGGGGGTGCGTTGAAGAACTGTGGCCAATTGAGAGTAAGTTTTTTTTTGGGTGGTGGGTTCTGGAACCGCTGCCAGATGAGTGATTGATTGTGTGTGGGGGGTGGGGGCTGGGGTTTCGTGGAGCGGTGCCTGTTGTGAGAGTGTGTGTGTGTGTGTGTGTTTTTTATTTCATTTTGGGTGGGGGATTGTAGTGTGATGAATTTCGAAGGAAGCGGAGCCTGCTTTCTGGGGTTGTTTGTTGTGTTCCTTCTCCGCTTCCTCCGCGTGATGCACCTGCCGCCACTGCCGCGCGTTGCTCCCCCCCACCGCCATCCCAGCCTACCGTGTCTTAGTTTTGCTGGTGGGGTACCCAAAATCCTGCCAGCAGAAGTCCTTCATTGTGGGCTCTGCTGAGTCCCGCTTGATCTTCTGCATTGCTAGGCTGTGCAGGGCGGGGTTATGTGCGTCTTACGTCGTGCACGTGCATGACATCAGACGCACAGAAGCCCTGCCTGCCTGCAGAGGCTAGTAATGCTGAAGATCACGCTGGAGTCTGAAGACAGGACATGTTCTTGCGGGGTTTCGGGTTCCCCGGCGGCAAAGCTACGCGTCGGTGGGTGGGTAGGGGTGGGGGTGGGTGTTGCTTCATGTGGATGTGTTGCAGTGCTTATTTTATTTGCAGGATTTTCGTGGGTGGCTTGGGGGGGTGGCGTGGGTGTGGTTGTTGCACCTGCAGCATGTGTTGGCTGGGTTTTTTTTTTTGCAGTTTGTCGTGTGTGGCTTTGTGGGGGGTGGGCGTTGCACATCCTGGGGGAGGAGTAGGGAAACACGCTCCACGTGTTTCCCTACTGCTCCCCCTGCTTGTTTGTTTTTTTTCCTTGACTTTTTCTATTTTTAAACGCTCCCTGAACGTTCTTTTTCTAAGGTTCCGAACTCACGTCATGACGTTTGACGTGAGGGCGTGGCTCCGAGTCATAGTGGGATGGCTTCATCACCATGAAGTTAGAAACCCTTGTGCTGTGAGTTCAGAAACTTTGTCCTCAGAACGTTCAGGGTGCGTTTTATTATAGTAGATATATGGCCTGACCAAATGAAGCCTTGGGCCTTATGTAGTAAAGTGTAATGTGATTTTGCAACAGTGCATGTAGTCTGTAAAATAACAGCTGGGGAGAATTGAGACAAGGTCACTCAAAGTTAGGTGCTAGGATGATGCTCGCCAAATATGAATTCTATAATGGCAGTTCCATGCGGAAAGGCCTTTATAGAATACTAGCTTAGTTTAAATACTTAAAAGTTATCAATATAGAAACAAATATTTTCCAGAGAAGGGAAAATGGTACAACTAGAAGACATGAATTGAGGCTGTGGGGTGGTAGACTTCAGACTCCGAACTGGATTCAACAGCTATACAGCACGGGCCGGCCACGGAGGACGAAGGTTGGGGTCCCCCGCCAGCTGAAGACATATTTTTAAAGGCAGCGGCACTGGCAGGTGGAAGCGGACCTTGGCTGGCGGGGGTTTGGGTCCCCCGCCAGCAAGGGTAGGCAGCAGGGGAGGGTTGACGGCAGTAGGGGGGTCCAGGGCGAAATCTGCAGGGGCCCAGGCCCCACGCAGATACGCCCCGGCTTCAGGGATTTTCAACCCAATCCACTTAGCCAGTCAGGTTTTCAGGATACTCACAGCGAATATGCATGAGACAGAATTTTCATGCAACGAAGGCAGTGCATACAAATGTATCTCATGCATGTCCATACATTTTATGCTGCTTATCCTAGAAATAAGCAGTGGATTTTCCCCAAGTCTATTTTAATAATGGTCTATAGACTTTTCCTTTAGGAAGCCATCCAAACCTTTTTTAAACCCCGCTAAGCTAACTGCTTTTACCACATTCTCTGGTAACGAATTCCAGAGTTTAATTACATGTTGAGTGAAGTAATAGTTTCTCTAATTAGTTTTAAATTTACTACTTTGTAATTTCATTGCGTGCCCTCTACTCCTAGTATTTTTGGAAAGAGTAAACAAGCGATTCACGTCTAACCGTTCCACTCCACTCATTATTTTACAGACCTCTATCATATCTCCCAACAGCCATCTTTTCTCGAAGCTGAAGAGCCCTAGCCGCTTTAGCCTTTCCTCATAGAGAAGTTGTCCCATCCCCTTTATCATTTTCGTTGCCCTTCACTGTACTTTTTCTAGTTCCACTATATCTTTTTAAAGGTGCGGTGACCAGAACTGAACACAATATTCAAGGTGCAGTTGCACCATGGAGCAATACAAAAGCATTATAACATCCTCATTTTTGTTTTCCATTCCTTTCCTAATAATACCTAACATTCTATTTCCTTTCTTAGCCGCCGCCGCTGCTGCACACTGAGCAGAAGGTTTCAACATATCATCAACAATGACGCCTAGATCCCTTTCCTGGTCAGTGACTCCTAATGTGGAACCTTGCATTACATAGCTATAATTCGGGTTCCTCTTTCTCACATACATCACTTTGCACTTGCTCACATTAAACCTCATCTGCCATTTAGATGCCCAGTCTCGTAAGGTCCTCTTGTAATTTTTCACAATCCTTTTGTGATTTAACAACTTTGAATAACTTTGTGTCATCAGCAAATTTAATGACCTCACTAGTTACTCCCATCACTAGATCATTTACAAATATGTTAAAAAGCAATGGACCCAGCACAGAGCCCTGGGGAAACCCACTATCTACCCTTCTCCATTGAGAATACTGACCATTTAACCCTACTCTCTGTTTTCTATCTTTTAGTCAGTTTTTAATCCACTATAGGACACTACCTCCTATCCCATGACTCTCCAATTTCCTCTGGAGGTATTCCATGGAGCTTCAGGATTATCCAACAACTCTTGTTTATAGTTTTGAATGAAAGCAAAGTGTTCATTAAGAAGACTGGAATATGTTGATCTTAAAAGATTATGTTCTCTACGTATGTGGGGTGTTAAATGAAAAACTCTGTTCTTCGGACTGGCTGAATTCCAATGCCTTTAATGCTGCATGCAATCTGAAGCATCTGATTCTGAAACCATGCAAGTGTTGCATGCAAAATAACTTAATCTAACGTGCTCTTCAAAGAATTAGCTTATTGTATTCAAGAGGTTGCTAAACAGATACATATGGACTTCATGAGTAATTCTGGTTTATTTATCACTATGCAGCATACTGATGGCTCTCTCCCTTTCATTAAAATCAAATTTCTTTGTGCTTATGGAAAGCCATCACAATAACATAAGATACAAGGATAAAGATAACCTAGTATGAAAGACTTTTGTAGAGTGAGAATTTGTAAATGCCTGCAGCAGGGCTCTTCGTTGTTTCTGTTCTGGAAAGAGAAGTCTGCCAGAGGGTTAGAGTGGGTCCACTTTATGCAAAAAGCTTGGACATATCTTGCACTCAGAAAATTGTCAGCAAACTTGTAGAAAGCTGCAAAAGACTGGCTGCCCTGTTGGCTGGGCTGTCAGTCCTCCAAAGATTAGAGCGAAATCTTTAATTGCACTCACTGCACACATGACATTTTATGCTGGATCATTGCCATTTGCCGAGCTCTTTTTTGTTTCTTACAGAGGGGGAGAGAGCGAGAGAGATAGAGCGAGCGAGCAGTCCAGAATACATCTGACTTTGCACTTAATAAAAACAACCTATGCTTTGTGGTTTAATAGTAATCAATTGTTGTGTAAAGAAACCCTTCATTATAGTGCGTGCTATAAAACTATAAATTACACTTATTGGGGGTTTTTTAAACTGAATCCCAGGGTTAGATGCGCAGAATATTAAGGGAATAGTTCCAGACACTGATCTCAAAGCTTTGCAGTTTAAAAATTTAAAGTCTGTTTAATAAATGTTTTAAGGGCATTAATGTATTTTATTATCTTCTTCAACTTTATTTAGTTGTAATAATTAACTTGGGAAAACAGTTTATTTGCCTTTATGAATATTCAAATGGAATTAGCACTCTCTCTTCCTTCCCCTTTCACTCAGGAGAATTTTGCAGGTTCACATTTTCTTGCTAACTACGAAAATGATATTTAAAAAAGCAAAAGAAAAGAAAATATATTTGATCTAAAAGACTGCTCTTTCACAGCATGCATATGGTTTGGTATTTTTAGGTCTTTCAAACCAGAAGGGTTTTATTAAGGCTAAAGAACTAAAAAAGAAAATGTCATACTGGGTCAAGCCTAGAATCCTGTCTCTGACAGTGGCCGATCCGAATCACAACTACCTGGGAGGATCGCAAAGAATAGAGCCAATTCATGTTCATACCCAGGGTAAGCAGTGACTTTCTGAAATTTACAGTTCATGGATTCCCAATGGTTATGGACTTTTCCTCCAGGAACTTATCTAAACCCTTTTGAAACTCAGCCTTGTTAATTGGTTTCACCATATCCTCTAGCAGTAAGTTCAACAGTTTAACTGTGTGTCAAGTGAAAAAAATATGTTTTCTTTTTTATTTTAAAAGTGCTACCTATCAGCTTCATGGAGTATGTGTCCCCTAGTCCTAGTATATTACCATGCAATATTCAGCCCATGGCTGGGAGCATTAAAAACAAAAATACTGGCTACCATGGGTTGAATTAGACCCAGATATTCAGGCATTGGGCAAGCAACAGGTGAAGTCAGTTTTTATTTATTTTATATTATTTGAGATATAGCCATTAAAAGTAATATTGGTGTAAATTACGGCCTTCATTTTACAAGTCCTATTCACATTTGATACATGCATAAGCTGCCTCTTAAATATTTATCTTGCGTAAACGTCTTAGTCCCCATTCTGCAAAGCATATCAAACCAAGTGCATGCAGATGGCAAGGGGCCATAGTCTGGGCATGTTATGGATGAGACAAGGCCATGACATTCTGTTTCTGTGAGTCTGACGTCCTGCACGTACATGCAGAACATCAGACTCACAGAAACAGAAGCCTGCGCAGCCGCATTGCTGATCTGCAAGGGCAGGCTTCTACAGGGAATGTTGCTAGTGGAGGAGTAGCCTAGTGGTCAGTGCAGTGGACTTTGATCCTGGGGAACTGAGTTTGATTCCCACTGCAGCTCCTTGTGACTCTGGGCAAGTCACTTAACCCTCCATTGCCCCTGGTACAAAATAAGTACCTGAATATATGTAAACCACTTTGAATGTAGATGCAAAGACCTCAGAAAGGCAGTATATCAATTCCCATTTCTCTTTCCCTGCAGTAGAAAATAGTTTTCTATTTTCTACCGCGGGGGCCTTCCTGTTAGTAATCGGCAGTGCAGTCACATTGGCGCACACTGCATGAGTAGCATGTGAGACCTTACTGCCACAGCCATGCAGCACATTTAGTTTTAGTACATGGCCATGTACTGCTCAATTGAAAAATGCCTTTTTTCCCAGCCACGTTAAAAAAATGACCCAGCACATGCCAAAAATACACACCCACACTATTGCTAATTTTTACTGTGGCTTAGCAAAAGGACCCCTCTGTGCACTGATTCATGCATGTATTAGGAAAAAGTGCACGATTTCTGAAAGATCGTGCCCTCTTTTCAAATACTTCACACTATTTGGAAAAAGTGTACACTATTTTTAGCAAATGAAAAAAAAATCACAAAATGTGTGGGGGGGTTTCTG
The DNA here is from genome assembly GCF_901765095.1 of Microcaecilia unicolor. NCBI lineage: Eukaryota > Metazoa > Chordata > Amphibia > Gymnophiona > Siphonopidae > Microcaecilia > Microcaecilia unicolor. Next base: position 309,499,253 of record NC_044035.1, on the reverse strand, counting down.
TTTGCTAACAACATGCAGCTGCATGGGATATGTTGTTTGACATTTCCCATGTTGTTGCGAACAACAGCCCATCCTTATCGCCTGCCTGCTTAAGGTCAGATCTTCAATCATTCTCCTATAGATCTGGATTGGTCCTTAGAGATTTGAAAGAGGGATGCTGGGAAGGGAACATTGGTCTGTCCCTGGCAATGAGGGATGTGAACCGTGCCACGGATCATGTATGACAGAAACCCATAGCCTTGCTGAGCTAACTGAAGTATTTGTAGTGTCTGTGAAGAACCCTGCTGAAGTGTTTGCAGCGTCTGTGGGAGTTAGCTGAAATCTTGTGACCTGAATCAGATTGATTGTGAGTACTGTGATTAACCTGACCTGGAGTGTTGAAAAGTATCTGTGCTCCCTACTTGATGAAAGATTGTACATTGTTTAGTTAACAAGGTAAAGGGAATCTGACTATCCTTTATGTTAGCGTGAATAAGCCATGCATTTGAACAAAATGAACTGTGTTGAAGCACCCTTGGGCTAGCAATCTGACACTGGCTCAATGAAAATCAATTTTGCTTTATGTTTAACAGTTGAAATTAAAGACTGAGGTCACAAAGGCCAATTTTCAACAATGATTTACCCAGGAAAATGGCTATATACTTGGGTACATAGGCTGTCTGAAAATTACCTACCATGCATGTGGGTGAAAAAATGCACACAGATGAATAACGTGTGTATGTTGATCCACAGAAAAAAATAGGTGGCCCCTTTACTAAGCCACGTAAGCGTTGTGGTAATTTAATTTTTGCCGCTTGTCCGATATGCGCAACTGAAAAATATTTTTTTATTTTCTGCCACGTATATCGGATGTGCACCAAGTGGCATTTGGTGCACATAGGTCATTACCACTCGGTTGCCGCGTGAGACTTCACCAAAAGGTCGATGGCTGGCGGGTAAGGTCTCAGACCCAAAATGGACGCTCAGCAATTTTCATTTTGCCGTATGTCCATTTTCGGCAAAAATTTAAAAAAAAGGCCTTTTTTACAGGTATGCTAAAAAATGATCCTGCGCACACCCAAAACCCGCGCCTACACTACCGCAGGCCATTTTTCAGCGCACCATAGCAAAAGGACCCCTAGGAGATGTAGAGGAGGTATAAGGTCAGAAGAAGCAAGAGTATGAATAGTTCTGCATTTTCAAAATTAATGCATGCTATTTTTCAGGGTAAAAGGCTATGCAGGAAAAGCAGGTGCAGATCTCTGTGGGTGTTTCCCCCACCCCCCTACTCTGGCAATTTTGAAAAGAGAACTGCATACGCTTTCCCCTTGGGTAAAAAAAAGTATGTGTGGATTTAAAACTGCGCATATGTCTTGTTCCATCAAAAATGGTGATGTGTAACATTACTGACGTCCCTTGAGTAAACTAGGCAAATTTTACATTTTTTTTAAGTGTCATGCTGAGCACTATTATACCTGGTACACTTAAACCTGTGATTTACGAATGTATATGCTAAACAAGCTCTTCTCTGCTGTAGTGCAGAAATCTTATTGATTCACTTTTATGACAGAAGGCACTTATCACAAGCCTGATTACTTGTTGAGTGTCCTATCAGAAAAAACTTGTTGGTGTATGAATATTGAAATAGTACTCACAGTAACACGACAAACATTAGGGTAATATCTGTGAGCAGATATTACTATAAATACAATTGTTTATCACCTCTATAGCACTAGAAGACATATGGTACACTGGCCTGTACCAGGGGCGTAGCCAGACCTCACAGTGGGAGGGGGCCAGAGCACGAGGTGGGGGGGCACATTTTAGTCTGACGCCCCGCCGACGCCCCCCCCCCACCGCCTCACTGCTCCCCCTGCTGCCTTGCCGCATCCCACAGCAGCAAATACCTTGGCTGGCGGGGGTCCCCAACCCCCGCCAGCTGAAACTTTCTCCAGCACCGGTCTCCGGTGCCGCCGCATTCCCTGCCCTGTTCTCTCTTCATGCTCAGTTTCACTAAAAGGAGAGTGCAGGACATGAGGAGGAGGAGGAAGAGAGAGCAGGGCAGGGAACATGGTGGCTCCGGAGACCAGCGCTGGACAAGGCTTCAACTGGTGGGGGTTGAGGAACCCCGCCAACAAAACCAGGGGCCCAGATGAAATTTGGGGGGGCAAGCCCCCATGGCCCCACCTAGCTATGCCACTGGCATGTACAGATATATTTAAGAGATGGTTCCTGCTCCATGGGTCTAACAGTCTTGTCAAGACAAACATACTGTACATATGGAAAAAAAGGAGCCTACAAGAACGTGTTTACGATAGAAAAGCGATGAAGGGGCCCTTTTACTAAGCCACGTAGTGCTGTGTCTGTGCGATCTGCCTGGCCATGTGGTAGACCGATCGTATCCACTACTAATACTATGTTGGAACCACTGTCAAGATTTGTTGATCTCTTTCTTCAGTCTTCTATACCTAATATTAAGTCCTTTGTACAAGATTCCTTGCATATGTTAAGGATCCTGAATAATATTCATGAGATACCGAGGAGATCATGGTTTGTCACCATGGATGTAACGTCGCTGTATACGAACATCCCTCAGTCTGCAGCATTGAAAATTATTGAGGAAGTATTGGAAGAAAGACTACAGCCACCCCGCATCTCTACAGCATTCCTTATGGAGCTAGCAAAAATGGTTATTTCTTATAATTATTTTTGGTATGATGGTAACTTCTATAAACAGATTCATGGAGTTGCCATGGGTGCCACCATAGCCCCATAAGTGGCATCGTTATTTATGGATGCTTTTGAAAAAACAGTTCATTTACCCTTCAAGTAATTATATTTCATCTGTTCTTATCTGGCATAGATTTTTGGATGATATCTTTTTTATATGGACAGGGGCTTATGTGTCCTTACTACAGTTTGTACAATGGATCAACACACTGGATGATAATTTACAATTTACAGCTCAATATAGTCAAAAATATACAAACTTTTTGGATATCCACTTTGAAATAATGGATGGCGGAATAAAGACATCTTTATATAGAAAAAATATAGACCGGAATACCTATCTCCATTATGATAGTTTTCACCCACCACATCTGAGAAATAATTTACCGGTGGGACAGTTTTTACGATTGAGGAGACTGTGTTCATCTATGGAAGATTTTAAGTTCCATGCTAAAGAACATACTCAGAAATTGTTGGCACGGGGGTATCCATTTAGGATTATACGAAAAGCTTATTTGCGAACCCGTTATGCTCAGCGAGATCTACTATTGACTTACAAAGAAAAAGAAGATCAGAACCGTATGGTTTGTACATTACCATACTCATCACTAGCGAAGAACATAGCTCAGAGTATTATATCGCACTGGCACATACTTCAAATGGACAATGTATTTTATGAAACCCCAGAGATAGCATATACACACTCTAAAAATGTTGGAGAAATACTTACATGGAAGAATCACTATCGGATGAGCTCTCAAGATACATTTAGACATGAATCATATGGTCAATGCCAGTGGTGCTGTAGCTCAATAAAAGGACACTCCTAGCGTGATTCTAATACTAATCGTACTATAAAATCTATCAGTAATTCTGACTGTACTACAAAAATGGCTGTTTATATTATCCAATGTCCCTGTAATAAGGTGTATGTAGGGCGCAGCATGAGATCTGTAAGAACGTGCCTAAGTCTAGAATTACAACTAGTAAATTTGAAGCCCCACTGGTGCAACACTGGTTTGATTATCAACATGAGATTACAGATTTGAAATGGAGAGTGATTGATGTGGTTAAGGAGAGGTGGGAGGGTGGTGATTGTGAAAAGTTATTAAATTATAGGGAACAGTTTTGGATATATTCTCTTAATGCTGTTGAACCCCATGGATTAAATTGTGAAATCGATTGGATGACTCTGATTTGAAGCTATTTACTGCCTGGGATCAGCTGTTTCAGCCCGGAAGTTGGAGTGATGTCACCATTAAGTTTGTATAAATACTTCTAGTAGAGTGAGCGGTGACCATCTTTGAGAAACTCGATATAAAGATATAGGTCTGGGATTGGTTTATCTGTAGACTTTATGATATGAAAGTACTTTAATTTACCTGCGGGTAATTCTGTTTTGCTATTTGAATTTCTAGGAGACTACCTTGATACAGCGATTTTCGCAAAACATGGAACCATGTCGGTTTAATCGGGTCTCCGCTGTGTACAAGGTGTACATTGGGATGAAATAATAATTGAAAAAAAGCTAAGTGAAAGCTATTTATTATTATTAAGATTAAGAAATTCATGAAGATTTGTAAAAGAAATTTGCTTATAAAAATGGAAAAAGTAGATCAATGAGGATTACGTCACTGCCCCCAAGATATGCTTGGCTCATCTTAGCCATAACAGGGGCAGATGCGTGAATCTGACGATTCAAAAAAAGATCTATACCAGACTTACTAGATCAAAAAAAAAAGGGTGATTATGTAAGTTATATTTGAAGCTGGGCATTCTATGTGTATAGCAGTACAGGAATAGCAGGGGCGCTTTTGAACACAGCAGTGAAAGACCCCCTTCTCTGCATCTTTGGTTCACCTACACCAGCTATTTTCCCCCTAGTAACTCTATTGCTGATGGTATTATGCACACTAATACACTCCAGAGAATTATGTGCCAAAAACATCCAAATAATGTACCAGAATAATACAAATTATTAAACAGAATAGTATTTGCAGTATTCTGGAAATATATGCATGTTGGCTACCAGTCTATCCTAGCTCGCCAGTCCAGCATCTTCCTATTGGCTATTGGCACACTCATAAATAAATAAAATTTAGCCAAAATGAGAACAAAATGCCTGCACTCCTTAACCCCATCCCTGGGTCTTCCCTTCGGTCTTGTGAGTTGGCAATCTTTCATTATTCTCCATTCTTCTCTGGGGAAGAGGCTTAAATCTATTTATCTGTTTCCATGTTAATTTGCTTCTCTTTGCCATCTAGCAAACTGTGTAGGATAGATATACCATCACACAGTTAACCTTCACTAGTATACAAAAAAAAAACCAACAGAAAAAGAGCAATTCAATGTATTTTTCATACATTCAAAGGTTTTAGTTTAGGAGCAAATGTATGAATATTTAAACGACACATCCTGTACTCTCTTCTCTACTTTTAGTCTTTTTCTCAATAGAAATCAAACAAAATAAAACATGGAAAAGAAAATAAGATGATACCTTTTTTATTGGACATAACTTAATAAATTTCTTGATTAGCTTTCGAAGGTTGCCCTTTTTCCTCAGATCGGAAATAAGCAAATGTGCTAGCTGACAGTGTATATAAGTGAAAACATTCAAGCATTACTATGACAGTCTGACAGGGTGGGAGGAGGGGGGTGGGTAGGAAGTATGTATGGGGACATCAAAGCATATCATTGATATTCTAATAGGATGGGTGTGGATAGGTGAGGGGAGGGTGATCAACAGAGACATACAGCTTTATGGTTTATAATGGGCTAGGAACCCCAGATCCTTGTTAAGTCCTTTCTGTTGGGTGTTAAAATATTCAATCATTCTGACTTCAAAGGTCTTACGTTCTTGTATGGTTTTAAAGTTGCCTTTCAGGATTCTCACTGTGAAGTCACTGGTACACCCAACAGAAAGGACTTAACAAGGATCTGGGGTTCCTAGCCCATTATAAACCATAAAGCTGTATGTCTCTGTTGATCACCCTCCCCTCACCTATCCACACCCATCCTGTTAGAATATCAATGATATGCTTTGATGTCCCCATACATACTTCCTACCCACCCCCCTCCTCCCACCCTGTCAGACTGTCATAGTAATGCTTGAATGTTTTCACTTATATACACTGTGAGCTAGCACATTTGCTTATTTCCGATCTGAGGAAGAAGGGCAACCTTCGAAAGCTAATCAAGAAATGTATTAAGTTATGTCCAATAAAAAAGGTATCATCTTATTTTCTTTTCCATGTTTTATTTTGTTTGATTTCTATTGATAACCTTAAGAGTGGACTAACATGGCTACCACACTCCTCTACTTAAGTCTTTTTCTCAGAATGTCAGTGGTTAAAGAAAATACACTCTCTCTTGTCTTCAGAGGTCCTGCCACTCAGTGCTTCTGTTGTGTTGGTGTAAGCACTGGGAAGCTTCTATTCCCAGCACCAAAGGCTTAATGACTCTACAGTAACAGTAAAGCAGTTTCTCAGAATATCAGCTGGTGAATTACCATGACACCCTCATACTTTATCCCATGACACTATTTATGCTGGGAGCATCTGGCATGATCACTAATTTTATTTTGCTTCTAACTTATCAGAAAACGTCCCCTAAAGAAAGCAGATGGCATAGAGAGGGCAGATATGTACTGGAAATAATTTTGTTTGTATTTATCTGTGGTTTACTGTCTGTCAAAAAAAAAAAATCTCTTACGCAGGAGTCTGTATTTTGAATAATCACATTAAAGGATTGCAGAAACCAAGCTAATAGTTTTATTTTAGCACACACAATAATATTTTTATTTATAACGTAGAGCTGTCATCTTTATTTTTAAGATTAATATTATTTTATCTTTGCTGGGCAGTTTCCACCCGCTCTTTTACACTTCCTGCTCAATCAGAAGAACCAGCCTCTACTGGGCTACTCCACCATCAGATTTCATTTGCAACTATGTGGGGTGGGGGTGGGGGAGTTCCTATATGTTTATAACCCCTCCTAATTTAGGAGCCCTTTTATAAAGGCACAGTAGGCTCTATGTGCATGCAGTGTGTGCCAAAAAGAGACTACTGCCAGGCTAGCGTGCCCCCTGGTGGTAATTTCAGATTTGGTGCACGCCCATACTGCTGGGACAAATTAATTTTTTATTTCCTACCGCGCTCAGCGTTTCTGGCATTAATCGGCAGTTAGCGTGCACCGACTGGTCAGAGCGTGTGTAGCGAGTAAGCCCTTACTGATAGATCAATGGGTGGTGTTAAGAGCTCAGACCATAAATAGGCGCACGCTGGTTTCAATTTTACCACAGGCCCTTTTCCCGGCCCATTGAAAAAAGCCCCTTTTTCTAGACACGGTAGAAACTGAGTTGGCATACGCCAAAAACACGCGACCACACTACTGCGGGCCACTTTTTGCCGTGGTTTAGTAAAAGGACCCCTTACTTAGATGCTCTTTGACTAAAGTCTATTAAGCAAATATTGTGTGAATTCCTGTGCACCAGTCATTGCAAAGGCGTGGTAGCTGTTACTGCTGTGGCATGATAGTGTGTGCTAATTTGTATGTTAACTGCATGGTGTTATGGGGGGGGGGGGGGGGAACAGGTGGGTTTTGGGTACAGAATTGTTGTGGACTGCACATTGCAGTTCACGTATGGTACTTATTATTTGCTGTCACTTGTGCAGTTAGCGTGGGTGCATTTACTGTTTCTTCATGAAAAGGCATTACATACATCCATGCTATTTGTAGTTGGCACATTTATGTTCATCCTCACTTTACAGAATTATCCCAATGGAGGGCATTTCTATAACTGGGTGCCTATAATTAAGCATTACTGCTGGGTTAGTGCCTGCAGAAATATCCTATATAATAATTCTCACCACCAACGTTCTAATGTGGGACTGCCTGTGTCCGTGGCTCCTGGAGTTGCTGAGCTAGGCTCCGTAGCCAGGATGACGTCACTAACAGCTGATTCCCAGGCAGGGAATCCCCTGGAGGAGCGCAATGACGTGACAGGTGAGAGGAGGAGCGGCTGCAGAGACTGCGTTGTAAGACTCGGGCATTTGCAAATGATTTGGGCTGGGTTTAAAAACATTTATCGCTTCTTTTCTTTTTGTAGCGGCCGCTGCTGCTCAACAGGGGAAGCAGCAACAGCCAGACACTGTTACCACTGGCAGCTGCGGGTGGCGAGGGGGTTTGATGCGCTGGTGGGGGAGGGGAGGGTCGCTGGACATGGGTAACTGCAGGGGGGCAGGGGGAGAGGAGGGTCGCTGGACATGGATGGCTGGAGGTGGGGCAGAGGAGAGGGAGGTGGGGAGGGGGTCCTGAGACCAGAGAGGTGGGGTGGGGGGGGCCTTGCGAGAGGGGGGTGGGGGCTCACACTCACTCACTCACTCACTCACTGTCTCTCACATACACTCTCTCTGACACACTCCTTGTCTATCACACTCTATCTCTCTCTGTCACAGACACAGTCTCACACACACAGACACTCTGTCGCTCACACACTCTCTCTCACACAAACACACACATGCTGGCTCTGTCTCTCTCTCATTCTCTCTATGACACACACACTCCATCTCTCACACACACTCTCTCTCAAACATACACACTCCGAGGAAAACCTTGCTAGCGCCCGTTTCATTTGTGTCAGAAACGGGCCTTTTTAACTAGTTTTTGAATATTTTCACTAGCGCAGGAAAAGGCGCGTGCTGGGACTGGAACTACTACCAATAGCTCTAGATTAATGTGCAGTAAGCCCACGTTGGGCTTACCGCCACTTTGTAAAAGACCTTCTATGTTATAGAATTACGTCCCTAGTGTGTAAATTAGCACATAATAAGTGCTAGTGTATGATCATGACAACCATTACCATGTTGGCATGATAGCACATACTAATTCACCCACTTATCTGCATGGGCATTGGGTTATGGACAGGGGGTTAAGGATCATGCATTTGATACACCACCTTTCTGTGGTACAACCAATGTGGATTACATATTATATCCCGGTACTTTCTCTGTCCCTAGTGGGCCCACAATCCAAGTTTTTGTATTTGTGGTCAATGGAGGGCTAAGTGACCTGCCCAGGGTCACAAATGGGTGTATACAGCACATTGTTGTGTTTAGTACACAATACTTTACTGTATGCTCTCACTGATGCAGATAGAGTGAATGTACTTACCACCTCCTATTTGTAAGTAAACATATGAGTACTTTACCCTTATTTGGCAGCCTAACCCTTAGTGGTAGTCTTGTGGGTAGGTGGTAGAAGTGAAGGAAAGGAAGGTACTGAACACTTCGGGGGAGGGCAAATAGGGAAACAGAGAGATGCTGGACAGCGTAAGGAAGTAAGGAAGGATAGAGATGCTGGACACCATAGGAGGAGGAGGAGGAGGAGGTGGGGCAATGCTGAATGAGGGAAGAGAAGGAGAGATTCTGGACATGGAGAGGAGCCTTGAGCCAGCAGGAACACCCAAATACTGATTTTACATTGCTAGGATAGGGCTGCCCAAAACAGTAGAACATCCAAATGGCAAGGTGGCATGTTCTGGGCATGTTTTGGGTGGGACTAGGAAGGGACTAATAGTTGGACATCCATGTCCCAGCCATTCCCCATTACAGAAGGGGACAAAATGTCTACGCCTACATAGATATTGTTGGTATTTAGACCTGCTTCTAGGAATGTCCAGATTACTGAAAGGTACACAGAGTGAGCAGCATTTCACAATAATTCAGCTGTTAATATGTCATTCAAATGATTCAAATAATCAATAAAAATTTATCTGTAAAAATCAGATCTTACAAAATCCCAACCGGGATTCCCATTTTGCTTCCCTGCTGCTTCAAGGGGCTATTATAACTGACTTCCTCAGAACTGAAACAATAAACACGGCCACTGTTGATTAAGAAGATGCTGTCAACTGAATGATCAAATCACAAAACTTGTAAAAGAAGACAAGAAGGTGACCTATCAAATGTTAGAAAAACACATGCCATTCAATAGATTAATTCATATCCTGCAGCTCTACAGGTGTTTTAGTAAAAATAAATAAAAATCCACTTTTGTTTCCGTCAATGCAATTGTTTCCACATGTTACCTGCTCATACTGTTTCAACCTGGTCAATAATATACATCTTAAATCATCAGAACTGTGTCCCACATCCTGACAATCTTTAACCAAAGGTTCTTCCACTTTATTTTGCTTCACACAATGTCGGTGATATATTATTCTAGTTTTAATCCTTTTTGAAGTCTGGCCAATATAAAATAAGCCAAAAGAAACACAGCTCTATCAATTACATTGGTGGAAATGCAAGAGTTCTATGATGCAATTCATAAACCATTCCCACCTTCAGGTCAACAAAAATGGTGTTTTCTAATATCATCGCACAAATTGAACAACACCTACACTTCCAGTGACCTTTCATTTGTGAAGTCTCCTCCACAGATCAATTATGTTGAAACCAGAGATAAGAATCCGCACAGTCAGTCACTCAAATTACTTTGGCGACTGTAGGAGACCAAACATTGCTTCCTTTGAAACGAATAAAGCGGTATAATCGAAAGCCGAATTTGGATGTTTTTAACTGCACTCCGTCGCGGATGCGGACAAAGTTGATGGGGGCATGTCAAAGGCGTGGTGAAGGCGGAACTGGGGCGTGGTTATTGGGCGATCAGAGATGGGCGCCTTTCGCCGATAATGGAAAAAAAATATGCGTTTTTAGCGAGAATTTAGGGCACTTTTCCTGGACCCTGTTTTTCCACGAATAAGGCCCCAAAAAGTGCCCTAAATGACCAGATGACCACTGGAGGGAATCGGGGATGACCTCCCCTGACTCCCCCAGTGGTCACAAACCCCCTCCCACCACAAAATATGCCGTTTCACAACTTTTTATTTTCACCCTCAAATGTCATACCCACCTCCCTGGCAGCAGTATGCAGGTCACTGGAGCAGTTATTAGGGGGTGCAGTGGACTTCAGGCAGGTGGACCCAGGCCCATCCCCCCCCACCTGTTACACTTGTGCTGGTAAATGGGAGCCCTCCAAACCGCCCCCCAAACCCACTGTACCCACATGTAGGTGCCCCCCTTCACCCCTTAGGGCTATAGTAATGGTGTAGACTTGTGGGCAGTGGGTTTTGAGGGGGATTTGGGGGGCTCAACACCCAAGGGAAGGGTGCTATGCACCTGGGAGCTGTTTTACCTTGTTTTTTTTTTTTTTTTGTAAAAGTGCCCCCTAGGGTGCCCGGTTGGTGTCCTGGCATGTGAGGGGGACCAGTGCACTATGAATCCTGGCCCCTCCCACGAATAAATGTCTTGGAGTTATTCGTTTTTGAGTTGGGCGCTTTCGGTTTCCATTATCGCTGAAAAACAAAAACGCCCAGCTCAAAAAAAGATAAACGTCCATGTTTTTCGAAAATACGCTTCAGTCCGCCCCTTCACGGACATGTTCTCGGAGATAAACGCCCATGGAGATAGACGTTTCCGTTCGATTATGCCCCTTTACGTGGACACTAGCATTGAGTATTGCTTGTGCCAGAATAACTCCAAGCTCCTCCCTGACACTGTCCCCAGCCTAACTGGCAATCAGAGCCAATTTTGGAGGACATTCATGCTGATGACTCCTCTGACTGTTCTGCCTTAAGAGTTCTTTATTTAACCTCCTCATTCAATCTGCAGCTACATTTCACTACTTTGATTCACCAGCATGACCACTGCCTTGATCTTGTCTTCTTCTCCAACTACTCAAACTCAAACTTCCCCTTCTCAGTTCTTCCACTCATTGACCATCTTCTGCTAACTTTCCCACTTAATCATCCTTCCCCACACTGTCATCCAATCACCATCAACACATTTAAGAATCTTCAGACGAATAGTTAAGCTCTAGAACTTTTTGCCGGAGGATGTGGTAACAGCTGTTAGCATATCTGGGTTTAAAAAAGGTTTGGGTAAGTTCCTGGAGGAAATGACCATAGTCTGCTATTGAGACAGACATGGGGAAGCAACTGCTTGCCCTGGGATTTGTAGCATGGAATGTTGCCATGATTTGGGTTTCTGTCAGGTACTTATGACCTAGCTTGGCCACTGTTTGGAAATAGGATACTGGGCTAGATGGACCATTGGTCTGACCCAGTATGGCTACTCTTATGTAAATAAAACTCTATTTAAAATATGTATAAAATGTGAACAGAGAGTACGGAGAAACATTACATTGAATATAATTTGAATAGTCTCAAATAGAATATATAAAAATAACTGAAAGTAATGCAGACCATATATAAATACTGAGGACACTTAAGAACAGAAATGAAATACTAGAAATAAATCACATACCTGTACCAACACTCTCACAATGATTAAAAGGGATATTGAGAGTGTCATCAAAAAACTGCATTATAAGGTAAAAAATAAAAATGAATATTTGATGTAATCTCTTAAAAGGGGGAAAAGATGGGTGGGGGAAGGAAACTGCAGTGTATAGAAGTGATCTATAGTTTATAACAACATAATGAAAAAAACTATGACATTTAACGGAAGCTACCGGGAATTTCCTAAAGAGTCTTAAAGATGATACAAAAAGTCCAATGTACAGAGTATAAAACCTGTGAGTGCTTATAACATAAAACAATGTGCTGAAAAAGTGTGACGTCTAAAAAATGCTACTACATAATGTAACTGTCACCCCATCTCTCACCTCCCCTTTCCATCTAAACTACTTGAACATGCTGTTCACCTCTGCTGTCTTGACTTTCTGGATCTACTACAATCTGTCTTCACTTTCTACCTTCCACAGATACAGCACTTGCCAAAGTCTCCAGTGATCTGTTCTTGGCCAGATCCAAGTGCCCTCTTGACTATCTGCTGCTTTTGACCCTGTTCATTGCCACCTATTCTTTGATACATTGTCCACACTTGGATTTTGGGATCTCTTTTGTCTTGGCTATCCCATCAAACATTTGTGGTAAAAAGGGGCATGCGCTAGCATCAGTGTGTGTTTCTGACACGCACTGAGACCCCCTTTTACCACAGTGGGTAAAAGGCTGTCTTTTTTTGAGGAAAAGAAATGACCGTGCGGTAAGTAAAACATTCACTATGTGGCCTTTCGGGGGGGGGGGGGGGGGAGCCCTTTCTGCCACCCACTGACATGGCCTTAAGGGCTTCCACGTTAATGTGGCGGTAACTGGGCAGCACATAGTGCTGCCCGATTACCATTGGTTAAGTTCTGGCGCTAAAAAATTAGATCATATTTTTGTAGTACCAGAAATGGCACACGCTACGGGTGGGAACTACCACCGAGCTCCTGCGGTAGTTCTAGATTGGTGCACAGTAAGCCTGCAGTGGGCTTACCATTGCTTAGTAAAAGGACCTCTTAGTGTATGATCTGGTAGATCCTCCTCCATTGCTGTCCCACTATCAGTCAGTGTACCTTTGGGCTCTGCATTGGGACCTCTTCTTTCTATGTAAACTTGTTCTCTTGGTGCTTTGATCTCCCTTCATGGTTTTCAATACATATGTATGTTATTAACTCCCAGATCTATCTCTCTATGCCAGAAATTTTACCAGAAATCCAGGCCCAAGTTTCAGCCTGCTTGTCTGATATTTCTGTCTGGATGTCCCACTTCCAACTAAAATTCAACAAAGTGAAGACTGAGCTTCTTATCTGTCTCCCTATTCCCCCCTCCTACAGACATGGGGAAGCCACTGCTTGCCTTGGGATTGGTAGCATGGATGTTGCTACAATTTGGGTTTCTGCCAGGTACTTGTGAGCTGGATTGGCCACTGTTGGAAGCAGGATACTGGGCTAGATGGACCATTGGTCTAACCCAATATGGCTATTCTTATGTTATGATTTACTCAGCCCATTTCTTGGTCAGGACCCTCATACCATGGCTCCTTTTAGAACCTGGCTAATATGAACCCTAAGTCTAGTTACCAAACACTCCTCCTAAATTGTGCATGTGTATAAATTACACCAAAGTGGTTGCATACTTTAACTTTGAAAATTATCCCACAAAAATACCTGTATATATTTACACTTGTTATTCAGTACACACATATATTTTATGATATTTGCATATATATTTTTGAGAAAACAAAAGTAAATATGTTAGGAATGTGTGTGGAAAAAGCTTTTGGTTTATTTTTGGGTCATTTTCACACTTTTCCCCTGCTTTATGACCATTTTTTGTTTCATTCAATTGATTTAATAGGAAATTTTAACACGCATAAGTATTAAAATGTTTTTTTGCCATATACTCGTCTTTTCTAAAGAATGCTAAAGAATTCTTTAGAAAAAATGAAAGCACATCACTACTGCATGGAAATCCAAACCCCACCCCATGTCCCTACCCATGACAGATAAAAATATGAGCAAAATGACTCATGCATACTTTTAAAAAACATTCTGTTTACTAATACTTATACTAAGCTGTGTAAAGTATCTAATGTAGACTTTACTGTGGATGTCATGAGTAAAAATTCCATATTAGCCTAAAGCAGGAACTCTACAAGCTGATCACGAACTTTCCTGAATCTCCACTACCCAAACTGTAAGGGACGGAAATATAAATTAACATATGCATCCAGCTTCTCTTACATATGCATGCAAATTTGGAATGAATTACCAAAATCCATAAAAATAACACACGACATAGTGACCTTCGCAAACTATTGAAAACTTATTTATTTAAGAAAGCATACAATAACAACTCATCATAAATTCAAATTAACAAAACGCAACTATACAACATGTATTCTCTATATCTCTACTGTTTTTGCTAATTATCTTGATTTCCAGTTTAATGATCCTAATTATTCAAGCTTTTTTTCGACATGAATGAAGTTTAACCTATTACCTTTAGCTCTTATCATAGGACGAACTTTCCTCTTGTAACCTAACCTAATTTGTCCCTTTACTCCAACTATATATTTCTCCTATCCGGAACTGGTAATCACCACTTACGGAATTATGTAAGCCACATTGAGCCTGCAAATAGGTGGGAAAATGTGGGATACAAATGTTATAAATAAAGAAAGCAGGAGTGAATGGGAGCTGAACATAACATGGATGGGTAGAGGAGCGGTTATGTGTGACCATTTGCACGTGAAGCCATACTACACACTAGCTTTCATAACTGCCGTTACTGAAGTTGAACTTACCATTAACCACATAAGTAAGTGGATAAAGATAGTGGGATCAAATGGAGGCAGAGATCTGTGATGCTAAAATCAGCAGAAAGAACAACAGACCACCAAATGAAGATAGGAGAAATAAAGACTTTTAATTTCATCAAAGGAATACAAATGCCTGATGTGGCCACGCTTCACCTACAAGGCTTCGTCAAAGGCAAACTCTAGAGGGGGATGAGAGATTCTGTATGGATTCTGTAGAGAGTGTTGGAAAGCTAATTTGTCTTGATTGCTGTCTCTAGAAAGAAGTGTGTTTTCGATCATACTCCTCTAGTTTTTGCCTCTGATGCAGCCTTGTAGGTGAAATGTGGCCATGTCAGGCATTGTATTCCTTTGATGAAATTAAAGCCTTTCTTTCTCTTATCTTCATTTGGTGGTCTGCTGTTCTTTCTAGTGGATAAAGATAGGACAGCAAAAGCCTTGCCCTAACTTTATCCACCAAGTTAACCAGGCACCAGTCTTAGGGCCCTGTTTACTAAGCCACGATGTAGGCACGCTAACTTTTTAGTGCGCGCTAAAAGGTTTGCGTGCCTACAAAGCGGCTTAGTAAACAGGGCCCTTAATATAAGCCGGTTCCTGGTTAACTTCCAGGTTGTTGCATTAACTTGGATATTTAATGCCAAAGGCTGGATATGCCCCAGCATTGAATATTAGGGGTTAATTCATCCCATGGCTGTGAGCAGCTTACAAGACAGGCTGAATATTGGGCCCTTAGATCTTTTTCTTGGGTGGTGACTCCTGATATAGCTATGATTTAGATTATTCTTCCCAATATGTGTCACTTTGACTACTTGACAGAACATAACTATGCTTTTTCCTATTGAATTCATCCTTCTTCGAACCATTATTATACATTCTTTATTATTCACAATACTTTATCCAGTTTACACCCTCTTCCGTTCCCTACCTATTCCACCTTCCTCTCTTATCCTTTCTTAGTCCACCTCTTTATATACTATATTTAAATGTTTTATCCATTTTGTACTATCCTGTAAATTTTGTTTTATTGTAAGCCGCATTGAGCCTGCTAACAAGTGGGAAAGCGCAAGTTATAAATGTTACAATACAATACAATACAATACTTTGCACTTGTCCACACTAAGGGGGAAAGTTATCAACACAGGCAATTGTTAAGACGGTTATTTTATCACAAGTTGTGCTGTTTTAGCACAGGGCTCAATTTTATGCAAGAATAACCTGTTCTAAAATAGCACGACTTGTGATAAAATCACCTATCTTAACAGTAGCCCGTTTTGATAACTTTCCCTCTAAATTTCATCTGCTATTTTGATGCCCAGTCATCCAGTCAAAGATCCTCCTACAATTTCTCACAGTGCACATGAGAGAAAGAGAAAAGGAATTTTTTTTTTTTTTTGTAATTACATTCAAAGCAGCTTATAGAGTATATGCAGGTACTTATTTGTAACTAGGGCAATGGAGGGTTAAGTGACAGTGGGAATCAAACTCAGTTCCCCAGAATCAAAGTCTGCTGCACTAACCACTAGGCTACTCCTTCATCTCACGCCCTTTAACTTGGAATAGTTTAGTGTCATCTACAAACTTAATCACTTCACTTCCCATTTCCAGATCAGTTATAAAAATATTAAAACACACCGGTCTCAGTATAGATCATTTGTCACTACTCGCCTTCCTCAGTTGAGAGAATTGGCCATTTAACCCTACTCTCTGTTTTCTATCTTTTAACCAGTTTTCAGGCCACCATAGAACATTGCCTCCTATCCTATGGCATTTTCTCAGAGGTCTCTCATGAAGAACTTTATTAAAAGCTTTCTGAAAATGTAGGTACACTTCTCAGGCTTATTTTCAAAAGAGAAGGGCGCCCATCTTCTGACACAAATCGGGTGTCCTTCTCTCAGGGTCGCCCAAATTGTCAAAGGCCTATTTTAGGCGCCCTCAACTGCTTTCCATCGCGGGGACGACCAAAGTTCACGGGGGGGTGTCAGCAGCGTAGCAAAGGCAGGACTGGGGCGTACTTAAGAGATGGGCGTCCTTGGCCGATAATGGAAAAAAGAAGGGCGTCCCTGACGAGCACTTGGCCGGCTTTACTTGGTCCATTTTTTCTTGCGACCAAGCCTCATAAAGGTGCCCGAACTGACCAGATGACCACCGGAGGGAATTGAGGATGACCTCCCCTTACTCCCCCAGTGGTCACCAACCCCCTCCCACCCTAAAAAAAACTTTAAAAATATTTTTTGCCAGCCTCTATGGCAGCCTCAAATGTCATAGCCAGCTCCACGTCAGCAGTATGCAGGTCCCAGGAGCAGTTTTAGTGGGTGCAGTGCACTTCAGGCAGATGGACTCAGGCCCATTTCCCCCCTACCTGTTACACTTGTGGTGGTAAATGTGAACCCTTCAAAACCCACCGACCGGAAACCCACTGTACCCACATCTAGGTGCCCCCATTCACCCCTTAGGGCTATGGTAGTGGTGTACAGTTGTGGGAAGTGGGTTTTTGGGCAGGGTTTGTGGGGCTCAGCACCCAAGGTAAGGGAGCTATGCACCTGGGAGCAATTTGTAAAGACCACTGCAGTGCCCCCTAGGGTACCCCGTTGGTGTCTTGGCATGTCATGGGGACCAGTGCACTACGAATGCTAGCTCCTCCAACAACCAAATGGCTTGGATTTGGTCATTTCTGAGATGGGCGTCCTCGGTTTCCATTATCGCTGAAAACCGGGGACAACTATCTCTAAGGACCAGGGGCGTAGCTACGGGTGGGCCTGGGTGGGCCCAGGCCCACCCAATTTCACCTCAGGCCCACCCACCCAAGCGCACGCACACTGCACCAGCTTAGCGACCACGGGTCCAGGGCAGAAATAGCACCCACTCTGGCTCAGCTGATGATAATCTCTCCAGACTCGCAGCGGCGAACTGGCGGGCGGCGGTAGTAAAAGCATAAAGCAGCCAGGCTCCTCGACTCCATTCCGTCCTTCGCTTTCACTTCCCTGCCCTCTCAGTGTCCCGCCTTCCTCTGATGTCATTTCCTTTTGGGCGGGACGCTGGGAGGGCAGGGAAGTGAAAGCGAAGGACAGAACGGAGTTGAGGAGCCTGGCTGCTTTATAATTTTATTGCCGCTGCCCACCAGTTCACCGCTGCAAGTAGAGAAGGAAGAAAGCCATTTAGAAAATCTTTTTTTCTACTCCCCCGCGCAGCCGTCGCCGTTTACTCAAAACACAGCAAGCAACCCGAGCTGCTGCCTGCATCCTCGTTGTCGTTCTTTATTGTTGGTAAGCAGAGGGAAGGATGGGACTGGGAGGGGTGGTGAGCAGAGGGAAGGATGGGTCTGGGAGGGTTGGTGAGTACAGAGTATGGGGGACTAATGAAGTGGGTGAAAGATGGGGGAGGAATTTAGGAGACTGGGTAAGGGAGAGACAGAGAGGGGAATGGGAGTGCTGGAGAGGGAATGAGAGTGCTGGAGAGGGAATGAGAGGGAGATGGTCAAAGCTCAAAGGGGAGAGAGGAGAAATTGCTGGACATGGAGGGGAGGACAGGGGAGAGAGGAGAATTGCTGGATATGGATGGATGGTGGGAGGGCAGGGGAGTTGCTGGACATGGGTGGATAGAGGAGATGGCAGGGGAGAGGAGAGTTGCTGGACATAGGTGGATGGAGGGGAGAGGAGAGTTACTGGACATGGATGGAGGGGAGGGCAGTGGAGAGAGGAGGGTTCCTGGACATGGGTGGATGGAGGGGAGGGCAGAGAGATAATTGTTGGACATGGATGGAGGTGAAGGAAGGGAAGACAGGAAGGAGATGCACATGGATGGAGGGGAGAAAGAAGAAATTCTGAACATGGATGGAGGGGAGGGAAGACAGAGGAAGGAGATGCACATGGATGGAGGGGAAGGGAGAGACAAGAAATGCTGACATGGATGGAGGGGAGGGAAGAGAGAGGAAGGAGATGATATGAGGGAAAAGGAAGAGAAGAGAAAAACTGCACATGGATTGAGAAAATAGGCAGAAGCTGGATCCACTGGACAGTCAAGTCTGTGGAGGACCCAGCTTTTACTTACGGATGTAGAGCAAGAAATGAAGAAGAAAGGAGGAAAGTACAGAAATAAATGGAAAGGAAGCCCTGGAAACGGAGTTAAGAGGACAGATAGCAGCAGAATCAGATACTGGGCCAGCATGATAAGAAAAACAAAGTCACCAGACAACAAAGGTAGAAAAAAATCATTTTATTTTCATTATAGTGTTTGGAATATGTCCACTTTGAGAATCAGGTGCTCAACATTAAAAGTTTATATTTAATTACTTATTTATGGCATTTTATCCCACATCAAACATGAATTAGATTGGAACCTGGGATCATTTAATTTTATATTTCCTGGAGAGAGTAATGCATTGCCTCCCCCCACCCCAGGCTCTCTCCCCGGCCATAGCCAGCTCTGCAATTTTGAGGGGAGTTGGGGGGGGGGGGCGCAGAGGTGGACCGGGGAGAGAGCCTGTTGTTAAACATTTACCAGCAAACCACTGTCTAGTGCCCACCCATCCAACCTGTTGGCCCACCCAAAAATTGACTTCTGGCTACGCCACTGCTAAGGACGACCATCTCTAGGGACGACCATCTCTAAGGTCAACCTAAATGTTGAGATTTGGGCATCCCCGACCATATTATCGAAACAAAAGATGGTCGCCCATCTTGTTTCGATAATACGGGTTTCCCCGCTCCTTCACGGGGCCGTCCTGCGAGGACGGCCCCAGGAAAACTTGAGTGCCCCGTTCGATTATGCCCCTCCATATCAACCAGCTCATCTTTATTGACATGTTTGGTAGAACTAGAGGACATGAAATGAGATTGAAGGGGGGCAGACTCAAGAAAAATGTTAGGAAGTATTTTTTCACAGAAAGAGTGGTGGATGCTTGGAATGCCCTCCTGTGGGAGGTGGTGGAGATGAAAACGGTAACTGAATTCAAACATGCGTGGGATGAACATAAAGGAATCCTGTTCAGAAGGAATGGATCCTCAGAAGCTTAGCCGAGATTGGGTGGTGGAATCAGTGTTGGGAGGTGGGGCTGGTGGTTGGGAGGCGGGGCTAGTGTTGGGCGGACATCTACGGTCTGTGCCCTGAAAATCACAGATACAAATCAAGGTTAGGTATACACAGAAAGTAGCACATATGAGTTTATCTTGGGCAGACTGGATGGACCGTGCAGGTCTTTTTCTGCCATCATCTACTATGTTACTATGTTTATTCACACCTTCAAAAAATGTAGCAAATTGGTGAGGCAAGATTTCCCTTGGCGGAATCCATGTTGACTCTATCCCATTAAACCATTGTTTGTCTATGTATTTAGTAATTTTGTTCTTTATAATTGTTTCTACAGTTTTGTTCAGCATTGATTTAAGACTTACCAGTCGGTAATTTGAAATTTCCTGGATCATCCATAGAGCCCTTTTAAAAAATTGGCACTGTATTGGTCACCTTCCAATCGTCAGGTACAATGGATGATTTTAATGACAGGACACAGCAGAAACAAATATGGAAAATATAATCCCCGCTGTGTACTAAGTCGCACTAGTAGCTGCCGCACAGCAGCACTGGCACAGCCCATTCAGAGTGAATGTGCTGTGTCAGCATTAGCTGTCAGACTTGTGAGTTCTTGTACCAAGTAGAGCGCTGTTGAGCCTGGTACTCGGACCAGGTTCTGCTTGGCAGCTGGACAACCCCGGGTTTCACCTGCGCTGACCACCGTTCCCCAGAGGTTGAGCCCCTAGGTGGGGGCGGCCTGCAAGAATTATGGGACAGAGCTGGAAGCGAGGTGATGAATGTATCGGCCATGCAGGCAGCAGGTAAAGAGAGTAATCCAGGTACAAGTGGCAGTCAGTAGGCAGGCGGCAGGCAAGAGAGTAATCCAGGTACAGGTGAAAGTCAGTTGGCAGGCGGCAGGCAAGAGAGTAATCCAGATGCAGGCGAAAGTCAGTAGGCAGGCAACAGGCAAGAGTGTAATCCAGGTACAGGCAAGTCAGTAGGCAGGCGGCAGGCAAGAGAGTAATCTAGATGCAGGCGAAAGTCAGTAGGCAGGCGGCAGGCAAGAGTGTAATCCAGGTACAGGCAAGTCAGTAGGCAGGCGGCAGGCAAGAGAGTAATCCAGGTACAGGCAAAAGTGAGTAGGCAGGCAGAAGGGTAATCCAGGTACAGGCAAAGTCAACAACGAGGGACCAGTAGATAAGAAGCAGACTACAGATTAGAAACATCTACCAAAGTAGAAGCCAAAGCATGGAGTCCAGGGAGAGCTCAGCTGATAAAGTGCTGGTGTCTGACATCAGCAGGGAGAAGGGGCACAGCCATAGGACAACAGCAGGGGAAGGAGGAACCGGAAGACCAATAGGAGAGAAGAAAGGGAAGCCAGGCAGAGGAAGAGCAGACCCAGGTGGGTGGAAGCAAAGCAATCAAGGAGCCTGGAAGCAGCAGAAACAGGTGCATGAAAGCAAAGCAATTAAGGAGCCTGCAACCACCGCTCTCTGAACAAACCCAGAGAGGACTACACACACATGGCTCAGGCAGTGCCAGTCAAGTGTGCATGTCGATGGAACCCCGTGCAGCCTGAGGACGCCGCTTGCGTTGAGGTAGAGAACATGACATTAGCACACCACCAGCTGCTAGTGTGGCATAGTAAACATGAGGGTATACAAGTAAAATCAATAAACAATATAAAAGCGTACAACAGTATAAATAGAACAAGAAAATAAAAGTATAAAACCCAACACCGCCTGTAAAATAGAAAATCAAGGAACAATTTAAAATCCACTGAAAAACATATCACAAAAGCCTAAAGGAATAAAACAAACAAACAAACAAACAAACAAATGAAAACTATTTAATACAGTTAGAAAGTAAACCAGCCCAAACAAAATACGCTAATATTTATTTGCAAATACGTAGTAGCTCTTTTCAATGCACGTTCTCTGCCTGAACAGGTATGAGAAGATTAAGAAAAATGTAGCCAAACAGACTTGGATGTGCACTTGGGGTTGGGGGGGGTGGGGGGGTGCCAACAAAGAGCTTTGAAAATGAGCCTACAGTACATTCATTCTGCTGTCCATAAAAAATGATATTCAGGGCACCCAGACAATGAGATTGATTTTAATTTTACCAGCTGTCTCCTACAGCTATGCCAATTAGATTATCTTTCACATCTCATACCATTCGTTATTACACATGACATCTGTGACGGAAGACTCTGGACCACAAGCATTTTCAGTGGCAAAATGCTAGGTCCCATGGAGTTAATTAGCTAATATTTAAAACACCTCCCTTATTATTTATGTTATATTACTTGAAGACAATTTTCATATAAGAGCAGACCCAGCTGCAGGTTTCTCTGTAACTACTGCTGAAGTGAATTCCAGCTCCATACCAAAAATGTGCCTGACTGAAAAGAAAAGGCCCCTCCAGTCTCTTCCTTCCTATCCCTGAAACATACTACCCAATTAAATTAGACTTAGAATATCAGTGGTTGTTCATATTGGATAGAGTTATTCATGAAATCTGCCTAGTAGATGGCAGACTGTAATTTTAAACAATCCTTATTTTTTTACCTAGTAATCATTCTTTCCAACATTTTATAACCAAGAGGCACAGCAAAGTGATACTAATGTGCAGAGAGATCTTCAGGCATTCTGCTAGCAAAAATGCAATATAAAGGAAGCTGTTACTTATTGTAATTGTCCCATTTGTTACCTTAGGATGACATCAATGGCAAAATGGCAGACGTTATAGGATGGGACCTTCAGAATGTGAACACCTGCCTCATGGGAATTATTCCTTGAATGAGAAACACTTCACCCATCATCCACAGTGGCTGACTGCTGAAGTGAAGATCTATAGTATTAGTGGGTGATACACTGAGCAAATCCAGCCCAGAAGGGAGCTCTGCTGCTTGTAAGCTTCCAGGTTACAAAGCACCTGCTCTTGCAACCATCCCACTGCTGAAACAATGAGAAAAGCATTTATTATGATGACTAAAAAATTTCCCTACAAGTCCCAAAGTTTTAGTTGGCTTATAGAAATCTGATTTTCACAGCTTACGTCAAATTACTCTCCAACATTACTGCTAAATTGCACTGCATGCATTATTTCTGGATTTGGCTCACTGATATTAATAGAAGACCACCTGACATTGAGACAAAACTAATCCTGAAAAGGCTTATATTAAGAAAACAATGTTAAGTAATTTTAGATGCAGCTATAAATTAGCCTAATTGTTAATTTAGATATTTTATTTTCTTCTCCATTGTTCAAGATCAAGACATTGTTGCCTTGATCTTAGACAATGGAGAAGAAAATAAAATATCTAAATTAATTAGTAAACCAACCCATTGGCTGACACTAAACCTGCAGTGATCAAGAGAAAGATAACATATGCTAGTAAAATCAATTGACTCTTACAAAGGGAATAGAGACAAAGACATCAGTCTCATCAACATCATTGTTTTGCCTTGAGAAGCGGTTTGCATTGCATATAGAGAGGTTATTTAAGGAAGGCAAAAAGGGTAATGAAGTTATGAAAAAGATGATATCAGGTACCCTAGGAATGAGAAACACTTTCAGTCTCAACATCTCAGTCTCCCGCTTCTCAAGAGCCAAGCCGTAAGATTAAAGGGGGATGGATCTTCCATGTGAACGGGCCCCTGAGAGATAAGATCTTGATGGAGAGATGGAACAGCTTGTTGACCAGGAGTTGAACAAGGTCCCATACCTTGGTCTTCTGGGCCAATCCAGAGCCACGAAAATCACATGACTTGGATGAAGAAGGATCTTGTATAGAACTTGACCTATCATTGGCCAGGGTGGAAGGATGTAAAACAATTGTGTTCGGATGCCATGAGATCCATGGCTGGAACCCCCCACTTCTCAGTTATGAGGTTGAAGACTTTGGGAAACAACCCCCATTCTCCTGGATCCATGGAGTTCCTGCAGAGATAATCCACTTGTACGTTCAAGTTCCAGTCAATGCGGGTTGCAGAAATCATTGGAACATGACTTTCCACCCACTGAATCAAGAGGCAAGCCTCCGGAGCAAGAGAAGTACTGCAGTTCCTCCTGTATTCCACTGTATTTATGTATGCCACTGTGGTCATATTGTCTGACAGGAATCACACTGGGTGATCACTGAGGAGGTTGTGAAAGGTTTCCAGTGCAAAATGGACTGCTCTGAGCTTGAGGCGATTTTTTGGCCAGAGGACTTCCACCTTGGACCAGTGATCCTGAGCAGTGCACTCTAGACAATGAGCCCCCTAACCTGTCAGACTGGCATCTGTGGTGTCCACTATCCAATGAGGAACCACCAAGGAGATGCTCTGGAGGAGACTGCAGGACTGGAATCACCATTTCATGCTAATCCTCATCTGCAAAGTCCAAGGAAGGCATAGAGCATACTCCTGAGAGACAAGGGATGACCTGGACAAGAGAGACTGTTGCAATATTCTCATATGAGCTCTGGTCCATGTAACAACGTTAAGGGTTGTTGTCATACATCCCAGAACTTGAATACAGTCTCAAACCCATAGGCTCTGAAACTGCAGTAAAGATCGACTCTGACCCTGTTGCTAGAGAGAGCAATGATCCTTAAGAAAAACATTTCCTTGCAGGGTATTGAAATGATCACCTACCCCAAGGATTGATCACCCGTGAAGTGAATGTTAGACTTTTCTGAAAGGAAGAGGATCTGACCAGATAAGAATGTACCCTTATTCCTTCCCTCCTCATAAATGCTGCCACCACTACCATGACCTTGAAGTAGGTTCTCAGAGCCATCAACAAGCCAAATGGCATTGCCTTGAATTGATAATGCTGAACAAGGACTGCAAACCTCAAGAAGCGCTGATGAAGAGGCCATATGGGAATATGAAAATATGCTTCTTTGAAGTCCAGAGACATGAGAAATGCCCCTGGATTAGAGATTTGCACGTGAACAGAAATCTTACCCGTCCCCGATGAAATCTAACCCATCCCCACCTGTCCCCACCACAAGTAATTTCCCCCATCCCTACTCCTGGCCCACCCAGCTCTACCCCCACCATACTGCATTGCGCCTTACAACAGGAGGGGCATTTTCGAAAGAAACGTCCAAGTTGCGATTTGGATGTCCTTGCAAAATGGCAAAATCCAGGGGCAGGGAAACCTGTATTTTCGAAAAAAGATGGATGTCCATTTTTAGTTTCAAAAATACCGTCAGAGACGTCCAAATCCTTAAATTTGGACATCCCTAGATTTGGACATCTCTAGACATGGACGTTTCTGATTTTCTGTGATTTTCGAACCCAAAGATGTCCATGTCAAAAATGTCCTAATGCAAGCCATTTGGTCATGGGAGGAGGCAGCATTTGTAGTGCACTGGTCCCCCTGACATGCCAGGACACCAACCAGGCACCCTAGGGGGCACTGCAGTGGATTTCATAAAATGTTCCCATGAGCATAGCTCCCTTACCTTGTGTGCGGAGCCCTCCAAAACCCACTACCCACAACTGTACACCACTACCATAGCCCTTACGTGTGAATGGGGGCACCTAGATGTGGGTACAGTGGGTTTGTGGTGGGTTTTGTAGAGCTCGCTGTTTCTTCCACAAATGTAACAGGTGGGGGGGGGGGGGGGTATGGGCCTGGGTCCACCTGTCTGTGCACTACAGTACCCACTAAAACTGCTCCAAGGACCTTCATGTGCTGTCATGGACCTGAGTTTGACATATGAGGCTGGCATAGAGGCTGGCACGACATATTTTTAAAGATGATTTTTGTGGGTGGGAGGGGGTTAGTGACCACTGAGGGAGTAATGGGAGATCATCCCCAATTCCCTCCAGTGGTCATCTGGTCATTTCGGGCACCTTTTTTTGCCTTAGTCGTAATAAAAACACGTCTAAGTGAAAACGTCCAAGTGTTTTTTTCGATTATTTGTCAAAGATGTCCAGGTGTCTGGCACGCCCTAGTCTCGCCTTCGCTACGTCTCTGACATGCCCCCTTGAACTTTAGACATCCTTGCGATGGACTGCAATTGGAGACGTCCAAAATCGAGTTTCGATTATACCGATTTGGACGTCTCTGGGAGAAGGACGTCCATCTTCCATTTTATGTTGAAAGATGGACGTCCTTCTCTTTTGAAAATGAGCCCAACAGTCACCTTGAAGCCTCTCCCAAGATCCAGATTCTATAAGCTGTGAAAATACTGGTAAAAGTAATATAAATGCATTTTCTTCCTGTCACGAAATGCTTAGTCACCCACCTGGGGTTACCCCGCAGCTACTTAGAGGGTCAATCCTCAGCACAGCTGAGGTCCACCTGCACCTGCTGCTTGTGCTCTACACTAGCACCCTCCTCCCACCTAGGGTTACCATTTGTCCAGATTTCCCCGGACATGTCCTATTTTTGAGGGCATGTCTGGGGCGTCCGGCGGGTTTTTCCCTGCCCGCCTGTTTGTCCGGATTTCTGGAAACACGGGCGGGCGCACAAGCGAGGGGCGCCGTGGGTCTCCCCTCCCCTTCCCTTCCATTACTTACTATCTACCCTGGTGGTCTAGTGACCTGTTCGGGGCAGGAAAGAGCCCCCTCTTTCCTGCCCAGAGTGCTGCCTTTCCCTTCATCCTTCTTGGTCTCGGCTGGGGATTCAAAATGGCCGCCGAGAGTTGAAGTCTCACAAGGCTGCTTCAACTCTCGGCGGCCATTTTGAATCCCCAGCCGAGACCGAAAAGGATGCAGGGCAAGGGCAGGCAGCATTCCGGGCAGGAAAGAGGGGGCTCTTTCCTTCCCCGAAGAGGTCACTAAACCATTAGGGCAGTAGATAGTAAGTAAGGGGAGGGGAGGTGACCGGGGGGGCAGGGGAGGGGAATATGTGACCCGGGGGAGGGGAGGGGAATATGTGACAGGGGGAAGAATGAGGATCTGAAAGGGGTGTGGCAGGGCGTGGCAGGGGCGTGGTGTGGTTGGGTGGGGGCGTGGCAGGGGCGTGGTATGTGTCTTTTTCAGAGGACAAAATATGGTAAACCTACTCCCACCAACTGGGTCACAACCACTTCTGGGCATGTCTCCCGCTCTCAAATTATCCCCAGTGATTTCTTGGTTACTGGGCCACACTCCCAGGTCCCACAGTTCCCGGAAAGCACTCACAAACCCAATACACAAACCACCAGTCCAGACAGAGAGGCAAAAAACTAAATTTTGTTTATTGTTTTTTAAAATCATACAGTGGAACAAAATAGTGCAAATAGTAAACAATAACAGGTAACTGAAATATGAATCAATTATAACATTAACTAAACATTTGTATACTGGTTAAACATTACTTGGGGAGATCAGGACAAATCTCTTCACAGAGCCTTAGCAAAGAGATCTGTCTCTCTCTTCCGGATTAAGATTGGAGGCAAAATCAGTACATTCTAAAGGAAATGAGCTCCTGGGCCAATCAGAGTCTAGTCAACAAGATCTAAAAGTATACTGCTGCTTGCTTCCTGCTTGTGTTAAGGAAAAAGAACATTCAGTTCCCTGTAACAGCTTTACAGCAAAGAAACTCCACCTGCTGGCGAAATAGGAGAAATACACTTCAGGACATAATCAAGGCAGAAAACTATTCAATATATTTTACAGACCCAAAACACTGTTTCTTCACACTTTCGTATTCTGTTAAATACAAAATTAAAAAAAGATGTACATATTCAAAAAAAGCAAACATCCATGAGCAGCATGTCCCCCTTTCCTTTCTCTCCCATCCATCAGCAGCATGTCCCCCTCTCCTAACCATCCCCTTCTATACCATATGCTCTATTTCCCCATTTTCCTTTCCCCATTCCATGTACATTCCCCTTACCAATAATTTTTCCAATCCACCTCTCTCCTTGCACCCACAATCCATCCACCCTTTTTATAGCCCCGTCCCACCCAGCCACGACTCCATCCATCCATCCAACTCGTCTCCCCTCCTCTCCAGCATTGAGTCAGGGTATCTTCCAAAAATGTATCTCAATGCACCCTGGTGGTCTAGTGATCTCTTTGGGGCAGGAAAGACCCCCCACTCTTTCCTGCCTGCTGCTTCTTCTTTAAAATGGCTGCCAAGACTTCAAGCTGTGGCCTCGCAAGACTTCTGTGGAGAATAGGCATACTTGTGCTAACCAGTTAGTGCGTTTACATTGCTGCATGCTAACTGGTTAGTACATGGATACTGCATGAGCCCTTACTGCCTACAAAATGTGTGGCAGTAAGTGCTCACATGGTAATTTTCAAAAATGGCCATGTGCTAATAGCAACATTAGCACATGGCTATAAATGCAAAAAATAGAAAAAGGCCATTTTTACGGCTGCAGTAAAAATGGCCTTAGTGTGTGGGAAAGACCCGCATAAGGGCATGCTAAGGCCAGTTTTTACCACAACTTTGTAAAAGGACTCCACTGTATTTCAAATTCATACCACAAATACAAAATATAAATTAGCATCCACTGTACATTATATTCAGACTGGTGTCATAAATTTAATAAATAAGTTAAAATGGCCAAACATTAAACATACTTTAATGTAAACCCTATAGATTATCAAACCCAACCTGGTTTGGGGGGTGGACACAAGGACTCTTAAATGGCTGACTGAATTTAATGTGCACAAATGAAAAGTAATATATATGAGTGGAAATAATCTTAACAATAGTTATATGATGCTGGACTGCATATTAGAAATAGCCACCCATTAAAAAAGATCTTGAAATGACCGTAGACAGTACATTGACATTTTCAGCTCAGTCCCCAGATTCTGTATAGGTCACACAAATTCAGGTGCCCAGATTTGGACATGGATCCCAGATCCGTGCATAAACAATTAGGTGCTGTCAATAATAGGTGTTAAGAAGCAGTTAATTAACTGAAAATTTGGAGTTACATGTATATCTGCCCTACACAAGGGCCATGTGAGAGGCATAGACGGGTCATGGATATTCCCAGAAATTAAGTGCAGTGTTATTGAATATCTGCATTTGCACACCTAGCTGCCATCGATCGGGAATTATTTGGAAAAGGGATGGAGAATAGCATAATGCCTCTGTATTTATCCATGCAGCATGTGTGCAGTCCTAGTCACTACATCACCAAAAAGATATAGCAGAATTGGCTATGATACAAAGACAGGCAACCAAAATAGCAAAGGTGATAGAACAGGATCCATATGATCAAAGGCTAAAGAGGTTAGCGATCTTTAGCTTAGAAAACAGATAGTAAAGGGTGCTATGGTAGTTTATAAAACATGAGTGGGAAGGAATGAATAAATGGAGAGTGGTTGTTTACTAATTGTTGCTGAGCAATGTGGTCAAGGCAGGGTTAGCTGGTTTTACAAAGGGTTTAGATAAGTTTCTGGAGGTAAAATCCATAAACCTTTATTAACCATGTTGGACTTGGGGAAGTTACTGCTTATTTCTGGATTGACCACTGAGCATCCAAATGGTAGATTAAATTTAATGTGGATAAATGCAAAGTGATGCACATTGCGAAGAATAATCCAGTTCATAGAGACCTGATGCTGGGGTCGTCTTTAAGAGTCAACACTAAAGAAAAAGTTCTAGGTGTCACTGTAGATGCTAAGCTGAAATATTCTGCCCAGTGTGTGGTGGAAGCCAAAAAAGCATACAGGATGCTAGGAATTATTAGGAAAGGGATGCAAAATAAGACCAAGATGATCATGGTGCAACCTCACCTTGAGTATTGCGTATAATTCTGGTAGCCATATGGAACTTTGTAAGTCTAAGTGCTCTTTAAAGGAGTCCCATAGTGGATTTAGAAAAGGCTCAAAGAAGAGCAACCAAAATAATAAAGGGGATGGACCTCCTCCCATATGAGGACAGGCTAAAGAGGTTAGGTCTCTTCAGCTTGCAAAAGAGACAGCTGAGGGGGAGGGGGTTATGATTGAGGTCTACAAAATCCTGAGTGGAGCAGAATAGGTAAAATTGAATCCATTTTTCACTCTTCAGAAAGCAGAAAGACCAGTACTCAATGAAATTACATGGAAATACTTTTAAAACAAATAGAAGGAAATGTTTTTCACTCAAAGAATAGTTAAGTTCTGGAATGCATTGCTGGATCATGTGGTAACAGCAGTTAGCATATCTGGTTTTAAAAACGTTTTGGACAAGTTACTGGATGAAAAGTCCATAGTCTGTTATTGAGATGGACTTGGGGGAAGCCAATGTTTGCTCCAGCATTGGTAGCATGGAATTTTGCCACGATTTGGGTTTCTACCAGGTACTTGTGACTTGGATTGGCCACTGTTGGAAGCAGGATACAGGGCTAGATGGACCTTTGGTCTGATCTAGTATGGCTATTCTTATTTTCTTAAGTTTATATAGAATATTGGGCTTGATGGACCTTTAGTCTAACCTAGAATTGCACAACATATGTTCTCATGTTTTTATTTTAATAGTAAATGCAAAATACAATAACCTCCTAAATATGTAATAGTTGCCAAAAACTGTGCATACAACTTTGGGTGCATGTCCAATTTGCGTTCACAATTTAATTGAATAATGAGCCAACCAGCACCAATAGTTGGCTTTTTAACAAGCAATAATTGGCACTAATTAGATTTAATTGCCATTTATTTGTGTAAATTTAGGCAAAGGATCTGCAGCTAAAATGTACACGTGATCTGAAAAGGGGGCAAGTAAATAGGAGGGGCATGGGCGCAACGAGAGCATTTCTAAAATTAATATCTGTTGTTATAGAATAATGGGAATCATGTCTACTATAGGCACATACATTTGCACCACGTTTCAGTTAGTGCAAATGGGTGCACCTAAACTTAGGCACGATTGTGTATGCGCTATTCTATAAACTGCACCTAACTTTAAGTACAGCTTATAGAATAGTGCTTCTTTGGCATTATGTATAGAATCTAGCTCTATATGTTCTCAAACTATTGAAATAACAACACAGTAAATTCCCCATATTTATTGCCATTATCCACAATGATATTTTATTCCATAAGCTCCATTTTATAACAATAGTTGTATTCAAATCTTTATTAGATGGTCAGTAAATCAGAATTTGAGATTATTTACGCATGCCTTTGGGATACACAACCCTAATTTGGGATCCTTTTCCCATGGCCTCTTGCGTTGGTCTCCTTATACAAAGCTGCAGTAAGGATTCCGGTGCAGCAAATGCGATGAAGCCCATTAATTCCTACGGTCTTCGTTGCATTTGCCATGCTGGAATCGCTATCATGGCTTTGTAAAAAGGAGCCCTTTATGTCTTAATAATGATAACAAATTTGCTGTAATTATAGCATTTGTTTTCACTTTTATGCAAGTTTATGCATTTTTTTTCTAGTTTTACACAAAGAAACTATATTTTTGTCCTACCTGTGAGAAGAAAATGAATGTTTCATGTAAAGTTTAATTGAACCAGTTAGACAGGATGTAACAGTTGTGAAATGACAAAAAATGAAGTGTACTACCTGATTATTAAAACTGAACTTGAAAGTAATGTGATAATTAGAATTGGAATATTCAGTTGTATATAAATGGATGCCTCTTTGGTGCCTTAATTCTTATACACAGTTCTCTAACTATGGTTCACCATGGCTTTCTGGCCCAACTGCAGCAGATATCTAGAGAGGTTCATGACACGGTTTTCAAAATTCTGTGTTAGTTCTGCATTGCCAAACTATTCTATAGATGTATGAAAACAGCATTAATGCCTATATGTTTATTCACATTTAACTCATCATGCCACTTCACTGGCAGCTCAAAGCAAGTTACATTCAGGTATGATAAGTATATCCTTGTTCCTAGTGGGCTTATGATCTAAGGGTCCCACTTCCTAAGATACATTAAAAAATTAATGCATGAGTTAATTCCATTTAAAGCATAACACGGTAACAATCAGGCCCAGCATGTGCTAAAAAAATAAATAAATAATGAACTGTGGTGCATGCTGTGTTGCATGCATATGCATGTAAATGCATGCAACGTAGCTCATTGTTATCCAAAAATAACTCAGTTTCAGTGGCGTAGCTACAGGTGGCCACGGGGGCCTGGACTCCCCCCCCCCAAATTGGCTCTGGGGCCCCTAGTTTGGCCGGCAGGGATCCCCAACTCCCACCAACTGCAGCGTTTGTCCCGCGCTGGTCTTGTCGCATTGCCTGCCCTGATCTTTTCAGTCGCACCTTGCACACTCATTTTACCAAAACTGAGCATGCACGACACTTCAAACATGCTCATTTTCATTAAAATGACCGTGCACGGTGTCACTGAGAAGAGCAGGGCAGGCAATGTGGTGAGACCAGCGAAGGACAAATGCTTCAGCTGGTGGGAGTTGGGTACCCCCACTAGCCAAGGTATGATGATGCAACGGTGGCGACAGAGGGGGCCAAAATGTGCCCCCTCGCTTTGGACTCTAGCCCCCTCCCCATGCCACTGCTCAGTTTATGATACTTTCACAACATAGGTCTCACTCATGTGCT
This sequence comes from Microcaecilia unicolor, assembly GCF_901765095.1. NCBI lineage: Eukaryota > Metazoa > Chordata > Amphibia > Gymnophiona > Siphonopidae > Microcaecilia > Microcaecilia unicolor. The sequence goes on along the minus strand of NC_044035.1, from coordinate 309,466,918 downwards.
AGCTCCGGCCCCAGGCCACAGAGCATATCAGTTCAGTTTCACTTTCAGGGCCCCTATATGAATCCTCAGGTAGACCACAAATCAGGCGTGCCAGAGCACAAACCAGGAGAGATCCAAAAGCAGTGGCGTAGCCAAGGGTGGGCCGGGGTGGGCCCAGGCCCACCCACTTTAGGTTCAGGCCCACCAAGTAGCAGCATACCTATAATGTGGCTGGCAGGGACCCCAAGCCCCACCAGTCAAAATCTCCCAACAACTGTTTGCTGCCAGTGAAAATCTGCTATTTAAAAGGTATACGGGGGAGAGGGGATGTTTGAAAGACCTTATGACATGCAGGCGAGAGAGGGAGAAACCAAATCACTTGTAGGACAAGGCAGAGTTCTGCCCACCCACCTTGGGTCCAGGCCCACCCAAACTTGGGTGTCTGGCTACGCCCCTGTCCAAAAGTAATAGAGAAGAGTACCATATAAAGAAGTAGCCCCTCCCCAAAGAATATTTCAATTCAGAAGCAATAAAGCCTGTATACAGAGTAGAGCAGCAGCCTACTGATTATGTAGAGCAGTGGGCTAACAACCAGGAAAACCCAGTTCAAATCCTATTGCTGTTCTTTATGATTTTGAGCAAGTCATTTAACCCTTCATTGCCTCAGATGCAAAACTAAATTGTAAGCTCTCCAGAGATAGGGAAATGTGTGAATGTAAATTGAGAACATAGTAAGAACATAAGAATAGCGATATTGGGTCAGACCAATGGTCCATCTAGCTCAGTATCCTGCTTCCAACAGTGGTCAATCCAGGTCACAGTACCTGGCAGAAACTCAAAGACCAGAAAGATTCCATGCTACCAATCTCAGCGATAAGTAGCAACTTTCTCCATATCTATCTTAACAGTATATTACAGACGTTTCCTCTAGGAACTTGTCAAAAATCTTCTTTTACACCTAGATACACTAACTGTGGTTACCACATCCTCCAGCAGTAAGTTTCAGAATTTGACTATTTGTTGAATGAAAAAAAAATATTTTATCCTGTTTGTTTTATTGTATTACCATGTAACTTCATGGACTGTCCCCTAGTCTTTGTGCAGTCCTTTTACTAAACTGTAGCAAAAGGGGACCTGCGCTGGTGTCAGCACGTGTTTTTGATGTGCGCTGAAGCCCCCTTTTACCGTAGTAGGTAAAAGGCTGGATTTAAAAAAAAAATGGCCACGTGGCAAGTGAAGCACTTGCCACGTGGCCATTTTGGGGGGAGCATTTACCGCCACAAATTGAGCTGGCAGTATGAGCTCCCGCGCTAATCTGGCAGTATCCGGGCAAATTACCACCAGGTAAACATCGGTGCTACAAAAATTAAAATATTTTTGTATTGCCAGAAATGGCATGCGCTGGGGGTGGGAACTACTGTCCGGCTGCTGCAGTAGCCTATGCTACTTCCAGTTTAGTGAGCAGTAAGCCTGTATTGGGCTTACCACCCCTTAGGAAAAGACCCCCTATATTTTAGTGATATACCTAAGTGATATAATATTTGTCACATGTACCTGTTGTATCCCACTGAGGATTTTATAAACCTCTATAATATCCACCCTCTCAGCTGTCTCTTCTTCAACCTGAAGATCCCAAACCTTTCAAGCCTTTCTTCATATGAAAGGAGTTCCATCCTCTTAATCATTTGGGCTGCCCTTCTTTGAACCTATTCTAATTCTGCTATATATTTTTTGAGATACAGTGACCAGAATTGCACACAATACTCAAGGTGAGGTTGCACCATAGAGCAATAGAGGAGTTTTATAATATTCTTTGTCTTATTTTCTATCCCTTTCCTAATAATTTGTCACAACTATCAGGAATGGTGAGCCCTTGAACCAAAGCCGGATCCTTGGCAGACAAATCACCTGGGCTGGCACAGGCAGGAATCAGAACAGACTGGACTAAGAGTGGAGTGGAGGAGTGAGAGCACCGGTCTTGCATTTCAGAGGTGGCCAGTTCAAATCCCACTGCTGCTAATTGTGATCTTGGGCAAGTCGCTTAACCCTCCATTGCCTCAGATACAAACTTTGTGAGCCCTCCTGGGACAGAGAAATATCCAGTGTACCTGAATGTAACTCACCTTGAGCTACTACTGAAAAAGGTGTGAGCAAAATCCAAATAAATAAATATAAGTAGATTAAAACTGGGTCCAGAAAAGGGGCAAGACAAGGACAAGGCAAGAACTGGATCCGGACAGGATTAGACTGAAAGAGACAAAACAAAGCACAACACAACTAGACAGGACAGGCAAGACAGGGCAGGAGCTTGGCAACAGAATAACAGAAGCAAGACAATACACAAGGCAGGAACAGGATTCAGGATTCTCGAACTGGATTCTCAAACAGGCTTGGCTGGAAGAGGATTCAGGATTCTCAAACAGGATTCAGGATTCTCAAACAGGCTTGGCTGGAACAGGATTCTGAAACAGACTTGGCTTGGCTGGAACAGGAGTCTGGAACAGACTTGGCTTGGCTGGAACAGGAGTCTGAAAGGGACTTGGCTTGACAGGGAACAGGATACTGAAAGGGACATGGCTTGGCTGGAACCGGATTCTGGAGCGGGCTTGGCTTGACTGGAACAGGATTCTGTACTTGGCTTGGCTTGGCTGGAACAGGAGTCTAAAAGGGACATGGCTTGTCAGAGAGCAGGGACAGAACTAGCTCAAACACATAGCAGGGGCAGAACCTGGCTCAAACACAGAACAGGAACAGAACTTGGCAGAAACAGAGCTCAAGAGCCAGGAAGCAAACATAGCAGGCAAAGGATTAAGCAGACTAAGGGAAGACAAACAAACAAACAAACAAACAAACAAACAAAGAAGCAATGTGCTTACTAGCACCCACAGCTGGAAGGGAAAGGCCAGGCATATTGAGAGGCAGCAGACACACCTGCATAGCAGTGAGATAATTAGGGACAATGCTGGCTTCTACAGACTCTCAGAATTAACAGACAAGAACTACACACACAGGAAACAGAACAGGGAAAACAGAAAACAGGAACAGAGCTTGGCTAAACACAGAGATTTGATTAAATACAGAGCTTTACTATAGCAAGAGTCAAAAGCAGGGCTAGACTAAAGGCAGGAGCCAAGGGTAGAGTTAAACAGATACAGACACCAAGGGCAGGGTGTGGCTCTACAGCCAGGCTTTCAGGAAACAAGATTCAAAAGCAAACTCACAGAAACAAAGGAAAGCATTGAAACACAAGACTCAGAGAAATACAGCACAGACCTTCAGGAGCAAAACACTCAGGAACAAAGCCATGCATGGATATGATCTAAACAGGTAACACAGGATTAAGAGACCTCTTGCAAAGGCAACATAGGAAAACTCCCTGGGTCCTTATAAAGGAGTAGGCTAATGATGTCACAAGTAGGAAATGAAGCAGAAGCAGGGAGACCAAAGCGAGGCTTGGCTTACTGGAATAACATCAATAGGGAAAAAAGCAGACTGGAGAGGTCACAGAGCTAGATACAGAGAAACAGTAGGTCTGAACAGACAGGCACGGCCACAACCGTGACATAATTCTTTGAATTTTGTTTGCTTTTTGGCATCACTGCATACTAAGCAGATTTGAACATATTATCCATGATGATACCTAGATCTTTTCGTGGGTGGTGAGTCCTAAAGTGGAACCCAGCATCAAGTAACTATATTTTGGATTATTCCTTGCAATGCATTTGTCCACATTAAATTTCATTCACTATTTGGCTGCTCAGTCTTCCAGTTTCCTAAGGTCCTCCTGCAATTTCTCACATCTGCATGTGATTTAACAACTTTGAATAGTTTTGTGTCATCTGCAAATCTCATTTGTTCCCATTTCCAGACTATTTATAAATATGTTAGTGCTGTAAAGGTGTGAGTTAAATCTAAATAATATGTACTATGGAGGCAATTCTATTTGCGTTAATTGGCAACAATTTGTTTTACAGATGAACCTTGCACAGCACTATTCTATACATACTGTATGCGTGCAACTGAAAGGGGGTGTGGCCACAGGAGGAGCATAGGTAGATCAGGGGTGTTCACTAAAGATGTGTGCGCAATTATAGAATTTGGGGGATCCGTGTCTAATTTACATGTGAGGATTTACACTAGGTTTCAGGTGGTGTAAATTCTCATGTCCAAATCTGGGCATGGATCCTGGAGCTAACGCTATTTCATAAGTGGTGCCCAACTCAAAGAACCATTTATAGACTAGCACTCAGCGCTCATTTTTTTGGTGTCCAAATTTGGGAGCCATTTACAGAATCTGAGTCTATATAAATTAAAAGGGTATTTGCAGAATAGTGCTTAGGTGTCCTGCTAGCACTTACATGGGTATGTGCACAGTTTATAGATCTGTCTTTTATATTAATAGGATAACATCAGTTAAATCAACAATAAAAAACCAGCTATTTATCTAAGTCTTAGATAAATTAAGACAGAAGCCCATCTTCAGGTCTATTTACTAACCCACTTTAATATATGTTAATGGGCAAGTAATATCTGCTAAAACGCATTAATGTGGTTTTTAATACAAAACAAATCAGAACTAATGTGCAGTAATATAATCGGCAAATGCATGTAAATATGCTTATTTCTATGTAAAAGGCTAACGTGGCTTAACTACACTTTCAGAGGTGTACTCCTGGGACTATTACTGGAGATATAAAATAATTATAGAACAAATACCTAAGTGATATAATATTTGTCAGTAAAGTCATTTCAAAGTCATACATAATGATGACTCAGAATTTAAAAGATAATATTCCACTGAAGACAGCCAAAATGCTTTTTTTAAAGCCTCTCACAGATCTATGCATAGTCAGCAATAGGATTTTATAACAAAATCCAAGGGGAGCGTAATCAACCATCTCCAAATCTGATTGATGTATAATAAGAAAATCTACTGGCATGAACAAAAATTACTTTAATTGGCAGCTGAAATGCATGTTTAGAAAGCATATTAAATGCCTTTACCCTTTAAACCCTCAGAGACTGCAAGGTCTGAGCTCCTGTTATTAGTCAGTGCAAAAATGCCGATTCTGACATCAAAGTGTTAAATCTTGTAAAAGCTGAATATCAAGCATAGGTTGGATCTAGCAGAGCTATTGATATAGTGCAACTCCATTTCCAATAATAAGACTACAAAAAATGGTCTGCGTTTGTCAGGATTTATTGGCTATCATGCCAGTTCTTTCCTTTGTTTATTGATACTAGCCAAGGTGGGATAGCTTTTGACATGTGCACTATCTGATGGATTCTGTATAGCCCACCTAGCGTTCCATGCCGAAATCTAAGTGTATTCCATAACAATCTACGTAACTTAATTGGCTTAACAAGCTAATCAGTGTTGATAACAGCACTTAACAAGCAATAATGAGCACTAATTGGCAATCATTTGAATTTACGTGCACAACTCTATTCTGTAGCGAACTGCACCTAAATTCTAATGTGTGCAGTTCAAAGGGAGCATGGTTATGGGTGGGGAAATGGGTGCTTCATGGGCATTCCAAAATTTATGTGTGTAGTTATAGAATATGGTCCAGGGCACATAAATCTGTGCGCAGGGATTTACGCCACATTTTCATTGGTATAAATAGAGGTGCGTAGTTTTAGGTGCTAAATCTAGGTGCTGCTTATAGAATATACTTAGGAAGAAATGTTTACCACTTGGATTTTTTAGGCGCCTTATGTAGAATCTGGCCCTATAGGAGTTAATGCTATAAATGGGTGCCTCCATTTAGGTGCCCTAATGTCATGCAGCGACAGCCTATACTATAATGGCATTTGTGTACCCAGATTCTGTTATAGAATACTGGTGTAACCCAGTATCAGTGCATCTTACATTCAGGTGCCCAAACATAAACCTAGTGTAACTGCAGGCACTGAAATGTGGCAAAGATGGTCATCACATGTACCATTGTTAGGAATTACCCACACAGACTATTGCAACAGTGTTTTTTTAGGATGCAAAACCCAAATACTAAAGAGACTCCAGACTGCCCAAAACACGGCAGCCAGACTTATTTTTGGCAAGTCAAAATCCGAAAGTGCATCACCTCTTCGAGTGAAGCTTCATTGGCTCTCCATCAAAGAAAGAATACATTTTAAGGTCCACACAATGATCCATAAGATCATACACAGTGAATCCTCTGGCTACATGAGTAATTTGATCGACCTCCCTGCCAGAAATAGATCTATGTCTTCACGAACTTATCTCAACCTACACCTTCCTTCCCAACGGCAGAGGAATTAAATACAAGACCTACTATGCATCCAGGTTCTCCTTTTTGGGCAGCCAGCTTTGGAATGCTCTACCAAGATCTATCCGAACAATTAACGACTACTTACCCTTTAGAAAAATGTTGAAAGCACATTTATTTAAGCAAGCCTACTCTAATGACCCAACTTAATCTTATTAGCCTACACTCCCAAATCCGTTCTGACACTGATATAGACCTCATCATTGGTTATACCTACCCTACCTCCCCATTCTCCCTTTATTCATCCCAACCTTTTCTTCTCCATCTCTCCTTTACCATATCCCTCCTTACCCCATTTCCCCCAACCTATCCTATCCTATCCTGTTTACCTTCCCTTATTCTAACAATACATTATTAAGCTTCACCATTACAATGTTTTATTACAGTTTGAATTTTTTTCTCTCCTTATAAGACACTCAAGTTCATTTTCAAAGCACTTAGCCTCCCAAAGTTCCATAGAAACCTATGGAACTTAGCCTCCCAAAGTGCTTTGAAAATATGCCTCTTTGTATTTCAAATTACTATGTAAGCCACATTGAACCTGCAATGTGTGGGAAAACGCGGGGTACAAATGTAATAAATAAATCACATGGGGACAATTCTATAAACAGTGCTCAAAAATGGGTGCTGAAAGAAATAGACACTAACTCCCAGATTCTATATAGTGCACAACTTAATTATCTTAACAAGCCCAACAGCACCGATAATTGCCAATTAACAGGCAATTATTCACACAAATTGGCTTTAATTAGAACTTATATGCACAGCTTGCTAAGTGTATTCTGTAATGTGATACGTGTAAATTTTATGTATAAAACATTTTTATTGAATTATCGTGAAAACAAAGATTCATACACAACAGGTGGTGCTTGACTGAGTATTAACAGAACCCCTCCCACAACTCCCACCCAACCCACCCAATCCCAGTGTTCTGATTTGAGCTCTCCTATGTCCATAGTACTTTTGTGTCTTCTCTATCCAAACCTTGCTAGGAATCTTGTAAATGAGTCTCTTTAGTTATATGTCCAAGGAATTAAAAAAAAATAATGGAGTGAGCATGCATACTCATGCTGTTTAAATAGGGCAACCAGATGTTTAGGAAACTCTTTTTTGTTCTTTAGTCCTTTCTGTACTACTGACATATGTTCCATAGTAAGGAGTTCATGCATTTGATTGCGTCATTGAAGTAATGTTGGAAGATCTGGACAAATCCATTGGAGTAATATGCATTGTTTTGCAATTAAGGTTGCCTTGCGAAAGAAAAAATTGGAGATTGGAGTGGCCTCCTCAATCACTGATGTATCATCCAATAAACAAATTTGTGGGATGGGTAGCCAATGGCATTGATAAATGTTATTTATATGGCTCCAAAGATACTGCCAGAACTGCTGCACTTTAAGACAATTCCAGATATATAGGAGGCCTCCGAAGTCTGACACTTGAGACAGGTTCCATCAGAAGGGAGACCCACCTTCTTAGCACGAGATGGATGTACATATATGCGTAAAAGAAATTTATAATGAAGTTCTTGTATTCTTGTAGTTTAATACTATTTATTTATTTATTTAACACATTTATATCCCACATTTTCCCACTTAGTTGCAGACTCAATGTGGCTTACACAATACCGGAGAGGCAGGCTACGGTTCGATAAAATACAAATACACTATATCGAAATCAGTATGGAAGAAACATAAGCATTAAGCAACAAAGAAATAAAGAGGGGGTGTTGATAGAAGTCCAATATGGTCCATAGTTTTTCTGTGTCGCAGGAAGTAGAAAGTTAATTTGGGTTAGGGGGATAGGCCTTCTTAAACAAGTTGGTTTTCAGTAATTTCCTGAAGTTGAGATGGTTATGAATAGATCTCAAGGTTTTGGGCAGAGCGTTTCACAGTTGTGTACTTATGTAAGAAAAGCTGGATGCATAAGTTGATTTGTATCTAAGACCATTGCAGTCTGGATAATGCAAATGTAAGTAAGTTCGGGATAGGCTGGTACTGTTTCTGGGTGGTAGATTTATGAGGTTTAACATATATCCAGTAACTTCGCCGTAAATAATCCTGTGGACCAGAGAGCAAACCTTGAAGGCAATACGTTCCTTGGTGGGAATCCAGTGCAGTTTTTTACGAAGGGGTTTGGCACTTTCAAATTTTGATTTTCCAAATATCAGTCTAACTGCTGTATTCTGTGCAGTCTGAAGTTTCTTAGTTAGTTGTTCTTTACAACCTGCATAAATTCCCTTGCAGTAATCTAAATGGCTTAATACCATTGATTGTATTAAGTTGCGAAATACATCTCGTGGAAAGAAAGGTTTTATATGTTTAAGTTTCCACATTGAGTGGAACATTTTCTTTGTAGTGGAATTTACTTGGCTTTCAAGTGTCAGATTATGGTCAATTATGACGCCAATTAGTTTTAGGCTATAATGTTAGAAGTGGTGCATCTTTTAAGCTGTCCAGTCATGCCTCCAAATTATAGGTCCCAAAATTAAGAGTCCATTGTTCACTATTCTTTGAAGTGGGGATTGATGAACTGATGTCTTCAAACCTGCATAATAGCATCCTATCAATCCTTTACATATAGCTGGTTATGGCCATTTTTCATCAAACAAGGATTCAGTGAAATCCATGGGAGAGGTGCATAATAATGTGGCAATAAAGTGCTGTGTTTGCTGATATGCATACCAATTTTGAGGTTGTAGTAAGTAAGTAAGTGGTTCTTAGGGTATATTTATCATAAGATAGCATTTGTGGTTCGTCATCCTCAAGTGCATGTTGTATCAGAGCCAGACTGTGGGATGCCCATTGTTGGAAACGTGGATCAGTGAGTCCAGGAGGAAAATCTTTATTCTCCAGCAAAGGCAAATATTTGGATACATTTGAATGTAAACCATATTTCTTTCTCAGAAGCGTCTAGGCCCATTTCATGGGCCGAAGGAGAATATAGTTTTTCAAGACTGGGTAGTGCCCCATAACGAGCATGAATCAAATAACATAGGGCCAATCCATCACACAACTTGCTTTCAAAGTGATAGTCACAAAATTCTGAGGATTCGAAAATCCAATCTCGAACATAACTTAATTGGCAAGCCACAATATAGGCCCATAGATCAGGCAGTCATAATCCTCCATAACTTCAAAAGAGCTGTAAATGTCGAAGAGCCAAACGTGGTGCTTTTGTGCCCTAGAGGAATTTCCTGATTATATTATTAGATACACTAGTAAAACAGGCCCGTTTCTGACACAATAAAACGGGCGCTAGCAAGGTTTTCCTCGGAGTGTGTATGTTTGAGAGTGTGTGTGTGAGTCTGTGTGTGAGAGAGAGAGTGTATGTGAGAGACAGAGAATGAGTGCGTGTGTGTGAGAAAGTGAAGCCTACAAGCCTTGAAGGCTCTGTAAGGCTCCATCTCCTCAATTGATGACACGTAGTTCTGCAACGTTGCAGGAATGCTTCAAGGCTTGAAGGCTTCACTTTCTCGGCTTCAGAATGTTAGAGGTGCATTTTATTATGTAGGATGTAAATTTTAATGTGCGCTATCAAAAAGAGGGCATGGCCATGGGCATGGAATGGGCAGATCATGGGCATTACTAAAAATCATCTGTTATAGAATACACCCATTCCATGCCTAATTATTCCCCTGTTTACTAAGCCATGCCAGCGAGTGCCATATGACAATGCCACTCAAAGTGGGCTATGTTGGCATTAGCACATGGCAGCTGCTAGCGCAGCTTAGTAAACGGGGGGGGGGGGGGGGTTAGTCGCCGGTATTTATCCCAAATTTTACTTGGCATAAATTCCCGTGACTAGATTTAGTCACGTGGTTGGGCTCTAGGTGTATTCTGTAAACCGCGTCTAAAGTTAGACAAGGTTTATAGAATACACCTAGGCATGTTTTTTTCAGTGCTGATTTTTATGGTGCCATATATAGAATCTAGCCCTAACCTCCTAATTCTATAAAAGCTGCCAAAAATTGGGTGCTTAATTTGATTGAATAAAAAGCTAAATAGCACTAATAATTGGCTTTTTAACAAGCAATTATTGGCACTAATTAGATGCAATTAGCATTTATGTGTATAAATTTAGGTATGGGATCCATACCTAAAATTTATGCGTGATCTGAAAAAGGGGGTGCAGAAATGGGAAGGTCATGGGTGTAACGGGGCATTCCTAAAATTAACGTGTGTTGTTATAGAATATTGGGGATACATATCTAATGTAGGTGCATACATTTATACCACATTTCAGTTGGTACAATCAGCTTCTCCTAAAGTTAGGTGCAATTCCTGGATGTAGGCGCTATTCTATAAACTGTGCCTAACTTTAACTGTGACTTATTGAATTGCGCTTTTTTGGCGCTGATTTTGTGGTGCCAAATATGGAATCTAGCCCTAAGTGCTATTATATAAAGGGTGTGCATCCTTTATAGAATAGCATATAGAACCAAGTCCTCTGTCTAAGTTTAGGTGCCAGACTTACGCCGGATGAAACCTGGTGTAAATGCTGGTGCATAAGTTAGACGCACTGAGGCAGTATTCTATAACTATGCATGCAACTTTTTGGAACGCTTCTGACATGCCCATGGCCACACCCCCTTTTGAGTTATGTGCTAGCAGAGTTAGGCACCATGCCTTACAGAATACTGCACAGCCAGATGCGTGTCAAATTGTAATGAGTGCCAATTAATAACAGTAATCGGTTGTTGGCATCCAATTATTGATAGTTAAGAGTTCATTAGCCAATTAATTTGTGTGCACATCTTAGCAGCGTGCCCAAATTTAAGCACCATATATAGAATCCAGGGGTATTACCCTTATATTGCATTTAGGTCCTCGTTAACTAATGTGCTAATGTACATTAACATGAATTAATTCAAGTTAAGTTCATAGTTGTAAATAGAACCCATGGAGAATAATGGAACTTGCATTAATACAAGTCAACATGTTAATAAATGTTTGTAAATGAGGCCCTTAATCTTATAATGCAGCCTAATAAAATATCTCCAGCCCTTTAATCCCTGACACCAAAATAAATTCCTGGTGGCCCAGTGGGCTACACAACCCTCCCCCCACCTGTCCTGGTGGTCTAGCGGTCCTGTCCCCTCCTGTACAACATTGTTTGATGGAGGAGGGAGAAGCAGACCTCCAACCCTTGTCGCTATCCCGGGGGTGTATGGGGGCTTGAGGGCACTAGATCACCAGGGCCTCAGTTATTGGAGGGTCCAGGGGTCCACTGGACCCCCAGGACTGATGGTGACAGCCCAGGTTGCCTAGAATGGATGGCAAGGGGGGAGGGGGAGAAAAGCCTTAACCCCAATGCCAGCTCCTGGTGTAGGTTAAGTCGCTATTCAGCCCATATGATTAGAGCACAGTGCTCTGATCATACGAACTGAATACTGGAGATCTCATTTAAGTTTAATTTAAATGAGCTCTGTGGTTTTCCCTGCATGCTGCTCTGGACATCCTCTGATCATCAGCAACTAGTAAATTTGGGCGCTAGTCCTGCGCTAGTGGCCTTTAGCGCTTGCATTTAGTTTTGTTTTTCGGGGCCAAGGATAGAATAAGTAGGAGTAGGTAAGGGGGTAGGGTGTGTTTGGGCAAAGGACAGAGCAAAGGGGGAAAGTGGCCTGAGAGACAGCAAGAGATGGGTATGGGTGGGGGCTAGCAAATGTGTTCAGGGGGTTTAGGAGGTAAGATAGACAAAGCAGGACATGGGGCGGGGGAGACAAAAGTTTCAGACTGGGACAGACAAAACAGCAAACAAACCACCTAGCAACTCTCCACTTCCCTTCACATTGTGACCAGATCCATTTCTCCATTCTCCAACTCAGCAAAAGCATAAATGGGTCCAAAGATAGGTTGCTTTTCAGACATCCATCTTTTTTTGAAAATGAATGGTATAGACACCTAAGAGGGTCTATTATTAAAGTGCAGTAAGTTTTTATTGTGGCTAGTTACTGTGTAGTAGATTAGGGGTGTAGATTTTGGGGGAGCCCAGAGGTGAGCTAGGGGGGCAATGCATTCCCTCCCTTCCTCCCCTCCACCTCAGAGCACCAAAGATAATACCTTTCCTGGTGAGGATACTGAAGACCACCATCCAAACTTTGTCCTCACGCTGCTGCATTACAGAGGAAGTCGGTGGCTTGCCTCCAGCCACCAACAATGGGAAACCTTGAGCATGCTCAGTTCTTGCGCATACTGAGCATGCCTGAAGAGTTCTGGCATCAGCAGCTGGAGGTAAACCACCTACTTCTGCAGCAGCGTGAGAAGAGGAGCAGCTGGGCAACCAATTTCTTTGGCTGATGGGGTTCCAGCATCCCCGCTAGCTATTTAATGGGAGCTGCACATTTGGAGGAGTCCTAAGCCCAAAGTAGGAGGGAGCAGGCCCCCAAGGCCCCTCCCCCCATGGCTATGCTGTTGTGCTAGATACAAAAATTAGCGCATTGAAAGTGTAACGCCTGTTGTAGAATACAGCCCTTAGATGCTTAACCTCTGTTTACCTCTGTTTTGGTGCTTAATTTCAATTTGAGCAACAAAAGTTAGACATCTAATTGCCGGTTCACTTTTGTCGCTCTATATTGAATTAGGGGGTTAGGGGAGAAGTTATCAATTTGAGCTGCTGTTAAAATGGGTTATTTTACCATGTCATGCTATTTTAGCACAGGTTCTCATTTTATACAATGAAGACCCTATGCTAAAATAACACTACTTGTGGTAAAAATAACCCATCTGAACAGTAGCCCGCATTGATAACTTCCCCCTTTACTTGGATCCCCAACCCTAACTTCCCCTTTTTTTTGACTTCCCAACTTAGGGGTCCTTTTACTAAGGTGTGCTGAAAAGTGGCCTACGTTGGTGTAGATGCATGTATTGGACGCACACAGATCCATTTTTCAGCACACCTTCAAAAAAGGTCTTTTGGGGGAGGGGGGGGGGAATGGACGTGCGGAAAAATGAAAACTATCGCTCATCCATTTTGGGCCTGAGACCTTACCACCACCCATTGACTCAGCGGTAAGGTCTCACGCATTAACTGGGCGGTAATCGTCAGCGCTCATACAATGCCAATTACCACCTGGTTAGCGCCGCATGCAGGAAAAGAAAATATAATTTCCAGCACACGTAAAATATGAAATTACTGCCCGGGCCATGTAGTAGTTCTGAATTGGCTTGCGTTGGGCACGCATAGGTGCCAACACGGCTTAGTAAAAGGGCCCCCTAGTGGCATAAAAATATCCTTTATGTGCAGTATTATTTGTCGATTTTAAGACTCAGTACAGGTATCTGATTATGATGAAAAGCAGCATTTGTAGGGGAGCCTGGGGGTAGTCCTTACAACAATGAGCTTTTTTTCTCTCTCACCTGACACTTTCACTTATCATTGTCACTTCCACTTATTCATTGTCTTCTTTATTGCTTTTTGATGTGACTGTCTTTGGTTCCTAAGCAACTGCATTTTTCTTGGTTCTGTCATGCCACAGAATTCTATTGGAGTTGCCCGTTGAGGGCAACTGCTGCAGTTTTTACAGTCAAAAAGTATAGTTCCATTCAATTTATAAATGCAAAGCAAATGAAACGCTCTGAAAGATGCAAAAATATTTACTAGTAAAGCATCTCATCTGCTGGTGTTTAATGAGGATTTTATTGTGCCATCAAGGATCTCTTAATTCCTCTTCTATAACTACACACTTGAATAGTTTGTGGCTTTGCTTCCATGTCTGCTTCTCTCATATATTAGCTATGGCAGTGGTTCTCAAGCCAATCCCTGGGATGTGCCTAGGCAGTCTGGTTTTTAGGATATTCAAAATAAATATACATGAGATAGAATTACATGTGCCTGTCTGTGTCTCAAGGTTCCACATTATCTTCCACAGATCCTGAAAATCCTTCATTTATTTTAACAGTGAACTGTCTTGTGAAACTTATAGTGCTATATTCTTAAAAATACTGTTTCTTGACTTCAAAGCTCATTTAAATTACATTGAACAAAAGCAGCTCACATTTAAGTATAAAAAAGCCACCACTTAAATACTCAAAGGGACCTGTTTCAATCCTGGCTTCATCAATGATCATTTGTGAGGGCAAAATTTCAACTGGATATTTTATTCATTTTCTGCATCCAGCTCATGACAGGTAGCGCCATTTTGAATTGTAGCCTGCCATGAGTTGGATGCAATAAATGTGGGTTGGGGATGGGGATGGGAAAGAAAACTGTGGGGATGGTGAGGTGATGGTAGCAATATGATGGGGTTGAGGTGGGGATGGAAAAAAATTGACTGGGGAGAGGATGGGGAGGAAGACAAGATAAAGTCCCCATGCACACCATTAATTCAAAGTGATTTAAGCGAGCAGGAGAAATTACTTGGGGATGGCTATCTGACAATATTTGGTACTAGCTGGCCATTTTGGAACTTGTCTATAAAAATACAATTGTGGAGTGGAGTTTATGAAACATATACAAAAACACAAAATCCACTAATACAAAAAATGACTTGATGTAATCGGAAAAATTGCCTCAAAGAGCTCCTCGATCAGATGCAATCTTATGGAGCTAAAACAGACCAGTGCAGTCTTCATCATAGGCAAAAAAAACCCTTTAATACCACAGATACAAACTTTCTATGGTGTCTGTGGTCGCAAATTTTTATATATATATATACTGCAGATATAAATCACTTTGCATTACTTATATTACTTTCCATTGTACACAATTGCACTTATCTTAATAAAAATGGTGCATAATGAAGGTTGCCACGTTCTGGTATTGTGCTGTGTAGTCCTTCTCTTCCTACTCCGAACAGACGGTGGCCAGCGTTTTGCTGCTTCCTCAGGGTCTCGGACTGAGAATGGATCACATGCACAGCTCTCCTGCCACAGTGGAAGACCGCGTTGAGCCGGTCTCTTACTGCTTCCCATTCTCGCTGCTTTGTTGTAGCAGCTAGCCTCTGGCCCGTGGGAGCAAACAGATGCATGTGCCTCCTCTGTATTTCTTGAACCAGCAGTTCAACTTCTGCGTCAGTGAAATTACCCTTGCGGGTGGGTGGTTGCTTTGGTGCCATTGTACCAATGTGACGCAAAGAATCGAAAATACAGAGAAGGGTGCTTAAATACGCTCTCAAGGATGCCCATATGAGAATGAGATGGCCGTTTCTGAGATGGTCGGCCTAATTTTGATTATTGACAAAATCCCTAAACATCCTCAGCTGCTTCGCCGAGATGGTTGGGGCTGGGGCTGGGGATGAGGTGGAGAGGGTGGGCGGTGTTGGGCCCTCATGATCATCCCCCTCAAGGGCAGGCATGTCTTGCCATGGATCCT
Source organism: Microcaecilia unicolor (assembly GCF_901765095.1). NCBI lineage: Eukaryota > Metazoa > Chordata > Amphibia > Gymnophiona > Siphonopidae > Microcaecilia > Microcaecilia unicolor. The sequence continues at coordinate 309,451,337 of NC_044035.1, read as the reverse complement.
CCTCCTTCTCCTCGGCCTCCACCTCCTCGGCCTCCATCTCCTCGGCCTCCTCCTGCCGCCGCTGCCACCCTGTGTATGTAACAGGATTGTCTTTGAGATCAGCACATCCAACATGGCTTGCATAGTGTAGGAGCTGGCTGGCCTGAGGAGGGGATGGGGAAAGGTGTGGTGAGTCCTGGGCTATATCTATGGGGTGTGAGATGCACGAGATGACATGACAGGGAATCCTGGATGCTGGTCTGACACAGAGTACACAAGCAGACCACACTCATTGCTCAGCAGCATGTTTGCATTATGATTTGTGACTATGGTTGGCTGACCATTTTGGGTTTTGTTTTTTTTGGGGGGAAGCACATAACTTTAATATGAGGCAATGACATCCACTAAGAGTAGGACCTCAGACAGGAATACCATGACATAGTATCCACCCCAGAAAGGGGGATACAGAAGTGAGGCATGTCATCTCATTCATCTCAGAGAAGGTTAGTTGGAAGTTGCAGCCACACTCATGGGAGGGTAGCTGCAACCTCAGGCCTTGATCTGGGACAGAGGTGATATGACTTACTAGTTGCCTATTAGCCACATGGAAACTGATATTGTACATGACATTTGCATTATTAAATAAATACATTTACAAATGCGTACAGGTGCCCTGTTTATAATACTTACGTCGAGCCCTGAGGCGCCATCTCACTGCCCTGATCACGTCAGGGCTCTGCCTCTTGATTCAGCGGAACCTCCGCCGAAGGGACTCAAGGTCCCTCCAAATGCCAAATCTTCTGCAAGATATAAGTTAGTATACCAGGAGTCATGGGATGGCTCTTCTTGCCTTCAGCACACAAATTCATTTGGAACTCAAATAGGAGAGACTCACAACACTGATTGGGGGGGCTGGGACGACGACATTACATTGGTACAGATGATGTCATTGAGGTGGACATGAGGACAGAGAGTACCGTTTGTGTGCAGTATTGTAGGGATGTGGGAATGTTTTTCCTTTCTAGTACATAGATTCTATTAATGAATGTGCATGTGCACATATCACTAATTACCCTTGAATGCAGACTCCAGTTTGTGCTTACATTGCTGAGGGAGTTCTTATATGTGTAGCTACAGAAGGGGTCCCTGATAGGCCAGGAGGGGGGGGGGGGGGGGGAGCAAACACTTACCACTCCAACCTATCCCTTATCTCACCCCAGGCTTCAATGGAGAGAGTCCTGGGGGGCAGGTGGTGGTGGTGGCAAAAAAGAATTCTTCTGTGCTTTAAGCACAGGTGCACTAGGCACAGAGTCTCCTGCTCGCTAAAATTTGGTTCTCTACGAAGTGCCATGTTTCTCAGTGAATAACCGTTGGAAAGTGTGCATCACCTTATACGGACGCCCATGTGTGATGGGCGTCCTTACATGTACAGCTCCATATATGGATGACCATCCCATATATGGACAGGTCAGTACGTGCACGTCTTGGCATCTAAAATGGCTCCACACATGGATGGCCATGACGCATGGACGTTTATGGATTGTCGTCACGCATGCGGGGCCTACATGCGGAAGTTTCCTTATATGGATCATTATCAAGTGTGCAAACTTCATATATGCACAATAAAATATGTATGTTCCTTTTATTTCCCATAGCTGCATGTTCCGCAAGTACAGTGCATGTAGTTGCGGACATCCAGGTATGTGGAAAATATATGGAACATTGAGAAGTATAAAGTACAGTAACAAGGACACGTTTCTCACATAACTGCTGTATTTTCCATATACTTTGGGCATCCCTGATTTGGGCGTTTTCAACTGCGATAATGGAATGTCTAAGGGCGTCCTTTTTCCTATACTTTGGGCGTCCCTGATTTGGGTGTTTTCAACCACGATAATGGAATGTCTAAGGGTGTCCATATTATTTTTTGATTATACCTGCCTGATTTTGGCTGACTTTGTGAGGGCGCCCAAATTCAGATTTGGACAACCTTTCAAAAATGCCCCTCCACGTATAAAACTGCATTCAGCAGAACCACTTTAAGCATGTATGTGACCATACATGTGAGAATTTACATGCCTCCTTATAAAATATACCTTCCTAGTACCTGAACATATACATTTTTTTTCATAGTATGTCAGTCTGATAAGCTATAGGCTTCAAAGTTGACCATGCTAAATATGTAATAAATGACCATTTGGTATCCTACAGCAGTATTTCCCAAGTTGGTCCTGGAGTATCCCCTTGCCAGTCAGGTTTTCAGGATATCCATAATGAGTATGCATGAGTTTGCTTGCAGACACTGCCTTCACTATATGCAAATCTTTTTCATGCATATTCATTGTGGCTATCCTGAAAACCTGACTGGCAAGGGGGTACTCCAGGACTGACTTAGGAAACACTCTCCTACAGGATATAGCCAAATATTATAAAACATCCACAAGTAGAAGAAAGACTATTTTACCATTTTTACTTACATCTTAAATAGCATGTCTGGGAAATGCTGTGTTATGACAAAAGTGATAATTAGGCAAGTATGATTATTTGTAGCTAGCGGGCTAATCTTTGTGTGCTAATTGCAGCCAGGAATTCCTCTTATGACTCTAAACACTTCTTTCACTCAACATTTTCAGACACAATTCAAGTAAAACTCATTTCAAATAGAAGAAATGAAGAAAAATGTAATATTACTGCACCATGAATATCATCTTCAATACATAAAAGGATAAATCTCCTATAGCAGATTCCTTCATGTGCTATTAAATCTGACATGTTAATACAAAAGCATTAAAATATATAACAGCACAAACATGCATAACATCCCAATTACTATTTTACATTAGCAATTCATTTGCTCTTTAGGATATTTTATGACTGCTCGGCTGTGGCAGTTGGCAATTAGGAAAACTTCTTAAAAATAAACCATAAAAAATTGTTTTCAAGTTCTCTTCTCCCTTTCTTTTCAATGATTCCCTTCTTCTTCTTCATTAAAATGCTGCATCTTGTCCAGAAAATGTGAATTACTGAATGTTCTTTGTGTGAGCAACATATGTTTTGGTTGCCTGAGGTTCTGCTGCCATTTTTCTGTCCTGTTTACCATGGAGCAGATTTACATGCAGGCTAATGAGAGCTGACATTTCTCAGGACTACTTGGGCCATATACTTACAGCACAGATTACTACTACTACTATTTAACATTTCTAAAGCGCTACCAGGGTTACGCAGCGCTGTACAATTCAAACATAGAAGGACAGTCCCTGCTCAAGGAGCTTACAATCTAAAGGACAGGTGTACAGTCTAGAGACAAGTGTCCAGTCAAGGACAAGTGTAGAGTCCGACTAATAGGGCATACTATATTTCACGGAAGGTTAGGTGCCGAAAGCAGCATTGAAGAGGTGAGCTTTAAGCAGAGATTTGAAGATGGGTAGGGAGGGGGCTTGGCGTAGGGGTTGAGGAAGATTGTTCCAGGCATAGGGTGAGGCAAGGCAGAATGAACGGAGCCTGGAGTTGGCAGTGGTGGAGAAGGGAACTGAAAGGAGGGATTTGTCCTGGGAGCGGAGGTTACGGGCGGGAGCATAGGAGGAGATGAGGGTAGAGAGAATCATTTGCAGACATGGGCAAAAGCATTAAAGAAAATTAACAGTTACTATGACAAAAGATATTCTGTGGTTTTACGTAGTTTGAACTTTGTTGAAAATAGATCAATATGTTTAGGCGTTTGCTCGTGTTTCTATAATACTATACTACATATACTACTTAGCAAACTGATATTGTGCTTACTCGATGATTATATTATTAAAGAGGAAAGGCTTCAGAATCTCGGGCTCAGCTGATCATGCTTTTACTAGCGATACAGCAGACCACAACGCTCAGCGTGACTTTTTCTTAGTTCACGCTGGCGAGAATCCTCACTAGCCAAAACCTCTATCAATCTGTAAATATATTTTACTACAAAAGTACTTAGCTGTAGTGAATATTCAGCACTATCTACAGCTAAGTACTTTTGTAGTAAAATATATTTACAGATTGATAGAGGTTTTGGCTAGTGAGGATTCTCGCCAGCGTGAACTAAGAAAAAGTCACGCTGAGCGTTGTGGTCTGCTGTATCGCTAGTAAAAGCATGATCAGCTGAGCCCGAGATTCTGAAGCCTTTCCTCTTTAATAATATAATCATCGAGTAAGCACAATATCAGTTTGCTAAGTAGTATATGAAAATAAATCAAACAAAGTAGGCCCTAGATACAAAAATGTTTACCCAGTCCAGCAAACATAAATAGGAGTTTTCAGGGTCAGTGGTGACTCCGTGGACTGAAATATGTCTGCCAAACTTTAAACAATGTGGTCAGCGTTGACTTTAAACACTGACTACTGCATTTAAATGTGTATCCAGATGTTAAATGTCAGGCATTAGTTGGGGGTGAGGGGGCATTGTCCCTCCCCCCCAAAAAAACTGCAGTGCAGAGTGTCTCCCTCTGCGCCTCCACACAGTCCAACATCTCCCCTTCTTGCCACCCACTCCCTCCATGTTTCACTCCTTCCTCTCAAAGTTTCCTGTCACAACTCCTGTCAGCAGTAGAAAGAAAAAAAAAATGTACAGCTCGGACTCCCACTCAGGCACATAGCAAGTCAGAAGTATATGCAGGACTGGAAGGGAAGTCCACTGGAGGGATGAGCAGGGTGAATTAACAGAAAATTCAAATGAGAACCTGGAAAAGGACTTAAACAAAAACAAGAGGAGGTGGCAGAGAGAGGCCAGGTATAACTCAGATAGAAAAATAAATGATGAGATAAAGGTACAAAATATGTATTTTTGATTTTTATAGAATAAAAAATGGCAGTTTTTGAAAATGTGTATTACTGGTATTTTGCTTAGTACAAGAGGAAATATATTTCTATTTCTCTTTTCTCAGTATTCCATAGCTCACCATGTAAAATTTTGTCCGTTTTTTTGTAGTCTGATGGTCTACCTGTGTTTTACCTGTGTAACTGAGGTGAGTGATTCTGTTAACATGTAGGTTCTGTGTAAGAAGTTCTAGCAGTCTGACTTGTATTCTTTTTCCCAACCAGAGGTAAATTGGTGTTTTAGAATATTTAAGAACATAAGAATTCCCATACTAGGTCAGACCAAAGGACCATCTAGCCCACCATCATCCAATCCAGGTTATAAGAACCTGGCATGATTTCCAAAGGTAACAAGATTCCGTGCTTTCCCTAGGTCATCCTTAACTGTTTATGGACTTTTCCTTCAAGAATTTTTCCAATCTTTTTTTAAACCTGGGCTGACTTTTCATGGGACTGGTATAATTTGACTTTATTGGAGATGGTGCTGGTATAGTAATTACTTATTGGAATTTATTAACCACCTTTATGAAGAGATTCACCCATGGCAGTGCACAGCAGATACAGTTTAACATAAAACTTACAATTATGTTAACAGCATAACAATAGTAAAATGACAAGCATAAACATAAACACAATAAATGAGGTCATAGGCGCCGACTCTGTGGGTGCTGTGGGTGCTCGAGCACCCCCAATATTGCACCCACTGGAAGTTCGTTCACCCATCAGAAGTTCGTTCCCTCCCTCCAAATTTTAAAAGTCATCTATTTTACCTCGTCGGGGTTAGGGCGGCAGCAGCGGTAAAAAGCATGCAGGCTCGGCTCGGTGCTTAGTTCAGTTTTCCCTTCTGTCTCTCTCAGCTCTGGTCCCCGCCCTTGTGGAAACAGGAAATGAGGGCGGGACCAGAGCTGAGAGAGACAGAAGGGAAAACTAAACTAAGCACCGAGGCAAGTCTGCATGCTTTTTACCGCTGCTGCCGCTCTAACCCCGATGAGGTAAGATAGATGACTTTTAAAATTTGGAGGGAGGGGGCCTGGAATTCGAAGGGAGGGAGGGAGGGAGGCAGGGGCCCTAGAACTGGGAGGGAGGGAGGACCCTGGAACTCGGAGGGGGGACCCTGGAACTGGGAGGGACTGGAACTGGGAGGGAGGGAGAGAGGGACCCTGGAACTGGGTGGGAGGGAGGGGGGACCCTGGAACTGGGAGGGGGACTCTGGAACTCAGAGGGAGGGAGGACCCTGGAACTCGAAGGGAGGGAGGGAGGGGGCTTGGAACTGGGAGGGACTGAAACTGGGAGGGGGGAGTGGAACTCGGAGGGAGGTGGAGGGGGGGATGAGGGAGGGGGACAGGGGAGGGAGACAGGGAGGGAGGGAGGGGGATGAGGGGGAGGGGGGACGGGGGGAGAGGGATGAGGGGGAGGGGGAATGCACCACCTATAAAAAAAAAATTCAGCACCCCCAATCATTTTGAAAAGTTGGCTCCTATGAATGAGGTAAACTTGAAAACAGCAAATTGAAGCCTGATAATAGGACTACCATGAAACAGGATAAAAAATATACACATTTAACAGCCCTGAAATTCAAATAACAGACATATTACAATACAATATCAGCATAATACTAATGAAAAATCCAATAAGCACACGTTAGAACATTCAAATAATATAAGTATGGTAAGCTTATGAGATCCCATTTGAAGGGGTTTGTGTTACTTTACACTAAGCATGACTGTGGGGAGAGAAAGATAGTGTGGAGTGGGGGTGGGGGAAGGAGGGAGGGTATAAGGATGGGGAAGAAAAGAGAGAGAGAGTGTGCAAGAAGGGGTTGGAGGATGAGAAAGAGTGTGTGCCAGGAGGAGGGAGGGAAAGGAGAGGGAGAAGAGAAATGGGGAAGAGGGAAAGTGAAAGATTGGAGAGAGAGAGAAGAAGAGGGTGTGAGGAAGAAGAAGGAAAGTTGGAGAGTGGAGGAAGTTAGAGGGAAGAGATTGAAAAAAGCAATAAGAGAAGGGACAGAGGAAGAATTGCTGAAAAGGGTGGGAAGGGCAGAAGTCGATAGAAGGAAGGAGGAAGAGGGTGGAGGAAGAGGTGAAGGATAATGGAATTATAGAGAGGTGGGAAGGAAGAATGTATGTATGGGTAAGGAGTTAGAGGTGTAAAACAGGAGGGGAGAGGAGCATGGAAGAATATAGGTGGGATAAAGGGAAACATGCTCTGCATTATGTGTATTGTACTTATGTACATTTACACCTGCTTTTGAGAAAATGGTATGTCTATGTCTTTAATCTAGGTGTGGGTTCTTCCAGATTTGTGCTAGTGTTTTGTAAACAACAAAAAGCGGCACAAAGTGGCAGATAGATATTTTTCTTGCAAAGAAGTCTGTCATGATCTTTGAAACTCAGAATTGGGAAGTTTTACTCCGCAGTTTGTCTAAATCGCAAAGGGGCATGTCGGAGGCGTGTTTTGGGCGTGACTTGGGTGGGCTTTAAATCGGAATGTTTCAGCGATATTGGAATAGAAATATCCAGAGCAAAAAATAAGTATGTGTTTATGTAGACCTGTTTCAATCACAACTAAATCACAAAAAGGTGCCCTAACCGATCAGCTAACCAATGGAGGGATTAAGGCATGATGTTCCTCCTTAATCTCCCACTGGTCACTGACCCTCCTCCCACCCCCAAAGTTTTGAAAGTGACAGTAGATACCGGGCACTATGACAACTCCAGATATTATGGCCATTCCTAAGAAGCAGCAAGCAAGTGAATGGAGTAGCCTAGTGGTCAGTGCAGCAGATAGTGAACAATGGGATCCAGGTTCAATTCCCACTTTAACTCAGTATTTATTTATTTATTTATTTATTGCATTTGTATCCCACATTTTCCCACCTTTTTGCGTGCTCAGTGTGGCTTACAATACATTATGAATCATGGAAATACAATTTGTTACAACTCGGTTATGGATTACATTGTGATGAGTTATGCGAGACAAAGTCAAAGTATCGTTAAGGAATATAATAATGGAAAAGAGCACTGAAACATTGGAAGGAAATAACGGAAACAAAAAGGGGCAATATATAATAACAGGAAAACATTTGGTATACATTTTCTGTCAGTAAAGGTATGAGTGTGGTGAGATTACGGGGGATGAGAATTCAGAAGTGGCTGTATTGATGCATTACTGAACAGTGAGTGTGGGCTTTATGTGTTTTGGTTCTTTCTGTAAATTTTCTCAAAGAGATGGGTCTTCAATAGTTTGCGGAAGGTGGCTTGCTCATAGATCGTTTTCAGGTTGCGCGGCAGTGTATTCCAGAACTGCGTGCTCATGTAAGAAAAGGTTGACGCGTGCAGCGCCTTGTATTTCAAGCCCTTGCAATTAGGGAAGTGGAGGTTGAGGAAAGTTCGGGATGATCTTTTAGCGTTTCTGGGTGGTAAGTCTATTAAATCAGACATGTATGCTGGGGCTTCACCGTGAATGATTTTGTGGACTAATGTGCATATTTTAAAAGTAATGCGTTCCTTGAGTGGGAGCCAGTGTAGCTTCTCTCGTAAGGGTTTTGCACTTTCATATTTTGGTTTTCCAAAGATGAGTCTGGCTGCTGTATTCTGGGCTGTTTGAAGTTTCCTCAGTATTTGCTCTTTGCAACCTGCGTATAGTGAGTTGCAGTAGTCCAGATGGCTGAGTACGAGGGATTGCACTAGGCTGTGAAAGACGGATCTTGGGAAGAATGGTCTTATTCTTTTCAGTTTCCACATGCAGTAGAACATCTTTTTGGTTGTGTTGTTTGCATGAGTTTCGAGTGTTAGGTGGCGGTCGATAGTGACTCCAAGGATTTTTAACGTTTCTGAGATTGGAAGGTTTAGTTTTGGTGTGTTTATAGCGGTGAATTTATTCATGTTGTACTGGGAAGTGAGTATCAGGCATTGAGTTTTTTCTGCATTTAGTTTCAAGCGAAATGCATCTGCCCAGGTGTTCATGATGTGTAGACTTTGGTTGATTTCATTGAAGATTTCTTTAATGTCTTGTTTGAAAGGAATGTATATTGTTACATCATCGGCATATATATATATATATATATATATGGGTTGAGGTTATGGTTTGATAGGAGTTTTGCCAAGGAGATCATCATTAGGTTGAAAATGGTTGGTGAGAGGGGTGATCCTTGTGGTACTCCACATTCAGGTGTCCATGCAGCAGACGTGATTGAATTCAATGTGACTTGATATGACCGCTGGGTTAGGAACCCCTTGAACCAGTTTAGGACATTTCCTCCAATGCCAAAATATTCAAGTATGTGTAATAGGATTTCGTGGTCAACCATGTCGAAGGCACTTGACATATCAAATTGTAGGAGGAGTATATTGTTGCCGGTTGCAATCATTTGTTTAAATTTAGTCATAAGGGTAATTAATACTGTTTCTGTGCTGTGATTCGACCGGAATCCTGATTGGGCATCATGCAGTATTGAGTGTTTGTTTAGATAGTTTGTGAGTTGTTTAGTTACCATTCCTTTGGTTATTTTGGTTATTAGTGGTATGGATGCTACTGGTCTGTAATTGGTTATTTCGCTTGCGCTTTTCTTTGTATCTTTGGGTATTGGGGTGAGTAAAATTTTTCCTTTTTCTTTAGGGAAAAGTCCGTTTTGTAGCATGAAGTTTACGTGGTTCGTTAGGTCTATTATGAATTGTTGAGGAGCTGATTTCATGAGGTTGTTTGGGCATATGTCTAGTACAAATATATGAGCCTTCCTGGAACATAGAAATACATCTTGTACCTAAATATATAAGTGACATGCAAGCCTGGGGGATATTGTAGTGGTGGACATTTAGGTACAGCTCATGCCATCCGTCTATTCTACCCGCTCCCACTCAGAGTTGCAGTCATTTGCCGCCCCCCTGATAAGACTCTCCTTTCCTTCCTTACCGACTTCGATGCCTGGCTCTCCGTTTTTCTTGAACCCTCATCTCTGTCCCTCATTCTTGGAGACTTTAACATACACGCAGATGACCCATCCAACTCTTATACTTCTCAATTCCTCACTCTGACATCCTCCTTCAACCTCCAGCTGAGCTCCTTCACCCCTACTCACCAAACTAGCCATTGTCTTGACCTCATCCTCTCCTCCACCTGCTCACCCTCCAATTTCTGCGCCTCTGCTCTTCCTCTCTCAGATCATCACCTGATCACCTTCACACTTCATCACCCTCCCCCTCAGTCCCGCCCAACACTAACCACTACTTTCAGGAATCTCCAAGCTGTCAACCCTCCCACCTTATCCTCTTGCATCTCTAATCTCCTCCCTTCCATCATGTACTCCAAGTCTGGCTGTCTCTGCTTACAATGCCACTCCCTCCTCTGCTCTGGACACCCTTGCACCATCCATCTCCCGTCCCACAAGGCGTACTAATCCCCAGCCCTGGCTGACCCCTTGCATCCGATACCTTCACTCCTGCGCCCGATCTGCTGAACGCATCTGGAGGAAGTCTCGCGCCCATCCCGACTTCATTCATTACAAATTCATGCTATCCTCCTTCCAGTCCTCCCTATTCCTTGCCAAACAGGTCTATTACACCCAATTGACTAATTCTCTCGGCTCCAACCCTCGTCGTCTCTTCGCCACCCTTAACTCCCTCCTCAAAGTGCCCTCCGCTCCCCCCCCTCACTCTCTCCTCAATCATTGGCTGACTACTTCTGCGACAAGGTACAGAAAATCAACCTCGAATTCACTACCAAGCCACCTCCCCCTCTTCTCCCTTTAACCCACTCCCTCAACCAACCAACCCAGGCCTCCTTCTCCTCTTTTCCTGATATCACCGAGGAGGAAACCGCCCACCTTCTTTCCTCCTCAAAATGCACCACCTATTCCTCTGATCCCATCCCTACCAACTTACTAAACTCCATCTCTCCTACTGTCACCCCCCCCCCCATCTGTCATTTCCTCAACCTCTCTCTCTCCACTGCAACTGTCCTTGACGCCTTCAAGCATGCTGTAGTCACACCACTTCTCAAAAAACCATCACTAGACCCTACCTGTCCTTCCAACTACCGCCCCATCTCCCTCCTACCCTTCCTCTCCAAGATACTTGAACGCGCCGTTCACAGCCACTGCCTTGATTTTATCTCCTCTCATGCCATCCTCGATCCACTTCAATCCGGTTTTCGCCCTCTACACTCGACAGAAACGGCACTCACTAAAGTCTGTAATGATCTGTTCCTTGCCAAATCCAAAGGTCACTACTCCATCCTCATCCTCCTCGAACTATCCGCCGCTTTTGACACTGTCAATCATAATTTACTTCTTGCTACACTATCCTCATTTGGGTTCCAGGGCTCTGTCCTCTCCTGGTTCTCCTCCTATCTCTCCCACCGTACCTTCAGAGTACATTCTCATGGATCTTCTTCCACACCCGTCCCGCTCTCTGTTGGAGTTCCTCAGGGATCTGTCCTTGGACCCCTTCTTTTTTCAATCTACACCTCTTCCCTGGGCTCGCTGATCTCATCTCATGGTTTCCAATATCATCTTTATGCCGACGACACCCAGCTTTATCTCTCCACACCAGACATCACTGCGGAAATTTATCCAACATTGCCGCCTGGATGTCCAACCGCCACCTGAAACTGAACATGGCCCACCTCTCCTCTCCCTCCACTCTCTATTTCAGTCGACAACACCCTCATCCTCCCCGTCTCTTCTGCCCGCAACCTCGGAGTCATCTTCAACTCCTCCCTCTCCTTCTCTGCCCATATCCAGCAGACAGCCAAGACCTGTTGCTTCTTTCTCTATAACATCAGCAAAATTCGCCCCTTCCTCTCCGAGCACACCACCCGAACTCTCATCCATGCTCTTATCACCTCTTGCCTTGACTACTGCAACCTACTCCTCACTGGCCTCCCACTTAACCATTTATCCCCCCCTTTAATCCGTTCAGAACTCTGCTGCCCGTCTTATCTTCCGCCTAGACCGATATGCTCATATCACCCCTCTCCTCAAGTCACTTCACTGGCTTCCATTCAGGTACCGCATTCAGTTCAAACTTCTGCTACTAACCTACAAATGCACTCAATCTGCAACCCCTCACTACCTCTCTACCCTCATCTCCCCTTACGCTCCTACCCGTAACCTCCGCTCACAGGACAAATCCCTTCTCTCAGTACCCTTCTCCACCACCGCCAACTCCAGGCTACGCCCTTTCTGTCTCGCCTCACCCTATGCTTGGAATAAACTCCCTGAGCCCATACGCCAAGCCCCCTCCCTGCCCATCTTCAAATCCTTGCTCAAAGCCCACCTCTTCAATGTCGCCTTCAGCACCTAACCATTGTACCTCTATCCAGGAAATCTAGACTGATCCAATTTGATTGACTGCACTTTTGTCCTTTAGATTGTAAGCTCCTTGAGCAGGGACTGTCCTTCTTTGTTAAATTGTACAGCGCTGCGTAACCCTGGTAGCGCTTTAGAAATGTTAAATAGTAGTAGTAGTAGGTCTTCTCTGTTTCTGGAGGACTCAGCATACAATATGAAGGGGTTTAGGTGGGATTTGTACCTGGGTCCTTTTAAGCAAAGTCCATTGCACTGACCACTAGGTTGCCCCTCTGCACTGGCATCCCTTTGATTTGATTTTTACCTTTTTCCTTGGGATTTTTTTTTTTAAATGGTATTTACAGATGGACATTTTTTTTAGCATAAAAACGTCTAGCTCAAAGCCATAATCAAACCAGAAATTTAGACATTTTTCTGGTTCAATTATAGTTGTGAGCTAAATGGGCTTTTTTTAGATTGTGCTGGGGTTTATAGAATTCTTCCCCTAACCTTTAAGAACAGTCTCTTAGACAGTCTGAGACACCTTACAATCGCTACTCCCGCCCTGGAGGAAGTGAGTCGGGAGGAGGGGTGGAGCCTAAACCAGGAAGTATATAACACAGGACCTGACTGAGGTTAAGGAGGCCCAGAGAGAAGAAGGAATCAAAGCCCCAGTGTATGCCACTACCACCTGTGGTTGAGAATTGCGACGTGACTGAGGTAAGACATTTTTGCTTCTTGTTTAAGACTGACAAGCCTTGCACTGAGGTCTGGTACCCTAGTACTCAGAGAAGAACTGAGAAAGACTCACAGGCTGTGTTTGGGGCGGGACCGCCCTATCAGCCACAGATTATTTTCAGGCCTTGCCAACCTGAGGCCTGCTTATGACTGCTTATCGAATTACAGAGGTGTTCTCTTTTTCTTCCTGGTCCTGTGACATAACAGGCCTCAGGATTCAATTAAACACTTGTTTTCATTTATATCCCTTTGTCTGGCTGTGTTATTTCATAGGCTCACCCTCAGCCTTCGCTTGGGGTGTCACAGAGATGTTTTTGGCAAAATGTCTCAATTCGGGCGATTATCTATAATGACACCTAGACCTTTTCTTGGGTGCTGACCCCCAAGGTGGACCCTAGCATCACGTAACTATGCTTTGGATTGTTCTTCCCAATGTGCATTGCTTTGCATTTGTCCATATTAAATTTCAAAAGTGGCGATATTGGGTTTATGCCCATTTATCTGTGCAGATGACAACAATCTACATCTTGTTTGGTGGAGAAATTTCAGACATTAACCCAAAGGTTAAACAAGCTGGGCTAGGTCATCAAAACTTAATCTTTGTTGAATGTACTCAGCTAACGATGTTATACTCAATGGAGTGAAATATAAATTGGAATCTCAATTGAAAATCTTAGGTGTCATCTTAGAGAGTCATCTAACTTTTGAATCTCATGTAAAATTGTTAACTAAGGTGTTTAGGTTAATGTGGAAGTTAAGAGTTCAGTATAAAATACAGCATTTGCTTCTTATTGAAGAGAGGCTACAAAAAGACATGCAATTCAAATGGCTTATTCTTAAAACTTTAGCCCAAATTTTTTAATTTGTAAATCATTAACATGAATATTTAATCACTGATGAGAAAAGACAAGAAAAATATACTACATTTTTTTCTATGGTCATAATAACTGTTAGTTAAGATTAAAGGACTGAAATGAGGTTTCTTATATCTTAGAAAGCCATAAATTTGAAATCAGATTTATTAACTTGTCTATAAATTTATAGAAGATTCATTGCAGACTCAGCATCAACTTTCGGAGATCACAAACATATATGGAGCAGAATTCTCAGTTGTCTTCTTTTAGTTAGAGTTTTGAAATCAATAGGCCATCTTCTATCCCAGACATTGGGTCTAAAGGTTTAACAATGGGGGATGAACCATATAAGTCATGCATTTATGCTGACAACATCTTCTTAACCTTACTTCAGTGGTAAACTTCACTTCAGTGCATTTTATGCTAGAAATGAAAGAGGAATATAATCAAAGAAAAGGAAAATTGAAGAAAAGCTTAGTTGGGGTCCTTCAACTCATGCAGCTTCAGAATCTCAGAACAGTGGTGGCAATGCTAGAAAGAAGCCACATGTGACTGAGCTTGGGTGCTACAAAGAAAAATTGAGCACATTTATTCTGTAGAACACAAAGAAGCTCTATTCATTTTCACATGCCCTAAAGTATTTATATAGTCAAAACAGTATTTACAAATCCACGTCAGTCAGGCATTTGTTTTAAAATAAGTCAACATTAGTTTATTAGTATCTTTGAGAATTTCAAGTACAGTTGGATAATGTAAAAATAGTCCTTTTCTTTTATTTCATAGTCTATGCAGTCACCATAGCAGTTTGTTCTTGGCCGGTACAATGGTGATTTAGTCAATACTCTGTAGGAAACCTTTTTATGTAGCGAAACATTTTTTTTCATTGTGCTTAGAATGGAATGCACTTTTTTTTTTTAACTGTAAGATTGGTTACCAATAGGCCTATCTGCCTTTAACAATTTCAAAATACTGCATATATTTTTATGATTCTTACATGTGCCCCCCTAAATTTATATTCTGGCAAGAGAGTGGTTGAAATGCAAAGTATAATATTTACATTAATGCTATTTTGACAAATCTGTTCCAGGGCTTTAGCAGAATGTTTTATAAAACAATCCAGGTTCATATCCCCAGTGCTATCTCAATTAACAATACATATACTATGTTCAGTTTATTAAACATGACTACATACAATGTAATAATCACTAAAAATTAGGGATGTGCATTTGTGAGCATGTAAATATCATGTGTATGTGTGTGTGCGTGTCTACCTATGAATTAATACATAAAGAGGTATGTCTCCTATAGGGCTTTAATCCCTAACCACGTTTACTGCATGTGAAACCACTGCAAAATGCATTAAAGCACTTTGCAGTAAGTAACCTTTAGGAAGGTGGAGTATCAGGGGTGTAGAATGGGTATGGACATTCTGATTACTGTGTGCTAACTTGTTATCATGCCCATAACATGGCAGCCCTTAGTGTTTCCTAAATAGGTGGTGATAAGCGCTCCCCAGTCAATTTTATTCAGGTTACATGTGCTAATGTGAACATTAGTGCCTGAAAGAGAAATACTGGAAATTGCCCTGTTTCCTCGGCATGCTAGAAATGGGCTTAGGGGTCCTTTTACCAAGCTGCGGGAAAAAAGGGCCCTGCGGTAACAGCAGGGGCCATTTTTCCCACACACCAGTGGCACAGCTACGTGGGTCCATGGGGGCCACCACAAATTTGCTCTGGGCCCTGGTTTGGCTGGCAGGGCTCCCCAACCCCTTCCAGCTGAAGCCTTCGTCCAGTGCTGATCTCCAGCGCCGCCTTCTCTCTTCCCCTCATATCCGGCATGCTCCTTTTAGTGAAATAGAGCATGCTCAATTTCAGTGGGTGGGGAGCAGCAGGGCGGCGAGGTGGCGGAAGGGGGCAGCGGTGGGGCGGAGGACCAAAATGTGCCCCCCATCTTGGGCTCTGACCCTTCCCACCTTGAGGTCTAGCTACACTCCTGCCATGCACCAGGGCCCTTTTTACCGCAGCAGGTAAAAAGCCCCAAAAACAAAATAGCCATGCAGTGGGGAGCCGTTACCACCACCCATTGAGGTGGTGGTAAGGGCTTCCACGGTAACTCAGTGGTAACTGGGCAGTGTGTGACAAAGACCGATTACTGCTGGGTTACCACCATGCTAACGATTTCCGTTGTTTTACTCCTTGGAAATTGCGTGTGCTGAACCAGAACTACTGGAGAGAGAGAGAGAGAGAGAGAGAGAGCGAGAGAGAGAAGTTTGGCTGTCTTCAGCACAGGTACGCGACGCCGGTGGGGGAGGGTTTTCTGCGGGAAGGGGGGTCAAAAGGTTTGCGGCAGGGGGTTCCAGGGGTCATTTACGCGGAGGGGGGGTGTTGAAATCGGAGGAAGGGGGAGTCTTGAACTCGGCATGAGGGGGCCTTGAACGGGATGGGACGTGTGTGGGGGGGGGGGGGGCGGGGGTGTTGATGTTGTTCGGGTGTGGGGGGGTGCTTTGTTGATGTGCCGGGGGTAGGGGGGTTCTGTGTTTCAGGTAGCGGCGCACTGACAGCTGATTCCACACGGAGCGTGTTTCCCTACTCCTCCCCTTGCCTTGGAATCAGCCTTGGAATCAGCTGTCAGTGACGTTACTGTCAGAGCGTTCTAAGCTGCCTAGCAGACCACCTCCGAGGGAGCCACGGTCCCAGGCAGGTTAGAACGTTGGAGGTGTGTATTATTATATAGGATTAGTGCTCATTATTGCTTGTTAAGTGCTGTTAACCACGCTGATTGGCTTGTTAAGCCAATTGTTACGTGTGTAGTTATAGAATATGCTTCTATTTCAGCAAGGAATGCTAGACACACTGTATAGAATTGGGGGGGGGGGGGGGTAAGTGCTATTTTCTATAGAGCGCTTTATAGAATAGTGCTGAGTGCTAATTGTTTTTCGACGCCTACTTTTCTGTGCCATTTCCTGATTCTGGCCCATAGTGTGTTAAAAGTTTGTCTCCAGTGGAAATACATGTCTAGAATGTTTATAAATGTAGAAAGATGATAATGTTCTCAGAAAAGTACCAAATGGTTCACTTAAATTGCCAATTTGTGTGTGCTATCAAATTTCATATTCCAGATGGGTGACCAAAATATCTGACCTGGCAAATTTTGAGGACAGGTTATATGCGGGGTTGCCCAACTCTCATGTTAAGCAATATGTATCTTTGTGGCGCAGACTCCTGGAGATGACAGGATCACAGGAACAAAACTCACCAGAAGAGGGAGAGGAAGAGGGGGAGGGTGGGATGGGGGTGGGGTTCACGATAGTGACATGTAAGTATGTGGGTATGCAAGGTGTAGACTTGGATGCATGACAGATAGGGGTAAAGCTGCCATGGGAGGGGGAAAGTGCATGAGGGTGAACATTATACACGATAAAAATGTCAATGTGAAGATAACTGTATTCATGGCTTTGATAAGGAGGGGCACATTACTAATGATGGATGTCTGCCCAGGATTGGTTTTTCATTGGTATATTGTAAGGAACACTGTACAATAAGCATTTTGATATTGTGGTGTCTTGCATTGGCTTTAATAAAAAGAAATTTAAAAAAAAGTTCATACTTGTTATGTGGTCTTTTCCATTCTCTGCCACTAAAGTAACTTTGAATTCAATATTCAAAAGGATCTAGTCAGCTAATTAAGTGCTAAATAACATGTGTGTGCTCAGTAAGCTGCCTTACCATAAGCTAAAAGGAAATAATGCATGACATTTGTGGATATTGCAGACTTTTGTGTGTTATTTCCCAGCTCTTAAATCAATTGCACTGTGAGAAGGCTAACGAATTGTGTCATATATAAATATATGCACAGCAGTTTGTTGACGTAAAATTTTTTTGTACACTGTACTATTTTTTAAAAAGTTAGCTATACCTCAAAAAGTGAAGCCAATTGCCCTCTGGGTGCATCATCTGGATAGGTTGACTAATGATACTCCTCTCCCCATTCCCAAAATCCTTGGTAGTTCAGGACAAGAGAGCATCCATGAACTCCTCCTACAATCCTCCCTGTGCAAATTAAAAATTCTGAAAACACTAGACAAAGGACATCTGGGGTCAGCTGGTACTATTTTGAAAGTCTACCAGTAGAACAGGAGATGGTTTGTAACATTAGGAAAAGACTGAAAACTTTTCCTGTTTGAGAAATTCTTATCTGTGTAATTGTTAGGCTATAATTTATATGACTTGTATTTTATTTGAGGTCATTGTGTTTGAGGCTTATTTATTTATTGATTTATGACATTTCTATCCCATATTACCCGGAAAGAACCTCAGGTTCAATGTGGCTTACAACATTGTGCATAATAACATCATGGACTTAACGGACCTGGTAGATAACAGTCAATCAGAGATGCAATAGTTTTAAGGAGCTGATCAATGGGCAGAAAGGAAGAGCCAAGGTTCATTCACCCTGGAGTCCTCTGGGGTGGCCCCCATCATCATTCTGTTTTTTTCTTCACCACTCTCTGCCTCTCTTCGTAAGGTCATGACAGGGAAGATATTTGGTGGCTTGCCTTCAGCTCACCTGGATCCAAAGTAGTCCCTGACTTAAAAATGAGTGAATTGTGTGCACAACTTGTTTTTTTTTTTCTTACATTTGTACCCCGTGCTTCCCACTCATAGCAGGTTCAGTGCGACTTACATATTATATACAGGTACTTATTTGTACCTGAGGCAATGGAGGGTTAAGTGACTTGCCCAGAGTCACAAGGAGCTGCCTGTGCCTGCAGTGGGAATCGAACCCAGTTCCCCAGGACAAATTGTGCTCACAAGTTTATAGAATTAGGGGGATAATGCATGAATTAGCTCATTCTAAGTGTCACAGTCATGCACTCACTGTTACCTTGGCCCACTGTTCCCCTCTAAGCTGAGCGGGAGTGTTCCAACTGCATTGCTGCCAGTGTGTGTGTGTGTATGTGTGTGTATGTGTGTGTGTGTGGGGGGGTGCTTCAATATTGTGTTTTCAATGGTTAGAGACATTCAGGTTCCCTGAAGAGCTTGCCTGTCCCATATTATTGAAAATGTGATAGTGAAACAGCACCCCCACTGGTAGGACTGCAGGTGGAGGACTCCCGCTCAGCTCAGTGCTTTGGCCATGTGATAATGGCTTGATAATTCATGCAGTAACTTCTTATCACATAATAATAGACAAGCCCCTAAAGAAATCAAGCCCTTCGCTAGTCAACACTGATTTTCAGCCTAATCAGGTAAGTCTGATAAATCTAGGTAGTCAAATTTTTACCAGCTAGATATATCAGAATTTTTAGCCACACAGCTAACTGGTCATTTTTAGCTGAAAACTCGTCTAAAGACACCTGGACTAAATTAGCCAGCCCAGAGGGATTTTGTAATATTTGCCTTCTAAAGTATATGCAAAGTATGCAAAAAATTTACCATTCTTTAACTCAAGAATTTTTAAAAAATGTTTAGAAACATTTTATTGGCATGTCTTTTCCATAGTTAAATTTGCAATTTCAAATATATCTGGTTCTAAATGAGAACATATTACAATGGTAATCCTCTCTCTGTGGGAAGAACAGAAAAAAAACACTTACAAAAGAATGCTTATAATTGTTTACAAATTACGCTTAACATATATTCATTTCCTACATCATTTCTTTAAGCACTTGAAAATAGATCTGTTTTTCAAAACATGCAGCTATACAGATGTTGTTTTGGGCACTGTAACCAAAGCCTACTGGCATATTATTGGTTGTTTTGGACAATGCACAATAATGGCATTCAAAAGAGCATTCTTAAGGTGTTTTATAGTATGAGGAAAACAAAACAATGTACCTTCAGAGGTTAGTCAAAAGATTTACCAATAAAACATAGAACAGGCATGTATTATCCAGCATGGGGTTCATAATGAATAATTGTTGAGTTATTAGTGCTTAGCAAATTAAGGTTACTTTCATTTATTACCGCACTTCTCCAAGGAAGGGTGTTAATTTTTTCAAAGCAAATTCAGTAGAAACAGACAGTTTAAAATTTATGCTTGTAATGATTGCTACGTGGTCCATTAAGACCACCTCTAAGTGAGCTTAATTTGTAGCAGATAAATGTACATGTCTACATATTTTTCAACATAGTTTATGGCGCATCCAGCACAGCTGTGCCCAACTGATTAAATCCTCACAAAATTTAAATAGGAAACCCATTATATAGACAGTATTATATCCATTTATCATATACACATTTTCAAGTTAACTCTCTAAGCTTTGTGCTGCAATATTTTCTGTGATTCATTAATTATGCATAGTGATGGGGTACCACATTTGTTTGTTGTTGCTCAGTTTGCCCTTTCTTTTCTATTGTCAGGAATACTTTTAGCAGGTGTTTCTTTATTTTTATGTTTTTTTGTACTTTGTTGTCCATAATTTAAATAAATGGAACAAAGAGTGTCATTTGTAAAGAGAGCTTGAAGGCACGTTGCAGTGCATTAATGCCAATGACTTTGGGATATTCCCTAGAGAATGTAGCATACAGGCTACTACTAGATAGAAATGTCCATGGAAGTGTGAGAGAGGCCATACCGCATAATATCGGAAGGGGAAGGTTGTGAGGTATCAAAAATGCCTATCCTAGAGATTGTAACTAGAGTTAGGGCCTGAAAAAACGCAAAAGATTCTCTGGTATGAAAATTAGCAGCAGGAACACAGCCAAGCAATCAACTGGGTGTTCGTGTCCAATCATCAGCTTGCAACCTCCCTTAATCAGTTATTTTTAAATATATTTTATTTTTATATTTTAATCTTTTGAATCCTTACATTGCTTATCTTCCAATTTCAGTATTCCGTCTCAGTGAGTAAGCATGTTCATTCCTATTTCAATGCTCACCCTGGACAATGCACACCCTGAGAGTAAGTTTGAGTGTTATATTGCTCGGAGGCATTTTCCTACCCCTTTTTAGGAGCCCTTTTACTAAGCCACGTAAGCATCTACGCGCACCTAACGCATGCCAATTTGGAGTTACCACCCTGCTACCGCGTGGCTTTTGCAGTAATTTCATTTTTGGCGCATGTTTGATATTTGCGTTCGAAAAATAATTTTTATTTTCTGGTGCACATCCGCTACGCGTGCCAAGTGGCATTTGGTGTACTTAGGTCATTACCCACCTGTTTATGCGTGAGACCTTACCGCTAAGTCAATGGCTGGTGGTAAGGTCTCAGACCCAAAATGGAAGTGCGCCAATTTTTATTTAGCTGGACTTCCATTTTTGCAATAAATTTTAAAAAGGCATTTTTTTGCAGGCGCACTGAAAGATGGATCTGCCAAAACATGTGCCTACACTACCACAAGCCATTTTTCAGCACACCTTAGTAAAAGGACCCCTTAGTTTGTTGATTTTTTTCATATTTTAGTGTTTAAAACTACCGGCTGTCAAAAAACCATCTTATAATTGACTTTTTTGAAAAGTTCTTTCACAGTGGATGTATATAGCTATGTGTATGACAGATTAATGAGAGCCATACAATTGTTTCCTAATGGAATTGTTTGGTTTGCATGGCTATGTGGCTTGAAGATCGGGGAAGTATGCAAGATACTATGAAATCACTGGGCTAGGGCTTTTCAGCTTAGAGAAGAGATGGCTGAGGGGAGATATGATAGAGGTCTATAAAATAATGAGTGGCGTGAAACGGGTAGACATGAATCGTTTGTTTACTCTTTCCAAAAATACTAGGACTAGAGGGCATGCGATGAAGCTACAAAGTAGTAAATTTAAAACAAATCGGAGAAAGGTTTTCTTCACTCAACGCGTAATAAATTATGGAATTCATTGCCAGATAATGTGGTAAAGGCAGTTAGGTTAGTGGGGTTTAAAAAAGGTTTGTCCGGCTTCCTATAGGAGAAGTCCATAGACCATTATTAAAATGACTTGAACTTTCTTGGGATCTTGCCAGATATTTGTGACCTGGATTGGCCACTGTTAGAAACAGGATGCTGGGCTTGATGGACCTTTGGTCTGTCCCAGTGTGGCAATACTTATGTACTAAGGCTAGATTAGATAAAGGAGTCCTTACCTAGTAGGCATCCTTTGCAGTGCCATCTCTACATGAACTTTGAGAAAAGAGAAGTTTCACAAAATAAGAGTTATGGCAGGCCCCAGTATATCTGAACACTACATTCACTATTAGCGTTTGCATGAAATATACCATTTGCACATTTGAGGAACGAAAGCTATTCCTATTGCAAAAAAGATTCTTCACTGTCATGAGATGGTGTAAACACTACTTATATACAATCTGTTGCATCTGTCATATATGTAAGTTAGTGATGTTTTAAAAATTCTCTTTAAGATCCTGTCATTGCTCTTATTGGGATATTGAATAAAGTCCCTAACTCATCTGTACAGGGTTTTCAATAATCGGTGGAAGCATCTGGAGAAACTGTTTTGTCCCACTTCATCAACTTCAGTTTATGTGAAAAGATAAATGTTAGATAATATAATGAGCCAAAGAGTTTGATCAACTCAAATATGGCATGAGACCCATCTAAGAATCAATGCCTCATAGAGGGGTCCTTTCACTAGGCTGCGGTAAAAGGGGGCACATTTTACTGCAGTAGGTAAAAGGCTGTCTTCTTTTCTTGACAAGAAATTACCATGTGGTAAGTGAATCACTTACCGATTGGCCATTTGAGGGGGAGGGGGAGTACTTGCTGCCACCCATTTTGGTAGTGCCAGAAATGGCGCCTGCTTGGGGTAGGAACTACTGCTGGACTGCTGTGATAGTTCTCTTTAGTAAAAGGGCCCCATAGGGTCTTAATGGCCTACAAATAAAAACATAAGAGTTGCCATATTAGGCCAGACCAAAGGTCCACTAGCTCAGTAGCTTGCTTCCAACAGTAACCAAATTCAGATAACAAGTACCTGGCAGAATCCCAAAAGGTAGCAAGATGCCACGCTACTTACTCCCTGATAAAAGCAGCAGTAGATGTATATTACCTTTCCCTCAAGCAAGCTTAGTAGGGTTTTCTGGGGCTGGAGATATATGGCTGCATCCATGTTTTCATGTGTTGATCACAGTCTTCTGGGCTGTGATTTCTCTGCTCAGTCCTCTTTTTCCTTCTATCAGATCTCCTACTCTCCCTCATTCTCATCCCCCCTTTCTCCCTCCCCTTTTCACTATGAATCATGTCCTCTTTATTCTTTTTCTTTCTTTCTTATCTATAATATGCTCTTTGGATAATATAGAAATGCCTGCCTGATATTCCTATGAGAGTACAGCCTATATAGGTATTCCTGCACAGGCAGGATTGGAGGGGAATATATACTTGTGTATATGTTTAAACATTTTAGCAAATATACAGGTTTTATTTCTGAATAACTGTAAATAGTCAGGAAAGTAGATGGAGAAGTCTTGCAGCCTGCATGTACAGCAATAATTTGATGTCTTAGCAGTACTGCAGACATCACACCTAGCAAGTTATACATTCCTCATGGATCCAGGTTGGTCAAGCAGCTGGATGGCAGGCCAACAGGCTCAGAAGTGAGGAATTTGGAGTGATGAAGGCTGTCCAATGACTGATTCTTGTTTTTTTTAAAGTTGAATCTTATATAAATTCAGGGCTTTTTTTGAGGGGGTACTTGGGGGTACTGAGTACCGGCACCTTTTCCATTGTCTGGTAAAATTGACCCAGGGTCCCCAAGTTTTAATGAAAGAGCTCAGGCTCTACAGACCAATTGTGCCTTGTCATAGATTCTGTGACTGGTTGCAGGGGTCCTGGCTATTGTGGGGTGAGTCCCTCAATGATCACCTCATCGCTGAAGGGTGGCCTGACATTTGAGTACCGGCACCTTTTTTGCTAGAAGAAACACACTGTATAAATTACTCCTTTTGGTTCATAAGATTCACTATTCTGGACAACCCTCTTACTTACTCAATATTTGACCCCTTACTGTCCTCTTAGGGCGCTCCGTTCCTTGCAAGACATCTGTTACAAGTTCCCTCCCTTTCCTCTGTCCGTCTCTTCTGTACGGTCTCGGACATTTAGTGTGATGGGTCATCTTCTCTGGAACACTATCCCTGTAGCCATTCAATTGGAACTTACTCTGCCCACTTTTAAAGCACATCTTAAGGCTGACCTGTTTGCTTTAGCCTTTGACTCTTGCCTTATTTAGTTGTCTGCTGGCATCTCTCCTTGCTCACTTGACTGTCTTTTTACCGTTGCTTAAGACCTTAGTCTTATGTTTAACACCTTCCTTTTGCTTTCCTGTCCCCGTTGTAGTTCCTTTTCATATTTTGCTATTAGGAGTTTTTACTTGAATTTTAATGAAACACAACATTGCACAATAAGACAATCTGTGCAGCAAATATTTACACAAGTGCCAAAGCTTAGGAGAAGACAACATTAAACATACCAAGATGAATCCAAGTGTGTCAACGTTTTACTATTTAACCCCCCCCCCCCCCCCCCCCCCGCTCAGTCAGAACACATGGTATGGAGTATTGCAGAAAAGACCACCCACCTTTACAACAAACCAAACATTCAAGTGTTCACTGGGACTCTAGAGCCAGAAATGCAGCACCAGTGATCAAGGGAACCGCATCTAAGGCAGGCCAAGTGCTCCTAAACTTTTCAGTAGTATGTTTCCGCTTAGCCATAAGTTGTTCCATCAATACAGCTTGCTAAGCCAGACCCTCACCATAGGAGGAGAAGTTGATTTCCATTCTTTTTTAGTAAAATATTTGGCCACCAGCAATCACCTTATGTTGATGAAACAGATACTCATCCAACCTCATACATAGCAAGCACCCAGAAGCGCATCGAGTACCTGGTTGATATTCTCAATAATTTGTGTCCAAAAGGGTCTAATATAGGCACATTCCCAACACATATGTAAATAAGAGCCCCTTTCCTGGCAACCCCTACAACATTGATCAGAGCCACCTCACTTACCATCCAATAACCGCACAGGGGTCATATACCACTGCATAAGTACTTTGACACTAGTCTCCCTCTATTGGGCTGAAATATTGGTTTTATTTATCAGTAGAACCACCTCTTTTCACAATGAATCCCCAAACACCTGCCCAAGGTCCTTTTCCCACTGCGTCATATAAGTGAGTTTGGCAAATTGACTGCCTTGAAGGCCTTTGTATAAAGCCGATATCAAACCCTTGCTGCCAAGTGTTGAGTCCAAAAGATCTCCAAAGGACTGAGGGGTTGGGATGACTACGTAGACTATGTCTATACTGCACATAGAAAGAAAATCTGACCAAGGCAGATCAAATTCTGCTTGCAATTGATCAAAACCTTTCACACGACCATCTTGCAATAAGTGAGATATTAAACTCAGGCCCTTTGCTTTCCATTTCCCAGCCACCCCTGCCTGGTCTGACATCACAACTATAAGTAGTGCAATGATGGGAGCCAGCACAAAGACTCTACACACTCCCCCGCCGTGGCACCCTACCAGCCTCTACAACTAGATGATATGAATTACAAATGGATTGTTAACAGTAATGCCTCCCATAAATGACTCATGTTCCCATAAAAGGTGATACAGTCTGCGGGGTGCAGAATAAGACTGTTCAATCTGTATCATTGGCTTTAGGCGTCCCTCTTCCTTCCAATCTCACATATGCCTCAGCTGGGCAGCCATACAATAATTATGCAGGTCATAGATTCCCAGATCCCTCATCTCCTTAGGCTTAAATAATGTAATGTTATTAATATATAATCTCTTTCCTGTCCCCCCCAAAAAAGGAATGCAGCATTCTTTGCCATCGAGATAGAGTGGCATCCCTAATCAAAATAGGTAATGCCTGAAAAAGGTAAAGCAAATGGGGCAGAACATTCATCTTAATTATAGCCATTCTACCCATTCAGGAGAAGATACCCCATCCCAGTCTCTCAGGTCCTCCTGTAGCTTTCAAATCAGGGGTCTAAAATTAAGATCATACAGAGAATCTAACCCAGCCGAGATTCTAACCCCCACTAACTGGTTACGTGCTGCTGAAAATTAGCAGTTAGCCCCAAACAGGAGACTTAACTGGTCAAGAGCCATTTCTGGCCAGTTAAATTGCTTTGAATATCGACCCCCTCTATGATGTAGTGGTCTAACAAACATTTCCATTCTCTTCCTGCACATAGGTGAAGAAATTTGTGCAGTGGCGTTCCTAGGGCAGCTGACACCCGGGGCGGGCCTCCCCTCCAAACTCTCATCCACCTCCAGCAAGGTGTGAACCACCAAAGCATTCAGGGCATTCATGATTGACATGCAGGTGTCCCACCACAACACGTGCAACCCACCCACCCCAGAAACACCACTGTGCACACTTTCACTTACTGCACCTCATGAGACCCAGCATCAGCACCTGCACCAGCACATAGTCTTGAGACACACACCACCTGCCCAAAAAGCTAATTCTCCTACCACCAACAACCCAGTCTTGACACACATAGCTGCAGCACTAAGCACTCACTCACTCTTCTACCATCAGCACACAGTCATCACACACACAGCTGCAACACAGAGCACAGTGACAAACTGGGAATGAACAAATAGAGGAACAATGCAAGACAAGAGGACAAGCAGGTAGGAAGGTATAATGGGAGGTGTGGGGGTTTGGGAACAGTGTGGATTTTGTGAGGGAAGGGGGTGGGAAACAGAAGAAGGGAGGGTATGGCTGGGAGGGCTAGCTGGTGTGGGCAAGGAGTTGAAGAGGTAAGGCACAGAGAATGCAAGGCATGAAATGTGAGGGTCAAAAAGTTCAGACTGGAGCAAACTCACAAAGTTAACAAAGCACTCAGCAGCTCTCCACTCTTTCTCTCAAATGACCACTTCCACTTCTCCACTCTCCAAAATTACAAACGTGTCTAAAGACAGGTTTAGGCTTCCCCTATAAGCTTTTAAAGCAGGTCTAATTCTGGTCATTTTTCTTTCTGCCCCCAGGAAGTTGTTTTGCTATCCTTTATCAGTAATAAACATTCATTACGTAACACTGCCCATGTCATGCCCATGAAACGCTTCCTCCATGAAAATCTTCTTTTCAGTGGCTAGCAGACTTGGGCATTTGTTTTTGTTTGATTATAAGCTTTAGATGTTTTTCTGTGAGAAAGTCCTATATTTGCCTACTATGCCATTTTTTAAAATGTTTTTCTGTTTCTAAAATGAGCCCCTTGATCTATAAGACAGTACATTGTAAGATCTCCAAACTTCCAAGAAGAATATGAAATGTTCTTTAAAAACAAACAATTAAGTTTCGTGCATCATACAAAATTCAACATACTTACAACATTAAGATCAACGTGTACATTTAATAGCTTCTTTCCCCCCCTCCTAGAAACATAAAATACAATGGGTATTAAACTGTATAGATCAGAATCCAATGCAGTGCAGTTGGGAGGACCCCTTTTATTCTTTAGCACAATAATGAATTATGATACAAAGCAGCACAGTGTCAATAAATCTACGGGATAAAGGTCAGGCTTACATTGATGGACGGGACTGGCAAATACATTTGTTCCTGCAATGTCTATGTTTTAAATGCCACCCTCGATGAACCTGATGCAGAAACACACTTTTGGGTTTGATGAGATGTCAGTTTTACTCACCGCTGATCAAATGCGATGAATGGAAGTGAAACAAGAAAAAAAATATTACTTCTGTCATTTATTCCTTCTGCATTCCAGGAAGTAGCCTGGGCAGGGTAAGCCCTCTTAAACAAATAGCAACCACTACAAAGTATCACCGACTGATCTATTTTGCAGCAGTAAAAAAAAAACCTTTTATCAAAACCAAATGTACAATTCAACTTCGAAGTCCAACACAGCATTAAAAGGTATGGAGGCAATTCTATAAATTGGTGTTAAATTTTAGGCACCACGAAGGGGGGGCACTCAGCGTCATTTCTATAAAGGCTGAAAGGCATGCCCCAACCATTATAGAATTCTAGCACAAAGCCACTTCGGACAGCCAAAGTTTATGTCATCACCATGCACTATGAACAACTGATAAGTTGTCCGCATTGATAGGCAAGATACCTATGACACGCCCATGTTCTACCCACTTTAATACTCCCCTTGCAGTTGCATGCTATGGGATGAATTCTTAACATAGGCATTTGCACGCCTCGCACACATCCATACACTCCAATAAAATATTAAAACACTTAGGCATGTGGCAAAACTTACGTACATGATACACCAGGAAGATTAAAAGAATGAATCGCGTTCAAAGTTTGCACCCTGGTCCACAAAATTATACACAGGGAAGCTCCGACCTACATGTCAGACGTTATAGACCTACCTACTAGGAACGCAAAAAGATCAGCACGCACATTCCTCAATCTACACTACCCCAACTGTAAAGGACTAAAATACAAATCCACATACGCAACCAGCTTCTCCTACATTTGTACGCAACTATGGAATGCACTACCGAAGGCCATAAAAACAATGCAAGACCTAATTATCTTCCGAAGGCTACTGAAAACAGACCTGTTCAAGAAGGCATACCATAAATAACCACCCTAACTATTAAAATAATAAGAATGATCGTGAACCAGATAGAACCAAACTTTTATCACTTGACTGACCAACCTCATTACTATTAACGAACAAGTGATACCAGTTTAATACTAACGTCGAAATGATTTTTATATAATTGACGACCTAACAAATGTTACAAGCTAAACTATTACTCTGGAACCTATGTGAAATACCATAACGTATTCTTCTCTACCATGTATGTACGCACCTTAATGCAATACCACTTAAATCCTTATATCGAAAACAATTTCTCTATAATTGATGATCTAACATATGTTACATTTCAATCTATTACCATAATGTATTCTTCCTTATCATGTATGTATGCACCTTAATGCAATACCAAATGTAATTCTGTTACCGGAAATGGCAATCGCCACTACGGCAAATGTAAGCCACATTGAGCCTGCAAATTGGTGGGAAAATGTGGGATACATACCAGCTTATAATCGAAAGACAAAAACGGCTATATTGCGACCTAAATCGGGAGATAGGCGTTTATCTCCCAAAAACGAATAACGCGGTATAATCGAAAGCCGAACTTGGACGTTTTCAACTGCACTCCATCGCGGAAGCGTACAAAGTTGACGGGGGCGTGTCGGAGGCATGGTGAAGGCGGGACTGGGGCGTGGTTATCACCCGAACAGAGATGGGCGCCTTTCGCCGATAATGGAAAAAAAGTATGCGTTTGTAGCTAGAATTTAGGGCACTTTTCCTGGACCCTGTTTTTTCACGAATAAGGCCCCAAAAGTGCCCTAAATGACCAGATTACCACCAGAGGGAATCGGGGATGACCTCCCCTGACTTCCCCAGTGGTCACTAACCCCCTCCCACCACAAAAAATGATGTTTCACAACTTTTTATTTTCACCCTCAAATGTCATACCCACCTCCCTGGCAGCAGTACGCAGGTCCCTGGAGCAGTTGTTAGGGGGTGCAGTGGACTTCAGGCAGGTGGACCCAGGCCCATCCCCCCCCTACCTGTTACAATTGTGCTGCTTAATGCTTAGTCGTCCAACCCCCCCAAACCCACTGTACCCACATGTAGGTGCCCCCCTTCACCCCTTAGGGCTATAGTAATGGTGTAGACTTGTGGGCAGTGTATTTGAGGGGGATTTGGGGGGCTCAACACACAAGGGAAGGGTGCTATGCACCTGGGAGCTCTTTTACCTTTTTTTTTGTTTTTGTAAAAGCGCCCCCTAGGGTGCCCGGTTGGTGTCCTGGCATGTGAGAGGGACCAGTGCACTACGACTCCTGGCCCCTCCCACGAACAAATGCCTTGCATTTTTTCATTTTTGAGCTGGGCGCTTTCATTTTCCATTATCACTGAAAAACAAAAACGCCCAGCTCACAAATTGTCGAATAAAACATGGACGTCTATTTTTTTTCGAAAATATGGTTCGGTCTGCCCCTTCACGGACCCGTTCTCGGAGATAAACGCCCATGGAGATAGACGTTTTCGTTCAATTATGCCCCTCATAGTAACATAGTAGATGACGGCAGAAAAAGACCTGCATGGTCCATCCAGTCTGCCCAACAAGATAAACTCATATATGTATACCTTACCTTGATTTGTACCTGCCTTTTTCAGGGCACTGACCGTACAAGTCTGCCCAGCAGTATTTCCCGCCTCCCAACCACCAGTCCCGGCTCCCATCTCCGGCTCTGGCACAGACCGTATAAGTCTGCCCTCCACTATCCTCGCCTCCCAACTACCAACCTCTCTTCCCCCACCTGCTCCGCCACCCAATTTTGGCTAAGCTTGTGAGGATCCATTCCTACTGCACAGGATTCCTTTATGCACATCCCACGCATGTTTGAATTCCGTTACCGTTTTCATCTCCACCACCTCCCACGGGAGGGCATTCCAAGCATCCACCACCCTCTCCGTGAAAAAATACTTCCTGACATCTTTTTTGAGTCTGCCCCCCTTCAATCTCATTTCATGTCCTCTTGTTCTACTGCCTTCCCATCTCCGGAAAAGATTTGTTTGCGGATTAATACCTTTCAAGTATTTGAACGTCTGTATCATATCACCCCTGTTCCTCCTTTCCTCCAGGGTATACATGTTCAGGTCAGCAAGTCTCTGCTCATACGTCTTGGAACGCAATTCCCATACCATTCTCGTAGCTTTTCTTTGCACCACTTCCATTTTTTTAACATCCTTGGCAAGGTACGGCCTCCAAAACTGAACACAATACTCCAGGTGGGGCCTCACCAACGACTTGTACAGGGGCATCAACACTTCCTTTCTTCTGCTGATCACACCTCTCTCTATACAGCCTAGCAACCTTCTCGCTACAGCCACCGCCTTGTCACACTGTTTTGTCGCCTTCAGATCCTCGGATACTATCACCCCAAGATCCCTCTCCCCCTCAGTACCTATCAAACTCTCCCCGCCTAACATATAAGTCTCTTGTGGGTTTCTACTCCCTAAATGCATCACTTTGCATTTCTTCGCATTGAATTTTAATTGCCAAACCTTAGACCATTCTTCTAGATTCCTCAGATCCCTTTTCATGCTTTCCACTCCCTCCCGGGTGTCCACTCTGTTGCAAATCTTAGTATCATCCGCAAATAGGCAAACTTTACCTTCTAACCCTTCGGCAATGTTACTCACAAATATATTGAACAGAATCGGCCCCAGCACCGATCCCTGAGGCACTCCACTACTCACCTTTCCCTCCTCTGAGCGAACTCCATTTACCACCACCCTCTGTCGTCTGTCCGTCAACCAGTTCCTAATCCAGTTCACCACTTCGGGACCTATCTTCAGCCCATCTAGTTTATTTAAGAGCCTCCTGTGGGGAACCGTGTCAAAAGCTTTACGTCTATAGTACGTCGATGATTCAGTTCTCCAGTTACCCAATCAAAGAATTCAATGAGATTCATTTGGCACGATTTCCCTCTGGTAAAACCATGTTGTCTCGGATCTTGCAACTTATTGGCTTCTAGGAAATTCACTATCCTTTCCTTCAGCATGGCTTCCATTACTTTTCTAATAACCGAAGTGAGGCTTACCGGCCTGTAGTTTCCAGCTTCTTCCCTATCACCACTTTTGTGAAGAGGGACCACCTCCGCCGTTCTCCAGTCCCTCGGAACCTCTCCCGTCTCCAAGGATTTATTAAACAAATCTGTTACCGGAAATCTTTAAGAGGACCCGCCAGAACCTCTCTGAGCTCCCTCAATATTCTGGGGTGGATCCCGTCCGGTCCCATGGCTTTGTCCACCTTTAGCTTTCCAAGTTGTTGATACACACTCTCTTCCATGAACGGTGCTCTATCCATTCCATTCTCAGGTGTACTTTTGCCAGTCCCTCGCGGTCCTTCTCCAGGATTTTCTTCAGTGAAAACCGAACAAAAGTATCTATTTAGCAAATTGGCTTTTTCTTCAATGCTACAAATAAATAAATACGTCACACATTTATTAATTCATTAAATTTGTTACCTTAAACTTTCCAACACCCACCTCAAACACCAGGGTGGATGTGAGGGTTGACACCCCACTGCTCCTGTGGTTTAACGCCTAAAAAATTCCAGCCCACCAAAAATTAACATTCTTTATCTCTGTTCCATGCTATTTGATTGAAGCACACCCCTACCACCTGCACCAATCAAGTTCCCATTATTTTTCCTCCAAATTGAAGAATAACAGTAGCCCTATTCTTACAGACTTTAACTTCTACCTACCCCTTTTTCCCCAACCTCCTCTCCTATTATTAACTCCTCCAACCTTCACCCACTTATATTTGTCTCAATGTGTGATTTTAGGCAGTTCATCCATGTTAAGCCACCCCAATTTAAAGCATTGGGATGTTTTCAATATATGGCGCTGAAAAACTTGGTGCCAAAAAAAGCATTATTCTATAATCTGCACTTAAATTTAGGCACAGTTTATAGAATAGTGCTTACACCCAGGAATCACACCTATCTTTAGGTGCAGCCACTTGCACCAACTAAAACATGGTGTAAATGTACACACCTAATTTAGGTACTTATTGCCCCTTATTCTGTAAGAATGCAGGAACGCCCACTCTTCGGCCCATACCCTCCCATTTCTGTGCCCTACTTTTTTTACTCGCATGTAAAATTCCAATTAAATCTAACGTGCCAATAATTGCTTGTTAAAAAGTCAATTATTGGCACTAATTAACATTTAATTAAATTACATGTGCCCAAACTTTCACATGTAATTTTGGTGAGTTTTAGAAAATTAGGAGGTTCGTGATTATAGAATAGTGCCTAATACTTACCCATGTAATTGCTAATTATTGGCATCAATAACGTGCATACATGCTAGTATTCTATATACTATGCCTGCTATTGGCACGTACATTTTGTCGCCTTTTACAGAATTGCCTTTCACCTGTGTTTCTTACTACCTTGCTGTACATGATACACCAGGAAGATTAACATGATTTGCAAACCTGCTTCATAATAAGCAAAAGAAAATTTGTATTTGAAAATTAAATTTTCTAGTATGTAAGCAGAAAATATTGGAACATACTATTTTTGCTCTATATCCCTTTTAGCTCTTCCTCTAACCTTCATCACTGCAATATACACTGCCAATTTATCAATGACATCAAAGGGGGATGTTATCAACATGGGCTACTGTTAAGACAAGTTATTTTACCACAACTGGTGTTATTTTAGCACTGGTCAAATTTTATGGATTGGGACCTAATTACTAATAACCCAGGTTAACAGTAGCTGTATTGCTTGGGTATTGCAGCCTGCTCACTTGATCACCACAGGCTGCTCAGAGAATAAAATACTACAGATTCTTTTGGATTCGTATTGGGTAAATTAAACTCTTTATTAGTACTTTAAATGGAGAGTGTACTGCATTACAATGATTAAGAAATAAACACACTAATCGAGTACATTACTAAAGGAAGGCAAAAAAAAGTAAAATAAGAAAAATATATATATATACATACAACATCACTGGTCAGGAATTACATCATTCAGGCCCTTATCTCATCAGCTGGGGGGGCCCGTTGCAGTGAAAGCCCGAAGTCTCCATATGACCAGGAACAAGTCTTTTCTGCACGATGCATCCATCCACAGAATGAGTCCCAAGGCTCTGCTGCAAAAGCCCCATTTTTATTAAGCTAAAACGTATCCAGGAATGTACATAAGGTTTCAGTCATATGCTCTCAGTTCAGGTAAACAAACCGCTGGCCAGGTGGCTTATCTCCTGAACCTCAAGCATACTCCGCCTCCCTCCTGCACAAGCTGGCTTCAAAGGCATTCCAACCTATTCTTGAGATGTGCCTTATCTCATATATTGTTCTTAAGATGTGCTTTATCTTATACATTGTTCTTGAGTGTGCCTTACATTCCAGCCTGTTCTTTGAGATATACCAGGAAAGTCACTTTTGGTCAAAGACAGGGGATTTTAAAAATGTATTATCAATTAAAGCAAGACTGAAAAGCAATTTTTAATATTTTCCATCACACCCTCCAAGCAGACCCTGCAGCACAAACTAGCTAGTCTACCATTTTTTTGTAAGAATCTTAGAAGGGCTTATTTTCTTACAGTTATCTGCTTTTTGGGTCAATATAATTGCTTACATCAACTCAGTCTGGATTTAAAAAAAAACTATAGTACAGAAAATCTTTTTATTGACCTTCATTTCTGTAATTAAAACACTAATCAGCAAAGGGAAACGGACCATTCTTGTACAGTTTGATTTTTCTTCTGCCTTTGAGTTGGTAGATCACAAGTTATTACTGATGAAATGGAATAATTTGGGGATTTTGGACTGGTATTGACCTGGTTTGAAGGTTTACTAGCTTATAGAGGCTTTTATGTGCAGACGGATTGATATTATGGGTGCAGTTCTGATATTAGGCAGGCAATGGCTGTGATATACTTTATGATACTATTTGAATTATGTATTTTTAATGATTTTATTGTTGTATGTTTTATTGCTTTGTGTGTTTTCTTATAAACCGCTTTGATTCAAGCGGTATAAAAATGTACAAAATAAATAAATATATACGGTTAAAATGGACAGAATCCTTTCAGATTCATGGGTAGTGACTTGTGGAGTCCCACAGGGCTTATCTTTATCTTCTCCACTTTTTAATATCCTAATGATATTGTTTACCATACCCGATATAGACATTCATTTTTTTTGCATAGTTTTTTGATTCCTATGTCTGTTTCATCTAGTACTATCAACTGTGAAGATGTATTTTAGTCAAGTAGAAACTGAAATTAAATAAGGACAAAATGAAACTCTTATGGCTGGGTACACTGGTGGTACACTTGTTCACACTTAGTTTTTGCTTGGTTTTTGATAAGATTTCATTTCCTTTATTATTAATACTGTGCCCATTTGCTCCTGCCCACATTGGAGGCTACTTCAAAATGGCTGTGGCAACCTCATGGTACTTCAATGTCATAGTAACATTTAGAAGTGGCTTCCAATATGGGCAGGAGAGAGTCAGCATCAACCACCAGGGATTCATCACGGTAGGCCTGGGAGGGGGGCAGGTGGCAGCAGTAGTAGGGGGGTCCCGGACCTACCCTGTTCTCTCATCAGGGGGTGGGTAGGAGGGGGGATTGGGCCAGTGGGGCAGTTGTAGCCGCTACCCAGTGGGTAACCTTCCCTGCATAAAGTTAGGACAGCTGAAAACAGGGCACAAACTTTGGAGGCTAATTTAGAAACATTAAGAGCTCAATATTTTCTGAATATCAGGCCCTTTGAAATTTGACATTATAGCATGAGTGATTAAGAAAATGTCATTAATCTGCACATCAATAAACCAGTTCTACATAGGAACCTACTGTTGAACTCAATGGAACTGATTGCAAGTTTTCCTCAACTGTCAATAGTTCTTTACTGTCAGCACAATACATCAGTGGAACACACTTTTTAAAGTTTCATTATGGACAATATTTTATCTTTTTACTCCAACATTTTTATATAGCACTTTACATAAATCAAAAATTACAGTGGAAGTCATACAGCAGATCTAACTGAAGAGTGCATTAACGTATACTCTGACCACTTGTGCTGGATTATAACACACTTCTTTGCTTTGCCATTCAGTGCAAAAGAGAGAGAGAGAGAGAGAGAGAGAGAGAGAGAGACTGCATTTCTTACCATGGTAACCACAATATCACTTGGGATTGTTATACTGTACAGAAGAACACCAGTATACCTTCCTGAAAAATCTGATAATGCACACTTAACTTTTATTCATTTCAAAAAGGGGTATTTTACACCCAGTTATAATAATCCGCAGAAAGCCTTTTACCTTTCTTTTTAGAATGAAACAGGTTTTAGGATAGAAGATGGTAAATGCGGCATATTTGGCTGAGAAGTGAATGATGAATGCATTTTGGAAGACTATACTGTGTATGAGGTGCCATTTTTCTTCTCCTCCTTCAGTTTGTTTCTACCGTGGGAATAGATTGATGGTTTCTAAAACTGTACTTTCCTGAATAAGGTTTAAGCCATCCATTTTCATTTGGGAGTATACAATTTCTGTTTCTAGAATGTAAGGTAGAAAGATTTCTACATCTCTGTCTTTGGTCATTCAAGATTCTGATCCCAAGGGATCTCAGAAGCTAACAGGGTCAGATCTGGTCAACAATGCAGAGGTTTCTTTTTTCCTTTTGGCAGGGGGTCATTAGAATCAGAAATCTTTTGATAAAGTCCCTCATGAGAGACTTCTGTGGAAATTAAAAAAACATAGGACAGGAGGCAATGTCCTTCTGTGGATTGGGAACTGGTTAAAAATAGAAAACAGAAGCTTTGTTATTGCCATTGCACAAAAGACACAAAGAAGATAAATCTGAGGTAGAGGAAGAGTTGGTTAGATTGATTTGAGAAGAATTTAGGCATAGTTTTAGCTGAGACCATGCATCTTCTAAATGGAGAGGGTTCCCATATAATAAATGTATTTTGGATAGATGTAACATGTTGCCATTTGAGAAAATTTGAGATACTGACCAAAATGGTCTGGGAAATGGTATTTATCTATAGTCAAAAAGAGAGATAGGGGGCAAGGATGAGCTAATTGTGTCTCAAAAGCCAACCATCTAGGGGGATCCAAGGTGTTGGTATTTTGATACCAGTAAATAGTTTGAGCCATATGGAAAGCTAAATGAAATGACTTAAAGTCAAGGAAATTAATACCACCTTCAAATTTAGATATTTTTAGTTTTTGGTACACAATACTTGCTGGTTTATCATGCCAAAGAAAATTTGAAATTCTACTATCAATTTTTTTTTGTATAAAGTAGCAGGGAAGGCAAAAGGAACCATACTGAAGATGTAGTTCAGCTTAGGGGCAAGTATCATTTTGACTGCCTCAGCTCTACCCCACCAGGACAAATATATTGAGGACAATTTATCTAGTATATCTGAAGTAATTTTAAGGAGGGAAGCAGAGTTAAGATGGATAGTTTTACATATGTAGCAATTTTGTATGTTTCTTTGTACGTTGTATTTATAATTAAACTAGTAAAAAAGGCCCGTTTCTGTGAGAAATGAAATGGGCGCTAGCAAGGTTTTGCTGTCCAGCGACCCTCCTCTCCCCCGGCCCCCCCTGCAGCCACCCATGGCCAGCATCCCTGCTGTCCCCCTACCCCCCTCCAGCCACCCTGCTCTCCCCCTGCACCCCCTGCAGCCACCCATGTCATGTGACCGTCCTCTCCTCCTGCCCCCTTGCAGCCACCCATGTCCTGCAACCCTCCTATCCCCCTGCTCCCTTGCAGGCACCTATGTGTAGCATGGAGGCTCCTGTCCTCCTGCCCCGTTGCAGCCACCCATGCCAGCAACCCTGGTCTTGCCCTGCCCCCCCCCTGCAGACACCCATGTCTAGCGACCCTGCTGTCTCACAAAAACAAAACCCTTTTGTCTTTTACCTGTTAAGGCGCAGTTTATCCAGTAGAAACAGCTTTAGACGTGTTTCAGATGGAAGAAGAGAAAAAAAAACAACAATGTGGATTAGCAGCTCCTAGGTGTGCTTGGTTTTGAGTGTATAGGAATGACGGCTGTGTTGGGGAGTGGAAACACAGATTAGCCAATGGGCTTCCTTGCTTACATTGTAGTTGATTGGGTCACTTCCACTCGTGTGTAGTAATCGTCCTGCTGCATGGCCAGAGTCGGAGAGGAGAGGGGGTGCGGCGGAACGGTGAGCAAGCGGCTGCGGGAGGGTGGGTAAGGGGGACTGTGTGTGGGGGGACGGGGTGCAGCAGCGATTTTGTTTGTTTTTTGAGTGTATGTGAATGACGGCTGCGTTGTGGAGAGGAAACAGAGATTAACCAATGGGCTTCCTTGATTAGTTGAGTGTCAGTGCGCCGCCCTCGATGTCGTCACGTTTGACGTGAGGGTGGGGCAGACACTCAAGGGCAAACCAGATAGCTATGCCACTTCAAGTTTCCGGCTTGAGGCTTCATTAGAACGTTGGACGTGCGTTTTATATATAGAGATGATTGTACTTGACTTTTTTCTTGTATTCATTGTAATGATTATATACAATCTCAATAAACAGAAAACAGAGATTAGGGTTAAATGGTCAATTCTTTAAATGGAAGAAGGTGAATAGTGGAGAACCACAGGGATCTGTGCTGGAACCAGTGTTTTTAAAAATATTTATAAATGATTTGGAAATGGGAATGATGAGTGAGAAGATCAAATTTGCTGATGACACAAAATTATTTAAAATTGTTAATTTGCATGTAGAAAGTGAGAATTTGCAGTAGAAGACAGGGCATTCAAATGGCAGATGTACATAGGGAAAAATAACCCAATTTATAACTACATAATGCTAAATTAGGAGTCATAATCCAGGAAAAAGATCTAGCTTGTACATGGATGTTGAAGAGGGTTTGTTAAAGTGGTTTAAACAGACCCGCGCTGCACAACTTCCTGTAAGTGGGCCAATGCTTACAGAGATTTCTGAACATTGTAAGGTCTCCACCACCGGGAGCTCTTGGAAAAGTCTTCTGCACCGGGAGACTCTTGAGTTCCTTGGCCCTTTAGCTGAGCTGTGTGCTGTATTCCACTGCTGAAGAGCACATGGCAATCCACAAGGTCAGATCATTATACTTTATTGTAATCCCTTTCTGTCAACTACTCCTCCAAAGGTAGTTCCCACCACTGCATTTCTCAAGTAGCATAGCAGTTCAACAGCATAGTATTAAAAAAAAAAAAAACCTCCCATAAGGTTCCAAAATCCCAGCACTTCATATAAAGCAGTTATGCAAAGCAATTCTTCAAACAAAGTAGCTCAAAAAGGGTTCAAACTCCCAGTAGTTCATGCATAACAGGTATGCAAAGTAATTCTCCAAACACGGTAGGTCCAGAAAGGGTTCAAACCCTCCCCGGCAGTTCATGTCAGCAGTTAGGCAAAACAATTCCCTAAACACAGCAGTTCAGCAAGGGTTCAAACTCCCAGCAGTTCATGTATAGCAGTGATGCAAAGTAATTCTCCAACGCGGTAGATCAAAAAAGGTTCAAATTCCTCAGCAGTTCATGTAAGCAGTTATGCAAAACAATTCCCCAAAGACAGCAGTTCAGAAAGGGTTCAAACTCCCAACAGTTCCTATAAAGCAGTTATGCCCAAAACCACCACTCCTCCTCTCTCCCTTTCAAAAGAAATCAACCTAGGGAGCATGGCAAGGGTCCCTCCCCAACCAGGCCAGCATTATACCCTGACCACCACCCGCATGACCCTTCCATGGTAAACCTGTTCTCTCAGCTCCCCTTGTGGGATAGCCACCTTGTTCCTTCTTCTACCAGGCTCTTCTCCCGAGCAGCCCTCTCCTGTTTCACCTGCTTTCCTTCCAGTTTAGTCAGAGCAGCAATCTCCATCAGCTTCTCTTGCTCTAGTTCCTCCGCTTTTTCTTCCCAGTGACAGTCCATAGGCTCCTCCCCACACCCATTGCTCAGCTGCTCTCCATTTGCTTGATTGGGCAGGTTCAGAACTTTTTCCCTCATCCTGGCTCTCTGGGACAGGTTTTCCCAACTCCCTTCTCTTGCCCTTCTCCTGACCTCCTCTGGGGGCTGTTGGGGATTGAAGGTCCCCGTTTCTACCATGGGACCTACTCAGGGGCTGCTGGGAATTGTAGTCTTTTCCTTTTATCCAATCCCCCAGGGGAAAAGACTCCT
Source organism: Microcaecilia unicolor (assembly GCF_901765095.1). Taxonomy (NCBI): domain Eukaryota; kingdom Metazoa; phylum Chordata; class Amphibia; order Gymnophiona; family Siphonopidae; genus Microcaecilia; species Microcaecilia unicolor. The sequence goes on along the minus strand of NC_044035.1, from coordinate 309,411,963 downwards.
TCCTTTCTCTACCCAGTCTCCCTGCCTCTCGAGCCTTCTCATTCCTCCATGTGCCTTTATTCTTCCTCTCACCCTCATATTCCTCACAACATCTGGCTAAAGAGATGGGGTTACCTGAATGGAAATGTTCCTATGGATTCTTTAAAAGCTTTAAAAAGCTCCATAACATCATGTTTAAGGTTGCTGCTGGTGAGTGTGGTACTGTTGAGCAGGAAGCAGTGAGCAACTGGCTGTTTCAAAAACACTAAAAGCCTTCTAGTGACCTACAAGGCAAACAAATGCGCATGGATGACTGGAGAACTGTTTGAAGATTGGGTGGTTTTATTTGACACATTTGACAAAATTATGAAACAAAGGAAGTGTAAGGTCCTGTTATTTGTGGACAAGCCCAGCGCACACCAAAATTAGTAACCTGACTGCAACAAACACAATCAGTGTGATTCAACCTTGTGACCAGAGTATCATCTATGCTTTCAAGCAACAATAAAGAAAGTGAATTGTGTGGTACATTCTGCATGCAATGGAACAGAAAAGATCAGCCGACATTGATGTCAAAATTGCCATTGACTTCATGCACGCTGCATGGAATTCAGTTAGCCAGGCGACGATCATCAACTGTTTTCATGAGGTACATTTTGATTCATCATATGCAATGAAATGCTAGTGACACAATCAACATTGATCAGCCTTTACCTATGCTGAGCGACAAGGAGTGGTCTGTAATTTTGGACAGTTCAGTGACCTTTGAACAATTTGTAACTGTTGCTGATGACCTGATTTCAACTGAAACACAGTCATAAGTACATAAATATTGCCATACTGAGACAGACCAAAGGTCCATCAAACCCAGCATCCTGTTTCCAACAATAGCCAATCCAGGTCACCAGTACCTGGCAAGATCCCAAAACACTACAAAACATTTTATGCTGCTTATCCTAGAAATAAGCAGTGGATTTTCCCCAAGTCCATTTTAATAATGGTTTATGGACTTTTCCTTTAGGAAGCCATTCAAACCTTTTTAAAACCCCGCTAAGCTAACTGCTTTTACTACATTCTCTAGCAATAAATTCCAAAGTTTAATTACATGTTTAATGAAGGAAAATTTTCTCGTTTGTTTTAAATTTACTACTTTGTAGCTTTATTGCGTGCCCCCTAGTCCTAGTATTTTTGGAAAGTGTAAACAAGCAATTCACGTCTACTCGTTCCACTTCACTCATTATTTTATAGACCTTTTCATGTCTCCCCACAGCCATCTTTTCATCAAGGTGAAGAGCCGAAGCCTCTTTAGCCTTTCCTCATAGGGAAGTCGTCTCATCCCCTTTATCATTTTCGTTGCCCTTCTCTGTACCTTTTCTAATTTCACAATATCTTTTTTGAGATGGGGTGACCAGAATTGAACACAATATTCAAGGTGTGATACAAAGACATTTTAACGTCCTCATTTCTGTTTTCCATTCCTTTCCTAATAATACCTAAATTCTATTTGCTTTCTTAGTCACCGCCGCACACTAAGCAGAGGGTTTCAACGTATCATCAACGATGATGCCTAGATCTCTTTCCTGGTCGGTGACTCCTAATGTGGAACCTTGCATTACGTAGCTATAATTTGGCTTCCTCTTTCCGACATGCATCACTTTGCACTTGCTCACATTGAATGTCATCTGCCATTTAGATGCCCAGTCTCCCAGTCTCGTAAGGTCCTCTTGTAATTTTTCACAATCCTCTCGTGATTTAACAATTTTGAATAACTTTGTGTCATCATGCAAGGCTTGTACTTGTTTTTTCATCTGGGGTACTGGCACCAGTACCCCAGATGAAAAAACAAGTACAAGCCTTCTTTGGGCTTGTTAGTTATTACTACAGGTTTATTGCAGGGTTTGCTCAGAAAGAAGAACCGCTAACCCACCTCCTGCAGAAGAAGACTCCAGAAAAGATACACTGGACTGAAGAGCTGGATGTTGCCTTCCAAACCCTGAAGAGGGATATTTGCTCAGAGCCGGTGCTGGTCAGCTCAGACTTCAACCAGCCCTTCATCATACAGACCAATGCATTAGAGGTTGGACTCTGGGGAAGACCACCCAGTGGCATACATTAGCTGGAAGCTGTTCCCGAGAGAGAAAAACGATGCGGTAGTTGAGAAGGAAGTTTGAGCTGTCAAGTGGACCCTTGAAACTTTTCAATATTATTTGTTGGGGCGACACTTCCTGCTGGTCATCAACCAACATCCCCTGCTTGACATAAAGACTCAAATGAACATATCATGTACTGGTTCCTTAACCCTCAGCCCTTTAGCTATCAGGTGGAATATTGGTGTAGACCTGTTCAATCATGACTAAGTGTCCATAAGGTGCCCTAAATGACCAAATGACTAGTGGAGGGATTAAGGCATAACCCCCTTTACTCCCTCAGTGGACACTGACACCCTCCCACTCCTCAAAGATGTGAAGGAAACAGTACATATCAGCCTCTATAACAGCTTCAGATGTTAGAGAAACATAGAAACATGATGGCAGATAAAGGCCATATGATCCATCCAGTCTGCCCATCCTCTGTAACCCCTAATGTTATGGCCAGTCCTAATAGAGCAGCAAACTGATCTCTGGAGTAGCCTAGTGATTAGTGCAGTGAATTGTAGAGAAGGGTACCCAGGTCCATATCCTACTCTAACTGGTACACTTGTGGTAGAATATGTGAGCCCTCCAAAATCCCACTACCGCAGGCATAGGTGACCCCCGCAGGCATAAGGGCTATTGTAGTGATGTATAGTTGGGTACAGTAAATTTTGGTGGATTTTGGAGGGATCACCATACAATATAAGGAGGTAGCAGTGAGATGTGTACCTGGGACCTTTTATGTGAAGTCCATTGCAGTGCTCCCTAGGATGCCCCACTGTTCTGCTGGGATATCTGTGTGGCCAGCCTACTAAGAATTCTGGTGTCCCCCCCCACCCCTTTATATCCCAATGGCTTGTTTTTGTGCATTTTTCCCTTGGATTTTTTTTTCTTTTTTGAAAGTGGTCCTATAAGATAGATGCACTGAGCACAAAATCATCTTTCGAAACAAACAGTTGAATGCTTTTCTGGTTTGAAAATGGTCATGTTGCAAAACATCCAACATCAAATTTAGACATCATATTGAAAATACCCCTCTATGTATCTCCCTAATACTGATTTTATAAGTTTAATATTTCTACTTGATATCTGAACATGGGACATATGTTTCAACATCTTTTAGTTATATTGATGTTGGTCCAATGAAGAGTGTCACATCATACTAGGATTCCATATTTTTATTTCTGACTGAACAATCCTGAGTAAATTAACTATGGCAAGAAGGCCCAGCTTCTACTTGAATTATCACTCCACTGTGTGACGAGATGAACTGCCGGTCCACCGTATGCATCATCATGCACCATTCAATTGAATTCTTATACTCTGGGTAAAATGAGCAGTTGTGAACTTCAGGCACTGAAGCACCAGGAAATTAAATATGCAGATCTATATGACTCATTGCTCCGATTATTATGTGGTTCTCACACACACACTAATAAAAAAAGAGCTTTTTAAGGCAAATAAATTAGTAGGGTAGGTTGTCATTGCCATTCATTCATGCTATTTATATCCAGAAAGCAACACATATTTAATAAACATATACTAAGGTGCCCTTGCAAAAGGATTTCACTAATAAAACATATGCAGGATCTACCACGGTTGCTAAGTATTCTCTTTGTATATAAAGGTGGCAGTTGTACTTTATAAATGACTTTAATTTACAGTATATCACATGGCTATGAATTTCTTGCCTCTAAATCCCCATGCAATAATTTGTACCCTTTCCCTTGATAGCTTTGACTGTCTTTAACCTTTTTTATAAAATAGCTTTTTGGTAACACAGCCTGACAGTTTCTTTCTTTGTTTGCCAGTAAAGCTGTGAATACCTGTATTTTCATGCAGCTTTGTTCTCTGCTAGCATTTTAACTTTTACAGTTTTGTTAATACCAATACTTTAATGATGGAGGGAATCTCATGAGAAGGAACTTGTCCTGTTGAGACTAATATTCATAAAAATGCAAAATCAGAGTGCTCAGTTTGATTCATTATGGCCTTCAAAAATATATTAAAGATTTCCTTGTTTTACAGATGTTCATTTTAGTATTATATCAACAAAGCTCCAATTGAAACCTAAATATTAGGCTTCATGTGGGCTGTATTATGTATTCCATATAGCTGAAAACTCCAAATGAGTTACTATATTCTGAGGTGGCTATTTAACCAGAATATATATAGATAGTCTTAACACACATAAACATATGGTCTTGCCCCATTTTGATTACTGCAATGCTTTATTCTTGGGCATACCTAACTATTCTTGCTCAAAATGTGGCAGCTTGTTGAATCACTCAAATTAGACATTATTCCAGTTGTGGAGTCTCTACATTGACTCCTTATCTATTGACACTTATAAACAATGATCTTCCTTAACTCTTGGAGCTGGAACCTGCTCGCCAGAGCACACCTTAGCCTCACGCAACCCCCTTCTCTCTTCTGCCCCTGAAACCGTAAACTCTTTATTCCAATACCCATGTTACCCCAGCAAGACAACCCACATATATGCCAATTAATCACAGTAGGCCACAGCTTAATTCATTTTTTAACATTGCAACATCTTTCAATAACATAACACCCCGAGCTACAGCTATCAAATGTGGAAATATCCCCCCCCCCCAAAAAAAACCAGCTGCTGCTTGCTTTGTCAGCAGAGCAGCAAATCTGTTTCCAGTCAATTGCCTCAAATCGCCTTCTTCCAGCTCCACCATGCCTGCAAGAGCCCTGATGGAGGTGTAGACCTCCACACCCTTTAACCGAGTCTCCTGACCCACCCTATTAATAACCTGGCTCATTCCCCATGAGTTATCATCCCTCTAATGGTGTGCTGGAGCAGGCTCTCACAGGCTCTCGAGAGCCGTTTGTTAAGTTTTTAAGAATTTTGGGAGCCGGTTCTCCATGGCTACTTTAACAAATGGATCCCAAAATGTGGGCTTAGGCCCCTCCTGAATTCTTTTTTACTTTGCTGGCAAGAGAGAACCCCCTGTTAACAATTTACCAGCACACCCCTGCCTGTATCTCAGGTTTTCTGCTGCTGCAACAACCCAAAGCTAACAGCCTGCAACAATTAGCAGGCTTACACAATGGAAACACTACAACATTAGCCAACCACCATAAAAGGTGGGTTGGAAGGAAAGCTGCCTCCAAGGAGCAGGAACACCCTGATCTTCTGAGTGGGCAAGCTTTTAAGGGCTACTGCATGACCCGCCTTACTTCTCTGCCCACCCTATCAACCAGCTGGCAGGTTCGCTGGCAAACTATTGTTATTCAAATGTGTCCAATTGCCAGAGCCCATAACCTGCTGACACCATCCTGCACTGGCCACTAGCCAACCAGGCAAGCCCTTGGTGAAGAGGTCCAACCCACAGTTAACCTCGGCCATTAAGACAAGCTCTTGGGCTTGTCTTTATATTTGGCAATACTGCTGGAATTTATTGCCCATCAAGAGTTTTATGTTTTGTTAACCAGTGTGTATTGGAAGTACATAAGTACATAAGTATTGCCATACTGGGACAGATCAAAGGTCCATCAAGCCCAGCATCCTGTTTCCAACAGTGGCCAATCCAGGTCACAAATACCTGGCAAGATCCCAAAAAAAGTACAAAACATTTTGTGCTGCTTATCCCAGAAATATTTTCCCCAAGTCCAATTTAATAATGGTCTATGGACTTTTCCTTTAGGAAGCCATCCAAACCTTTTTTAAACTCTGCTAAATTAACTGCCTTTACCACATTTTCTGGCAACAACTTCCAGAGTTGACTTACACGTTGAGTGAAGAACATTTTCCCTGATTCGTTTTAAATTTACTACTTTGTAGCTTCATCGCATGCCCCCTAGTCCTAGTATTTTTGGAAAGCGTAAACAGATGCTTCATGTCTACCTGTTCCACTCCACTCCTTATTTTATAAACCTCTATCGTATCTCCCCTCAGCCGTTTTTTCTCCAAGCTGAAGAGCCCCAGCCGCTTTAGCCTTTCCTCATAGGGAAGTCATCCCATCCCTTTTATCATTCTCATCGCCCTTCTCTGCACCTTTTCTAATTCTTCTATATCTTTTTTGTGATATGGCAACCAGAATTGAACACAATATTCGAGGTGCGGTCACACCATGGAGCAATACAAAGGCATTATAACATCCTCATTTTTGTTTTCCATTCCTTTCCTAATAATACTTAACATTCTACTTGCTTTCTTAGCCGCCGCAGCACACTGAGCACAAGGTTTCAACGTATCATCAACGATGACACCAAGATCCCTTTCTTGGTCAGTGACTCCTAACGTGGAACCTTGCATGACATAGCTATAATTCAGGTTCCTCTTTCCCACATGCATCACTTTGCACGTTACCATATTCATTTAGACAAATTGTGTTCCTCTGTTTCTATAGATGGCTGTACCCACACTTTGGAGTTCCTTATCCTTATCTTTACTAATTATTATTCAGCTAGAGAGACTCAGAAAACAGCATATTTGTTTAAGTCAGCCAATGAATAAGGTGGAGTAGTAGTCTAGTGGTTAGAATGGCAAAGCCAGAGGGACTAGGATTCAAACTTTTTTAAAACCCTGCTAAGTTAACTGCTTTTACTACATTCTCTGGCAAAGAATTCCAAGGTTTAATTACACATTGAGTGAAGAATTATTTTCTCTGATTGGTTTTAAATTTACTACTTAGTAGCTTCATTGTGTGCCCCCTAGTCCTAGTATTTTTGGAAAATGTAAACAAGCAATTCACGTCCACCCATTCCATGCCACTCATTATTTTATAGACCTCTGTCAAGTGTTCAGCGCTGCGTGTGTCTGGTAGCGCTATACAAATGCTATTAGTAGTAGTAGTAGTAGTATCATATCAGTCATCTCTTGTCCAAGCTGAAGAGCCGTAGCTGCTTTAGCCTTTCCTCATATAGAAGTTGTCCCACCCCCTTTATCATGTTTGTTTCCCTTCTCTGTATCTTTTCTAATTCCACTATCAGGCTTATTTTTGAAAGAGAAGGGAACCCATCTTTTGACACAAATCGGGAGATGGGCATCCTTCTCTCAGGGTCGCCCAAATCAGCATAATCGAAAGCCGATTTTGGGTGTCCCCAACTGCTTCCCGTCGCGGGGACAACCAAAGTTCCCGGGGGCATGTCGGAGGCGTAGCAAAGGCGGGACTGGGGCGTGCCTAACAGATGGGTGTCCTCAAGCGATAATGGAAAAAAGAAGGACGTCCCTGATGAACACTTCGCCGACTTTACTTGGTTCTTTTTTTTTTACAACCAAGCCACAAAAATGTGCCCCCAGTGGTCACTAACCCCCCTCCCACCCTGAAAAAAACAACTTTAAAAGCTTTTGTCTTTTTTTTTATAGTATGGGTGAAGGACGTCCTTCGCTATGCCTCCGTCAGTTGAGGACGTCCTTTGCTATGCCTCCATCCCTGCAACGGCAGTTGAGGATGTCCAAAATGTGGATGCTTCTGTGAGGATGTCCATGCCTTTGCTATGCCTCTGATACCCCCTTTATTTATTTGGATTTTGGATCACAAGTAGCAGCAGTGGGATCTGAACTGGCCACCTCTGGATTGCAAGACCAGTGCTCTAACCACTAGGCCACTCCTCCACTCCATTCCATGCCCTTGAAATTTGGCCATCCCTGTGTGTGTGTGGGGGGGGGCAGTATGCAGGTCCCAGGGGGGGGGGTATGTGTGTGTCAGTGGAGGCATAACAAAGGCGTCTACGTCCTTCTTTCAAACATTTTGGACGTCCTCAACTGCCCTCCCCCCACAGAGGGGTAGATTGGAAGGGTCTGGATTGAGATGGGGGGGGAAATGTAAGGAGGAGGTTGCCCTTGGCCTTTACACCTGCCCTTCCAGTAGGCACTCATTTGTGCCTCGGAGCAGGTGTAAATGACAGTGTGGATATACTACTTTTTTATTTATGTGAATTCCTCTTGTAAAATGAGAAATATACGTTGGTGTGTCTGGCCTACCACCAACCACCCCCTCTCCACACCTTAACTATTCTCTCTTGCTATTTAGGTGTAGTGAACTATCTCTCGTGTAAATAACCCCATTTCTAAAATGGCTTTTATACATGTATTCCAATCCACATGTGTAAAAGCTGCTATGTACATGTGGTGGTACTTCTAAAATAAGGGCCATAATTTATGTCTAAGCCACAATATTCAGTCCTAAAAGGATAATTTACATGTAAACAGCAGGTATAACTTGCCCCTTATTTGGTAGCTTGAACCCTGGCACTAATTTCACAAGAATGCTGCTTGGGGTTAAAAGCTCCATTTTGAATCTGGTGCTGCATGGAGGAGCCACTTGGGATCGCTCCTGCATCTACTAGGTCACCATAGACTCCAGTAAGAGTTAGAGGGTCGGATCGTAGGAGAGGAGGGGTCCTTGTTTTTCAGTGTGTGTGTATGGGGGGGGGGGGGGTGTTTACCAAGTAGATGTTGAATGTTGAAGGATGTCAAAACATGGTACTGCATGTTGCAGGGGGTAATGGGAGATGCTGTTCAATGTTGGGGGGTATTGGGGGTTGTGACCTCTTCTTTTGCACCTGCCCCTTCAAGCTGGCATTTATATAGGGCAGGTATTAAAGCTGACATTTACAGTTTTTATATCTACATGCATTCCTCATCTAAATACACATCAATATCTTAAGCCCACCCAAACCACTACCCATCCAAAAAATCTATGCATGGTGTGGATCACCACGTGTAAACAGTGGCTTTCTACAACCACTTTTTGCACATATAGTTGATCTACATGCTTAACAGCCACTATTTATACATGGAAATGCTTTTATAATAGGGCCTGATCTTTGTGAGTTAATCCCTCAATGTAATTTACCTTAGGCTACAGCAGAAAAAGGTGGGAGCTAAATTCAAAATCCCTTCCTCTATTCCCCCCTCTCTATTCTTTCGAGCTCTGCAATGCCATGACACCATAGGTTATTACAGATGTGACTAAGAAAATCAGAACCCAGTTTCATTCATACATCTTCTAATTATCAAATATAACCTAAGGACATGGAACAAATGAAATAAAATTTAATATAATACTGTATATTGGAAATTGTAGCAATCTGAACATAGCAATACACAATTGGTCGAACAATACTTGGCTACATTAAAGGACAATACTTTTCTGAACAGTGCTTGACAGCAGGATATAAAGGTGGCTTATACTAAATATTTAAAGTACAAACACATAATTAAGAGGGGATCTTGCATGTTCATCTACCAAAGATCAAGATAAAGACTCCTAGATATGAAGAGATATCTTACAATAAATCACTCTGTAGTTAGCAGCGGGGATGTATCCTTGGTAGTACAGACTAGATGAGCTGGTTGGTCATTTTCTGCTGGCATCTACTAGGTCACTGTGCTAGTATGCTATACATATTAATACAAAAGCCTATGCATTCACATGGTGAAATAACTCAAATGTACAGCAAGTTATTTTTCTTGCAAAATAGATTTGGAAGATTAGTTCTAGGTAAAAACTCTTTCATCAGCTGCCACTAGTGTCTCATTGGGCATTTTAACTGATCCAGATGTTTTCATAAAATGTATGCTACTCCCTTCTGCCTTAGCCAACAGAATCTACAGTACATCCAGGTGAAATATTGTACTGGGGTGGGGATCACATGCCTACTAAAAGTTGTTCTGGTCTCTAATTTAGGGCTAACAGCTGCAACAGACACGTAAATTCCATATTTTCCACCACCAGCAGGGGTTGTTCATCCAAGATCATCATTTCTTCAGTGCACCATCTCAGTACCTTTTGATGCTACCTATTTCATGCCCTAGGATAATGATGCATAGCACTACCTCATCCCTCTCATAATTGCTCGCAAGTGCTCCGAGCATAGACAGCTCGTTGACGCTGCACTTCTCATTTATCCACAAAAGTCTTTTTCAAGACCAGATTCTCTTATCCACTGTTGACCTATATCCATCTATCTGATGTTTTTCCACACACTATAGGAAGACTCCTGAAGCAGGCTAACTGCCGAAACACAGTGCTGTGTTGAGTCTTTACAAATAAACATTTACCATCTCTAGAAGTCTCCTTGTTTATTCCTGGCCAGCCTGGTCTATTTCCCACTTCCTTTTGCTGTCTGTCTGATCACCGTGAGATCTCAGTGTTCCTCTGCCTAGACAGACTTTTGCTGCTATTCAGTGCTGGGACCTGGCATTGAATATCTGGGGATAGTTCTTCCTGAAGCTGGAAACTGATACAGAGCACTGCAGTCAGGCTGATTTTTTGGCTTAGTAGCTTCAGTAGTGTATCTTGTCATATTATTAATGTACACTGGCAGCAAATTTTATTCAAAACATCTTGTCTGCTTTCTCAAATATTGAATGGGTGCACTTCTGAATTGCTGGTCAAAATTGTTTCAGTGTAACTGCCTAAGTTTTCCTCTCGCTCCTTCAATCAATTGACACTTCGTCCTCCTTTTTCCCAAAATATTCATTTTACTAAAATAACTAATTCCATATTTTTGATCTTAGGGATATCATTCTGAATTATTTTTTTGGAAAAGTGTTAAAACTTTTCAGTTTAATTAGATAGGAGTAGTAATTTGTTTTGCACATTAGCATAGGATAATTACTATTTTGAGATGGAATTGTGTCATGTAATTATCTTTTTTTTAATGATTGTATTATTCTGTATTGCTTGCTGTACACTGCATTGAACCTTACCAGGGAATCTAGACGTTAACAAGAGTTACATTGACATTGGCCTTTTATAAAATTCTGACCCAAGTAAAATTATGTATGTTGACATGATGGCATATACTTTGCTGGTAAACATGTATGGGGTGGAGTTTGGGTAAAGCACTGCCGAAGTTTGCAAGTAAATGTTTAGATTTTCAAAAATACACTAATATACATTCATTATTAATTTAAGCATGGACAGTTACATTTACTCTCGAGCAGGTGCATGTTTGCAATGTAGGAGTGATTTTTGCCCCAGACATGAGACACGAGATGTGAGACTATTAGTTTATTTGTGTTAATCATTTTTGGGTTAGTGGAGATTTTTTCTAGTATTTTTTGTTTGTAAAATTAGTGCCTAAGAGGAGGAGGAGGAGGGGGGAGGGAGGGAGAGGGGGGGGGGGGAGAGAGAGAGAGACCACAGTGCGTAGTAAAAACAAATTAATCTCTATCAGACAGTAAACCTTTCTTGAAGACAAATGCTAGAAAAGTCTGATAAGGACTGTTTCTGCGCATTCAGTAGCTTTGTTGATTTACTGTTTCAATCTAAAGCAGCGTTTTTCAGTGCAAGACCTATGGGACAGTGGTGACTTCCAGGCAGCCTCGCTGTCATTCTGCTTTTTTTTTTTGTCACTGGATTAGGTCATAGGCCTTGCATTAGGGAGTAGCAGTGGAGGCTCAGGAAGTCTTGCTCCTCCCCCTGCACTGGTCTGGTATCTGACCCTCCCTCCCAATCTATCCCAGCTTCCTCCATTCCACAGTCCTCCAAACTTGCTATCTTCACCAGTGGTAATTAAACTAGGCTGCTTTCAAGGGTCTTCCCTCTGTCACAACTTCCTGTTGCCTTGAGGGTGGGATGTAGCATAGGTAAGGCTTCAGGACAGTTGGAGGCATCTTGTTGAAAACAGCATGTTTGGAGGACTGTGGGTTATGATGGAGAGAAAAGTAGGTAGGGAGAAATGCTGGACCTTAAAAGGGGAGGGAACAGAGGGGACAGAGAGAGAGAGAGAAAGAGAGAGATAGCGATAGAAAGAGATCAGACACGATGGGAGGGAGGGAGAGGGGAAAAGAAGATAGACCCTGGACCCATGAAGGGATAGGAGGGAATGAGAGAGGCCAGGCCCTGGGGGGAGGGGTTAGGGGAGTGAGAGGAAGAGGTCCTGACCTGGGCCCAAGTTAGAGGAAGTAGACGTTGGACACAGGGAGGGACAGAAACGCAGCAGAGAGATACTGGATAAGGAGGGAACATAGAATCAGGGACATAGTAGGGTAATGCTGGAAAAGGGAGGGATAGGGAGACAGAGGTGCAATGCTGAACATGGATGGAGGAGAAGGGAAGGCAAGACAGAGGGGGGAATATTTCAGATGGATGGAAGGGAAGAGAAAAAAGGGGGAAATGATGCACATGGGTGGAAGGGAAGGGATGAAAAGCAAGGGAGGCGATGCTGCCCATGGATGGAAAAGAAGAGAGGGATAAAATGCTTCAAATTGATGGAAGGGAAGAAAAAAGAGAGGGAGAGATGGTACAATGGATGGATGAGTGGGGAAAAGAAGAAAGATGGAGGACATGGATGGAGGGAGTGGAAGGGAAGAGAAAGAGAGAGAGAGAGATAGGAAATGCAGCACATGGATGAAAGAGGAGAAGGAGAAAATGCTGCACATAAATTGAAGGGAAGAGGAAATTCTGCAAATGAACAGAAGGGAAGATAAAAGAGAGGAGGAGATGCTGCACATGGATGGAAGGAGTGGAAGGGAAGAGAGGTAATGCCACACATGGATGGAAGGGAGGGAAAGGGAAGGGAGGAGAGAAGGAGGGTGCTGCACATGGATGGAGGGGAAGGGAAGGGAAGGGAAGGGATGGAAAACTAGATGGATTTGAGGAAAATGAAAAATGAAAGAAAGCTGAACATGAAACATCAGTGCCAAAGATGGATGTGGGGCAGGAATTGAAGAAGAAGAAAGAAGGAGAGAAAAGAAATAGGAAATGGAAACAGGATTATAGACAAAGGAAAGCAGAACCAGAGACTGGGAACAAGATGATTAGAAAAATAAAATCACCACATAACAAAGGTAGGAAATAGAATTTATCTTCTGTTTAGTGACTGAAATATGCCAGTTTTGAAAATTTACATCAGCCTTATTATATTTTGTAATGCATTTCTGTTTCTATGGTGTTGCATAGCATGTAGAGTCTTGCATTTCAGGGTTTCAGTTTAATTTTTGTCTATATTAGTGCTTTTAGTTTGTGGTCACTTATGTTGTATTTGAAGACAGGGTACCTGTGACTGCATGTGTGATTGAGGTCAGGTATTCTAGTGGGGAGGAAAGACAGTGTCATGGCCCAATGTAGGAAGATATATATCTGCTCTTTTTCAGCCCTTTTGAATCCAAAGTGGCCCTGATTTAAAAAATTGCAAAGACATTGGGGATATCATTCAGAATTATTTATTATTTTGCAAAAATGTTAAAACTTTTTAGTTTAATTAGATATGAGTAGTAATTTGTTTTGCATATTAGTATAGGATAATTACTATTTTGAGATGGAATTGTATCATGTAATTGTATATATATATATATATATATATATATATATATATATATATATATATATATATATATATATATATATATATATATATATTGTAAGGAGTATGGTAAGGAGTCTGGAGAAAGGAAGGGGATGGGGAGGAACCCCAGCTACCAAAAAGGGAAAGAAGGCCCGGTGGGGGTTCCGATCCTGCCCAAAAGGGACATAAGAGTAGAACACTACAAGTCCCAGAAAGCCCCAGGAGAGCACCTGGTAAGGGGGAGAAATAGGGTGCACCTCCCAGAGGCTCCAAAAGGGGGCCAACCAAAAAGGGAGAAAGCTGAAGCCCTACCCTGGTGGAAAAGGTGGTGGTGGAAAAAAGGGGCGGAGAAAGAACAACCCCAGAACCCGGTTAATGAGGGAAAAGGGAATCAGCTGGAGGAGGGGAGAGGAGAGGAGAAAATGGACTGGGCTCCAGAGGAGAGGGGAGGAGAGGAGCCAGAGGCAATGGAACAAGGAGAGCCAGAGGAGGTCCCTGAGGAACCGATGGAGCTGTTGGCTCTGACTCAGTCAGAGCAGGAGGTATAAGGGGCTGTCCGGGTCAAGCGGGAGGAGGTCAGGAGAAAAGGCTGACCAAGAGGGTGGGACCCGGAGGCTTTGAGCCCGCGCAAAGCCTTGCTACTATTTGAGACTGTGTTTGAAAAGCCAGGCTACATTTAGGGCTGTGTTTGGAAAAGCTCTGCTGCAAGTGGAACTGTGTTTAAAAGCCTTGCTACTTGGTGAGACTGTGTTTGAAAAGCCAGGCTACATTTAGGGCGGTGTTTGGAAAAGCCCTGCTGCAAGTGGAACTGTGTTTAAAAGCCTTGCTACTTTGTGAGACTGTGTTTGAAAAGCCAGGCTACATAAAGCCTTGCTACTATTTGAGACTGTGTTTGAAAAGCCAGGCTACATTTAGGGGCTGTGTTTGGAAAAGCCCTGCTGCAAGTGGAACTGTGTTTAAAAGCCTTGCTACTTTGTGAGACTGTGTTTGAAAAGCCAGGCTACATTTAGGGCTGTGTTTGGAAAAGCCCTGCTGCAAGTGGAACTGTGTTTAAAAGCCTTGCTACTTTGTGAGACTGTGTTTGAAAAGCCAGGCTACATTTAGGGCGGTGTTTGGAAAAGCCCTGCTGCAAGTGGAACTGTGTTTAAAAGCCTTACTACTTTGTGAGACTGTGTTTGAAAAGCCAGGCTACATTTAGGGCTGTGTTTGGAAAAGCCCTGCTGCAAGTGGAACTGTGTTTAAAAGCCTTGCTACTTTGTGAGACTGTGTTTGAAAAGCCAGGCTACATTTAGGGCTGGTTTGGAAAAGCCCTGCTGCAAGTGGAACTGTGTTTAAAAGCCTTGCTACTTTGTGAGACGGTGTTTGAAAAGCCAGGCTACATTTAGGGCGGTGTTTGGAAAAGCCCTGCTGCAAGTGGAACTGTGTTTATAAGCCTTGCTACTTGGTGGGACTGTGTTTGAAAAGCCAGGCTACATTTAGGGCTGAGTTTGGAAAAGCCCTGCTGCAATTGGAACGGAGGGTAAAAGCCTTGCTGTAAATTGAAAGGTGCTGGAAACAGCCTGTCTCCCCAGGGAGCCAGGGTTTTGAGTTGAAAGACCCCTAAGGAATTGGGACAACCGAGAAACAAGGATCTGAGCTGAGGGCCAGCTGGATCGTTTCTACAATATATATATATATATATATATATATATATATATATATATATATATATATATATATATATATATATATATATAGTTGTATTATTCTGCATTGCTTGCTGTACAATGCATTGAACCTTACCAGGGAATCTAGAAGTTAACAAGAGTTACATTGACATTGGCCTTTTTAAAATTCTGATGCAAGTAATTGTTGACATGATGGCATGTACTTTGCTGGTAGACATGTATGGGGGGTGGAGTTTCCCTTTGGTCTAAACCAGCAAACCTGCAAGCTAAGCTTAGAATTCAAAGCTTACAGCTTCTAGTAGACTACCACACACACTAAGTAGCAGCACACATTAGGTGCACTGATACTATGACAGAAAGACAGTACCCTTTCTATGAATTTCTTTTTTTAGTTTTTTTAACTTTGTCATTAAATTCTGAGAAAAAAGGAGCTTTTCAGCCTGTGTCTTTGCTCTCTGGAAGCTCTTGCACAAGTGACTACTGAAATGGGGTAACTGTAGTAGCATCCATTTTAGTTTCACTTTGAGATGTGCTGGGATTGACTGGTTGCAAACCTGCTTGCAAGAGGTTCTGCTCATTTTCCCACTGACCACTGGCTCTAGCTGTATACATTGAAAAGTACAACCTCAATCAATAATACACTTCGCTATTAATGTGTCTCAGAATATCAATAATTCAAAAGACAATAAATGAAAACAATGTCTATGTAACATGGTGTATAGAAGGAAAAACCTCAGAAGGTTGAACGACACTTTACATATTACTCATAAAACACTTTCAATCACAGGCAAAAAAAAAACCCCAAAACAAAACAAACAAACAAACAAAACAAACCTTCTATATCATATCACCCATTGACATCTATATTTCATTTTGTTTAATGAAGTTAAACAGCCCTTTTGTTGCATTTTTCATTCCATTTTCAAATGAATGTATGTCCCTATTTAAAACTACACACTGAAGTAGCATCAAAATAAGTAATTTGCTTATTGCCCTCTTAGGGACAAGAAACTATTAATGCACAGTTCCTCAAATTCTATGAATGGTGCAAAACTTAAGCACACAATTGGCCTTGCAGTAACTGAATAGGACCAGTTACATGCATAACCTAATTAACTAATTGGCATTAGTTTGGAAGATAATGGGTGATAACTACCAATAATTGGTGTTCTCAAGCATTAATTAGTGTTAGTTTGCAGTTGTGAGCGTTAAAGGCTAGATTCTATATATGGCGCCCGAAAAATTCATGTGAAATAAACATTCGCCTAAGTGTATTCTATAAGCGGTGCCTAGATTTAGTTGTGGTATATAGAATATGCTTAGTTATATCCCAGCACCTAGAACTACGCACATCCATTTACACCAAGGGAAATGTGGCATGAATACTGGTGTGTAGATTTAGGTACAGAAGGGCATATTCTATAACAGTGCATGTACATTTTGGAACGCCCATTTCCCCGTTCATAACCATGCCCCTTTTTGGCTCCATGCATTAGAATTTAGGTGCTGTGTGTTACAGAATCAGCTTAGTGAGTTGTGTGTGTAAATTCTAATTATTGCCAATTAGTGCTCATTATTGCTTGTTAAGTGCTGTTAAAAATGCTGATTGACTTGTTAAGCCAATTAAGTTATGCATGTTTTAATAGAATATGCTTTGATTTTGGCGTGGAACACTAGGCATAATATATAGAATCCTGGGGTAAATGACTTCTGCCCCTGTTCTATAACCTTCTCTCACATGCTAAAGCAAAGAGAGTGTTAATGTGGAAGGGACTTGGGCGTGTAGGGGGTGTTCCAACTATTCTTGCAAACACTTTATAGCAGTGGTTCCCAAAGCACCTGGTGCGCCACAGCAAACTATCCGGGGTGCAGTAGCAAATCCTGACCTCCCTCCCGCCAACATCCGAAATGCTTCTGCAGACAGCAGCAGCAGCAAAACAACAACAAAAAAGCAAGTGCAAGGCTGCAGCAGCCTTCAAGAATGTGCTGTCAGTTCTGCCAGTCCTCTGCCCCCGGAACTGGAAGTTGATGTCAGCGAGGGCAGAAGACCAGCAGAGCCAACAGTGCATGCCTGAAGGCTGCTGCAGCCCCACGTTTGCTTTATTTTTATCGTGGCCACTGGGGCACAGAGCAGACGGCCTTCGGGACTCGCTTTTCCTGCCAAGGAGGATGGATGAAAACAGGAGACGGGATGAAGTGAAAATGTTGAAGCCAATAGGTCAGTCACTGTTTCCCCTTCCCATTCAAAACAAAGCTAGCAAACCATCCTATGAGCTGCTGCATCCACGTTGTCATTGTTTATTGCTGGTAGCATTTTTATTTAATCTCACTTGTATTTTCAAACATGCCAGCTTGTGTAGCATACAGATGTACACAGAGGAAGTATAAGAACGGAATAACTTTTCATAGGTAATTTGTTATAAATCATAATCAGTGTGTCATTTGGAGGAGCTGGTTATAGGAACACCCTAGCACTGTTATATTTATGCAGAGAAAAAGATGGAGACCTGTGTGGTCGGGGGGGGGGGGGGGGGGGGGGGGAGGGCAGAGATCGGTGTGGCCAGGGGAGGAGTTTCTCATAAAATTGCTCGAACATGAAGGGTGCTGTGAAACAAAAAAGTTTAAGAACCACTGCTTTATAGAATAGTTGCATTTACGTACCCACCTGCCATATTTAGGTGCCACCATTTATGTCAACCATAGACATGGTATAAATGGTTGCACTTAAACTTTGGAGCATAACTATGGACTTCCACTTGTATTCTAGATTTGAATTTGGGCTACATTCTATACATGGCGCCTAAAAAATCAACACTGAAAAAAGTGTTATTCTATAAGCCTCACTTAAAGTTAGATGTGGTTTATAAAATAGTGCTTATGCCTGTGAACTGCGCTTAACTTTAGGCTTTGCCATTTGCTATATGGTTCTTTTAGTCCGCTGAATTCCATTTAGACTTTAAGCGGTTTGACGTTAAAAAGAAATCCTGCATGCCAGGAGAATTACATAACGATTCCTTAATTATTAACAATGAATTCATATATGAAAAAAGATAGGTTTTTAAAAACTTCCAAAATATATCAAGAATTCCAAACTTTGACTCCTTGATACAAAAAAAGAGGATTCTAAATATGTCTTTTTCTGGATCCTCTTAGCCAATGGATAATTGAGTTTTAAAAATCTTTCCCTCCGAGCTGTTAATAAGGACAGAGAGAATAGGAGATAGAAAACCAATCTTTTAGAACTCTCCCCATAGAACGGTGTATGTATTAAACAGGCTAGTTTAAATCATATCCTGAAACACAGTGCAAATGTATGTATTCTACAACAATACAGTGCAATCCGCTTAAGTGCAAGGGTCTGGGACCAAAGACATATATGCAGTTAACCAGAGTGTGCACTTAACCGTTGTGACCCAAAGAAGCTTCACATCTGATAAACATATGTACAGTACTGTTTATTATACGTACAGTATATAGTCTTCGTTAACTGACGTTATACAGTCTCCGTTAACTGACGTTAGGCATACTTGAAGTAATCAGTCATAGTCCTCTGTACACTATTGTGTCTGTGAGTTCCATAGACTACGTCTGCCAGACGGTAAAAACTGTCATAGCACTGACTAACGCCGGCGATCTCTAAGGGCTGCCCAAATGTTGAGATTTGGCCGGCCCCGACCGTATTATCGAAACGAAAGATGGCCGGCCATCTTGTTTTGATAATATGGTCGGGTACGCCGCTCAATAGGGCCGTCATTAGAGATGGCCGCCCTTATAGATGGGCGCCCCCGTTCGATTATGCCCCTCCACATCATGCAATATAACCGACTAGCCACGAATATTCAGTGCTTTGTCAGCTAAGTTTAGCGGCCATATCGAACCACCTAAATAGCAGTCCTATTTTTGGCCGCTATAAACTTAACCAGCCAGTGCTGAATATTAACTTGGCCGGTTAAGTTTAAGCCAGTCAACACCCCCCCCCCCCCCCCCCCCCGAATATTGAAGGTTGGACACCAGAAATGGCCCTGTCGGGATTTTGTTTTAGCATCCATCTTCCTTCATTGTCTCTGTTTCAATTTCTTCCATTCTGAAGTTCTATATGAATTCACTTCACTTCTCATAATAAGCATACTTGGCTCCATCCCTACGAATGTGTTTCAAAACCTGTAAATAATTTGAACTTGATTAGGTATTTTTACATAAAACCATAAGTTCAGTTTTTTTTTACAATAACCTAAATGACTTCAAAATGCCTAACATGCATCAGGCCAGGTGGTGCAAGAAAACTGGCTATAAGGTTTATTGCAGCAATAAATTATAACTCACAACAGAAGCATCATAAATAACAATTCATAAAACCATCAAGGCATCTTCCTGAGTTTGTAGTAGTAGATTTAAGTAATTCAATAAACTCTATATTTACAAAATGACATTCATTCAACTAAGAGGGTAAGAGCGCACAGGCACAACTCATTAACTTCTTTATAATCTGAATTTCAACAAACATTCAGAATTACTTAGTCATTTTAGCATTCCTGACTTATTTATGGTAGTAACTCTTTACAGCTGGCACCATTTTAGACTACAGAACTAGTTGAGCTGGAACAACAGAGGATTCACCTCACAGACGGCCATTTTATAGTGATCAGGTTACAATCACTCATGCCATCCATAAAAGTTTAGTCTTTGCCATTAATTCAAGCTCATTTGCCTTGTAATTTCCTTTTGTTGCTTGACCTTAGATGTTATTAATTATATCTCAATGTCAAGGTTGTACATTGAACAAACCTAATACATTTTTGACTAGCTTTTGGAGGCCAGAACCTTCTTCCATAGGTCAGGGATGAGCAAAAGCCGATGGTTTCAAAAATACGTAAGTGAAAAATAAAAACATTCCAATGTCAGTCTCATGAGGAAAGGTAGAAATCAATGGGGGGGGGGGGGGGGGGGGGGGAGGGGGAGTGGAAAAACAGAGCGAGATGGATGATCAGAAGATGAGGATGCAGTATAATTTTGTGGTTTATAGTGTGATAAGAAACCCAAATTTTAAAACAATCCATGAACATAAGACCTTTGAAGTTCAGATGATGAAATATTTCCAATCACATTATAAACTATCCAGCCAATATTCAGCCAACAGTGGTCAGTGCTTACCATCAGCGGCTAGATTAGCTCCCGATATTTAGTGCTGGGCCATGTCCAGGCACTAGTATTGAATATTGGGAGCTAAATCTGGTGGAGCTGGCCACCGGAGCTTATGTGGATCCCAGCCTATATTCAGTTGAGGCCCGCATAAAATAGTTTTGCATGCCCAGGCTGAATATTGGCCAGGACCCACATAACTGGGTTTTAATTTGTAAGTGCTGTCAATCCCCCTTCCAGAGCTCTAAAAAGCCCCCTCCTTCCTATCCCCACCCTTGTCCACAAAATCCCTTTTGGGCCAACTTGATAGCCTCTGGTGGTCCTAGTGGGGATGATGCGGTGGCTGCCATTGGAAAATGGTTGCTGTGACTTCTTGAGGTAGCCAAATACTTGAGAGAGCCACATACTTCTTGAGGCAGCCAAATATTCAAGAAGTGTGCATTAAATGCTAAAGACACTGATATATTCCTATCCTCATGGGCAGAACTGGATGAGACATTTTTGAATACATTGTAGCCTAAACCCTTTAAATATTAGTGGTACATTGATGACATTTTTTTTATGATTTCTTCTGAGGGAGAAGAGACTCAAACAATTTCACAATTCTTTTAATGCATTCCATCCTTCAAAATTGGCTATTCCACCGAAAAGGTTAACTTTCTAGACAGCACAGTTTCAGTCAAATATTTATATGCAGGAAACAACTGACAAAAGCAGCTAGCTACCTCTTGAATTTGCCTAGAGTTGTAGGATAGTGTGGAATATAATTTAAAAAAAAAAAAAAAATAAAATAAATAAATAAATAAATTGTAGCTTCCACTCTTCTATAAAAAAAAGGTCTAATATACACAGTCAAGCCTGGACAGATACTGGACAATGTGATGGAGGGAAGAGAGAGGGAGATATGCTGTACCACAGAGGAGAGGGAAGATAGAAGAAGAGAGAAGGGATAGGAAGATGCTGGGGTGGGGGTGGGGGGGGGCTGGAGTGGAAGGGACTGTCAGACTATGAGGGTAGGGAGGGGAGAAAGGGGTAGCAGATGCTGGGCTGGAAGGGTGGAGACAGGAAGACATTGGGATCAGTGGAACCATTTGAGCGAGGCCAAAGAGGTGGCAAGGAAATGAACAAGAGGAGGACAGTGATTGCAGGGTGTAGAAATATGGTAATGGGGAGTAGATTAAAGATGAAAGGCAATGGAAGGCAGGGGAAGGAGTGGAATGGGGAATAGGAGAGCTACTAGGTGAGAGAAGGAGATAGAATTTGATAAGCACCTGAAAAGTAAAACGAAGGGTGAGAAAGAGGGTGAAATTTGAATGAACAGAGAGACAGTAAAGAAAAAAGAGAGGAAAGAGCTAACATTGAAAGATCAATGTGTCAGAGGCAAATGTGTGCAACTTTCTAGGCAGTAAATAAATCCTAATAAATAAATAAATAAGACAAGAGAAAGGAGAAAAATCAAATGGACAACAGCCACTTGAAGGAGAATTAGCAGAAGACAGACCGGAAAGCAGAAAAGAGAAACTGGAACCAATATGATGGAAAAATAAAATATTCAGACAACAAAGGTAGAAAAAAGCATTTTATTTTGAATGTATTAAAAGGAATATGTTAGCTTTGGGAAATGTGCATTGCAGATGTTTTTGTATTGAGTTTAATAGAAAAGGAAATGCATTTCTGTTTTTTATTTCTCCAGTGTTTTAGTACTTGCCAAGTTTAACTTCCTGGGGGTCCCTCAATTTTTGTCTACATATTTTTATTTCTAATTTATGATCCCTTGTTTTGTATTTGGTAAGGGTCTGTCAATGTGGTAGTAATGGCAAGTGAGAAGATTTGGAGGGAAGGCAGGGGGCCTTCCTTTATTTTATGACCTGAGCCTTATGTTTAACACCAGCCATGATGCTTGCTGTAACTGGTGGGGATCTCCAAGTATCACTAGCTGAGGACCTCCACCAAAGGCGACCAGAACTCCCTTCTACCCAGCTCTGCAGTCAGTGGCAGCATCCTTGAATCACTGATAACTAAGCATGAGTGGGGTACCAGTATCGGTGGCTCGGGAACGTTGCTGCTGCCTCTCCTTTTCTCTTCCTTGCCTCCCTCTCCTCTTTTCCCATTATCTCTCTTTCTTTCCTGGGGTCCATTCTCTCTCTCGCTCTCTCTTCTCTTCCTTCCTCCTTCCCATTGTCCAGCACCTCTCCCTCCTTCCCCGCCTCCACCATGAGCAGCAACACAAACTTGGTGGTGAGCAGCACCAAGCTTTTCTCATGGTTACTGGAACTCTCTGCCTTGACCATAGCTTCCATCAGTGGCCCCTCCAGTTCTTCTCATGGGTCTGCAGCTAACTCCCCTCCCTACACCTGGGGTTCAGTATCTTACCCCTTCTCAATTCCCTCTGCCAGTCTACCTTAATGGTAATCTTCTGTTGGTCCCTGGAAGTGTCCACATTGTACATATGCTGCTTGTGGCCTGCCCTGAAGCTTTCCCTCTGGCCTGCCCTGCCTTCTCTGACATCACTTCTTTTTTCTGCATAGGTGGGATGGGTCAGAGGGAAAGCTTTGGACCAGGCCGCAGGCAGCATATGTGCAATGCTGCTGCTGACAAGGATCAAAAGACGACCACCTTTAAGATAGACTAGCGCTGGGGTGGGTGATGTTGAAACGTGGGTGGGGGAGAAGATGTCGGATTGCACTGAGAACAGAGGTTAGTAGTGGAAGAGAGAAGAAGAGATGTTTGAAGGAGAAAGGAGATGCTGCAATGTGATTAATTTTTCAAACCACAATTAATATTTTTAATCATGGTTAATGATTAATGCATTAATCATAGAGTTAACACTGTTAAAATGCAGCCCTAGTATTTATATTTTGAATTGGAAGGTGCTGGGGAAGGGATGAAGAGTGAGGGTAGGGCAGGGGCAGATAAAATGTTTTGCTCATCCACTTTGGGCTCAGACCCACCCAAAAGTGGATGTCTGACAATGCCACTACTTCTGACAAATACCCAATCTGAAGCAAAAGTGAGGGAAAAGCAAGCTCCCAACAGAATTTTTATCGTTTGATGGAATAATCAAAAAAGTGTTTTACACTGTGAAAAAACAGAAGAGTTAGAGCAAATTTCATTCTCAATGAATTTATGATTATTACACAATCTTTGATCTTAGCTTATATGAATTACTGTAATGCTATCTTGGCGGGGTAGTCTAAGGGCCTGCTGAAAAAGCTGTAGACTCATTGGAGCCGACTCTGTGGGTGCTATGGGTGCTTGAGCACCCCAATATTGAGAAAATTCCTTGTATGTGTCCAGGGAAGGGTTATTTCCATTGGGCTTAGCACCCCCAATAATTTTGAAAAGTTGGCTTCTATGTATAGACTCTACAGAATATGGCTGCTCACCTGATTTTTGGCCAGTCGAGGTTTCAGTTAGCTTGCCCTATATTGAGAAAATTGCACTGGCTTCTATTCAGAGTCTGAATTATCTTCAAACTTTATAACATGGTTTTTCTCATCTTACACGGTGTGTTTCCTGAGTATTTATCTAAGTTAGTTAATTTAACTTAATTTAATGGGGAAAAAAATATAGGAAAGAGATGTCAGTCTTAGAGCTTGAATTATGATATATGTTAAGCTTGTTGTTAATTAGGATTATTAGTTTGTTACTAATTATTGTATGTTTGATTTG
The DNA here is from genome assembly GCF_901765095.1 of Microcaecilia unicolor. NCBI lineage: Eukaryota > Metazoa > Chordata > Amphibia > Gymnophiona > Siphonopidae > Microcaecilia > Microcaecilia unicolor. The sequence goes on along the minus strand of NC_044035.1, from coordinate 309,388,103 downwards.
CCGTGCTTTCCTATTAATTATTGGATTTCCTAGATGTTATTATGAGTGTTTTTATATGTTTTAAATATTTTTTCTTTTATGTAAAACGTTCTCTTTTGCTAGCAATAAGTAACGGTATAGTAAATAATAAACGATATAACTCAGATACATAGGGGCCATTCTGACAGATTTCCGCTATTGTTACTTCATCCTTGTCTTAAAAATGTTCATTATAAAACTATGTTTAATTGGCTTTTTTCTTATCAAACTACAAAATGTTGGAATGCCTTGCCAGCAAGTTTACGAAGATTGGATAATTACAAAGTTTTTAGAAACACTCTGAGGACCTATTTTTAAAAATTGTTTTAAATTCTGAATTACTAAAATTTTGTTCTACCACCCAGCTGGGGGATTGGTTATCCCTGTGAGCAACTCAGGTGCCAGACATCTCATTTTTACTTACTCTCCTCAGACGCAGAGGAGACAAACCCTAGTAATATGATTGGTTTAGCCTGAAATAATCTTAATACAATAAGCCACAGCATAAGAGTTCAGATTTATTCTAGAATATAGATGAGGAAACTGTACCTGATATATTTTCACACTACTTCATCCCTACACCCTGGATTTTCATTCCTTCACTGGATTGTCTAGTTTTGCATCAAGAAAATTCAAGGACATGGGTCTTTTCCCTTTTATCAATATTAAACCTCCTATTGGTGGTATTTGACATATATAAATGTTCATATGTATGCCATAGCATTTATAATTCATTGATATGCATCTTTTCATCACATGGCTAACACTGGCTTACACTTCGTGCCCTTCTACAATTTCATCAAAATCTAAAGTTCACTTCCTGCAGCACTAGAATGAGATGGGGAAAAAGTCCTGGCAGCTTTCTATTTGAGTCTATAATTGTTTCTCATACAGACAGGTTGTTTTAGTAAATTTTATTTATGTCAAAAAAAGAAAGGTTTCAAGGTGCTGTAATTGAAAATATTAATGTCTAATGTTTTCCAGGGAATCAACGCCATCATGCTGAAAGATACATGTGCGGCCCAAGACAGATGTTTAATTAGAGAGCAAACCTGACATTTTCAGTGTTTGGACTAGACAGGGAGAAGCTGAGAGGAAACCAGGATATTTTTTGTAACTTGCAGGCAGAGAATAATTTATTGAACTCAACCAAGTTATGAAATGATTATATATTTATAATGGCTACAATGCAATTTAAAGCAAAGGGGGGGGGGGGGGGGGTCAATATTTTGATGCATTATTAGATATTCAAAATCAGACTCCAAGTCAATTAGCATTGTCATTCATACAGCATCAGATGCAATACATTGTTTTGCTATTTTCACAAATTCAAGCCCTTTCTTCCAGATCCCCTAACAAATACATTCTTAGCCATATTTGTTTCTGCTTTTAGAGTGTTTTGGTCCCCATTTAGTATAGAATGCAAAGATTTTGCACTGAAATGTGTTTCTATATTGAAGATCCTAGGGATAACAATATGAGAAATCCATGTGAAACCTATTGATAAAATAATCTTTTTCTCTTTTACGGAAATTAAGGAGAGTTCGGAAATATTTTCTATAGAAAAATGTAGATTGATTGCCCAAGGTTTACTATTTTCACAATTAGATTAGAGTAGCATTGTTTACTTAGGGGCCCTTTTACTAAGTTGCAATGAGCAATGTTCTTAACACGGCAAAAAAAAGTGCTTACGCGGGGCGTGCTCAGGCATCCTGTGCTAATTTTTGCATGTGTGCACTCCTCATGTGTGCATGTGTGCTGGGGTGGAGAGTAGGCATGTACTGTGCAAATCGATTAGCGCAGCTATATTGCCATGCATAACAGATTAGGGCGTGCTTAGCACATGCTGGAAATAGAAAAATCAGCCATTTTACCTATGCGGTAAAAATGGTCTTAGTATGCGGGAATGACACAAGTATGCAACCACTAAGGCCACTTTTTACCGCAGCTTATACACTTTAGGTAAATATGATAGAGTGTCACTTTTATATATTCAATTACATTGGCTTCCAATAGAAGCCATGATTTTGTTTAAGTTTTACTATATAATATTCACGGTCATAAATTAATCTGCACCTCAATACATGTATCAATGAATGTACTTTTCTTCTGCTGATGACAGACAATCTGCATGCAACAAGGGACCCTTTTACTTAAAGGTTGGCGCACGGCAATGGGCTTGCCCTGCGCCAATCTGGAACTACTGCAAGAGCCCAGTGGTAGTTCCCACCACCAGTGCATGCCATTTCCGGTGCTACAAAAATATCTTCTATTTTTGTAGTGCCCGTACTTACCTGGCAGTAATCGGGCACCCACCATGCGCTGTCCCGTTACTGCCGGGTTACAGCGGGAACCCGTACTGCCATCTCAATGGGTGGTGGTAAGTGTTCCCCCCTCCCCCCAAATGGTTGTGTGGTACAGTAAGTAGTTCACTTACCACATGGCCATTTCTTTAAAAAAAAGGTAAAGGGGGGGGGGCCTCAGCGTGCATCAGAAACACATGCTGATGCTAGCACAGGCCCCCTTGTACTGCAGCTTAGTAAAAGGACCCCTGAATGAATGCTACATTTTCCGAATCCTAGCGTTATTAGATTAGAAAAAAAATCTTGACTCATCTTTTGTCTATCAGGCTGCAAACGTTTGGAATTTGTTACCCAAGTAAGATCTCTGACTAACTATAGAGTTGTTGTTTTTTAATCCATAAAAAGTATTACTTATGCAATTTTAAATTATCAGTTATTGTTTGATTTTATGCTCTCACTGACTGTAAACTTCCTAGGTACTTCCTAGCTTCCTTTGTTATTCACTTAGAATTACATAGTTATTAGCAGATTATAAGAAGCAAATATAATGTAATGCAAAAAAAAAAAAAGTGTTAACTGCAAAAGTTAAGGAACATATAAGGAGTATTTCTGTAGCAGTTGTTATGGCTATATATACCTATATATACTGTAGGTACCTATTCTATCAAAAAAGTAGGTATCTACCTTTTTTTGTAGTATAGTAACACATCAGGATGTATAGGTACATGTGCGCTTGGGTAAGAGGCACAATGTAAATGATAGTGTTCTATATTTCTGGGATAAGAAGTATAAAATGTTTTGTATTTTTTTGGGATCTTGCCAGCTATTTGTGACCTGGATTGGCCACTGTTGGAAACAGGATGCTGGGCTTGATGGACCTTTGGTCTTTCCCAGCATGGCAATACTTATGTACTTACTAGACTTTGAGCCCGTAAAAACAGGCTATTATAGGAAGGGGGGGTTGAAAGGGCCGCCCCCACAGCCGAGTTCGCCGCTGCCCTCCCCCTCCGAGTTCGCGCCCCCCCCACCGAGCCGTCACCACCCACCTTCCACCCGGCCGGGCCCTCGCTCCGCTATTGAAACAGCGAGGGTCCGGGAACGCAGCACTGAGCTCTGCTGAGCTGCCGACGTCGGCCTTCGTTCTTCTTCTCTGCCTGTCCCGCCCTCGTGTAACGTAACGTCGTCGAGGGCGGGACAGAGGCAGAGAAGAAGAAGGAAGGGCAATGTCGGCAGCTCAGCAGAGCTCAGTGCTGCATTCCCGGACCCTCGCTGTTTCAATAGTGGAGCGAGGGCCCGACCGGGTAGAAGGTGGGTGGCGGCGGCGACTCGGGTGGGGGGAGCGTTAGACGGCGGTGTCCCTCCCTCAGCAATGCGCAGTACAGACCCTCTGTGTTCCGCCCCCCGTCATCACGTATTGACGTGGGGGGCGGGGCAGAGAAGGTCTCTACTGCGCATTTGCGAGTGAGTACGGTCACTCGCCGTTTATATGTTTGATATTACACATGTAATTGTGTTCAGTTTTGGAGGCTGTATCTTGCTAAAGATGTAAAAAGACTGGAAGCGGTGCAAAGAAAAGCTACAAAACCATCAGCAGAGTATACCTTGTGTATACTTTGTGTATCCCCCCCCCCCCCCACCTCCCCACACTTTTTCCTATCCATGTGTAGTTATTCCCGTCTTGTCTAATTGTACCTATAATTTCTCCTTGTTTTTTATTAGACTGTAAGCCACCTAGATGGTTCACCCAATGGATGGGGTAGAAAGTTCTAAATAAACTTGAAACTTTAGTATTTTGGAAGGATTTGTCAACATAGAGTCTATTTTATAATACCTGGTCAAAATAGATTTTATATGCTGACTATATGCAACAAGAACATTCATTTCAGAAAAAAACAAATCCCAACTATGGATTGGGAAAAACAGCATAACCATCTATGTTATGAAATAACAACATAAACATTCATATACTCAGCCTGAGTTGTCACAGATGTGGGTCATTACTACAGGACAGGTGTTGCAACTGATGATATCAGAGGGGAGAGATAGGTGCAGCAGTGCAGTTGGCAGTCCATTAGCACCACTGGGTCTGATCCCTCTTCCCAGCTCTCCTCCCATGAGGTACTATACTCTTCCACAACTCCCCAAGAAGTCTGATCCCCTTTCTGACCCCCCACCAAGAGGTGTGATCCTTTTCCTGACCACTCCCCAAGGGGTCAAAATCCCCTTACTGACCCCCCCAACCAAGAGGTCAAAATCCCCCACCCAAGAGGTCCAACCCCCCTGACTCAAAATCATACCCAGGATACAAAAGGTGCAGCCCCCTCTGAGCCCTACACTCCCCTTACTCCCAACCGCCCAGGACCTTCAATGGTCATTCAGTGATCCCAAGCAGCGGCAGTCCCCTTCCGCTGCTTCCCAGGATGGTGAATATGCTCACTACATTTTCTGTACAGGCTTTGCACTTACTCTGTGTTATGTTTTGAATTAATACAGGTTAAATGAAGACAGTGATTTTTCCTAAAACTACCCCCTGGACATCCTTAGGTAGTAGATCTAACTCCCCATGCCCATCTTGTAGTACATGGAGATTCATTTCTCATCTGAAATGGGGAATGAATGTCTTTAAGCCCTCCCGAGTCCCACCCAAAACACTTCCAGACCACTTCCCATTGACATATGGATGTTCTTCATGAATAGCACAAATAGCATTTCTAGAATAAGCACTATATTGTCACTGAATATACATGAATGATTTAAATAGTGCAGCTAGCATTTAAAGAAAACACTGACTGTGGGGTTTAAGTATTGAAGACATCATGCTTTCGGTTGAAGTATGTTCAACTGGAGGCTAGAAGACAGAAGGAAATATTCACTTGGCATCTCATAACACATTGAAATAGGGTGGTGGACTTTGGTCCTGGGGAACTGAGGAACTGAGTTTGATTCCCACTTCAGGCACAGGCAGCTCCTTGTGACTCTGGGCAAGTCACTTAACCCTCCATTGCCCCATGTAAGCCGCATTGAGCCTGCCATGAGTGGGAAAGCGCGGGGTACAAATGTAACAAAAAAAAAAATCTACATGGAGACTGTACCAACATATGGCAGTTCAACCTGTTCTGTTAATGTGACTTGTTATATACAAAATATGTACTGGTAAAAAAAGAGAGAGGTATGTATGCAAGTAATGTTTTTTTTTAATATCAAAATATCAATACCAATTTAGAAACAAAATGGGTACTTTGTTTTTGTGTCTTTTTATTTCACTTTTCTACAAGGAGTATTGGGCACATTTGATGGTAGAAACATGCAAAGATTATAGGCTGTGCTTGCTTACAATCTTCAGGTTAGGTAAGCTGTTAAATCAAATAGTAACATGAATTGGCTTCTTTTTTTTTCTTGAGTACAAGATCCAGAACTGTGAAATTGTATTATCTTTAAGGCATGATAGTGTAAACTTATTTACACCATCAAGGTATACCAATTGAACCATGATGATCAGTGTCATAATGTCACCTCGTGAGGCCATACTTAGCCGTGGCCTAAGGTGTCTTTCATTTCTACTCTGCCCTACAATGGGACCTGTGCACCAATAAGATGTGATGGATAGAGAATGCTAACATGACCTCATTCAGAACCCCTGCTCATCTGATAGGAAGGCTGACATATGTTGGCTTCATCTTTTCTCCACTGTGACATTTCTCAGCTTCAGAGCTATGACAGGTAAGCTCCAGTAAGCTGAGACAGTTTGTGCTATCAAACTTTTATAGCTTTCATGAAAACATGGCATTTTGGTCTGTTGATCAATTACACAGCAAGTAAAACATGATAAAAATGTGTTCTAATATTTTGGTATCAACATAAAGTTAATGTTTCCTTTGATGTTGATGCTAGTAAAAATACTAAGAACATTCTGAAGTTTTAATTTTGTAAGACTTAGTTGGGTCTTAAGCATGTAGAATGATTGTATATGAATGCAAATATTCTATAGGAGAGTCAATCAAAATTTCAAAATATAAGAAATTATGCATGTATTGCTGGACCCATGGCTAAATGTAAGCCTGGAAATATAGGCTTTCCCAGGGGCAACAGAACATCATTTCACTTGGGAGGACCAAACAAGCCAACCCATGGCCGCTGGGAGGGGGGGCAGAGGGGGCAAGGTTTTCCAGGCCTGGCCTCTAAGGGGAACCTGGCACCAGGGTCTGTCTCTCTTCTACTCTTGTGTGTTAGGACACCGGTGATTGCGTTAACGGGATAACCCAGTCCTGACACAAAGAAGCAGGAGAGTGACAGACAGTGGGAGGAGCAGGCACAGGAAGGTAGAGGGCGGGGTGGCCCGAGTGGGGGGGGGGGGGGTGCAGTGGTGGTGGCAGTGCCCCAGGCCTGGCTTTGTCTCTCTGTGGCTCTTTGTGGCCCTGAACCAACCTCTGTCCCTCCCCCTTCATCTCCCTGCCTGCTGAAGCTATGTGAGGCAAAAATTTGGTAGGGCCTAGGGACCACCCCCTTCCACTGCCTACGGATCTTGAAGTATACATATATTAATATATGCTCATCCTGTGCTTATAAAATATATATCAATCTATGCATGTGCATTTACACTTGCTATATAAGGTAGACATATATCTTTAGGAACCAGGTGGTTGGATTGGTGGTTAGTATTGGAATTATGTGGGAGTTGCAGGTGAATCATTATCAGTATTAACACTGTTCTAGTGTAAACAGTATTCTGTAAGTTATGTGTGTAAGTGGAAGCCCTGCCCATGCTCCTCCCCTGTGTATGTCCCCTTGCAAATACACACTACAGCCCAGCATTGAATATCCAGGCTGACCACTGACTGCAGGAATTAGCCAGGCTCCCTCCTACAGTCTGAATATCGGCCCCATTGTTGAGTTCCAGGCCCAGAGAGCTGATCTAAAAGAACTGAGCTGTGGTAACCTATTTTATCACCAGTATCCCCATTAAATTCTACAGTAGGATGTTTTTTCTTGTGAGTTTCTCTATAAATGGAAAAAGATTCATTTTTGTTAGTTTTGCTTTTATAGAAAAATGTAGGCAGATAAAGAACACTGATAATTTTTTCAAACCAGCTTAGAAAAACGAGAATGCAGAAATAGTAAACTGACAAGATGGCAAAAGTAATCTTTTTCCGATATGGAGTATAAGAGAAGGATGGCTTTCTAATAGATAGTATAAAGTTGAATTTCTCAGGGGTAATTTTTACAAATAGGTTATTTTTAAACATACCATGACCGTAATGAATCTCACTCCTAAGTCCTGGTATATAGAGTATGATCTCAGTAGTACTTCCAATGTGACGAGGACAGCATCCCTCTCGAATCTGTAAGATGTAACATGTATAGGCAACCTATCCATGTGTGCTTGGGAATTCTTTTTAATCAAAGTTTTTAAATCAAGCATGTGTCACCCAAAACGATGGACTACATTTCTTGGTACTTGGGGTTCTTCTTTCTGCACATGATTCAGAGTAATCACTTGGGACTGACACCTCTGTGGTCTATGCCATTCTGGTGTTTTTCTCATTTACTACAATTTCTCCAACATGGAGGATGAACTGGCTAGGGAGTAGATAAGAAAAAAAAATATTCTAGGCAATTATTCCATCCATCACACTAGTTTCCAAGCCTACATGCAAAGGTTATGTAATGGGGAGAAAGGTTTGGATCCTAGGGAACACATGGAGATAGGTACAGGAAAACATAGGCCTTGCTCATCAGACTGAAACTTAATCTCATGAGAATGGCTTGTGCATCAAGTACAGACCTGGAAGAAGACTGCACTCATGGGAGTTATTGGTTACAAGTTGGATCAACAGAATTGTTCAAAGAGATTTTTATATGTACTTTGCACACCAAAAGGTCTCTTTTACAGATATATTTACTACTGATATAATTTGATGGTTACATTGATCCTATGGTAGAATCTACAGTAAAGGGTCCATTTATTAAACTGCATTGACAATAACATGCATTGTTTGCTAATAATGCAGTTTAATACTGGATATTTTAATGTAACATATGTTAAACAATAATGAGCTACAAATCATATGAATGCATGCAAACGCAGCTCATTATCATTAGAAGATATTGATCAGATCTTTGAAGATATTATTAAAGGTTTGGTGAACACCATTTGTTGGTGTGTTATTCATCAACTCCACTGTTTCCTTGTGTTTTGCTATGCAAAATATATAACAAGCTGCATTAATCACTGAAAGTTAGCAACATCTGAAGAGATGTTGCTTGATTTTTTCCTGGGAACATTAGCTCAATGTGCGAACCCTGGAGCAAGTTAAAAAAGGTTGACAAAGTGAAAAAACTTGCCCTATCGTAAAAATTCAGACCTTTGACCTGATGCTTCTGGAAAATAATGAGCTCCCTGGTATCTCTCCACCCCTGATCCTTTTGTAAAAAGCCATAGTGTCCCTGCCCCACCACCTACTCATGACTACAAACCCCTACTGGGTAGTTGGGTTACTTATAACGTAGCAACTGCCAATTGGCAAATGGTGGCTGCAGAATTTTAGTGATAGTATCATACTACCATTAGGGGTCAGGCTGCTAAATAAGAGAATGGTCTCTTGTAACCCTGGGCAAGTTACTTCACCATCTATTGCCTTAGGTACAGAGTGTAAGACCTCTGGGACAGTGAAATGTAATTCACTTTAAAATTTATAAAAGGTGAGTAATCAAATCTACAACTCAAGTCATGTGGAGGGGCATAATCGAACAGGGGCGCCTATCTATAAAGGCAGCCATCTTTAAGTATGGCCCCGTAAAGCAATATTATCGAAACAAGATGGCCAGCCATTTTTCATTTCGATAATACGGTCGGGGCCGGCCAAATCTCAACATTTGGGTCCACCTTAGAGATGGTCGCACTTAGAGATGGTTGCCATTGGTTTTCACCGATAATGGAAACTAAGGACGGCCATCTCAAAACCGACCAAATCCAAGCCCTTTGGTCGTGGGAGGAGCCAGCATTTGTAGTGCACTGGTCCCCCCCCCCCCCCCCCCCCCACATGCTAGGACACCAACCGGGCTCCCTAGGGGGCACTGCAGTGGACTTCACAAATTGATCTCAGGTGCAAAGCTCCCTTACCTTGGGTGCTGAGCCCCCCAACCCCCCCCAACCCCCCCCCCAAACCCACTACCCACAACTGTACAACACTACCATAGCCCTTAAAGGGTAACAGAGGACACCGAGATGTGGGTACAGTGGGTTTTGGAGGGCTCCCATTTACCACCACAAGTGTAACAGGTAGGAGGAGATGGGCCTGGGTCCGCCTGTCTGAAGTGCACTGCAGTACCCACTAAAAACAGCTCCAGGGACCTGCATAGTGCTGTGATGAAGCTGGGTATGACATTTGAGGCTGGCATAGAGGCTGGCAAAAAAATGTATTTTAATTTTTTTTTGGGTGGGAGGGGGTTGGTGACCACTGGGGGAGTAAGGGGCGGTGATCTCCGATTCCCTCCGGTGGTCATCTGGTCAGTTTGGGCACCTTTTCAAGGCTTGGTCGTGAACAAAAAGGGACCAAGTAAAGTCAGCCGAATGCTCGTCAGGGCCGCCCTTCTTTTTTCCATTATCGGCCGAGGATGGCCATCTGTTAACCACGTCCCCGTCCCACCTTTGGTACACTGCCAACACACCCCCTTGAACTTTGGCCGGCCCTGCGATGGAAAGCAGTTGAGACCGTCCAAAATCCGGTTTCAATTATGCCGATTTGGCCACCCTTGGGAGAAGGGCAACCATCTCCCAATTTGTGTCGGAAGATGGGCGCCCTTCTCCTTCGAAAATAAGCTGGATAGTGAGTGGTGACTTGAGGAATTGTTCCAAAGCCTTCAGGCTAATAGGCCCATGCTCTTATTACTATGTTATATTTCTGACCCAGATGTTGCAATAAATAAGACAGATGCATGCTTACACTGAAGTTATTAGTGCAAACTGTCAACATTTATATTGAGCTGACGTGTCTGCAAACCTAATTTCCATTCATGCTAATTTCTAAGAAGACAATCAGATTTGATTATAGAGGGGATTTTGTTCTTGAATAAACTGCAGTAAATGCTAGGATACAGGATACATGGGCAATTACAACCCAGCTGATATTTAAAACCATTTAACAAGCCAGCAACAGCAGCTGGCCAGTTAAATGGTACATAAAGCAAAGATATGTATTTGTAGCAGGTATTCTTCCAGGGCAACAGGCCTTATTCTCACCAGTGGGTAATGTGACTCACATTGCCCAGTCCAGAGCTTATTCCAAGTTGAAAGGTGTGGTAGCCGTGTTAGTCCACTCTTAAAGGTTATCAATAGAAATCAAACAAAATAAAACATGGAAAAGAAAATAAGATGATACATTTTTTATTGGATATAACTTAATACATTTCTTGATTAGCTTTCGAAGGTTGCCCTTCTTCCTCAGATCTTCCTTCCGATCTGAGGAAGAAGGGCAACCTTCGAAAGCTAATCAAGAAATGTATTAAGTTATGTCCAATAAAAAAGGTATCATCTTATTTTCTTTTCCATGTTTTATTTTGTTTGATTTCTATTGATAACCTCCAAGTTGAAAGAACTTTGTGGAGCATGATCACGCTACACTGTGCATGCAAGAGTGCCTTCCCGCCCACAGTGAGAGCACAGTACCCACAGTACAATACTATAGCATAAAAAAATTAAAAAACAGGAGACTATTCCAAGGGGAAGTTGGAGGGTTTTTGAGAATATAAGGCCTACTGTCCTCAGAGAATACCTACTACAGGTAAGTATTTCACTTTCTCTGATGACAAGCAGGCCATAATTCTCACAAGTGGGGAATCCCTAGCTTCCAGACTCACCGAAAACAACTGTAGTCAATTGGGCCTTGCAACAATAAGGACATAACACAGATCAACCTGAAACTATGTACAAACTATGTGAGAGTGCAGCCTGGAACAGAACAAAATAGGCCTAGCAGGGTGGAGTTGGACTCTAGACCCCAAACAGATTCTGCAGTACTGTCTATCCAAACCAACTGTCGTGTCAGATATCCTGCTCAAGGCAGTAGTGAGATGTGAATGTGTGGATTGAAGACTACATTACAGCTTTGAAAATTTCTTTCAATGGAGACTGACTGCAAGTGGGCTACTGATGCAGCCATGGCTCTGACATTCTGAGCTTTGACTTGACCCTCCAGGGTCAGCCCAGCCTGGGCATAAGTGAAAGAAATGCAATCTGCCAGCCAATTAGAGATTGTGTGTTTCCTGATGGTGACCCCCATCCGGTTGGGATCAAAACAAAAAGTTGGGTCAACTGTCAGTGGGGCTTAGTCCACTCCAAGTAAAAGGCCAGTGCTCGCTTGCAGTCCAAGGTATGCAAGGCTCTCTCACCAGGATGGGCATGAGGTCAGGGAAAGAATGTTGGCAAGACAATCGACTAGTTCAGATGGAACTCAGAAACAACCCTAGGCAGGAACTTAGGGGACATGCAGAGGACTAATCTTGTTGTGATGAAACTTAGTGTAAGATGCATCCATCACTAAGGCCTGAAGCTCACTGACCCTGTGAGCTGAAGTAATGGCCACCAAGAACATGACCTTCCAGGTCAAGTTAATCCAGTGGCTTGAAAGGAGCATTCATCAGCTGGGTGAGGATGACGTTGAGGTCCCATGACACCGGCAGAGGTTTGATGGGAGGCTTTGACAAAAGCAAATCTCTCATGAAGCAATCAACTAGAGGCTGTCCAGAGATGAGCTTACCCTCTACATGTTGATATAAGGTATGATGTGGTACTACATATGTTTACTTGATCTTGATTTGTCCTTGCCATTTTCAGGGCATAGATCATAGAAGTCTGCCTAGCACTGGATTTGCTTCCTAATTCCTGTTGTTGCCATCTGTGGTGTGTTATAGTTGAAAGATTGGTGGACTTTGTTGTTTGCTTAGAGAAATACTAGATCATTTTTATTTTGCGAGTAAATCAAAACAATTGAACTCTGATATTAAAAGCATTATAGTGAAGGGTAAGGGTGAAGGACAAATCTTATTTTTATTCAAATTCCTATCAGAAAGGTTAAAGACTTTTAAAAAATTTTCTTCCTGTCCTAAGGGATGAAACCCGTTGTAAAAGCTGTTTATCATTCTGTTTTGAATACAAATTTCCCCTTCCCCTTCCTCTCCCTCTACCCCTCCCTCTTCTTCTGTATATATGATTGTCCTCCTTTCATTTCCCTGTATCTATTGTTTCTGACATGGAATTTTTTTTTCCAAATTTTTCCCAAATAGAAAAGCTTGTTTTTCCAAATTATGTGGATCATTGGGAGGAGATAATTATATTAAGGCTGGGACCCATATAACAATGCTGTCAATTTCTCTCCACTTTCTTGAATCCTCCCCCTTCCCACCCAATTCTTGGAGGAGCCTGGTTTCAGAAGGGAAAGGAGCACATCCAACAACATCGGCCACTATCCAGATGCTATGTGTGCCCACTGATAAGCACTAATTGCACTGAGGTAAACTCTTACAGAGTTGGTCGTAAGACCAGAGTCAGAAAGGTGTAGAAGGTGTTCAAGCAGGGCCTGTGTAGGGCATGAAATAGGATCTAAAGCCTTGCCCTCACACCAGACCACAACCCTCCTCCATTTAAAAGAGTAACACCTCCTGGTGGAATCTTTACTGGAAGCCAGCAAGATCCAGGAGACACCCTAAGAAAGAGACAGGGAAGCAAATTCTAAGCTCTCAACATCCAGGCTGTGAGGGTCAGAGATTGGAGGTTGGGATGTAGAAGAGAGCCCTTGTTCTGCTTCATGAGGGTTGGAAAACACTCCAATCTCCACAATTCTTTGGAGGATAACTCTAGAAGAAGAGGGAACAAGATCTGTCGAGGCCAGTAAGGAGTGATCAGAATCATGGTCCCGTGGTCTTGCTTGAGTTTCAACAGTCTTCCCCACAAGAGATATACTAGGATATGAATACAGAAGTCTTATCCCCTAATGAATGAGGAAGGCATTCAACCAGGGGCGTAGTCAGACCTTGCGGTGGGAGGGGGCCAGAGCCCAACCCCCGCCATCTGAAGCCTTGTCCAGCGCTGGTCTCCGGCACCACTGCGTTGCCTGCCCTTCTCTGTCTTCCCTTCACATCCTGCACAGTTGCGAGGTTTTCTGGGCCTCATTGGCTACTATAGAAGATTTATCCCTCATTTTTCCACCCTGTCGACCCCTCTTACAGACATGCTCAAGAACAAGAACCCTCACCAGTTGAGCTGGGGAGAGGAAGGGAAGCAAGCATTTAGCACCTTACAGCAGGCATTATGCCAGGAGCCAGTGCTTAAAGCACTGGATTTTACAAAACCCTTTATCCTCCAAACAGATGCTTCTGGGGTAGGACTGGGGATGGTACTGTCCCAGGAACACCAAGGCGAGGAGCATCCTGTGCTTTACCTAAGCCGAAAGCTGCTGCCGCATGAGGTAAATTATTCCACTATCGAGAAGGAGTGCCTAGCTATTAGGTGGGCAGTTCAGGCAATCTAATTCTACCTAGAGGGTCGGGAGTTTAAACTGGTTACAGACCATGCACCACTGAAGTGGCTCAACCAGATGAAAAACAACAATGCTAGGTTGATGCGATGGTATCTGGCTCTGCAGCCATTTCGTTACACCATGGAACATTGCCCTGGGAAATTGTTGGGCAATGTAGATGCCTTATCTAGGATTGCTGATCCTTGCTCTGAAGCTCTAGAGCAAGGAGGTAGCAATCGCTTAAGGGGGGGTATGTGAAGAGTACGAGGATGTGAGGTTTACAAGGGGTGGGTGCCGTAGATTCTGGTCCCCAAGGATCCAGCATGCTAGGGAAAGCAGCTGGTTTCCTTCCCCAGATGCAATAGGGAAAGCCAAAGACTACAATTCCCAGCAGCCCCTGAGGGAGACACAAAGTACAGCCAGGGACTACAATTCCCGGCAGCCCCTGGGGGGAGACACAGGGTAAAGCAGGTAAGAGTGGCTCACACTACCAGTCCCAGAAGGCTAAGGGGCAGGAGGAGACTCTGAGCAAGTTCAATCAAGGGAATGAAGAGCAGCTGGGAGGGAGGAGTGTAGAAGAGCCCATGGATTGGCAATCAGGAAAGGGGGTGGGGAAAGAGAGAGAGAGAGGAGAGCCTGGAAGAGGAGCCCATGGATATCTCTGCTCTGGCTAAAGCTAAAGGTAGAGAATTAAGAGGGCAGATGGCAGCCTGGTTCTCTGGCTTAATGCAGGGAGGGAAAAGGTGGCTACATCAGAGGAGGGATTAAGGAATGAATGTTTCAACCTGGGTCATGTGGGTGGTTGTCAGGAGTCAGTGCTGACAGTGAAAGGGTGGGACCCTTACATTCCCCGGGCCTGTTAGTAGGTGGATAGGGGAAGAGAAGGTTGAAGTGGAAGAGGGAATCTTAGGGTTTGTGCTGTAGAAAAAGTGAACTGTTTGAATTGGGGGTTGGCAACAGGACTTTCTCTCTCATTAGGAAAAATTAAGAAACCAGAGAGAAGGAGGGGACTGTAGAGGCCACTACTCCCCTTCCCTTTTGAGGGGGGAAGGGGAAGGGAAAGGGAGAGAATGTTTCCGAGGGAGTTTGAGGCTGAGGGGTGGGGGAATCTGGGAAACACTGAGGAACCCCGCTCGCCTAGGAGCTGTGGTCCCAAGTCATGGGACAGCTAAGAGGGATAATCCTCCAGACTGTAAATGCTAAGAGGCTGAGTGAGATTACCCTGGCTGTGGATTACAATATAGCTCGTCCCGTGGGCTGGTGGATTACAAAGGACCTTGTGAAATTCCGAGCCACTGAACTTTGAGGGTAAAAGAAAAACTTCCAGACTGTGAAAGAGCAAAGATTGAGCGGGGAGGGGCACAGGCTGTGGTGACCATATCACGCTGCCCCATGGCTGTGAGATTTACACAGAGCATAACCGAGATGGTCTATTTGAAGAACCCAATGGTCAGAGGCTACAATGGTCCATCCTTCATGGAAAAACTTCAGCCTACCCCCAACCAGCAAGCCATCCGGGATGGTCACTGGTACTGCGGCTATGGTCTGCTGGAGCCAGTCAACAGCTCACCCCTTGCTTCAACTGGGGAGCTACTGGGGCCTTAGGCGCACAGTGTTGACAGGAATGAACATGCTGGGGTTGAGCCTGCTGAGGAGGATGAGAGGAGGAAGCATACCTACACCTCTGCGAGAAGTAGGGACCATTCCATGACTTGCCACAATACCTCCAAGAGGAGGAGGCTGATGCAAAAGGTGCCTGGAATGAGAGAGAATGGATGGTATCAGTGTGTTTTTTGATTTGGTCTGCAACCTCCTCAAACTTTTCTCCAAAATTATCCCCCCCCCCCCCCCCCCCCGGCATAGGGCATCCGCCAACCTCTGCTGAACCACTAAATCCAAGTCAGAGACACACAGCCATGTGAGTCTGCGCATCGCTATACTTTGAGCAGAGATCCTGGAAGCCACATCAAAAGTGTTGTAGGTGCCCCTGGCCAAGAACTTACGACATGCCTTCTGCTGCTTGACCAACTGCTGAAGTGATTTAGCCAACTCCGGTGAGAGAGAGTCTGCCAAATCTAGCAACTTGTGCACTAAGTCCTGCAAGTACATGCTAATGAAGAGCTGGTATGATTGAACATAGAGGCCTGGAACATCTTACGCCCAAAAGAGTCCAAGGTTCTAGCTTCCCTGCTCGAGGTTGCTGAAGTATAGTATCTAGAACTCTTGGCCCTCTTGAGGGCAGATTCATCCACCAGGGAATGATGAGGCAGCTGTGGCATATCAAATCCAGAGGTACTCTGAATCCAGTGCATGGTGTCAATCTTTTTGGGGAGTACCGGACAGAAATAGGGGACTCCCAATTCTGCACGAAAACATCCTGTGAGATCTCATGAAGCAGGACCATCACAGCCTCTATAGGAGGGGACTCATAGTCTAGGACTTTGAGCATCTTGGCTCTGGGCTCATCCTCCATTTCTAAAGGAAATGAAATGGCAGCCGCCATTTCCTTGAGAAAACAAGGGAAGGAAAGGCTGTCTCGGGGAGACTTTCTCCTTTCCTGTGGAGGGGAGGGGTCAGATGGTATCCCATAAGATTCCACCTTTGAGAAGTATTGAGGGTCATCATCTGACTCCCAAGAGCACTCTTCATCAGTGTCAGCCAAGACCTCCTGTGGAGAAGGCTGAGACCAAGCCTACCTCGACCTAGAGGAGCCATATCATCAAGAGAGGTGTCAAGGAGTCAGCTCCCGCATTGACTCTGGCAAAGCTTCCTCCATAGACAATAGACATCTAGGGAGTGTTGATCTGGATGGCAGTCGACGCTAGGGCCACAAGTGACACTGGCGTTGGTGGCCTGACCGCAGGCTGAGGGCCAAGTGGGGCTGCAACAGAGGCATGGCTAGCCCAAGCAACCTCAATGTCGACACACTCTGTTGTATAAAACCAGTCAGCAGCTCAGGGAGCAAAGCCCGGAAGCACTCATCGAGGGCCGACACCAGGAAAGGCTGGGACATCAGCTCAGAGATAGACTGGAGAACAGATGGGGTTGAGACAGGAAGCAGGTCCTGGCTACATAAAGACCTCCGTACTGGTACATCTTGTATGGAGGGGGAGTGGTCCTTCCAGTACCAACACTTCTCCGGTGCTGAATCCCTCAGTGCCCTGGAGCACACAGCACCATGTATCTAGGGGAATCGATACCGATGAATCTTGGCCTTCGCCTGAAGCTGGTCATCGAGGCTCTTCGGTGCTGACGTGGATGACTTTGAATCCTCCCATTGCCTCCAGATCGGGTCCGATACAGGTCAGTCCCGAGGGCCCTGCACAGCATTTGGCATTGAGGCAGGTGAAGACCCACTCGATGCACAAATGCTCCCCATGTCAGTAGGTCTAGCAGCCATGCGGACTTATGTTCCCGATGCAACACCCAATGCCGATACCAGTGCCGACGTTGAGGATTCGGACTGGGCTCCAACAATTATATCTTGTTGAGCCTCTCTGGCTTCATACAAAGACACAGGACACAGTTGGAAGGGCTATGGTCAGGCCCCAAACACAGACCAATAAAGGGAGAACCCAACCAAAGTTAAGACCTAAATGTGACCTAGTCACGTGGAAAAATAAAGGGAACTTAAAAGGGGGAAAAATGCACTATAAAAATAGGGAAAGGGAAAAGGACAAAACCTGAACACAGGAAACCCAGAAAAACACAGCATAAAGCACCAAAAAAAAAAAAACACTCAAGCTCTTTCTTGAACTGGGATGTGAGGACCAGAGACAAAAATGGTGTCCACTCCTCACCACAGTAAAAAAGAACTGTGGGTACCGTGCTCTCGTGGCAGGTGGGAAGGCACTCGCGCATTAGCAGTGGAGTGTTACTTGTGTTCCACAAAGCTCTTTCAAGCTTGGAACAAGCTCTGGCCTGGGCAACGAGGGGTCACGTTACCCACTTGTGAGAACTATGGCCTGCTTGTCCTCAGAGAATCAGCTATTCAATTATAATCAGTGGGAGATAGCCGGCTATCTCTTGCTGAATATCACCAGTCAGCACTTAGCGGATAGCCGGTTTTATCACGTGATATAACTGGCTATCCACCAATATTAAATGCATCATAAGCTAAGTTTGGCAGCCAAATTAGGCCACCAAAATAGCAGGCCTATCTTCGGCCAATTTCAACAACTAGCCAGTGCTGAATATTGACCTGGCCAGTTAAGTTGAAACCGGACAAAAAACACCTGGGTATTCAATGCCAGTGACCAGAAATGGCCCAGCATTGAATAACCAAGCTCAGCGCTGACCACGGGAGGCAGCCCAGTCAGCTCCTGTGTTCTGAATATCATTCTCTGTATGTCATAAATCATGTATTATATTGTAAATATACAAACCGATGTCCAAGTCACAAATTAAGGACAATTCTATAACTGGACACCCAGATTTATGTGCCCCCGCACACATAAACTTACAGAATACTAGCACTTAGGTACACAAGTATACACTTACCCCATGAAAATACCAACAGGACACCCAAGCACTATTCTATAATGGCATAGCATATAAATGCAAGCAAACATATATATGAGCAGAACATACGTGAGGCTCCTACTTACACCAGTAACTTACAGAATACTGTAAGTTATGCACATTCCTGCCACATTTACATGACCATAAGTGTTGCCATACTGGGACAGACCGAAGGCCCATCAAGTCCAGTATCCTGTTTCCAATAGTGGCCAATCCACCTGGCAAGATCTCAAAACAGTAAAATAGATTTTATGCTACTTATCCTAGAATAATAATGACTTATGGACTTTTCTTTCAGGAAGTTAGCCAAACCTTTTTTAAACCCTGCTAAGCTAACTGCTTTTAGCATATTCTCTGGCAGCGAATTCCAAAGTTTAATTACATGCTGAGTGAAGAAATATTTTCTCCAATTTGTTTTAAATATACTACTTAATAGCTTCACTGCATGCCCCCTAGTCCTAGTATTTTTGGAAAGAGTAAACAAGTGATTCATATACCTCTTTCATATCTCCCCTCAGCTAGCTCTTCTCCAGGCCCTAGCCACTTTAGCCATTCCTCATAGGGAAGCTGTCTCATCCGCCATTACACCAGTTCTACGGCACCCTTATTGTGTGCTCTCAAGACACCAAAATGTAGGTGCCCTTTTGTGGAGTTGCCCTAATTTGTATTGCAAGAATTGCTAATTCAGAGAAAAACTCCAGGCTGGTACTGAGTCAGATTTGCTTTCATAACATACCCATCAAGTAAGCACCAGTGTACTTGCAGAAAGAATACCAAGCCCCAGGCTTTTTTGAGGCTTTTTGCCTAGTAAATCATTTATTAAAACTCTCTAAATTTTTCTACCTTTTAAATCAGTAAAATGCTTCCTCCAATATGTTTAACTGTGTATTATAAAGATAAAAATCACCTGAGGGGACCAGCGACTTCTAGCAAAAAATTGAAAATGAACTAGTCTAAATAAAAATAGGAATGGATTTGTCTTACAAAGGAGCATTTTAAGAGCTCATGTTTCAAGAGCTTACACAGATTCATTGGATTATCAAGAGACAATATCTTCCTTTATCAAACATAGGATTTATCTCTGTCTGTGTGAGAGGCACTGTGGTATGCTAAAGATCTCAAAGTAAGAGCAACATATTCTTTCATAAAAAGGTAATTTTTTGAGTTTCTGACATTAAACAAATACCATGGAAGTAGGCACATATAAACAAGAAAATAAACATATTTCCAAACAGCAGAAGCAGTACTTTCACCCATGTTCGCCTCACCCTATGCTTGGAACAACCTTCCTGAACCCTTACGCCAAGCCCCCTCCCTGCCCGTCTTCAAGTCTTTGCTTAAAGCCCACCTCTTCAATGCTGCGCTCGGCACCTAACCCTTACCGTTCAGTGAATCCAGACTGCCCCAATTTGACTGCCCCTATCGGACCGACCGTTCACTTGTCTATTAGATTGTAAGCTCTTTGAGCAGGGACTGTCTCTCTTTGTTAAATTGTACAGCGCTGCGTAACCCTAGTAGCGCTCTAGAAATGTTAAGTAGTAGTAGTAGTAGTTCAGGATAATTTTATACAGCCAAAATATTCAACTTCAGTGTTAAAGGACCCCAAAAGTATAGAGTCAAAAATTTCAGCTAACTGGGCCCAATATTCAGACTGCAGGATGCAGCGCGCATAAGCGCTAACCCCATATATTCAATACCAGAAAGGTGACCTACACTGAATATCCATTTTTTTTTTGGGGGGGGGGGCGGGGGCTGGCTCAAACTTAACCGGCAATGTCAATATTCAGCACTGGCCAGTTAAGTTTATTGCATCCAAAGATAGGACTGCTATTTAGGCAGTCCAATTTGGCTGCTAAATTTAGCTGGCTAGCGCTACTTGTGAAAATTCAGGGGAAGTAACCGGCTATCTCCTACTGAATATTAGCGGTTAGCCAGCTAAATGCTATTTAACCAGCCAGGAGCCATTTCTGGACAGTTAAATAGCGCTGAATATCGGCCAGAATAACTCTACAGTACAGTTAATTCCCACATACCATCATAGATCCAAAATCTTTCAACATGTTGTTATATCTTTTTGGGAAATTATTGTGTGAATCATTATGGGTTCTATTTACTAAGCTGTGCTATAGGCACGCACACTTTATAGCACGCACTAAAAATTAGCATACGCTAATGATAGAGATGCCCATTATATTCCTATGGGTGCCTCAAGCATTAGCACGCACTAATTTTTAGCGCACACTAAAAAGTGTGCGTGCCTACAGTACGGCTTAGTAAACAGGGCCCTACATTTTAGAAAACAAATATATTTGTTTTTTTTTTAAATATTTGTTTATTGATGGAACAAGAGACAAAATATCGACATCAACCACGTGGAGGGGCCCAATTGAAAGGGACACCCAAGTTTTCCTGAGGACGTCCTCGCAGGATGTCCTGGCGAACGGGCGGGGAAACCCGTATTATCGAAACAAGATGGGCGTTCATCTTTTGTTTCAATAATACGGTTGGGGACGCACACATCTTGACATTTAGGTCGTCCCTAGAGATGGTCGTCCTTAGACTTGGTCATTTCTGATTTTTGGTGATAATGGAAACCGAGGATCCCCATCTCAGAAACGACCAAATGCAAGCCCTTTGGTCATGGGAGGAGCCAGCATTCGTAGTGTACTGGTCCCCCTGACATGCTAGAACACCAACTGGGCACCCTAGGAGGCACTGCAGTGGACTTCAGAAATTGCTGCCAGGTACATAGCAACCTTACCTTGTATGCTGAGCCCCCTCAAACCCCCTCAAACCCCACTACCCACAACTGTACACCACTACCATAGCCCTTACAGGTGAAGGAGCACCTAAATGTGGGTACAGTGGGTTTGTGGTGGGTTTTAGAGGGTTCACATTTACCACCACAATTGTAACAGGTAGGGGGGGGATGGGCCTGGGTCTGCCTGCCTGAAGTGCACTGCACCCACTTAAACTGCTCTAGGGACCTGCATACTGCTGTCATGGAGCTGGGTATGATATTTGAGGCTGGCATAGAGGCTGGCAAAAAATAGTTTTAAAATTCTTTTTTGAGGGTGGGAGAGGGTTTGTGACCACTGGGAGAGTAAGGGGAGGTCATCCCCGATTCCCTCCAGTGGTCATCTGGTTAGTTCGGAAACCTTTTCATGGCTTGGTCGTAAGAAAAATAGGATCAAGTAAAGTCGTCCAAGTGCTCGTCAGGGATGCCCTTCTTTTTCCATTATGGGTCGAGGACACCCATGTGTTAGGCACGCCCAAGACCCACCTTCGCTACGCTTCCGACAAATCCACGGGAACTTTGGTCGTCCCCGCGACGGAAAGCAGTTGGGGATGCCTAAAATCAGCTTTTGATTATGCCGATTTGGGCAACCCTGGGAGAAGGACGCCTATCTCCCAATTTGTGTCGAAAGATGGGCGTCCTCTTTCGAAAATAAGCCTGATATTGTCAAAAGAAACAGTATTTTCTCCCCAAATCAACCCCCCCACCCTACCACCCCCACAGTAAACCCTAAATCACAATACTATGTGGTGATTTAGCTATTCAGTATTCAACTCCTGGCCAGTGGCGTCAGAGTATCCCAAAAGGGAGTCCAAAATCGAAGGTATTTATCAGCTTGAGCAGAAGCCAAGTCTCCAATGTCTTTACGTTCAAGTGCACTCAAAGTAATCATGGACACTCTCCAATGCTGGATAGTCGGGGGGGAGGGAGGGGTCGGAGAAATCCACACTTTTAGTAGTCTTCTTCCCCACAATAACTGCTCGCTTGAGAAACTCTCTCATGCCAGCCGGCACTCTTCCTTGCAAATAGAATGAGTCAAATAATGAAAGAGGCCTGGGTGACCAATTTAGATGCCAAAATTGTGACTTGTGTGCACAAAGCTGTCTCCAAAACTGGTATACAGTCGGGCATAACCAGAACATGTGGCCCAGGTGTGCACCCAGACCTTCACACTTAGGGCAGTCATTCACTGGTCTCAATGTTGCACAAAATGCTCTATGAGGCAAGATATACAGTCGCATGATAAACTTAAACAGTAGTTCCCAATAATCTACACAAATTGTGAATTTATATACATTTAATAAGCAAGATTTCAATTGTGTGCCCTGCCACAAGACAGCCAAATATTGTCACCACTTTTCTGCTATTTTCTCATAACCAAAGCAAGGCAAGCTTTCCCGAAGATGGCCATGATAATTTTGAGAGGTACAACTGACTAGGCATCCAGACCAAGAGTCTCCACTAAAGTCTCCCAAACTACATTGGTCAAAGAGGCTCTTGGGAGAGTTGCCATATAATGCTTAAGGTGCAAATAGGCAAATTGATCTGTTGAAGGAAGCCCACAGTCAGCTTATAGGTCAGCAAAAGGGCTCAGTGTACCACTATCCTCTACAACATGAAAGATATAAATAAGTCCAAGGTTCCTCCATCAGATAAAGGATGGGGAGGAACTTCCCAATGGAAAAGTTGGATTACCAGAGAGCGGCAGAAAAGGAGAACTGGTTGGATTCAGGTGAAAAAATTTGCTCAGCCATTGCCACACGCATCTAAGTGGGCCTAGGATAGGAGCAAAAGCAGGTGGTGTCCTTACTAAAGAGGGTGCATCAAGCCCAAAACTAAAATGATAGGGCTCCAAGAAACTCCATTCTGTAGTTGTACTCGAAAAAAATGTAGTAACTCTAAACCAATCAGTAGTATGTCTCAGACAACTGGCCACAGAAAAGAGCTTAACATCCAGGATTTCCAAACCTCCCTGAGGATGGGGTAAATATGTCTGAGCTTTCAAGAGTTGGGAACGATGGCCCCTCCACAAAATTTGAGTAATCATTTTATATAAAGCCCGTTCTTCCTGCTGAGTTAGGAACAAAGGAAGAACTTGAAATTTACACATCCACTTAGGGACAAGCAGGGCACCCAGGCCCACCCAATTTCAGCCCAGGCCCGCCCAGCGCCAGCACCCATTGCCGGCCACTGCTGCTTTTCCTGTTGAGCAGCAGGGCCGGCGCTACAAAAAGAAGAAGCGCTAACGGCGCTAAGGACGAGAAATGTTTAAAAAAAAAAAAGCGCGGCACCGGCAGGCACTGTCTCGGCAGCCTTGAGGCATTGGCTGCTGAGGCATTGGCTGCTGGCTCGCAGGCTCCTCCCGTCTGCGGGAGGAACCTGCGAGCCAGCAGCCAATGCCTCAGCAGCCAATGCCTTAAGGCTGCCGAGACAGTGCCTGCCGTTGCCGCGCTTTTTTTTTTTTTTAACATTTCTCGTCCTTAAGTTAGTGCCGTTAGCGCTTCTTCTTTTTTGTAGCGCTGGCCCTGCTGCTCAACAGGAAAAGCAGCAGTGGCCGGCAATGGGGGCTGGCGCTGGCATGCAGGGCGGGCCTCGTCGAAGAAAAGAGGGAAAACATGGAAGGATGGGGAGAAAAGAGGGAAAACAGATGGAAGGATGGCAGAGAATGAGGGAAAACATGGAAGGATGGGGAGAAAGAGGGAAAACTTGGAAGGATGGGGAGAAAAGAGGGAAAACAGATGGAAGGATGGCAGAGAATGAGGGAAAACATGGAAGGATGGGGAGAAAGAGGGAAAACTTGGAAGGATGGGGAGAAAAGAGGGAAAACAGATGGAAGGATGGCAGAGAATGAGGGAAAACATGGAAGGATGGGGAGAAAGAGGGAAAACATGGAAGGATGGGGAGAAAAGATAGAAAACAGATGGAAAGATGGGGAAAGAGAGGGAAAACGGATGGATGGGGAGAGAGACTCTGGATGGAAGGATGGGGAGAGAAAGGGGAGAGACTGGAAGGATGCAGAGAAAGGTGAGAGACTGGAAGGATGTGGAGAGAGAAGGGACACTGAACAGAAAAGGGTAGAGTGATACAGAGACACTGGTTAGAAAGAGGGAGAGAGACATTAGATGGAAGGATCAGGAGAGAGGATAGATGGATGGAAGGATGGGGAGAGAAAGAGGGAAGACGCTGGATGGAAGGGTAGGGAGAAAGAGGTGACATTGGACGGAAGGATGCAGAAAGAAAGAGGGGAGACTACTGGAAGGATGGGGAGAGAGAGGGGAGACTGGAAGGATGGGGAGAGAAAGAAGAGAGCTGCTGGATGGAAAAGGAGAGTAGTGAAAGACTGGAGAATAAGAGGAAGGGGCATGGGGAGAACAAGGGTGAGAAAAAGATGAAAAGCCATAAGTAGATGAAGGAAATTAAAGAATGGATAGTAAGAATGAATTAAATCAGGACAGAGAGAGAGAGAGAGGCAGAAAAATATTGAAGAAAGCAAAGAAAAAGGAGAGAAAAATGAGAAATGGCCAGGAAACCGTGGCAGAAGAGTTAAGCGAAAACAAAGGAAAGCAGAATCTAGAGACTGGGAGCGACACAATGAGAAAAAGTAAATGGCCATACAAGAAAGGTAAAGAAAATTATTTTATTTTTAATTTAGGATAAAGTAATATGGTACCTGTGTTAATGAAGTTTCAGAGACCAATACTTCCTTCCTTAGGTCAGGCGAGGATACCGTAACAGCATTATACTGACCTGAGGCAGGAGGTTTTGGCCTCTGAAAGCTCACTGAAAAGGGTGTTATGCTATTAAATAAATTTTCTGAAATCTGATGCACTGAAAAGCAGCACTTTACCCTGTGTGACAAATGCATCTGTTTAGCGTGACTAAATTTTGCTGGGGGAGGGGGGTAGAGAGAAAATTTTGTGCCCACCCACTTTGGGTTCAGGCCCATCCAAAATTGGCAGTCTGGCTACGCCACTGGGGACAAGGATCATATTATAGAAAGCTATACGGCCCATTAGAGAGAGAGGTAAATCTTGCCACATGTGATGGATTTTGTAGAAGTCCAGAGAGGTGCAAGGTTGACACTGTGTAGTTGTGATAGATTAAAGGGAATGAGGCCATCTGCCCATTGTAAAGGAAATAGTCCCTCCCAGGAATTCTTTATAGTTATTGGAATTGGGAGTGCAATAGATTTTTGTAAATTCAGACTGAAACCCAAATAGTATCCAAATTCCTGTATAGTTTCCAACAGATGTGGTAAATAATGTTGCGGATCAGTCAGTGTAAGTAGGAGATCATCTGCGAACGTCAGAACTTTAATAGAAAGGTTAAGAAGAACAATACCTGCAATATCTGGGTCATGGAGAATAGTACGAAGAAGGGGTCCTAGATGGAGTAAAACAGTAGAGAAGAGATAGGACAACCCTGTCTCGTACCCCGAGCCACCAAAAAGAAAGGTGATCTCATTCCATTGACCACTATGGCCGCTTGGGGGAGGAATAGAGTGCCAGCAGCGCTTGTAGAAACCACTCCAAAATACCCACATATCTCAAGACTGAGAAGAGATTGTCCCAATTCACAAAGTCAAATGCTTTTTCAGTATCTAGACTAACCAAGAGGAGTGGCTCCTGAGTAAATTAACTCTTTGCTACTGCCAACAATGCTTGCCTCACATTCTGAACCGAGTGTCGACCCTATACAAACCCAACCTGATGGTCCCCCATCAAGTGAGCAATAAGGGGGGGGGGGGGGGGTGGCTAGACGATCTGCCAATATGCGGGCTAATATTTTAACATCAAATTTTAATAGAGATATAGGCCTATAGGAAGAAAGATAATCTGGTGCTTTGCCTGGTTTCGGGATTAGAGTGATAAGAGCCTCATTGGTCCAGAGGGGAAAAGCTTCCTGCCTTATTACCGCATCATAGAAAAATGTGAGAGAGGCGCATATTTGTGGAGCAAGTATCTTATAATCAGAATGACATCTGCCTCCGGCGTTTTATGAAGAGATAGGGATTTTATGACTTGCTGGACTCCCAATGCATGCAATGGCGCATTAAGTTGAGCTTGCACAGTGGTGGTGAGCTTTGGTATACCAGGGAAGGGCCCATAGAGTGAGATTTTGTGGAGTACATGTTAGAGAAATAATCAAAAACAAATCTTAAGAATATCAGGAGGTCGGTGAACACGTATCCCATCCGGTCCAATCAACGAAGAGACAAACATGGTAGGGGACCACGTCTTCGCTATACGTGCTAAGAGCCTACCAGTTTTATTACCATATCGATAGCAGGAAAATCTATGAGAAAAGAGAGATTTCTGTGTATGTTACTGGTGGCTGTAGACATCTCAGTGGCTTTTGATATTTCACATCATGGATTACTGCTGGGACGCCTAGAAGAATTGGGAGTGGGAGGTAAGGTTTTGTCTTAGTTTGGCTCTTTTTTTAGTAGATTTTTTTTCAATTTCAAACTAATCAGACTACATCTGGTTGGCTAGAAATTCATTCAGGAGTGCCCCAGTGTTCGGCTCTTTCACTTGTTTTGTTTAACATCTCTATGTTATCTTTATGTAAGCTTCTAAAAGGTTTGAGAGTATCTTACTGGCTTTATGCCGATGACATCCAGTTCTTTTTTCCTATTGAAAAGTCTGTTAAAGAGGCATTTGAATGCCTGCATCTTTTTTTGTCAACAGTGAAGAACTGGATGTCGGCCAATAGATTAAAACTTAATATGGCTAAAGACTCAAATAATGATTTTGTCAGATAGATCTAATTTATCTTTTCCTGATTTGGAAGGTTTAATGATAGATGTTAAATGAGAAATTAAATATCTTGGGGTACTCCTGGACTCTTCTTTGTCTTTTTCAGGCTATGTCTGGAGCCTGAACAGACAAATATAACCAACCAAAAGGAAAAATCTCTGAAAATGAACACCATCAACAAAGAGAGGAAAACAACAGCAACAATAAATACAACCACCGAAGAAATAGACAACTAATAAAAATAAACACACTGAATCACCCCACAGAACCACACCGCTCAATCCAACTAGGATACATCAATGCAAGATCAGCAGTAAGCAACTCAGTAGATATACTAGACTGGATCACCACAGATAAGTTAGACCTACTATTCATCACAGAAACCTGGTTCCAGAGCCCCACAGACCCTGCCATCCTAGAAACATGCCCACCAGAATACAAAATCACCCACTGGACAAGAAATGGAAAAAGAGGAGGCGGAATAGCTATAATTTACAAACAGGAATTCACCATCACAACCACGGGTGAATCTACCTCACCACAACTTGAACTCGCCTCGACAAGAATTAATCATCCAAACCTAATAGGACACCTTAATGCAATCCTATTCTATAGACCACCGGGAAAATAGCAAGACTCCCAAACACAACTCATGGACTTCATCTCAAATACATGTGTATCTGCCTCAAACATCCTTATAGTAGGAGACATCAACCTACACCTTGAAGACGACACCTCAACAAGCACACGAGAATGCAAAGAATTCCTAAAACTATGGGATCTACACGCACCATACACGCAACTAACACACAAAAAAGGACACACACTAGACATAATAACACACAAATTTGACCCGGACCAAACTATCATACTTACTGACACAAGATGGACACCCACACTATGGTCAGACCACCATAAAGCAAATGTCTCTCTCTACTGGTGAAAAACACACATAAACACAATCAATAAACATGAGCGAACAACATACACCACGAGAGGAAAAATAGACCCCACAACATTCTGGCAACAGATCTACCAGAACGAATGGACAACAAGTGCTAGCACCATCCAATTCCTCCAAGAATGGGACGATCTATGCACAACAACATTAGACAAAATCGCCCCAATCCAAACTAGAACATCACACAGTAAAAAAGCAAATCCATGGTTCACCAAACAGCTGAAAAAACTTAAAACACAAGTCAGGAAACTAGAACGCGCATGGAACAAAAAGAGAGATGAACAAACACTAAATGCCTGGAAACTACTTCGGAGGAAATACAAATACACCATAAGACAGACTAAAAGATCACACTACAAAACAATAATAGGACCAAACTACAAAGACACACATAAACTCTTCTACCTTGTGAACAAACTTCTAGACACCACACCAGTTACAAACAACAGCAAAGACATACCAGATGTTGATAGCCTTGCGAAATACTTCAAAGAGAAAATCATACAACTACGACTTAAAATACCCACCAGCCCTACCGAATACGTCACACTTCTAGACTGCCTAGACCCAGAAGCCGGAACATACCCAGCAGACAGAACCTGGACCGAATTCGAATTAATATCAGAAGATCTCATCTCGGAAACTCTAAAAAGATACGCCAAATCCCACTGCAAACTAGATATATGCCCAAACAACCTTATGAAATCAGCTCCTCTACAATTCATAATAGACCTAACGAACCACGTAAACTTTATGCTACAAAACGGACTTTTCCCTAAAGAAAAAGGAAAAATTTTACTCACCCCAATACCTAAAGACACAAAGAAAAACGCCAGCGAATTAACCAATTACAGACCAGTAACATCCATACCACTAATAACTAAAATAACCGAAGGAATGGTAACTAAACAACTCACAAATTATCTAAACAAACACTCAATACTGCATGATGCCCAATCAGGATTCCGGTCGAATCACAGCACAGAAACAGTATTGACTACCCTCATGACTAAATTTAAACAAATGATTGCAACCGGCAACAATATACTCCTCCTACAATTCGACATGTCAAGTGCCTTCGACATGGTCGACCACGGAATTCTATTACACATACTTGAATACTTTGGTATTGGAGGAAATGTCCTAAACTGGTTCAAGGGGTTCCTAACTCAACGATCATATCAAGACACATCAAATTCAACCACGTCTGCTGCTTGGACACCCGAATGTGGAGTACCACAAGGATCACCCCTCTCACCAACCATTTTCAACCTAATGATGATCCCCCTGGCGAAACTCCTATCGAACCACAACCTCAACCCATATATTTACGCCGATGATGTAACTATATACAGTGGTGGAAATAAGTATTTGATCCCTTGCTGATTTTGTAAGTTTGCCCACTGACAAAGACATGAGCAGCCCATAATTGAAGGGTAGGTTATTGGTAACAGTGAGAGATAGCACATCACAAATTAAATCCGGAAAATCACATTGTGGAAAGTATATGAATTTATTTGCATTCTGCAGAGGGAAATAAGTATTTAATCCCTCTGGCAAACAAGACCTAATACTTGGTGGCAAAACCCTTGTTGGCAAGCACAGCAGTCAGACGTCTTCTGTAGTTGATGATGAGGTTTGCACACATGTCAGGAGGAATTTTGGTCCACTCCTCTTTGCAGATCATCTCTAAATCATTAAGAGTTCTGGGCTGTCGCTTGGCAACTCGCAGCTTCAGCTCCCTCCATAAGTTTTCAATGGGATTAAGGTCTGGTGACTGGCTAGGCCACTCCATGACCCTAATGTGCTTCTTCCTGAGCCACTCCTTTGTTGCCTTGGCTGTATGTTTTGGGTCATTGTCGTGCTGGAAGACCCAGCCACGACCCATTTTTAAGGCCCTGGTGGAGGGAAGGAGGTTGTCACTCAGAATTGTACGGTACATGGCCCCATCCATTCTCCCATTGATGCGGTGAAGTAGTCCTGTGCCCTTAGCAAAGAAACACCCCCAAAACATAACATTTCCACCTCCATGCTTGACAGTGGGGACGGTGTTCTTTGGGTCATAGGCAGCATTTCTCTTCCTCCAAACACGGCGAGTTGAGTTCATGCCAAAGAGCTCAATTTTTGTCTCATCTGACCACAGCACCTTCTCCCAATCACTCTCGGCATCATCCAGGTGTTCACTGGCAAACTTCAGACGGGCCGTCACATGTGCCTTCCGGAGCAGGGGGACCTTGCGGGCACTGCAGGATTGCAATCCGTTATGTCGTAATGTGTTACCAATGTTTTTCGTGGTGACAGTGGTCCCAGCTGCCTTGAGATCATTGACAAGTTCCCCCCTTGTAGTTGTAGGCTGATTTCTAACCTTCCTCATGATCAAGGATACCCCACGAGGTGAGATTTTGCGTGGAGCCCCAGATCTTTGCCGATTGACAGTCATTTTGTACTTCTTCCATTTTCTTACTATGGCACCAACAGTTGTCTCCTTCTCGCCCAGCGTCTTACTGATGGTTTTGTAGCCCATTCCAGCCTTGTGCAGGTGTATGATCTTGTCCCTGACATCCTTAGACAGCTCCTTGCTCTTGGCCATTTTGTAGAGGTTAGAGTCTGACTGATTCACTGAGTCTGTGGACAGGTGTCTTTCATACAGGTGACCATTGCCGACAGCTGTCTGTCATGCAGGTAACGAGTTGATTTGGAGCATCTACCTGGTCTGTAGGGGCCAGATCTCTTACTGGTTGGTGGGGGATCAAATACTTATTTCCCTCTGCAGAATGCAAATAAATTCATATACTTTCCACAATGTGATTTTCCGGATTTAATTTGTGATGTGCTATCTCTCACTGTTACCAATAACCTACCCTTCAATTATGGGCTGCTCATGTCTTTGTCAGTGGGCAAACTTACAAAATCAGCAAGGGATCAAATACTTATTTCCACCACTGTACATCCCTTTCAAACAAGACATTAAAGAAATCTCCAATGAAATCAACCTAAGTCTACACATCATGAACACCTGGTCAGATGCTTTTCGCTTGAAACTAAATGCAGAAAAAACTCAATGCCTGATACTAACGTCCCAGTACAACACGAAAGAATTCACCGCTTTAAACACACCAAAACTAAACCTTCCAATCTCAGAAACGTTAAAAATCCTTGGAGTCACTATTGACCGCCACCTAACACTCGAAACTCAGGCAAACAACACAACCAAAAAGATGTTCTACTGCATGTGGAAACTGAAAAGAATAAGACAATTCTTCCCAAGACCTGTCTTTCGTAGCCTGGTGCAATCCCTCGTTCTCAGCCATCTGGATTACTGCAACTCACTATACGCAGGTTGCAAAGAGCAAATACTGAGAAAACTCCAAACAGCCCAGAATACAGCAGCCAGACTCATCTTCGGAAAACCAAAATATGAAAGTGCAAAACCCTTACGAGAGAAGCTACACTGGCTCCCACTTAAGGAATGCATCACTTTCAAAGTATGCACATTAGTCCACAAAATCATTCACGGTGAAGCCCCAGCCTACATGTCTGATTTAATAGACTTACCACCAAGGAACGCCAAAAGATCATCCCGAACTTTCCTCAACCTCCACTTCCCTAATTGCAAGGGCTTGAAATACAAGACACTGCACGCGTCAACCTTTTCCTACATGAGTACGCAGTACTGGAATTCATTGCCACGCAACCTGAAAACGATCCACAAGCAAAAAACCTTCCGCAAACTACTGAAGACCCACCTCTTTGAGGAAATTTACGGAAAGAACCAAAACACATAAAACTGCACTCACCGTTCAATAATGCATCACTACAGCCACTCTGAATTCCCATCCCCTACCTCACCTTCTCATCTCCCGCAAACTACTCACACTCATACAACACTCACACAGAAAATGTATACCAAATGCTTGCCTGTTATTATATACCGCCCCTCTTGTTTCCCGCTGGGTCCCTCCAATGTATCGCCCCTTTTAGTTTCCCGTTCTTTCCTTCCAATGTCTCAATGAACTTTTCCATTGTTATATTCCTTGGTACAAGACTTGTCTCGCATAACGCTTCATAATGTAATCCATAACTGAGCTGTAACAAAATGTACTTCCAGTTTTCATAACGTATTGTAAGCCACACTGAACCCGCAAAAAGGTGGGAAAATGTGGGATACAAATGCAATAAAATAAAATAAATAAATAAAAATTTTCATTAAAATAAAGCTTTTGAGTAGATTAAGGGCCTAGTTGTAAGAGGATAACTTTAGATCCATTATTTCTGCTCAAATCACTCCACTATTCAACTACTGTAATGCATTGCTTATGGGAGCTTCGGGGACCCTGTTGCATCCTCTTCAGATGGCATAAAATGCTTTAGCAAGGATAGTGACCAGAACAGCTAGCTTTGACAATATCACCCCAGTTCTGATGAAACTCCATTGGCTGCCGATTAAATGGCGCTCACAATTTAAGATTGTGACACTAACTTATAAGTGTCTGAACAATGAGGATCCAGTCAATTTGGCTACTCTATTACAAATGTACTATCTAAAAAGGTCCCTTTGCTCTGATAACAAGTTGTTACTTAATATATCTACTAAAATCTAAATCCCTATTTCCTTCATTTGGTCAAGCAACAAATCTTGATTCATGGTGTCTAAAGTTGATGTAAAATAAATCAGCAGCAAAATTACACCTGTCTTCATCAGGGCACCTAAATGAGGCCCCCCCCCCCCCCCCCCTGAATGTACAACATTTTTGCTTGCACTAGCTCCATCACAAATCTCCCATCTCCCATCCCCCTTTTACTGAATATTAAACTTTGGGAATATGAGGAATAAAATCACCAAAGTTATATGTATAACTACCAGAGATTTTAAAAGAAACATTATTTATTCAGTCAGTAGCACTACTGCCAACCTCATAAATGCTTTTGAATACCAACCACCTCATATTTAGGTGAACGTGTAGCATTTGGGGAGCAGAAATGAGAAGCAGAAAGGAGCCTGATAATGGAAAAGGTTGTGGATGCCACCTCATGCTCACTCTGAATATCATTATGTGGGCACATTTTATTTTTGTTCTGTTTGAAAGCATATTGAGCAGCAGCTGAATAACCCCTTTCACAGAAACATACATTTCAGAAAACCCAATATCTGGTCACTGTTCATATCTTGGAGTCGCAAACCACTGGGGTGAATCAACCCCCTACTATTTGAGAATACAACGATTCTATAGCCAACAGGTATTGACTAACAGGTATTGACGTTACAGTCACATTTCTATGCTTGGTTAATTTGCTGTTAAAAAAAGAATTGCAACATTGAAGTATCTGTCCCTGCATTTTACCTTTAAATAGGTAATAGAAATGTCATCAAACACTGCACAATTCCTAAGCTCTAAAGGCTCCTAGAAAAATGAAAGTTAACAAATGAAGCCATGGCAACAGTAGTGACATTTGCGTTACCTTGAATTCTAGGAAAAAAAAAGATATACTCATTAAATTACAAGACGTTACTGTTCAAAGCAGTATGTATGCTACAAAAAAATATCGAGTAGATTGAAGGCTGATGTCTGCTTGCTTTAAAAATTTAAATGAGTTTATATCATAATGATGAACTTATAATTTTGCCCTATTAATGTACATAATTACCCAGGGGTCGATATTTAAACTGATTTAACAGGCCAGGAGAGGTTTCTGCCCAGATACATTGTGCTGCCATGCCTAGAGCAGATATTCAGCACCACTTCATCAGATAGAGGGGCATTTTCGATATAATGTCTAAGTCTGACTTTGGACGTTTTGCATAAAAAATCCAAAATCTGAGAGAAAAGAAGGTCATTTTTGAAAAAGAAAAACATCTATCTTTTTTTTCAAAAATACCGTTTTGATCAAGGTTTTGTGCTTTGGACATTTTGTATTTGGTCCATTTTTGGAAAAAAAAAAGTCCAAGTGCAAAACGTACACATTAAGCCATTGGGATGTAGGAGGAGCCAACATTTTTAGTAGACTGCTCCCCCAGACATCCCAGAGAAGCAATAGGGCATCCTAGAGGGCACCGGAGTATATTTCAAATAAATGCTCACAGGTAAACATCTCACTGATGCTCCCTTATCTTGTCTGCTTAGCCCTCCAAATCCTACTACCCCCCAACTGTACACCACTACAATAGCCCTAGTGGGTGAAGGGAGCACTTATAAATATGGGTAAAGTGGGTTTCTGGTGAGTTTTAGAGGGCTCACAGTTTCCACCACAAGTATAACAGGTAGGGGGAGGTATGGGCCTAGGTCCATCTGTCTGCAGTGCATTGCACTCCCCACTAGACTACTCCAAGGACCTGCATGCTGCTGTAATAGACCTGAGTATAACATCTGAGGCTGGTAAATAATGTTTTTAATCACATTTTTGGGGGGTGGGATGAGGTTAGTGACCACTGGAGGAGTAAGGGGAGGTCATACCTTATTCTCTCCAGCAATCATCTGGTCATTTAGGGCACCCTTTTGTGCCTTATTTGTTATAAAAACAAGTCTAGCTCAAAACATCTTAGTTTTAGTCCTGGACAGTTTTGTTTCATTATTTTAATTACATTTGTACCCTGCACTTTCCCACTCATGGCAGGCTCAATGTGGCTTACGTGGGGCAATGGAGGGTTAAGTGACTTGCCCAGAGTCACAAGGAGCTACCTGTGCCTGAGGTGGGAATCGAACTCAGTTCCTCAGGACCAAAGTCCACCACCCTAACCACTAGGCCACTCCTCAAGTGTTAGCTCACAAGTACCTAGCAGAAACCCAGATCGTGGCAACGTTCCATACTAAGGTGAATAGTGGAGTGCCGCAGAGATCTGTACTGAGACCGATGCTATTTAAAAAATGTATGATTAAATCTGTTTTATTAAGGCAACAGAACACATTAAACCACATTGCAAGACAATCATATAATCTAACAATAGATAGTCGTGTTTTATCATTCAAATGCATCTCATACATTATTTTATAAATTATCCAGTAGTCTAAGTATGAATCCAGGTGAGAGGCTTTGTTTCTTATAGCCTCTCACCCAGTGGCTTAGCTAGGTGGGGCGCAGGGGGAGCGGTCGCACCCCCAAATAGATTTCTAAAAAATACGGCGCCTATGCTGATGCATGCGCCTCACCTTCCCACTTTCACACGGTGGTGCCGTGCGCACTGCACTTCCACCTTCCCGCTCTTTGGAAACGTTGCAGATGATCATCGTCGTCGCCTACCTGCCTGAGCCCCAAAAGCAAACAACAACAGACTGCCCGCAGCACACACTCACCGTCTCCTGTCCTGCAGAAGTTCTTGAAGCCAGGAGAAGGAGAACGTCGTCCAGAGAGCCGCTCAGCGGATCCACAGCGGCCATTGTGGTAGTAACTTAATCGTTGTTACTTACTACATGGCCGCTGCGCTGAGGTGAGCTCTCTCGACGATGTTCTTCTCCTCCTGGCTTCAGGCAGCACTGTGGGGGCGCGCAGGGCCTAGCCAGGGTCCTCCTCTTCTTCACACGGTCTGCGTCACCCCTGGTGTGTGGTCGGTGCAGGGCAGTTAGCTGTTTGGCGGCGGTGTTTGGCCTTGGCTTGTTGACGCTGTGATGGAAGTGAGCTGTTCTTTGACTGCTGGCTTGGCTGGGGGTAAGGTAAGAAGGGTCCAGGGACTCTATGGCGCGTGCTGTGTGAAATTATTAAAAATAAATGCGTGGTCCAAGGTCTAAAGCTATGCCAATGAATTGGATAAGCATTAATGGCAGTGTCTTAAAAGGTGGAGGACAAAAGATTTTGCTTTCTTTTTTACTTATTTGACAGCCTTTTAATTTACTTGAAAGCTTCTCATAGCTAGATTTAAATAAGAAATAAAAAATTTAACATCACTAAAACAGCTTAAAATTATTATAGCTGGTAAAAACAGTAGTTATAATCTCTGTATTTTGTGCTAATTTTTCTGCGTTGTTCTATACAATACAGTTAGAGAAATTTCAGTGAGAATACCCTGTTTTTTCATCTTAACTGTTCATCTGTTTCTGTAATCTGCCTTTGGGAAGCTTGGTGTTATAAAGATGGAATATATTGAAATTAAATGGAAGTAAAATTAAACTCTTTTCATTGGGGCACATGGAATCTTCACATTTGCATCTGATGTCTGTTTTGGTCACTTGGTGGCCCATTACTAGATGAAAACATCTTCATGAATACAGGGGGAGTCCCATAGCCAGCCCCTCAAAATGACACTGATTTAAAATGTAGAACAAATTAGTACTCTAATTGAGTAAACCAATACTTCCTCTTTGTACATCCGTATGCTGCACAAGCCAGCATGTTTTAAAATTAAGTAAGATTAAATAAAAATGCTACCAACAATAAAGAATGACAACAAGGATATAGCAAGCTCATAGGTTTGCTTGCTTTGTTTTGAATGTACTAGATGGCTGGGGGAAACATAGACTAACTAAATTAATTGGCTTCAACTTTTTGATGTCATCATCCCATTTCCTGTTTTCTTCAAACTTCTTGAGGTTGGACTTGATGGGATAGGAGGAGGCAAGGGAAACAAGGAGAAGATACACCTTGGGAGGGCAAGGGGAGGAATGAGGAGATGCCGGATCCGGGCATAGGGAAGGAGCAGAAGATGGATGGGACTGGGAGAGGTTGGGGCAGAGGGAAAGAGTAGGAGATGGATGGGACTGGCAGGGGTGGTGAGCAGAGGGAAGGATTAGAAGATGGATGAAACTGGGGGGGGGGGGGGAGAGGGGAAGAAGTAGGATGTGAAAATGGGGATATGAGAAGAAGGGCAAGAAAAGAGGATGATGTGGGGAAAGGTTGAGAATAATGTGAATGATCTGGAAGACTGGAGCGAGGATAAGAGGCATTGAAAAGGGATTGGGGTACTAGTGAAGGGTATAGGAGAAGGGGATGAGTCTCTGAAGGGGGTTGAGTTAGGGTAGAAAGGGGTTAAAAAGATGGTGAAAGAGAAGCTATTGGGAATGGGGTATAGGGTAACAGACAGAAGAGTGGCCTTGGAGGCAAAGGAAGGAAGGAGAGACATGGATGGAGCTGGGACGATAGGGTGATGAGGTGCAGTGGAGGGTAGATGAGGGCAAAGAGGGTGAGTACAGAGGATGGGAATGGGGGACTAATGAATTTGGTGAACGATGGGAGGAATTTAGGAGACTAGGTAAGGGAGAGAGAGAGGGGGAAAGGGAGTGCTGGGAGATGGTCAAAGCCAGTAGGTAGATGGATACTAAATACTAAAGAGTGAGAGAAAAGTAGGGGGGGGGGGGAGTGTAAAATGAAAGATCAGTGCCAGACAGATGCAGAGAAGGACAGGAAGAAGACAAGAGAAGAGCAAAGAAATGGAAAAGCCAACCTGGAAAAGAATTTAGAAGACTGACACATGGAAAGTGGAAAAGAGAGTGGGACCAGCTTAACTAGAAAAATAGAATGCTCAGACCACAAAGGTAGAAAAGAAAACATTCTTTTTATTTAATACTTTTTAAGGACTAAGATGTGCCTGCTTTGTGAAATGTACATTTTTTTCTATTGTTGTATTTTGCAGAGTACAGGAGAAAATATATTTCTCTTTCTCTTTTACCAGTATTTGCACTGCTTACAGTCTGGCTTTCTTGATGAGATCTATATTTCGTTTTTTCTGGACATGTTTTTTGTGGTTCCCTATTTTATATCACATGAGGGTTTGTCCATGTTCTGCATTTGTGTCTGACGTGATGGATTCTGCTAGCATGTAGTGTTTGTGTAGGAATGTGTAACAGTCCAGCTTGTTCCAGTTTTCCAGTAGCACGTATATTGGTGGTCTAGGGTTCAGTGTAATATTTATAGCTATGTCTTTTCATAGGTAGGTTAGGGCTGTTGTGTGTTAGGTTTTATGTGAAGGTTTTGTGTTATTTCATAAAGTGTCTGGCCCTATTGTTTTTGATATACTGGTATCATATTCAGCATTTTAGTCTGGTGCGTGTGGGTGTTTGTTGTTGTTTAAAAAAAAATACCCATAATGAATATGTATGAGATGTGCATATGCAAATGAATATGCAAATGTCCAAGCCACACCCCCCCCCCCCCAAATGAAAAGGTCAAACTACGCCCATGTCTGGCGCCTATTTTACAAAAGTCTGCTCCCCCAAACATCAAAACCTAGCTACGCCTCTGTTCTCACCTCTTATATTGAAATCTGTTTTATTGAAGACTAAGAGAAAACAAGTTACATGCAACAGGTTCAAAAACTTACTTAAAAATCAACAACAAAACAACAACAACAACAGATCAATCCCAGCATATGAAACCAATGATCTGAAAATCAGAACAAGTGAGGTGGTTAAATCTGCAGATGATACAAAACTATTCAAAGTTGTCAAAACATAAGTGGACTGTGAAAAATTGCAGGAAGACCTTAGGAAATTGAAAAACTGAGCATCCAAATGGTAGATGAAATTTAATGTGGACAAATGCAAAGTGATGCACATTGGGAAGAATAATCCAAACCATAGTCAGTACCCAAGAAAAAGATCTAGGTGTAATTGTAGACAATATGCTGAAATCTTCTGCCCATTGTGTGGTGGATGCTAGGAGTTATTAGTAAAGGCATGGTGCATAAGACCAAGAATAGTATAAGGTCTTTGTATTGTTCCATGGTGCAACCTCACCTTGAGTTTTGCGTTCAGTTCTGGTTGCTGTATCTCAAAAAGGATTCAAAGAAGAGCAACCAAAGTGATAAAGTGGATGGAATTCCTCTCGTGTAAGGAAAGACAAAATAGGTTAGAGCTCTACAACTTGGAAAAGAGATTGATGAGGAGAGATATGATTGAGGTCTACAAAATCCTGAGTGGTTTAGAATGGGTAAAAGTGAATCAATTTTTCACTCTTTCAAAAAGTACAACGACCACGGGACACTCAATTAAATTACATGGAAATAATTTTTCAATGAAAGAATAGTTAAGCTCTGGAACTCGTTGCCAGAGGATGTGGTAATAGCGGTTAGCATATCTGGGGTTAAAAAAATGTTTGGCCAAGTTCCTGGAGGAAACGTCCGCAGTCTTTTATTAAAATAGACATGGGGGATGCCACTGCTTGCCCTGGGATCAGTAGTAGCATGGAATGTTGCTATTATTTAGGTTTCTGCCAGGTACTTGTGACCTAGATTGACCACTGTTGGAAGCAGGAACAGGACTAGATGTACCACTGGTCTGACCCAGTATGGCTACTCTTATGTTCTTATCCAGGTAACTTCTGGGCATTGCCAAACAGCCAGATATTTAGCGCTAGTACCCAAATAGAAGCTGACACTGAGGGGTCGATATTCAGCCTGCAGTGGTCAGTTTTTTTTATGCTGACCACCACTGGCTTTATTCCCAGATATTCAATGTTGGGCCATGCCTAGGCATCAGCATTGAAAATCTGGGCGTAGAGGGCCGGCTAAAATATAGCAATATTCAGCACTTAATTGGCTATTATGAACCGCATTAATATAGGGCTGTGTTTTATGTGGTCCTGTTTATGCAATTATCTTAGCTAGTTAAGGGCTGAATATTGACACTTAACCGGTTAAGTGCCAACTTCACCCCCGGAATGCCCACAAAGTAGCTAGTTTCAGTTTAGGCATTAATTGGGCAGTTTCAGTGGCATTAAGTGCTACTGAATATGCTCAGTTATCCCTGGATAAGTGATTTAAATGGCCAGGAGCTGTTTCTGGCTGTTTAAATCACTTTGAATGTCAACCCTCGTATATTCAGGTCTAATCTAGCTGGTAGCAGTCAGCAAGTAAAGAAGTGTTGATGGAATATTGCACCCATAGTTGATTATGTCCATCAAGAGCAGTTCTCTCTCTCTATCTTGTGAACCAAGGGTCATGGAGGTTAGGAATTAACTAGTTGCTATACCCAGTTAAAACTCAAATGTGCAAAAGAAAACAAAAGTCAGAATAAGTACTTACCTGAGAGATGTGCCATCTGCTTCCAGCAAGAATCTCTGTAGCCAAATACCAGCGTCCTAGGGGAGGGGTAGCTGGAAATAGTACTTGAAGCAGAGAGGTGCAGCAGACAGCCTTGGAAAGAAGCTGCATCTACTGGGAGATGTAGTACAGGAGCTTGTTTCTCCTGAGGTGCAAAAGATACTAAGCTAATTGTAACCCTTTGCTATATTGGAGCCCTGGTGTGAGGAGCCCAGCATGGAAATAGTCATGAGTCCATCTCACATGGGAGTGCCCTGATTTGTGGAATCTCAGTGTGGGGTGGAGCTAGAACAATAACTGTGGGATTTGTCCTTGATAGCATGTGTTTAAGAATACTATACCCCTGCCAAGTGACCCAGTGAAAAGAGAGAGGGGTACCTGCTGAGCCAACCCTGATAGAACAGCAGGATCAGGGTCATTGCTGTTAATCTCCTGAGCCAACAGAACAGCCGACCTGCAGGCTGAGATTAGGGAGTCTCATTGTAAACCAGGCTCAAGGGTAGGATGCTGTCTGCCCATGGCTGGTGATTTCCTTCAGGGTAGACCCCTGAAGGGCTGGGACAATAATGCTGAATCCAAATCTCTGATGGTAGTAATGTTACATTGGAGAAACTGACTGCGGAGTGTTATCTGACTACAGGTCAGGCTTAAGAGGTTTTGCTCTCATGCATAACCTGAGAAGGAAAGGTTATCTGCTCTTGTGACATTGTAAGATCTATCTTTGGTACCATCATAACTGTAAGCTGAGGACTTTCATGACAATTGTTACTGAGTTCAAATTCATTAAGTACAGTTCGGTTAATTTTCTTGACTCTCCCGACTACTGTGTGGTTCCAGTGTTGGATCTGGAGGGAACCTGAAAGGAGTATGCATACCTAGTCTCCTGAATCCCAAGGTCAGCTCTCAAAGAAGAAGAGCAGAGAGTCTAACCTGCCTAAGCAAGAGGAGCAGTTTACACTAATCATCATAGTAGTTCCAGGAAATGGATATGGCTGGAAACACTCTAGCAGGCCTAGCAGCCATTATAAAAAGGAAATGCCAAGGAGAGAAAAAAGGAGAGAGTACTG
The DNA here is from genome assembly GCF_901765095.1 of Microcaecilia unicolor. Lineage (NCBI taxonomy): Eukaryota > Metazoa > Chordata > Amphibia > Gymnophiona > Siphonopidae > Microcaecilia > Microcaecilia unicolor. The sequence continues at coordinate 309,347,199 of NC_044035.1, read as the reverse complement.
GCTGAAAAATCCCTGGGTTATTGATAGTCCTAAAAGGAATAAAAGGGCCACAGGCAGGTAAAAGCCGAGGTTAGCAGACTAGAAAAAGTCTGGAAGAAAAAAGACAAGAAAGATTGTACGTGGTAACCTAGAAGAGGTTTAGAACTGCCTGGGTTGTGAATAAGGTTTAGAATTGCCCTGGATTGAAAAGGGGGGAGGGGGAGGTTGCAACTGCCCTGGTTTGGAAATAGGGTTGGAACAGCCCTGGATTGTAAAGGGGGTTTAGAACTGCCCTAGGTTGTGAATAGGGTTTGGAATTGCTTTGGAATAGAAAAGGGGTTTGGAGTTGCCCTGGGTGTAAAAGGGGGTTTGGAACTGCCCTGGGTTGTAAAAGGAGTTTGAGAATTGCCCTTAGTTGGGAAAAAGGGAGTGTTGTTTGGGGAACTGTTCCTGGGTGTAAAGAGTAGCCCTGAGGTAACCCAGCTAGAAACTTGGTAGTAGTAAGTTTGGGACAGGATTAATAGAAGATGTGTTTAAAGGGAACCTTATGTTGTATAGGCATTGCCTACAAGTTTGTAACTAGGATTTTGGGTCTAGTTGACTTCCAATTATATAATTGTGCTGGGAAGCCAAGAAATACTTGTATTGCATTATGTTACACTTTGGAAGCTGAAGGGAGCAGCACTATAACATAGTAACATAGTAGATGACGGCAGAAAAAGACCTTCATGGTCCATCCAGTCTGCCCAACAAGATAAACTCATATGTGTATACCTTACCTTGATTTGTACCTGCCTTTTTCAGGGCACAGACCGTACAAGTCTGCCCAGCAGTATTTTCTGCCTCCCAACCACCTGTCCCGCCTCCCATCACCGGCTCTGGCACAGACCATATAAGTCTGCCCTCTACTATCCTCGCCTCCCAACCACCAACCTCTCTTCCCCCACCTTCTCCGCCACCCAATTTCGGCTAAGCTTCTAAGGATCCCTTCCTACTGCATAGGATGAATGAAGTTGTTATACCCAGAATAAATGGTATTGTGTTTATTCAAATGTTGTGAAGGCTTGGTTATTTTCTAGGCAATCACCTAGGCCAGGGAGTGGGTGATACTTGAGAGGTTAAAGTAGCGAGTAGGGTAGCTCAGTCATAGACACAATGGATTTCCTACTCACAGCACCAAGGATATATGTAAATTCAATTTTAACCTCATTTTCTGCATACATAAATTCAAAATCGCAGAAGAAGAAATTAGGAAGAGTACAGCAATCCAAATGGTTTCCAAAGGCACAGAACTGGGTTTAACCAGCAGGCTCCTGGCAGCCAGGGTGGTTGAAACTTCAAAAATACAAAATTATCCTTTCTCCCAATTGAAGACTGGAGTAGAAAAACAAAAGCTGCTTCAACCGCCTTTTTATTAATACAATATGAACAATACAAACACCAGAAGTCTAATAACAGCAAAAGATGTACAGGAACTCTTACAAACAAAGTGTTCCTTGCCCTCCCCACATACCAAGGGTTACAGATAAAAATTTAAAAACAACAAATTCTAGACTGAGGCCTCGATGACCTCAAAACCAAACAACCCTATAGTTCTGGTCACCGTATCTCAAAAAAGATATAGCGGAATAGAAAAGGTTCAAAGAAGAGCAACCAAAATGATAAAGGGATGGAACTCCTCTAATATGAGAAAAGACTAAAGAGGATAGGGCTCCTCAGCTTGGAAAAGAGACAGATAAGAGGAGATATGATTGAGGTCTACATAATCCTGAGTGGTGTAGAACGAGTAGAAGTGAATCATTTTTTCTTACTCATTCCAATATTTTTTCACTAAACAAATAGTTAAGCTCTGGAACTCTTTGCCAGCGGATGTAGTAAACAGCGGTTAGCATATCTGGGTTTAAAAAAGGTTTGGACAAGTTCCTGGAGGAAAAGTCCATAGTCTGCTATTGAGGCAGACATGGGGAAGCTACTGCTTGCCCTGGAATTGGTAGCATGGAATGTTGCCACTATTTGGGTTAGATCTTTGTTCAGATAATATGAAAAGAAAATTTTTTAAATAGTTGTATTCTTGTATTAATATTAATTGTCTTGTAATGCTTCTTCTTAATTTATGTAAGCCACATTGAACCTGAGCTTTCTTGGGAAAATGCAGGGTAGAAATAAATAACTAAGTCTTATCTTCCACCTGGACCGATATACTCATATCACCCCTCTCCTCAAGTCACTTCACTGGCTTCCGATCAGGTACCGCATACAGTTCAATCTTCTCCTATTAACCTACAAATGCACTCGATCTGCAGCCCCTCCTTACCTCTCTACCCTCATCTCCCCTTACGTTCCTACCCGTAACCTCCGCTCTCAAGACAAATCCCTCCTTTCAGTACTCTTCTCCACCACCGCCAACTCCAGGCTCTGCCCTTTCTGCCTCGCCTCACCCCATGCCTGGATTAAACTCCCTGAGCCCATACGCCAGGCCCATCTTCAAAGCCTTGCTCAAAGCCCACCTCTTCATTGTCGCCCTCGGCACCTAACCACCATACCTCTACTCAGGAAATCTAGACTGCCCCCACTTGACACTTGACATTTCGCCTATTAGATTGTAAGCTCTTTTGAGCAGGGACTGTCCTTTTGTTAAACTGTACAGCGCTGCGTAACCCTAGTAGCACTCTAGAAATGTTAAGTAGTTGTAGTAGTAAATAAAGAGATTCCCCACCAATCAAGACCTTTACAATGGGAGACTACAATTGGGAAGAAGAACCTTGGTCAGATCACTACAGACTTCACCAAACATTAAACTGGAGGCAACGATCGACAACCCAAGAAAACACCAACACAATACATGTGCCGAGGCAAAATCACTAGTGAAAAGTTCTGGGATAGAATCCAAAATGACACCAAACATATCCCAACAGAGGCCACTGAATTCCTTACAACCTGTGATGAAAATTGCAAATACATACTAGACAAAATCGCCTCTCTAAAGTGTTACCCTGCCTGTGCTTTTTCAGCACATATATTTTTTGGCATTGCTGCTGTTGTTTATGCTACTCAGTATGTATTTCATTCCCTTGTTCTCTCGCTTGGTTTTCTGCTTCCGCTCCACTTTCTGCACCTCATGAAGGTGACTGCACTTTGTCCATTTTAACATGCTTCTTGATACACTTTCTTATGGTGTATCGCCTCTGGATGCATCTTTTTGGTGATGATGTTGTACCTATTACAATTCACTATTATGCAATTATGTTTGTTGTGTGAGCACTGATGTTTTTCCTACTTTTACTACTTATTTTTAATGATTAAGTTGTTATATCATCTTAATATGGCATATCCTTTTTTATATGGGTGCCTGTATGTACAAATTCACAATTTATGATATCTGAACTAAGATTTTCATATTTTATCTTTGCGTTTACTGTCATGTGTGTCACTATTATTATATTATTTTATGGTGCATTTATGTACAAGGTGCATTATTGTTTCATATTACAGGAGACTACCTTGACACAGCTTGCTAGTGAAACATGGATCTATGTCAGTGACATCGACCAATAAAGAATGATAAGGATATTTTTGAAAATACAATTGACTCTTTAAAAAACATTTTTTGGTTAAATAAAGTTAGGAAAAAAATATTTAAAAAATGGATCAATGAAGATTGTGTTACCGCCCCTAGTTATATGCCTGGTTCATTTAGCCAATAGAGGAGGCGGGTACACTTGTCTGACAGATCCTATCATGACTCCACTGACCTTTTGAGTAGAAATTTGAGAAATTGTTGGGAAGTAGAGCATTTTTGAGTGTAAGACACCTCCAACTGATGGCAGTTAGGTTCACAAATACCAGTATTCTGTAACATCATGCCTAATTTCTGGGAATCAGCTATTTTCATCATTGAGAGATGATCCTACCAAATATGTTTTTAGTAGTTTGTGAAATATGAAATAGTCACTTGGGAAGGGAGTTCCATCTCTTAGTGCATTGATAGGAAAATTCAGCATTATGAATTGTTTTGCATTGTATTTTACTGCAATATGGGAAGTGGAGAACAAGGAAGTCTCTAGAAGATTTAGATGTGTTATATATTGGTAGCTCAATAAGATTCTGCATATAAGTGGAGATAGGCCATACATAATTTGATAAGTGAATACACATAATTTGAACGTGATACATGTGGTTATTGGAAGCCAGTGTAACTTTAGTAATAAGGGAGTCGGCTTAGAGTAGTGGGGAGCTCTGAGTACAAGATGAGCCGCAGTATTCTAGGCTGTTTGTAATTTTCTTAGTAATGAGATTTTTGGTCCTGCATAGATGACATTGCAGTAGTCAAATTTAGATAATACTAGTGAATGTGTTAAGGATCTGAAAATTGAGCTTGGAAAATATGGTCTTAGTTCCATAAGGATCCTTTTACTTCTGTGAGAAGTAATTTGCTAGCTGGTCTGCTGATGGAGCCAATTCACTACCAATTGTTAGAGGTTAGGTATTTATCAGACAATTGACTAAGACATAAAGTTTCCTTGTATTTAGTGAGAATTCTCCTATATATTTTGCATAATAGGATGTTTTGACTTTCTTAATTTTGTATTTGTATTCTTTCAAAGACTTTCTCGAATTAGTCTAGTGTAATATTGGATTTAGTCTGTAATCTCTCTTGACGTCTACAATTTCTTTTTGCCTCTAGAATATCCTCCAAGAACCAAGGAGATGTTTTCTTAGGTGGATTAGATTTTGTTTATTCTGTTGCTATTTCATTAAGTATTGTCCTACATAAATTATCCCATTTGAGATTAAAGTCACAACTAAGTGAGGTTGCATGTAGTTCGTCATATGGAATTTTGGACCAAAAATTCAATAGCATTGATTTTGCCCCTTGTTTTATTGTGAGACTGTTTTTGTTTTTTTGTGGATAAAGAAGGAAAGGAAAATTACCAAGTGTTCAGGAAGTTCAAGAAGCTTTTGGTACTAGAATCAGTTGGTTTATCCAGGTATAAATTAATGTCACCTACTAATAGAACATTATCTGAATGAACACAGGTATTGGAAATGAATTCAGTGATCTCCTCTTCAGCTTTATTCCAGGTAATTGAGGGCGGTATAATAATAACAACAAACTAATTTGTTTGAATAATGATTCATCAGTGATGTAGCAGAAGATAGCTTCTAGATTAGGAGATTGCAATTTTGAAATTGGGTGAACTTTAAAGAAAGATTTGTAAATAATGGCTATGCCTCCGCCTCTTTTGTTATTTCTAGAGAGGTGAAGTATCTTATAACCTGGAGGACAAATGTCATGCAGAACGGGTCTTCTGGAGAATGCAACTAGGTTTCCATGATTAAATCTAAGCCAAATTGAGATTCTTCTATCCAGCCTTTGATGATAGCAGTTTTATTGCAACCAACCTGGCATTTATATACCCTATTGGCAGAGGAAGGTTGGTATTTGAAGTATTATGAGCTGTCATCTTATGTTTATTGGTATAATTGGCTGTTTGAGGTTGGAGATTATCCTTGTAGTTAAAATTTCCCAATTCTAGTCTATTTGAGTACACTTTGCCCCTAGATGGGACCTAATTGATGTGTTATCTAGGAGTGTATAGAATTGGAATGTTATGGAATATTTCAAATGTGTATGATTGCAGGCCTATTATCTATAGCAGTAAAGTTATGAAAGGCAGCCAGCAAAGTAATCTAAAAAGACGCTGCTTTGTTGTAATTTAGAACTTCACTATCTCTGAAGTGTGGAAGATTAAGCTATTGAGTTTTAAATTATAGCGAAATGTAGTAACAATATTTGCAGTATAGTCTTTTCTAATTGACAGAGAATTGCATCGCCAAGTTTATAGTTTATAGATTAAGGGCCCTGTTTATTACGGTGTGCTAGTGTTTTTAGTGCACGTTAAAAATTAGTGTGTTCTAATGCTAGAGATACCCATAGGACTATATGGGTGTCTCTAGCATTAGCATGCTTAGTAAACAGGGCCCTAAGAGTTGTGAAGTGAGTACAGTTCCAACTATTGTACAGAAGAAGGAGAAAACAGTGGTAACATTATTGCGTTTAACAATGTTAGCATAAAAGTTGCTGATGTTATTACTACAAGCCTGTTAAAGTTAGGAACTATAACATCGTAAGGGTTATTAAAGTAACTTAGGCAGATTCATACTTGTATGTTTGGTGGCTCAATTATCAATCAAGTGCTATAACAATACTTTATTGATTGATGGTTGATGAGTGAGACTAGTACCACTTATTATGCAAAAAGAAGAGAGAACAATAAAAATACTACAGCGTGCAAAGATTTTATCGTAAGAAGCTAATAATACTACTACTCATCTATTGAATTTAAAAGTAGTAACATAAGCTGACTTGTCAGAGTAGCATAGGAAGATTCATAACAGGTGTGAGGTGGGTGCACTGATCAGGCGATTCACTGCTGATGTCACCAACTGCCCCTGCAGTTTAAACCTGGACAGCTGATTGCTGCGTCTGTGCCCTTACTCAAGTTCTGATGTTGGATGAAGCAGCGGGAGAGATGATACTGTGTTAAATTCTGGGCTCTGATGTTGCTGTGGCCTCAGAGGTGGGTGTGCTGATCTGGCGATTCACTGCTGATGTCACCAACTGCCCCTGTGGTTTAAACATGGACAACTGATTACTGTGTCATATATAGAATCTGGGGGATTACGTACTCACTATTGGGGTAAACTGCGTAGTCAACAATACTGTATGGTTTAGCACTTTTTGGTGGCTTTATTGGGAAGATTTATTCTATATTAGTAACTAGAAACACTGTAAATATGCTAAGAAAAGCAGTGAAGTCTTCAATTTCTCTTAATTTTTGCTGAAAGTGAGTGGTGTAAGCAAACAACAGGAAAACTATGCTAATTGCACATGCATATTTTGGGTAGTTGTAGTAATTTGTTTTTACTGCATTTACTAGAATTCCTATGATACTTTTTGATTATTCTCACAGTGTAAGCCGAGAAGAATAGGTCTATGGACAGCACTGTAAGATGGGAATTGTAGTTTTGCTACATCTGCAGCAATTTACAGTTTTCTCCCTATTGGGTACATCCTTGACATCTACTCATTTTTGTTTGAAGATCCATATGCTCCAAAAGGAGTGCTGAAAAGCACAGTCAATGTAAGAACATGAAATATTGTGCTGCTACATTCTAAATTAATCCTCTGAGCAAAAATCCATCTGATTATGTAAATAATGCATAAATCCCAGCTGAAATACGAAAACTACTGTAGGTTTTTAGCTGCACAAAAATGTACTGCAGCAGTTTTAAGGCAAGAGATGACAGAAGAGCAAGCATATGGGTATGGGTCTAACTGTTCTTACTCCCTTACCAGTAGGTTACTCTTCTTTTCTACTTTCCTGTTTTCCTCAATAGAAACTGCTTTCCATTTTTTAATGGATGTCTTGTGGATTTACAGTATGATTCATTTGTTCTCACAGCCATTTTAATCTTTGACCTTTTTAAATTACAGAATACATTTTATCTGGATTTACAAGATGGCATTTTAGCAAACTACATTCTGGTTCTAACCCTTAAAATTGCCCCTTTTAGATTCCTTCTAATTTCCTCATTTTATCACAGTCTCCTTTTCTAAAGTTCTACCCTGTGCTACTACAATGGTTTCATTCATTATCCTTCCTCCAGTGACTATCAGGCTTATTTTCGAAAAAGAAGGCGCCCATCTTTTGACACAAATTGGGAGATGGGCATCCTTCTCTCAGGGTCGCCCAAATTGGCATAATCGAAAGCTGATTTTGGGCATCCCCAGCTGCATCTCGTTGTGGGGATGACCAAAGTTCCTGGGGGCATGTCGGAGACGTAGGGAAGGTGGAACTGGGGCGATAATGGAAAAAAGAAGTGCGTCCCTGATGAGCACTTGGCTAACTTTACTTGGTCCATACGACCAAGCCTCAAAAAGGTGCCCGAACTGACCAGATGACCACCGAAGGGAATTGGGGATGACCTCCCCTGACTCCCCCAGTGGTGACTAACCCCCTCCCACCCTGAAAAAAACAACTTTAAAAACTTTTTTCCAGCCTCAAATATCATACTCAGGTCATCGTAGGTGTGTGTGTGTCAGCGGAGGCATAGCGGAGGCATAGCGAAGGCGTGGACGTCCTTCTTTCAAACATTTTGGATGTCCTGAACTGACAAACATATTGGACATCCTGAACTGCCCCCCCCCCCCACAGGGATGGCCAAATTTCAAGGGAGTGGAGTGGAGGAGTGGCCTAGTGGTTAGAGCACTGGTCTTGCAATCCAGAGGAGGCCAGTTGAAATCCCACTGCTACTACTTGTGATCCAAAATCCAAATAAATAAATAAATAAATAAAGGGGGTGTCGGAGGCATAGCAAACGCATAGACGTCCTTCTCACAGAAACATCCACATTTTGGAAGTCCTCAACTGCCCTTCGCAGGGACGGAGGCATAGCAAAGGCACCTAACACTTGGACATCTTTCACCCATGCTAAAAAAAAAATGACGTCCCTGACGAGCACTTGGACATTTTCACCTGGACATGTGTTTTTTTTTAAGGTTGTAGACGGCTATTATACACGCAGCTTGTCTGCGTGTATGAAGCCGTCTTTGGCATGTGCAGAGCAGCCACGCATAACACTTGGCTGCTCTGCACTGGCTTCTCCTCCTTAGGAAAGAAATCATGTGGAAATGAGCTAACAGCGAGCCACTCATTTGCATGCGATTTCCTTCATGCATGCCCGTTCCTTATTTTGTGTCTTAGTGAACCAGAAAATAATTCTATATAGGCTCAGAAAATACAGTGTAATTCTATAGAGAGGCAGAGGTAAACTAAATTCCATGTCTCATATCTCTATCACTTTTTTTTTCCAAACTATAGGGGATTACTTAGCTGTATTTCATGGAGTCTCTCTCATGTCATGCTTAGAGTGCTGTGCCAGCACTAGGCTGTCCTGTGAGAATACAGTTTTTCCTTTAGTAAGTTATATATGCACTAACAGGCATTCTCACTGCTTAACAAGAGATCTAGGGACATGGAAGCTAATGGGTCAAGCCGTGTGGTTAGGTTTCCAGTTTATAATAAAGCTGATCAGCAGTATAGTGCATTGAATCGTATTCTCCAGGAATACATTCCTGGCTTTAACAGGATTATTTTTTGTCAGTAGAAAGAATAAGATAAAAGAAAATATTTCCCTCTTTGTGAGATAACGTGCAAAGGATGATACAGAAGTTCTGAAGTTACTTCTGTTACTATTTTAGTGAGTGCTATGAAATAAAATGCATTTATGTTTTTAACTTTTGTCTCTATCCATGACATCGATGTCATAGGGGGACAAGTGGACAGTGCCAAAAATAAAACATAAGAGGCTGGATTCAGTAAATAGCATCAAAATTCAGCGCAGAAAAAATTGGTGCTGAATGGCATTCTATGATTAACATGCTGGGATTGGCGCCCTTTACAGCATAGCGCAGTGGTTCCCAGCCTTGGTCCTGGAGGCACCCTAGCCAATCAGGTTTTTAGGATATCCACAATGAATATTCATGAGAGAGATTTGCATGCACTGCCTCCACTGCCTGTATGTCTCGCTCATGAATATTCATTGTGGATATTCTAAAAACCTGACTAGCTGGGGTGCCTCCAGGATCAGGTTTGGGAACCACTGGCATAGCGTATAGCGCTGGAATCCACACTCAACTTTGGGCATGAGGAGTTACAGTAACTGAACCCAGGTGTAAATCCTGGAATGCAAATTAGGTGCGGATCTGTACTATTCTATAACAGTGTGTGCATTTTAAGGGAATGCCCCTCCCATGGCCACACCCACTTTGCAGATCCACATAGAAATACTTAGGTGCTATAAACGGGTGTGCACGTGTGTTTTCACATAGATCTGCCATTTCTGCCCTGTTTTGGTGCCCTGCATCCATTAGAATGCTTTTCCACACCAAAAATTCAGTGTGGAAGTAGCGCCTAACGTTCGATGCCATATATAAAACTCCCCTGAAGGTGTAAGAGGAAGCAGCATGATGCTGGGATTCCCTAGGTCGATACCCCCGTTGTTTAAACCGTTGTATCATATAATGAGCTTGATCTTGGTATGTGCTACGAGCAGAGCATAACCTACGAATACGTAAAAATTGCCTATAGGCAGTGCTTTTTTTGTAGAAAAAAAGGTGCCGGTACTCATTATGGGCGGGGTCACCACATATGGCTCCACCCCTATGATAGCCACACCCACATTAACCACACCCCCTATACCAGCCATGGCGCATATAAACAGACATCATTGAAAATATTATAGTACTATAGGAGAAAAAAATAACGTGATTTTTTTTCATGATAAATAATCTCTGTAAGCTCTTACAGCTCCAGTATACCCAGTTCAAAATAAGACAGCCAATGTAAATTCTCAAATTGGACATATTACAAACACTAAAATGAAAATAAAATGATTTTTTTTCTACCTTTCTTGTCTGGTGACTGTTTTTCTTTCCATATTGGTCCCAGTCTGTGATTCTGCTTTCCTTTGTTTTCGCTTAACTCTTCTGTGCCATTTGTCATTTTTGTCCCCTTTTTCTTTGCTTTCTTCAATATTTTTCAGGCTCTCTCTCTGTCCAGATTTAATTCATTCTTACTATCCATTCTTTAATTTCCTTCATCTACCTGTGGCTTTTCATCTTTTCCTCACCCTTGTTCTCCCCATGCCCCTTCCTCTTATTCTCCAGTCTTTCTCTATTCCCCTTTTCCATCCAGCAGCTCTGCTTTCTCTCCCCATCCTTCCAGTGTCTCCCCTATTTCTTTCTGCATTCTTCCATCCAGCGCCTTCCCTCTTTCTCTCCCCATCCTTCCGTTTTCCCTCTCTCTCTCCCCATCCTTCCATCTGTTTTCCCCCTCTCTCTCTCCATCCTTCCATCTGTTTTTCCCCCTCTCTCTCCCCATCCTTCCATCTGTTTTCCCTCTCTCTCCCCATCCTTCCATCTGTTTTTCCCTCTCTCCACAATCCTTCCATCTGTGTTTTCCCTCTCTCTCCCCATCCTTCCCTCTGTTGGTTTCCCTCTCTCTCCCCAATCCTTCCCTCTGTTGGTTTCCCTCTTTCCCCAATCCTTCCCTCTGTTGGTTTCCCTCTCTTCCCAATCCTTCCCTCTGTTGGTTTCCCTCTTTCTCTCTCTCCCCAATCCTTCCCTCTGTTGGTTTCCCTCTTTCCCTCTCTCCCCAATCCTTCCCTCTGTTGGTTTCCCTCTTTCCCTCTCTCCCCAATCCTTCCCTCTGTTGGTTTCCCTCTCTCCCCAATCCTTCCCTCTGTTGGTTTCCCTCTTTCCCTCTCTCCCCAATCCTTCCCTCTGTTGGTTTCCCTCTTTCCCTCTCTCCCCAATCCTTCCCTCTGTTGGTTTCCCTCTTTCCCTCTCTCCCCAATCCTTCCCTCTGTTGGTTTCCCTCTTTCCCTCTCTCCCCAATCCTTCCCTCTGTTGGTTTCCCTCTTTCCCTCTCTCCCCAATCCTTCCCTCTGTTGGTTTCCCTCTTTCCCTCTCTCCTCAATCCTTCCCTCTGTTGGTTTCCCTCTTTCCCTCTCTCCCCAATCCTTCCCTCTGTTGGTTTCCCTCTCTCCCCAATCCTTCCCTCTGTTGGTTTCCCTCTTTCCCTCTCTCCCCAATCCTTCCCTCTGTTGGTTTCCCTCTTTCTCTCTCTCCCCAATCCTTCCCTCTGTTGGTTTCCCTCTTTCTCTCTCTCCCCAATCCTTCCCTCTGTTGGTTTCCCTCTTTCTCTCTATCCCCAATCCTTCCCTCTGTTGGTTTCCCTCTTTCTTTCCCCAATCCTTCCCCCCCCCCCCCGCGACACTCCGGGCGAGTCCTGCACTTAGTGTTTTTTTTTTAAGACTCAGAACATGCGAACGATGCAGCCGGCAGCGATTGAAAGAGGCTGTCTGGGCTGGCGTCTGCGTCGGAGCTTCCCTCACCCTCTGCGAGTCCCGCCTTCATTGTTACAACTTCCTGTTTCGCGGGACTCGCAGAGGGTGAGGGAAGCTCCAACGCAGACGCCAGCCCAGACAGCCTCTTTCAATCGCTGCCGGCTGCATCGTTCCCGCGTTCTGAGTCTTTTAAAAAAAAAAAAACTAAGTGCAGGACTCGCCCGAAGTGTCGCGGGGGGGGGGGGGGCAAAAAAAGGTGCCGGTACGCCGTATCGTTGCGTACCGGCACAAAAAAAGCACTGCCTATAGGTATGCTACTTTTAAGCCGCATTGGATGATGACTGCGGTAATGCAACAACGCATTACGATCTGTTGCTTTACGAAATGACTGTGTAATAAAGGTTCCCTGGTGTACCTTAATGTTAACATCTAAAAAATTAACCGATGCACCACCTATTTGCCATTCAAACTTGATGTTAACATCCTGCAAATTCAAATATGCTAGGAACTGCTGTAATTGCTGTCTGTCACCACGCCATATCATCAGCACATCATCTATATACCTGAGCCAACCAACAACTTTATCAAAATATGGGGAGACATAAACCCATCGCTCCTCATACTGAGCCATATAAAGACATATCACCGTGGGGTGACAGTCGCCCCCATGGCGACACCCTTTATCTGCAAAAAATATTTCTCCACAAACTTGAAAAAGTTATGTGAAATAACAATTTGAGCCATCCGGTTCAGCAAAGCTATTTTCTGATGTGATAATTGTAATGTGTTTAATAGTTGCTCTAACATTAGCACAGCATATCTTTGTGGTATATTAGTATACAATGATACCACGTCTAACGTTACCAACGTAACCTCCTCTCCCATCTGGCTCTCATAGCTTTTCAATAACTCCAACAGGTGGCTTGAATCCCTAACGTAAGACCGAATGCTTTGGAGACATGGGCGCAGATGAAAATCTAAAAACTGAGATAGGGGTTCAAATAATGCCCCTTTGCTTGAAACAATAGGGTGCCCAGGGGGCTGGTGGAGGCTCTTATGAATTTTGGGAGCAAAATACACTATAGGAATCATTGGAAATTGATTGTACAAAAATTTGTATTCTCGAATCGTTATTGTTCCCTGTTTATTAGCTTCCGACAATAATTCAAAAACTACATTCAGATATTGTACAGTGGGTTCCCCCTCCAACTCCTTATAACAGCCCTCATCTGCCATCTGTCTATTTGCCTCCTGCTGATAATCATAATAGTCTAACACCACTACCTCCCCTCCTTTATCCGCCCATGTTATGACAATTGATTTACTTTCTGTAATTGTTCCAACGCAGCCTTCTGAACCCTGTTCAAATTAGGTGTACCCCTAATCTGATTTGTTTCCAGCTTACAAATTTCTCGCAACACCCACTGCTGGAAAGTAGCTATCACAGGATTTATAGGGCCAGGAGGAACCCACATCGATGTAATCCTATACTTTTGAAAACATGCGTTCTAGTCTCCTTGCACACTATTATCACAATCAAAAAAATGCAAATGCAACCTCATCTTACGAAAAAAATTTTTTTTATATATAAAGCCACCCTGATGTTAAAAACGCATCATATGCTTGAGTTGGAACGAATGATAAGCCTAATGCTAACACTTGCTGTTGAGCTTCTGTTAGTGCTTTTGATGACAAATTAAACACTATTGAACTATTTTCTTGGTCTGGCGCTTGGGTCGTGTCACCGGGCCTCCCACTACTCCCTCAGAGCGCATACTGCTGATGCCTAAAAAAGGCTGTTGAGAATTCTCTTTAATTGAACCCTCTCCACCCGCAATCGGTGTGTGTACGCAAATGAAACATGTGCCCTTGTGAATGAGGAATGTCCACCTGTGTAACCTGCATCGCATATTTGCAATACCCCCCCCCCCCCACACACACAAACCGTATGTCCCTGGATTGTGTCATCTGTTTGTGTTACCTCCATTCCTTTGTAATGAGACATGATCTCTCCCATATTTCGCCCCCGTGTGTATGTGAACCTAGGGATGTGTTGAAACTCTTGATGTATTATAACCATTGGCCATAGTTTTTTTAATGTTGTTCTCTATCGCCAGACTGTTTTCTGTGTAAGGCAAGATACAAGTGAGCCTCCGCGGTTGTTGCTGTGTATTAGAACCTGACAGCCATTCCCGCTGAGCATTAAATGCCCGTCTGGCCGCTTTATGTATCACCCTTTCTTGGTGTTCTTTTGAGACTGATACTAGTAGGTCATGGTGGTGGCAGGCACTTTATGGGGGAAAGTACTTCAACTGTCAGCAGCCATGCTATCGACTGTCACTAGCTGTCGCAGATGGTTATGCATCAGTAGTATAACTTATACCCCTTTTGTCAAACCTAATTTGCTAATTTTTGACAGGTGGCTACTCTCACTTCTCATTCCATCAGTCCGTCAGTGTTGAGGATCCACCCTAACCCCACCCACTCTGACCAAACCCTGACCACTCTGCCCAAGCTCCACCCCTACAGTCCACAACCCACCCCTTTTGATGACATCACCTTAAGACACATCATATCTCCCCCCCCCTTTGGTGATGTCACCTGCTGTGCCATCTTAACTCTGCCCAGACCACACCTCTTTTCCAAGATGGCAGCAGCCATAGGACCACCCTATGACATCACAAATCCAAGATAGCAGTGACTATAGTAACCCATGTGATAGAAGTGATGTCAATCATCAGACATCACTTCCTACAGGCACGGAGCATGTGCAGTAAGGTTCCTTTTATTTTCCTTCATCCCCTCTGTTTCTTACAAACTACCCTCCCTAATGAAATCATTTTCATTTAATACACAACATATTTTACATTTTTATCTCCCACTTTGCAAAAGTCCATTTATTTTTTCTTTGTGGAATTTTTTTTTTTTTACAATATTTCTCTGTGTTTGAAAACTAGAGCTTTTTTGACTGTAGACTGAAACTGGTTGATATTAAAGAATACAAGAGATTCAGGTACTGCTTCTCACCATGTGACTGTCTTAAAGGCTTTTGTTTTATAAATGCTGAATCACCATCATTATCACTGTTCTTTCCTTACACACACACACACACTTTGCAAAAGTACTTCTATTCTTTCTGTTCAGAAAAAATACAATATTTTTCTGGGTTTACTTGCCTGCAAACTGACTTTAAAGAATGCAAGAAATTCAGGCACTGCCTCTCATTGACAGCTCATGCCATCAGAAATGTCAAACTCTGAGTGCAAACTTATTGATTACTAGTAAAAAAAGACCCATTTCTGACACAAATGAAATGGGCGCTAGCAAGGTTTTCCTCGGATTGTGTATGTTTGAGAGAGTATGTGTGAGTGACTGTGTGAGAGAGAGTGAATGTGCGAGTGCGTGTGTGTGACAGAGAGTGAGACTGGGTGCGAGTGTGTCTGTGAGAGAGTGTGTGTGTGAGCATGAGAGTGTGTGCCAGGGCTCCCCCTCCCTCCCAGTTCCAGGGTCCCCCTCCCTCCCGCCCTCCAAATTCCAGGGTCGTCCCCCCTCCCTCCCTCCGAGTTCCAGGGTTGTTGTCCCCCTCCCTCCCTCCGAGTTCCAGGGTCGTTTCCTCCCTCCCTCCCTGCTTCCGAGTTCCAGGGTTGTCCCCTCCCTGCCTCCCTCTGAGTTTCAGGGTCCCCTCCCTCCCCTGCATTATGCTCTCTCCCCTGCATTCATCCATATGCAGGCAACGTCCTCTGTGCCCTGCCCCCTTCATCCATCCATGTGCAGCATCTCTCCGCTGCCCCCTCCACCTCCCTCCGAGTTCCAGGCCCCCTCTCAGTTCCAGTGTCCCCCTCCCTCCCTCCCATTTCCAGGGTCCCCCCTCCCTCTGTCCCTCCGTCCCTCCCTCCCAGTTCCAGGGTCCCATGGAACTGGGAGGGAGGGGGGATGGAGAACGTTGCAGGAGTGACGTCAGCAGGTGGTTACAATCCCAGTGACACACATTGGAACGTTGGAGGAGAACATTGGAGGAGTGATGTCAGCAGGTGGTTACGATCCCAGTGAGACACATTGGAATGTTGGAGCAGCAAATTATTATATTAGATAAAGAATGCAAAAAATTCAGGCAAATGTCTTTTTCAAGCATATAGGCAAGTGGGGCTCCCTCTTCCCCCATGCCACTCCTATGAAGCCCTCATTCATTAGAATGCCCTTGGCAAGAACAGGGTCTGGAAAAAGACTCCCTCCTTCTCTCACCCCTAGTGAGAAGCAATATGATCCTGTCATGAGAAACAGCAGGCAAGATGACCTTGGGTTTCAAAATGTCCATTATGACCGTTAGCTATAATCTGTGCATCTTTTCTAGCAAAAAAGGTGCCGGTACTCAAATGCTAGGCCACCCTTCAAGGGTGGGGTGATCACTGAGGGATCCACCCCACAATAGCCAGGCCCCCTGCAACCAATCACAGAACCTATGACAAGTGTTGCGTCCCGCGCCCCTACCTGCTCTTCCGCCACGGAGGGCGGGAGCCAGCATCCTCCGCGGCGAGGGGTAGTGGCCCGAAGGCCTCGGCGTGGAGTCGGGCTCCGCCACAGTGATGGCTGTTCCGGCCGGGACCGAGGCCGGCGACTGCGGCCACCGGTCTCTCGGTCGCCGGCTGTGGAGGTGATGTTCACGCCGCCGAAGGAGGCGGCACCAGGACGCAATGGTCGGTGTCTTCCTCCCTCCTGGGCAGGAGGGCCCGGAGCTCCACCTCTGAGGCGCCGGATTGGGAGGCCGGGTTGGTGGTCCCGCCTGGGAAATCGGACAGAGCCAATCAGAGGGGCTCTGCCGATACCCAGGGCCGGATTGGTGGGCTGTTCCTACGGGGGCGGGGCGGCTGATGTTGTACTGTATTTAAAGAAGGGAACTGAGCTAGCACTTTGCTTCAGGTTCTGTTCCCGAAGCCTATCTCCGTGGTTCCTGTGTTTGGTTGTCTTCCTGGTTTTGCGGATTTTGGAATTTGGACTGTTTCCTGGTATCTCTGCCTAGCTGCCTGCCTCGACCTCCAGCCTGACTTTGACTTCTCTACTAGCCGCCGGCCTTGACCTCTTGCCTGACCCCGACTACGCTTTTGCTGCCGGTCCTGATCTGCTGCCAGTCTTTGGACTCTTCTTTCCACCTGCCCGCTTCTCTCCCGGTTCCAGCCCAGGCCAGTCCGGTAACCCCGCGGTTCCTGAAGTCCCGTTGACTGCCTGCAGCTGGGGGCTCAACCCTTGGTGAACGGCGGTCGCCGCGGGTGAAGACTTGGGGTTGCGCAGCTGTCCTTTGAGGTCCTTTTGGGCCTTGCGGGACCTAAGGGCTCACCCTCCGTGTGGACAAGACAACAAGGCAGAATTGGTGTGTAGAGCCTGAGCTCTTTCATTAAGACTTGGGGTCCTTGGGTCAATTTTAGCAGACAATGGAAAAGGTGCCGGTACTCAGTACCCCCAAGTACCCCCACAAAAAAAGCCCTGGCTATAATGCTATGAGATTATTGTTAGGGGACATGGTGACCATTTTGAAATAGGCCATTAGAGCAGGACCAATTGGACATGGCTCCTGTTCTCATTAGACACCAAGAACTGGGGCTGGAATTGGAGGTACGGGGTCTTCTGTCTGGGGGGAGGCATCTAGGGGGATTGGAAGTATTCAGAGACTGAGGAGATCAGATGTGATTGTGAGGAGGGGGGAGCACCAGAGACTAGCAACCATGATTAGGGGGATTGGGGCAATATTGAGTGAGTCTCAGCAGCCATTTTGAAAACCCAGCGGTGCTGCCCACAGCACAGAAGAGCAAAGGGAGACGGAGGAGCGGCAGAGGGCAGGAAACAATGGGATTCTTTCCTGCCCCCGCAGCTGCAGAGGGCACTACACCCGGGCGGTCTTCAAGGATCAAGGTAGATTTACTTCAGGGTTGTAGTGTATGGGAGAGGGGGTTGTATCACGCAGGAGGGGGATGGCGGCATTTCTGTAGCGGCGGCGGTGAGGCAGGTTTTAGCACAGTATAAATGATCACAAGGACAAAATATACTGTAAGAAAAACAATGGACTGCATTAGGGGCTTATAGCTCATTTAGTTATGTTTACGCAAATGAGAGATCTGCATGAAAGAAAATATTTATTTTTATTATTTTGACTTCTGAAAACCACTTGTCCCTGAAACATGCTCAAAACAGAATAATCCATTTGTACAAAAGAGATGAGGTGAAGATGTGATTCCATGTGCTCCAATGCAAAGGCAGTTTAATTTTACTTCCAATCTTTATAACACCAGGCTTCCCAAGGCAGATTACAACAACAGTTAAGATGAACCCATCAGTAAACAGGATATCCTCACTGAAATTTGGCCATATATTACTGTACTGTACAGAACAGTGTAGGAAAATGAGCACAAACTACAGCCTTTGTTGGTGCTGTTTCCACGAGCTATAATAATTTTTAAGCAGTTTTAGTGATATTCAATTTTATTTCATAATATTTATATCTACATAGGGGAAGCTTTCAAATAAATTAAAAAGCTGTCAAGTAAAAAAAAGAACTTTTGTTCTTCACCTTTTAAGACACTGGGATGAAAAAGGGGGAGGGTGGGAGAAGGGGGAGGGAGAAGAAAGGAGATGCTGGACTGGGGAGGGCACCAACTGATAGTTTGCAGGGGGTTGCCAGAGACCCTAGCACCAGCCCTGTATCTCCCAACTGCGGCACAAGGGCTCACCAACCAAGACTCGTGACATGCGTAAAAATGGCCTTAGCAAGCAGGAAAAAAAACATACTATTTTTACCACTGCTTAGTAAAAATGCCCCAAATTTTTGAAATATAAATCTTTTGCATATGGAACCCTTAGTGTTTGGTTATTTGCTTAACGTTATCTTTAGAACCTAGTAGCTTTGTAAAGGACATGTGGGGGTACACTTGGGGTGAAGGACTTGTATATAGACAGTGTAGATTAGGTTATTCATATTTGCTATACCGCCTTTGCTGATCAAGGCAGTTTACAGTCTAAATGCCAGAGGTAATTAGAAAAGGAACTACAAAATTTGCATAGGGAAGAGGAACCAAGCATACAAGGGCAAACACACCATGTACAAACTAGAAGGGATGGAGAAAAGGAAAATTTGTGAAGGAAGACAAAGGAGGGAAACTAAAGGGGCAAGAGTTAGAGGGCAGAAAAAAGGTTGGAATTTGGTGGTCCAGTGACAGAACGACTATAGCCCTCCCAGGTAGGGTCAAAAGCAAGATGGAAAAGCCATGTTTTTAGAGCAGTTTTAAATGTATTGAAAGATGCTTCAGCCCAAATTCCAAGCGGAAGTGAGTTCCAGGAAAATGGGGCAGCAAAGAAAAATGCACAGGTAGATTCCAAGCAGGCCTGTTTCAGACCAGGAAGCACCAAACTGTGATTATGGATTTTCTTTTACAACCTTAATCAAAATGTGAGGGATTCTTAGAGTATATTTATGTTTGAATACGAATCTAGATCGGTTCATTTTAATAGTTGATACTGTATTTCACTATAGGTATGTATGTTGACAAGTTTCCTTTAAAAAAAATAGCTTGAAATAAAAACGTAATGACTCTATCCCTAGTAATAAGCCTAAGAAACCAGGTAAAACAAAAATGAACCCACTTCTTCCCTCAATAGTCTCCATAAAATGATATATCTTCTTCCTGATCTTTGCCCACTTTTCTGAAATGAAAATAGATTTTCACAAAATCTCAATATGGAGGAGTTGACAGTTTGAGAAAAATGATAGTCTTCAAATGTATTCAGATTATAATAATTGCACTTGGAAGGAGCAGAAAGTAAGCAATTGCAATCTGTGCAGTTATAAAGACTGCATGGTGAATACACTGTTTCTCTTAATGTCTGTGTTTAACAATATGCTAAAGCAATTTTTAAATGTTAATGGTTTTGTCTCCTGTACCTAAAGTATGCATAACTTGCAAATGGTTTAAAACTGAGGCCTTTTTGGAGTCAATGAATTAATCCTCCTGGGTATTCACTAAAATGCCACTCTACTCTGAGTTACAAACTCCGTATTTCCTGAAAAAAATAAATTCAATACACTAACATTTAGGGTCTTCCAATTCCAGCTGGACTAATAAGAATTAGTATAACTAGAGATTTTTTAATGACTCCACTGGGATTTGCCATTTAACTCTATGCTCTGTGCTGGCAAAAGACAGCACACTTCCCTCAGAGTTAATCTGTCAGATGGCTACAAATAATTATTTTGTTTATCTTAAGACTTGGCTTTTCCAACAAGTGTAAACCCAAATTAGCATGCCTACATTTAGATGTGACCATTTATGCCAGGCCAAATAGGCACACCTAAGTGTTCCATGCAATGCGCATAACTTATAGTATTCTGTGAGTTACATGTGTAAATTGGAGACACGCTCATACCCCCCCCCCCCCCCCCCCAATGTGTGCCATTTGCAGTTATGCGCTAAGGCACCTACAAAGTACTTTACAGCATAGTGTGTGATGCAGGAGTGCTCAATGTCAGCCCTCGAGGGCCACAACCCAGTTAAGTTTTCAGGATTTTCACAATGAATATGCATGAGATCTATTTGCATACAATGGAGGCAGTGCGTGGAATTAGACCTCATGCATTCATTAGGGAAATCCTGAAGACCCAACTGGATTGAGCACCACTGATGTAGTGCATTAAGTGCCACTTTTCTCAGGATTTACACACACAATGGGCCAGATTCTATATAGGGTGCCTAAAAAAATCCACACAGAAAACACTTCTGCCTAAACATATTCTATATATGGCACCTCGATTTAGGCACAGTATATAGAATACGCTTAGTTGATATCCTAGCGCCTAAATCTGCGTGCCTCCATTCACACAAATGAAAACATGGTGTGAATCCCAGCACACATAGATTTAGGTGCAGAGGGCCATATTCTATAACAGTGCGTATAAATTTTGGAATGCCCATGAAACACCCATATCCTTGCCCCTTTTTGTCTATGTGCATTAAAATTTAGGCGCTCTGCATAACAGAATATGCTTAGTGATTTGTGTATGTAAATTCTAATTAGTGTCAATTAGTGCTCATTATTGTTTGTTAAGTGCAGTTAACAATGCTGATTAGCTTGTTAAGCTATTTAAGTTATGCGGACTGTTATAGAATCCGCTTGGATTTTGGCATGGAACACTAGTGCAGGTGCCATGTAACAGAATTACCCTTTATGTCACTTATGTGTACTCTTCCAGAATAGTGCTTAAGTGCCCTGCTAGGGGTGAATTCTATATATGGTGCCACAAAATCGCTATTCTATAAGTCGCGCTTAAAGTTAGCTGCAGTTTATAGAATAGAACTTACACCTGGGAATCATGTCTACCTTTAGGCATGGCCATTTGCACCAACTAAAACATGGTGCAAATGTACGTGCCTAAATTAGGTGTGTATCTCTCCCTTATTTTGTAACAATGTACATAAATGCTAGGAATGCCCTTATTCCATCCATGACCCTCCCATCTCTGTGCGCCTCTTTTTTTACTCACACAGAATTTAGGTGTGGATATTGCACCTAAATGTACATGTGGAAATTCTAATTAAATCTAATTGTTAGAAAGCCAATTATTGGTGCTAATTAGCTCATTATTCAATTTAATTCTACAGGCAAATTGGGCATGTGCCCAAATTTACATGCACAATTTTGGGTGACTTTTATAGAATTAGGGGACTAGCACTTATATGTTTAAGTGTATATTTCCCGCGTAAGTGCTTGTATTCTATAAATTTACTCACACAAGGAGCATATAAATGCCAGCACCCAGTTATGGAATTAGGATGTATGTGTCCAATGCATACAAATTTATCTAATGCATAGGCGTGGTGTATATTTTGAAAATCCAACTGGTTGTGGTGTTCACCAAGACAGGATTGGAATACTATACAGTCTTAGGAAAGGATGCTTTCTTGAAGGAGTTAATGTCCTGTGTTTGAACTGATCATATTGATTTCTAACTGAAAATATTTTATCGTTCCTCTATGGTCTGTTGTCTCTAACTGCAAACTTGCATTGCATCTTAGACTCAAGCTGATTCTGAAATGAACTAACAATTACTTATTCCAATTATGTACATGGTAAAATTATATTCATAGTGGCAAACCAGTAGTGTCAAGGTGACCACAAATATACAGGTGTCACTTTTACATAAACATAATTTTCTTACAACACCATCTGTGAAACCTGATTGACCAGAAGCACTAAGAATGATATATGTAATCCAAATAATTAAAAAAAAAGTCTAATTAGGCACATGAAATGCTAGCAAAATATTCATGTCTCGTTGCTGTAGCTAGTACATGATTAAAATACAAACAATAGTTTTTTTTTAAGTTGATGTTTTCCATAACATACTTTTCCATGAACATACTTCAAAACAATCTGAATATACATCCTGCAACATAACTTAGTAGACTTCTGATGAAGTAGACTCTGGTCCTTAAAAGCTTATGCCTGGTTAGTTTTTAAGGTGCCACCTGCTTTTGTCAATTTTAATAGACTCCTGTGTTGGAGGCACCTTGTAGCACAATTCGGAGTACATCTGGGCATACCCTGCATAGTTCAAGGACAGAGTCATTCCAGGAAAAAAAAAGGAACACAAGCTGTAGGGAAGAACTCCTGGAATAGTAGAGTTTGTGAATGTAACCAACCAGCTTGGAGCAGGGGAATACTACTTACCCCCCAGGATGGCTTATGGGTATCTATTTTGAACAACAAGTTGAAATTCTCAACACTGTAGAATCTACTTGAATATGATTATCATGGAACTTCTTTCAGTGGTAGAATGAAACAGGACAGAATACAGAATATTCAGTAGTATCAGTTGTACAATTAAGGTAGCCGTCTCAAGGAAGTGGTCCTAAAGTGATAAGGTTACCCAGAAACAGCATAAAACCTAAACAGTTTGGACAAGAGAAATAACTTCACTCTGCTATTAGAAGCTAAGGAGTAAAGTGGAAGTTAGTACAACTCTAAATACCTCAAAAACAGTTGTATCATAGTTGGGTTGTTGTATATGGAAACCGAGAGATATAAAGGCAGAATCAAACATTTTAAGGTGAAAGAATGCTCTAGAAGAGATCACAGACTCAGGATCAATGTCAGAAAATATTTTTACACGGAAAGAGCAGTGGATGCATAGAAAAGCATCACAGTGAAGGTGGTAGATACAGAAAGTAACAAAACTGTAGAAATCATAGTATATAAGAACAAAACTTCGCAGACTTGTAATCACACAGAAAACAGCGAAGGTGACTCAAAGAGGAGGACTGGACAATACTCCTGAATACAGAGTCTATCGGTCAATCTACAGACTCGACACGGCAGTGTTTCGGCCAAAAGGCCTACCTCAGGAGTCTTGGATCGCAATGATAAATAACTATATCTGAACTCAGGATAAATAAGTTGCAATCAGTGAAAGATTGTAGCGAGTCTGGTGGGAAAATCAAAAACTGCTGTTACTGTTAGAACTGTTTTTTTTTCCTTTCTGGACCAGAGACGCAGTTTGCGTTAGTCCAGAGATTGAATTGCACATCTTAACTGAGTATTTCAATTCTAACACCTCTAACAGCGGTTTTTGATTTTCCTGCCAGACTTGCTAACAGCATTGACTGACTGCAGCTTAATTATCCTGAGTTGAGATATTGTTATTTATTGCAGCAATCCAAGATTCCTGAGGCAGGCCCTTTGGCCGAAACACATCCGTGTTGTCTGTAGATTGACCAATAAACTTTGAATTCAAGAGCACTGTCCAATCCTCCTCTTTACGTCACCTTAGCTGTTTCCTGTGTGAAATCATAGCATAAGCACAGAGAATCCCTAGTTGTAAAGATGTGATGAGAATGCTAGAGATTAACCAGGGCTCTATGACCATGCACCAGGAATTAAAATAGGCAGACTAGATGGACCTTGTAGTCCTTAGCTGTCAATAATAAATAGTCTTCATTGATGTGTGCCTAGTGGTTAGTGCAGCAGACTTTGATCCTGGATAACAGGGTTTGATTCCCACTGCAGCTCCTTGTGACTCTGGGCAAGTCACTTAACCTTCCATTGCCCCAGGTACAAATAAGTACCTGTATATACTATGTAAACTGCTTTGAATGTAGCTGCAAAAATCACTGAAAAAAATCCCATTTCCCTTTTCCACAAATCGGGCATTCAGGACACAATCCGCTATACCTTTACATTTACAATAATACTCGTACACAGGAGTCAATTTTCGATAGAAAGTGGAATTTATTAAGGCCACAGCCAGGAACATAAAACCATTATATGTTAACACAATATATATAATACTTCCATAACTTGCAATATTCCTAATATGAAACTCCTGCCTGGGTACACAGCCTAGCCTTCATTATCTACTATCTCCTATTGCCTCACAGGTGTGCCGTCCAAGCACCCTGTCTCTACTCTCTGTGCTGTCTCTCTGAGCACACATTGTCTTTCAGCCTATTCAGTTGAAGGATGTGCCTACACTGCTTTTTCAGCATCCAATGTCCCAGGCCTTTTGACCGTCCAAGGCGGGAGACAAAATGTCCCAAAGTTCTTTCTCTCAGGTATTCACTAACATGCGAAAATATCACATTTCAATTTAACCAACATAGATTGAACACTTAACTTTACCATTAACTGCCAAGGTGCTGTGTATCCAGCCCTGACTGTCACCATATTCCTCCCCCAGCTGCGACTACAGTTGAAAACAAGGTGGTTGGGTGCAGCAGCGCTGCTCTTCCCTAGCTTTCCTACTGCGAATTTCCCTACTTCCTCTACTTTGTGAACTTTTTCCCCGCCTCTTGCTTCTCCTTTCTTCCACCCTCTCACTTTCCCTTAACCCTTTCTCTTGTGCCCTCCTGTTCTTGCTCTCCTATTCCCTCCTAGCCTTTCCCCATCTCCTGCCCCTCCCCCCTTTTTCTCTTTGTTGGCTTTCGGCCTGTTTGTGGTCAGCCGTCTTTGCCTTGTTCTTTTTCCTAAGAATCAGGGCATCTTTCCAGTTTTTAGTGGTAACATAATCACTTCTTTATTATTATCAAATATGATTCATTGTACTGTCATTTTTGTCATTTAAATTTTATTGAGCAGCAACAGATTGGAGGCAGATTCTATTAGGCACACCGAAGACATGTTTATGCTTATTTTTTACTTTATTTGATATATCACTTTTCATACCATAAGAAAGCAGTTTATAATTTTATACTACTACTACTTATCATTTCTAAAGTGCTACTAGACATACGCAGTGCTGCCGGGTTCTTGAAGCCTGGATTGGCCGCTGTCGGAGACAGGATGCTAGGCTTGATGGACCCTTGGTCGTTTCCCAGCATGGCGGTGCTTATGTACTTATGTACACTTGAACATGAAGAGACAGTCCCTGCTCGACAGAGCTTACAATCTAATTATATATATATATATATATATATATAATCTAATTATATCAACATAACAACTATACAACACAATAAAATAAAGTTATAATGCTGAAGAGCTTATAGATATGGATAACATCAAAAATATATACAAACGTATCAGTCCAGATAGTCTCCAAGGGGATAATTCTGGAAGGAGGACACTGACTAGGCACCAATAATATCTGTGCATATAAATGCATAAATGCAATGTGCTAAACAGTGCAATGCATACCCTTAGCCAAGGGTATGTACTCACCGTGCTGAATGATGTCACATCTTGGTCTCTATGAGAGTCACCTGTAACATATGCCACTTCTCCTTTTGACTTCTGGGTTGATTTGAAGAAGCTTAAGTTCTGTATCACCACCGCCCTTCTGAAAATCTATCCTTCAGAGTTCTACATCACATAATGTCAGTCTGTGTATAACTGCAGATTCCATCAAAAATTAGTTTGAGCAATACAGACTTTGTAGTATTTTGAGACTGAAGCAGCAAATTATTGTGTTCCCACAAACAAGAGGCAAAAGCAGAGAGCAGCAGACACATGACCTCCAGGGGTGCATTCAGCAAAATAAAATAAGCTTTGCCTTGTCACCCATTTCTTCCTCAGGTCATACTCAAATAAGAGTGACAGTAGACAATGCAAAATCAGTGTCACTTTGAGCAAACAGCAGCCCGAAAGAACTACAAAAATGTCCTTAAGACTGGAAACAGAACCAGTTAACAAGATCACAAACACTGTGGCTTTGGGCTGAAATGATGGTACAGCTACCTTCAACATCCATAAAAATTTCCTTAACACATGAAACAGAACCAGTTAACAAGATCTCAATATATAACAGCCTCAGAGAAACAATAGAGGAGCTTGGTGGCCATAATATCTTGCCTCTCACTCCTATAGAAGCATCAATTGGGGGGGGGGGGGGGGGCAGTACCTGTAACACATCATCTCTTAATTGGAGGTGACTTCGTTGAGACTGCCAAGCCCCTCTTGTTTTTTTGAGGCTGAGATGCTCTCACTTCCAGAGGGAAAGGGAAATGGGACTTGATATACCGCCTTTTTGAGGTTTTTGCAACTACATTCAAAACGGTTTTACATATATTCAGGGGCAATGGAGGGTTAAGTGACTTGCCCAGAGTCACAAGGAGCTGCAGTGGGAATCGAACTCAGTTCCCCAAGATCAACGTCCACTGCACTAACCACTAGGCTACTCCTCCAAGAGGGGCTTGTGGCAGCCCCAACATATTTATTTATTTGTTACATTTGTATCCCACATTTTCCCACATATTTGTAGGCTCAATGTGGCTTACATAGTACCGGAGAGGCGTTTGCAGACTCCGGTGAGAACAAATATAAAGTGATGTTGTGGTAAGATGAAGTTCATGTGGCATAGCCACGTTAGGGAAACGTACATCGGAAGAGTTGCATTTTGTCCATTACGTACTTTAGTTTTGTTGTGTTGCAGGGATCGGGCATTTAAGTTGGATCGATGGGGTATGCCTTTTTGAACAGGTTAGTTTTTAGTGATTTCCGGAAGTTGAGGTGGTCGAACGTCAATTTCAAGGCTTTTGGCGATGCATTCCATAGTTGTGTGCTTATGTAGGAGAAGCTGGATGCGTAAGTTGATTATAACCTCTCAACCCCAAGGACCCCCCCCCCCCCACAAGCCAAAAAAACCTTTTTTTTTCTTACCAAATCTGCTCAGAGGAGGAGCCAAATCAGTGGCACTGCACTCAGCGCTCAACAGCTGAAGGCAGTTATTTGGCAGACCAAGACACTCCCACAGAGCACATCAAAGATAAACAAACAAAAAAAAATAGCATGTTCTTAGCAGGGCTGGATTAAATAATAGCAGATTCTTAGCAGCCTGTCTGGCTTATTTTCGAAAGGAAAGGACGCCCATCTTTCGACACAAATCGGGAGATGGGTGTCCTTCTCCCAGGGTCGCCCAAATCGGCATAATCGAAAGCCGATTTTGGGCGTCCTCAACTGCTTTCCGTCACAGGGATGACCAAAGTTCACGGGGGCGTATCGGAAGCATAGCGAAGGCGGGACTGGGGCATGCCTAACACATGGGCGTCCTTGACCGATAACGGAAAAAAAAAGGGTGTCCCTGATGAGCACTTGGGCGACTTTACTTGGTCCATTTTTTCTTACGACTAAGCCTCAAAAATGTGCCCGAACTGACCAGATGACCACCAGAGGGAATCGGGGATCACCTCCCCTGACTCCCCCAGTGGTCACTAACCCCCTCCCACCCTAAAAAAAAACTTTTAAAATATTTTTTGCCAGCCTCAAATGCCATACCCAGCTCCCTGAGAGCAGTATGCGTGTCCCTGGAGCAGTTTTAGTGGGTGCAGTGCACTTCAGGCAGGCGGACCCAGGCCCATCTCCCCCTACCTGTTACACTTGTGGTGGTAAATGTGAGCCCTTCAAAACCCACCAGAAGCCCACTGTACCCACATCTAGGTGCCCCCTTTCACCCCTTAGGGCTATGGTAGTGGTGTACAGTTGGGTGTAGTGGGTTTGGGGGAGGGGGTTGGGAGCTCAGCACCAAAGGGAAGGGAGCTATGCACCTGAGAGCAATTTCTGAAGTCCACTGCAGTGCCCCCTAGGGTGCCCGGTTGGTGTCCTAGCATGTCAAGGGGACCAGTGCACTACGAATGCTGGCTCTTCCCACAACCACATGGGCGTCCTCGGTTTGCATTATCGCCGAAAATCGGGGGCGACCATCTCAATGGACGGCCATGTCTAAGGTCGACCTAAATTTCGCAATTTGGGCACCCCCGACTGTATTATCAAAATGAAAGATGGACACCCATCTTGTTTTGATAATACGGGTTTCCCCGCCTCTTCGCTGGGACATCCTGCGAGGACGTCCTCAGGAAAACTTGGGCGCCCCTTTCGATTATGCCCCTTTGTGTACCTGTTTTTACTTTCATGAAGCTACGTTTTCATACACATTGATATTCAAAAGTATTGTGACCCCTAACACAGGCGCTTGGTCGCTAAAACATGGCCCGTGCTGGCAGGCCCGTGCCAAGGGTCTGTGCCGCCCCCCGCAGATGAACAGTTGGCGCCCCCCCCCCCCCCCCGCAGATGAACAGTTGGCGCGCCCCCCTCCCCGTGAAGATGATCGCGGCGCACCCTGGGGGCCTTTAAGTCTTTTACTTGCAGTCGCAGCAGCGTCTGTGAAAGCGGAGCGCTGCCGACGTCTCCCTTCCCTTCGCGCTGTTGGTTCCCTCAGTGTCCCGCCTTCTTCTGACGTCAGATTTAAAGGCCTCGGCAGCGCGGGGCGAGGGTAAGCTCCGCGGCGGCGCCCTCCAGAGGTGGGCGCCCTCCTGCGGTGCTTACCCCGCTTACCGCATCGGCACGGCCCTGCGTGCTGGGTCCACCCAATAAAGAATTTCCTTTGTCCTGTTCCTGAAGGTCCATTTGTTCTTCTTCGTTTGCTTAATTACAGGATAAGGACAGAGAAAAGGCAGTATTAGGACAGGAAACGTAATAACTAGCTGGGTAAATTCCCTGAACTGAAAACTTCCTTTCATTTAGTATGTGTACAGGTACATTTGTAGCAGTGGACTTTCAAAGGGAAGCTTTTCAAAAGGAGGCTCAGCCCACATTTTCAAAGGGAGGCTCTATTTCTACAACACAGTAGCATTCACAAGTACATGCACTCTTGCAAGCAGTGTCCCCACCTCCACACCATGATACAAAGGTTCTTTCATTTGCTGCCAGTTCTTTTCCTCAACCTGCAGAAGACCCTTCATACTTTCTTCTATTCATCTTAAATTCCTACTCTCAACAATCCCATTCCCCCACAATATTCACTGATTCCACAACTCTCTCCAAAACAAAACCCTTTGCAAGGCTCAGCCGCCCTCCACTTACTGTAGCCCTTGTACCTCAGGCCCTCCTTCCGTTCCTGTGACTGGAAGTCTTCCCATTGGCTGGATACCACCACAGACTCTGCTCTGGAAGGGGGGAGGATTGGAGAGCTACACAGACACTTTAGCCATCATTCTGATTTGAACCCAATAATTTACAAATTTGTAGAATCTTCAAAAATCCAAACAGTTCGCAATCCAAGGCTTCTGAGTCCTCAGCACATTTGATAACATCCCCCCCCCAAAAAATTTTGAGAATCAATGTATCCCTTGAAGGCCCTGACTACATTCCACAGAGGCGGGATTACTCCTTTGCACCAATTGTGCTATCTGCTCTGTTGCTGACAAGGGAAGAGACCAATAAGATCAAAGGTAAACAAACCAAAAAATAATAGCATGTTCCTAGCTGGGGATTCAGTGTATCCACTGAAGGCATGATTGCATTACACTGAGGCAGGATTATATCTTTGCACCAATCATGTTGTCTGCTCTGTTGCTGACAAAGGAAGGGACCAACTGGATCAAAGGTAAAATAGCAAGTTCATAGGGCCAGGGAGTCAGTGAATCCCCTGAAGGCCCTCACCACACATCACTGATGCCAGCAAAGTTCTAGCAGTGGCGTTCCTAGGGGGGCTGACACCCGGGATGGATCGTCGATGCGCCCCGCCCCCCGGGTGCAGCGCCCCCCCCCCGGATGCAGCGCGACCCCCCCCCTGGCGAAAGGACACCCCCCTCCTGCGAAAGAACCCCCTGCCCTGGTGCACGCCGCTGGGGGGGGTGCCGCGCTCGCCTGTCCGTTGTTCGTTCCATGCTCCCTCTGCCCCGGAACAACCTGTTCTGGGGTAGAGGGAGCATGGAACAAACGACAGACAGGCGTATGGCACCCCCCCAGTGGCGTCCACCCGGGGTGGACCGCCCCCACCGCCCCCCCTCAGGAACGCAACTGAGTTCTAGTTCTAATTTTTGAAGTGTCATTTAGAAAGAGGTCCAATGACAGTTTCCTCTTATCAAAGCACTGTTTGTGGACTATAACAACTGCTAATGCTTTAACAGTTTCTATTACAACGAAGAAGCAATTGTATTTCAAAAATTTGTCTCCCATTCTGCATCTTCTTGGGGTCATAATTTGTCTACCATGATGAAAAGCCTTCCAACAGGAGCACTTGAAGGTAAACCTATGTTATTTTTCAACAACAGTGCCTTGATATGAGAAAACTGTGATACACTGATTACTTCACTAGAATTGTCATTTAGAAATAGGTTCAATTCAGCAGCATCCCTTCTGTCACTGCCATCAGCATTCTGAAACCTGAAGAAGTCATCTGCATCACCATAATCACTACTGGATAAAGCTGGTGCATTGTTCTGATCAGTGACATAGCCAGACCTCACGGTGGGAAGGGGGGCACATTTTAATCTGCCGCCCTGCCACCACTCCCCCCACACCGCCTCGCTGCTCCCCCTGCCGCACCCCACAGCAGTAAATACCTTTGCTGCCGGTGGATCCTCAACCCCCGCCAGCTGAAGTCTTCTCCTTCCGGCTCTGCCGCATTTCCTGCCCTGCTCTCTCTTCCTCAGTTTCACTTAAAGAAGTGTGCAGGACGTGAGGAGGAAAAGAAAGCAGGGCAAGCAATGCGGCGGCGCCGGAGATCGGCACTGAACAAGGCTTCAGCTGGCGGGGGTTGAGGACCCCGCCAGGAAAACCAGGGGCCCAGGCAAAATTTGCGGGGCCCAGCCGTGGCCCCACGTAGCTACATCACTGGTTCTGATGATGCTTTCACTGTCTTCATTACTTTGCAAAGAAGTTCCTTGTATTTCTTCTTTATTTTGTCACTTTCAAGCTAATGAATACGAAACTGTGGCAGCATAACTGCAGCCAAAATCATATGTTTGCAATCAAAATAATGACCAAAATGCTCATTGAGCCCATGTTGAAGTGTACGAACCAGAGGTGAGGCATATTTAAGGTCTGCACCAACTTTAGTCAGCCTCAACATTACCAAAGTGGGCAGCAAAAAGCCCAAGTAGCATTTAGCTTCACTTTGTAGGACGTCCAGAGCAGCTGCTAGTGGACTCATGACATGGCAGAACTCACCCAGAAAAATTACTTCATGCTGTCTGGTTAAATTCAACAGCTGATTGAACAAGATTTTATTTCTTTGCTGGCACTGACATCACTCCCAGGTTTGTGGCTTACCAGGCACAACTTCCACCTAACATAAATATTGTTATGTTTTTCGTTTATTAAATCAAAAAATGTGATATAAACAGAATGCTTAAATGTTGAAGACCCAGTCATATTTATCACCTCATGCTGCACACTTGAACAATTTCACTCAAAAGGAAGGACAGTGTACCCAATATCTCAAATGTGAAATGGATACTATACAATCATAGAAATGGGTGGTAGTCTATTTCATTATTCAAATCAAGGGGGAAAGTGTTTTGAAGACAAAAATTAGTTTCTGTTCTTCCCTTAACAGGAGATTGTCTAAATTAGCTGTTCTCCAGTTGGGTTTGAAATGTTTGAAAACCAAAAATTTGAGGTCATCAGGAGTGTGATTAGCTGAAATCTAGTAGCTGATCAGTGGTGTACTTTCTACTTTTCTTCTGATACAACTCCAATGATCCTGATTTTGACCGCTCTGATGGTTTTACTAATGTAGAGTAGTGGGCAAGGGCATTGAATAATGTAAACTACTACTACTACTATTTAGCATTTCTATAGCGCTACAAGGCGTACGCAGCGCTGCAATACTCCAGATGTGTTGCAATCTGAAGAATGATGTAAGTTGTATTGCTTATGTGTGTGTGAATGTACAAACGTGAGGGTCTTGAAGGCATGTTGGCATACACTGCACTTCTCGCATTTTCGTTGTCCTAAAAATGTTTCTCATTGTTCACTATCCTGCTTATTTTCGAAAGGAGAAAAACGCCCATGTTCGGGAGATGGGCGTCCGTTTCCCGTGGGCGGCCAAATCGGTATAATCGAAAGCCGATTTTGTCGTCTTCAACTGCACTCCATTGCGGGAACGAATAAAGTTGACGGGGGCGTGTCGGAGGCATGGTGAAGGCGGGACTGGGGAGTGGTTATCGGCCGAGCAGAGATGGGCGCGCTCAGCCAATAATGGAAAAAAGAAAGGCGTTTTTAGCGAGAATTTAGGACACTTTTTTTGGACCCTTTTTTCTCACGGTCCCAAAAAAGTGCCCTAAATGACCAGATGACCACCGGAGGAATCGGGAATCACCTCCCCTGACTCCCCCAGTGGTCACTAACCCCCTCCCACCAAAAAAAAAACCACTTGCAAAAACCTTATTTCCCAGCCTCACGCCACCCTCAAATTCCGTACCCACCTCCATGACAGCAGAATGTGTTCTATCCTCTCACAGCCTTTCCCTGGGTCAGATGTGGCTCTCGGGTGCACTGCAGGGTCACATCAGCATTGCATTGTGATGGGTGTAGGGTATTGGGCTCCGTGATTTCACTAG
The DNA here is from genome assembly GCF_901765095.1 of Microcaecilia unicolor. Taxonomy (NCBI): domain Eukaryota; kingdom Metazoa; phylum Chordata; class Amphibia; order Gymnophiona; family Siphonopidae; genus Microcaecilia; species Microcaecilia unicolor. Next base: position 309,314,491 of record NC_044035.1, on the reverse strand, counting down.
CTTGTGTTACAGTTTCACGATGTTGGTAGTTGGTAGGCTCTTCTCCCATGGTGCTTTTCCCCCTGCCTACTGGGTCAGAGTGTGCCCTGTTTTGTTTCCGGTAGTCCACGAGGTAGTGGCCATTTTTGTACGTCCGTTTTAGATCCCTTTCGTGTGTTAGCCACGTTACAGAACTTAGTTCTTACCTTGAATGTTGCTGAAAGAGGGCATTGTACAGCATTCTGCCAGCTCTGAGCTACTGCTAATCTTAGTACCAGGGAGACTCGTTGCCAGTGGGGCACAACCTCTGATCTGCAGTTAACTGTGAGTAAACGCGGTTATTGAAATAAAGGACATTTTCAGCGAGATTTGTCTTACGGTATGAACTGCTGTGCCAAGGTTATACAGCAGCAACAAGTCCTGTCCCTGGAGCACTTTTAGTGGGTAATGCAGTGCATTTCAGGCAGGCGGACCCAGGCCCATCCCCCCTACCTGTACCACTTGTGGTGGTAAATGGGAGCCCTCTAACCCCCCCAAACCCACTGTACCTACATTTAGGTGCCCTCCTTCACCATTAAGTGCTATGATAATGGTGTTGAGTTGTGGGGAGTGGGTTATGGGGGGATTTGGGGGTCTCAGCACCCAAGGTAAAGGAGCTATGCACCTGGGAGGTAATTTAATGTTTTCTCCTATTTTTTAAAAGTGCCCCCTAGGGTGCCCAGTTGGTGTCCTGGCATGTGAGGGGGACCAGTGCACTACGAATCCTGGCCCCTCCCACGACCCAAAGCCTTGGATTTGGTTGTTTTTGAGCTGGGACGCTTTGGTTTCGATTATCGCTGAAAAACGAAAACGCCCAGCTCAAACAAACACCCACATCTCAAAAACGCCCATATCCAATGCATTTGCCTGGCACAAACCGTGTTTGCGAAACTAAAGATAAACGTCCATCTTTTTCGAAAATACGATTCGTCCCACCCCTTCACGGACCCGTTCTCGGAGATGGACGTTCTTACACATGGGCGTTTGCGTTCGATTATGCCCCTCCACGTGGTTCTGCCATGTCAGGCATTTTATGTTGAAATACTGGGAGCTTTCAATCTGTTAATAAAAACTGTTTTTTACAAGGTCTGCCTTGTTGTTATACCAGTCTTTTACTGCATACTTTTTCCAGCGATCAACCAGTTGTTGTCACACACATTTTTCTTCCGCAACCTTACTTATCCAATTCTTTGCATTCTTTTATATTTCTTCCACATTAAACTTTTCATAACTGTATCACCAGGTATCATGCAATGTCAGTAAACCCACTTACACCATTTTTAAATGCCGGATTCACATTAGATCCCATTCCTTTCTTTGGTAAAAGTGGTTTAGTTACATATTCATTTTGATATTGGCTATTGCATATGGTTTTACAATGTATGATTTTTGGGGTTTATGTTTATGCTTTCAGAATTATATTTTTCCATATACCATAGTTCGCATCGTATACATATACTGTATTCGTCTATCTGTCGAGATGTTTTTGGTACTATTTACAGCTTATGTGAGAATTTTTATATATAAAGCACCTATGTTTCTTACCCCTCTCTATTGTAGATCTCTTTTGGCATTTTCAGTCTCTAATAATATGTGCCTTATTTATTTGGACATTATTACATGATACATCTTATATAAAGGTCAGTCATCAACTTTATACCTACTTATGATTTACATGTTTTGTATGTATACTTGCTTGTAAACATTACAAATTATCGTATAGGTTCTTGTTGTTACCTCTTCATGTATTCATTTTACTCATTATTTATGTAGCTACCATTAGATACGTCTTGATTGGTTTATTTCCACAGTTGTTTGTGTTCATTACAGATTTTGTTAATATACTCATACACTCATGATTATGTATGTTTTCTTAATGTGTAGTATTCACATTGTTCTATGTATTTCTTTCTCAGACTCCTGAGACAGGCCTGTGGCTGAAACACAGTGCTGTGTTGAGTCTTCTGTTAATAAACAATCCTTAGAATATATGGAGTGTCTTCGCTCATCTCTGGATTGTGTAGTCCATTTCCCTCTTCCTATTTGTTTTCTGTTTGTTCCCCGTAGGATTGTGATATTCCTCTGTTAGGCAGATTTTCGTGGATACTTACTACACTGCCATTTCCGGCAGCAGTAAAAGGAGGCATCAGTGCACGGCAAATCCGCACGCTGACAACAGTGCAAGGGTCCTTTTGTCTGGCCTCATAATTCTTTCATTCAGCTATTGGCTTTCTAAGGGGTCCTTTTACTAAGCTGCAGTATAAAGTGGCCTTAGCGTGCCCATATGCAAGTTTTTACTATATGCTAAGCCCATTTTTACTGCAGCCATAAAATGGCAGATTTTCTACTTTTCCTATTTATGACCATGAGCTAGTTGTCCAACATGAATTAAAGGCGTCTGACGTAGTCGTTAAATAGAGTAGCCATCTTTGGTTCTTATTTTGCAGTCAGTAAGTGTCCCCTCCCCTGGCATGGCCACCCGGTAAGAGCTAATATTGCCATTAAAAAGAATTTCTGCATGAGTACTTACTGATATCTATTTTGTAGGTAATGCACATGTACTAACTAATTAGCACAGGAATGCCTACTATCCACCTCCAGACATGCCTCCTCCAAGAAAAAATATAATTTTTTTGCACACGTTTAGCACACACTGATTTGAAACTTTCCACAGGATGCCTTAGCATATCCCATGGTAAGCCATCTTGAGTTGTGGTATGCACACACAAGGAGACCTCCATGAAAGACGAGACATGTTTTTTGAGGATTTTCCTGGTGAGTTTCCTGCTGTTTTCTGTAACTTTGGAAATATGAAAAAGCTTACCCTTAGGTGTAAATCTCTGTGGAACAGATCCAATTATTCTTCTGGCCTCAGTGCATTCTTTGCAATCTTATAACTATAGCTGAGCCTTATGTTAAAAAATTTGGCCATTTACAAAGCTTAGAAATTCAGTAAACCTGTGAGCTTTTTAAAATTCCTATAGTTCTGCACTGTATAATACAGGGTGGCTAACTCATATTTTTCGTATGGTGTTTTGCAGAAGTACATATTATGTTGATTCATATACTGCACCACATTATGAATTGCTCTGTGCAAGGTGTATGATATACTATATTTTTCTACCTAATTTAAACAAGCTGTGAAACGATTTCAATGGAAAATAAATTCAGAGCTATATATTAGACATATTTTTACAGTAACCTTTTCAGTTAGTTTTTAACACTGCTGTAGATTATACTGTATCACTATAGCTCAATATGCCTTAGCTTAATGATGGAGTTCTTTGAAATCTTTATTGGTTATAATCTCTTACTGCTCAAAAGGATACAATTGTTTATTAGACAGATTATTCACCACTTATTTGAAAGAATATTATAACATCTCTATTGCATGTTTAGTTTTTGACACCTAATTTGAAACATAAATAAGATGTTATAGCCCTTTCTTTTCGTTGTTAGCTTGCTATAAAAAAATACCATTGTCCTCTCACTTCTCCAGGTAAATGAAAGAAATAAGCCAATTTTGTTTCCCATTATACATCCTAGCAACTTGGAACCAATGTCTCACCAGTCTAGCATGTGACAAATCAGCAAGAAAGCTGAGATTCCACTGCATTCTAAATACTGAATCATCAAAGACTCACTAAAAACATATTTGAAGTCAATATTCAAAAATACTTATTGGGTTGGTAACAGCATCAGCCACATTAGTGTTTTAAAAAGAAATATGACTGGGCAATTCTATAACTTGACACCAAGAAGTAGGCTCAACAATGAGGCACTTAGCACCAATTCTATAATGGCAATAAGGGAAATTGGACTTGATATACTGCCTTTCTGAGGTTTTTTGCAACTACATTCAAAGCGGTTTACATATATATATATAGGTACTTGTTTTGTACCTGGGGCAATGGAGGGTTAAGTGACTTGCCCAGAGTCACAAGGAGCTGCAGTGGGAATTGAACCCAGTTCCCTAGAATCAAAGTCCATTGTACTAACCACTAGGCTACTCCTCCATTTCTAAGCTAGTATAGAGTACTAATGCAAAATCACTTTGGCATGCTGACATACAGCACTCCCACTTAAGACAGGTCAATGGCTGGTATAAGTTGGTGTGCCTATGTATGCCATGCAATGTGGACAATTAATAGTATTCTGTAAGTTGTGTGTGTTGCTGGGTGAGACGCCAATGGCTCTCCCATGCTCTGTCTTCATATACACCCCTTAACAATTATGCGCTAGCCCCCAAATTCTATAAAGGTTGCCAAATTTTGTGCACCATAATTTGAGTGTGATCCTGAGATACACAAGCAAAATAATTAATAAACCAATTATTGGCATTAATTGGCAATTATTTGGATTTGCACATGCTTCGCTATTTTATAATATTTCATGCTAAAATTGTCTCAACACACAAACCTAAAGGGGGTATGGCCATGGGAAGGGCGTGGGCGGGTCAGAGGCATTCCCAGAATTTAGTCACAATGTTATAGAATTCCAGGGTTGTGTACTCAACTTGCACACCAACATTTACACCAGATTTCACTTGGTGTAAGTCTGCGTGCCCAAAGCTGTCTGTGTGAATTGGTGCTAAGTGCTCTTCTATAAAAGAGCGCTCTTTATAGAATACAATTTCAGTGCGGATCTTTCTGGCGCCTAACTTTTGGGGCCATTTACTGAATCCAGCCCTAAGAGACTTTGGTGTATATGTTTTAGAATAGTGCCTGCAGCATTTATATGCATTATTGCTAATCAGTGGAGCCTCTGATACACAAGTGTGCTATTTATTCTATAATATAAGCATGCACTTGGCACCACAGCAAAAAGAGGAAAACCTCAGCAGAACAAAAAACAGAGATCATGCAGCAAAGTTTATTGAGGAAAAACCCCATAGGGACAAGTTTCAGCTAAACAGCCTGCATTCAGGTGTCTAAAAACATTTATAAAAAAAAATTTACAATGCAAGACATAAAAAAAATGTCAATGTACAAATATAGAAAAAAATATATATGTATGCACATTGTCAAAATTTACTATCCAGATTGCAATGACGCTCAGACATTTATGATCAAAACCAGCAACTCCTGAAGATGAGAATTTTTTTTTACATAAACCATATAACTCATCTATACTAAGATAATAATGGGCACACATATATGCACATGAACGCATATGTCAGCACATAGCACTTATCAAACTCCAAAAACATTTTTTAAAAACCCCACACAAACCATGTGGAAGACAGCTCCTGATAACATACTATAACATAAGACAAACAAAAGAAAAAAAGCCTATAGATAAATAAGTGAAACAACAACAACAAAAAGCCCACAGGCACAGCCCGGCTGATATTCAGTGCTATTTAACTGGTCAGGAACGGCTTCAGGGTGGTTAAATAGCATTTAGCAGGAGATAGCCAGTTATCTCCTCTGAATATTTGTGGTTAGCACATACCCCCGGATTCTATATAGTACGCCTAGAGATCTGTGCCAAAATCCAAGCGTATTCTATAACAACACGCGTAACTTAATTGGATTAACAAGCTAATCAGTGTTGATAACAGCACTTAATAAGTAATAATGAGCACTAATTGGCAATAATAAAATTTTAAGCGCACAACTCAATAAGTGCATTCTGTAATGCAGCGCGCCTAACTTCTAATGTGCACAGGCAAAAAGAGGTGTGGTTATGGGTGGGGAAATGGGCGTTTTGTTGACATTCCAAAATTTACACGTGTAGTAATAGATTATGACCCAGTGCACCTAAATCTACACGACTGGATTTACACCACACTTTCTTTTGTGTAAATAGAGGCACACAGGTTTAGGCACTGAGAGGTCAATTAAGTGTATTATATATGCTGTGTCTTAATCTATCAAATTAATAAGGCACTAATCTACAAATAATATCAAAATACAAAACAAAAATGGTAGAGAACTAACTGGGAGTGACTCTAGAACGCCTCCGTATATTGATTATCAGGGGACAGTCTCATATAGTTATCACGGCAAGTTTCACTTCACCTGTAAGGTGAACTTCTGCTCGTGTCCGTTTTAATCATAGACTCAACCCCCACCCTTCCTAAATGTGTAGAACTCTATTATTTAACGTTTAATATTTTCTCTCGGTAATTACAAAACTATATGTTGCTTATAATTTACATATCTGCCCCACACATTTCTACTATTAACACTAGTGGCTTAGTGGCACTCATCTGTGTATGCCGGTGTGCTCAAAGGGGCATACACAGTAATGTGATATTGCCTTTAAATCTTGCTCTAATTTACTATTTAAGTATAATTACAGTTTAGTATTCATATAATACATACATAAACCTTATAATTTGTTACTAGGAAACAGTAATTTGCATTATCAATAAACAGTAGCCATGCTAAAACCAGTGTGACTCTTTTTTGGTTTTAGCAGCATAGTATGTCACTGATCATGTTATGTTGCATAACATTACAATAGAAAAATTATGCCACTTTCTAAAGAACATAAATTCTCTTTTTCTTATTAAAAATGCATTTGAAACCACTTTTCCAACTGTAGCTAAAGATGGTTTCCATTTTTTTTTGCAGTCATGATAAAGTGTTTTAATAGTGCTTTAATTACATCATGACCTGTGTAAAGGAATATGATTCCATTAGAGAACCACTGATAGGGCTCAAAAGTAAAAAAAAAAAAACAAAAGAAAACAAAACTAAGTACTCACCACTTGCAAACAGTCACAAGGAACAACTTGTTAGGAGAAAAATCCAACAGAGATTGAGAACGTGACTTGTTTTAATTTCTCTCTGCCTATATTTATACCTTTTGGATTTGGCTCATCTTTCATTCAAAAGAGATTCTGATGGATGATGAAACTGAGGGGTGTGTGGTTCTGTTTTGCCTTCATTTTAAATAAATTTAAATGAGTCGAGCAGTAGTGTAGCCAGATCTGACATTTTAGGTGAGCCCAAAGTTAACATGGATGGGCACTAAGCTCTAAAATCCTTTACTGACAGAGTGTTTACAAAGGAAACCAAAGGAATTGGTTTAGAGCACTCACCAGGATCTGGAAGCCCCTTGTGGGGTTTTTGTTTGCGGGGGGGGGGGGGGGGGGGGGGGGGGGGGGGGAAGCACCATGCAAGCTTCTGTATAGCAACAAGGAAGTGAAGGAACATTGCCTGGACTCCTTTCACTGCATGAACAGCTGCTACTATTGGCTACTTTGAAAGACTCTGGGACCCAATCCTTGGGACACACCTAGAGGGGCATAATCGAATGCGAACGCCCATCTCCATGGACGACTATCTCTGAGGATGGGTACGCGAAGGGGCGGGACAGACCGTATTTTTGAAAAAGATGGGCATCCATCTTTTGTTTCGATAATACGGTTGGTGCCAGGCAAATGCATCGGATTTGGGCGGATTTGAGCTGGGCGGTATCGGGTTTTCAGCGATAATGGAAACACATCCAAGGCATTTGGTCGTGGGAGGGGCCAGGATTCGTAGTGCACTGGTCCCCCTCACATGCCAGGACACCAACCGGGCACCCTAGGGGGCACTTGTAAAAAGTACAATTAAAAATTAAAATACCTCCCAAGTTCATAGCTCCCTTACCTTGGGTCCTGAGCCCCCCAAATCCCCCACAACTCCCCACAACTCTACACCATTACCATAGCACTTATGGGTGAAGGGGGGCACCTAGATATGGGTACAGTGGGTTTGGGGGGGGGGGGGTTGGAGGGCTCCCATTTACCAGCACAAGTGTAACAGGTATTGGGGGATGGGCCTGGGTCCACCTGCCTGAAGTCCACTGCACCCACTAACAACTGCTCCAGAGACCTGCATACTGCTGTGATGGAGCTGGGTATGACATTTGAGGCTGGCATACAGGCTGGAAAAAAAGGTTTTAAAGTTCTTTTTTTGGTGGGAGGGGGTTAGTGACCACTGGGGGAGTCAGGGGAGGTCATCCCCAATTCCCTCCGGTGGTCATCTGGGCAGTTGGGGCACTTTTTGTGGACTTGTTTGTGAAAAAAAAGGGTAAAAAAAGGCGGCCCAAATTCTCACTTCTGCCACCCTTCTTTTTTCCATTATCGGCCGAGCACGCCCATCTCTCCTCGGCCGATAAACACGCCCCAGTCCCGTCTTCACCATGCCTCCGATAATCCCCCATCAACTTTGTTCGTTCCCGCGACAGACTGCAGTTGGAGGCGCCCAAAATCGGCTTTCAATTATACCAATTTGGGCGCCCACGGGAGAAAGGCGCCCATCTCCCGATTTGGGTCGAAATATGGGCGTCTTTCTCTTTTGAAAATAAGCCTGCTAGCCAGTCAGGTTTTCAAGATACCCAAAATGAATATGCATTAGATAAGATTTGCATAGAATGGAGGTAGTGCATGCAAATTCAACTCATGCATATTCATTGTGGATATCCCGAAAACCTGACTGGCTAGATGTGTCCAGAGGACTGGGTTAAGAATCCCTGGACTAGATCAGTGTTTCCCATATCGGTCCTGGAGTACTCCCTTGCCAGTCAGGTTTTCAGGCTGTTCACAATGAATATGCATGACCTCAATTTGCATACACTGCCTTCATTATATGCAAATCTATCTCATGCATATTCATTGTTGATATCCTGAAAACCTGATTTGTAAGAGGGTACTCCAGGACTGACCGGAAACACTGGCCTAGAGCAACAATTAGAAGGGAAAAGAGGGGGTTTGGAGAAGTGCAGAAGCTGGAGAGAAGAAATTCACCTTCAGGAACTCACAAAGGATATGAGAAATCACAAGAAATAATTTGAACGTCACCAGCTCAAAAGAAAACACAGAGCTACTGGATACTTTAAGTACTATGCCTCTCACAAACAGTGGAGAAAGGAAAAAAAACTGTCATAAGCTCCTTTGGAGAAAATAGAAGTGTACTGCTCCCCAAAAAAGGAAAACAGGTATTCTCTCTTCCAAGTTTATCCCACCTATAATACAACACTGAGAGGGTTATCTTCTGTTTAGAATCCTATCAGAAAGCAGTAAGAGCTCCAACTGGGCCCCATCACTCTGCTATAATATAATTGAACTGAACTTATTCTGAGTAACCCATTCAGTGTCATGTTTAGCATTCTGACAACGAACTGACTGAAATCTCAGTTCTTACAGTAACATGTACTATTTAAAAGGAAGTACTACTTATCGTTATATTTACATACTGGTTCTTTCCCTTTTTGGCAGTGCATACGCCACGAGCCCTAAAGGTGCCACTTCCTTTTAGCCCACGGCTCACTCTGTGATAATTTATCACCTCCCCTCTCTTCCTCCTCAGTTATTTCTTTCTCCCACTTGTGACCTTGTCTACTGTACTTTGTACTATTCTACTATTGTTTGCTTATTAACTATTGTACGCCACATTGAGCCTGCCCATGGGCGGGAATATTGTGGGATATAAATGTCATAAATAAATAAAATAAATAAATAAAGGCCCTGTTGCGTTGTTATTCCTGCTTCTCTTGCTAAACCCCGCTCTCTCCAGTAAAGTTGTTGTGAATTATACACCAGCCTCTCTGGTTAATTTATTTATGAAACTGAAAGAGAAATCCTTTGAGCAGCCTGTTATAGCTATCCATCTCGCTCCAGTGTGTCAGTGTCCCAGAATCCTATTTTTCCAGGTAAAGGAGGAAGTGTTCTTGCCTGTTCACACTTCTTCTATATCTGCCACACAAATTGGCATAGGGTGCCATAGGAGGCCCGGGGTTACACTCATCTCTACCACTTCTGCTTGAAGGCTATTCCATACATTCACCATATGCCTGAGTCTATCCTGTTTCATCTTCATCCCAGGGGCGTACTACGGAGGGCCTTGAAGGCACAGACCCCCCCCAATCAGCTCAGCCCCCCCCCCCAGTCGGATATACAGACTTCTTGGAATCTCTGTCCCTCCCACTCCCACTTCCACCTCTTCCCTTCTCTCCACCCCTTCACAGTCTGATATCTCTCTGTCTTCTTTTCCTGTCCCCCAGCACTACAGTCTTCCAACCTTCAAGCAGCATCGCAAATCAAGGCAGCCTTGTCTTCTGCTGACCCCAGAAGTCTTCCCTCTGTATATCTTCCTGTTCCCGCAGGACACTGCAGAGGGAAAGTTTCTGGGGCTAGCAGACAATGAAGCTGCCTTGATCCCTGGTGCTGCTGGAAGATCAGAAGATTTCAGCACTGAGGGGCAGGAAGAGAAGAAGATGCCAGACCATGGGTGGGTGAAGGGAGGGGGGGCAGCTACCAGGCTGTGCAGGAGAGAGGGGAGGAGGTCCAAGGGAGAGAGCGAGAGAGATGGATTATGCACCCAGGGGGAGATAGATGATGCACCTGGGGATGGGGAGATCTGAGGGGAGGAGAGATAGATGATACACCCATGGGAGGAAGTCCAATGGAGGGAGAGAGAGAAAGAGAGATCATGCACCTATGGGGGAGGATAGAAGGAGAGAGGTGGAGATGGATGATGTACCCAGGGGGGGAAGGAGGTCTGAGGGGGAGAGAAGGATGGATGATACACCTCCAGGGGGGGAGTCCAAGAAGGAGGAGAGATAGATGATGCACTCATGGCAGGTGGGATAGGGAGAGAAGAAAGAAGAAATGTCAGATTGTGGGGAATGGGAGTAGGAAAAGAGAGCTTGAATGAAGGGGTAGGAGAAGATGGACCCACAGAGGGAAGGAGAGACAAGAAGGACCTGGAGTGAGGGAGGGAGAGAGAGATATACTAAGATGGGGGTTAGTGAGCAGAGGGAAAAGAGTAACAGACTGGATGGGGGAGAGGGAGATGCTGTACTATGGGGAGGGGGCATGGGAAAGATGCTATTCCTGGGGTGGGGGATGCAGAAGATATAGAAGAGGAGAGGAGAGGAGATGCTGAACATAGGGAGGGAAAGGGACATTGAGGGATATGGACAAATATAAAAACAGTCAGGAAAGAGCAGAAGAGAGAAAGAGCAAAAGATGGATGGGATTTGGTGGGGAGAGGGGGAGAAGGGGAACAGAGTAAAATATGGATGGGATAGGAGGGAGAAAGGGAACAGAGTAGAAGATGCTGGGGAAAAGGAAAGAGAGTAGAAGACAGAAGCACTATGGGGTAGGGGAGAGAAGGGAACAGAGTAGAATTATGGATGGGGTAGGGGAGAGAAGGGGAACAGAGTAGAAGATGTATGGGATTAGGGGCTGGGGAGGGAGAAGGGGAACAGAGCAGAAGATGGATGGGATTGGGGAAGAGGGAGAATAGCAGATGACTATGGCGGGAGTAGGAAAATAGATCAGATGACTGGGACTAGGTGATTGAGTGGGAGAGAGTTGGGAGCAGAGAAGGGAATTTTGGATGGGAGAGATGAAGTGAGAATTTTGAGGGGATAGTGAGTACTTGACAATTGCTAGGTATGAGTGGGGGTATATTGATGGGCTGGGAGAATGAATGATGGGGGCTAAGAGAAAGGGAATGAAGTGTGGGAAAAAGTTGAGACCTGGAAGAATGGAGAGAGGATGAGAGGCACTGAAAGGGATGAGGGTACTTGGGAAGGATATGAGAGGAAGGAGACAGGTCTCTGAAGGGTTTGAATGAGGGCAGAATGTGGCTTAAAAGATGGTAAAAGAGAGGCAATAGGAGATGGAGTACAGGGTAAGAGAATATGGTCAAGAAAAGGAAGAAGAGACAGGGATGGAGCTGAGACTGAGAGGGTGAGTACAGAGGATGGAAATGGTGGACTAGAGAGTGGGTGAAAGATGGGGAGGGATAGGAGACTGGGGAAGGAGAGAGATAGAGAGGTCAATGGGAGTCCTGGGGAGGGGATGAGAGGGAAATGGGACAAACTATGTAGATGAAACATGAAAAGGAGGAGGTGAGAGAAAGGGTAAATGAGAGTAAAATTAAATGGGCAAATATAAATGCAGAGAAGAGAAAAGTGAAAAAATAACCCACAAAAGATCAGAGCCAGACAGATATAAAGAGGGAAAGGAAGGAGAGAGAAGAAATGGAAAGGCAAACCTGGAAAAGAATTTAGGAGGACAGACACAAGGAAAGTAGAATAGAAGCTGGGACCAGCCCAATTAGAACAATAAAATGCCCAGACAGCAAATGGGGAAATAAGTGGATATATTGGTCCTGGGAGGATTAAGGTGACAAAATGGAGATGCTAAATCAGGATGGGGAAAGAGAAGGGAAGTACTGGAATGGGATGGGGAAGATGCTGTCTTGAAGAAGGGGGAAAGAGAGATGATACTAGATCAGGTAAGGAGGAAAAAGGGATATTGGAGGATGCTGGACATGATGGGGAGTAATAAAACAATGGGAGGTGCTGGACATTGGACAGGGATGGGGATAGAGAGGGGTATATGCTGGACATGGGAGGAGCATAGATATAGGGGAGATGCTGACATGGAATGGGGAGAGGGATATGGAGGGATGCTAGCTATGAGGGAGAGTTGGGTGACAGAGATGCTGGATGGAGGTGAGGGAAAGAGTATATGCTGAATGGAGGGGGCAAGAGAAAGAGAGAAGATACTGGTCAAAGGAATGAAATTAGAGAGAGGGTGCTGTACAGAAGGGAGGAAAGAGAAAAGGTGCTAGAAGAGAGGAGAGCAAAAAAATTGAGGAATAATAGGATGAAGAATGGGAGGGCTGGGGTGTGGAAGATGGAAAGCTGTTGGTAGATGAAAAAAAAAGGAAGATTAAAGACAATGGTAAGAGTGAATAAGCAGATAGGTAAAGGAAAGCAGAAAGGAAAACATCAGAGTCAAAAATGGATATAGGAGAGGAGGTGAAGAAGACAGAAGGGGAGAGAAGAAGTGGCAAATGGACTGGAGATCTTATAAAGAACATTAAGAAAAGACAGAGGAAAGCAGAAACTGGAGAGTAGGATAAACATGATTGGAAAAAACCAACACCACCAGACAACAAAGGTAGAAAGAATTTTATTCTTAATTCTGTAAAGGGAAATGTCAATTTTACAGTAAATTTACACTGCTTTCTTTATATTTTTCAGAGTGCAGGGTGTTGTTTATATTTCTTTATCTCTCATGCTGTACTGCCTGCAGATTGTGGCTTCTTGGGGTTCAAATTTAATTTTTGTCTATGTATTCATATTTTAACTTTGTGCTCACTTATTCTGTACCTGGCATGGGTCTATTTGTGTTCAGTGTTTGTAACCAAGACCAGGTATTACATTTGCATGGAGTTTCTATTTAAGCATCTGTAATAATTCAGCGTCTTCATTTTCCCAAAAGGCATTTTGATGTTCTAGGTCCCACTGTAGTATTCACTGTGTTGTGTTTTCCTAGGCAGGGTCCTTGTTTTGTTACTTCTGTAAGTTAGTGGTGTTATAGCAAAGTAGATTAGTTCTATAGGTCCTGAGTGATTGTTGTAGACTTTGAGGGGCATTTTCAAAAGAAACGTCTATGTTTGGATTTGGACGTCTTTGTAAAACGTCCAAATCCGGGGGCGGGGAAAACCATATTTTCAAAACAAGAAGGACTTTCATTTCGAAAATACCATCAAAGTCGTCCAAATCCAAGGACGTCCCTAGATTTGGACATCCTTGGATTTGGACGTCTTTGACGTTCAGCGATTTTTGAAACTAAAGACATCCAAGTCAAAATGTCCAAATGCAAGCCATTTGGACGTAGGAGGAGCCAGCATTTCTAGTGTACTGATCCCCCTGACATGCCAGGACACCAACCGGGCACTGCAGTGGACTTCATAAAATGCTCCCAGGAACGTAGCTCCCTTACTTTGTGTGCTGAGCCCCCAAAACCCACTACCCACAACTGTACACCACTATCATAGCCCTTACGAGTGAAGGGGGCACCTATATGGGTACAGTGGGTTTATGGTGGGTTTTGGAGAGCTTGCTGTTTCCTCCACAAATGTAATAGGTAGGGGGGTATGGGCTTGGGTCCGCCTGTCTGAAGTGCACAGCAGTACCCACTAAAACTGCTCCAAGGACCTTCATGCACTGTCATGGACCTGAGTATGACATCTGAGGCTGGCACGAAATATTTTTAAAGATGTTTTTGAGTGTGGGAGGAGGTTATTGACCACTGGGGGAGTAACGGGAGGTCATCCCCAATTCCCTCAGGTGGTCATCTGGTCATTTTGGGCACCTTTTTGTGCCTTATTTGTAAAACAAAAACGTCCAAGTGAAAACATCCAAGTGTTCGTCATGGACGTCCTTGCTTTTCTCGATTATGGATCAAAGACGTCCAAGTGGTCCAAGTCCCGCCTTCGCTATGCCCCCTTGAAATTTGGACGTCCTTGCGATGGACTGCAGTTGGAGATGTCCAAAATCGGGTTTCAATTATACCGATTTGGATGTCTCTGGGAAATGGACGTCCATGTTCCGATTTTATGTCGAAATATGACGTCCTTCTCTTTCGAAAATGAGTCTGTTTGTATTACAGGTACTTCACAATATGCTTAGGACTTGAAAGGGTCTATTTTTTTATTTTTAACTGAGATTACACCAAAATCTACTTTTTTGTCTATGGTGAGTTCCTGGGAAAATACCCCTTTTCTGTTTTCTGTTTCTTCTTAGAGGAGGAGCTATGGGGTTTTCTGTGGATGCAAAAAATATGTTTAAATTAACAGCTTGATAGTTCAGTGTGTAGAGTTAGGGGTCAGTATTTTTTATATTAGATTTCTTAGGCTACATATTTAAACTGCTACTTCAAAGGTATTTTCCTGTTTTATTAATACAGCTTAATAAGGTATTTACATTTTTTATAAAAAAGCAATTTGAAGCATATGTATCATTGTAGTAATTATTTTGCAGGATACTGTGATGTGTGTTGAGATGTTGACTAAACTCAAGTCTACTATAAAGGCAGAGTATACGTTATGGAAGAATGTGATTATATTTTAAAATGTCAGTGTTTCCATAAGAGTGTGGGGGGTTTATGTTGATGCAGGACAGACTGTTTACTTAGAAATCCATCATCGTAATCTAAGGCATTATTTAAGACTATACCAAGCACTGCTCACACCTCTATGCCTAGTGCCCCCCATGTTATGTCTGGGGCCCCCCTAAAAATATTAGGTCTAGCTACACCACTGCTTCATCCTTTGCCTTCCTTTCAATTTAAAGACATTTGCTTCCTGTGTTTCCATCATATCTCCTTACCTTTCTTCCAAAGTATACATATGAGATTGTTAAGTCTGCCCCACCTGCTTTATGATGAAGACCACTGACCATTTTAGTCACCACCCTTTGAACCAATACTGTTTATCTTTTGAGGGTGTGGTCTCCAGAATTGTACATGATGCGCCAAATTAAGCAGAGGCACAAACACCTCCTTTCCTGCTGGCTATTCCTATCCCTATGTACCCAAACATTCTTCTGTTTTTTGCCATCACCTTTTTTACCTATTTGGCCATATCTTAAGATCATCAGATACAATTATTCACAGGTCCATTCTTTTTTTTGTGCTAAGATGCACTTCACCCCCTAAATTGTACCGCTTCCCTGTGTTTTTGCAGCCCAAAATATATGATCCTGAAATTTTTTCAGAATTAAATCTTAGCTGCCAAATTCTAGACCATTATTCAAGTTTCTCTAGATCTATCCTTACATTATTTACAGCCTCCAGATTATCTAACCTGTTGCAGATTTTGGAATCATCTGCAAAGAGGCAAACCTTATAGGACAGCCCTTCCTCAATATCAAATCCCTGGAGGATTAAAACTTCATTTGAGCCTTTTGAGCTGCCGCACTGCTCCTTTTATTCTATCATCTTCTAGCAGTATGTAGACATGGTAAAAATCAGCAACAGGGGTCATGGAACACCTTTTTGGTTAGAAAGGTCTAACAAACCAATTTCTAATCCCACCCCCAAACTCTCTAGTCGTTGATGCCATATTTTGCAAAATATTGATCAGACAATGGCCCATTGGCCTACCCCATTTCACACTCATTGACTGAATCATATTACTCTTGATAGCCTTAGCATGTTTCTGAAATGGTTTAAATTTTAAACATTTGTGATGGCATAAACATACATTGTTTGTGTTCAAATATCACAAAATAGCATAATTAAACTGAATGTAGGATTTAGTTGATTCAATATCTTGTTTAAGCCGCTTACATGTATTATTATCACATTCTCAGTATATTCAATATTTTCTAAAAAAAAAAAAAATGATAAAAGCATTGAGAAAACAACACCTCTTTTGAAAACTGTTGCATTATGCAACTGTAATTAGTTTTGTTTTTCTACAGGAGCATGGAAAACACAGTGGCTCCCAAAGGTGTCTTAAAAAATTCTTTGCTGAATCTCCACCTGACAAACTTCATTATGTATCTCATGCATATTACCAAAGAATGTGTAAGATGGGAGCAATCCATATATTTATGCAGATAGGGTGACAGTCTGTGTTGGTTGGTATGCTGCTCTAGCCCAAGCTTGCAAGACAATAGAAGCATCCTTGCAGAATGGTAATCAAATGCAAGTTCCATCCTTGGCTTTTGCCACTGTGATTGTTTGTTTGTTACCTGTGACCATGACACACAGAAATGCTCTAATATCAAGGTATTTAAGGCTTTAGGATTTAGTTTTCTGCAGCCAAAAAGATGGGTAGGTGAACTTGTCCGATGTTTTCAAAAGTATATCATAAAACTGCTCCAGCCACATAGGATGCATCTTTAAACATTCCTGTATCTAGGATATTAAGAGTGATCAAAGAGGTTCTGGTGAGTTTATTTTAGGACCTTTTCAATAAGTGTTAGTGACATACCAATGAACCCCCCTCCCATGACTGTCCCTTGCATTTACAAGTTAAGACATTTTAGTGCGTAATTACATAGCAGTAGATAGGCATCCTACTGCCATTTATGCACATCATTGTATATCTACCAGCATGATTTCTGGCAGTATTCCTAAAATTTAAGCACACAAATAGTGCTTAGGTTTGGGTGAGCAATGCCAGAGACCTGTTATAGAATGAGGGAGATAGACCCATTGAATGTAATTCATAAGGTAACTATTGTGCTCATTTTTGAAAGAGAAGGGCGCCCATCTTTCGACACAAATCGGGAGATGGGCATCCTTCTCCCAGGGTCGCCCAAATCGGCATAATCGAAAGCCGGTTTTGGGCGTCCTCAACTGCTTTCCATCGCGGGGCCAAGACATTTCCTCTTTCAGACACAGTCCTTGGTTACAGCACATATCACCCCTTGTTCCTTCCCCCTACCGGCCACAGTTTCTGGATACAGTTTAAATCATTCACTGCTTCCCCAGCATGGCCTGATTCCTGGACACAGTTTTAAATCACTCACTGTTTCACCAGCATGGCAATGTTCTGAACACAGTTCAAGTCTCTCACTGTTTCCCCAGCATGGCATGACTTCTGGTCACAGTTCAAATCATTCACTGCTTCCCCAGCATGACATGACTTCTGGACACAGTTTAAATCATTCACTGCCTACCCAGCATGGCCAGGTTCCTGGACACGGTTCAAGTCACTACCTGTTTCTCCAGCCGGGTCTGACTTCTGGCTACAGCTGAACTCATTCACTGCTTTACAGCACAGCACCTCTTTCCCCCTTGAGTGGAACAGCTGCTTAACTTTTCCTCCAAGCTTTCCCCATGAAGCTTTTCCCAGCCATGAAGAAGGTTTGCTATGAAGCCTTTCAACTTCTTCCCTTGTACCTGAGCTAGAGCAGCAATCTCCATGGGCTCACTTCCCTAGTCATCTTGGGCTTGGATCTCCTCTCTGACCTCTTTCTCCCCCTCCCATTCCATGGGCTCCTCTCCCTTTATGGTCCCCATCTGGTCCTCTCCCTCCTGATTATTCCTCCTCAGCCAATCCCCCTCCCCTCCTCTCCCTCGGGATCCTGAGACTTGTAGTTTCCTTGTTGCTCACTTTGCTTGCCCCCAGGGCTTTGCAGGGGTTCTTAGGAACTGTAGTCCTCCTCCCTTCTCTGGCTCTCGGGAAACTTATGCCTCCATGGGGGTGTGGCTTCCCAGCCCCTAGGATCCTGGGACTTGTAGTTGGAATCCCGGGTATGAAACCTACCCATCTTGCTCCTCTCCCGGATCCCTTCTTCCCTGACCCTCAGGGGTTCCTCACAGCATGCTAAAAATTAGTGCATGCTAACTGTGTAAACACTCATAGGAATATTATGGGCATCTACACAGTTAGCATGCACTAAAAATGCTAGCGCGCCTTTGTAAACAGGGCCCTAAGGTTTACTAAATAGTTAGGCAAATTAATGTACATATCTCCTTATGAATGCCATGTGTTTGTAGGTGTGATGTGCATCCTTGCATTAGTGTTTAACTATGTCCCTGATGCAAGCATTTGATTGCCTAACAGAAGCATAGAAAAATGTAGGCAGATAAAAACCATATGGCCTATCCAGTGTGCCCAACCCTGCCATTTATTTTCCCTACCACTCTCTTACAGATCCTATGTATGTGTCCCAAACTCTCTTCAATTCAGATACTGTTTTCATCTCCACCACTTCCACTGGGAGGCCGTTCCATGAATTCACCACCCTTTCTGTGAAGAAGTATCTCCTCATATTACTTCTGAGTCTATCCCCCTTCATCTTCATCTTGTGGCCCCTCGTTCCAGAGCTTCCTTTCAATTGAAAGAGACTTGTCTCCTGTGCATTTATGGTACATAAGTATTTAAATGTCTCTATCATACTTCTACTCTCCTGCCTTTCTTCCAAAGTACACATATTGAGATCTTTAAGTCTGTCCTTATATGCTTTATGATGACGATCACTGACCATTTTAGTAGCTGCCCTCTGGACCGACTCCATCCTGTTTATATCTTGTTCAAGGTGTGGTCTCCAGAACTGTGCACAATATTCTAAATGAGATCTCACCAAAATCTTCCTACTGGCCTTTCCTCTCCCCAAGCATCCTTCTAGGCCATCTTAAGATCATCACATACGATCACACCCAAGTTCTGCTCCTCTTTCATGCACAAAAGTTTAACACCCCTAAACTATACTGTTGGTTTTTGCAGCCCAAATACATGACCCTGCATTTTTTAGCATTAAATCTAAGCTGTCGAATTCCAGACCATTCCTCTAGCTTTGCTAAGTCCTTCATCAAGTTATCCACACCATCAGGGATGGAAATCCTACTGCAGATTTTCATGTCATCCGTATAGAGGCAAACCTTACCAGAGAGCCCTTCAGCAACATTGCTTACAAAAATGTTAAAAAGAACTGGCCCAAGAACTGAACCTTGCAGCACACCACTGGTAACATCCTTTTCTTCAGAATGAGCTCCAGTTACCACTTCCCTTTGTCACCTTCCAT
This sequence comes from Microcaecilia unicolor, assembly GCF_901765095.1. NCBI lineage: Eukaryota > Metazoa > Chordata > Amphibia > Gymnophiona > Siphonopidae > Microcaecilia > Microcaecilia unicolor. The sequence goes on along the minus strand of NC_044035.1, from coordinate 309,295,189 downwards.
TCAACCAGTTCCTAACCCAGTCAGTCACTTTGGCGCCCATACTGAGGGCACTCAGTTTATTTATTAGTCGTTTATGCAGAACCATGTCAAAGGCTTTGCTAAAATCTAAACACACCACATCTAGCACTCTCCCTCGATCCAACTATCTGGTCACCCAGTCAAAGAAATTAATCAGATTTGTCTGACAAGAACTGCCTCCAGTGGCGTTCCTAGGGGGGGCTGGCACCCGGGGCGGATCGCCGATGCGCCCCGCCCCCTGGGTGCAGCGTGGATCCCCCCCCCGGCAAAAGGACCCCCCGAGAAGGAACCCCCCCGCCGGGTGCACGCCGCCGGGGGGGGGTGCCACGCGCGCCTGTCCTCCATTGTTCCATGCTTCATCTCTGCCCCGGAACATGAAGTAACCTGTTCCGGGGCTGAGAAGAAGCATGGAACAACGGAGGACAGGAACGCGTGGCACCCCTCCCCCCCGGCAGTGTGCACCCGGGGCGGACCGCACCCACTGCCCCCCCCCCCCTAGGAACGCCACTGCCTGCCTCTAGTGAAACCATGTTGCCTCTGGTCCTGTAATCCACTGGATTCCAAAAACTTTACTATTCTCTGTTATAAAAGAGTTTCCATTAATTTACTTACCACAGAAGTCAGACTTACCAGCCTATAGATCCCAACCTCTTACTTACTTCTGCTTTTGTGGAGGGGACCTCATCTGCTCTTCTCTAGTCCTCCGGGACCACACCTGACTTTAGAGCAGCAAAGGTCAGCCTTTAGTACCATCAGATGAATGCTATCCAGCCCCATCACTTTGTCCACCTTTAGTTTAGCCAGCTCCTCATGAATACAGTCCTCTGAAAATCATTCAGGGACTACCACCTCGCCGTTCCTATTTGTGTTTGTCTTCTGTAGTCCTGCTCTTGGCTCTTCAGCTGTGAACACAGAACACGAATATTTGTTAACAATTTTGCCTTATCTTTATCAGTTTCTACACATTCCTCCCCTTCACCTTTGAGTCTCACAATGCCACTTTTACACTTCCTCCTGTCACTAACATATCTTTAAACAATCTTGTTCCCCCCCCCCATTAAAACCTGCTGGCTATTTTTTCTTCCATTTGCATCTTTGTTTTCCTGTCTACTCTACCAGCTTCTTTTAGCTTTTGCAGATTAGCAGACTTATTTTCGAAAGAGAAAGGCGCCCATCTTTTGACACAAATCGGGAGATGGGCGTCCTTCTCTTGGGGTCGCCCAAATCGTCATAATCGAAAGCCAATTTAGGGAGTCCCCAACTGCTTCCCATTGCGGGGACGACCAAAGTTCCCGGGGGTGTGTTGGAGGCGTAGCGAAGGCGGGACTGGGGCGTGCCTAACAGATGGGTGTCCTCGAGCGATAATGGAAAAGGAAGGGCATCCCTGACAAGCACTTGACCGACTTTACTTGGTCCATTTTTTCTTACGACCAAGCCTCAAAAAGGTGCTCGAACTGACCAGATGACCACCGGAGGGAATCGGGGATGACCTCCCCTTACTCCCCCATTGGTGACTAACCCCCTCCCACTCTGAAAAAAAACAACTTAAAAAACTTTTTTTGCAGCCTCAAATATCATACTCAGGTCCATCGCAGTAGTATGCAGGTCCCTGGGGGGGGAGGTGTGTGTGTGTGTCAGCGGAGGCATAGCGAAGGCATGGACGTCCTTCTTTCAAACATTTTGGACGTCCTGAACTGCCCCCTCCCCACAGGAATGGTCACATTTCAAGGGAGTGGAGTGGAGGAGTGGCCTAGTGGTTAGAGCACTGGTCTTGCAATCCAGAGGTGCCCTTTTCAAATCTCACTGCTGCTACTTGTGATCCAAAATTCAAATAAATAAATAAATAAATGGGGTGTCAGAGGCATAGCAAAGGCATGGATATCCTTCTCACAGAAGCATCCATGTTTTGGACATCCTCAACTGCCTAGCATAGCGAAGGCGCCCAACACCTGGCCGTCCTTCACCCATACTCAAAAAAGACATCCCTGATGAGCACTTGGACATTTTCACCTGGACTTCTGTTTTTTTAAAGGTTGTAGATGGCAATTTATTTAAGGCTGTAGACGGCTATTATACACACAGCTTGTCTGCATGTTTGAAGCCGTCTTTGGCATGTGCAGAGCAGCCACGCACAACACTTGGCTGCTCTGCACTGGCTTCCCCTCCTTAGGAAGGAAATCATGTGCAATTGAGCTAACAGCGAGCAGCTCATTTGCATGCGATTTCCTTCATGCATGCCCGTTCCTTTCCGAATGGCTAAGGGATTGGTAAGGGAAGGGCTTTTTCCATTCAGTTAGTGCATCAGTCCACTGCAGTGCCCCCCTAGGGTGCCCGGATGGTGTCCTGGCATGTCAAGGGGACCAGTGCACTACGAATGCTGGCTTCTCCCACGACCAAATGAGTTGGATTTCGTCGTTTTTGAGATGGGTGTCCTCGGTTTCCATTATGGCCGAAAACCGGACACGACCATCTCTAAGGTCGACCATCTCAACATTTAAGTCGACCATCTCTAAGGTCGACCTAAATGTTGAGATTTGGGTGTCCCCGACCGTATTATCGAAATGAAAGATGGACTCCCATCTTGTTTCGTTAATATAGATTTCCCTGTCCCTTCACGGGGCTGTCCTGCGAGGACGCCCTCAGGAAAACTTGGGCGCTCAGTTCGATTATGCCCCTCTTGATCACCTGTCTTCCTCTTTCTGCGATCTCTTGTAGTTTATAAAAGCTAACCTATTTTTCCTTACCTTTTCAGCTACTACTTTTGAGAACCAAAGTGGCCTCCTTTTTCTCTTACTTTTATTTACTTGCCTTACAAAAAGGTTTGTTGTCCTTACAATAGGTCCTTTTAGTTTTGCCCACTGCTTTCCAACTTCTTCCAGATGTTCCCATCCAGACAGCAACTCCTTGAGGTAATACCCCATCTGAATAAAGTTAGTTTTTTTTTTTTAAAGTCTAGATCCTTCAGTTTTACATGAACCCTCTCCATACCTATTTTAATATTAAATCACACCATTTGGTGATCACTGGATGCCAGATAATCACTTATGATGACATCAGAAACACTCTCCTCTTTAGTAAGTTAAGTATGGTCCCGTCCTATGTGGTTTCCATTTCCAATCGCTGGAATAGTTCCCCCCTTAGGAGAATCCAGGATCTCCCTGCTTCTTAAAGATCCCACAATAGGGATACCAATCAACATCTGGCATATTAAAATCATCTATTAGTAGTACTTTCCCTTTAACAGCTATATTTTGATTGTCTTCAATTAAATCTCTGTCCACTTCTTCTGTCTGAGAAGAAGGCCTGTATATCACACCAATAGAAATACATTTGCCATTCCCTTTCTAGATTGACCCACAGTGCCTCTTCCTTACCTTGTAGGTCCTGCAGTTGTGTGGCTTTAATATTATTTTTAACATCTAATGTCACCCCCTCCCTTTTTTTCCTACCCTGTGTTTCCTGAACAGATTATAGCCTAGTATAACTATATCCAAGTCATGGTTTTGTGTGAACCATGTCTCTGTGATCACCACTAAATCGAAATCAGCCTCTTCCATCACAGCCTCAAGATCTAAAACCTTATTTACCGTACTTCGGGCATTAGTATACACTGCTTTCCAGACAATAGCAGGGAGTGGGAAGGAGATGCAAAGGCCTCCGTGGGGCCCCTGGGAGCGCGAGGCCCTGTGCGACTGCTCCTGTCGCCCCTGCCTAAGACCAGCCTTGAGTAATGGGGGTTCTATTGTTTGTGATAATGATTTTATGTATGTTTTTATTGTATTCTGCCCAGATGTTTGGATGGGTGGATTATAAATCTGTTTAAATAAATAAATAAATAAATAAATTCAAGAGCAACCTTTGCCTGTCAATCCTGACTCCGATGCTGTTAAAGATTTTCAACCATGTTGCACAGAAAATCAGATTAACACCACATAAAAATGATCTTCACACATTTTAATCATTTATAACTCTGCACCTATTTATATAACAGACTTAAACTGCATGAATATTAATATCAAATAATTATCGGTCCTGAACTGAACATAGTTTAAAAATATGTACTAATGAATCTACATTTTTATAAATAGTAGTTGAGATTTGTAGATATCATACTTCTGGCCCTCATCTAATAATCAGTGTTAACATATGTTAATGCAATTCAAAGCACTTTCAATAACACAAACCCCCATTATTCTCTGAGCTCTATTTACAAGATATGTGTTTAACTCAGGTTAGTGTACTATAATGTGCATTGTCATGCACTAATGATTAGTAAATGAGGGCCTCTGTTGGCTGAATATGTGCAACAACTTTGCAAAACTTTTCAGTGAAAGCATGTGCATTCTTTCAGTTTAAACATAGCCAAAGGAAAGGGTACCCACAAACATCTGCACCTACATTTTCTGCAGGCAACTTTTTTCAACTAAAACATACAAAAAGCAAGTCTATAAAGTAGCATGGAAGGCTAGGTCCACATACCCATGTATGTGATAGAATACTATGTGGGTAAGAAGCACCATTAATTGGGACTTACATATATGTTAGCTGGGATTCTGTAACATACGCAGGCAGGCTGTTAGCGCATATGTGGAAGGGGGGCATGCATGAGGGTGAAGCTTGGCTGGGCAATGGGTGGGTCTCCCAAATAAACACATATCCCCAGATTCTATAAAGGTCACTCAAATTTAGGTGTCCAAATTTGCATGTAATTCTGGGATGCGCACTCAACTTTATTGATTAATGAGGCAATTAAGGTCTTTTAGGTCATCTTTTAATAGAGAGTTTCAGGGTTATATCACAAGCTATGCTCTTTCCTCAGCTTGATTACTGTAATTATCGTTGAAGTTACAATGAAAACTTCAATTTTTTACAGAACACTGCTGCTAGACTCATTTCTTATAAAGGCAAATTTGAGAGAGCTACTTCTCTTTTAAACTCTTTACACTGGTTGCCAATTAAGTCATGTGTTGTATTTAAGACCTCCTGCTTGATTTTTAAATCTTTCTATGGAAGATGCTGAAAGTGCTGTTAGGACTTTTTCTTTCCCCTTTCAGGGGTCCTCTTTTTTTTTTATAACCCACTTAGAATCCTTATAAGCTTGTGAATGTAATGTTAAGATTGGGTGCTAACAATCAATTATTGATGTTAATTAGCACCAATTAGGGTTGCATGTGCATCCCCTAATTTGCACCTCATGCCCAAATTCTATAGCGTGCAACCCAAAAGGGGCATGGCCATGGGAGGTGCATAGGTGGGTCAGAGGCATTCTCAAAAATTGCACAAAGTGTTTTAGAATTCCAGGGATTCATGCCCAACTTGTACACAGGTTTCAGTGGGTATAAGTCCTGAGAATCCTGGAGTGCCCTTTATAGAATACTGTTGAGCACTGATTTTTCCCAGTGTCTATTTTTTGGCACTATTTACTGAATCTGGCCCATAATGGGCTAGATTCTATATATGGTGTCTAAAATATCCACATGGTAAACATTTACAACTAAGCATATTCTATAAGTGGCACCTAGATTTAGGCATGGTATATAGATACGCTTTAGTTGATATCCCAAAAACTAAAACTATGTGGCGTAAATCCCTGTGCGTAGATTTATGCACACTGGGACATTGTATATAACTATACATATACATTTTTCTGAATGCCCACAGAAAGCCCATTTCCCTGCCTATAGCCACACCTCTTTTGAACTGCACACCTTAGAATTTAGGTGCAGTTCATTACAGAAAGTTATGAGTGTAAATTCTAATTATTGCCAATTAGTGCTCATTATTGCCTGTTATGTGCTGTTATCAACTCTGATTAGCTTAAGCCAATTAAGTTACGTGCATTGTTATGGAATACTACTACTACTTAACATTTTTAGAGCGCTACTAGGGTTACGCAGCGCTGTACAGTTTAACAAAAAGGACGGTCCCTGCTCCAAGGAGCTTACAATCTAATGGGCGAAATGTCAAGTTGGGGCAGTCTAGATTTCATGAATAGAGGTATGGTGGTTAGGTGCCGAAGGCGACATTGAAGAGGTGGGCTTTGAGCAAGGCTTTGAAGATGGGCAGTGAGGGGGCCTGGCGTATGGGCTCATGGAGATTATTCCAAGCATGGTGGAGAAGGGTACTGAAAGGAGGGATTTGTCTTGAGAGCGGATGCTACGGGTGGGAACGTAAGGGGAGATGAGGGTAGAGAGGTAAGGAGGGGCTGCAGAACGAGTGCATTTGTAGGTTAATAGGAGAGGCTTAAACTGTATGCGGTACCTGATCGGAAGCCAGTGAAGTGATTTGAGGAGAGGGGTGATATGAGTATATTGGTCCAGGCAGAAGATAAGATGTGCAGCAGAGTTCTGAACGGACTGAAGGGGGGATAGATGGCAAAGTAGGAGGCCAGTGAGGAGTAGGTTGCAGTAGTCAAGGCGAGAGGTGAATATGTTTGGATTTCAGCGTGGAACGTTAGGCACAATATATAGAATCTGGGTGAATGTACAGAATATTGTAGGTTAAACACAAATATTGTCTTACATAGGCACAAACACACCAGCCATTAATATGACATAAGTGTTGGCAGATACATATTTTGCATGTAAGTCACACATTATGTACATGTCCTTATAGAATACCATTTAGCACCTGGGAATTTAGTGCTTCTTTTGTGGTGCCCCATTGGGTACCTTTTACAGAATTGTCTCCATATAGCTTAGGAACACAAAATTACGTGGATAGTGATGAACCTCACTCATAGGAGTACCTCTGCCAAAAGCAAATTTATATATTGGGATTTATTAAACACATTTATAAACATATTCACCCAAGGCGATGTATAGCAGGTCCAGTTTAACATAAAACTTAAAATTCTGTTGACCATATAACATAGCAAAATGGCCAAATATAAACATAAATACAATATGATATATGATGTCAGTACAGTACAAACAATACCATAATAGACAGCATGGAAGAATATTCAAATAGCATAGATACTATGCTAATGCTTTTTTATGTAGCTGAGGGGCCAAGTGCAGATATATAGATGGGGGACAAGATGGGTAGTGCAGAATTAGTTGGGATAAATAGATGGGTGGCTAAATTCAAGGCAAAATCTTTGTACAGTTAAACAAGATATGAGGAACCAGTCTAAGTTACAGGGTATGCAGCAAGCTAGTCCAGTTGCAGAGTGAATGTATAGTCAGTCATAAGTACATAAGTACATAAGTCATGCCACACTGGGAAAAGACCAACGAGCCCAGCATCCTGTCCACGACAGCGGCCAATCCAGGCCAAGGGCACCTGGCGAGCTTTAAAGGTCTGTGAGAACAGCTAGGCTTTCTTCTGCTTCCTAAAATAGAGGTAGTCTCCAGTTAGACGTATCCCCTCTGGGAATAAGCTCCAGAGTGTGGAGCTACTCCTGGAAAGGCTTGCTGGAGAGTATCACATCATACAATTTATTTTGATTAGTTTACAAATAGTAATGCTCCTTGAGAGGATCTTAGAGGTCTCAAAGATGTGTAGAGGACTAACTTTATTCTTTAAGTACTCTGGTCCACTTTAGACCTGTAAGGTACTGATAGCCAGTGTATGTTTTGCAGGAAGGGTGTGATGTGGTCACGCTACTTGCAGTCTTCTATCAGTCAGGCTGCAGCATTCTGAATTAGTTGGAGCTGATTCAAGCTCTTTTTGGTTTGACTAATGTACAGGGTATTGCAATAGTCTAGGCATGATGTTATCATGTCATGGACCACTGTGGTCAGACTTGTCTTTCCAATACATGGAGAGAAATTTTATAGTTGCTGCAGGTGATAGAGACAATTCTTAAAGGTTGTTTGAATTTTCAGAATCAGAGTGAGAGATGAGTCCAACAGTATCCCAAGATTCCTGACCTGTGATTTCAAGGGGAATTCATACTTTACAAAAGGTATTTTGAAGTCAGGTATTTATCCACTTGTTTTAGTTCCCAAAGAATCTTTGTTTTTTGCACATTCCTGAGTTCCAGTTAGACAGGCAGTTAATTTATTCTTGTTCAATGGTCATGAATAGTTGCAAATCATCAGCAGAAGCAACTCAGCCAAAGGCATGAGGTAGATATTAAACAAAATGGGAGACAGTATGGATCCCTGTGGCACCTCACAGTTCAGTACCCAAGGTAATGATGTGATGTTGTTGAAGAGATCTGATTGTTGTCTGTCTGACAAATAGAATTTGAACTATGTAAATATTGTCCCACTAGTACTTGTTTCTTCCAGCCTCATAAACATGATATTATGATCCACAGTGTCAAAGGGTGCTGAGAAATCCAATAACACTAGAATCAAGGCAGATCCCCTGTCACAATTATAGAAAAGGGACACAAGAACAGTCTCTGTTCCATACCCAGGTCTGAAGCCAGATTGACATAAGTTTAGCCAATTATTTTCAGTTAGCCAGTTGTTGAGCTGAATGCAAACTGTCTGTTCAAGTTTTGCCAAGAAAAGAATGTTAAAGACTGGTTGGTAGTTTTCAAGCTTGTCCTACTCAAGGGAGCTCTTATCAGTAGGGGGTGCACCACAGCTCTTTTTAGTGTTGTTGGCAGATTCCCTTTCACAAGAGAGGAATTAACCATTTTTGTGGCCCCTTCAATGAGGCCTGTGCTTCCTCGCTGTACTATCTTTGTTGGTCAAGGATCTAGAGGGCAGGTTGTTGGCCGTAGACCTTTCAGAATTTTTCAAGAGCTTCCTCAGTGACCTAATTGAATGAGTCCCAGATAGCTGTTCATGGTGGGGGGAGAGGGCATGTTCTCATTAGCTGTTGAGAGTTTTGATGGGACTGTCTGTAGGTCCTGATGGAGACCGTTGATCATGTTAGCAAAGCATGTGGCAAAATCATTGCTAGTTAGTAGTGATTGGGAAGGCTGGTTCTGTTGTGGGGTTTGCAGTAAGCTGTTTACCATTTTAAATAGTTGCTTGGTTGAATTTGCAGCTTGTTCAATGTGTTGAGAGAAATATTCTTCTTTTGGTTGTTGTTAAGGCCTGGCAATACATTGCCATGTGTTTCTTGCAGTTGGGCCTGTCTTCATCTAGGTGAGATTTGTGCCATTTTCTTTCAAGTTGGTGTCCTTGACGCTTAAGGACCTATAGTTCTGGGGAGAACTACGGGGAACGTTTATGCATACAGCATAGAACCATCTTTAGAAGGGCCATTTTTTCCAATGCCATTGCTAAGTGTGCATTCCAGATATCAACCTGTTCTGACATTGTCATTATCTTTTCATTCACATGGGGGTAGGACAAGACCTCTAGGAAATTATCACTAGTCAGATTTTTCATGTCTTGAAACTCATTCCAAGCTTTGGTTGTGCCCATCTGTTTTTGGTAGTGCTTAATAGAAAATGTTGATATGTCCATAATAGGGTGTTGAATTGATGCTACTGGCCCTGCATTCAGAGATGTCGACCCCTTTACAGAACATCAAGTCTAGCATATGGGCCTTTTCATGGGTTGGAGATTTATTTATTTTATTTATTAGGATTTATTTACCACCTTTTTGAAGGAATTCACTCAAGGCGGTGTACAGTAAGAATAGATCAAACATGAGCAGAAGGAAATTAGAGCAGTAAACATATTCGAACAACAATACAAAGTATGGCATGGTATACTACTTGCAATGACAACACTATCCAGCTTATAATCGAAAGAGAAAAACGCCTATATTGCAACCCAAATCGGGAGATGGGCGTCTTTCTCCCGTGGGCGCCCAAATCGGTATAATCGAAAACTGATTTTGGGCGTTTCCAACTGCAATCCATCGCGGAAACGGGTAAAGTTGGTGGGGGCGTGTTGGAGGCGTGGTGAAGGCGGAACTGGGGCGTGGTTATCGGCCAAGGAGAGATGGGCGTCTTTAGCTGATAATCGAAAAAAAGGCGTTTTTACCGCGATTTTGGGTCACTTTTTTTGGACCCTTTTTTTCACGAACAGGTTCGAAAAAAGAGCCCCAACTGACCAAATGACCACTGGAGGGAATCAGGGATGACCTCCCCGGACTCCCCCAGTGGTCACTAACCCCCTCCCACCAAAAAAAAACTCACTTTACAAACTTTTTTTCCAGCCTCTATGCCAGCCTCAAATGCCGTACCCACCTCTATAACAGCAGAATGTGTTCTATCCTGTGACAGCCTTTCCCTGGTTCTGATGTGGCTCTCGGGTGAGTGTGACACCTTTTCTGTTATGCGCACTGCAGAGTCACACCAGCAATGCATTGTGGTGGGTGTAGGGTATTGGGCTCCGTGACTCCAGTAGCTTGTGGCAAATGCTCACGATGTTGGTAGTTGGTAGGCTGTACTCCCATGGTGCTTTTCCCCCTGCTTACTGGGTCAGAGTGTGCCCTGTTTTGTTTCCGGTAGTCCATGAGGTAGTGGCCATTTTTGTAAGCCAGTTTTAGATCCCTTTCACGTGTTAGCCACATTACAGAACTTAGTTCTTCCCTTGAATGTTGCTGAAAGAGGGCATTGTACAGCATTCTGCCAGCTCGGACCTACTACTCATCTCAGTACCAGGGAGACTCGTTGCCAGTGGGACACAACCTCTGATCTGCAGTTAACTTATTGTGTTCCCACCCAAACCCACTTCTGCTCTTCCTTCACTCTCTATCTCAGTTGATAACACCCTCATCGTCCCTGTCTCATCTGCCCGCAACCTTGGTGTTATCTTCGACTCTTCCCTCTCCTTCTCTGCGCATATCCAGCAGATAGCCAAGACCTGTCGCTTCTTCCTCTATAACATTAGCAAAATTCGCCCCCTCCTCTCCGAGCACACCACTCGAACTCTCATCCACTCTCTCATTACCTCTCGCCTTGACTACTGCAACCTACTCCTCACCGGCCTCCCACTTAGCCATCTATCCCCCCTTCAGTCCATCCAGAACTCGGCCGCACGTCTTATCTTCCGCCTCAACCGATATACTCATATCACCCTTCTCCTCAAGTCACTTCACTGGCTTCCGATCAGATACTGCATACAGTTCAAGCTTCTCCTACTCACCTCCAAATGCACTCAATCTGCAGCCCCTCCTTATCTCTCTACTCTCATCTCCCCTTATGTCCCCACCCGTAACCTCCGCTCTCTTGACAAATCCCTCCTTTCAGTACCCTTCTCCACCACCGCCAACTCTAGGCTTCGCCCTTTCTGCCTCGTTTCACCCCATGCTTGGAACAAACTCCCTGAGCCCATACGCTGGGCCCCCTCCCTACCCATCTTCAAATCATTGCTCAAAGCCCACCTCTTCAATGTCGCCTTCGGCACCTAATCACTACACCTCTTCTCAGGAAATCTAAACTACCCCAACTTGACATTTCGTCCTTTAGATTGTAAGCTCTTCTGAGCAGGGACTGTCCTTATTTGTTAATTTGTACAGCGCTGCGTAACCCTAGTAGCGCTCTAGAAATGTTAAGTAGTAGTAGTAGTAGTTAACTGTGAGTAAGCGTGCTTATTCCAATAAAGGACGTTTTCGGAGAGATTAGTCTTCAGGTGTCAACTGCTGTGCCAATGTTATATAGCAGCAACAAGTCCTAGAGGCCTGCGTATATGCAGGTCCCTGGAGCATTTTTAGTGGGTACCGCAGTGCACTTCAGCCAGGCGGACCCAGGCCAATCCCCCCTACCTGTAACACTTGTACTGGTAAATGGGAGGCCTGCAAAACCCACTGTACCCACATGTAGGTGCCCCCTTCACCCCTAAGAGCTATGGTAGTGTTGTACATTTGTGGGTAGTGGGTTTTGAGGGAGGGGGGTTGGGGGCTCAGCACCCATGGTAAGGGAGCTATGCATGTGAGAGCATTGTCTGAAGTCCACTGCACTGACCTCTAGGGTGCCCAGTTGGTGTCCTGGCATGTCAGGGGGGGCGAGTGTACTACGAATCGTGGCCCCTCCCACGACCAAATGGCTCGGATTAGGACGTTTTTGAGCTGGGCGTTTTTAGTTTCCATTATCGCTAAAAAAAAACAAACGTCCAGCTGAAAAACGTCCATTTTTTTGAAAATACGGTCTGTCCCGCCTCTTCACGTACCCGTTTTCGGACATAGATGCCCATGGAGATAGGCGTTCGCGTTCGATTATGCCCCTCCACATGTACTAGAACATTATAATTGGTAGTGAAGGGTAAGGCAAAGTTAAACAAAATGGGAGACAGTATGGATCCCTGTGGCACCCCACAGTTCATTCCCCAAGGTAATGATGTGATGTTGTTGAAGAGATCTGATCATCTGATCTGAAGAGATTTGATCATCTGTGTAAATCCTAGAGCTGCCATTGTATCAAGGAAGGCAGCAGTGGTGGTGTCAGACTGGAGTTTCAATGTGTAAGTTAAAGCCTATCATGATCAGTACCTAGGGTAGCTCAGGGTTACCTCAGTCACCAGATTCTGAAGTTCTTGCACAGAATATGTATTGTTGCAAGGTGCACTGTAGACCAGGAGCAGCCACAGTGGTTCTTTATCTCCCAGCTGGATTAGGAGGCATTCTGACAGACAGGTGGAGCAGGATAGTGAAACCTGTCAGGCATAGTTCAGTCAATGAGACTCCTCCACTTTCATCCAGCCAAGTCTCAGTTATTCCCAGGATGTCTAGGTGGCATTTAGTGATAACATCATGGATCATAGGAATTGTTTTTATTGGCTGATCCTAAGTTTTTTTTTTTTTTTTGTTTGTTTGTTTTTTGTTACATTTGTACCCCGCGCTTTCCCACTCATGGCAGGCTCAATGCGGCTTACATGGGGCAATGGAGGGTTAAGTGACTTGCCCAGAGTCACAAGGAGCTGCCTGTGCCTGAAGTAGGAATCGAACTCAGTTCCTCAGTTCCCCAGGACCAAAGTCCACCACCCTAACCACTAGGCCACTCCTCCACTCATGGTCTGTTATTTATATTGGTTACTTGATGATAGTAGAGAGGTATTCATGTGGGTATAGTTAGATAGGTTTTTTGCCTCTTGAGTAGATGGGGGAATCTATAGTCCAAATTACTGGGATGTATTAAGATCTTTGGTTTACTAGGCCAAAGCACATTCTTGTTTAAAGCAGAAGACAGAGTTCTCTAGCTATTCATTATAACAAAAACCCAGTTTGTCTTTGGCAGCAATTAACAGTGAAGTGTTAATTATGCAGACAGTGCTGGAGGAGAGTCAGAGTCCCTTTCTTTGCAGTATATCTCCCTCTTTCCTTCCTATTCAGCATGGCCCTCCTTTCCTTCATGTGCAGCATATCTCTCCCTCTCTCTTTCTCTCTAAGGGTACATTGTTTTTCCTCCTCCCCACCCCTGTTCTCTCTCACTGGTCCAGTCTCCCTACCTTCTTCTTCTTCACCTGTTTGGTCTGGTCTCTCTCCCCTCTGCTGTGAGTTTACAGACTTGTCGCTATTGCCAGCAGTGATTATATCAGGCCTTCATTTGGTTAAGTTCATAAGTACATAAGTGAGGCCATACTGGGACAGATTGAAGATCCATCAAGCCCAGCATCCTGTTTCCAACAATGTTCAATCCAGGTTACAATTATCTGGCAAGATCTCAAAACAGTACAATACATTTTATGCTGCTTATCCTAGAAATAAGCAGTGGAGTTTCCCCAAGTCCATTCTAATAGTGGTTTATCGACTTAGAAAGCTATCCAAACCTTTTTTAAACTCAGCTAAGCTAACTGCTTTTACCACATTCTCTGGCAATGAATTCCAGAGTTTAATTACACGTTGAGAAATATTTTCTCCGATTCGTTTTAAATTTACTACTTTGTAGCTTCATTGCATGGCCCATAGTCCTAGTATTTTTGGAAAGAGTAAACAAGCAATTCACGTCTACTCATTCCATTCCACTCATTATTTCATAGACCTACTACTACTACTACTACTTAGCATTTCTAAAGCGCTACTAGACGTACGCAGCGCTGTACACTTGAACATGAAGAGACAGTCCAGACCTCTATCATATCTTCTCTCAGCCATCTTTTCTTCAAGCTGAAGAGCCCTAAATGCTGTAGCCTTTCCTCATAGGGAAATTGTCCCATCTCATTTATCATTTTCGATGCCCTTCTCTGTACCTTTTCTAATTCCACTATATCTTTTTTGAGATGCGGAGACCAGAATTGCACACATTATTCGAGGTGTGATCGTACCATGGAGTGATACAAAGGCATTATAATGTCTTCAATTTTGTTTTCCATTTGTTAATAATACCTAACATTTTATTTGCTGCTGCACACTGAGCAGAGTGTTTCAACGTATCATCAACAATGACACCTAGATCCCTTTCCTGGTCAGTGACTCCTAATGTGGAACCTTGCATCCCATATCTATAGTTCAGGTTCCTCTTTTCCATATGCATCACTTTGCACTTGCTCACATTGAATGCCATCTGCCATTTGGATGCCCAGTCTCCCAGTCTTGTAAGGTCCTCTTGTAGTTTTTCACAATCCTCCCATGATTTAACGACTTTGATTAACTTTGTGTCATCAGCAAATTTAATTACCTCACTAGTTACTCCCATCTCTAGGTCATTTATAAATATGTTTAAAAGCAGCAGTCCCAACACAGACTCCTGGGGAACCCCCACTAGCTACCCTTATCCATTGAGAATACTGACCAATTTACCCAACTCTCTATCTTTTAACCAGTTTTTAATCCACAATAGAGTACTACCTCCTATCCCATGACTCTCCAATTTCCTCTGGAGTCTTTCATGAGGTACTTTGTCAAATGCCTTTTGAAAATCCAGATACACTATCCTGCTTATAATCGAACGAGAAAAATGCCCAAGTTCCGACCTAAATCGGGAGATGGACGTTTATCTCACAAAAACGAATAACGCGGTATAATCGAAAGCCGAACTTGGACGTTTTCAACTGCACTCCATCGCGGAAGCGTACAAAGTTGACGGGGTCATGTCAGAGGCATGGTGAAGGCGGGACTGGGGCATGGTTATCACCCGAACAGAGATGGGCGCCTTTCGCCAATAATGGAAAAAAAATATGCGTTTGTAGCTAGAATTTAGGGCACTTTTCCTGGACCCTGTTTTTTCACGAATAAGGCCCCAAAAAGTGCCCTAAATGAGCAGATTACCCCCTCCCACCACAAAAAAATGATGTTTCACAACTTTTTATTTTCACCATCAAATGTCATACCCACCTCCCTGGCAGCAGTATGCAGGTCCCTGAAGCAGTTGTAAGGGGGTGCAGTGGACTTCAGGCAGGTGGACCCAGGCCCATCCCCCCCTACCTGTTACAATTGTGCTGCTTAATGCTTATTAGTCGTCCAACTCCCCCAAACCCACTGTACCCACATGTAGGTGCCCCCCTTCACCCCTTAGGGCTATAGTAATGGTGTAGACTTGTGGGCAGTGGGTTTTGAGGGGGATTTGGGGGGCTCAACACACAAGGGAAGGGTGCTATGCACCTGGGAGCTCTTTTACCTTTTTTTTTTTTTTTTTTGTAAAAGTGCCCCCTAGGGTGCCCGGTTGGTGTCCTGGCATGTGAGGGGGACCAGTGCACTACGAATCCTGGCCCCTCCCACAAACAAATGCCTTGGATTTATTCGTTTTTGAGCTGGGCGCTTTCATTTTCCATTATCGCTGAAAAACAAAAACACCCATCTCACAAATTGTTGAATAAAACATGGACGTCTATTTTTTGCGAAAATACGGTTCGATCCGCCCCTTCACGGACCTGTTCTCGGAGATAAACACCCATGGAGATAGACGTTTTTGTTCGATTATGCCCCTCCACATCAAACGGTTCACCTTTATCCACATGTTTGTTCACCCCTTCAAAAAAATTTAGTAAATCGGTGAGACAAGATTTCCCTTCACTAAATCTACGTTGTCTTTGTTTCATTAATCCATTCTTTTGAATATGCTCTGTAATTTTGTTCTTTATAATAGTCTCTACCATTTTCCTCAGCATTGACATCAGGCTCACCGGTCTATAGGTCTATAATTTCCTGGATCACTTCTGCCCTTAAAGCTTTCCTTCTGCTGCATCCCGCCAATGCAGAAAAATGAAGTTGTGAGAGATGGAAGGACCCCGGGACTGGCCAGAGGAAGGCCTGATTTAATTGCTACCAGCAGCAGCTACAAATTATAAACTTGTGGCTGACGGAAGAAAGACTGGACCCAGGGGATGGGGTAAAAGGAAGGTAAGGAGGTGATGTCAGACTTGTTGGGGAAGTACGCTAATTCTGGTTGGGGTGGCAAAGCAATTTTTTGGAGTGGCACTTGCCACCCTAAAGCAACACCTTTGAAGAGGGGAGTGTTCCCATAGTGTGGTACTTTTTAGCACTGATCAGATAATAGCTGTTTTAAATTAATCCAGCTATCTTTATCCAGATAACTGTATGCAAGTATATTCATTGGCACACTTATCTAGTTAAGTCCCACTGAATATCTCTTTTTCTTATAGACTGCCTGTAAGCCAGAAAGCTACTGAAGCAGTGTATATTCAGGTACAGTAGGCATTTTTCTGTCCCTGGAGGGTTCACAATCTAAGAGGTCCTTTTACTAAGGCACGCTAACAGGTGTAACACGTGCTAACAATTAGCATGTGCTAAATGCCACACCACCCATTATGGGCTAGATTCTATAGTTTTATGAAATGCCTATGACCCTCCTATTCCACACTCATGGCTACTCCTCTTTGTCAAATTGGCACCTTAGAATTTACATGCATTACTTTACAGAATGCGCTTAGACAGTTGTGCATGAAAATTCTAATTAATGCCAATTAGTGTCAATAACTGCTTGTTAATAATCAGTGCTGATTGGCTTGTTATTCAATTAAGTTGCATGTGCAACTCCAGAATACGACTGGATTTGCACACGCAACTTTAATTGCTTTATATAGAATCTGGGGACCCCAAAGTTTGTACCTGAGACAATAGAGGGCTAAGTAACCTGCTCAAGATCACAGGGAGCTGAAGTGGGATTTGAACTATGCTTCCATGGTTCACAGCATGCTGCTCTAACCAATATGCTGCTCTTCTACTCAGTAGCCTATAAGTAGCCTAATGGTTAGAGCAGTGAACTAAGAATGAGGGAAGCCCAGTTCAGATCTCACTGCTGCTCCAGTGTGATCTGGTGCAAGTCACTTCACACTCCATTGCCTCAGGAAAGCTCTCTCGGGGGAGGGGGGGACAGGAAAATACCCTCTGCACCTGGCTGTAACTCAGCTACTGAATATTTACATAAATTTATCTAGATAAATTTATCTGGACTACTTTTCTCTCTGCAGCTTTTTGAATGTGGATCTCATAATTTTTAGAGGTCCATTTGTCTGCATATGAATCGTAATTATTTAGCATTATAAAAACTCATGGGGTTCATATTCAGAAGCAGTTATTCAGCTAGCTAGTTGTATAAATGTTTTTATTTAAAATTACTAGCAAGGAAATTGGATCAACTTAGAAGCCCTTTTACTAAGCAGTGGTAGGTTCTATGCGCGTGCAGTGTGTGCCAAAATGAGACTACCACCAGGCCAGTGCGCTCTCCTGGTGGTAATTTTAGATTTGACACGTGCTCATAACGCCTGGATGAATTATTTATTTCCTCCTATGCACGCTGGTTCCGGCAGTACTCAGCACTTGCTGTGCGCCAACTGATCACTGCACATGTAGCGCATGGGCCTTTACCACTAGATCAATGGGTGGCATTAAGGGCTCAGGACGGTTTTGGGCACATGCTAGTTTCATTTTTACCACAGGCTCTTTTCCTGTCCCATTAACCCCCCCCCCCCCCCCCCCCCAGTTTTTGTAGACGCGGTAAAAACTGCCCCGGCGCGTGCCCAATATATGCATCTACACTACCGCAGGCCACTTTTTACTGCAGCTTAGTAAAAGGACCCCTTAGTTGTATAAATCAATATATAGCCAAAATTTATCAGAAGACAGGGGTATGGCCTAAAATTATACAGAATGGTGATAATTTATCTAAAAATTGCTTTGTACCTCCATTTTACCATACTGGCTTTTTTCTTCCTTTTGTATCTTTGCTTTCCTGACTATTTTACCAGCTTCTCTAACCTTTCCCAGATATTGCTGTCTGTCTTCTTATCTGGATATCTTTATGTGCTCAGCATCCCACTGAATATTGATCCCAATGGTTTTTACGTTCATAAACTTGAAGAACAGTCCATTAAAAACCAATGGGGATTGTCGTCTTGGTTATAACTGTGGAAGCAATTAATTTCTCATCCAACTGTCTAATTAGAACTCAGCATTAAGAATTCTAGAATCATGGCTTCTGTGCCACTTTGCTATGACCACTCAGTCACATTATAGTTTTAAACTAAATTACTAGGTTTTTTTCACAGGAGTTTCAGTTACAACATTCCTGTCAAACATCAATAGCTATCATAGCTAACAACTCATTTGTATGAGCAATCTCCTCCCTCAGTTTTGCCATAGGACAGCAGATTAACAAGTTTGTTATATTAAGTTGCTGATTGTAAAGAATCCCAGAAAGTGCCTTAATAAACCTAACTTCAATGGAATCACATTTCATAAGTGATAATATCGTCCAATGTAAATACAGTGTTAATTGAAAATTTATTTCCTGTAATTCCTCCTAAAGAAGAATAGAATATTGAAAGTACATTTGGATTGTCTCAATTCCTAATTCAGTTTCTTAATTTAATAGGTGCCAAAGAATGTAATTCGTAAGTCTCTTTGTGACACTCTGCATTAAAATTTAATGGTTCACATTTATTTACAACAACATGATTTTCCTTTAATGGTCCAATTAAGCAAAGTGTATCAGTTTGCCTCCTTAAACCAAACCACTTTGTGGAAGTATTTTTAGGTCATTTAAACTGTTTAATAAAAGATGAAAACTTTCAGTTATACATGCTAAGTAAACAAAAACATTGTTGAGATGTTTTACCCTATTAAAACATTTTTCTCAACAAAGCCAGATGTCCAGTGAGTATCTGGACCACTTTCACTGCCTTTCTGTTCCCTTACCCCCTTTCCAAAATCTACTTTAAAGACTCACACATGCTTCTGATACAAAAAGCATGTCTTTTATAACAGAGAATGTATGTCACAATTCGCTCAATACATAAGACCGTTTAACCAGCCAGGAACAGCTCTTGGCTGGTTAAACAACACTTAGCTGGCTATCTGGTAGTATTCAGCGGAAGATAGCCAACTATTAAAAACTAACCTGTTCAAAAAGGCATACCCTACCGACCCAACTTAAATGCCTGCACCCTGCAACACAACGAAATCATAGCTCGTAATGGACATATAATAACTCTCCCTCTCTACGATTCTCTTCCTCTCTATGATTCCCTAATGTGTCTGTACACACGAACCTTATTCTACCACAACATTACTGTATTTGTTCACACTGGAATTGGTGAACGCCTTTATGGTACTATGTAAGCCACATTGAACCTTCAAATAGGTGGGGAAAATGTGGGATACAAATGTAATAAATAAATAAATCTTCTGCTGAATATTGCTGGTTAGGACCTAGCGGATAGCCACTTATATTACGCGATATAACCAGCTATCCGCCAATATTCAGCGCATTGCTGGCTAAGTTTGGCCACCAAAATAGTTGGTATATCTTTAGCTGGTTTAAACTTAACCAACCAATGCTGAATATCAACTTGGCCACTTAAATTTCAAGCAGCCAAAATATACCATCATATTCAATGCTGGTCACCGGAAACGCCAGCCGCAAGAAGCAGCCCAGCTACCTCCTGTGGTCTCGATATTGGGTCCAATATACACTGATAATGCAAAACAAATAAAAGCAACTTTTCGATGAACATCACAAAAATGAAAGAAACAGATGAGAGGAAATATGATTCAGGTCTACAAAATCCTGAGTGGTGTAGAACGAGTAGAAGTAAATCGATGTTTTACTTGTTCCAAAAATACAAAGACTAGGGGACACTCGATGAAGTTACATGGAAATACTTTAAAAACAAATAAGAGAAAATACTTTTTCACTCAACGAATAGTTAAGCTCTGGAATTCTGCAAGAGGATGTGGTAACAGTGGTTAGTGTATCTGGGTTTAAAAAAGGTTTGGACAAATTCCTGGAGGAAAAGTCCATAGTCTGCTATTGAGACAGACATGGGAAGCAACTGCTTGTCCTGGGATTTGTAGTATGGAGTGTTGCCATGATTTGGGTTTCTGCCATGTACTTGTGACCTGGCTTGGCTACTGTTTGGAAAACAGGATTCTGGACTAGATGGAACTTTGATCTGACCCAGTATGACTACTCTTATGTTCTGATGAATGCTTGATATTCCTAAGGTAGATTTCATCTCTCCTTAGCTACACAGCACACCTGATAGTGTTTTTTAAGCTATGAAAGCAATTTAACCAGGCAGGAGAGGTTACTGCTCAGTGAAATCACATTGGCTGGCCAGGGAGCAGAAATCGATGGAAGTTAACTGAATAGTGCCACTGAATGTGCGCTCTGACTGCCATGGCAGTCACTGGGGAGTAGGGGGGGAGGAGTTGGGGCAGAACTGGGAATTATACAGGTACTGGCAATTTTCAGTGCCAGTGCCACATAGCTAATTGGCCGTGTTGGACCACATAAAGAGCATCCCTAACTAAGCCCAGTTAGTTATGCAGGTACGGCACTGAATATTGGCCATACTCTTCCTTGAGGCACCACTCAGTGTGGTCCAAGTTCACCTGAATAAAGTGCATTAGGATAGGAATAAAATGGGCCCTGCTGTAGATAACTCGAGCTAAACTTTAATAAACAAGAGTACTAGTCCTTATTGGAATGCAGAGCATAGTACAAGAGGTAACTGTGTTGGTTCCGCTGGGAAACAGTGATTATACAGCATGATCAAATTTGAGCTAATATCTGGCATGAAGTCACAAAGGAAATCTACTGTAGCAGCATTTAACTTTCGAAAGGGTGACTATGATAAAATGATGAAAATGATTAAAAAGAATCTAAGAGGATCTAAGGTTAGGATTTTAAATCAGACATGGACATTGTTTAAAAATACCATCTTGAATGCCCAGACAAGATACATTCCATGTATTTACAAAAATGGCAAGAAGTACAAACAACCATCATGGTTAAAAGGTGACATAAAAGAAGCTATTAGAGCGGAAAGAACATCCTTCAAAGAATGGAAAAAGGACCCAAATGAAGAAAATAAGAAGCAACATAACCACTGGCAGGTTAGATGAAAAGTATAATAAAGAAGGTTAAAAGAGACTATGAAGAGAAACTTGACACAGAGGCAAAAACTCATAGTAACAACTTTTTCAGGTACATCAGAAGCCGAAAGCCTATGAGGTCTGTTAGATCATGAAGGAACAAATGTGGATGTAAAGAACTTATCCTATGATCCCCACGTCCTAACAATTAGACGCCCAGGGCTCCTTGAATATTCCTACAGGAAGTCCTTCAAGAAGACTGCTGTCCCCTCTACACACCCAATGCCACGGGTTTTATTCAGTTTTCATCATGGACTCAGGTTAAAGCTGTCTCTGGCTCCAAACAGCCAGCCCAGCTTTAACCCGAGTCCCTGATGAAAGCCGAATGAAACCCGTGGTGTCGGGTGTGTACAGGGGAGGGCAGTCTTCTTCAAGGACTTCCTGTGAGAATGTTCAAGGAGCCCTGAGCGTCTAATCATTAGGAAGCGGGGCTCATAAGATAAGTTCTTTACATCCATATTTATGGTTGCTGTATTTTATACTCCATACTAGCAGCTGGTTTATGTTGGTCTGAGCTTTGACTCGTAATTGAGAAGTATATAAAGAGCACAGAAATAGCAAAATTTGCACAAAAAAGGAGTGACCCAATGAATGAAGTGCTATGCCACCTCTCAGTGGTTATATTATACTACTAAGTGGGTGTAGAAATTTCTGAGGGCACTCTTTCCTACATATATATTAATAATTTAGTCACAATAATAGTAGTAGTACTATTTTCCTGGTTTTAGAGAAAGTCTTTCTGCCCATACGGCATTTTCCCCCTTGACCCCTCTTTTCCATTTCGCATTTCTCCCCTTGACCCCTCTCGCCCCATCTGGCATTTCTCCCCTTCCCCCTCTCTCCCAATCTGACATATCGCTATTTGCCCCCCCCCCCTCCCCATCTGGCATTTCTCCCCTTTCCCCCTCTCTTCTCATCTGGTATCTCTCTCCTTGCCCCCTATCTCCCATTCAGCATCTCTCCCCTTGCCCCTCTCTCTCCATCCAGCATTCCTCCCCTTGCACCTCTCTCCCCATCTAGCATTTTTCCCCTTTCCCCCTCTCTCCCCATTCAACATCTCTCTCCTTGCACCTCTCCCCTCATCCATCATTTCTCCCCTTCCACCCTCTCTCCCAATCCAGCATCTCTTCCCTTGCCCCTTCTCTCCCATTCAGTATCTCCCCTTGCCCCTCTGTCTCCATTCAGCATCTCTCCCCTTGCCCCCTCTCTCCCCATCTGACATCTCTCCCCTTGTCACCTCTCTCCCATTCAGCATCTCTCCCCTTGCCCCTCTCTCTGATTCAGCATCTCTTCTGTTGCCCCCTCTTTCCCCATCCAGCATCTCTCTCCTTGCACCTTCTTTCCCCAACCAACATCACTCCCTTTGCCCCTTCTCCCATTCAGTATCTCCCCATCTCTCTCCCCATCTAGCATTTCTCCCCTTGTCCCCTCTCTCCCCATCCAGCAACTCTCTCATTTCCCCCTATTTCCCCTTCCAGCATCTCTCTCCTTGCCCCCTCTCTCCATCCAGCATTCCTCCCTTTGCACCTCTCTCCCCATCTAGCATTTCCCCCCTTGCCCCCTCTCTCCCCATCTAGCATCTCTCCCCTTTCCCCCTCTCTCCCCATTCAACATATCTCTCCTTGCACCTCTCCCCTCATCCATCATTTCTCCTCTTCCACCCTCTCTCCCAATCCAGCATCTCTTCCATTGCCCCTTCTCTCCCATTCAGTATCTCCCCTTGCCTCTCTGTCTCCATTCAGCATCTCTCCCCTTGCCCCTCTCTCCCCATCGAGCATTTCTCCTCTTCCCCCTCTCTCCCCATCCAGTATTTTTGCCCTCCCCCTCTCCCCATCCAGCATTTCTCCCCCTGTCCCCTCTCTCCCATCCAGCATCTTCCCTTGCCTTCTCTCTCCCCATCCAGCATTTCTCCCCTTGCCCCCCTCTCCCCACCCAGCATCTCTCTCCCCTTGTCCCGTCTTTCCCATCCAGCATCTCTCCTGCGACTGCTGCTGCTTCGCCCAATGAGCAGCAGTGGCAGGCAAATCAAGGAGTAAAAAACGTGGAGCCACAATGCTCAGACACGCACTGCCAGCTTTGCCGATCCCCTGCCTTTCTAATGTCAACTTCCTGTTCTGGGCAGGGGCGTATCTGCGTGGGGCCTCAGGGGCCTGGGCCCCCGCAGATTTTGCCCTGGACCCCCCTACCGCCATCAACCCTCCCCCGCTGCCGTTCTTACTTTTGCTGGCGGGGGACCCCAAACCCCCGCCAGCCGCCCCGCGGTGTTTGAAATTCATCTTCGGCCTCCGTGGCCGTGCTGCTGTGATAGGCGCTGTTGAAATCCACTTCGGAGTCTGACGTCGTTGTACGTTGTACGTGCTGCGACGTCAGACTCCGAAGTGGATTTCAACAGCGCCTATCACAGCAGCACGGCCACGGAGGCCGAAGATGAATTTTAAACACCGCGGGGCGGCTGGCGGGGGTTTGGGGTCCCCCGCCGGCTGAAGAAGAAGTTTTTACGGCAGCGGCAGGTGGAAGCAGACCTCGGCTGGCGGGGGGTTGGGGTCCCCCGCCAGCAAAAGTAAGAACGGCAGCGGGGGAGGGTTGGCTGCGGGAGGGGGGTAGAGAGAGTCATTGGTGGCGGTGGGGGCTCGGCGGTGGGGGCTCGTCGGCGGGGGGGGGGGGGCTAAAATGTGCCCCCTCCCTCTGGCTCTGGCCCCCCCTACCGCCGGAGTCCAGATACGCCCCTGGTTCTGGGGCAGGGGATCAGCAGAGCCAACAGCACATGTCCTAGAACTGAAACCGCTCTCCTGCTCCTCCTTGCTTTGCCTGCTGCTGCTGCTCATTGGAAAAAGCAGCTGTATCTGCAGGAGAGAGGCAGGAAATGGGTGGATGAGCAGTGAAGGGAAAAAAGGTGTTGGTACGCCATACCAGTATGTACTGGCACCCTGGCTGCTACTATTTGCCACTGTTGGAAACAGGATACTGGGGTAGATGGACCATTAGTCTGACCCAGTATGACTATTCTTATGTTCTTGCATTCTTAACCTCAGTGGTCCAGGCAATTTGTTACAAATAATTGGACCTGCAACCAAAATGGCAGCAGTCGGGTTTCAGCATATTACTTTATCAAGTGATTACCGCATATACATCTCAGATCTCAACAAGCAACGTGGCTGATACAATAGTTGCACTTGAGACAGGTACCAAGGAAGTTTTGCATACATTACATGAAGAATCAGTATTAAAACCTTATACTGTATGTGAAATTCCACTGGCAACCAATGACGTTGCTTCAGAATTAGACTAACATGTTTAAATTTAGAACACCCTGCAATTAACCTTGCAGCAGTATTCTGAATCATTTGCAAAGCCTTAATTTTACAAGCCAAAATTCCCAAATAAACAGCATTACAATAATCAATTTTACACAATACTATGCTTTGTACCACTATGCTAAAATCATAAGGGGGTAATACCAATTTCAATCTAAACAATATCATCTGAAAAAAGATGATTTCAGCACAGCCATAATCTGCTCTTGTATAGTTAACTTAGAATCCAGTAAAACTCCTCTGGATAGGTATCTCAATATCACCTACCAGAATAATATCTGGCCATGATGGATCTTCATACCTCCCTACCAGCACGAGCTCTATCTTTGTCAAATTTAAAGCTAATCTGTGCTGACTTATCCATTCACTCACTCTATCCAAACATCTTGATATCTTATCTACTAACTCCACTCTCCAATCTAACATTGGAAAAAAAAACACTTCATCTGCATAAAAATGATCTCACCCCCATACCTCTAAATACTTGTCCCAGTGAAAACAAACAAATATTAAAAAGCAACGCTGAGAATGAAGAGCCCTGAGGGATACCTTTCAACACAGGAAAAACCTCTGAAGTAGAACCCCCATTTTTCACTGGCATTGTGTGTTCTCTAAAATATTAGGAGAACCAATCATACACATGACCACAAATCCCCATTGAAGATAACATATCCATAAAATAGTAACATCTACTGTATCAAAGGTGGATGTTACACCCAATGAAATCAAACAGAAAGTTTGATTCCTATCCATCCCACATCTTAATTTATCTACAGTAGAAACTAGCGAAGACTAAACACTATGCCCAGCATGAAACTCATACTGACAAGGATCCAACATATATATCTCTCTCTCTCCCTCCCTCTACAATCTGGCAGCTCCCCCTCTTCCCAGCCCCATCTCTCCTATCCACTTCCCCCCATGGACCCAGCATCTCTCCTGTACCTTTTCCTCTGCAGGTCCAGTACCTCTCCCACCCTCCATATCCCCTTTCCCTCTACCTCTCCTGTTATAGGTCCATTGGCAGCGCCTCTTGCACTTCCTCTCCTAGCCCCTCCCCCCCCCCCAACAAGGCAGCACCTCTCTCTCATCTTCCTTCGGCCCAATCCATGTCTTTCACCTTTCCTCTTCTTCTCTCAGGACCCCCAAACTTCTTCCTTTATTTCCAGCAGTTCTCTCATTTCTGCTGTGAGCCCCCATGAGTTTGGCACTTTTCCTAATTCTACCCTGAGCCCCCTGCAAATCTAGTATCTCTCCTAATTTGACCCTGAGACCCCCAGTCTATCCCCCCCACAAACCCAGCACCTCTCCCTCTTCAGCCCTCAGCCCCCTATCTCTCAGTGGGTCCAGGACCTCTCCTTCTTCTGCCCTCAGTCCCCTCCATGAGTTTAGCACCTCTCCCAATTCTGCCCTGAGGCCCCTGTGAGTCCAGCTCCTCTCCCTCTTCTGCCCTCAGCCCTAGTCCCCCCCCCCCTCCATGGGTCTAGCCCCTCTCCTTCTTCTGTCCTCAGTCCCCTGTGAGTCCAGCACCTCTCCTCTGCCAGCCTCCCCAGTCATTAAACCTCAGGGCTTCACGGGCAGTGGCAGCCATACCAAATTGCTTGGGCCAACCCATAGCCTTTCCTCTGCCATATTCCGCCCCTTTGATTCAACTCCTTGTTTACATGAGGACAGGACATGGCAGTTCAGTATGGCTTCCACTGCCTGTAAACATGTGAAGTTTGATGACCAGGGATATCTGGCAGAGGATGAAGGAGAGGTGCTGGACTCATGGGGGAAGGGGGGGGGGCTTGTGGAGGATGAGGGACAGGTGTTAGATCCACGACAGGAGGAAAGGGAAGACAATGGAAGGAAAGGAAAGGAAAAAGAGGAGAGGATCATGCTGCAGAGAAAATGCTGCTTTGTGTGCTGACCCCACAACGCACCTCCTCGGTGCTAGCAACACACTAGTGTGATGTGACATACCAGTTGAGAACCTCTATTCTAAATCATTTTTATTGCAAACTGATGCTTCAGAGGAAGGTTTAGGTAAAGTGTTTTTTCGATTCATGAAGGAGAGGCACATTCTACCATACAACTCAGTAGAAATCTGTTACGCCATGAAATGGCTAATGCAACAATACAAGAGTGTCTAGCCATTAAATGGAGCAAAATTCCAAGTATATTAAAAGTGAACATATTTCATAAAAATATGCAACAAACATCAAAACATATGCAAAGTGCTTACACAGGATTCACACTAAATCACACTATTCAATGGACCTTAGAAGCACTCTGGTATTACTTAATAGGGAGACAATTCACATTGGTCACAGACCATACTCCTTTGAAATGGCTAACTCAAATGAAAAACCAAAACCCTCACCTGACGTGATGGTATCTGTCACTGCAAACATAGACTTTCAGGTAAAATATAGAACATGATCTCTACTCACATATGCTGATGTACTATCCTGAAGGAGCAAAATAGAGGCGGTGGAAGAAGACAAGGAAGGATTAAATAAGATCTCGAGGAGGGGGTATGAGATAGGGACACTGATTCAGGGTTTAAAGATAGGGGAGGGGAGAGTTCTTTTTTTCCCCCCAAAAAAACCTTGGGGTGGTGGTGAGAGCAAGGGCTACATAGTTGAGGCAAGATGGGTTTATACCTCAGGGGAGGAGGAGAGAAGAAGTTCCTACCAGGATGTACCTGTTTCTGTGAACAAGGAGTTCCAAAAGAATAAAGGGAAATGTCTTTCATTGGACAGAAAGACCAGGGACTACAAAGGGACCAGGGAATACAAAGAAGGTGGATACCCCGTTAGAGGAAGCTAGGCAGGGAGGCAGAGTTTTTAACCATCCCTTCCCCAGAGTGAAGCAAGAGAGACAGGAGCTTCCAGAAGAAATAGAAATGTCCATGGTTACTGCAGAGCTAAGAGGAGATGGACATTGAGAATTAAGAAGCTGGAGGGTGAGACAGCCTAAATAACTTACAGGATAATTAGAAGGGATTTTTTTGGGAGGTGGGGGGTGGAGAAAGCCAGTAAAAGAATGCATTTGCTGGTGTAATTATCAGGCATTGGCCTTCCTCCTTTTGTTTCCTTAACTCATAGCTAAAACTGTTGGTAAATTGTTCGCGTACAAGCCAGAGGTAAATGATAACGATATTACAGGGCTAAATTGTACCCAGAGGAGGCCTTTTAGGTACCATAAGTAGTTTAATCATGTGAGAAACTAAAGCGCCGTCTCCATTGGTCTCACCCTGAGTGTACACGGACCTGGGAAGGGGGACTTACTGACAAGGCTCTTCCCTGGTTACAAAATGAGGTGGAGTTTTCTGCAGATCTCTTTTTTCAGTGGATGCTGGAAGCAACAGCTGGTCTGGTGTAGCACTAGTAACTCCATGGTTTTCCTGTGGGGATTAGGAGACTTTTTTTAGGTGGCCATGGGTAGTTTTCACTGGTTACAACTTGCTGGGCGATTTTGGAGTGGTCTGGTGGCTGCTCAGCTTGTGCCAGTTGGATGATTGGCTCTTTCAAATTTGGAGCTGGAATGAGGCTTGATGCTTCTCAAGCCTCTTTCTAGCTCTAAAATTGACCAATAGGAGATGAGGTGGGTGATGAGCTCATGACTCATCATCACACGGGAACATGAAGCACAGCAGAGCAGAACACAGAAGAGGAAGCAGAGCAAGCCCACTTGCAGGAGTGGGACACCCCCTTCCCCCGCTCCTCAGATAGCCCGTTTGACAGCCTGGACTTCTTTTTGGGCACAGGTTGAGCTGGGAAATTTCTTCCCACCTGACAACCCTGACTAGTTCTGCATTCCATGCTTTGCTGGAAGTTTCAGTGTGACAATATACAAATGTTTTATATTTTCAGCTTGTTGGTTACCCTTTGTGGGAATATTGAACATTTTTTGATTTCCTATATTTGCACAGTGGTATCAGATTTTATGTGCTCCATTCATATAATTCCAGAAGTGACCAGTATGAACTAAAAATGTTTAAAAGATTCTTTACCCTACTCTTTTTTTTTATTCCTTATAAATATTACACCATCAAGTGACACATTCCATGCACTATGAAAAAAGTTTCAGTATTAAGTCATTTTATTCATAGCAAGCTGTAATTTTATGATAATGGTTCTTTAAACTGCCTCTGACATTTTCTGATCCTACTGAAGCTTAATGTTCTACAGGCAGGACAACTATTTTTTATTTTTTTAATGTTTTATTTGGATCAGAGCATGACTGATAAAGGCATATCCCTGTAACTATGGGAACAAAAGGATTGCACAATTTGTACACATACGGTAGAGGCCGTAAAAATCATCTATAATACCAAGGTGCATAATTTTCATCCCATTGTTTTCAATTCAGAGAAAGATAGGAATAAAGAAAGAGCCTGATTCTCCTTGAAATATGATGGACATTGCACGAGTACAGGATTAGCCTTGTGGTTAAATCCCTGGGCCTGACATCCTAGGGTGTCTGGTTCAAATCTCACTGCTGTTCATTGTGACCTTGGGCAAGTCACCTATCTTGCTATTACCTCATCTGCAAAATTAGATTATGAGCCCACCAGGTGTAGAGTTAAAAGTGAATGAAACTCACCTTCAGCTACAACTGAAAAAGGTGTGAGCAAGATCCAAATTTAAAATAAATTATATATATATATATATATATATATATATATTAATAGCCACTGTTAATGCATTCACTATGGACCTGGATAAATCCTATTCACCAGCTTAACTTGACTTTTACCTTGAAGAGAGAAAAAACAGTTAAGGAAGAATTTAGGACAGTTCACCTAACTGAAGCATTCCATTGTCTTCTATAAAAAAGTATCCTAACCTTTCTGAGAATGCTACAATTTTTATATTACTAACACTTCATGTCTATTCATATTTGAATGTCAAAGTAAAAAAACAAACAAACAAACAAAAAATAAATAAAACAAGTAATTGTAACAGGACAGGAGCATACAGCATTCATGATAAGTATACCAAAGTTAAATGACCATTGATCATTTAAAGGTAAAGAAAGTCATTTTGTTCTACAGACAGCTGCAAATCAACAAAACAGTTTCCTCTTTTAGAAGGACTGTAAATTCCTGTAAAGATAATATAAGTAGACCTATTTGTAGAGTTTCTTTAATGAAGTAGTGTGTCTTCTACCAGTGTTACAGAGCCCTAGACAACTTGCCTTCACTTAGGGAGATACTTACTAACCTGCATAAGGGAATAAAACAAAATGTTTGCCTTTTAACATATGTTAAACAGCAAAAACTTATGTTATTTTACCATAATCCATTTTGCTTCGGCTTCAGGCTTTATTCTCCAGGTCCAGAGAATAGAACCTGAAGCTACAGCGATCATTACAGAGCTAAGTGCACTCTTTTTTTCACTAGCTCATTTGGAAGCACTGTTTGTTAGTTGCACTTTTGAACATTATTCACAAGTTGCATTCACTGGTGAAGTAACACAAAGCCCTGCAAATGGACACTCAGGGCCCGATGCACAAAGTTACTGGGCCAGCACTGTGCATTTTTGAGCAGCTCCAGTCAGTTTAACAAAGATGGTATAAAGTGGGCAATGCACAAAGGAGCTTTGTGGGCTTTTTAACCTCCGCAGCAGTGGACAATGAGAATCCCATGCAAGCATATTTAATGAGCAGATCAGTATTTAAATGTGCATTCTGTGGGATGCACAGCGGTTAACAAGTGATGCACAAAAAGCAGCCCTTTCTTTAAATGAGGAAATTTTTACGTGACATCAGGAGCTGTCATTAGTGCTGTATGGGAGGCACTGGGAAGCAGGCGAAGGGACGGATGATGCCGAGGGCGAGTGATGCAGACTTCTCCCATGCCCATGCACTCTTCTTCCCCCATGACCCGCAACCCCCAGCATAAAAGGCCCCTGTGGTCCACCATTTTGTACACGGCGGGCCCTGAGGCAGGAGGGTGGGAGGAGGGAGGGGGTCACTAGACCACCAGGGCCTTTCTTGTCTCAGGGGGCTGGGAGAGGGCTCAGGGGTGTAAGGGCATTGGGGTCCACTGGGACCACAAGGGATTTTTTTGCAGGGGTTGTGTGGGGGGGGGGGGGGTGTTGGGAGGTGAGGGGGCACAGAGAGCTGTCAAATGCATTTGACAACAGTATCAAATGCATTTGACAGCTCAATGACACAGAGCAAGCCCAAACATGGGCAGAGCAGCTACGCTTAGTGATTGACTGCTCTGCGCATGCCCTGGCAGCCTTCCCTATTGAGCTGCATGGTAAAAGTCCATGCAGGTCATTTGCATGTAATTTCTTTGAAACATCATCTGCTATTGCCACCTTAGTAATGTTTGCCAGGGTGGAAATAGTGGGCGGTCCATTCCAGGGACTTTAGTGGATCAGCCCTTCAGAAGCTCACCATATCATAGCAGCATCAAGCCCAAGAACTTGAAACCCATCAGCCTTACCTATGATAAGTCAGTAGTACACCTCTATTTTGGAAAACGAGGAGAAACTGGACTGCTACAGAATCCTACTCACAATCAACACATTAACAGAATCCCTCACCTCAGCGATAAATGGAAAGCATACACCATCATCGCTTAGTAAAATTAACAGACTGCAAATTAGAAACAAATTAAAATGGAAACAAAATTAAATGGAAACCTCAAAGTCAATTAACAGTGGGATATTGAAGAAAGAGAAACAGAAGTGTATTTCCTCCTGTACAGAACAAGATATAAGTAATGCACATTTTCAAAGGTGACGTTTTTCATTCTCTAAAAATTAAAAAAAAAAATATTTTGTACCTTT
Organism: Microcaecilia unicolor; assembly: GCF_901765095.1. NCBI lineage: Eukaryota > Metazoa > Chordata > Amphibia > Gymnophiona > Siphonopidae > Microcaecilia > Microcaecilia unicolor. The sequence goes on along the minus strand of NC_044035.1, from coordinate 309,263,871 downwards.
GTCTGAGCATTTTACTTTTCTTGTTGGGTTGGACCTGTTCTATCTTTAATGCCTCCTCTTGTTTTTGCTTGTCCTTTTCCAGGATCTCATGTCCATTTTCTGTTTCATCATTTCTTCCATCTTCCCTTCATCACTCTGACATTGATCTTTTCTGCTTCAGTTTTTTTCTCCATTTATTTTATCTGCCTTTTAATCTTTTAGCTTAATTTTATTCCTCCGTCCCCCCTTCCATTCCTTTCTTCTCTAGTCCTCGCATTTCCACCTGTATATCTCATTCCTATCTTTTAGCTACCCTCTAGTCCCCCATTCCCACCATGTGTACTCATACCCTATTCAATCTCATCCTCTGCCTTTGATCCCTTCATCAATCCTGTTTCTTCCCTATCACTCATCTCTCTCCACCCCAGACTCTTTCTTACATCTTACCACCTTATCCACGCTCTCATTCCTTTTTTTTTTAACTTCCATATTCACCCTCTCTTACCTCCTTCAAAGACCTGTTCCCTTCTTTTGTTTCTCACCCTTTTTATGGCCCTCCACCTCTTTCTCTTTTTTACCCAGCATCCATTACTTCACCTCTCCCTCCTCTTTAACATCCATTCCCCATCTCTTCCTCATACCTCCCCCTCCAATATTCTGCCCATCTACTGCCCCCTCCAATATTCATTCAACTTGCTTTTCCTACTTTCCCCAGCATCCATCCCTCTGCTTCTCTTGCTTGTGCCACACTGTCTATTCTCTTCATCTTTCTCACTCCCCAGCATTAACCCTTTTCTCCTATTGCACAACTGCCCCTTCTCATAGCCCCAGAATCAGACCCTTCTTCTAAAATCCTCTTCTATCAACTCAGTCCCCAGGCCATGTGCCAGCCCTCTGCCCCCCTTCTTCCAACCCCAGCATAATACTGTTTCTCCCAACTCAAGCCCATGCCCCAGCATCTATCCCCTTCTCCCATCCTTAGCATCTGCCAATCAACCTTCTTCTCCCACCCTATCATTTGTCAGTGTAAGCCTCCTTGTTTCTTCCCCCTGCTCCTTCAGTCTAGCATTTCTATAATCTTATTCAGGGTTGTGGCACCCTTAGCTAACTTTTGCTTTTGTGTCCCCACCTTGGGGTCAGTGTTGCAGTATGAACTGTGTGAATAGCAAGGCTCATACCATGACAATGGCTCCACCCCAGAAGGTACCTATCAGGCTTATTTTTGAAAGTGATCGCCGGCCATTTCCCGACATAAATCGGGAGATGGCCGGCGATCTCTCAAAAGCGGCCAAATCGGTATAATCGAAAGCGGCATTTTTGACAGCATCGCCGCTTTCCCGTCGTCTCACCGGCGAAAGTTCAAGGGGGCATGTTGGGAATGGGCGTGGCTACCAGATGGCCAGCTTTCGTGGATCATGGAACAAAAAAAAGCGGCGTTAAGCAGTATTTCGCCGGGTTTACTTGGTCCTTTTATTTTCACGACCAAGTCTCAAAAAGGTGCCCCAACTGACCAGATGACCACTGGAGAGAATGGGGGATGACCTCCCCGTAGTTCCCCAGTGGTCACCAACTCCCTCCCACATGAAAAAAATACAAATCAAAACCTTTTTTGCCAGCCTGTATGCCAGCCTTAAATGTCATACCCAGATGCCTGACAGCAGTATGCAAGTCCCTGGAGCAGTTTTTAATGGGTGCAGTGCACTTCAGGCAGGCAGACCCAGGCCCATACCCCCTACCTGTTACACTTGTGGTGCTAAGTATTGAGCTCTCCAAACCCCCCCCCCCCCAAATCCACTGTACCCACATGTAGCTGCTCCCCTTCACCCATAAGGGATATGGTAATGGTGTAGAGTTGGGGGGAGTGGGTTTGGGGGGGATTTGGGGGGCTTAGCACCCAAGGGATGGGAGCTATGCACCTGGGAGGTTTTTTTGTATTTTTAAAAATTTTTTAAAAGTGCCCCCTAGGGTGCCCGGTTGGTGTCCTGGCATGTGAGGGGGACCAATGCACTACAAATGCTGGCTCCTCCCACGACCAAATGCCTTGGATTTCGCTGGGTTTGAGATGGCCGGCATTTTTTTCCATTATCGCTGAAAAACAAAACCGGCGATCTCAAACCCGGCAAACTCTGGCATTTGGCCGGGATTTCATTCCTCTTTGTCCCGCCTCCAGTCTGCAATCTCCCTTTATTTTTTTTAACTTTTCACCTACTTACCAGCTTTCCATTTCCTACTCTTTCTCTGGTCGGTCCATTCCCCATCTATGTCTTTCATTCTTTCTCTAGCCTCCTATCTCCCCTCATCTTTCACCCACTTTCTATTACCCCATTTCCGCAATCCCCAGCCTCATGTACCTTCCTTATTCCAGTCCCAGATACTTCCCTTTCCACCTCCATTCCTTTTCCTATGTCTTACTGCTTCCATATTCCCATTCTCCCCTTTTACCTCCCCCATTTCTACTCTGTTAGTGCACAACCATTAATGAAGCAGTAGAAAAAGGCCCTTTTTGATGGCTGCACAAAAAATGGGAAGAAAAAGATGATAAAGGCCTACGTAAAGATGTGATATGCCCTTTATTTATTTGAGTAACACTATTTTATTCATTGTTGAATGTTTAGTTGCAAACCTCTCATAATTGTAGATGGTATATTATGTTATAAAGCTTTTTAAAAATTTGTGTAAGTTAGGCCTGTGACACAGTTATTTGGTTCACTTGTATCCCACATTTTCCCAGCATGTGAGGACTCAATGTGGCTAACAAAGTTATAAGAAAATGACATAATATAGCAGGATATAATAGGTAAATAAAAAGTAACAAATACAGTAACTTAAGCAGCCAAATAAGTGATTATGCATGGAAGAAGGTGATATCATTTAAATAGCTGGTGCCTCTGAGTATACAAAAATAACCCACCACCACTGGTACTTCACTTTTTCCGGGGGCCACAGCTAATGAAAATCAAGTCCACAGAAAATAGTCATGAATCCCTCGAATACCTGATTCTGAACAATTTGTTACAGAAGAAAGCTAGATAGCTTTATTTGACACAGAACAGTAAGTACGGCATAGACAGGTGACGCAGACCACATTGTATTCTGAGACCACCTACAGTAACTACAACTACTACAGTTTCTCTTTATCCTAGGTATCAGCCCTGCGCTTCACTTTGTTTCTCATCTGGTTGTCATGGCAGCCCTTTGTCCACAGAGAAAAAGAGTTCAACTCTGTCAAACACAAAGTTTATATCATTTATTGTTCACACTATTCAAGTGTCAATTAAAATAGATCTTGACTAGAATTTATCAGTGAAAAATCATTAGTTACATCCCAGGCTAACCTCCAGAAAACAGTAATACACTCAGCGTTTAGCTCAGAGATGAAAGATCTCTTAAGTCATACTTTAACTCCTCAGGGCAAACGTTTTCTACTATAACAGTCCAGCCTAGTTCATGCTTGTGTACTGTAATAGAAGAGAGAGCATTTGCATTAGGATGTGCTAAATTTGATAGTCGTAAAAAGTTTCTTGCTATGGAAGTGTTTGTTATTATAAAACAAGGGGCCCTTTTACTAAGACGCGTAGGCATTCTGTAGCGTCCAATAAGCGTCAGTTTGGAATTACCGCCTGGCTACCATGTGCCCCTGGCAGTAATTTTATTTTTTACGCCTGTCCGATATGCACAACAGAAAATATTTTTTATTTTCTACTGCGTGGCACTAACCAGGCAGTAATTCACAGTGGGTGGACTGACAATTACCACCCAGTTAACACGTGAGACCGTTAAGACAATGGGTGACGGTAAGGTCTCATGCCCCAAATGGACACGCACCAATTTGTATTTTGACGCACGTCCATTTTCATCCAAAAAAAGGTCTTTTTTGCAGGCATGCTGAAAAATGGACCTGCACGCATCCAAATACATGCACCTACAGTAGCGCAGACCATTTTTTGTCACACCTTAGTAAAAAGCCCCCTATTTAGCTGATCCCGAGAGTATTATTTGAAGACTAAGGGAAATACTGTACAGATCTTATAAATATTAAGATTACATTCTGTTCATGAAAAAGCTGGTGTTTTGTTCATGAGTACTAAAGTCATTCATGACATTAGGGAAATTGTAGAATACAACCCTGAATTAAATGATGAAAAATCGAGCACAAAACCTGAAACATATTACATGAAAAATGAACGTGTAATGCTAAAGAGAGGCAGAAACAGCTGCCACAGTTACATATGGGATAAAAAATGGCAATTATTAAAAACAGCAGTTTGGATGTTGTGCTTTATCAGTGATTTGTTAGGACTGAAGAAATCATACAAATCCAAAATGAGGCAAAACAAACCACAAACGTGTAGCCTAGAAAAAACAGTCCAGAATGTTGGACCAATAGAAGACAAACAACAGAAGAAGCCGTATGATGTGCTAAATATTTTTTTTTCTTCATAAAACAGAAGAATAGATCTGCTGCAAGGGTTAAAAGACCATGATATAGGGGTAAGTTCTCAAAGGTTACCAAAATTTAGGCACCAAGATGAAGCATACTAAGAGCAAATTCCACAACTGCAGTTGTACATACAAACGATAGTAACATAGTAAATAATGGCAGATAAAGATCCGAACGGTCCATCCAGTCTGCCCAACAAGATAAACTCACTTTTCATGGTACGTAATACTTTATATGTATACCCGAGTTCGATGTGTCACTGCCTTTCTCAGGGCACAGACCGTAAAAGTCTGCCCAGCACTGTTCCTGTACTAAAAGTTCTGAAGCTAAAGTCAAAGCCCCTTAAAATTTACACTCCAGCCCATCCATATCTATTCAGTCACGATCAGGGCACAGACTGTAGAAGTCCGCCCTGCACTGGTTTTACTCTCCAAATACCGGCATCGCCACCCAATCTCCACTAAGATTCTGTGGATCCATTCCTTCTAAACAGTATTCCTTTGTGTTTATCCCACGCACATTTGAATTCCATTACCGTTTTCATCTCCACCACCTCCCGTGGGAGGGCATTCCATGTATCTACCATCCTCTCCGTGAAAAAATACTTCCTGACATTACTCCTGAGTCTGCCCTCCTTCAACCTCAATTCATGTCCTCTAGTTCTACCGCCTTCCCGTCTCCGGAAAAGGTTTGCGATAGTATTCTATATCAGTCCGACGCACCCGTGCCCCTTCTAAGTCCACAACCCCTTGAAGTTGCACGCTCTGGAATACTGTCTAAGGGAAGTTACGCACGTGTAACCCATATATAAATTGAGTTTGATAGAGTGTAGTTTGTGTGTTAATGGAGCTGGCATTTTGATCTCTTTGATGATGATGTTATATTTGTGAAATAGAGCAGGATGTCAGTAAATGTATAGATTTTGTCTTCAACATGGCAATTAAGGCTGTGAAGAAGAGTGGTGGGTTTTCTGAGAAGGATTAGGGAGAGAACTGTGTGATGTCTGCCAGAGTGGACAGATCATAGAGTAGTGAGGAGTGAGTGGTTTTGAGGTAGTTGTGATAGGCTGCAAAGAGCACAGAGCTTAGTGATGAGGGAAAGCAGTGAGAAGGTTGACAGAGTTGGATGCACTGACATTTTGTAATAACTCCTGAGGAAAAGGGAGGGGAATCCACCCTTTAATACCCTTTCTCCTTGGGTGGAGGCATCAGGGCACCAGAAATATATTAAGGGGGAGAGAAGACAGAGCTGGCCCAGGTGGAGGCATCTATCAAGTGAGCCCCCCCTCCCCACTGAAAGGGGGGACTCACTGCTAATTGGTGCCAATTAAACTCAATTATAGCCAATAATTAGCTATAGACTCCAATTAACAGCCAATTTCTGAATTAAGTTACATGCACAACTGATCTTATTCTATAACCTGTGAGTTCAAATTTGCACGCTAGTCAGAAATTTCAGTGCACAAGTTTATAGAATTAGAGAGCTAATGTACAGACTTGTGACCGACATCACTGAATGGTTTTAGTAAGAACTGATCACTGAATGTTTTTGAAAATCATAGGAGGCAAGATTGTGTCTGGAAAGATTTGTTCTACCATGCTTCTTTTGCAACAAGAAGCTTGGGTATGCTCCTGATGCAAGAAATAGCCACGGTGGTCATGTTGGGTCTTATCATCTGTTTTATGTTGACAAACTATTTTTAATAGACCATAATTTTCCTTGTTGTTCATCATTTTTTGATCGAATATTCTGGAGTGTGTTTTTCTGGATGACATAGCTGAAGAAATTGTAGACTCATAAAATGTACTTAAAAGTCCAAAAATGGAATGTGCCTCTCCTGCTGCCATGATTCTGCCACTTAGTGATGCTTTCCTCCAACACTGATCTGCTTATACTGACCCCTTGATTACCCTTTCAGAAAAATTTTAGAAAGAAACATTAAGAAGAGGATTGCAAGGTGGCCTAGTCTCACGAAAAATTCTATTTTGCTATTAAGAAAAGTTACCCAACTACCAAGGTGCCAGAGCCTGAGGCAAAGCAGGATTTAAAATGTTGATGCTCATAAGGAGGTAGTCGATCATGTCACACCACTTTTACGTGAGGCCCATTGGTTACCTGTTGCCAGAAGCGTAGCCAGGTTGAGACATTGGGGAGAGTGGAGAGCAGACTGCGTAGGCACAAGCGGACTGCGTAGCCTCGATAGATCATGTGAAAAATAGGTGCAGTCACTGTCAGAAGTCCATTTTGGGTGAGTGGTCGCTCCCCTTGTGCCCCACCTAGCTACGCCACTGTCTGTCGCTTCCCGTATATCCTATAAAGTATTGCTTCTGGTTTTCAAGATTGTTTGGTTCATCTCCCATATTTCATGTCAGCTCTGTTGTTTCCTTATACTCCTCAATGCAGTCAACAACATTTACTTACTGTTCCCACATTTAAGCAAATACACCATAAGCGAATCAGGAAAATTATTTTTAGCGTTGTAGGCCCTGATATGTGGAACGCTCTTCCTGTGTTTATGAGGTTACAGGATTCCTTACCTAAATTCAAAAATGAACTAAAGACCTTATTGTTTTGGGAAGCATTTTCCTGAGTACTCTCTCCTCCATTGGTAAGGATAAAGCCAAGAGTCCTGCTGTAGGGGAAGGGGTTCCAGATGGCACTTTGTACTGTTTTCTTTTGACTTAGTCTTATTCTCTTTCCTATTTTAATGGAATTCTTGTAACTACTAATTAATTTAAACCACTCAGAGAGACTATGATGGGTGGTATAGCAAATAATAAAGAAACTTGAATGGAGAGCAGTGGGGTGAGGTTTTTGCCCCCAGAGATCATTGAGCATGTCCTAAAGTGGAATCAGGCTCCTGTTTAGCCCAGGTATTTTTTTGTCTTCAAAATGTAGCTCCCTAGGAAGATGCCCATATTGCCAAAGTCTAAGTCCGGGTCTGCCCCAGGGTGGTGGGTGGGGAAGGGAGAGAGCATGAACAAGCCTTGCAAGTAGGTGGGATGCCAGTGCTCCATGATGCTACTGCAACTACAATAGCAGAAGAAGCATTGACTTACTGGTAAGAAGTGGCTACATCACCTGAGAAGGTGCCTGCTGAATTAATTTTGCATCTGCTCATTTTAGGAGTACTTTTCCTCATGCCAGGCATATTCTACATGTGTAAAATGGCTGCTTTAGCACGACCCTGTTGTATATGCATGTAAAAGTATGTGTATCGACATGATCGGGTTCACTTTTATGTGGATCACAAGTAGGCATAGTTTGGGTGGAGCAGAAGCAGATGTGTTATATATGCATGTATTTTATAAAACAGACATGTGCATGTATAGAATACATATATACATTTACACCTTCTTCAGAACCAGTGTAAACTTGTGCAGGAGAATTTCTGTGGTACTGAGAGTTATTGTAGGAGCTTCTGTTATAAAGGCACATGGGACTCATATGTTCCCTTTATAAAATAGATGTCAAAACCAGTAATAAAAAAAAGACAAAATAAAGGAAGACTGAAAAATTCAACCCAAAAACAAAACCCAAACTAAAATCATTTGATCTATCCTTTTCTTCTTTGTTCACAAATATGATCGCCAAAAATTCCTCAAGGTAATGTAACTTATATGGGAGTTATAACAAATCCTGAATCTAGTTTTCACTTAATTTGTTTTTCATTTTAATTGATCCCCCCCCCCCCCCCCCCCCCAGATTTTCTCAATTCAAGAAAGGGAATTTCACTAATACTCTTTGGGGAAAGCACATACCCCTGGATTCTATAAAGGTCACCATACGTTGTGTCCCAAATTTTGGTTGCGATCCTGAGATGCACATGCAATATAATTATTTAACAAGCCAACTAACACCAAATATTGACAATTGGCAATTATTTGGTTTTATGTGCACTTTTGCATGTGTATCAAAATTGTCTTGCACTTGACCCAAGTGGGGGTGTAGCAATGGGTGGGTCAGTTAGTTGCAATGTTATAGAATTCTAGGACTGCACAATCAATTTTTTTTGTTACATTTGTACCCCATGCTTTCCCACTCATGGCAGGCTCAATGTGGCTTACATGGGGCAATGGAAAGTTAAATGACTTGCCCAGAATCACAAGGAGCTGCCTGTGCCTGAAGTGGGAATTGAACTCAGTTCCTCAGAACCAAAATCTACCACCTTAACCACTAAGCCACTCCTCCACTGCATGCCAAGATTTATATCAAGTTTCATTTGATGTAAGTTACAAAAATGAGGCTTCTGCTCCCACTCTCCAACTGGCCTATGGCCTCTAAACAGGACTCCAAACAATCTCTTCCCAGCATCCTGAGCAATCCAACCTCAAGCTCCTGGGCCCCTTTCTCACTCAGGGTGAGCTGGTTCTCAGTATGCAAATTGTATGCAGATTAGCATGTTATCCTTTCACGCTCAGGGTGACCTGGTTCTCCAGAGGCAAAATTAAACAGGTCTTACCAACAGCATATTCAGGCAATTCTTTATTCCAGCCCATGGGCACAGTTCTTCTACCTTAAATACTTTATACATTTACATATCTTCTCACTCAGCCTCCTTACACAGATTCCTGGGCTCAGCACTAACCTCAATACTTTGGGGACTTCTAACCCCAGGCTTTGAAGCCTGCTTCTCAGTACTGGGACACACAGCCCTACTTCTTCTTTGGACACCCAGTCCTCTCTTTGAACACACGGTTCCTCTAAGTACTGAGGCTACACAGTCCAATACTAATGCTTTAGGGTTTAGCCAGTTCTTTCCAGGGAGATTCTCTTTCTTTAGCTACCAGCTCTCTTCTTTTCCTTTCACAACTCAGGTGGGGTATAAAGTGGTTAATAGCTACACAGGACCCAGCCCATAACCTCCTACACTTGTGGACCTCCCAGGGCTCTTCCTGGTCCTAGCAACCTCCATCTATTCTCCTAGCACCCTCTAGTGGCCTGTCCCGGCTAGGACAGCCTCTTATTTATCACAAAGTCCAGTCACCTAAAGATGGTCATGGGAATTGGCGTTAAATACTTCTATAGGGGGCTCTTGGTATGCATAAGTACATAAGTATTGCCATACTGGGAGAGACTGAAAGTCCATCAAGCCCAGCTTCCTGTTTCCAACTATGGCCAATCCGGGTCACAAATACCTGGCAAGATCCCAAAAAAGTACAATACATTTTATGCTGCTTATCCTAGAAATATCAGGTATATTTTGTCCCAAACAACTATATATATTTTCTAGTAGATCTATTTGAATTCTTTGAATAGTTCTATACTCACTGTTAATCTCTCACTAATCCTTCACAAAAACCATAGTTTCATAACCTTAGGGTAAATTCACTTTGTACAATAATCACTTAGATGCATTATTTTCATATAATGGGGATCTTCAGATATCCATGCTGCTCTCACCAAACAAACATAATTCTCAATGTTCATCCAAGATAATGGTTGAGGCGCAAATCCTCATTGATCAACCCACTTATATTATAAAAGATTTTAGATTTTTTAACATTTTTAACTTTTTCATGTAATTTTTTAAGAAAATGTATCATAGCTGTAAGTTCTTATAAGACTGTGAAAGCAGCTCTTATCTTTAGAAACGGCAACATTTAAATCACAGGAGAACCTCTGCCAACATGGCCACGTTTCGATGTCTTCCTCAGGGAAGAGGTCCTAGCTTCAGAATCATATCGCTCCTGCAGATGCATGGCATTTTGTATGCATTTGCAGGAGTGATATGATTCTGAGGCTAGGACCTCTTCCCTGAGGAAGACATCGAAACTTGCCCTAAAGTTATGAAACTATGATTTTTGTGAAGGATTAGTGAGAGATTAACAGTGAGTATAGCAGTTTGGCCAAATTCTCTATTTATGTATGTAAAATTTTGGAATGCCCCCGGAACACCCTTGAAATGCGCATTAGGATTTATGTGCAGATTGTTATAGAATATGATCTGCGCATAAATCCCAATTAAGACCAATTAACGCCAATTGCTTGTTAGCAGACAATTATTGGCATTGATTGGCTTGTTAAGCAATTAAGTTGTGTGTGCAAATCGGCTACGCACGCTGATTTGTGCGCACAACAGTCACCGTTTATAGAATCCATCTAATGCCATCCTTTTTTTTTTTTTTTTTTACTTGTAGGACCCGATATTCAAAAGGGTTTAACCAGACAGGAGAAGTCCTGCCCAGTCAATCCTTGCAGAACTGGTCATTCCAGATACTCTTAACCGGATAGTGCCGCTGAATATCCCCTCTGACCGCCAAGGCACTATCTGTTCTGGATGCCCCCTGCAAACTAGAAATGGGTGTCTCCCCCCATACACACACACACATAAGGGTTGATGCTGCCACAACCACCAGCAACCTACTTCCATTAGAGTTTCTTCCTGCACTGCTTGGCTTAAAGCTAAAGATCAAAGCTCCTCGTGTAGATTTGGCCGGCACAAAAGGTAATGGAGTGGTTCTCATGGAAAGTTTTGATGCTCCCAAACATCAGCACCCCCTTGCTATGCTTGCAATGGTTAGTGTGTTGCACTGGTCCCCAATATCAGATCAACGGAGCTTTCATTCCTTTGCAATAACTTATATCACCACCAGAGCATGCTAAAGCACTAGAGCAGCGGTTCTCAAACCTGGTCCTGGAGGAGATAGATTTGAATTCAGTGGAGGCAGTTCAAGAAAATCTCTTTCATGAATATTCATTGTGGGTATCCTGACTGGCAGGGAGGGGGGCCTCCAGGACCAGGTTTGGAAACTACTGCACTAGAAGAAGGTTTTAACTTTCAGATTAACATATAAACATCTTACAAAACATGAAGCTTCCAAATCTGGGAATCTGTCATTTTCTGGAGTGGTATTGTCCTAGTTCTGTAGCAGCAAGAAAGCGATTAGGGATTTGCTGGCTATGTCAATATAGATGATGCCGAGGCTACACTGAAACCTGGCAACGGCACAGCAAAGTCCCATCAATAACTTTAATTCAAAATGTGATAAGTATTCATCAGCGGATTCTAAGAGCTCAGCAGCACTGCCTTTTGTATTTGTTGGTTTTGAATTTTAAAAGAAGTCACTGTAAAATGCAACAGATACCACAACTTGATATTTTTAAGAACTTAAGGGCGATTTTACTAAAGGGCCCTCAATGCGCATTTAGGGGTCCTTTTACTAAGCCGTGGTAAAACATGGCCTGAGGTAGCGTAGGTGCATGTTTTGAGACGAGAAAAGGGCATGTAGTAAAACTGAAACCAGCACGTGCCTAAAACCAGCCTGAACCCTTAATGCCACCCATTGATCTAGCGGTAAGGGCTCATGTGCTACACGTGCGGTGACTGGTTAGTGTGCACCAACTGCCGATTACCGCCAGAAATGCCGCACATGGGAAGAAATAAATAAATCATTCATCCAGGCATTATGGGCATGCGGTAAATCTGAAATTACTGCCAGGGGGGTGCGGTAGCCTGACGGTAGTCTTAGTTTGGCACACACTGCACGTGCAAAGAGCCTAACATGCCTTTGTAAAAAGGCCCCTTAATGTGTGAAAAACTTATCACAAAATACGTTAGCATGCATGTTAGCTATTTTTTTAAAATGTGTTTTGCGAGCAGTGTGTCATGGGTGGAGAATGGACATGGAAGCATTATCCACACAGCACATTTCGATTAGCATGCGCTAACTGGATAATACATAGATAACATGGCTGCCCATAGTGCCTCTTAAATAGTTAATTACTCTCATCTTAATTTTTTGTAGGTATTGAGTGCTAATGTGAATATTAGGGCACAACCTGGAAAAAAAAGAGAGCCTACAAAATATGCCATGATAAATCTGGGCTTAGAGATGGGAAAGTCCTGCAGTAGAATGAAGTAAGCCCAGATTTTACCACACTTTAGCAAAAAAAAAGTCCTTCAGTTTATATTAATTTTGTGGCACTGCAAGAAAGTTTTACAAAACCATAAGTTTTGAATTTGACTTTATGGAGCATTCTTCTAGTCCATATGGTAAACTGAACTATATGTCCCCTTTTGCAAATTCAGTAACACTGAATGTATCCATATCCACTGATTCTGTGGATATGGATACATTACTGTTCTTGTAATATGCTATCCACCTTATAATTGAAAGAGAAAAACGCCTAGATTTCGACCCAAATCGGGAGATAGACGTTTATCTCACAAAAATGAATAAATCGGTATAATGGAAAGGCGATTTTGGACGTTTTCAACTGCACTCCATCACGGAAGCGTACAAAATTGACGAGGGCGTGTCGGAGGCATGGTTAAGGCGAGACTGGGACGTGGTTATCGCCCGAACAGAGATGGGCGCCTTTCGCCGATAATGGAAAAAAAGTATGCGTTTGTAGCTAGAATTTAGGGCACTTTTCCTGGACCCTGTTTTTTCACGAATAAGGCCCCAAAAAGTGCCCTAAATGACCAGATTACCCCCAGAGGGAATCGGGGATGACCTCCCCTGACTCCCCCAGTGGTCACTAACCCCCTCCCACCACAAAAAATGATGTTTCACAACTTTTTATTTTCACCCTCAGATGTCATACCCACCTCCCTGGCAGCAGTATGCAGGTCCCCGGAGCAGTTGTTAGGGGGTGCAGTGGACTTCAGGCAGGTGGACCCAGGCCCATCCCCCCCTACCTGTTACAATTGTGCTGCTGAATGCTTATTAGTCGTCCAACCCCCCAAACCCACTGTACCCACATGTAGGTGCCCCCCTTCACCCCTTAGGGCTATAATAATGGTGTAGACTTGTGGGCAGTGGGTTTTGAGGGGGATTTGGGGGGCTCAACACACAAGGGAAGGGTGCTATGCACCTGGGAGCTGTTTTACCTTTTTTTTTGTTTTTGTAAAAGTGCCCCCTAGGGTGCCCGGTTGGTGTCCTGGCATGTGAGGGGGACCAGTGCACTACGACTCCTGGCCCCTCCCACAAACAAATGCCTTGGATTTATTCGTTTTCCAGCTGGGCGCTTTCATTTTCCATTATCACTAAAAAACAAAAATGCCCAGCTCACAAATTGTTGAATAAAACATGGATGTCTATTTTTTTTCGAAAATACGGTTTGGTCCGCCCCTTCACGGACCCGTTCTCGGAGATAAACGCCCATGGAGATAGACGTTTTTGTTCAATTATGCCCCTCTATGTGTTCCTTTATCCATGCAGAATCGGATGTCTAGTAGAGCCTGGGTCCTGTTCTTGATCTCTGATACTGATGTTCTACTGTTCTGATGTCCTCTGTTATGATTATTCCAGCAAAGAGTATTTTCTGAAGGTACATGACTTGGGTTCAGTTCCAATCTATGGATTAATAAGGTTTCTTTTAGTCAGAAAATGGAAATGCAGGAGCTTCCTAATGGGCTGTGCTAGTGTAGGTGCATGATTTGGGCATGCACAAATCCATTTTCAGTGCGCCTATAAAAAAGGATTTTTGCTGAAAATGGACATGCTGCAAAATAAAAATTGGTGTGCGTCCATTTTGGGTCTGAGACCTTACTGCCACCCATTGACTTAGTGGTAAGATCTTACGTGGTAACCATGCGGTGATCAACTACAAGCATAGAATGATGATTACCGCCCAGTTTCTGCCACACACAGGAAAACAAAAATTATTTTCTGGTGCGCGTAACGGACTCATGTAAAAAACGAAATTATCGCCCAGGCCACGCAGTAGCCGGGCAGTAACTCCAAATTGACACACGTAGGATGAGCGTACATGCCTATGCAGCTTAGTAAAAGGTCCCCTATATTTCTGCTTGTTTTTTGACTAAATGCATTGCTTCATATTAATTTTTGCTCTTTATTATGGAGCTAAGCTCCTCCCCCCAAAATAATTTTGGAATGGCACTTGTACACCTTGCCGTTAATGTGACCAATTTCCCCATGGCTAAGGATTATTGGATTGTTATCCTAGATATCACGATATTCCATAAATTGTGATTCAGTGTTGCATACTGATATAACTCTGCCATAGGAAAATTCTTAGTCTAAAGGAATGAAGGAGGGACATTTATGATTGGAATCCTATATTGCAATTTTTCAGCCTAACAGTTCTTTTATTTGTTTTGTTGATACTATAGATTGTGAAAAGCTCTAATGAGAAAACATGTTCACTTCGTATTAATGTTGGATGCACCATATGTGCTTTGTGTGATGAAGCTTTTTTGCACACATACAGGGGAGCATCCAGAATACAGAGCCAGTGTACAGAAATTTGGAAAGCTAAGGATTCATACAATGAAATAATAACATACTTACTAAAGCACCATGAAAGCCACAGTCCATGATAAATGGCTGCTGCTGTGTACAAAATACATGTACAATAGAAGGGTATTGATAAAAAAAAAAAAAAAAGCAAAAGAGTTAAGCATGAAATCAATATATAAGGGTTACTAAAAACAGGTAAAGCAGTGGTTCCCAAACCTGTCCTGGGGGAACCCCAGCCAGTCAGGTTTTCAGGATGTTCACAATGAATATTCATGAGATCAGGTTGTATACACTGCCTCCTTGGTATGCAAATCTATATCATGTATATTCATTGTGGCTATCCTGAAAGCCTAATTGGCTGGGGTTCCCCAGAATAGGTGTGGGGACCCCCTGAGGTAGAGATGAAGAGAAACATATAGTTGTGCAATAGAGAGCTATTACAGAGAGAAAGAGACACAAATATTTTCAGGAAATTAGACGGATGCAGGATATAGTCGACTCTATTCAGAAGACAGTAAATATGTGTAAGAAAAGCAATTATTTGATACAACCCTAATAAAGTTAAATAACGCCATAATGCAAGTGACTATGGGTATAGCATAGGAAGGATTATCATTCAAAGCACTATTTTACTGGAAGACAGAGCTATTCAGTTCCACGATGCAGAAAAGACTCCAATTGGTGTTCTATATTGTTGAGCTGACATCTATTCTCTCACTGCATGAAATATCAGGTCTTTCTAACTACATTGTTCAGCACCTTTGCTGAAGTGCTTGCTTGTTGCATCGGAGTTATGGCACTTTACACTCAGTGAGGTGCTCTTGCTTTTGCTGCACAATAACAAGGGCTGTAAATCATAAGGTGACAAACTGAGGATACAATTTTAAACTCTGCTTTTTGTCCTGATTTTTGGCAGTGGGAATTAGATAACTTGAAGTAGCAGTGCATAAAATATATACATTTTTGGATGACATAATTCCCAGTTAAAATAATAATAACAAAAGAAAATGTTTTCCTTCACATTTTGATATTGTTTCTGTACACGTTAGTGCAGATCCATATCTGACTCACATGAATGCAGACGCTGCTGTAGGGGAAGCTTGAGTACTGCATAGTAAGGGGATTTTTATCCCATAAAGGGGTAAAAGGGACAAGAGGCTGATAAGCAATGATACAACAGAAGAGATAGAGAAACACAGCCCCAGGGATGGTGCAGAGAGGAAATCGAAACCTTACCTTTGAGGCTGACAAGACACTGGGGTAGAGTTCTAAGAAAGAGGGAGGACCAGCCAAATATGGGTCTACACCATCTCACTAGTTAACTAGGGTGGATCCACACTACAGAGGAGGTCCATCTGGAAAGATGCTAAAGGAGGATCTACAGTTTGCTTACTAGTAAGAGACAACAGGGCTCAGGAAAAGAACTGCTTCTGGACAAGAAATATTTCTGTAGAGCTGTAGAGGGAGAAAGGAATGAAGAAGGGGCTCTTTTACTTAGCCGCGTAAGTATCTACGCAAACCCAACATACACCAAATATGGAGTTACCACATGGCTCTTGCAGTAATTTCATTTTTGCCCCGCGGCCAATACGCGCAGCCGAAAAATCATTTTTATTTGTATCGGACATTTGGCACGCGTAGGTCATTACCGCCTGGTTACTGTGTGAGACTTTTATTGCTAGATCAATGGCTGGTAGTAAGGTCTCAGACCCAAAATTGGCGCGTGGCAATTTTCATTTTGCCGCACATCCATTTTTGGCAAAAATTTAAAAAGTCCTTTTTTACAGGTGCACTGAAAAATGATTCTTCATGCGCCTACACTATCGCAGGTCATTTTTCAGCGCACCTTAGTAAATGGACCCCTGAGTATATAGATAGAAAGCAGCCGGTGAGAACAGTAGGAGGCACTGTTTCTTCTAAGCTGAGTGGGAGACCTCTCACCAACAGTCCTGCTGGGGGGGAAGGGAGTGGGGGTGCTGTTTCACTCACATTTTCAATAGTGAGGGATAGCAAGCTCTGCAGGACTCCACAGATCCTGCCTGTCTCTAGCCAAGGAAAACACAATATTGAATTAATCACCACCCTCCACTGGCAACAATGTAGTTGGAGGACTCCCAGTTTAGTGGGAAGAGTGGTATTAGGTCCTGAGCACCAGCATTTGCCACAAACACAAATGACTGTATAGCAGACTCTCTTTTCCCTTCCCCCTGCCTTCTCACGGGCATTTAATCCAATGTGATAAGGAGGGGCATTTTCAATATGATGTCTAAGTCTGACTTTGAAAAACATCCAAAATCTGAATAGCAAAGAAGGCCATTTCCAAAAAAGAAAAACGTCTATCTTTTGTTTTTGAAAATACTGTTTCGAACAACGTTTTATGATTTGGACGTTTTGTTTTTTTGGTCCGTTTTCGAAAATAAAACGTCCAAGTGCAAAACGCACAAAATCAAGCCACCTTGAGCTACTACTGGAAAAGGTGTGAGCAAAATCTAAATAAATAAATAAATAAATAATGTAGGAGGAGTGAGCATTTTTAGTACACTGGTCCCCTGACATCCCAGGAAAGCAATAGGGCATCCTAGGGGGCACTGCAGTGGACTTCATAAAATGCTCCCAGGTACACGTCTCACCATTGCTCCCTTACCTTGTGTGCTGAGTCCCCCCAAAACCCACTACCCCAACTGTACACCACTACCATAGCCTTTACAGGTGAAGAGGGCACCTATATGTGGGTACAGTGGGTTTCTGGTGAGTTTTGGAGGACCTGAGTATAACATCTGAGGCTGGCATAGAGGTTGGTAAGTAATGTTTTTTAATCATATTCTTGGGGGGTGGGAGGGGGTTAGTGACCACTGGGGGAATAAGGGGAGGTCATCCCTGATTCCCTCCAGTGGTCATCTGGTTATTTAGGGCACCTTTTTGTGCCTTATTTGTAATACAAACAGGTTGTCACAACTGTGAGGAATGATCCGGAGTAGTGAGCCCTTGGGCCGCTGCCGGGGACCGGCAGCAAAAGGTGAACCACCCAACAGGAAGCGAGACTAAACACAGAGAGGCTGGTACAAGATTCAGGACTCTTAAACAGGCTTGGCTGGACAGAATTCTGGAATGGACTTGACTTGGCTGGAAGCGGATGCTGGAATGGACTTGGCTTGACTTGGGTGGAACCAGATGCTGGAACGAACTTGGCTTGGCTGGAAGCGGATGCTGGAATGGACTTGGCTTGGCTGGAGCCGGATGCTGGAACGGACTTGGCTTGGCTGGAAGCGGATGCTGGAATGGACTTGGCTTGACTTGGGTGGAACCAGATGCTGGAACGAACTTGGCTTGGCTGGAAGCGGATGCTGGAATGGACTTGGCTTGGCTGGAGCAGGATGCTGGAACAGACTTGGCTTGGCTCGGCTGGAAGCGGATGCAGGAAGGGACTTGGCTTGGCTGGAACCAGATGCTGGAATGGACTTGGCTTGGCTGGAACAGGATTCAGGATACTGGAACAGGCTAGGCAGGAATGAAAGCTGAAAGCAACCCAGGCAGCCACAAGTAGGAGGGGAACTGAAACTAAAGACAAACAGGGCAGACACAAGCAGGAAGGGAACAGATTCTAAAGACAAACAAGGCAGACACAAGCAGGAAGGGAACTGAAACTAAAGACAACCAGGGCAGACACAAGCAGGAAGGGAACTGAAACTTAAGACAAAGAGGGCAGACCCATTCAGAAAGGAAACTGAAACTGAAGATAACAAGACAAGAACTAGCAGGGCTGGAACTGCAACTAGCACTCACAAAAACTCATCTGAAGACCTCTGTTGCAAAGGCAAGGCTGAATTTTCCCAGGTGCTTAATAAAGGCAATTACAGATGAGGGCACAGGTGAGGCTTAGCAGCAGAAGTACCAGGGCAAGTCTGGAGTGCTGGAACATCAGGACTGGAATGAACTCTGGAACATGTCTGGGAAACAGGAAGAAGACAGTCCACAGCAGCCATAGGCCTGGTCATCTGGAGGCGAGGTGAATATAACCATGGAATACAGTCACAATCGTGACACAGGTCTAGCTCAAAACGTCTTAGTTTTAGTCCTGGACGGTTTTGTTTTATTCCATTATGGCTGAAAAACATCTAAGTCTTATGAACGCCCAAGTCCCAGTCTGAACACACCCCTGACATGCCCCCTTGAGATTTGGATGCGCTTCTGATGGACTTCATAGAAAAACGTCTAGAAATAGGTTTTCAAAAATACTGATTTGGATGTTTTTGTGAGAAAAACGTCCAAATGCTGCTTTATGCCACTTTTTAGATGTTTTTCTGTTTTGAAAATGAGCCCAATAGTGGTATATCAAACTATTATAAATAAATACTTTTAAAATGCATAAAACATGAAAAATAAAACATATATAAAGCAAAAAGAGAAAAAGAAGTCCTACTGATGAAGGCATTACTGGAGTATCAATGTCTTCACCTCCTCTGTGTTATCTTTTTCCTCAAGCCATGAAGATGTTTTATTATTTATTTAATTTGTACCCCATGCTTTCCTACTCATGGCAGGCTCAATGCAGCTTAGGTATTTATTTGTACCTGGGGCAATGGAGGGTTAAGTGATTTGCCCAGAGTCACAAGGAGCTGCCTGTGCCTGCAGTGAGAATTGAACCCAGTTCGCCAGGACCAAAGTCCACCACTCCAACTACTAGGCCACTCCTCCACTTTGCTAAATATCTCCAGAATGCCAACTTTTACAATTGTTATTCAGACTTATTCTGTTATGTACCTTTCAGAGGCCAACACAGTTTGGATGAATGGAGTCACATATGCTTTGTCAAATAATAAAGGAATCTGGCTCTTCTGTCTAAACATCCTGATGCAATATGTGTAGTGCTGTTTGTGACAAAAGATAATACAGAACTTCAGTTCCAGAATGATTAGAAGCAATAATGCTAATAATGGCTCAAGGTATCCCTGTTGATTCATTGGCAGGTTGGATTTAAAGATAGTCAAGGTTATTGCCTTGGCAACAACTGGTCAATCATAGAACACTGAATTGTAAAAGGCCTCACAAAAATAATCTCATCAGAAATTAAATGTAAACAACGAAGGTGAGCACTGTTCAATGCAAATGCAAGATTACTTGGACGTCACCAAATGGTACTTACCAAGAACTCACACTATTGGCTGGATAAAAGCAATGTATCCATCGCTCTCTCTTTGTAATCGTTAAATAATGAAAGTACAAGGTTGAGGAATGATGAAAAGAGGACTGACTGTTCTGATCTTATTTTTTTGTTCCAACTGTATATTCAAGCTGAATTAAACAGCAATCATTGAATTTGTATTGAAAAGAGAATGCCCACGTTTCAACTAATATTATTATGATTACTATATTATTAATATTATTTATTTGAATTTGGCGTACACCTTTTTCAATAGTAACTCAAGGTAGCATTCGCATAAAAGTGAATAAGATGAATTTTCATTTTTTTCTCCATGAAATATTAATAATTTCAGATTACTACAACAACAGTTTAAAGGAGTACAACAATATATAGCAATGGTACATTGTAACTAACGCAAAGCAATGTCATTGACGTTAATTTAAGCAAATGGCATTATTTGCCAGTTCAAATAATAATGGAATAAAATAAATAAAACAATAAAATCAGTAAAGGCCCTGTTTACTAAGGTGTGCTAGCGTTTTTAGTACGTGGTAAAAATTAGTGTGTGCTACACGCTAGAGACACAGACTGAGCCATAGAAAGTGGTAAGAACACAAATATCCCACAGAGGTCAGAGGACAAAAACAGGGAGTGGGAACGGAGTTAGGCTCTTCCAAACAGACCAGAGACACTTTGAGGGGCATAATTGAATGGGGCGCCCAAGTTTTCCTGAGGGCGTCCTCGCAGAATGGCCCCGCAAAGGGGCGTATTATCGAAACAAGATGGGCATCCATCTTTCATTTCGATAATACAGTTGGGGACGCCCAAATCTCAACATTTAGGTTGACCTTAGAGATGGTCATCCTTAGACATGGTCGTCCCCGGTTTTCAGCAATAATAGAAACTGAGGACACCCATCTCAGAAACGACTAAATCCAAATCATTTGGTCATGGAAGGAGCCAGCATTCGTAGTGCACTGGTCCCCCTCACATGCCAGGACACCAACCAGGCACCCTAGGGGGCACTGCAGTGGACTTCACAAATTGCTCCCAGGTGCATAGCTCCCTTACCTTTCTCTTCCTCCTTCCCTCCCTCCCACTGTCCAACACCGCTCCCTCCCTTCCCTCCACCCCCATGAGCCGTGACACAAACTTGGTGGTGAGCAGTACCAAGCTCTTCTTGTGGCTGCTGAAGCTCACTGCACCCCTCCCCCCTCTGGCCCGCCCCAACTCCTCTAACATCACTTCTTGTTTCTGAATGTAGAGGACAGGTCAGAGGGAAAGCTTTGGACCAGGCTGCAGACAGCAAATGTAATGTGCTGCCGCTGTCATGGGGCAACAGAAGATCACCTTTGAGGTAGACTGGCATGGGGGGCTGGTGATGTTGAATTGTGGGTGGGGGAAATATGCTGAATCGTGCCAAGGCCAGGGGTTGGGAGTAGAAGAGAGCAGAAGAGATGTTTGGAGGAGACAGGAGACACTAACGTGATTAATTTTTCTTAATCACGTTTAATTTTTTAAATCACAATTAATAATTAATGCATTAATCGCTAAGATTAATGTGATTAACTTGCAGCCCTGGCAAGTAAGTCTCATTGCATAAAATGACACCTGTATTAAAACTGTTGTCTAGAGAGAATCCACGTACGTGGAGAACTCAGTAGATCCCACGGGGTGTAAAATGAAAATAAAAAAAGGTGGGAGTGTGAGCCAGGCTATCCAAAGACTGAAACCAAGGTAATATTAAAATGTATGACGTTTAATAGTTTTGAAACAAATAATAATAAAACAATTTTACATAGAAAATGACTCGACTCGACACAACGTTGTGTTTCGGCCAGATGGCCTACATCAGGAGTCTGATCACTAAGGTAAACAATGAATAGAGATTATCAATGGTTATAATCACAAAATCTCAATTCTCAAAAAAATGCCAAATGAAAGATCTGCAGACAGGATCTAAAAAGGTCTTGAAAAAGACCATTCAGTGAGTGATCCGTCTGCCGCTGCATACAGAACTCAGCCAGGAAGGGAAAGGAAAGGCAGGCAGAGACAGAGCACACCCAGCTGCACGGGAGCAAGATAATCTTGCTCCCGTGCAGCTGCAGATCTTTCATTTGGCATTTTTTGAGCATTGAGATTTTGTGATTATAACCATTGATAATCTCTATTCATTGTTTACCTTAGTGATCAGACTCCTGATGTAGGCCATCTGGCCGAAACACAACGTTGTGTCGAGTCGAGTCATTTTCTATGTAAAATTGTTTTATTATTATTTGTTTCAAAACTATTAAACGTCATACATTTTTAATATTACCTTGGCTTCAGTCTTTGTATAGCCTGTCTCACACTCCCACCTTTTTTTAATTTTCACCTGTATTAAAACAACACGAGTGGTAAAATAACACATCTTAAAGGTAGCCCACCTTGATAACTATGTCCCCAAGCTACAAATACAGGATGGCCTGATACAAGAACGTTAAATATTAACCATAACATTTTAAATGTAGTTTTATAAGCAATATTTGATTTTGTCTCGTATAACTCTTCACAATGTAATCCATAACCGAATTGTAACAAATTGTATTTCAATCATTCATAATGTATTGTAAGCCACACTGAGCCCACAAAAAGGTGGGAAAATGTGGGATGCAAATGCAATAAATAAATAAATAGAAATAAGGACCAATGGTACATAGCAAACAGATGGCTGGCATAATCATAGCAGAGGAGTTTGACTGTCATTCTTGATAAGCTGCTACCACCTGAAAGTGGAAACAGACAAGCCATAAAACAGCTCATTTCTGCACTCAAATCCAAATCAGAACAAGAGCCTGAAGAAGAGTCTGAGCATCATTTTTCTTGAGAAAGGAATGAAAAGTTGTACTGTATGAAGAAAAATGAGAGTTTTCCTTACTGCTTTAGTCTAGAGCAAGGGTTCTTGGGAGACACCCAGCCAGTTAGATTTTCAGGATACCCATAATATAGATTTGGATACAAAGGAGCTAATGCATGCAAATATTTCTCATGCATTTCCATTGTGGATATACCGAAAACCCGACTAGCAGGGTGTATCCCAAGGAATAGATTGAGAACCCCTGCTGTAGAGTAATCCTGAATGTTGTCACAATATATTTAAGGGGCGCTGGAGTCTCTAAGACAGATGTTGTAAAAGATGGAAGAATTGTATTCCTACCTGCTCCAACCAGCATTGAGCAGCTAGCCCATATTTTTGACCAAGCTGGATGGTTTTAACACGTGGTACCATTAACAGTGGTCCACATTAATAGCCCTTCAGTCAAGTAAAACACGGAGTAAATGGGCAAGACTAAATTTAGTCACGTCAACGGGTGCTCAGTGTATTCTATATAGCTTGTGGCAATTTAGGCCTATTCTAGAAAGTACACCTAAATTTAGGCATACATTATAGAATACACTTAAACGTTTTCATTTTGGTGCCGATTTTTTAGGCATGATATATAGAATCTAGCCCTTAATGTGTGATTTAACACACAGTAACTGCTAGCTCACAACCTCAGTAAGGGGCATTGCGTTTTTTTTGCAGTTAACACACAGTAAACTGCTTGTTAAGTACTTAGGGCCCTGTTTACTAAGCCACGCTGTAGGCATGCTAGCGTTTTTAGCACACGCTAAAAATTTGCATGAGCTAATTTTTGACACACCCATATGGGTGTCTCTAGCGTTAACACATACTAATTTTTAGCACACACTAAAAACACTAGCCCATCTTAGTAAATAGGGCCCTTAATACAGTTTAATGAAAGGGCCCCTAAATTAGGAACATACGTCCTTTGACTATCAGGCTGTAAGGGTCCAAGACCCTGCAACATTATGATTAGTACATTTCAGAGCTTGCCTGAAGTGCAGAGCTCCCCTACTAAGTACACAATTGTGCTGAAGCCTCCTTACCCCAACAGGGTGCCCTGTTGCAAAATTACCCTCACAAAGGGTAGAAACTAAACAATATAAAACCCTACTGTTTTAGCTTTGAAAAAAACTGGCTTTAAATTTTGCCTTTCCCATCTCTAATAGCTCTTCTGTAAGGTACTCAGTTGGGAAAAGCCACTAGTGTCAAAATGACATGAAGGCTTCCTAACATTTGAATCAACAATCAGGGGAAAGAGATGTTTTTACCACTGGGCATGTGCTGTTGATTTTCAAAGTAATCAAATGTTCAGTAGAAGCAATCACATTTTCTGGTTGTGTTTTCTTTTCTATTGTTGTGTCAGATAGACTGTACATTCTATGGTAAATAAATCTTTGGAAGTTCATGGGAGGTGCAGTGCAGTATTCAAGTATGACAAATTATAATTTGGATTGAAATACGCTGAGCTAGTGATGTCTATGTCCCCCAGAGCTTGTGAATCAGCTTACAATGCCAGGATTATGGTCTAATAATGTAAAAATATTTTTCCTGTTACAGTACACTATAACTCATCTCCTTTTTCTATGACTCTAATGGCTATTATTTAACATCTACCCTTGAGAGTCAGTGTCCATGAGGCAGCACAATTATCTTGCTAGTGCAGAATCGGGCTATGTATATTAGGTTTCGTACTGAACTGTGATTCAGTTTGTGAGAAAAGATTCATGTATTGAGTCGCCATATTTGTTAATGGTTCTGTTGTTTTGTTGCATCTGTAGCAATAAGTGTTTCCGGAATATTTGGGGTAATATTGAGCCTGTGCTGATCAGTGTTTTGTAAACAGTAGCAGCTGCAGGCAGGGCTGGCTCAGCCACTAGACAGACTACGGGCTTCTTTTACAAAGCCGCGCTAGCAATTCCCGCAGTCAAATGAGAGGAGGCCCATAGGAACTGAACGCGGCTTTGTAAAAGAAGCCCTAAGTGTCTACTTGGGCAGCAGAATTTGAGGGAAGGCAAAACAGCTCTGACACACATGAGCTTTTACTGCCGGGACTGCTGCTGCGGCATCCCCTACTTCCTCTTGGGCTGGATGGAAGATTAAAAAAGCATCAGCGCAGCATTGGCCCTGTAAGCACAGACCCATACTAAAGTGCTCTTTGTCCCACCCTCTCCAAAGTTGACTATCAGGGTGGGGTGTCAGGTGGGGAAAGGACGAAACCATGCTTCCGCACAGGTCTGTGCTTACAGGGCTCACTCAGGTGCAGATGCTCAAAACTCCGGCGCTGTTCTGAACAGCACCAGAGTTTTACCTCACAATCAACGCGGCTGATCAGCTCCTTCATGTTCAATGCTAATGACATGCAAATTTAAATGTGGTCATAGCTTTGAGCATGAAGGACAACTGCGGGCATATTGTGTCTGGGCATGCACTCAAGAGCTGTGCATTAGGCACAGCTCTTGACCGCATGCCCAGAAAGCTTAGGAGAAAAGCCCTGACCTATTTCACGCACTCGCCTGCTCTGAACATTTTGCAGTAGCAAATGCAGGTGCTAGTTCAGTGCTTGTTTTTGAGCACCTAGCTGTGAGTGCTGATCCTTCTTTAATCTTCATATTGACTTGGGAGGAGATAGGGGAGTGGTAGCAGCAGCGAGAGGGGAAGGGGAGGGGAAGGGAATATAAGATAAGACGCTAGACAACTGGGAGAAAGGAGTTCAGGGGAAGGGGAGATGTTGGCCATGTGTAGGGGGTAGGGAGAGGAAGAGGAAATAAAAAGCTGAACTACTGGAGGGGGGTCATAGAGAGGAAGGGGAGATGCTTGATTAGGGGGGAGAGCAGACAGCTGAAGGTTCACCTAGGGCATTCATTATTCTTGGGTGAGGCCTGGCAGTGTTTTTTTTTCTACTTGGATAAGAACATAAGCATTGCCATACTGGGACAGACTGAAGGTCCAATCAGCCCAGTATGGCCTATCTAGACTGCCCATTCATGCCATCTACTCTGCCTATCGCTCCCTTAGAAATCCTACATACTTATCCCAAGCTGTCTTGAATTCAGATACTGTTTTCATCTCTACCACTTCCACCATGAGGCTGTTCCATGAATTCACTACCCTTTCTATAAAGAAGTATTTCCTCAGGTTACTTCTAAGTCTATCCCCTTTCATCTTAATCCTATGCCTCCTCATTCCAGAGCTTCTTTTCAATTGAAAGAGACTTGCCTCCTGTGCATTTATGTCACATGGGTATTTAAATGGCTCTATCATATCTCCCCTCTCCCACCTTTCTTCCAAAGTACACACATTGAGATCTTTAAGTCTGTCCCCATACACTTTATGACAAAGACCACTGATCATTTTAGTAGCTGCCCTCAGTATGGACCGACTCCTTACTGTTTATATCTTTTTGAAGGTGTGGTCTCCAGAATTGTACACAATATTCGAAATGAGGTCTCACCAGAGTCTTATACAGAGGCATCATCACCTCCTTTATCCTACTGGCCTTTCCTCTCCCTATGCACTCAAGCATCCTTCTAACTTTTGCCGTCGCCTTTTCTACCTGTTCAGCTACCTTATCATCACATATGATCACACCTAAGTCCCATTCCTCTTTCATGCACAAAACTTCTTCACCCCCTAAACTGTTCTGTTCCCTCAGGTTTTTGTAGCCCAAATGCATGACCCTTTTTAGCATTAAATCTGAGCAGCTATATTCCAGACCATTTCTCTAGCTTCACTAAGTCCTTCCTCATGTTATCCATGCCATCAGGAGTGCCTACCTTAATGCAGATTTTGGTATCATCCATAAAGAGAAAAACCTTACCAGACACCCCTTCAACAACATCGCTTACAAAAATGTTAATAAGAACCAGCCCAAATAGCAAATAAGCAAAGAATGCAAACTACTTCTCAAACATTCAAATATGTAGCTTCATTGCCTGCCTCCTAGTCCTGGTATTTTTGGAAACAGTAAACAAACGATTCACATCTACCCGTTCTACTCCACTCATTATTTTATAAACCTCTATCATATCTCCCCTCAGCCGTCTTTTCTCCAAGCTGAAGAGCCCTAGCCGCTTCAGCCTTTCCTCATAGGGAAGTCGTCCCATCCCCTTTATCATTTTCGTCGCCCTTCTCTGTACCTTTTCTACTTCCACTATATCTTTTTTTGAGATGCAGTGACCAGAATTGAACACAATATTCGAGGTGCGGTCGCACCATGGACTGATACAAAGGCATTATAATGTTGATGAATAATTTTATATCGTATCTCTTTGTAGTTAAAGCAAATGGTGGTTCCCAAATTCCAGTTGGCTGGTCCTGTTTCTTCTTCACATCAGGATTTGTTTCTTTAACAATAACAACCACCCCCCCCAAAAAAAAAAATTGCAATCACAACTTGCCCACAAGCTGCTGTTTAATTGAAAATTGCAATTAGATTGTTTCCATATTTAACATTCTTAATATGTGTTATTTTAATTTGTATATGAAATGCAACATCGTGTCTTTGTTTTTCTTTTCCACCAAAATATTCAGCAATTCTGGGCACAGCTAATACATGTGAAAAGAAATGGGGATAGTTTTCAAGCAACCTCTCTGGTTGCAAACTATCTATGTTGTTTCTTTTACCAGTGTATTTTAAAAAAAAATATTTTAAGAATTTATATTCTGTATTCCTATTGAAAAACAATCAATGCTGTTTGCTAAACCAATTAAACCAATTACAAAATTAAAACACACATAACAGGAACACCCATTTTGTGCTCAACTAGATTAAATCACCAAGCAGAAAGTGAGGGTGTTAAAAGCGCCTACATACCTTGCATCTGCCATTGTGGGGACAGCAAGGGGAGAGTGGCAGAATAATGCATGTGCATTTCTACCTTTGGAGGGAACTTTTCTAAAATATCTATTGTACCTTAATGTTCACTGTTTTGATAGCTTTTGGGCTTGCAGGTAGTATATATGAAATTAAATACATAAGTAAAATTGAGGATTTCTTTACATTAAGGCCTCTATATGTGTACAAAAGTGTTTTATAAAATTGCTCCAGGGCTTACGTTGTAAAATTACGCATGATACTAAAAAGACACTACAGTCACAATTTCCTAGAGACGCTCACAAATAGTCTTGAAATAGGTGCTTACTTGGCCTTCTCACATAGGCAACCTGTTATAAATTTACACTCTTGAAAATTCAATGCATGTTTTTCTCCCAGGCATAAACAGGCCTCTATGAATGCCTCTATTTAGCCAGGGTCTGAATTAGGAAGTGGTAAACAAGGCAATTGCCCTGGGCCCCCATGTCATAGGGGGCCCCAAGCCTGCCTTAACCTTTTGAGCCCCCTTCCCTGTTTCTGTCCTAGGCCCCTGAATGTCTAACACCAGCCCTGCTTTTAGCTTCATTTATGGAGGGCAATTTTCAGTCAGTCTTTTGGCCAGCTAAATACCTATTTACCTAGGTAAATGCCTTTGAAGGTTGCTAGCAGTTTACAACAATTATAAGACGCAGGAGTAATGAAAGAGTGATGCCTAATGCAGTGCTGGAAGACCCTAACCTTCCAAAAGTATTGATGGCTTTTTATGATTTGATTTAGGTGCCCCAGAAGTAAAAAGACAATAGTATTCGAAGGCTGATTGAAGAGGTCAGAAATCCCTGCATGCACTGTATTGAACCATTTCATCATTCCCCGGCTTCAAAGTGAATTTAGACTGACACAGCAAAATAGAAAAACAATGTTTAATAAACTATGGCTTTTATTGCACACACAGTCTCATAGGTGCCTTCAACAAACACTGGGCTTGACTGTATAATTTGCACACTAAACAAAGGGCAAGCTGTTCATCTTTAATATTCCCAGTAAACACTTCTGCATACAAGACATTTCCCATTGACTGTCCCATCTTAGACTTTGCTTATTTACATTTGGTCCTTAAGCATCACTCTTTTATGCTCTTTCACATTTCATTTAACGTTCCATATCTCATTCATTTGGTAAATAAACCTCTTCAGAAAATACGGAAAACAACATCCTGGCCTCACACCATGAAATGTGAAATATGATCTATAGATGAAACAAGGCATTTTGTTCCTCTCCTAGGGCATTTATTCCCAATATAGGATTTTCTTTTGGAAGTTAGTTATAAAATCACGCTACCAAAATCTAGCCCAGCCACTTCACCCTCACCTGCTCCAAAAAGAAATGAACAATTATATCTAGTTCGCATCAGTTTGAAACAGTGATTCCCACACCTGTCATGCAGGGACCCCTTGCCAATCGGATTTTCAGGATATCCATATGCCTAGCATAGACTTTTTGAATCAGTACGTCAAGCTCCAGCTCTAGCAGTCTTCAAATCTAGGCTAAAAGCCCACCTTTTGGAGGCTGCTTTTACCCCCATCTCCTATTCACTTGTTCAGTACTCATGTCATAAGTACATAAGTATTGCCACACTGTCTGTTTTATAATTCCCGCCTTAATTAATTCCTTTCTCCCTTATTGTCTGTCTTGATTAGATTGTAAGCTCTATCGAGCAGGGACTATCTCTTACATGTTCGGTATACAATGCTGCATACATCTAGTAGCGCTAAAGAAATGATAAGTAGTAGTAGAAGCATGAGAAAAATTTGCATAAACTGCTTGCATTTCATGCAGATTTATCTTACGCATATTCATTGTGGATATCCTGAAAGAAGAAGGAAGTATATAAGCCTAAAATAGAAATAGAAACAGGTTTAGGGTATGTCAATGCAGAAAAAAAAACCCTTTGATGTCATACACAAAATTGTGATGTTATGTCCAGTGTAATAGCAGAAGGAGGCGCTAAGGGAATACCTGAGGAAGGAGATGATGGGCTGGGAGGAAATACGAGAAGTGTAAGGACAATGGTCCAGGCTGAAAGAAGCTATAAATAGGGCCACGAACCTTTATGTAAGGAAAGTAAATAAAAGCAAGAGAAAAAGGAAACCGATATGCTTCTCCAAGCAAGTGGCTGAGAAAATAAAGGCTAAAGAGTTGGCGTTCCAGAAATACACAAAAACTCAAGAAAAGGAACACGAGGAGGAATATAGGATGAAACTGAAAGAAGCCAAGAGAGAGATACATCTGGCAAAAGCGCAAGCAGAAGAACAAATGGCTAGAAATGTAAGGAGGGGTGACAAAAATTTCTTCAGGTATATAAGTGAAAGGAGAATGACTAAAAAGGGAATTGTGAGACTAAAAGATACTGCGAACCGCTATGTGGATAATGATGAAGAAAAAGCAAATTTGCTAAATAGATACTTTTGTTCTGTTTTCACAGAAGAAAATCCTGGAGAAGGACCGCGATGGACTGCAAAAAGTACAAATGAGATTGAAGTGGATAGAGCACCGTTCACGGAAGAGAGTGTGTATGAACAGCTTGAAAAGCTAAAGGTGGACAAAGCCGTGGGACCGGATGGGATCCACCCCAGGATATTGAGGGAGCTCAGAGAGGTTCAGGCGGGTCCTCTTAAAGATTTGTTTAATATATCCTTGCAGACGGGAGAGGTTCCGAGGGATTGGAGAACGGCGGAGGTGGTCCCTCTTCACAAGAGTGGTGATAGGGAAGAAGCTGGAAACTACAGGCCGGTAAGCCTCACTTCAATTATTGGAAAAGTAATGGAAGCGATGCTGAAGGAAAGGATAGTGAATTTCCTGGAAGCCAATAAGTTGCAAGATCCGAGACAACATAGTTTTACCAAAGGGAAATCGTGCCAAATGAATCTCATTGAGTTCTTTGATTGGGTGACAGGAGAATTGAATCAGGGACGAGCTATGGACGTAATTTACTTAGATTTCAGCAAAGCTTTTGACACGGTTCCCCACAGGAGGCTCTTAAATAAACTGGATGGGCTGAAGATAGGACCCAAAGTGGTGAACTGGATTAGGAACTGGTTGACGGACAGAAGCCAGAGGGTGGTGGTGAATGGAATTCGCTCGGAGGAGGGAAAGGTGAGTAGTGGTGTGCCTCAAGGATCGGTGCTGTGACCGATTCTGTTCAATATATTTGTGAGTGACATTGCCGAAGGTTAGAAGGTAAAGTTTGCCTATTTGCGGATGATACTAAGATCTGTAACAGAGTGGACACCCGGGAGGGAGTGGAAAAGGATCTGAGGAAGCTAGAAGAATGGTCTAAAGTTTGGCAATTAAAATTTAATGTGAAGAAATGCAAAGTGAAGCACTTAGGGAATAGGAATCCTCGGGAGACGTATGTGTTAGGCGGGGAGAATCTGATAGGTACGGACGGGGAGAGGGATCTTGGGGTGATAGTATCTGAGGATCTGAAGGCGACAAAACAGTGTGACAAGGCGGTGGCCGTAGCTAGAAGGTTGTTAGGCTGTATAGAGAGAGGTGTGACCAGCAGAAGATGCCCCTGTATAAGTCGTTGGTGAGGCCCCACCTAGAGTATTGTGTTCAGTTTTGGAAGCCGTACCTTGCCAAGGATGTAAAAAGAATTGAAGCGGTGTAAAGAAAAGCTACGAGAATGGTAAGGGATTTGCGTTACAAGACGTATGAGGAGAGACTTGATGACCTGAACATGTATACTCTGGAAGAAAGGAGAAACAGGGGTGATATGATACAGACGTTCAAATATTTGAAAAGTATTAATCCGCAAACGAACCTTTTCCGGAGGTGCGAAGGCGGTAGAACAAGAGGACATGAAATGAGATTGAAGGGGGGCAGACTCATGAAAAATGTCAGGAAGTATTTTTTCATGGAGAGAGTAGTGGATGCTTGGAATGCCCTCCCGCGGGAGGTGGTGGAAATGAAAACGCTAACAGAATTCAAACACGCGTGGGATAAACATAAAGGAATCCTGTTCAGAAGGAATGGATCCTAAGGAGCTTAGCCGAGATTGGGTGGCAGAGCCGGTGGTGGGAGATGGGGATAGTGCTGGGCAGACTTATATGGTCTGTGCCAGAACCGGTGGTGGGAGGCGGGGCTGGTGGTTGGGAGGCGGGGATAGGGCTGGGCAGACTTACACGGTCTGTGCCCTGAAAAGGACAGGTACAAATCAAGGTAAGGTATACACAAAAAGTAGCACATATGAGTTTATCTTGTTGGGCAGACTGGATGGACCATGCAGGTCTTTTTCTGCCGTCATTTACTATGTTACTATGTTATAGAATGTCTGTTTGGTCCAACATCCTCATAGTTCGGATGCCGTCTTTGTTATGAAATCACCAGAGGCCAATCAATCTTATTATCTGATGGGCTGACATGTTTCTGCCCTCTTCCTCTGAATCTTCTCAAAGAAAGACAAAAAGAGAGCACCAGACTAGAAGCTTAAATAGAAAGAATGCTTTATGCAGAGCCTAATCAGCCAGAAAAATAATGTCCTTTTTCAATCAGATTACATAAAACAATATTCTTTTGAGGTAATACATTTAGCAACATTTAAATAGAAACTATCTTTGTTAAATATGCATTTTACCTTGGAACAAAAATATATTTTAATAAACCTTTTAAACTTAACCTAGTCATGTGCTTTTGTAAAAATAGAATAACATGGAAGAATTTAAAGAGAAATGGCTCTGAAGACTGAATGATTAAAGCCCAGCTCCCATTCAGGGCCATGAGGATAGATTAGTTAAGGCCTGAGTAGGGAACCAACATGCAACACAAAAGGCCCCTTTTACTAAAGTGTGGTAAAACCTTCCAGTTATTCCGCATTGAATGCAAACCTTAATGCATTATAACGACAGCGCTGCGTGCTATAGAAATGATATGTAGTAGTAGTAGTAGAACTTGGGCAGTTACTGCTGGGGCTATTCCTAGAATGATCCCATACAGTTATCACACAGAAAAGGTTTTTTTTTTTACTACACAATAAGGGTATTCACAATTAGCATAGATGCACCTAGGACTAAATTCTATATTTGGAACCTAAAAAATTGTCACTGAAAAAAGCGTCTTATGGTCCGGTGCGTCTTATAGTCCGAAAAATACGGTAGTACCAATAATTGCTTGCTAAGAAGCCAATTATCAGCACTAATTAGCTCATTATTCAATTAGATTGCACATGTAAATTAGGCACACAGCCAAATTTGTGTGCACAATTTTTAGCACTTTTTATAGAATTTGAGGGCTAATGCCTATGTAGAAGATGCAACAGTGATTGAATGCAATGAAGTACCATGCATTAACTGCACTGTGCAGTCTCCGTCCATAAGCCGTCATATTTCCTGCCCTATAACAGGCTATGCAGTTATCATATAAATTAGCACATACTGTCATTCTAGTGTGCTAAGATTTACCATGCTTGTACACTAAGGTAGATGTCCGTGTAAACAAACGGACCTGCTAAATGGAAGGAGGAAATCCCGGACGTATGATTTTCAGGAAATAACGAGTAAATTCAGATAAGTCAGCTCCTGTCGGCCTTTATTCCTCTGGTGCACAATTCTTTTGCAATGTTTATGCAGTGATTGGAGTATTAATACATTTGGGGTAGAAGTTTTTCCTCCCCCATTTAGCAGGTCCGTTTGTTTACACAGACATCTAACAAGAAATAAAATATTTGTATTAAATTTAGTTATTGGATTTATTCTAAGTTTTTTAATGGTGCATTCAAATATAAAATGGTGTATTTACACATAAAATGGAGGTCACGCTTATTGAGAGTAAAAACATGATGTGTAGACCTTATTAGTGAGCCGTTTCTGCGGCTAGACTCACTGAAACATAAGCTTGGCTATGGTGAACAGCCTATTCTGAACTCTCTGTGTGCCCCCTCACAAATTATTTGTTATTTAGCATCCTAAGTTTTCTTTGGTAGATGCCCTTGTAACATTTTAGGGATTGACTTTTTTTTTTTGGTTAACAACCATTTATCAGCACTAATTGGCATTAATTAGAATTTAAACGCACTACTTGCTAAGTGTATTCTGTAACGTGGTGCACATAAATTCTAAGTCACAGAGTTTAAATGGGTGTGGCCATGGGTGTGGAATGGATGGTTCATAGGCGTATCTAATATCTATGATCGTTGTTATAGAATACACCTACTCCGTTGAGCTGTTCACCAGGTTTTACTTAGCGTAATTAGTCGCGACTAACTTTAGTTGCACGGACTGGCTCTTGGCATATTCTATAAACTGTGCAGAAATTTAGGCTATAAAGTATGCCTAAATTAAGGCATACTTTATAGAATACTCTTAAGTGAATTTCATTTGGCACCTAATTTTTAAGCTTGATATATAGAATCTAGTCCTATGTGTGCAACTGCTCTTAGTGCCAATAATTAGCTTGTTAACATGCAATTATTGGCACTAATTAGATTTAATTAAAATGTACGTACATAAATTTAGGCACAGGATCTGCAGCTAAATTTTACGTGCGAGTCCAAAAAGGTGGCAAAGAAATGGGAGACATAGGTGGATCTTGGCATTTCTACAATTCACACTCATAATTATGGAGTAATGGGGATCTGTACCTAATTTAGGTATGAGGATTTGCACCCCCTTACTCCCCCAGTGGTCACTGACCATCTCCCACCCCAGAAAAATGTGAATAAAAATAGTATTTACCAGCCTGTATGACAGCCTCAGATGTTATACTCAAGTCCTTCAAGCAGCATGCAGGTCCCTGGAGTAGTCTAGTGCTGGGTGCAATGCACTGTAGGTAGGTGGACCCAAGTTCATACCTCCCCCTACCCATTACAATTCTGGTGGAAAATGTGAGCCTTCCAAAACTCACCCAAATCCTACTGCACCCACATATAGGGTCCCCCTTTCACTCATAGGGTCTATTGTAGTCATGTATAGTTGAGGGCAGTGGGTTTGGGGGGGAGGTTGGGGGGGCTGAGCAGACAAGATAAGGGAACAACAGTGAGGTATGTATCTGAGAGCATTTATTTTAAGTCCACTGCAGTGTCCCCTAGGGGACCCCATTGCTCTCCTGGGATGTCTGAGGGACCAGTCTACTAAAAACGCTGGCCCCTCCTACATTCCAGTGACTTGATTTGCTTCATTTTTCGCTTGTGCATGTTTTTTTTTTTAATGGTAAAAAGAAAATGTACAAAGCAGAAAACCTTGTTCAAAATAGTATTAAAAAAATAGACTTTTTTTTTCCAAAAATGGTTGCATTTGCTATTCGGATTTTGGATGTTTTATGCAAAATGTCCAAAGTCAGACTTAGATGTTATGTCGGAAATGCCCTTCAAAATGGTTAAAACGCTGCCATCACTGGAAAATCTGATGAAAAGGTTGAAGAGCTGCAGAAAGTGTATTCACTAATTAGTAGGCCCCAGGAAACTCATGAAGACCTGTACAGACAGTATGCTTTGTTTTCCTTGCTGCCTCTTGCTCAGAGCTGAGCTAAGCTGAGCTACGTTGTGAGAATTGAACAACTGTCTGCCTCAGCAGAATGACAATTTGTACTGGTGAAAAAACTTCTACACTTGTGTCTTGTCTGAACCTCTTCTGTGTTTCTGCCTGTGTACCAGAGCTGTATATCCGTGCTGTTAAAACGTATGTCTTTCAACTCTTTCATTTACCTCAGGAACATCAAACCTGAAGGGCTTCTGTGAATAACCACAGGGGGAAAAGTATGTTTTCCTATACCTGCTGAGTTGCACTATACAAAGGGGAAATCAATAAATAAGGTGAATTTAAGTATACCATCAAAACAGTAAAAATGTTCTTTATTTATTGACTCATCTCATGACTGTTGCTACTCTAAAACACTGGCTCTGTAAATGGTGACGGGTAAGGAATTTTCCCCTTCCTGCATTGTTCCTGATTTTTGCCACTAGCCATGTTTCTACGTAACTCTCTGGGTCGTCACTGTCTTGTCTGACTCTTTCACTGTTCTTCCTTCCCTTCATGTCCTAGTTGTTCTCTGGCTATAATGTGGCTTAGTGACTATTATATTACTATTTTAATGTGGGCCCTCTTCTATGCTTCTCTTTCTTCCATCCCCTGATTTTCTTCCCTTGAATATTATAAACCACTTATACTGCTGATCAATACAATATCTATCAAATAATAGTAAAACAAACAAATAACAATATTGTACAGTGCCTAGTTGGTTTTTTGATTGGTGGTATATCAGTTCTACATAAACTCAAGACATACATTTGATCTCTTTGAGAATTGAATACATCACAATAGTGGTGGTGTCAAGGAACAGGCCAAAAAGCTAGATAAGTTGAAATTGCTTTTATTCTGACATGACAGTCCCAAGAAATGCTGAAGCTTGAGTGCCATTCAGTGAAACAGAAACTATTTCTCATAAATGCTTGTCTGCTGATCCCACAGTATAGGATATTCCTGTACAGGCTCACCTTCTGTTGTTATCACTACTGCAAACCTTGAAATACAATTGGTTCCAATAGCAGTGATTCCTACACTAATACAATAGAGTGCCATATTAACAATTTCAAGCAGGAATCTCAATGTATTCATGGATGCAGGATGGTCCTTAGGATTTTGGGGAGATGTGCAGCCATCAGCAGTGAAGGGACCGGTGAGCGACGGTCACCAGAAAACAGTCCCCAAACTCTTGCTCCAAGTTGGGACTGCCAATCTTAGGACCAGCAGAAAGAGGTGCGATGGCTGCTTCGAGCAACAGGCAACCCACATGGGGCCTACACACGAGAGCCAATCGGTACTGGGGACCTGGCCTGAGGAGAACTCCCACGTGGCCAGAGATCAAACAGCACGTGAACCCACAAACGGGACGGAGAAGACGCCAAGTGAAGCACCTTCCCGCAGCACAAATGGGATGGAGAAATCACTGAGCGGAAGCACCTTCCTAGTGCTTTCTTCTGTCTTTCTTCTATGTTTGTGCAGCACTGTGTACGCTTTGTAGCGCTATATAAATGTTAAATAGTAGTAGTAGTGCCAAGAGCAGGCAAGCCAACCACATGGGAAGAATGTCAACCTGTTCAACCGACCCACTGGACTGCTGGGCAGACGCCAGGCGGCATCAGGACAGAAGGCGAGCCAACCGGTTACAGATGAAGGAGACGCAGAACACTGCACCTTCACCATACAGCGGACAGGCCAAGCTCCTCCGCCACCACCCTCCACCACCCTGCTACAGTCTGATATCTCCCTCTTCCTTCCCCAACCCCATTCCCCAAATTTACCTTTTCTTTTCTTGTTTTTCAAAAGGCAGTGGTAGTGATTCTCATAGGCTGCCCTGCTGTTGGTCCCGGCCTCTTCTCTACTCTGGCCTGCTTCAGAGGAAACAGGAAGTTACATCAGAGAGGCGGGCCACAGTAGAGACAAGAGGCCTGGGCCAGTATCAGGGCAGCCTATGGGAATTGCTGCCACCTCCACCTTTTGGATAACAAGAAAATAAAAGGTAAATTTAGGAAGGAAGTTGGGGAAGGAAGAGTGGGGGTGGGGGGTGGGAGGGGTGATTCTGCCTCAGAAGAGTGCAACCTGAGACCCCCACCTCAGTTGGTGAATTAGCCCCAATCAACTTAGTAGCCCAGAGAGGCTAAATTAATGAGCATGTTTGTATTGTGTTTCCTGCAGCAAAGCTTCTCTGAAATTACAGAAAGATATACCTGGCATTTTCTTTCTAAATGGTCTCTTTTCAGGAGGTTGGCCTCTGGAATGAATAAGAATGAAGAGGAGGTCTTGGATGAGCTATAGAAACTTGGAATTCACCTGTATACAAAAGTCCCTAACCCTGGATACATGGGTAGCACACAAATGCAGCCAGGGGCAGACTGACCATTTGAGCAACTGGGCAGTGCCCGAGGGGCCCAGAGGCTCTAGGAGGCCCAGAGGCTCTGCCTGGTTGCCCACTGCCACCAATGCCACACACTACAACCCCCCCCCCCCCCCCATGGTCCTACCTGGTGGTTTAGTGGTCTCTGCGGGGTGGGATGGGGGAGAGGAAAGAACAACACTCTTTCCTGTCCACTGTTGCTATTCTGCCCAGCGCCACCGTGTTTTAAAAATGGCTGCCGAGTCTTCCTGCAGCAGTTTCATGAGACTGTCGAGATCCACAAGTCTACCGCAGGAAGCCTTGGCCGCTATTTTGAAAACATGGTAGTGCCAGGCAAAATAGCAGTAGTGGGCAGGAAAGAGTGGGCACACTGAGGCTCGGGGGACTGTGGTGTGTGGAAGAGGGTGGCAGCTGCGGCGGTAGGGGGTGCAGCGCAGCGGTGGGGGTGGCAGCATGGGCAGTGAGGGAGGGGTGCAGTGGGCAGAGGCAGACAGTGGCCAGGGGGGTCTCAGATCACCCTCACTGCCCAGGAGCCCAGATCACTCTCCGTCCGCCCCTGAGTGCAGTTTTGAATATAGGGATCACTTTCTACAAACAGCAAGATGAGAAATGAGACTGGTATGTGAATTGCTATTGACCAGGTATCTGGTGGATACCTTCAGGGAAAGATTTTCTTAGATGGAAGTAGCCTCTCATTTGGCAGGTTTTCCTTCTTTAGCGCTCGCCGCTCCCTTTCTAGCTGAATATCTATCTCATGAATTTTATGTTGCAAAGAAGAAAATTAATCCAAAAATTGGGATTATCAAAGCATTTTAAATGAAACAAAATTGTCATAATATAATTTGCTGCAACAAATTACAAATACACAGCTTTTATTCTACTTGAACAGTTCACAAAGCTCTAATGTATTACAGCCTGAAGTCAATCAGCGATATGTGCATATTTATGTTAAGCACGGTAGAAGGAACTTTGACAGGATTTTAGCAGGGCCTCTATCACCAGGAAACAAGTAAAGTGAAGTGACAACTAATGTTTTTGGGAAAAAATACATTACATTGACACCTGTGTTTATCTTGTGTATTGATAGAATGAAATGTTCTATTTACAGACCCAGCACTGTCAGGTTTAGACAATGTTAAAGAGACTGGAGCTGTTATTAATTTGCACCTGCCGTTCAGAGGATGAAATGAATAAGAACAACACAGGGATTAGATACTTATGAAAAGTTAAAAGCACTTTTTGTGCAAGACCTTCTAAAGCAAATAGCACTCAGCTATAAGTAGCATTAGAATTTTCCTCATCTTTCAAATACTGTAGAGAAAAGCCAATTCATCTTTTAATGTCCTGAGACTCAGCTCGAGAACTTTTCTTCCCTACAGTTAAATTGAGCTATAACTCCATCTCCCTCCCCCACCCCTCCCCATACACACAAACACACACTTATTCAGGATCCTTACTATAATAGACCAGGGGATCACCTACAGAATAGAGAAAAACTTCCTGCAGTCCTCAAATCAGAATTCTTCAATGGAAGGAGGGAAGCAAAATGCTGTTAGACCCAAGGAGATCATATACATACTCTTTCAATAAGTCTCCACACAATAAGTTGGTCTATAAAATAATAGTAATTTTTCCAACTCAAAAATAGACAACAAAATAGTAAAGAAACTGGACACATTTCTTTGGAATGTCAGCAGATAAGAAAAACAACAAAGCACTGTTCTTTAAGCTACTTAAGTGAAGTTTCAGAAATATTGGGATTTCCACCGATTTCAATCAGTCTCTTGTTTCTCTAATAGCCCTGAGTGAAACTGTGAAATCCTCTTCCACTCCTGCTGTTATTATCATACCTGGGTGGTGTTCTCAGCCTCCCAGACATCTCCTTATTTCTGGAACTAGGAAAAATAGCCTTCTGGGTCACATCTTGCAGAGTCCTTCCTATGAGTGGTGGTTGGTGACTCCCTTTTAAGAGGCTTGGAGGCATCCATCT
This sequence comes from Microcaecilia unicolor, assembly GCF_901765095.1. Classification (NCBI taxonomy): domain Eukaryota; kingdom Metazoa; phylum Chordata; class Amphibia; order Gymnophiona; family Siphonopidae; genus Microcaecilia; species Microcaecilia unicolor. The sequence continues at coordinate 309,224,522 of NC_044035.1, read as the reverse complement.
GCCAACCAGACATGATGTCCCACAAAGCATGTTGCCTGCTGAGTGTCAAAAACTAAGATGTAGTAGAGTGACTACTGAGATGCATGTATTCGATCCAGATTCAATTTAAATCAATTCTTGTATACCACTAATTTCCCCTTTCCAGGGTTCAGTGCGGTTTACATTCTAGGTGAGACTAAAGCAAATAGTGTTAGTATGAGGTTTGAGAAACATTAGAGACCATTGGATTAATGCATGAGACTAAAAACATTAAGGAAAGGATAATGGATGATACTAGGAGGTAGAAGTCATGATGGATTGTTATGAAGCAGTCTTTGGGAAGAGAAAGGTTTTTAATCCTCTTTCTGAATTTGAGGTAGCTGTTTTTTGTTCTGATGGGAATAGGTAGAGAGTTCCATATTTTGACTCCAAGAATGGGGGAATAGAGAGTTGAAAATCTTCTGATTTTGAATTGTCTTTTCGGATAGTGATGCTAGCATCAGTTGTTGTTTCAGTCTGTTAGATGGGACCAGACATAGCGAAGCGGTCTTAGACAGCAGTTCAGAGGTGAAGCCCTATAGGATTTGAAAAACTAAACAAGCAGCTTTGAACCTGAGTCTTTCTGCTATTGGAAGCCAGTGCCGTTTGTTTAGATGAGTTGAAACACTATTATATCTATTCAATCTGTATATTAGTCTAGCAGCTGTGTTCTGTATGATTTTTCTGATATTGACACTTAATGCCAAGAAATAGAATGTTACAGTAATCCAAGTGAGGTAGGACTAACATTTGGACTAGTAGTGCAGAGGCTTTTGGGTCGAAGAATGATCTAACTAGAATTAGAACAGAGTTTTCTTCCATAGCTGGTTAATATGAGAAGCAAAGGTGAGTGAAGAGTCAAGCAAGACCCCTAGTACTCTGTTTTCAGATTCGACTGTAAAGATTTGACCATTGGTCAAAGATACTGACGATGGGACCTCAACTCCCTGATTTTGGAACCACAGGACCTTGTTTTTTTGTGCATTCAATTTCAGTTTATTGGTCAGGGCCCAGGTGTTGACAGCAGTCATACCATTCGCTACAGACTGAGTTGGATATATGTTTGATGTTGTCACTGGTAAGAGAAGCAGGATGTCATCCACATAGGGTAATAGTAGTTTATTAAGTCCCAGGTGTATTGAGGCAAGAGATGACATAAAGAGATTGAATTGGATAGGTGAGAGGGGAGATCTGCAGTTAGGAGACAACAAATTGGAAAGTTGGTTGTTTTGCTTGACAGAATAACTTGATTTTAAAAGAATTTGCTGAACCATTTGAACACAATCCCTGTTATTCCTATCTGATCCAGGCATTCAAGTAGCAATGTGTGGTCAACTGCATTTAACGCCACCAATATATCGAATTGGAGAAGAAATACTTGGTCGTCTTTGCATAGATGTTTGACATCTATGCAAATTGTGACCAGTATAAAATAGAAAATGTTTCCAGATATAAAAAGAGATGTTCACTAGTGTAATTTTCTACTACTTTAGAAAAAAGGGGTATGCTTGCCACTGGACGGTAATTTGCAGGCGATGTTACCTCTAGTCCAGATCCCTTCAGTAGTGGAGTGCAATTTATTTTTTATTTATTTATTTTATTTGTTGCATTTGTATCCCACATTTTCCCACCTATTTGCAGGCTCAATGTGGCTTACATAGTACTGTAGAGGCGATCGCCAATACTGGTATGAACAAATACAGAGTGAGGTTGTGGTAAAGTAAAGGTCATGTGTGATAGACACATTGGGGAATCATAATTTAAGAACACAATGTGCTTTCTTATTGTTGCACCAATAACCGAGAAGAAATAAAATGATGAAGATCGTTTAGAGTGCTCTCCCTGCAGTCAATCATCCAATCACATGCTCTTTCTCTGCATAGATGCCTTACTTCCTTCTTTAGTGCAGAAATTTTGTATATGTTATGACATCTGACCAATAGCAGGGCAATTACATCACAGTGTGCTTTGACCTTGGGATTTCAGTTAAAAAAATCTATCTCATGAATATCATAATATCCTGAAAACCTGACTGGCTAGGGTTCCCCCGGGACAGGTTTTGGAACCACTGCTCTAGAGTAAGGAAAACGAGATAGCAATTCTAGGTGTCATTTGTTTTGACAAGTTCATAAAAAGTGTAAGTCAGAGTTGTCATCCGATGTCATGTCATAAGGAATGTGAGAATCCAGTCTTGGTTTTATCCTACTGCATGAATGGACTTATTGTTTTGACTTTCTGTGGAAATTCACCAGAATAATCAGAACTACAAGTCCATGATGCAGTAGGAGTCCGGTGGAAAACCTAGTATGAGTCACTGGATAGTCTATTATTTATGCCAAAACTTTGATTGAAATTGAATGTGTGGTTCAAATGTTATTAGGAGGGATTGTCTTAAAATTTTATTTTAATATTCTTACCATAAGATCATTGATGCAGAGTTCTGGTTTTGTGAACTGCTGTCCCTCAGAGGTGACATCCTGGTTGGCATTGGAATATTGTATCTATGTATCTATGAACACTGCATGAATGATCTTATGGTAAGAATACTAAAAGGAAATTTTAAGATAATCCAGGAACGCAAGACCTTTGAAGTCAAAATGATGAACTATTTTGACACCTACCAGACAGGATTCAACAAAGATCTGGATTTTCTAGTGCATTATAAACCATGTGATTCTACTGCTTTGTCATCATCTTTTCTATCATCCATCTCTCCCTGACTCTCATCCACCCAGCTCTCCCTGTTTCTCACCTAACCTACCCCTCCCTCTTCCTGTGAGACTGTCACTGGAATGCTTTCGTGCTTCACTTATATATTCTGATATTTGTCAACATTTGCTTAAATCCGATCTGAGGAAGAAGAGTTACCTTCGAAAGTTAATCAAAAGATGTATCAACTTATAGTTAGCCCATTAAAAGAGTATCAACTTATTTTCTTTTCTATGTTAGGATTTATTTCTATTTATTACCTTTAAAAGTGGACTAACATGGCTACCACACCCCTTTACTCAGAATAAAAATGAAGCAGGCAACTTAACTACAGGGAAGACTGCTGCTTTGAGTGGTGAATTCTGATTTCTGTCAAATATTGTGGCTTTCCCAATCATAGAAATGTCAAATCATGGCATATTCATGTACAAGATAAACCTGCAAGTTCACAAGAAAATTGGATAAGCATTGTACGGTTACTAAATACATAATGAAGGCTGGTATGCTTCCAGTCATTGAGGATAATTCAATAACTTTCGAGTGTAGCTGTTATCAGAGTTGACAGATCAGTTGTACATTTTGTCATGAAGCACAGCATGATTTGGAAAGAGAATTCCTAAAATAGTGCAACTGTAGACACAGCTTGCAGAGGAAAACTGTAGTAATGAAAAATGATTTCACTTTCTTCTCAAGCCTTTTCGTGATCATTTGTACCTTAGAAGTACGGATCACAGCTATGTAAGCTAACAAGGTTTATGTATTAAAGATCTTTCTAGCTAGTAGATGGACGGAAAGACCTAGGTTCTGCTTTATCGATTGTTTAGCAAAACCAAAGCCACGCTTATGATGGCAGCATGACTGTCAAGTGCAATATAATTTCTAGACACATTCCTAGCAACAATGAATTATCATCCCCTATGCACAAAGACACATTGATATTTTAACATGTGAAACAAATAATATTAATGAAATGGACCTCATTAGAAGTAATTGGAGCTGAAGTAAATAATACATGTTTTTGTGCTTTAATGCAAAATGCATCATTGTTAACTAGGTCATTAAGATTTAGTGTAAAATATACTTACATTTGTTACCTACAGAAGTAACATTCTTTTATAGAAATAAGCCTATAATAACATCTACAGACAAATCTCAAACTAAGACTTTAAGGCCCACTTTAGATAGGCTGTATAAATTGAAATTGATACATCAGGGTCAGGACATACACAATTCCAGTAGGTATTTCCAAAAAGTTTGCATTTTTGCGGATAACACAAAGATCACCAACAGAGTGGATACCCCAGAGGGAGTAGAAACCATGAGAATAGATCTCCAAAATGTAGAACCAAACAAACTAAGTAGTGCTTAGATCGCAAGTTCAGTAATTGGGAAGCCAAGTCTGGGCAGACTTCTACAGTCTGTGCCCTGATCATGGATGGACAGATTTGGATGGGCTAGAGTGAGGCTTCAAAGACAGCTTAAGTAGTTGGAGAACAAGGCCAGTGCCAGCCATACTTCTATGTTCTGTGCCCTGAAAATAGCAAGGACAAATCAAGATCAAGTATACATATATAATATCACATCATAGCTTATGTTATGAGTTTATCTTGTTGAGCAGACTGGATGAGCCACACAGGTCTTTATCTGCCATCATCTACTATGTTACTATAGCACTCATTTTCAAAGCAGATAGATGTCTCAAAATGGCCAGAAAAATGTCCATCTGCCCAAAACATCTAAATTGTGATTTTCTAAAAGGCAGAATTGGGACATTTTTCACGGAGTTCATCCAAATAGCAAGGGGTGTGTTGGAGGTGTGACAAGGGCAGGACTTGGGTGGGAGCAGGGTGGGGCGAAAAATTGGATGTCTGACAGCAATAATAGAACAGGAAGAAATGCCCAAGGCAAAAAAGAAGGATGCTTTGTCTAGACCTGTTTCAATCATGACCAAGTTACAAAAAGGTGATCTGATTGACCAGATGACCACTGAAGCAATTAAGGCATGATCCCTCTTTAATTGCCCAGTGGTCACTGACCCCCCTCCCATGCCTCTAAGAAGTGAAAGTGACAGTGGATACCAGGCTGTCTGACAGCTGTGGGTATTATGGGCATATCCAATAGAGCAGCATGCAGGTCCCTGGATTTGTCTAGTGTTCAGTGCAGTGGAACATGGACAAGGGGACCAAGGTCCATACCCCACTCTAGATATTTCATTTGTGAAGCCTCCAGAACCACCAAATACATACTGCACCTAAATATAGGAGACCCCTGCAGGCTAGTAGGTAATTGTAGTGATGTTTTAAAATACATGCCCCTGGATTCTATATATGGTGCCCAGATTTACATGCCAAAATTTGTGTGTGCGTCCAAGATGCACGCAAAAATTAATTGAATAACGAGCCCTTATCTATCAGTAATTGAGTGTTGACACTCATGTTAATTGGCACTCATTAAAATTTGCACATGCATCTGGCTGCACACTATATATAAGGCATGGCACCTAACTCTACTAGCATGTAACTCAAAAGAGGGGCATGGACATGTGTGTGTCAGGGGTTTTCTGAAAAGTTGCAAGCATAATTATAGAAAACGGCCTCAGCATGCTAACAAGTGTGCCAGCACTTACACCAGGTTTCAGCAGGCATAATTCTGGTGCCTAAACTTAGGCATGGGAATCAATGCTAAGCAAAATTTTATAAAGGGCACACGCCCTTTATAGAATCATGCTTAGCCTCGATTTTTTCCAGTACCAGATTTTGAGCAGCATTTACTGAATCTAGCCCATGGTCTTTATCTGCCATTGTGTTCTATATTTCAATAGATATGTGAAATGAATTGATAAAATGCCTGAAAAAGTGGGATAGAAAGCCAAACAAACTAAAAAATGAACCAAGCATTTTTGCCCTGTGCATATTCCTTTTGCTGACAAAACACAGAACGAGGCAGTAATATCTCCGTTTGACCTCAGCTGTATCCATTGCACGGCCTATGGGTACCAATGACTTAGGAAAATGTGGGAGGGAACCAAATTTAGGCTGTTAGGTAGAAAGCTGAAATCCAAAACCTCCAGGGTAGCATTTTTGGTAATGATACCCGTTCCACACACAGGATCCAAGAGGCAGGCAAAGCTCTGCAGTCTCAATGCATGGTTGAGGCAATGGTGCAAGGATGGTTGGTGTGGAGCGTCCTCGAAGGATACTATAAAAGAGGATATTTAGGGATTCCCAAAAGAGAGATTTCAACAATGGTGAAATAAAGCAGGAGTGTTTACTGGGAGAACAGAGTAAAGGATGCAAATTATTCCCATCAAAACAGCTTGTAGATGATAGGAAAAAACACAATTTGAAATGTCTATATACAAATACTAGAAGCCTAAAAAATAAGATTGCAGAGTTGGAGTATATAGCACTAAATAAAGAAGTAGATATAATAGGCATCTCAGAGACCTGGTGATTGGAGGACAATCAATGGGACACTGTGTTATCAGGGTACAAATTATATCTCAATGACAAAGTGGATCAAACTGGAGGAGGGGGTTGCCCTATATGTTAAGGAGGGAATTGAGTCAAACAAAATAAATATTCTACATGAAACAGATAGCAGCATGGAATCCTTGTGGATAGAAATTCCATGTGTAAAGGGAAAGAGTATACTGGTAGGGCTGTACTAACGTCTGCCAGGACAGAATGAACAGATAGATGAACAAATGTTTACAGAAATTAGGAAATCTGGCTTGGGCAACATTACATTAATGGCTGATTTCAGTTTCTCCCAAAAATATAACCAGTTCTACATAAATGATCTGTAATGTTCTAAAAGTGGAGAGAAAAAAAACCTGACTATAATTTGTAAAATTGCAGCTGTTTTACTGTCTTGGATTGTTAAATGATTTTTTTCCCCTGAAGCAGCTTAGATTAGCAAAACAGACAACCCCTGTCGGGATTGAAGTTACATACTTTTGGATTTTACCATGATAAATACTGTGGAATAATATGCATGCTTGCAACTGATGGTCATGCTAATGAGCATAATTCTCAAGTTATATTCTGTATCAGCAAGTGTTACTGCTATATAAGGGCTGTTTTGTCTATACATACTAGTGGAGTTTTTTTTATGACTGATGTTTATAGTGAGGCACCTATATATTGAAGGCTTGCCTTATGAATGGGTGTGTCTCCTGTTGTTCACTGAGGTATTTTTTTCTCCACTTTTAGAATATTTCTCAATCCTTCTGATATAGATCATTTATGTAGAATTGGTTATATTTTGGAGGGTTTAAATTCTATAGATTCCTTGCATGAGCGATTTCAATTACCCCCATATTGAGTGGCTAAATGCTGTATCAGGGATCGCTAGGGAAGTTAAAAATTTTAGATGTAATAAATGACTGCTTTTTGGAGCAACTGGTCCAAGAACTGACAAAAACGGGAGCTATTGTTGATCTAGTCATTAATACAATGCAGAGCATAGTGCGGGAGGTAATGGTGTTGGATCTGCTGGGAAACAGTGATCATAGCATGATCAAATTTGAGCTATCTGGAGTAAAGTCACTAAAGAAATTTACTATAGCAGCATTCAATTTTCAAAAGGGTAACTATGATACAATGAGGAAAATGATTAAAAAGATACTGAAAGGGTTGGCCACAAAGGTTAGGACTTTAAATCAGGTATGGACGTTGTTTACAAATACCATCATGGAAGCCCAGACCAGATGTATTCCACGTATTAACAAAGGTGGAAGAAAGAGCAAATGATAGCCAGAGTGGTTAAAAGATGAAGTGAAAGAGGCTATTAGAGCCAAAAGAACATCCTTCAAAGAATGGAAAGTGGATCCGAATGAAGAAAATAAGAAGCAACATAAGCAGTGTCAACCTAGATGCAAAGCACAGATAAAGAAGGCTAAAAAAATATGTAGAAAAACTTGCCATGGAGACAAAAACTCATAGTTACACCTTCTCAGGTACATCACAAGCAGAAAGCCTATGAGGGAATCCATGGGACCGTTTGATCATGAAGGAGCTAAAGGGGTACTCAGGGAGTACAAGGCCATTGTGGAGAGATTGAATGAATTCTTTGCTTCGGTCTTAATGGAAGAAGATGTAAGAGATACCTGTGTTGGAAATAGTTTTCAAAAGTGACGATTTAGAGAAACTGAAAGAAATTTCAGTGAGCATGGAAGATGTACTGAGCCAAATTGACAAGTTAAAGAGTGATAAATCACCTGGACTAGATGGCATATACCCCCAGGATACTGAAAGAACTCAAACATGAAATTGCTGATCTGTTGTTACTGATCTATAACCTGTCATTAAAATTGACCATAGTACCTGAAGATTGGAGGGTGACCAATGTAACACCAATTTTTTAAATGGGTTCTGGTGTGATCCGGGAAATTACAGACCAGTAAACCTGACTTCAGTGTTGGGGAAAATTGTGGAAACTATTATCCTATATAATAATTCTCACCTCCAAATTTCTATTGGTCTTGCTGCCTGTGTTCGTGACTTCTTTGGAGTTGGTCTGCTAGGCACCGTACCCATTATGACGTCCACATCAGAACCCACGAAAAAAGGCACCCATTGGTCACGGTGATGATGGCCGAGCAGGGGAAGAAGATGAGCGCAGCCAGCAGCAGCGAATAGGGTACGTTGCTGGCGTTGTTACAGAGCAGCGAGGCCCGTGAGAAGAAGACACGGATCATGGTGCCACCGGGGATGGCGATGGGAAAGAGCATGGTGGGTGGCAGCAGCCAGGCCGCGGCGATCAGGAGCCGCACCTGCTGCCGGCTCATCAGGTGCCCGTAGCGTCGCGGGAAGAACACTCAGAGGGAGGGACCCTGAAACTCAGGTGAGGGAGGGAGGGGACAACCCTGAAACTCGGAGGGAGGGAGGGGATGACCCTGGAACTCGGAGGGAGGGAGGGGGATGACGACCCTGGAACAGGGAGGGAGGGGGGGGCCCTGGCACACACTCTCATTCTCACACACACACTCTCTCTCTCTCTCTCACAGACACACTCGCACCCAGTCTCACTCTCTCTCTGTCACACACACACACTCGCACATTCACTCTCTCTCTCTCTCTCACAGAGTCACTCTCACACACTCTCTCTCAAACATATACACTCCGAGGAAAACCTTGCTAGCGCCCGTTTCATTTGTGTCAGAAATGGGCCTTTTGTACTAGTAAAGAATAAAATTATAGAACTTGAAGAATTAATGGGACAGAGTTAGCATGGGTTCAGCCAAAGGAAGTCTTGCATCACCAATTTGCTACATTTCTTTGAAGGCATATCATATATTTCTTCAGACCGTAATTGGCTAACACCGTTGACGGTTATATGTAAGCCACATTGAGCCTGCTAAAGGTGGGAAAATGTGGGATACAAATGTAACAAATAATAATAATAATAAATAAACATGTGGATAAAGGTGAGCCAGTTGATGTAGTGTATCTGGAGTTTCAGAAAGCTTCTGACGGTTCCTCATGAGAAACTCCTGATAAAATTAAAATGTCGTGGGATAAGAGCCAATGTCCTTCTTTGGATTAGGAATTGATTATTGGACAGAAAACAGAGGGTAAGTTAAATGGCCATTTTTCTCAATGGACGAGGGTGAATAGTAAAGTGCCGCTATTTAACATATTTATAAATGATCTGGAAAACGGTGCTATTTAACATATTTTAAAATGATCTGGAAAACGGAATGACAAGTGAAGTGATTAAATTTGCAGATGACACCAAACTATTCAAAGTTATCAAAACACATGCGGATTGTGAAAAATTGCAGGGACATCTTAGGAAACTTGAAGACTGAGCATCCAAATGACAGATGACATCTAATGTGGGCAAATGCAAAGTGATGCACATTGGGAAGAATAATCCCAATCATAGGTACCTGATGCTAGAGTCCACATTAGGAATCAGCACTTAAGAAAAAGGACTAGGTGTCATTGTAGACAATATGCTGAAATCTTCTGCCTAGTGTGCAACAGTGGCTAAAAAAGCAAACAGGATGCCAGGAATTATTAGGAAAGAGATGGTAAATAAGACCAAGAATATTATATTGTTTCTGTATCATTCCATCGTGTGATCTCACCTTGAGTATTGTGTTCAGTTTTGGTCACCATATCTCAAAAATATCTCATAATACCGTATCTCACCTATCCCTATCTCAGGCAATCTGAGAATACTAGGTATAACAATAGACCTAAATTTATTATTCGAAAAAGAAAATGTTCTACACAATGTGGAAACTTAAACGCATAAAATTACACTTCCCTGGGGACCTATTTCGCAACATGTTTCAAACAATGGTACTAGCACACGTAGACTACTGCAACGGAATCTATGTAGTTTGTAAAGAACAAATCATAAGAAAACTACAACCAGCACAAAATATAGCTGCCAGACTCATCTAGGAAAAAACACGCTTCAAAAGTGTGAAACTCCTCCTCCAAAATCTACACTGGCTACCAATTAAAGCTCGCATAACCTTCAAAATCTGCCCAACCATACACAGAATTATCTATGGCCTTGAACCAAACTATATGACCGATCTTATTGATCTACCGACAAGAAACATTATAGAAACAGCTAGACCATACTTAACCCTCCACTATCCCAAATGCAAAGGATTGAAATACAAATCTGCCTACTCCACCACCTTCTCCTTCATAGGCACCCAACTCTGGAACTTGTTGCCAAAGGACCTGAAACTCAAGAATAACTACTTAAACACCTAAAAACACACCTGTTTAAGAAGTTCTTTCCTACCAGCCCAGGCTAATTTCAAACAACCAAAACATGCCAACATGAACTTCAGAATCGGAAACAACGAAGCGTGCATCACTTTCACAAACTTTTACCCATTCCTCCACAATACCTGTAAACACAGTCTACATCATGATTAACTATTTGTATTAGAACTAAACATCTAAGCAATTGAAACTTTTTTAACTGCTCCCCATGTAAGCCACATTGAACCTACCAACAGGTGGGAAAATGTGGCATACAAATGCAAGCAACAAATAAATAAAATTTAGCAGAAATAGAAAAGATTCAAAGACGAGTGACCAAAATGATAAGGTGGATGGAACTCCTCTTGTATGAGGAAAGGCTAAAGAGGTTAGGGCTCTTCAGCTTGAAAAAATATGGCTGAGGGGGGGGACATGATTGTGGTCTATAAAATCCTGAGTGGAGTAGAATGGTACAAAGACCAGGGGACACAATGAAATTGCATGGTAATACTTTTAAACAAATAAAACAAATAGGAGGAAATATTTTTTCACTCAAAGAACAGTTAAGCTCTGGAACTCGGTGCCAGAGGATGTGGTAACAGAGTTAGCATATCTGGGTTTTAAAAAGGAGTGGACAACTTCCTGTAGGAAAACTCCATAGTCTGTTATTGACATGGACATGAGGAAGCCATTGCTTGCCCTGGGATTGGTAGCATGGATTGTTGCTACTAATTGGGTTTCTGCCAGGTACTTGTGACCTGGATTGGCCACTGTTGGAAGCAGGATACTGGGCCAACTCTTTGGTGAGACTTTACCTAGAATATTCTGTCCAGTTCTAGAGGCTGTACCTCCAAATAGATATGGGCAGGATCTTTATCCATAGTCCTATTAAATGAGAAATAAGGACCTAAATAAGTATGGCCCAAAATTCAACAGGACTTAAGGTATAACAGCAGTCACTATAAGGGCAATTTTATAACATGGGGCCTACAATTAGACACCAAGAGGACACATGGTAGAGCCTATTCTATGAAGACAAGTAGTCACCTACTTTCCTTTCCAGAATACTAGTGTAACTGGGTATTTGTGCAAGTAGACACTTAGGCACAAGCACACCAGACATAGAGCTAGTATAAGTGTTAGCATCTAAGTGTATTCTGTAAGATAGATATGCTTGTAAGTTTGAGCCCCACCCATGCTCCACCCATGTACAACCTCACCCCCCCCCCCCTTTTAGAAATATATGCTATGTAAGTTAAGCATGTATTTATAGAGTAGTGCTTAGGTAGAATTTTGGCACTTATCCCCCTAATTCTATAAAAGTCACTAAAAATTGTGTGCATGCACAATTTGCACATGCAATGTAATTAAATAATGAGCTAATTAGTGCCAATAATTGGCTTTTTAACAAGCAATTATTGGCACTAATTAGTTTTATTTGAAATGTATGTGCGTAAATTTAAGCGCAGTATCTGTACCTAAATTTTGCACATGAGTCAAAAAAGGAGGTGTAGAAATGGAAGGGTCATAGGTGGGTCATGAACCGATCGGAGCGTTCCTTTAAGTTACGTACATAGTTAAAGATTAAAGACATTCATGCATAAATTTACACATGGGTATTTGCACCATGTTTTAGTTGGTGCAAATGGCAACATGGGCATAAGCGTTATTCTATAATCCGTGCCTAACTTTAAGCACAGTTTATAGAATAACACTTTTTGGTGCAGATTTTATTTTGGCGCCATATGTAGAATTCACCCCTATATGTGTATGTGCACACATAAATAAATCAAGAAGTGGAGTCAACATATATTGGAACCAGATGATTTTTTATTATTCTTATGGTCACCAACTGTACATGAGGGAAGACCCAACACAGCTGTGTTTCGGCATAAATGTATGTCTGTGTCAGGGATAAAACAATCTCTTGCAAATGAATCAATAGCTGGTTCTATATTCTCTTATTCCTTTAAAATTAATGTCAGTGGAGCTCAGCGAGTAATTTATTTATTTATTACATTTGTACCCCGTGCTTGCCTTGCTATAACGGTACTTTTCGCCATTACTTGATTAGCTTAAATTGAGGCCCAATCTGTGAATTTTCAGTGACACTATCCTATACCTGATGTACCTGAATGTGCACCACTTCAAGAGCTTTCAGGATTTCAAGTGGTATTTAAGAAAATTTTTCAAGAAAGAGGTGGAGAGGATACAAGATGGTCGATGTGTAGCGCTGGGCTCCACTGCACAGCGGTTGCCTTTTAAAACTTGTTTTTTGCCATACCGCATGGTAAGTTGACTGAGACTGTGATGATAAAATCAAAAAGATCTCAAGTGATAGCAATCAACCTCAAGCAGTTATACGTCACCTAAATGTGGACAAACTAGGTTCAAATTAGTGTTAGGCGGGAGGTTTTAAAACTCCAAGCTTACAAGTTTGATGTATGTTTTGCCAAAAGAAAAAGAAAAAAATGCAGAAGTGGTTCTGTGAGATCTTTTTGATTTTCTCATCACAGTCTTTAAGTACAGTCAACTGCTAAAGAAGGCTGGAAAGCCAAAACACTGCCTGTGTTGAGTTAAACTGTCTGAGACTGCACCACTGTACCTGTGTTTTCTAAGTTCAAAAATACAGCAATCAATAAAGCCAGTGTTTTTCACACATTGGATCATCTTGGTGTTCTACTCTTTCCACTTTTGGGACTTTGTTTATGCTGGTGTGTGAAAGGCTTGGCTTTCCCTTTGCTTGTCAGTCTTCTGTTTTTCAATAAAGCATGAAATAAGCACAAAGGAGATCTGAAAGCCAAGAAGTAAAGAGAAATCCAGAGATCAGTTATGGTCTATCAGTAGTTCCCAAACCTGATCCTGAAGGCACCCCAGCCAGTCAGGTTTTCAGGATATCCACAATAAATATTTATGAGTTAAATTTGCATACAGTGGAGGCATGTATGCAAATCTGTCTTATGAATATTCATTATGGATATCCTGAAAACCCGACTGGTTGGGGTGCCTCCAGGACCAGGCTTAGAAACCACTAGTCTATGGCAAAGGTGTCAGCCTACAATCCTGGAGAGCCACAAAACAGTCAGATTTTTAGAATATCTCTAATAAATAGTCACAAGAGAGATTTGTATGCATTGCCTCTAATGTATGCAAACGTATTGCATGATATGGGATTTGCAATGCAAGACATATGAGGAGAGACTTACTGACCTGAACATGTATACCCTGGAGGAAAGGAGAAACTGGTGATATGATACAGACGTTCAAATATTTGAAATGTATTAACCCGCAAATAAACCTTTTCCAGAGACTGGAAGGCGCTAGAACTAGATGACATGAATTGAGATTGAAAGGGGATAAACTTTGGAATAATATCAGGAAGTATTTTTTCACAGGATGGTATATACCTGGAATGCCCTCCCACAGGAGGTGGTGGAGATGAAAATGGTAACGGAATTCAAAAATGCATGGGATAAACACAAAAGAATCCTGTTTAGAAGGAATGGATCCAAAGAAGTTTAGTAGAGATTAGGAAGCAACACTGGTAACTGAGAAGCAAAGCCAGTACTGGGTGGACTTCTACGCTCTGTGCTCTGATCATGCCTGGACAGATTCAGCTTCAGCCGTTGGAGAACAAGGCCAGTGCTGGGCAGACTTCTACGGTCTGTGCCCTGATCGTGGCTGAATAGATTTGGATGGGCTGGAGTGGAGCTATTCAGGGGCTTCAATGTTAACTTCAGAAATTTTAGAACTAGGACCGTGCTGGGCAGACTTCTATGGTCTATGCCCTGAAAATGGCAAGGACAAATCAAGACCAGGTATACATATGACGTTTCACATACCACATGTAATGAGTTTATCTTGTTGGGCAGACTAGATGGACCATACAGGTCTTTATCTGCTGTCATCTACTATATTACTCTATGTTATGTTATATTCATTAAGAATATCCTGGCAGAGCAGATGGGCCATACCTTCTGTCACACTTTCTGTTTATTTTAAAGCCATCGGGTGCCTTGTACATTGTGTTGTTTCCCTTGTTGTTTATGGGAGTTTTTATGTTTGTAGGATTGTTTTTTTGACCATTTTGTCTATTTGGAAAGAGTTCATACTATTATCAGTACACAACCCCCCCCCCCCCCCCCCCCCCCCCCCCCACCACCACCACCACACACACACACACACAAACTGTCATGTTTTTTTCTTGCTAGTTTTTGTTTAACTACATGCAATGACATGGGATATTATTTATTTTATTTATTTATTTAGGTTTTGCTGACACCTTTTTCAGTAGTAGCTCAAGAAGAGTTACATTCAGGTACACTGGATATTTCTCTGTCCCAGGAGGGCTCACAATCTTGTTAACCTCAGGGCCACTAAGAGGAGGGGCAGGGGAGGGGCAAAATTCCCTGGGCTCTGGGTTATCATGGTAACTCGGTCCCGGCACACAGGAGCAGGAGAGAGACAAACTCCGGCACAGGGCTCCCCCTTGGAGGCTATGGAAGAGCAGATGCACTGACGCAGAAAGGTACTGGGTGGGGGGCCGTGGCGGCCTGAGTGAGCTAGCAAGGGGTGGCAGTGGCGTGCCCCGGGCATGGCTCTATGTCTCAGTAGCCCTGGTTAACATTTCTCATGTCATTGTAAACGACAGCCAGTTCCTGCATCACAGTACATTTGTTCAGGGAGAGAACTTCTGTCATTTGAAACCAGTTTTCTACTTCCTAAGGCAGAAAGAAGTTGAACTGAAAAGGCACAATTCCCTTGTCAATAAAATGGATATAAGAGGATGTGTTTTAAATACCAGAGACAATTTGTTTTCACCCCTGCCATTGCAAAAAACAAGTCACTGTAATTAATTTAGCCGCATTTTCACTGCTGACAACTAGTTGTTTGCAAGAATATTTGGAAGATATTGATGCAATTGACCCACTAAAAATGTAGGATAAAAGGCATAATTAATCTTGAGGTGCAATAAAATTCAAGAGCATTTTTCAAGCTGTTGCACTATAATGAGGCTTATAATTGTCTCTGGTATATGCTACAAATGTGTAGACAGAAAAACTGTACCTGAAATTATTTTCTGCAATCCTAATTGACCATTACAAAGGCATCAAGCTCTTAAATCATTACAAACATTGGGGTCCTTTTACTAAGATGCGCTGAAAATTGGCCTGTGCTGGTGTATGCCCATGTATTGGACACACACAGGTCCATTTTTCAGCGCACCTGCAAGAAAGGCCTTTTTTGGCCAAAAATGGATGTGCGGCAAGATAAAAATCACCACGTGTCCATTTTGAGCCTGAGACCTTACTGCCACCCATTGACTTAGCGGTAAGGTCTCACGTGTTAACCGGGCGGTAATCGTCAGCACATGTACATTGCCGATTACCGCCCGGTTAGCGCCACGTGGTAGAAAATAGAAATTATTTTATGCCGCACATTTTGGATGCACGTCAAAATTAGAATTACCACCCAGGGCACGCGGTAGTCAGGCGGTAGTTCTAATTTGACATGCGTTGTATGCACATAGGCGCCTACGCGTCTTAGTAAAAGGACCTCATTGTCTTATCTAGAAATGTACACACACTATTTGATGATTTTCATTTTAATATTCTAATATGTTATCAGCCTGAAGCTAACATAGGGGCTGCGCTAAAAGGGGCGTGCACTATGCTGAGGCCACTTTTAGCATGATTGTAAAATGGCTATATTTCCATTTTACCCATAAATGGCCAGGCACTAATTTCCCAATTAGCATGTGGCCATTAGCACTTGAGCCCTTACTGACACCTATGTCGTAGGTGGAAAGGGCTCACATGCTAACCATGCTCTAATCAGTTGGCGTGTGGCAAACACGCCCCAGCACTAAAAAATACTAAGCACCAGGAAAGCATGTGCAGATGCCTGAAGTACCCTGTGGTAATGCATTTTGACATGCGGGAAGCAGGGGCGTAGCTACGTGGGGCCACAGGGGCATGGGCCTCCCGTAGATTTGGCCCTGACCCCCCGCCGCCAACCCCTTCGACCCCCCCTCCCGCCACTGCCACCGTCTGGTACTTTTGCTGGCGGGGGTTCCCAACCCCCACCAGCCAAAGTCCTCTTCTCCGATGCAGCTGCGTTGCTGATCTGTTGCTTCTGTTTCTGTGAGTGTCCTGTGGTAATGCATTTTGACATGCAGGAAGCATGTGGTAGTGCTTACCGTCGCTTAGTAAAAGGACCCCATAATGTTATGCCAATCTGAATCTATTAAACAGCAACAGCACATGAAATCGCATCTCACAAAATACATACTGAGCATAAGATCATCAAAGTGTCATACCTTTAAACTGAAAGCAATGAATTATATTTGCATAATTATGTTTTATAGTGTTTTTCCTTTGATTCTGAAGAAAGCATATACAACTAGCCCTTCCTATTATCATATTACAATTGCTTTATTCTTGCAGGGGATATTTAGCGCTAGTGAGTCAGCATACTAATAGTAGCAGTCTGAAGACCAAGTGAGCCAGGGTTCAAATCCTGCTTCTCCTATCAATACTTTATCGTGGGGAAGTTTTTGCCTCCTTAATCCTAGGCATCAACATATGTTGTCAACCCCTTTTGGGACAGGGATCTGTCTACTGTATTTGCAGTGTACCTTTTCTTAAGCATTTATAATTAAATCCAAAATTCCTAATCCAAATAACTGATTAGTTATATATTTTATTTTTGCCTTTTTTCATAAGAAAGTTTGAGATTTCAATAATGTATTGGTTAGTACAATGGTTCTCTAACCTGTCCTAGGAAACCAGCAGTCAGTCAAGATTTCAGGATATCCCTAATGAATATGCATGAGACTTCCATTATATGCAAATCTCTCTCATGCATATTCATTAGGGATATCCTGAAAACTCAGCTAGCTGGTGGTCCCCCAGGACAGGTTTGAGAACCACTGGGCTAGTATATTATATTATATTATATTATATTATATTATATTATTTATTTACAAACATAAATAGCCTTTAAATCGGGAGGCACTCCCACCATTGATAAATGACAGTAGAAAATATATCATTACATTTCATTGGCAAACAACAAATATTAAAAACAATCAACCCAACACAGACAACCAGCATTACAACATCAGAAAGTTAATTCATTGCCTACTGAGTCAGATTCAATAACTTTCACAAGCTTCATGAAATGAGGTCTTGAACTTCTTATAGAAAGTCAGCAAATTAGCTTCCCCTTTCAACTCCTGTGGTAGTCTATTCTATGTACCTGGGCTCTTTACAGACATAAGAACATAAGAATTGCCTTACTAAAATGGATCCTTCCACAGGATGGAGCCACCAGAGGGATGTTTATGATGGCAAGTATTTTAGAAAGGGATCTACAGTGGCAGACGTTTTCTAAAATACTTGTGAAATTGTAGATATCCTGATCTGGACATTTTATGTCTTATCTAGAATGCTGCTCAAGAAGTCTAAGAATAAATCAACTTGAGTATCAGTGGCTAGGTGGGGCCACAGGGGCCTGTCCCCCCCCCCCCCCCCCCCAAATTCACACTGCACCCACCCCTGGTTGGCTGGCAGGAGTCCCCAACTCCCACCAGCTGAAGATTTTGTCCAGTGCTGGTCTGTGGTACCACCGTCACATTGCCTGCCCTTCTCTCTGTTCTCCTCATGTCGGGCACACTCCTTTTAGTGAAATTGAGCAGTTTCACTAAAAGGAGCATGCTGGACATGAGGGGAAGGGAGAGCAGGGCAGGCAATGCGGTGGTGCCAGAGACCAGCGCTGGATGAAGTCATCAGTTGGCGGGGGTTGGGGACCCCCACCAGCCAAGGTATTTGTGGCAGCGGAGCTTCAGCTGACAGGGGTTGGGGACCCCCACCAGCCAAGATGTTACAGCAGCAGCAGTGGGCAGTGGAGGGGGGCGGCAGTGGGGCGGTGACCAAAATGTGTCCCCCACCTTGGGCTCTGGCCCCCTCCCACCACGAGGTCTGGCTATGCCTTTGTTGTGTATATATGCTTAGAATCTATATATGACACGAAAAATCAGTGAAAAAGCAGTGAAGAAATAAGCTATTAAATAAACGGTACACTAAGAGGGGCATAATCGAATGGGGCGCCCAAGTTTTCATGAGGGCGTCCTCGCAGGATGGCCCCATAAAGGGGCGGGGCAATGTGTATTATTGAAACAAGATGGACGTCCATCTTTTGTTTCGATAATAGGGTCAGGGACGCCCAAATCATGAAATTTAGGTCAACCTTAGAGATGGTCGTCCTTAGGTCGTTTTTCAGATGGTTGTCCTTGGTTTTCGGCGATAATGGAAACCAAAGTCGTCCATCTCAAAAACGTCCAAATCCAAGCCATTTGGTTGTGGGAGGAGCCAGCATTCGTAGTGCACTGGTCCCCCTGACATGCCAGGACACCAACCGGGCACCCTAGGGGACACTTCAGTGGACTTCACAAATTGCTCCCAGGTGAATAGCTCCCTTACCTTGGGTGCTGAGCCCCCCAACCCCCTCCCCCAAAACCCACTCCCCACAACTGTACACCACTACCATAGCCCTTAGGGATGAAGGGGGGCACCTACATGGGATACAGTGGGTTTCTGGTGGGTTTTGGAGGGCTCCCATTTACCACCACAAGTGTAACAAGTAGGGGGGATGGGTCTGGGTCCGCCTGTCTGAAGTGCACTGCACCCACTACAACTGCTCCAGGGACCTGTATACTGCTGCGATGGGCCTGAGTATGGCATGTGAGGCTGGCATAGAGGCTGGCAAAAAAGTATTTTAACCTTTTTTTTATGGTGGGAGAGAGATAGTGACCACTGGGTGAATAAGGGGAGGTCATTCCCCGATTCCCTCTGGTGGTCATCTGGTCAGTTCGGGCACCTTTCTGAGGCTTGGTCATGAAACAAAATGGACCAAGTAAAGTTGTCCAAGTGCTCTTCAGGGACGTCCTTCTTTTTTCCATTATCGGCCGAGGACGCCCATCTCCTATTCATGCCCCAGTCCCGCCTTCGCTACCCTGCTGACACGCCCCTGTGAACTTTGGTCATCCCTGCGATGGAAAGCAGTTGAGGGTGCCCAAAAATCGGCTTTCGATTATGCCAATTTGGATGACCTTGCAAGAAGGACGCCCATCTCCCGATTTGTGTCGAAAGATGGGCGTCCTTCTCTTTCGAAAATGCCCCTGTAAGGGAACATAACTAGGCAGAAAGGAACTACAATATAGATAGGAAAGCAATACATCATACACATGTAAGAAAGAGGCCTAAGCTTTAGAGAGTGAGTAGGAAGGGTCATAGAAGGCAAGAGAGAAAAGGAGAGGGGGAAATGAGGAAGGAAGGAGGGAAGAAGAAGAAAATCTACAAATCTTAACTTGTTTCCTCCTGTAGTGAATCAGGGAACATTAAAGTCTTGATTAATGAGCCAGATTTTTATAGCAGTCTTGAAAGTTTTGAAGGATGATCCGGCACCAATAGTTAGTGGGAGAGAATCCCAATAAAAAGATAGAGGCAAAGAAATAGGCATGATGTCTAGTAAATTCTAACTGGGCAGCTTTTGAGCTTGGGAGAACAAGATGATGATCATTAATCGACCACAGAAGATGAGCCAGGGAATATGGAATGGTCATCATATCTGAAGTAACTTGCCTTTGGGTAATTGATTATTTCTTTTATTTATTTATTTATTTATTTATTATTTCAAAATACACATCTTCTCACAGAAGCATAAGGAAACAAAAAGAAACTAAAGGAAATAATCACATTCTTGGGACAACTACTTGTCACAATACGGAAAACATTATTACTTTTAACATCGACCACTATATTGGAAATACTTAAATGGATCCAAGATATATTATAAAGCATATAGGAAAATAATAACAAATTGTTACATACTCCGGGTACATTCTCAATCTACCATAAAGTGTCCGTATGGAAATCTAAACTTTAACTATAACATTCTCAGCTTCTTTAGCATTAATAAAGTCCTCGAGTTGTTTTGGATCAGAAAATTGATAATTATTTTGTAAATAAATGAAACGACAAATACAGGGAAATTTAAGAGTAAATGTTGCCCCAAGATTTAATACTCTTTGGCGCAGAGCCAAAAAGGCTCTACGCTGAGCCTGAGTTTCTTTAGCTAAATCTGGAAAAATCCTAACTTTGGCACCAAAAAACATCGAGTCCATATGTTTAAAGAATAACTTTAACACCATCTCCCTGTCCATCTCAAGTGCAAAAGTCACCACCGCTGTTGTCCTTTGTGTAACAACTTCAAGAGAGGATTCTAGAAAGGATGTTAGGTTCAGTCCTCCATCCACGACCGCCTGATCTCCTCCAGCTTTAGATGACATCAAAGTCTGAAGATATACCACTCTCGTAATGGGTGGTAGAGCTTCACCCGGCATCCCCAAAACCTCTCTCAAATATCTTTTAACCATTTCTACCGCAGAAATAACAGGAGATCTGGGGAAATTGACAAGCCGCAAATTAAGTCTCCTCTGCTGGTTTTCAAGATATTCCAACTTCCTGTTAACGAAATTACTGTCCTTAATTGTGACTTTATTCAAATTCTCCAGATTTGCAATTTTACTATCAAATACTTTCGTTTCAGACAGCAGTTGGGCGTTAATTTGCTCCTGAGTTAACAGGGCTTCCGATAACATCTTAATCTCAGCAGTATTTTTAGCAAAACTAACTGAAGCGAAGAATGCATTGAGAAAGTTAGATCCCATAGTGATTCAACAGTCACTACGGCTGGTTTCACCACTGTGTTATTAAACTCAGGAAAAGGAGTGTTGGAAATCCGCTGTAAATTCTCTTTCATTACTGAAGAAAAGTTTTTAAACCCCTGTCCTACCAGGTTTCCTTCACTTCCTCCACGTTCGGCTGGGCTCCTTTCTTCGAGGGTCCCCTCCATTACAGGCTCCGGGGCCTTCGAATCACTGGCCGTTCGGGTATTTCCTGGTTGTGGTGGCGCTGCACGGACGTCGGGGCTCAAGGAAACCCCGTCTACACTGCTGGCCGAGTTATTAAAAACCGGTCGGGTAGCAGGAGAAGATGTCGCCCGGGGTCCCAGCGATACACCGCAACTTTCCAGGGTCATCTGCCTCGATAGGACGGTGCCAGCAGGGGTAACAGGAGCATCCCTCACTTTACCACGCCGTTTCCTCATAACAAAGGGAATCCGGCTACCTTTCTCAGCTCAAACTCAGGTAAGTCACGGGAGCACGTCTGGAGTAGCAATCTCAATCCAGCGCCATTTTGGATCCGGGTAATTGATTATTTCAAGCCTAAAACTGGTTAATGCATATTTTTTTTCAAATGGTTTTATGTAGGATTGGTGTCTTGCTTTTTGCTGTCCATTGGTTTTTGAGTTAATGTGCATTGCCCTTTAGCTTGCTCGCTAACCGTGTAGGCACCTATAGGGATATTGTAGGCGCGTACATGGTTAATGCATCTACATGGTTAATGTGCATTAAAAACACTAACGCACCTATAACGCAGCTTAGTAAACAGGGCCCTAGATTTACTAAAATGCACTACTGTTAATGCACATGAACATGCATTAATGCACATCATTTACTGCAGATCCCATTTAATGCAGTGGGACCTATTTACTAATAAGACATATTAATGCTAACATAGTAATCCACTTTAGTAAACCCGGCCTTCTGCATTTTCCTTGTGATTTTCAGATATTCATGTAAAAGAAATGTACAGAGTTCTTGTTTGTTCAGATCGGGAAGCCCAGACTGATACTGGGAACGGGGAAAGAACAGAATTCAGCTAGGAAAATCCACTTTTCACTTTTAATCTTGCTCTCCCCTTGTGCTTTGCTTTCTTTATTAGCTCCAATTTTTATGAAACACAAACTAATTTCAACTGAGATCCACAGAGGTAAAAGAAATGCAGTGCACTAAAGGCTAAGGTTTTAAAAAATCCTACTTCATACTGTACATTTTCAAGCTTCAAAAACTTAAGCCCAATAATATATCTATTGTGAATTGTGGGAGTTCTTCCATGTTGTCATGTCGATAAGGACTCTGAGGGTGCGCTGAAAAATGGCTTGCAGTAGTGCAGGTGTAGGGTTTGGGCGCACACCAATCCATTTTACAGCACGCCTGTAAAAAAGCCCTCTTTTTACTTTTTGCCAAAAATGGACGTGCAAGAAAATCAAAATTGCCATGCATCTATTTTGGGTCTGAGACCTTACCACCAGCCATTGACCTAGTGGTAAAATCTCATGCGGTAACTGGGCGGTAATGACCTACGCGCACCAAATGCCACTTGGAGCGCGTAGCTGACGCGCCATAAAAATATTTTTTTCGAGCGCGTATACCGGACGAACATCAAAAATGAAATTACCGCAAGGATCACACAGTAGCTATGCGGTAACTCCATTTTGGCATGTGTTGGGCATGTGTAGATGCTTATGTGGCTTTGTTAAAAAGGCCCCTGAGGAAGGATTTAGAATACATTGCTCACCAGAGGGAAGCATTATCAGAGGACACAAATGGTTTCTGTCTCAGTATTTATTTTGTTAAGTCTTGGAATTTTTATTCATATTATCATAATTGACATCCACCCCTGTCTTTCAGCTCCAGTCCTCACAATTTGGTTTGTTATGCTGAAATCTTTAATCTAGTATTGATCTCCTTTGTTTGTGATAACCTGTTTGTTCCTTGGCTTACTGGTAAATTAAAAAAAAAAAAGTAAAATCCAGTGATTTGGGAACAGTTTATATTTCAAGACTTCCATCTGTTCTTGGGATATTTAATTGTATGCAGAAAATGCAGCTATCTGTACACACCAAGCAATCCATAATAAGGAAGCATTTCATTCATTAATCATGCGGTTAGTATGTGATGTTCCATACAAAATAACTGAAGTTGCAGATCTATTTACATAATCTGGTCAGGATTTATAGAACATTAAATTCTCTCCTTTTAGAACTTAGTTGAGCCTTAAGGGAGCATTTGGTACTAAATTACTTATGCAATGAACTATTGTACATGTTAATTTTGCTAACATTTGCTACTTGAATCATGGCTCATATTCCATTTCTGCCTTACTTCCTAAGAGTCTAAGGGGCCCTTTTACCAATCTGTGGTGAAAGGGGTCCTGCGGTGGCATTAGCATGTGGATTTGCCGCATGCCAAGACACCTTATACCGCAGTGGGGTTTAGGAAAAAAAAAGAAAATGGCTGTACAGTAAGAACAAATTTGCCACATATTTATTTCCTGGGGGATCCCTTCCCGCCTCTTATTTAGGAGGCGGTAAGGGCTCCCATGCTATCCGGATGGTAACCGGGCAGCATGTGACGCTGCCCAATTACCAGCAAGTAAGCCCCCAGTGGTAAAAATACAAAATATTTCTGGTCATACCAGAAATAGAATGCAGTGGGAGCGGCATTACCACCAGCTCCCGGGGTGGACCAGCAGAAGTGCCGGGTTGGTGCATTTTAGCACCATGGTAGCACCATGGTAGCTCTAAAACGGTGTTGTAAAAGGGTCTCTAAGAAAGGAATTAAAAACTAATCACAAATGGGTAGATTAAGCTCTTTTGACAACTGATGGCCCGAAATGCAGTGGTACATGTACAGGGCATAGGTACTGCTACTGCTACCCAGATAAATGCTGCTCATTGGGGTCAGACTCAGATTTTCTGTGGCATTAGCTGTGGTGGCACCCTTGAGAAGGTGAGGAATATCTGCAACTCTTACAGATGGTATAATTTCAGTAAACATTTTAGAAGCTGTCTCACTGTCTCAGCAATTTGGGGGTTTAGGCCTAGAGTTCCATCATCATGTCCAGACAATGTAATCTTAGACTACATATGAAATGTTAGAATAGCAGGTGAGCAATCTGTTTTCTCTTTGAATTTACTTATGATTGACTCTCATGACTGCTTCAGGCATCCAGCATACTGCAGGTGAGCTCTTCTTTGGATAAAGGAGAATTGATTTAGTCCAGGGTTCAACTGTTCAATTAACTGTAATATAAGTTAAAAATGTAGTTCACTACAGGTTGGAAAATCTAGACAGCACAGTTCGAAGTTTGAATCTCCAGATTTAAACTTTCTAGTGATTTCCATTCTGTCTCTTCTTGAACTTTTTAAGAAGCACCTTAACAAGGTTGTAGACCTTCTTGATGATAGAAGCTCTCCATTGAGTAAAATGTATTGTGTTCCTGCTAAATGAGAGCAAAAAACAAAGAGGAGAGAAAATATCACCTATGAAAAAAATACAGAAGAAAAGGAAGTAGGGGAGGACCAACAAAAAGTAAAAAAAAGGAAACCTTGGCGTCAAAGAATGGCCAATAAAACAAAATAAATAAAAAACAATCCAATAGGTCTACATAAAATAAATCCCCAAAGACAGGAGGAGTTCAGAAGAACTGGAAACAGTGGTGTGTTTCAGCACAACCGCCTGCATCAAGACTCACGACAATCTGAATAGTTCTAAACACAAGTGTCTGTTGTTGCGGGTTGTCAGTGGTTTCCAAACCTGGTCCTGGAGGCACTGCATGCAAATCTCTCTCATGAATATTCATTGTTGATATCCTGAAAACCTGCCTGCTTGGGGTGCCTCCAGGACCAGATTTGGGTACCATTGGGTTAAGTAATCCTCAAAAGGGAATTATCAGTATAAGTTCTTTCTCTGCTAAATGTTCCAAGTGTGTTCTTGAGGAACTAGAAAGAATCTAAACAATAAATGTGTATTCCTTATTTCAGAAGGGAAATGAATGTCTCTGTCCACTATGATTGACATTGGAATTTACACCTGGGATATCTAAGGGGCTCATTTTCAAAGCACTTAGACTTATAAACTTCTATTGGTTACTATTGGGCTTATTTTCAAAACAGAAAAATGTCTAGAAAGTGGCATAAAGCAGCATTTGGACGTTTTTCTCACAAAAACGTCCAAATCAGCATTTTCAAAACTTATTTTTTTAGATGTTTTTCTTTCAAGTCTGTCAGAAGTGCATCCAAATCTCAAGGGGGCATATCAGGGGTGTGTTCAGGGTGGGATCTGGAAAAAAAATTTTTTTTTAATTTTTTGAGGGTGGGAGGGGGTTATTGGCCACTGGGGGAGTAAGGGGAGGTCATCCCCAATTCCCTCTGGTGGTCATCTGGTCATTTAGGGCACATTTTTGTGGCATGGTTGTAAAAAAAAAAAAGAATCAAGTAAAGTCGTCTAAGTGTTCGTCAGGGACTCCCTTCTTTTTTCCATTATCGGCCGAGGATGCCCATGTGTTAAGCACGCCCCAGTCTCGCCTTCGCTATGCTTCCAACACATCCCTGGGAACTTTGGTCATCTCCGCGACGGAAAGCAGTTGAGGATGCCCAAAATCGGCTTTCGATTATGCCGATTTGGGTGACCCTTTGAGAAGGACGCCCATCTTACGATTTGTGTCGAAAGATGGGCACCCATCTCTTTCAAAAATAAGTCTGATAGTGTCATTAGAGTTTGGAACATAGATGTTAAGCAAATTATTCAGAGTATTTTGAAACAACCCTTGCAAACAAATCCATGGGAGGTAATTTGCAGTCCAAGACCTCTTCTAATTAAAATAATCATTTCATTCTTCTTCTTCAAAGCTGGTGAGCAAAAGGAAAATTCCACCCATTCACCTTTCAAATTTTGAACTTCAGACTCAGAAAGGAGTGTCTTTTGAAAAAAACATTCATCTGCTTTCAATTGTTTACAGTATAATAAAACCTTTTTTCTTTTAATAGGATTAATGAATCCCTTGACCTTATGCAATATGCAATGAAGCCATTAAAAAAAGCAAAATATGCATTTCTTTAGTTGCATTAAGAAACTAAATGAAAAGAAGTTTCCATCCTATTGTACATAACATTGGTAGAGTCATAATTCAAATAAAAGTTAAAAGAAGCAAAATTATGCTGTCACAAAAAGAAAATGAAAAAAAGATCATAAATAAAAAGAAAATTAACCACCTCCATATCAGAGGTAATTTATTTAAACAGTAAAGAGAAGCACATGACTTAAAAGACAGACACCTCAGAGGATTTGACTGATTCAGAGCAGATATGAAAAAGAAAAAAACCCACTAACACGTCATCTATATTAAGGGAAACTAAGTCCCAGTTGATCTGTTATATTATAGAGCTAATTACTTCAGCAGTTATTGTCTTCCAAAAATGCTTAAAGCTCTGCAGGATTTTCAAAATTTCTGGGTTTAACTACTGCTAACCATTTGAACTAAAGATATGCAAGGACTTGGATATTATCATGAATTTAAGGATACTCTCTGCATGAAACAAGAATTTAAGGATTTGAAAGACACTTTCTGCATGAAAGACGCTTTTGCATAATGAAAGTGGACGACAAACCTGGATTGTAAAGGACTTGTAAAAATTTAGATCACAGGAGGGAAGTGTTGTGACTCTTAAGGTGGTCATATATAGATAAAGAGTTCTGCTTACCACAGCACAGCTGAGGGTGGTAAGCTTTTCAGATGTGCTTTAGGGCAGTCAGTTATTGATGTATTAGTGAGAATAGGTTTATGGAAGAGTGTTTGTGTGAATGCGGTTGAATGATCTGGGGTATTTAAGTATTTGTTAAACGATTAAAATATTTGAAAATAAAGTAGAAGTTGTACTATAACTGTTTGGTCTGACATATGCACCTAACTCTAGGCACGTCTATTTATGCCAAGTAAAACTTGATGTAAATATCTTGTCCAGATTAGGTGTGAAGCAGGTGCATTCTATAACCATGTGCGTAGATTTTCAGAATGCCTATGGTCCACCCATTCCACGCCAGTGGCCATGCCCCCTTTTTGCCAGTGCATTAGAATTTATGCACACCACTTTACAGAATATGCCTAGCAAGTTATGTGTGTAAATTCTAATTAATGCCAATTAGTGTCAATAATTGCTTGTTAAGTGGCAATTATCGGAGCTGATTGGCTTGCTAAGTAATTAAATTGCACACGCAAATCCAGAATACAAGCAGATTTGTGCACACAATTTTGGTCACGCTATATAGAATTCAGGGGATAATGTCTGGCTTAGATTTAACCCTCCTATTTTCTGTAAGAAATTCTCTACAATGTGCACTAACCTTCAAAAGACTTTGCAGTCAAACATGATTGAATAAAACAGTGGTGCTTAATAAAGACTGTTTTATTCAATCCCATTTGGCTGCAAGGTTTTTATCTGGTCCACCCCTTCTTTTTTTGCCTTGTTATTATTTGCCTGTAGGGGGGTTGCTCCTTTTTTTTTTCTTTTTTTGCCTGTGTTGTGTTCTAGCCTTCAAAAGGCCATAGATGACATATTTCTTTGGGTACCCTCTTTGCTCAAACCAGTTGGCCATAGTCATGGCATATGAATCAAACTCCACTAGAGCTGTACAAAGCCTACATAACCTAAGAAATTGTTAATATGCAGATTAGTTTTCAAACTTCAATTGTGAAAACTAGTGAAGTGTAAATATATATTCTTATCATTTGGCTTCTTATAAATTGTTGTAACAAACCTATACCTGGTTTATCTAATAAGAATGTCTAAACATGAAATTTCCTGTGAATGGTACTGCATTTTGAACCATAAATTGCGATCACGTGTATTTAACCACTCATGGAATTCAAGCAATCTATCAGTGTCCCCTCCTCTGAGGTAAGAAAATGTCATCAATGTAACTATGGATCCAAACGAGCTGAAAGAGGGCCGCCAGATATCTTCCTAAGTGGGGCTGCAACACTGCTGACCAGTGTGTATCAACAACATTCATAGCTTCCAGCCCCCCTTCAAACTTTTCATTTGGGGTGTCCTCAAGGAGGTGGGCATTTCCAAAATTCATTCTCTTCTTTATTGAGAAATGTCTTGTCTTTAAAGCATATGGCTCTTCTTCCCATCCACTTCCCTCTTTCTATCTCAAGCTTGGGTAGAGAACCTGAGAATAGAAAATTAAAAAAAAACACCCCAGAATGACAATAGGAAATACCCCAGAGGTCACCAGGGGGCATTATTGGCCCCCGGACCTTGCATTGAAGAACATTGCCCTAAATGTTTTTTTTTAAAGCATTTAAAAAGCCCTTTTACTAAAGGGTTGGCACGTGGCAATGGGTTTGCCACGCGTCAGTCCGGAACTTTCACCAGGCTACTGCAGGAGCCCGGCGGTAGTTCCCAATCCTAGTGCTTCTATTTTTGTAGCACCAGGGCTTACCCAGTGGTAATTGAGCAGTGCCATGTGCTGCCTGGTTACCACCGGATTAGTGAAGCAGCCCCTACCATTATCTCAATGGATGGTGGTAAGGGTTTCCCACTGAAATGGCCGTGTGGTAAGTGTTTCACTTACTGCATAGCCATTTCTTGTCCTCAAAAAAGACAGTCTTTTAAAAGGGGGTCATCTGTGTGTGTCAAAAATCCGCTCTGATGCTAGTGTAGGCCCCCTTTTACCGCAACTTAGTAAAAGGGCCCTACGTTTACCTCCAGTGTGATATGGATTGACTTTCTGCTTGTAGCAAATGTATTTTTTTCAGGAGTACGGGGTAGAAGTGCTTTAAGCAAGGATTATTGATGCTTTTATGGAACAAAAGTCCCTGTTGCTTGTAAGGATGTAACTGGCAAGGAAGTGATGCAGTGAGTGATAGATGGATGTGCAAGCCACCCACCAAGAAGAAAGGTAAGATCCTGTTATTAGCAGGATGGCAGAAAAGAGATAGGGATAGAAAAGTACAAAAGGGATTATACTACTATGATAACAAAGCAATGAAAATATGGAAGCAATTTACTGAGCTTAGGTATTTTCTCCTATATTCCCACAAGCTTAAGTGAAATATAGATCCAGTACTGATTCACCAACAAACATCCTGATTTAATATGTTTGCTCTATTGTTCTGTAGCAAACTTGTGTTTGCTGGATCTGAGTGAAAATATATATTACCTTAAGCATTTATGATTAAAGCAATCAAAGCTCTAGAGCCTCACTTGATTGACGGTTGTGATATTGAGTTACACTGTATAAAGCAGCAGTTCCCAAACCGGCCATGGAGTCCCTCAGGTAATCAGATTTTCAGGATATCCACAGAGAATATTCATTAGAATAGATTTGCATGCTCTGCATCCATGGCATTAAAATTTTCTCATGCATATTCATTGTGGATATCACCAAAACCTTACTTGCTGGGGGGTCCCCAGGAAAGATTGGGTTTGGGAGCAAGTGCTATACTGTAGAACATGGAAGAATCAGGAAAACATCCACCAAAAGATACAGTCTTAGGTATCAAAAATGTTTGTAAAATTTCAGCTGTGTCACTTTGTTTCAGTTCTACCAGTTTACGTTCTTTCAACCTACAGAATTGTCAGGCTTCAAAATGTTGTAACTTGGATGTTGTGAAGAATGATATTACCTTGCAAGATTAGATGCCATTTTTCAGTTATGAAACATCTTCAGTCTTGCCATGATTCATTTTAAAGCAGACCAACATTAAAGGGGGATTCACGTAGACTACTCACCCCTCTTACCACCTTCTGGTCCTGAAAGTGAGACATGGGAGGGGGCAGGATATTTCAGGAGAGATGAATCTCAGAAGAGGTCTCCTAGACAAGAGATGGGTGTCTCAAATGGGGCATCTTACTTCTGAAAGGGTAGAAGTAGACTCTGGACAGTGCCTCCATCCCTTGGGAAGCTGGTATTATACTGACTGTACTAGCTGTGAGCTACAGTTCTAGAGTTGCAGATACAGTTCACATTCCAGAAATGTGCATAAAGGGGTTGATATTCAAAGCTATTTAACCGGCCAGAAATGGTGCCTGGTTAGTTAAAGCACCTGTTGCAGGTTAACCGCTAATATTCAGCAGCACTTAACTAGTTAGTGCCACTGAAAATTAACAGCACCAAATTGAAAACTGGCTGTTTCAGAGGGCATTTCAGGGGGCTTTCAAAATATGCATGACTGTTCATAAAATTATTTACGGCGAGGCACTGGGATACATGACAGGCCTCATCAACCTGCCAACCAGAAACACCACAAAATCTGCACGATCATACCTAAACCTCCACTACCCAAGCAACAAAGGACTCAAATACAAATCCACCTATGCATCCAGCTTTTCCTACCTAAGCGCACAACTATGGAACGCACTGCCAAAAGCAGTTAAAACTACTCTCGACCACCTAAATTTCCGGAAAGCACTAAAAGCAGACCTGTTCAAAAAAGCATACCCCACCGACCCAACATAAAAATAACTGGATACCTGTGACACAACGTAACCAAAGACTGTAATGGACATATCCTAACTCTTCTTCTCCCTCTCTAAGTTCCCCCTAATTGTACCTACCATATATGTACCTCATTCTACCACAATATCACCTTGTATTCATTCATACCTTGTATTTGTTCAGACCGGAATCGGCTAACGCCGTTTACGGTACCATGTAAGCCACATTGAGCCTGCAAAAAGGTGGAAAAATGTGGGATACAAATGTAACAAATAAAATAAAACAAAGTAATTGGCCAGTTAAATGTCGATATTCAGTGCTTAACCAGCCAGGTTAACCACATAAATAGGACCACATAAGAGTCAGTCCTATCTTTGGGGCCCTTTTACTAAAGGATTGGCGCATGGCAATGGGCTTGCCGCACGCCAATCTGGAACTACCGCAGGAGCCCGGCAGTAGTTTCCACCTCCAGCGTGCACCATTTCCAGTGCTTACCCGGTAATAATCGAGCAGCGCCACATGCTGTCCAGTTTCAGCTGGGTTAGTACGGGAGCCCTTACCGCCACCTCAATAGGTGGTGATAAGTGCTCCCCCTGAAATGTCCGCGCAGTAAGTGGTTCACTTACAATTTCTTATCAAGGAAAAAAAGACAGTCTTTTACCTGCTGTGGTAAAAGAGGGCCTCAACACAAGTCAAAAACATGCACTGATGCTAGTGCAGGCTCCCTTTTACTACAGCTTAGTAAAAGGACCCCAATGTGGTAACCTTTTAATGCTCTGTATATGTAGGCACATGGGGGGTAATTCTGTAACAGTTCACCTATATTTAGCTGCCTACTTTCCTTTAGAGAATACTATTTATTTTATTCATTTATTTATTTATTTACTGCACTTGTATCCCACATTTTCCCACCTATTTGCAGGCTCAATGTGGCTTACAAAGATCTGTTATGGCAATGCCATAACAGGGTAAATAATACAATTGGTGTTACAAAGTATAACCAGATATATAAGTGTGTATGCGGTTAGGCATGAGCACTTATATCAGCTATACAGCTAGCGTAAGTATTCACACCTAAAAGCCAGAGATACACGCAAAGCGGTAAATTCAATAAATGAGCCAAAATCAGGTGCCAGGATGATACACCCTGAGTGCAAATTCTATAGCAGCAGTTCTGTGTGCAACTATCATTATTGGATACTAGCATAAGTTCGCCGTGTCATGTCTTACCTTAGACATCAGTAATTACGACATGTCAAAGACTGGTATAGGTGATCGTGCTTAACTGTTGGTAGTTAGACGTGTAACTAACTCCTAGTATTATAACCTGTGTGAGAAACTCATAAGCACATCCCTGACCTCCTCATGCCTCTTCCATTGCCATGCCCCCTAGAAGTTGAATACAACAGAAATTGTGTGCAATGGCGGCCAAAAAATCAAACAGGATGCTAGGAATTATTAGGAAAGGGATTCTGAATAAGACCAAAAATACTATAATGTCTTTGTATCGCTCCATGGTGCATCCGCACCTTCAGTATTGCATTCAGTTCTGGTCACCATATCTCAAAAAAGATATAGCGGAATTGGAAAAGGTTCAAAGAAGAGCGACCAAATTGATAAAGGGGATGGAACTGAAAAAAATACGCCTGCATTTCCACACAGATTATAGAATACCCTGAGTTCCCATTCATGTACTAAATTTAGTTGCTGGTAGTTACACTGGTATAAATGCTGATGCCTAAATTATGCGCAGACTGGGTGTATTCTATAACAACATGCATAGATTTTAGAAACACCCTTAACCCACCCATTCCATGCCCATGGCAAAGCTCCATTTCCAACCATTCAAATTTACTCACATCATGTTACAGAATATGCTTAGACAGCTGTGCGCGTAAATTCTAATTAATGCCAATTACTGTCAATTATTGTTTGTTACTGTTTATAGTGGAGTCCATGGTCCCCTCTGATAACTACCTATTCTTGTGGAAGGGCTGTAATAAATGGGAATTCCTTCTCTGATATATTTCTACTTACCATAGGAAATATACCATTTGGACCTATGGGGCAAATAGGGTTTCTGCCTCCTTACACCCACCCCAAGATACATTGGACAGAGGAAACAGAGAAGACAGAAAGCAGAGAAGACAGAGACTATGTTCCTTTGAAGGGGAAAGTCTTACCAAATTAGGTAACAACAAAGCAATCAGTCAGTAACAAATACTTTGTTATGAGAGGGAGAGAGACCACTGTGGTAAAGAATCACTCAGTTGGTCATCTCCGCCTCTGTCTAAATACCACACAGCAGCCACTTATATACTCTTTTGCAGAATGGAAATTCCCTCCCAAATCAAACAACCTTGCAATTTCAGCTATTTTCTGTGTTACATCAGCTAATTTCAGCCTTACATTATTGTTTACATAAAATGGAAAAACAGTATCTGAATGTTATGGAAAACAGAACATAATATCTAAATGTTTATGAAAAACAGAAGTCCAAGGTTTTTTTCACAGGAGATTATAGTCACCACTTTGCTACAGGAATCTTTCCAAGGCCCAGGTCTTATCTCTATTTTGTCTAGCCACCTCAAAATATCTTCGCTTTCAAACTGTAAATACATTCTTAGTGTCCTTGTCTGAGTCAGTCAACTCTGTTAGGGAGGGGAAGAGCACTCCTTGCTGAATCAACATGACCTTGTATTCACAGCATTCACAGCTCTCAGCAATAATACAGAAAATGCAATTCTTAGGCATTTTTAAGTTTGGGCTTGGTTTAGCTATGCAGTTCATGGGTCATAACTGAGTTGTCAGTAGTCAGAAAAGTGCAAATCAATTCATTACATGGCAATCATTGGAGCTGATTGGCTTGTTAACTAATTAAGTTGCTTGCGTAAATCCAGAGTATGAACAAATTTGTACACACAATTTAAGTCACGTTGTATAGAATCCGGGGGTTAGTGCACAAAGTTGAGCGCCCAATTTATAGCATACGTTCAGCTGTATGTGCAACTAGGGGCGTAGCCACGGGCGGGCCTGGATGGGCCCAGGCCCAGCCACTTTCCCTCCAGGCCCGCCCAGCCAAGATCCTCATACCAGTCCCCACCTGCTCACCAGCTCCATCGAGGGACAGACCAACCCTCTTCTGCCACCCGGCACACAGCCTTAAAAAAAAGAATCAGAGAAGCGCCTCGCGTCTGCTGCTCTCTCTGCCCTGCTCTGCGCTGTTGCAGCTGTAAAGCGATTTGCTCGTCAGCCCTTCCTTCACTGTGTCCCGCCCTCTGATGTAACTTCCTATTTCCACGAGGGCGGGACACAGAGAAGGAAGGGCCAACGAGCAAATCGCTTTACAGCTGCAGCAGCGCAGAGCAGGACAGAGCAGGGCAGAGCAGCAGACGCGATGCGCTTCACCGATTCTTTTTTAAGGCTGTGTGCCGGGTGGCAGAAGAGGGTCGGTTTGGCCCTCCATCGACGGAGCTGATAGGCAGGGGAAGGTATTTGAACATTGCCAGGTTGGGGTGCTCGCTTCCCCCTCCTCGCGCATGTGGCCTTTCACTTGCCAACTTGGAAGGCACAGTTTTTAAACAAAAAGATGGATAGGTGTGATGATACAGTTACATGCTGGGGGGTGGGGGAAGAAAATGCTGCTTCAGCAATTCGGAGGCCAGTGCCACATCTGAGGAACTGGGAAGGAGAAAGGGATTTTTCACTGTTGCAGAACTGGGTATAGCCAAAGAGGAAATATTTCTTTTTAGCTTCTGTGTAAAAAGAAGCATTAAGACAATCAGAATCAGAGTGGGAGGGGGTACCCAAGAAACACTACTCACACCTAGTGCCCACCCATATTAGCTCTGGGCCCACCCAAAATGTCAGGTCTGGCTACGCTACTGGTGTTAACTGGATCATTACTAGCTTAGATTGCTATTAATTGGCATTGATTGAAACCAATTGACAGTTGTGTGCACAACTGATCTTAGTTGCTGATACATAAGAACATAAGAGTAGCCATACTGGGTCAGACCAATGGTCCATCTAGCCCAGTATCCCCAGGTCACAAGCACCTGGCTGAAACCCAAATCGTGGCAACACTCCATACTACCAATCCCAGGGTAAGCAGTGACTTCCCCATGTCTGTCTCACTAGCAAGCTATAGACTTTTCCTCCAGGAATTTGTCCAAACCTTTTTTAAGCCCAGATATGCTAACCACTGTTACCACATCCTCTAGCAGCAAGTTCCAGAGCTTCACTATTTGTTTAGTGAAAAAATATTTCCTCCTATTTGTTTTTAAAATATTTCCATGTAACTTCATTGAGTGTCCCCTGGTCTTTGTACTTTTACAAAGTGTAAAAAATCGATTCACTTCTACTCGTTCTACACCACTCAGGATTTAGTAAATCTCAATCATTGAGCCTGCGATGAGCGGGAAAGTGCGGGGTACAAATGTAATAAATAAATAAATAAATCTCCCCTCAGTCGTCTCTTTTCCAAGCTGAGGAGCCCTAACCTCTTTAGCCTTTCCTCATGTGAGAGGAGATCCGTCCCCTTTATCATTTTGGTTGCTCTTCTTTGAACTTTTTCTAATTTTGCTATATGGGGGATTGGGGACAAACTTTGTCCCCATGTTATTCTCTACTACATAGCTAAGTGGGCAAATTAAGGACAGTTCAAAAGCTGTCCTAATTCGGTCTATTTAATTTTGTGGATTCCAGCACTAAATATCAGCCAGCACCCGCATAACTTTTTGTTTGTTTGTTTTTTTACCTCACGAAATCTTCTCCTGCTCCCAGGTGCGTCCCCCCTCATTTTCTCCCCCCCCCCAGCCGCTGATAGTCACAACCCTCTTCCTCTCAAAGCATCCCCTCAAACCCTAAACCCCTAGTCTAGATAGGGCCCCCCGTCCTGTCTTTGCACCCTGGTGGTTCAATAGGGGCGATGGGGGCAGGATCAAAGCCACCTCCCTCCTCCCCCTTGTATAGGGTTACCATATGGCTCCAGAAAAAGGAGGACAGATTGAGCCAGCCGGGTTTTACTTCCATTGCTTTCAAGCAATGGAAGTAAAACCTGGCTGGCTCAATCCGTCCTCCTTTTTCTGGAGCCATATGGTAACCCTACCCTTGTAGCTGCCGGTGGAAAATGGCTGCCATGACCTCTCACAGAAGCCTCGTGGTACTGCCTTATACAGGCCTCGCTTAAATATCGTCCAGTACCCACATAAATTCTGGTGGCCTCTTCCACTCAAATTAACTCCAGATATTCAGTGCTGGTGCCTGGATATACCTTATCACTAAATATCTGGAGTGGCCTAGTGGTTATAGTACCGGTCTTGACATCCAGAGGTGGCTGGTTGAAATCCTAGTGCTGCTCTTTGTGATGTTGGGAAGTCACTTAACCTTCCATTGCACTAGGTACAAACTTAGATTGTGAGCCCTCCAGGGATAGAAAAGTAGCCAGTGTACCTGAATGTAACTCACCTTGAGCTACCCTGAAAAAGGTGTGAGTAAATCTGAGCTAATTCTGCCCACAGGTGTCAGTGGTTAAAAAAAACATTGGCTGAATGGTTATGCTCAGCAAATTAGTATAAACAGGAGAAATAGAGCCTGAAACCCAATTTGTACACTCCAGTTACCTGGACTTTTATGTAATTTTAGTAATTCTGGCCAGTCATTTCAATATCTATCCTTTTGCAATTTGCCCTTCATCGTATGAGACAAGGCTGTCAAAATAATGCACGTTCATGGATTTGAAGTGCTTTTCAACATTTTCGTTTTCACAAAATATCATGGTTTTCACAAAGCTTTGTGTATTTTAGACAGCCACTGATCAGGTTCTGGTGAATTCCCATGGGTTAAATTCATGACAGGTGATTTCTTTCAAGAAGTTTAAACCTAATGGGTTAATTTTAATGAAAGTTATTGTACTTCCACATGGACAGACAGATGGATGGATTAAAACACCACAGAAGCACTAGAAAAGACAATTGTAAATTAGATGCTTTTATTACATGTTCTTCTAAGAATAAAGTGTCCATTTGTTTATTCCAGGTTCGAAACATATGCTCATTTTCTCTCGTGTATATTTCTACATACAGTTCTATTGCAAACTTTGTAAATATTGTGGACATTTCTTTAAATTTATCTACCTACAGCACCAATTTGTAGTCTATTTTTGTCAAAGAATTAAAATGATATTATGAAAGAGCATTGGCCTCATTAATGAGCAGCATCTGAAATTAAGCCAAGAGATAAAATTATGGCCTTTTCCAAACAAAGCAACTTTATTTACCATTAGCACTTAAATTCAGAGTCAAGAAGAAAAAAAAAAATCTTTCCTGATTCTCATGACAGAACAAATTTCATAACCAGAAATTAATGTTGAAAAAGACTTAGATCAATCTGGATTTTCCCATAAGGCTCAATAAATGATTTTGTTCCAGGTATTTCTTGTCCTTTATTGCAAGCAATAGATGAGAATTTAATGAAGTCTGTGCCTTGCTCTGAAAAAAAGCTGAAAAAGATATAAAACAAACTACTGTATCCTTCGTGAGATAAACCTTAAAGGAATTTGGCTGAAAGATGATTATTTAAATATTTAATTAGAAAGAATGAGAACACGATCTTGAGTACAGGTATTATAAACAGCAGACACAAATGAAACCTATTAAAACTGTGATTAGTATAAGCAAATTTTAAGACTCATACATAATAGCTATTGTCTGCAATTATGGCAGTTTTACTTTGAAGATAACCTTTTCTGTAATAAGACATTTCATAATAGGTAATATTTTCCTCAATGTTTTATATAAGTAATCTACAATCCCTTGTAAATGTGTTTAAGCATCAAGTAAGAAGTCCCACGCAAAACTAATGAAGCCTACTTTGTAAGACTCTGGAGGCAATTTTAGAACAGGTTTAATAAGTGGATGCAGCCAGTATATATGTAAACAAAAGTACATAGTTCCTCTGCGAACATCACTATTTATACATACAACCTGTGGTCAGAGACATGTGTATATTTAAGCTCATTCCGAAGCATTTTGAAAAGTATACATCCAAACCCTGCCCAACTGTGCCCATGGGATCATGCCCCGTGTATACATAATCATGTATATGGTGGTGAATTTTGTATAGCCTGTTTCCTAAAATTGTACTGTTTGTGCCTACATGTATAGATGGATCCTATTTAAAAATTCTGCTCTCAGAACGCTGTTGTTCTCCCTTACGCTTCCTTCAAAGTTGATGTGAATAGGACAGTGGAACATAAGCACACACACATACATGTGCAGAATAATCTCATTATCCTTCAACTCTTCGAAAGGTAGGCTAAAAATATCATGTATTAATTTAGAAACATCTCCATGTGTAAATAGTGACATTCATACGCGCATATGTAAATACTGATTTCAGAAAACTGCTATTTACACATGGAGAACAACACTATGCAAAGATTTCAAGGGAGTGTGGTTTGGGCTTGACATGAGTAGACAGCGCGGGTCTTTCTCATGTGCTGCGGCCACTTTTAATGCAGTGGTAAAATGGCCCCATTTTCCATTTTTATACTACACCACTTTACCCATGTTTTCTATTAATTAGCATGTGTCCATTAGTGTGTGAGCTCTTACAGCCACCTATTTTGTAGGTAGTAAGGGCTCACACGCTAACCATGTGCTTAATCAGTTAGCATGTGGTGATGTAGCTGCCCTAACCGATTCATGCAGAACATGCCTACTCTTTGTCCCCTAGACATTCCCCCAGTGTTAAAAAATACATTCTGAACATATAAATTTACATGCGTAGATCTTAATTAATGCCAATTAGCACTGCTAGATGATTGTTAGGGCCCAATTATTGGCAGTAATTTCCTCATTATTCAATTAAATTGCATCTGCAAATTCCAGGGGAGATAACAAAAATTGAGGGGCCCTTTTACTAAGCCGTGTAAGCATCTACGCATGCCCAATATGTGCCAAAATGGAGTTACCGCACAGCTACCACATGACTCTTGCGGTAATCAGTGACATAGGAAGGGGGGCAGGAGGAGCGGTCTGCCCCAGGTGCATGCGCTCGGGGGGTGCCGGCCCCGCTGGTTCCCTGCTCTCTCTGCCCTGGAACAGGTTACTTCCTGTTCTGGGGCAGAGAGAGCAGAGAACCAGCGGGGCCGACGCAGCTCCGGGTGACGTGCACTCAGGGCGGATTGGCCCTCCCGCAGGTAAGAATGCTCTCCGGGGGGGTGCGCCGCAGAGGGGGGGTCACGCCGTGCTGCACCCGGGGGGTGCGCAGCAGCGACCCACCCTGGGTGCCATTAGCCCTCACTACGGCACTGGCGGTAATTTCAATTTTGGTGTGCGTCCGATACATGTGTCCAAAAAATAATTTTTATTTTCTGCCGTGCTTATTGGATGTGCACCAAGTGGCATTTGACACCCATAGGTCATTACCGCGCAGTTACCGTATGAGACTTTACCGCTAGGTCAATGGCTGTTGGTAAGGTCTCAGACCCAAAATGGATGCGTGGCAATTTTCATTTTGCCACACATCCATTTCAGCAAACATTTTTAAAAAGGCATTTTTTACAGGTGCACTGAAAAATGATTCTGCACAAGCCCAAAACACACATCTACACTACCGCAGGCCATTTTTCAGCGCACCTTTGAAAAAGGGCCCCTAAAGCACCAAACTCAGGGCTCTGTTTACTAAGGTGCACTAGCGATTTTAGCGCTGACACAAAATTAGCACACGCTAACAGTTTAGGCGCCCATAGGAATATTGTGGTGCCTACAGAGTTTGCGCACACTAATGGGTAGCACACGCTAAAAGCACTAATGCACCTCTAGTGTGGCTTAATAAACGGGTTCCTCAATGATGTAGTTTTAAATAAGACTTAAGAACCAGTGAATGTTTTTTAAGAACAGACAATTGTATGTAGCATAGTTTGCAGATTGCCCTATATTGAACCTTAATATTTACACAAAAATAATGCTATATTTCTAATATTGCCACACTTTGGAAGCATTTTATTTATTTATTTATTTATTTATTGTGCTTCATATACTGCAATGGTTCAACATGTATTGCCATTAAATTGTTAGTATGGGCTCTAACATAGCTATCTCTCACATAAATTGTTGTTATTCAAGCAAGGTCTGCTTATTTGCATTGATAGGAACCAAAAAATCATAACACAATGAAGATATAATTCTAATACTCAAATATTTTAATATTTTGCCTTCATATTTTAATTATTTCAAAATCTGGTCTAAAGCGAAGAAGAAGGAACTTGTTCTTAGCAAATACTATTGGTCTTTTCTGGAGTCCCAATTAGCATTCTGAATTGCATTTCTAGGTTCCTTCTGAGCTCCGGAGCATTGATGTTTGTTCTTAGTATCATAAATTGTACTTTTGAACAGAAGAACAGAAAAGGTAGGTGCTCAAAGTCATTAAATGAGAAACTGATGTTTAGAAACTACTTCATTTATTTTTCTATTAAGATTCAGAAACAAATTACTTTTCAAAGAGACACACTTGTTAAGCTTCTTCAGTAAATTAGAATCTGACATTCCGTAAATGTTTTATTCGTTTTTTGTATTAATATCCAGGAACAAATTACCTTCCAAGACACATTTGTTAAGTTCCTTCCCTTTCATCTTAAGCAATATTATATCCTTGTACTGTCTGCCGTCAGAGATACAGAGCCAGGTGTGAGTCGTGTTTCCCAGTTTGGGTCCTGATTTACTACAACTTTTCTCCTATTCTTTGGCTACAGGCCATCATTTTCATTGGTTTTACCATATTTGTTTTTTTCATTTCTTAAAAT
This sequence comes from Microcaecilia unicolor, assembly GCF_901765095.1. NCBI lineage: Eukaryota > Metazoa > Chordata > Amphibia > Gymnophiona > Siphonopidae > Microcaecilia > Microcaecilia unicolor. The sequence continues at coordinate 309,184,057 of NC_044035.1, read as the reverse complement.
TTTTTCTGACGTAAAATTAATGTTTTCAGTACTGGCTTATAGCCGTGATATGATATCAAAGTGCTATACATATCATTGCATACTTTCCTTATCACCTCAGAGTGGGGTATGATGAGCCAAGAAATTAATCTATCATCATGTGAATATTTGTATGCCAAAAAGTCTACAATTATAGCAGATGACTGCTGGGAATGCAGGTGTAGGCTACAGGCAATCATAGGAAATTTCTCTTCTTTAAGCATACCAAATTATTTAGTCTGGCATGCAGGGCTAGTGCTAGGGTTTTTGGTGCCCTCCTGGAGCCTATTAGTTGGCGCCCCCTATCCACCCAGGGGTGGGGTCACTGTGGCTCTGTCTCTACAGTAGCCACACCCTGCAATAGCCACACCCCTTTTACCAGACATGGTGCATATAAACAGGCATCATTGAAAATATTACACCAGTATAGGAGAAAAAAAATAACTTTTTTTTTCATTACAAATAATTTCTGTAAGCTGTTACAGCTCTAGTATACCCAAAATGACACAAACCAAATTAGCATACAGACCAGTAATTAGGAGAACAGTCTTGCCAAACCTGAAACAATATGATATCAAAAATCTCAGAACCTAACAAACAGATCCCTATTCAGACACTCGGCCTTGCAGTCACACATGCAGAACAGAGATAGCCCCTCTTCAAATTTTAATCTGAAATCCTAAGAAGCTAGACTCTGCATGCAGCACAATACCAGAAAAACAGAAAGAAACGTTGCTATACATTGCAAAACAAGACAGCAGATGCAAATTCTCAAATTGGACATATTCCAAACACTAAAATGAAAATAAAATGATTTTTTTTCTACCTATGTTGTCTGGTGACTTTGTTTTTCTGATCATGTTGGTCCCAGTCTCTGATTCTGCTGTTCTCTATCTGTTCTCTTAACTCTGTTTCCAGGGTTTCCTTTTCATTTATTTCTTTACTTTCTTCCTTTCTTCTTCATTTCTTGCCCTACAATCATAGGTAAAAGCTGGGTCCTCCATGGACATGACTGGAGAAGGTATAGAGTGGATCCAGATTTTGCCTATTTTCTCCACCCATATGTAGTTTTCTCCTCTTTTTCTGTTCCCTCATCTCCGTTCAGTATGCATTTTTCTTCCCTCTCCTCCATTCATGTCCAACATTTTTCCTCTCCCTCTCCATCCTCGTCCAGCATTTCTCCTCTCTCCCCTCAATCCATGTGCATCTCCTCCTCTGTCTTCCCTCCCCTCAATCCATGTCCAGCATTTCTTCTTTCTCCCCTCCCCTCCATCCATGTGCATCTACTTCCTCTGTATTTCCTCCCCTCCATGTCTAGCATTTCTCCTCTGTCCCTTCCCCTCCATCCATGTGCATCTCCTTCCTTTGTCTTCCCTCTCCTCCATGTCCAGAATTTCTCCTCTCTCCCCTCCATCCATGTGCATCTCCTCCTCTGTCTTCTCTCCCCTCCATGCATGTCCAGCATTTCTCCTACTACTACTACTATTTAGCATTTCTATAGCGCTACAAGGCGTACGCAGCACTGCACAAACATAGAAGAAAGACAGTCCCTGCTCAAAGAGCTTACAATCTCCTCTATCCATGTGCATCTACTTCCTCTGTCTTCCCTCCCCTCCATCCATGTCCAGCATTTCTCCTCTCTCCCTTCCCCTCCATCCGTATGAATCTCCTTTCTCTGTCTTTCCTTCCCTTCATCCCTGTCCAACATTTTTCCTCTCTTCCCTGCCCTTCACTCCATCCATATCCGGCATTTCTCCTCTCTTCCCTCCATCCATGTGCATCTCCTTCCTGTCTTCCCTCTCCTCCATCCATGTCCTGCATTTCTCCTGCCCTCTCCTCCATCCATCCATGTTCAGCAACTCTCCTCTCTCCCCTACCCTCCTGTCCATCCATCCATCCATGTCCAGCAACTTCTCTCTCTTCCCTGCCTTCTCCTCCATCCATATCCAGCAATTCTCCTCTCTCCCCTATTTTCCCCTCCATGTCCAGCAATCTCTCCTTTCTCCCCTGCCCTCCCATCCATGTCCAGTGATTCTCCCCTGCCCTCCCCTCCCATCCATGTCCAGCGATTCTCCTCTGCCCTCTCCTCCCATCCCATTCATGTCCAGTGACTCAGCCCAGCCCCCACATGCCCTCCTTTTAAGCCCCCGAGTTCCAGTTTAACCCCAGCCCTCACCTGCCCGCCCTCTTCTCCCACAACAGCCCTCCTTTCCATCCTGCGGCCCTGCCTTTAAAACTTTTATTTTAGCTGAAGTCGCAGTGGCGGCAGTCAAAGCGGCAGGCTCGGCTCGGCTTTAGCCTTCCCTTTCCTTCCCTGCCCTCTCAGTGTCCCGCCCTCCTCTGATTTCCTCTTTCCAAGAGGGCAGGACACTGGGAGGGAAGGGAAGGAAAGGGAAGGCTGGAGTTGAGCCGAGTCTGCCGCTTTCACTGCTGCTGCTGTGACTTCAGTTAAAATAAAAGTCTTAAAGGCAGGGCGGCCAGAAGGAAAGGAGGTCTGTTGTGGGAAGCTGAGGGCGGGAGCAGGTGAGGATCTCCCAGCAGCGATAAGCATTGCTTGTGGCACCCTCCAGAGGTCGGCGCCCCCCTGCCATGCTTACTGCACTTACCGAGTTGCGCCAGCCCAGCCTTTTAACCCAGCTTAGGGATACTTTTACTAAGCTGCAGTAAGCACTAGGGCGTGCTTACTTCAAGTTAAAAAGTCAGGTATCCTGTGATAGTTTTGGAATTGGCGTGCATGTCACACGTGCTGAATAAAATAGATTTTATTTTTTAGTATGGGGGTGTGTTTAGAGGCATAGAATAGGCATGACCTGCTCTAATCAGTAAGCATCTGGGTATTGGTGCATGCTGACCAATTAGCGCAGGATAAGTGCAGGAGCCCCTACCACTTACAAAATAGGTAGCGGTAAGGGCTCCTGCGCTAATGGTCACATGCTAACTGGGAAATTAGTGTATGGCAATTAATGGAAAAAAAAGGAATTTCAGCCATTTTTCATCTGATCTAAAAGTGGCCTCGGCACATGGGAAACCCATATGCCAAAAACAGCACAAGCCACTTTTTAACACAGCTTAGTAAAGGGCCCCTTAGATTGTGAGCCCACTAGGGGCAGAGGAAGTACCTGCATATAATATACGTAAGAATACTTAGGTGCCCTTTTACTAAGCTACGTGGAGGGGCATTTTCGAAAGGGACATCCAAGTTTTGATTTGGAGGGCTCATTGCTTCCTCCACAAACATAACAGGTAGAGGGGGTGGGGCTGGGTCCGCCTGTCTGAAGTGCACTGCACCCACTAAAACTGTTCCAGGGACCTGCATACTGCTGTCATGGACATGAGCATGACATCTGAGGCTGGCACTAAATATTTTTTTGAGAGTGGGAGGGAGTTAGTGACCACTGGGGGAATAACGGGAGGCCATCCCCGATTCTGTCCGGTGGTCATCTGGTCATTTCGGGCACCTTTTTGTGCCTTAGTCATAAGAAAAATAGGTCCGAGTGAAAACGTCCAAGTGCTCATCAGGGACGTCCTTCTTTTTTTCCATTATGGGTCAAGGACGTCCAAGTGTTAGGCACGCCCATGTCCCGCCTTCACTACGCCTCCAACACGCCCCCTTGAACTTTGTCCATCCCTGCGACGGAGTGCACTTGGGGACATCCAAAATCGGCTTTCGATTATACTAATTTGGACGTTTCTGTGAAAAGGATGTCCATCTTCCGAGTTGTGTTGAAAGATGGGCGTCCTTCTATTTTGAAAATGAGCCGTTTGTCACCTACATGAGTCCAACATGCGTCAGTTTGGAACTACCACTCAGCTACCGATTGCCTCAGGCGGTAATTCCATTTTTATGTGCAACCGCTACACACGTTGGAAAATATTTTTTATTTTGCAACATGCAGTGCTAACCAGGTGGTAATCGGCATTATACGCATGCTGATGATTACTACCCGGTTAACACGTGAGATCTTACCGCTAAGTTAATGGGTGGCGGTAAAGTCTCAGGCCCAAATTGGATATGCGCCAATTTTTATTTTGCCGCATGCTGATTCCCCCCCCCCCCCCCAAAAAAAAAACGCCTTTCTTGCAGGTGCACTGAAAACAATGGACCTGCATGCGTCCAATACATGCACCTACACTTAACGCAGGTCATTTTTCAGCGTACCGTAGTAAAAGGACCGCTGAATCTGTCAAAAGGCTCTCAATACAATCCATTCACCTCAAGTTAAACAATTCAACAAGTAATGGACCAATGGTTCACTATTGAAATATATATGGATGGATGAGGGAAAATGAGTGGGGTGATAGATGAGGCTTTTTTCCCCCCATCCATCCATATATATTTCAATAGTGAACCATTGGTCATACCACAGAAAAGCAGCATATCAAATCCAAAATCGCCTTTACCCAATCTTTTTGTTTGTTTGTTTGTTTGTTTTGTTTTGAGTTATTGAGCAAGTCATTTTATTCTAGTGCCTTTGTTTACTGTACATGAGCAAACTGACTTGAAAACAGTTGGAGTTGTATGTGGGTTTTAAAATATTTTTTTCTTAGTAAGCACACCAGAAACAACATTTCAGGTAGGCTGTAAATCTTCCAATAAGTAAAACTTCCTTTGTTTTTCATTTCAGTTACAGAAACATGTGACAACTATAGACTGAATAATCAGTTGAAAAAAAAAGAAGTGCAAATTAAGAGTGAAAAAAAAGAGAGAAGAAGTAACCAAAGAGGTAAGAAACAATAAAATAGTGAGGTAGCAGTACAGATGGAAAAACAGTAGAGGGATGAATTGTGTTAGCTCGTTCATGAAGATAATTAAAGGTGTGCAGAAAGCCCCCTTTTTTAAAATAATTCTACAGCTATGACAATTGCTGTAGCATTTCCCCAGTGCCACAGAATGATGACAAGTTATTTCCCTCCATCATTCCCACTGTGACCCTTCCTCGTACTGCTGTCCTCTCTACTATGCGCTGGCTCTATTGCTTCTCGACCTTACCTCTTCCTGCCACCAAGCCTCTCTGTTCATGTCAACCTCTCCATTCTTCTGTCCCTGCTGTAGTCGATTCCCACTGGCCATTGCGATTTCTATCCTGATCCCTCCCTTTTCCTGTCCAAATGAGTAACCTAATGGTTAGAGCTGCAGGTAGGAAACCAAGAGAGCCAAGGCTCAAATCTAACTGAGAACTCCTTGTGATCTTGGCAAGTCTCTTAACCTTCCATTGCCTCAAGCACAAACTTAGAGGCCTTTTCACTGAAAAGTTTGAAGTCCTAACACGGGCTTAATGTGTGAGAAAAATCTTACTGTAAAATGCACTAAAGTATTCCAAAACATTTTGCCCAGGCATGCTAATTGTGTACTAATTATTTATTTTTTTGTCATTTCTTCATGAGGGGTGTGTCATGGGCAGGAAATGGGCATGGAAGTATTATCCAACTAGCAATTACAGGCTAACACAGACTTAACGCGAGAGCACTTATCTCCTAATTCTGTAAAAGTCACCAAAAATTGAGTGTTTGCCCAATTTGCAATTTAATTGAATAACGAGCTCATTAGTGCCAATAATGGGCTTTTTAACAAACAATTATTGGCACTAATTAGATTTAATTGGCATTTATGTGTGTAAATTTAGGCACCTAAAATTTATGTATGATCTGATAAAGGGGGCACAGAAATGGGAGGGTCATGGGCATAATGGGGGCATTCCTAAAATTAATGCACGTTTTTATAGCATTACAGGGATATGCACCTAATGTAGGTGTGTACATTTGCACCACGTTTCAGTTGGTGTAAATGACTGTGTCTAAAGTTAGGCGTGATTCCCAGGGGTAAGCACAGTTCTATAAACCACGTCTAACTTTAATCAAGGTTTATAGAATAGTGCTTTTTTTGGTGATGATTTTTTTGCCACCATATACAGAATCTAGACCTTAGTGCCTCAAATGCTCCCACATTAACATTTTTACAGGTCTTACATGCTAATGGAAAAATTAGCATGGGATCTACAAATAGAAAAAAGCCCTATTTAAGGGATGCATTATAAATGGACTTGGGATGCAGGAAAGTCCCACATTTAAATGCATTGTGACTCACTATTGCTTTAAAATCTCATACATTCCCAAACTCAAGCTTTACATGTAGCCATGTTTTGCCATTTCTAAGCGTCATCAGGAGCTTGAGTACTTCACAGATATCTCAGACTCACCCTGCAGGTATCTCAACTCATATACATAAGTTTTAATATATGCAGTGGCGTACCGAGGGCGGGGCGGTGGGGGCAGTCCACCCCGGGTGCACACTGTTGGAGAGGTATAGAGATCAGCCATGCGCCTGTCGGCTCCGCTGGTTCCATGCTCCCTCTGCCCCAGAACAGGTTACTTCCTCTTCCGGGGCAGAGGGAGCAGGGAGCCAGCAGAGCCGACAGCTGCGCGCGCGGTTGCTCCCAGCAGCTAAGAATGCACCCGGGGGGGGGGGGGGGGGGGGGGGGGGGTCATTGCGCCAGGGGGGGTGTCATGCTGCACCCTAGGGGGTTGCACAGAAGCGATCCACCCTGGGTGGCAGCCGACCTAGGATTTTCACTGAATATATGCATACTTGATCTTCTGGGGGTATAGACTATAGAACATGCCCACTGCTGGTCTTACTCCTCAACTATTAGAATTTCCACCAAAGTCCATCCCATTCAGATCTGTCTAGTCATAAACAGAGAACAGGCTGTAGAAGTCTGCCCAGTTAAATTTTTTTTTTTATTTCATTCTCTTTCCATACAAGAACCTTTCATGTTGATTTATTTATTTGGATTTTGCTCACCTTTTTCAGTAGTAGCTGAAGGTGAGTTACATTCAGGTACACTGGGTATTTTTCTGTCCCTGGAGGGCTCACAATCTAGTTTTATAGATTATGAAAATGGCGGGTTAAGTGACTTGCCCAAGATCACAAGGAGCAGTGGTGGCAAGACTGGTACTCTGACCACTATGCTACTCCTCCACTCTCATGTGTGTCACAAAATAAAAAATATTTTTCAGATGCGCATAGTGGACATGCACAAAAGTTGAAATTACCGCAAGGCCATGCAGTAACCAGGCAGTAACTCCAATTTGGCACACGTTGGGTGTGTGTAGGCGCCTATGCAGCTTAGTAAGAGGTCCCCTGAGTAAAGTAAAGCAGAGAGAAGCAAAAAGATAAGTGAAAGAAAGGAGGAAGGAATGAATGAAAGTATTTTATTTCATATTGAAAGGTTCAGGAAAGGTTTATTGTGTGGATGTTATATGTAGCTATTCAAACTTATCTGCTGCAGATTTACCACAAATTCTCAAAAACTGTGCCACAGAATTTTCCAAACTTTGTTCAGTACTGTATTTGTTTCAGTCAATATGAAGTGAGACCAACAAGAAGCAGGTTTCTGAGAAATCAAAGAACCACCCTACATGAATGGAAAATAGGCATGCACACCAGATACTGAAATGGATGGTCATTTCAGAAAGTCACTTATATATATATATATAAAACTTTTCTAACGTGGGCACACTATTTGCAACACTGCCCCCAGAATAGAAAAAAAAATAAAAAATCTCCAAATGAAATGTTATGAACTGCGCAAAAACCACCTGAATATGCACAGCAGTGCTGGTACTATGCATTTAACATACAGTAAGTGTATCATCTCTGTGTTAACTGTATGGAGAAATGTTGGCAACACCCCCAACAGAGGGCTTGTAGTTACGGCACAGTAACTATAGCAATTAAACGCGCAATGGCAAATACTTGCGTCACCTTAGTTCATCTAAATATAAAGCATTTCTTATGCGGGTCTTTCCTGTGCGCTAGGGCCATTTTTACCACAGTCGTAAAAATACCTTTTTTTTTTGCATTACTCGTCATACACTAATGTTGCCATTAACATGCGGCCATTTTCTTAAATTACCAAGAGAGCACTTACTGCCGCCCATTTTGTAGGCCTTAAGAGCTCCTGCGTTATCAGTGCACTAACTAGTTAGTGCATGGTCATGTAAATGCACAAACTGATTAGCGCAGGAATACCCGTGCTCTGCCTCTGACACGCCCCCTCAAAAAAAGAAAAGTTTAGCACGCGCAGGGGGTCTTTTGCTAAGCCACACTAGTGTTTTTGGCGAGTGCTAAAAATAAGTGTGTCCTAAATGCTAGAGACGCCCATATGTGGCTTAGTAAAAGACCCCCCGCAGATTTTTAAGTTACCAGTAGCTTCCTGAAAGTGCCCTGAAGTACTGCATTTTATGTTGCATTAGTTGCACATTCATCTATCACATCTTAGTAAAAAAAAGGCCCCTATAGCTGGGTGGCTGGTGGACGTGAGGATCGCCTGGTGACTTGCCTGCCTGGTGCGAAGGTGACGGACCTCACGCGTCACCTAGATAGGATTTTAGATAGTGCTGGGGAGGAGTCCACTGTCTTGGTACATGTGGGTACCAATGAAATAGGAAAATGTGGGAGAGAGGTTCTGGAAGCCAAATTTAGGCTCTTAGGTAGAAAGCTCAAATCCAGATCCTCTAGGGTAGCATTTTCTGAAATGCTACCTGTTCCACGTGCAGGGCCCAAGAGACAGGCAGAGCTCCAGAGTCTCAATGCGTGGATGAGACGATGGTGCAGGGAGGAGGGTTTTAGATTTGTTAGGAACTGGGCAACATTCTGGGGAAGGGGGAGCCTATTCCGAAAGGATGGGCTCCACCTTAACCAGGGTGGGACCAGGCTGCTGGCGTCGGCATTTAAAAAGGAGATAGAGCAGCTTTTAAACTAGAAATGGGGGGAAGGCCGACAGTCGCTCAAAAACGTATGGTTCGGGAAAAGGTATCTTGCAAAGATACCTCACAAACAGGGAAGATAGGGTTTCTGGATAGTGAGGTTGCACAACAGACCGTGGTAGGCCAGGTGCCCTTAAATACAACTAAAGATCAGACAAAAGATGTCAAATCAATAGTGTCAGGTACTAAGCATCATGCAAACTCTGAAATGTCTATATGCAAATGCTAGGAGTCTAAGAAATAAGATGGGAGAGTTGGAATATATTGCACTAAATGGAAAATTGGATATAATAGGCATTACTGAGACCTGGTGGAAGGAGGATAACCAGTGGGACACTGTCATACCGGGGTACAAAGTATATCGTAATGATAGGGTAGACCGGACTGGTGGAGGGGTAGCATTGTATATTAAAGAGAGCCTTGACTCAGATAGATTACAAATTCAGCAGGACACAAATCACACCTTTGAATCATTGTGGGTTGAAATTCCATGTATAAAAGGGAAAAAAATGGTGATAGGAGTGTACTACCGTCCACCTCGCCAGGATGAGCAGGTAGACACAGAAATGATAAAAGAAATCAGAGATGCGAACAAAATGGGCAATGTGATAATAATGGGTGACTTCAATTATCCAAATATAGACTGGGTAAATGTAACATCGGGACACGCTACAGAGATACAATTCCTTGATGAAATCAAGGACAGCTTTATGGAGCAACTGGTGCAGGAGCCGACGAGAGAAGGAAAAATTCTAGACTTGGTCCTTAGTGGAGCGCATGATCTGGTGAGGGACGTTATGGTACTGGGGCCGCTTGATAACAGTGACCATAATATGATCAGTTTTGACATCAACCTTGAAGTAACTGTACACAGAAAGTCAAATACGTTAGTGTTTAACTTTAAAAAAGGAGACTATGATAAAATGAGAAGAACGGTAAAAAAAAAACTTAGGGGGGCAACTGAGAGAGTAAAAACTGTACAACAGGCGTGGACGCTGTTCAAAAATACCATCCTGGAGGCCCAGGCCATACATATTCCGCGAATTAGAAAAGAAAGACGGAAGTCCAAAAGACACCCGGCCTGGTTGAAAAGTGAGGTGAAGGAAGCTATTAGGGCTAAAAGAAACGCCTTCAGAAAATGGAAGAAGGAACCGTCTGAAAATAACAAGAAACAGCATAAGGAGTGTCAAAGCAAATGCAAGGCGCAGATTAAGAAGGCCAAGAGGGAGTATGAAAAAAAGATAGCATTAGAGGCAAAAAAACATAGTAAAAATTTTTTTCGGTATATTAAAAGCAGGAAGCCAGCAAAAGAATCGGTTGGGCCGCTGGATGACCGAGGGGTAAAAGGGGCGATCAAGGAAGACAAAGACGTAGCGGAGAGACTGAATGAATTCTTTGATTCGGTCTTCACCGAGGAAGATTTGGGTGGGATACCGGTGTCGGAAATGGTATTTCAAGCGGACGAGTCGGAGAAACTTATTGACTTCACGGTAAACCTGGAGGACGTAATGGGGCAGTTCGGCAAACTGAAGAGTAGCAAATCTCCTGGACCGGATGGTATTCATCCTAGAGTACTGATAGAACTGAAAAATGAGCTTGCGGAGCTACTGCTAGTGATATGCAACTTATCCTTAAAATCGAGAGTGGTACTGGAAGATTGGAGGGTGGCCAATGTAACGCCCATTTTTAAAAAAGGCTCCAGGGGAGATCCGGGAAATTATAGACCAGTGAGTCTGACGTCGGTGCCGGGGAAAATGGTAGAGGCTATTATCAAAAACAAAATTACAGAGCACATCCGAGGACATGGATTACTGAGAACAAGTCAGCATGGCTTTTGTGTGGGGAAATCTTGCCTGACCAATTTACTTCAATTCTATGAAGGAGTGAACAAACATGTGGACAAAGGGGAGTCGGTTGATATTGTGTATCTGGATTTTCAAAAGGCGTTTGACAAGGTACCTCATGAAAGGCTACAGAGGAAATTGGAGGGTCATGGGATAGGAGGAAATGTCCTATTGTGGATTAAAAACTGGTTGAAGGATAGGAAACAGAGAGTGGGGTTAAATGGGCAGTATTCACAATGGAGAAGGGTAGTTAGTGGGGTTCCTCAGGGGTCCATGCTAGGACCGCTGCTTTTTAATATATTTATAAATGATTTAGAGATGGGAGTAACTAGCGAGGTAATTAAATTTGCTGATGACACAAAGTTATTCAAAGTCGTTAAATCGCGACAGGATTGTGAAAAATTACAAGAGGACCTTACGAGACTGGGAGACTGGGCGGCTAAATGGCAGATGATGTTTAATGTGAGCAAGTGCAAGGTGATGCATGTGGGAAAAAAGAACCCGAATTATAGCTACGTCATACAAAGTTCCACGTTAGGAGTTACGGACCAAGAAAGGGATCTGGGTGTCGTCGTCGATAACACACTGAAACCTTCTGCTCAGTGTGCTGCTGCGGCTAAGAAAGCGAATAGAATGTTGGGTATTATCAGGAAAGGTATGGAAAACAGGTGTGAGGATGTTATAATGCCGTTGTATCGCTCCATGGTGCGACCGCACCTTGAGTATTGTGTTCAATTCTGGTCGCTGCATCTCAAGAAAGATATAGTAGAATTGGAAAAGGTGCAGCGAAGGGCGACTAAAATGATAGCGGGGATGGGACGACTTCCCTATGAAGAAAGACTAAGGAGGCTAGGGCTATACAACTTGGAGAAGAGACGGCTGAGGGGAGACATGATAGAAGTATATAAAATAATGAGTGGAGTGGAACAGGTGGATGTGAAGCGTCTGTTCACGCTTTCCAAAAATACTAGGACTAGGGGGCATGCGATGAAACTACAGTGTAGTAAATTTAAAACAAATCGGAGAAAATTTTTCTTCACCCAACGTGTAATTAAACTCTGGAATTCGTTGCCGGAGAAAGTGGTGAAGGCGATTAGCTTAGCAGAGTTTAAAAAGGGGTTGGACGGTTTCCTAAAGGACAAGTCCATAAACCGCTACTAAACGGACTTGGAAAACTCCAAAATTCCAGGAATAACATGTATAGAATGTTTGTACGTTTGGGAAGCTTGCCAGGTGCCCTTGGCCTTGATTGGCCGCTGTCGTGGACAGGATGCTGGGCTTGATGGACCCTTGGTCTTTTCCCAGTATGGCATTACTTATGTACTTATATATATTATTATATATATTATGGAACGCGCTTCTGACCGCTGTGAAAACAACATACGACCACCTAATCTTCCGGATATTCCTAAATACTTACTTGTTCAAAAAGGCATACTCCAACGACTCAACCTAAATGCCTAACCCCGCAATACATCAATATAAATGTTCATGTTGGACATAACCTAACCTACTCTTCCCCTTGACCCCCAATATCTCTATCAAATCTCATCATTAGCCTTTCTTAACCTCACTTTGTATCTGTTCTTGCCGGTACTGGTGACTGCCACTACTGCACCACATAAGCCACATTGGGCCTGCAAATAGGTGGGACAATGTGGGATACAAATGCAACAAATAAATAAATAAATAAAATATTAACAGTAATCACTCCAGAAATAAATTTCCATACTTCTATGCAGGTTATGATACCCAGTTGTACCCTAAATTTACCTTCAAGGAAAACTCAACAAGCGCTCCCAGTAATGCACGTTTCGCCAGCAGGATTGTGGTTTCTTGAACCATGTACTACAGTTTTTTCCTGTTGGTCCTTTAAAAGATATCATAACCTACAATAACTTAACACCAGGTGGATCAAAAGAGGGTCGCTCAAGTATATAGGATTTTTATTCACTTTCTAATGCAGAGAATTGTAAAGAAAAGTACACTTCTGCTGCGAATTCCTTGTTAATTCTATAAAATGATGCAAATAGGTTCAGAAATATTCATGATATCCTAACTCACAGCTCTAGAAAGATCTAATAATTTGTTCCTTATGGCCATGATATTAATGAACACTGACTGCCAGATCATCTCTGCTAACATTTTAAAAAACAATAATTTCCATACAGATGCTCACTACAAAATAAATAAGTTCTTCAGGGCTCCTGCTGAAACTTGGCACTCCTGTTTAACAAGCACCATGGTATGCAAATCTCTGGTGTCTTTCTTCTTCTAAAATATGAACATTTTGCTTCACAGCCTTGCCATTAAGCCTACCTTTATTATCTCCTGCTGTTCAGCTGTTTCTTACACATGTTCTTGTCTTCAGCTAATTGAAATCTGCTCCGAGAGTGGAGCCACTCTACGTGCAGGTTTACATTGTTTTGTGCCTATGACCAGGTGCAAAGGGATAAGCACAGAACAGCAGACAAAATAAAACTGAGGCCACACAATTTTCTATTCTCAAACAGACCCTTCCTGAGCCTTCAAAGGCTGCCTCCAACACACTTCTCCAAGCCCTTGACTCCAATAGGAGCAGGAAAGAGGGACAAGATATTGGACCTCTACTGGAGGAGTCATAAAAAAAGAACGTCTGTGGACTTTCTACCCTTTCACTAATTTCTTTGCATGTGTAGTTGTTCCACCAAATCAGTACACTGACCCAGTTTGAACATCAGTTCAGAATCTATACACATGCTATTGAAATACGAGTGCCTTAGTGCATGTGGGTTGAAGATCGTGATTACACTGAGGGAGTGCTTAGGTTGCATAGCACGCTGCAGTTCCACTTATGCAAAAAGCATCATGTGTATCCAAAGTGCAATTATTCTGGTCAATGAGATCTAACACTTAGCTTTAAGAAGAATAGTTTCTACAAAATTATCATTCCTGAGGGTAATTTTATAACAGAGCGCCTGTTTTTAACGGGACAAATAGAAACTTACTTGGGTACTATTTTATAAAGACAAATGGAGGGGCATTTTCAATAAGTCATCCAAGTCCAAATTGGGATGTTTTGCTCATTACTGCCAAAAAAAAAAAATATCCATCTTAGGGCCATTTCTGGGTTTCCGTTTTGAAAATGGCTCAAAGATGGATGTTTTTGCACAGAAGACATCTAAAAAGAAGACCCATTTTCCAAACTGACACAGTTTCCAGTAGGAAAAAGGAGGTGATCATGCCCCTGTATAAGACTCTGGTGAGACCTCATTTACAGTAGTGTGTACAGTTCTGGAGACTGCACCTTCAAAAAGATATAAACAGGATAGAGTCGGTCCCGAGGGCGGCTACTAAAATGATCAGTGGTCTTTGTCATAAAGCATATGGGGACAGACTTAAAGATGTCAATATGTGTACTTTGGAAGAAAGGTGGGAGAGGGGTGGGAGCATAGGATGAAGGTGAAAGAAGTTACCTGAGGAAATACTTCTTCATGGAAAGGGTGGTGAATTCATGGAACAGCCTCTCAGTGGAAGTGGTAGAGATGAAAACAATATCTGAATTCAAGAGAGCTTGAGACAAGTACATAGGGTCTCTAAGAGAATGGTAGGGAGAGTAGATGGCATGGGTGGGTAGACTGTATAGGCCATATGGTCTTTATCTGCCTATATTTTTCTTTCTTTCTATGCTTCTAATCAGCATGTGGGCATTCCCTGCAGAATAGGTGGTTGATATCACTTGCTAATGGGAAATCAGTGCATGGTCATTAATTGGAAAAATATTAAAATCGGCCATTTTACCCCAGCAGTAAAAATGGCCTTAGTGCGCAAGAATGACACACATAAGGGTACGCTAAGGCCAATTTTTACTGCTATTTGGTAAAAGGGCCCCATAATAACTTATCTTGAAATGACATAGCAGATCTAATACCAACATGATCTACTATAATAAAACTCACCCTCAACGTTCTGAAGACAACGTTCTGAAGTCACTCAGTCACTCCCTGAAGGGTTCATGGACTCATGGTGGTGAAGCCACAACACTGACCATGTCTCTCTGCCCCGCCCTCGCATGACGGACCAATCAGAAAAAACAACCTCAACATTCTGAAACACAAAGGACCATCACAACACCGTTCCCAGGCAACACTAGGCAACGTAAGACGGACCAATCAGAGGAAACTACTTGACAATAAGGGAGGAGCATTCCCCAGCAGAATGGCTCATTATCTGTGCAGCACGGAGTGCATAGAACCACTGCTGGAATGAGAGAAGAATATTCCTGATGTGGGTATGTGCAAAAATAGACCGGCACAGCACATCCCACAACCCCCAAGCAAAAAACAAAACAAAAAAAGACACACATCAACAACCTGCACACACACCGCACCCTCACACACTCACACACACACACACACACACAAAATAATTCTGTGACACATACACACACACAAAAAAAGCCACATGCTAGCGCCCGTTTCATTGGTTTCGGAAACGGGCCTTTTTTACTAGTCATTTTATAAGTGCTGGCTGTGATTCAGGGTGCAACATCTGAAAATGCCACTGAATGAAGACAAAGAGGTTGGGGCGTTGGATTATTGCTCGTTTATAAAGGCAGTATAATTGTGCATGTTTCTTTATAAAGTCTATCCCAAGCAGGGGCATAGCCAGACCTCACGGTGGTAGGGGGCCAGAGCCCGAGGTGGGAGGCACATTTTAACTGCCCCCCCCCCACCGCCTCAACCCCCCCCCCCCCCCCCCGCCGCCCTGCCGCCTCGCTGCTCCCCACGGAAATACAAGACCTGGAGAGATGGATCTTAAAAATACTTGTTTATTGATGAATAAAAGACTCGACACAACCATTGTCTTTTGGCCGTTAGGCCTGCATCAGGAGTCTACAAAACACATATATACAAATAAACGTTAAATAAAAACAAACCATATGTAGTCAAAGAATCAAATGCTAAAAAGCTAAAACAATGTAAAACATTGCTCAATAAAAACTAATGAAATATTCAAAAACATATTCGAAAACATATATAAATGGACAGTTAAAGAACAAATAAAAGTATGTATACATCAGTAGCTAAATACAAGCCATACGACAAAAATGTATGTAAAGTACTCTTGTGTCAATCGTAGAGTGATAGTATTGCATAAAAAATATGTGCACAGTTAATTACAGATAGATAAAAAATAAAAAATAAATAGAGATAGAATATACAAGGCATATAAATAAATAAAATATATCTGCACAGTATTTAAGAAATGTATTCTATATATAGTACATAGACAATAATATGTCTGGACAGCACAGCACAGACACAACTTCCATACCAAAGAGGACATAGACATTCAGTATAGCAGTCATACACCTCGCATCAATCATAATTTGTCTCTAATAATTCATATCTTATTATTATTATTATTAGCATTTGTATAGCGCTACAAGACGCACACAGCGCTGAACACCTGATACAAAGAGACAGTCCCTGCTCAAAAGAGCTTACAATCTAAATAATATTTTCTCAAAAAAAAAAAGTTTTCAAAGCTTTACGAAAAAGCGTATACGAATCTTCCAGTTTGATATATTTTGGGAGGGAGTTCCATAACGCTGAAGCCAAAAAGAAAAAGGCTGAAGCATGGGTGGATTCCCACCTAGCTTTTGAGGGTGGTGGAATCACTAATCTATTGTCTGTAAGTGAATGGAGTGTTCGTGCTGGTGTGTATGGAATAGTTAAGGTCACACGATAGGACAGGATGGCTGAGTGAAGCACTTTAAATGTCAAAACAAGAATTTTAAATTTCACTCTTAAATCTAACGGGATCCAGTGAAGCTGATATAACAAAGGTGTGGCCCTATCATATTTAGAGGCTCGACAGATAACACGGCTATGTGTGATACAAAAGAAAGCATGTTAGCAGAAAACTTGAATTATACAATGAAACACCTCTCTGATGAGGAAAGGTTAAACAGGCTAGGATTCTTCAGCTTAGAAATGAGGTGGCTATCATAAATTATGATTATCTGATGATACTTTTTGGGGGAGAGAAAATACAAATCTTTCCAGATGTCTCATGTTGTTCCCAAGAAAGTAGGCAGAAATTCCTGGCTATGTGCCAGGAGGTAATTTCCATTAATTTCCATGGGAGCCAGACTTCAGCTTTATTGTCCATGTAAATACATTATAAATCTGGCAGATAGAACATATCAGTTTTTGATCCTCAATAATTGTGCAACATGACTTAAAATGGACATGTAATTACAGTAGGGCTTTCCTATCTTTCTTTTTTTATTTTGTTCCCAATCCTCAATCTCCCCCCCCCCCCCCCCCCCCCCCCCGGTTTCCTCTGAGTTTCATATGTTGGCTTCCCCATAATTGTGGACTAAAATGGCTGATTTTTCAATTTTCCCATAAGCGTATGGCCATTAGTGCATTAGATCCTATTACCACCTATTGTGTAGGCGGTCAGGGCGCACATGCTAACTGTACCCTAATTGGTTAATGCACAGCATTAAGGCATATTTTGCTGCAGTATGCACATATGCAAAAAGTTCAATAATAGTGATAATAAAAAATAGACAAGAGGGGCATTAAAAAATCACAAGTGAGGTGGAGCAGTTAGGGGCCCTTTTACTAAGCCGCGTCAGCATCTACGTGCGCCCAACATGTGCCAAAATGGAGTTACCACCTGGCTACTGCATGACTTTTGTGGTAATTTCATTTTTGGCGTACATCCGATATGCATGGCCGAAAAATCATTTTTATTTTCAGACGCTTGTATCGGATACACACCAAGTGGCATTTGATGCATGTAGGTCATTACCGCCCGGTTACCGCATGAGACTTTACCACTAGGTCAACGGCTGGCGGTAAGGTCGCTGACCCAAAATGGACGCGTGACACTTTTGATTTTGCTGCATGTCCATTTTTGGCAAAAATTTTAAAAAGGCCTTTTTTTTACAGACGTTCTGAAAAATGGATTGGCGCATGCACAAAACCCGCGCCTACACTAACGCAAGCCATTTTTCAGCACACCTTAGTAAAAGGACTCCTTAGATACTAAAACAATAGGAAATTCCTTAAAACTAGCAACCATCATATTGAAAACAAATTGTAGAAAACATTTTTCAACAGCGCATAATTAAGTTGTGGAATCTGTTGCTGGAAGATGGGGTTAAGGAGACAAGCTTAGCAGGATTCAAAAGAGGATTGGACAAGTTCCTGGAGGAAAAGTCTATAAAATTATTCACCAGATAGACATGGGAGAACATTGGTAATCTTGCTGAGTACTTGTGACCTACACTGGCTACTGTAGGAGACAAGATGCTGGGATCAATGGACCTTAATCTGACTAAGCATTTTGCTTTCCTTGTGTTCTTATGAATGATTACAACTTAGAGATCTCAAATCAAACATTAAACAAGACTACAAATCCAGGACTATCCTGCAGACATCTTGGGTTTAAGCTGCTTTTCCGTTCTGCTGTTGTCTATCCTTATTTTTTTTTCTCCTTCTTAATACCCTCTTTTATGTGTACACATAAAAAAAACAAAACGCTATGATATTTTTGTTCTCGCCACTTGTTGCCCTTGTTTTAAGGGCCTCCTTAAGATATTCCTGTGTATTGCTTCTCTGCATATATGTGCAGCTTTACTACTTCATCCCCTCAGGACCACTTAACAACATCAGCAAAGCAATTAAGTATAGTTTTCAGGAAAATGCCAGAGGCATTACACTGTCTGGATGGGAGTCTCAACCCAATTATTTTCAGCTAGTTGTGAACTATGGAAAGTGGACTTTACTTCATTATAACTTCAGTTCCCACTGATTAAAAGTCTAGTGTGTGGCTGACAGTAAGGAAAAATGAAACAATTAAACTTGCTGTCAATAAAATTGCTGCATAGTCCTCAACATAGAAGTTTACAACTCTCCAGAGAAGTGATTAAAATGAACTGATTGAACCATAATTTGATTGACTGAAGAGTCTCAGTCCGTTGCACTAAAGTTTTACATGTAGCTTATTGCTGTATTTAACTCAAATATATACCTATACATCCATATCTAGATAAATAGATAGATATAGATATGTGTTTGCTTGTTTGTTTATTTTAAATGTTAGGGCTGGCCTAGTGGCAGCACACAAGACATTCAGGTTCAATACTAACCTGGCTTTCTTTGCTCAGACAAGGGATGCATCAGATACAGAATTCCCAACCCCTACCTCCAATCCCCCTCCCTTCCTCATCACTAAATAGTGAGACTTACTGGTCAGATTTAAGGCACTTTTGTACCGAATAGCAGGGAGAGATGGAATGTGTGGCGCCAGCCAAGGATTATCACTTTTATGACCCGACTAGATGGGAAAGAGGCTAGAAATGATCCCCATCTGCTGTGAACATAGGAACTGAGTAATTTCATCCTGCATTCATAGGCACCATGGTGGCCTTCACCACTCCAGCTTCCATGCAAGAGACATTGAGAATGAAATTTGAAACACCTGTACGCAGGGGTGGACAAAAGAGGGGAAGGTAAGAAAATGAAATGTAGGCATACCTGAAGATGGCACAAGGTTACACAAGGAGGAACAAGGAAAGACTGGCATTGCAGATACATTGTCCTCCAAATTCTATAGATGGTACCCAAATTTAAGCATGCTGTTATAGAATAGGGCCAGTTGTTTGCATAACATAATTAACTAATTAGCACCAACGT
Source organism: Microcaecilia unicolor (assembly GCF_901765095.1). NCBI lineage: Eukaryota > Metazoa > Chordata > Amphibia > Gymnophiona > Siphonopidae > Microcaecilia > Microcaecilia unicolor. The sequence continues at coordinate 309,164,730 of NC_044035.1, read as the reverse complement.
GGCAGATAATTGGTGATAAATACCAATAATTGGTGTTAACAAGCACTATTTGGTGCTAATTTGCAACTGCGTGAATAACAGACATGCTCCTATTCAATAAAAAGCATGCCTAACTTCTCTCCCATGCTAATGCAATGGGGTGTTAACATGGGAGGGATGTCCAACTATTCTTGCATGCACCTTATAGAATAGTTGAATTTATGTGCCCAACTGCTGCATTTAAGTGTCACCATTTAAGCCAACCACAGAAATGGCATAAATGTTCGCACCCAGAAGTGGGCTGACCATTCGGGCAACCGGGCAGTGACCAAGGGCCCAGACTCTCTGCCTGGTTGCCAACCACCACCACACACTACAAACCCCCCCCCCCCATCCTATCTTGAAGGACCCTGGTGGTCTAGTGACTTTTGTGGGGGAAGACAGGAAAGAACAACGCTATTTCCTGCCTGCTGATGCTATTCTGCCTGGTGCCGCCATGTTTAAAAAATGGCTGCTGAGACTCCATGCGGCAGTCTCGCAAGACTGTTGAGAACCATGAGACTGCCTCAGGAAGTCTCGGCCACCATTTTGAAAACACGGCAGCGCCAGGGAGAATAGCCATCGTGGACAGGAAAGAGTGGGGTTCTTTCCTGCTCCCAAAGAAGCCACTAGACCACCAGGGCCCTTCATGGTGGGACTGGGAAGGGTTAAAGAGGATCCACGTGCGTGGAGAACTCAATAGATCCCACGGGGCAGCAAACAGAAATAAAAGAAGTGGGAAAAGTAAACCAGGCTTGTCCAAAGAACTGGGACCAAACAAATAATTAATAATAAAATCAACACAGTTTATTAATGTTTCCTTAGAAATGACTCGACACAACATTGTGTTTCGGCCTGGCGGCTGCATCAGGAGTCTATCGATAAAAACATCTAACAATGTGTAAATAAATCAAACTTAAAATAAAGATAAGAGTGACATTAATAAACTGTGTTGATTTTATTATTAATTATTTGTTTGGTCCCAGTTCTTTGGACAAGCCTGGTTTACTTGGGACTGGGAAGGGTCCACTGAGGCTTGGGGGACTGCGGTGTGTGGGAAGGGGGCGTCAGCTGTGGAAGTAGGGGGGGCAGCAGTGTGATGGTGGGAGGGCAGGCAGTGGCCTGGGGGGCCCAGATCACTGTCAGTCCTTCCCTTGTTAAGTTAAGAACATATAAGAACGTAAGAACATAAGAATAGCCATAGTGGGTCAGACCAATGGTCCATCTAGCCCAGTATCCTATTTTCCAAACAGTGGCCAAGCTAGGACACAAGTACCTGGCAGAAACCAAAATCATGGCAAAACTCCACACCACAAATCCCAAGGGCATGTTACGTACATTGTTATAGAACCCATGCTGATACCAATGTGGATCTGTAGGCACGCTATATGGAATCCGGAAGTATGTGTGTAAGTCTATCCAGCTTATAATCGAACGAGAAAAACGCCCAAGTTCCGACCTAAATCGGGAGATGGGCGTTTATCTCACAAAAACGAATAACGCGGTATAATCAAAAGCCGAATTTGGGACGCTTTCAACTGCACTCCGTCGCGGATGCGGACAAAGTGGACGGGGGCGTGTCGAAGGCGTGTCGAAGGCGGAACTGGGGCGTGGTTATCACCCGAACAGAGATGGGCGCCCTTCGCCGATAATGGATGCGTTTGTAGCTAGAATTTAGGGCACTTTTCCTGGACCCTGTTTTTTCACGAATAAGGCCCCAAAAAGTGCCCTAAATGACCAGATTACCCCCAGAGGGAATCGGGGATGACCTCCCCTGACTCCCCCAGTGGTCACTAACCCCCTCCCACCACAAAAAAATGATGTTTCACAACTTTTTATTTTCACCCTCAAATGTCATACCCTCCTCCCAGGCAGCAGTATGCAGGTCCCTGGAGCAGTTGTTAGGGGGTGCAGTGGACGTCAGGCAGGTGGACCCAGGCCCATCCCCCCTACCTGTTACAATTGTGCTGCTTAATGCTTATTAGTCGTCCAACCCCCCCAAACCCACTGTACCCACATGTAGGTGCCCCTCTTCACCCCTTAGGGCTATAGTAATGGTGTAGACTTGTGGGCAGTGGGTTTTGAGGGGGATTTGGGGGGCTCAACACACAATGGAAGGGTGCTATGCACCTGGGAGCTCTTTTACCTGTTTTTTTGTTTTTGTAAAAGTGCCCCCTAGGGTGCCCGGTTGGTGTCCTGGCATGTGAGGGGGACCAGTGCACTACGAATCCTGGCCCCTCCCACGAACAAATGCCTTGGATTTATTCGTTTTTGAGCTGGGCACTTTCCTTTTCCATTATCGCTGAAAAGCAAAAACGCCCAGCTCACACATTGGCGAATAAAACATGGGCGTCTATTTTTTATCGATAATACGGTTCGGTCCGCCCCTTCACGGACCCGTTCTCGGAGATTAACGCCCATGGAGATAGGCGTTTCTGTTCCATTATGCCCCTCTATGTGGCCTAAGCAGAGGCACTCCCAGGGGGAGGGTTGAGAAGCGTTTACCATGTACTTGCACACTTCATAAAATATGCCATAATATAAGCCAGGAAATTTGTGCGCATCAAAGAGCAGGTCTAATTCTGTATCAATACATTTCATGAGGAAATTTTCAAAGGCAAAAAATATGCACATTTTCCCTTAGAAATTTTCTATAATTTATGTGCATACTTTCTGCACAAGCTAGGCAGCCTGTTATGATCTTTGAAACTTATTTAACTACCTGTCAGTATTACTGAAGGTCTGCAAGTGGACAGAGGTAGAAGCTGTGAAGGAAATATGCCTGAACATTCTTGGAATCTCTGTTCTCCATCTATGACCTTCTTAGCTCTTCCTTCAATTTCTCTGCCAAGTATACACCTTAAACAAAATAGCATCACCTCTTCCTTCAACATCTTGGTTGTTATCCTATAAACTTGCCCAAAGGGTTTTAAAAGAATGCACCCATTCTCACCTATCTGAGCCCTATCAGACATCAACAATCTGGATCAGTTAAACTTCTAGGAACTGAGAAAATGGTACACATACAGTCATCTGTGCGGAAAAATCTGGGGTATAAATGTCAAATAAATAAATATGTAAATTGCAACTAGAACCTGGCTAATTCTGTTTTTCATGATGTCTTTTCATTACTCTCAAAAGGTATTCCAGGTGACATTTAATCAAAACAGAAGCTGAATGATTTACTCATTCATAATTTATAGGAATTAACTCTGAAAATATATAGCCATACTAAATACTTCTAAGACTGTGTTCAGTAAAGCTTCTTTGAGAAAAGATAAGTTGAAGTATGTACCTTGAATTTAGGCATGAGCACTTATGCCAACCATACAGCTGGTGTGTTTCTACCTAAATGTAACTTACAGTATTCTATAAATTTCATATATAAGTGGCAGTCCCACCCATGCATATGCCCCCCCCCCCCCCCCCCCCCCCCCCCCAGCAAATACATGCTATATTAGCTATATGAGTATTTACAGAGTAGAGCTTAGGTGGAAGTTTGGTCTGTAACAATATTATGACAAGCTACATAAGTTCTTCCAGAAATCTTGGAGAAGACATCAGTATTTTGGTTTACCTTTCTGTACTAAATCAGGCCTTTTATGTAGCTGATAGCTGGTTCTTGAATGGGACATGTAGCAGCTCAAGGTTCAAGGAAAACGCTTTTCAAAATCCTCTTTTTGGACTACAACCAAAAGTGTGGTAACTCACTTCTTCAACACTTCACTTGGAAGATATGGTCCCTTTTCTATTTGTTCAGTTGGGCTACCTTGTAATTATCAGGACCTGTCATCTTAATGACTTAATAAGGGTCTTGCCACCAACATTGTAACCTGCTGTCCAATGATAATAGTAGCACCAGAACTTGATCTTTCCAGTGGGAAATCCACAAGACTACAGAAAGATTTTATTCTCTGGTTTGCATAGCTTGAGCTTTGTCTGACACATTTTCCAGCTTTCTACAGTTCCTCTTGCATCCAAAGGACATAGTCCATCTGTTTTTGTTCTGGGCACTGATCCTCTTCCCAGGTATCCCAGACTACATCCAGCATTCCCCTAGGTCATATCCCATAAAGCAACTTAATCAGGGAAAAGTCCATTGATCTCTGAGAAACTTCTTGGATAACAAAATAGTATATATGGCAACAAGGAATTCCAGTTCTTGCCATCTTCTGAAACAGGCTTCTTCAACATCTGCTTGAGAAGTTTATTAAATTGTTCAACGTCCATGGGTGTTATAGCAAGGAGTGAAGAGTTTTGACTTTCAACAATGCATAAACTTGTTATATTGCCCATATACAAATAAGGTCCACTGGTCTGTTAATACCTCCTTGGGAAAATCAACCCATGAGAAGATCTGTATCATGGCAGTTACCATTGTTCAAGTCTTTATATAACACAATGGTATTGCTTCTGCATATCAAGCAGTTTAGTCAAAAATGATGAGTATGTACTGGTTGGCTGGGGTGGTTCTCTACAATGATCCTACCGACTCCATGGCAACTGTCTCAAAGTGGGTTCCCACAATAGGCATTGGTAGTTTGGAGGGCAAGTCACTGGAAAGCTTAGTTAAATGACAAGCAGAGCAAGTAAAGCTGAATTTGCTTGTATAGCTCTGGCCAACAGAACTGTGCTAATATCTAGTCACAGGTTTTCTCTTCACCTAAATAGTCCCCTAGCAAATGACTCTGAGCCAGCTGAAGTACTACGTGTTCATGATAGGGTTGGGATACTAGAAGGTGCTTAACCAACCCTTTCTAAATTTCCCTTTACTATTTTATATACTAGGTCCCTTTTTATTATGAAAAAGGGCAGAGATGATTGCTAGGTTCTTAGGCTAGGAACTGGTTTCCCATCTGTCATCTGACCTTGATCCTGTGCAAACTTAAAGGCCTCATCCCCAATCTGAGATCTTCTAAAATTTCCAGAGTTATCTCTCTAATGCACTGTGCTAAGGATGCTTGATAAATCTGAATGTCCTCAGTCTTCCCCAGATGTCTGTCCACCACAACCCCTAGATTCTAGAGGAGGACCTCCAGGAAAGACTCTTCATCATTGTCTGATGGTCCAGCAGTCAGCTTGGCCCATGACAGTCTCAAAGTCCAACTAATCCCAACCTAGAATGATGACATAGAAGATCCAATGTAGTATTCCAACTTCTGAACTGACTTGCTGCAATGCTGTTGTTACTAAGACCTGGTCAGTAGGGTAGTCTCTGCTCTCCATAAATGAAAATCAAAGTCACTTTTTCCTTATACCTAATCTGAAATCTCTTAACCGTCTCTCTTTGGACAAGTGTTTTAACACTCCCAGAGTCTACAGGGGCTTGAGCAAAGGATTCATCCAATTCAACCTAGACTTAAGACATCTGCAAATTGTTTCAACAAGACAATCTTGCTCATCTTGAATCTGGTTCTCCCATCCAGTTCTGGCCACTTCCATTCTACCTCTGTCAGCTAATAGGTGAAACGTCTTGGACTTTTACCTAGATGGAGGGCTCTACTCCAGAATTGTCTGTAAGCTTCCAAGGTACACTCTGCCTGCTCCAGAATGGCAGCATTGACCTCAGAATAGCTAGTTCTTCCTTCTGGACTCCCTTTCCCCTTGTCCACTTTATTTCTCTACATGTTTTAGGACTACTTGGATTTTACTGACTCCTTCCTTCTACTAAGCCATTGTTAACCATATCTTACAAATTGTTTCCACCCATATCAATCAGGTTTCTGTAAGAATTATAGCACCTAAGTAGACAATAGTAAGAGGGTTATAGCACCAAAATATTACTGGTGAAGATCATGAACAATAGGGACAATCATAAGGATGTACTAGTTATTCAGTTGGATTTAGCAGCACCATTTGATGTGATTGATCATACTCTTCTTTTAACTAGGCTTGAACAGACTGACCTCTTGGGAGTGGTCAAAAACTGGTTTAGATCATATTTTCCAGGTTGGACCTTCCACGTCTCTCTAAATGATCACCCTTCTTCTAATATCCCATTGTCATTTGGAGTGCTGCAGCATTCTATCTTTGCACCACTCCTAATCAATATTTTTATTTCTCCACTTGTATTACTAATTTAAGGTCTTGGTCTATATGCTCGTTTTTATGTTGATGATATTCAGTTGATGATTGCCTATAGTATCTGTGATTCTATATTTCAGGCTGCCTTAAATAAGAAGTTAGATGAGATGATAAAATGGTTATGTGATCATAAATTATTCTTGAATCCAAGTGTAAAGCCTTACTGATTTTTAATACAAGTGCCCTTCATTTTACTCCCATGATTCAACACCATCCTATTGTAGTTAAGAATACGATTACATCTTTAGGCAAAATATGAGATTCTAAGCTCTAATTCTCTCCTTATATTTTGGAGTTACGTGCAGTTTATAGAATAGTGCATAAATGCAGGGGTTGAGCATAAATTTAGGTCAATTTGCACCAACGAAAACATGGTGCAAATGCCCCCACCTAAATTTATGTGTGGAACCCCCTTATTCTATAATTACATATATAATTGGAATCCACGTCCATGTTCCACTATAAAACACCCATGACCGTCCCATTTCAGCGCCCCTTTTTCTGGGACATGCATAAAATTTAGGCATGGATCATGCACCTAGATTTATGCACGTGCATGTTAACTGATTTCAATTAGTGCCAATAATTGAGTGTTAAAAAGTCAATTATTGGCAATCATTGGCTTGTTCAATTAAATTGCATGTGTAATTTGTACACGCTATTGTTGACGACTTTTATAGAATTAGGGGGATTAATGTGTTAAATTAGAGGTCAACTCATCTTAAATGAGAAACATGGTTGAAGTATAAATTTTTAAGAATAAGGGCTTTACAATAAAACTTGTCTGGGCTTGGTTCTCATACATATACCAGACAGATTTTCTAAGGAAAGCTAATAGAATTAAAACTCTTAGTAATTTCAGTATAGGCATTCTCCATGAAACTGAATATTTTAATTGAATTTTAGAGTGTTAACAAAGTTTTTTAAATATTGTAAATATTTTAGCATACTTTTTAAGGTGTTTAACATTTTTAACAGTTTAATATGATTTTGTTTCTAAGCTAAAACATAGGGACCCTTTTACCAAATGGCGGTAAATAGTTCTATCCTGCTCTGAAAAGTCTTCACAGCACCTCTTCTGGACAGAGAAGAAATGAAAGTGTGGCTTCTTATGTGACTGTGTTGTTTTGCTGACTCACACTGCAATCAGTGTGACAATAGGGCCCTTTTCAACTTCCCTCTTTAATCAGTTACCGTGACTTGATTAACAGATAACTGAACACTGTCACAGTGTTTCTAACTTACTAACAGGAAGACCCTTTATAAAAGACGAGCAATAAAGCCTGTTACGTGAAAAATTAAATGGGCCCTAGGAAGGCTCTCGTCTAAGCGATTTCTCCTCTCTCCCCTGCCCTCCCCTCCATATCCAGCGATTCTCCCCTCTCATCCATGTCCAGTGATTCTCCTCTACCCTGCCCTCCCCTCCCCTCCAATCCATGTCCAGTGATTCTCCTCTGCCCTGCCCTCCCCTCCCGTCCGTGTCCCGCGATTCTGTCCTCCCCTCCATGTCCATCAACTTTCCCCTCCTATACCATCTAGTCCATGCCCAGAAATTCTCCTCTGCCCTGCCCTACCCTCTCATCCATGTCCAGCGATTCTCCTCTGCCCCTCCCTGTCCTCCCATCCATGTTCCGCGATTCTTCCCTCCTATCCCATCCATGTCCAGCGATTCTCCCCTCCTCTCCTTTCCCGTCCCATCTCATCCATGTCCAGTGATTCTACTCTGCCCTGCCCTCCCATCCTATCCATGTCCAGCGATTCTCCCCTCCCCTGCATTCTGTTACGAACCTAGCCAGCCAGCCATCCAGGGAGGCAGAGTGACCAATTATTATATAGATTCTCTATGAAGGTAACTTTCTTCTTAATAAATAATTTTAAAATAGAAATACACAAGTATGAATCTACCTTGCTTTATGATAGGAATTCCTTTTTTTAAATGGCCAAGCTGTGCTGCAAACCAAGGCAGACTAACCAATGGAACAACAGAATAGTGCCCGAGGGCCCACACCAGTAGGGGGCCCACTCTCTCCTAGCATCCATCTAATTTAATCACTTTTGTTAAGTGGTTAGGAGCCCATGACCCTTAGGGGCCCTTTTGCTAAGCCGTGTAGGTGTCTATGTGCGCCCAATGTGCGCCAAATTGGAGTTACTGCCCAGTTACCATGCAGCCCTTGCGGTAATTTCAATTTTGGTGCGCGTCCGCTACACACGTCTAAAAAATATTTTTTAATTTTTTGACGCACGGCAGCTATGCGCGTCAAATGGCATTTGATGCGCATAGACCATTACCGTCCGGTTACCATGTGAGACCTTACCATTAGGTCAATGGCTTGCGGTAAGGTCTTAGACCTAAAATGGACGCACGGCAATTTTCATTTTGCCTCATGTCCATTTTCAGCAACAAAAAAAGGCTTTTTTTGTAGGTGCGCTAAAAAATAATTCTGCACATGCCCAAAACACGCATCTACACTACCGCAGGCCATTTTTCAGCGCACCTTAGTAAAATGACCCCTTATTGCCCAAGGGCCCAGAACACTGTCAGTCCACCCCTGCTATAAACTAAAGTTAAAACTCTAAACTGGGGTTTCCTGTAACGATCAGCTTTGCTCTACACGGATGCTATGGTAAACTCTAGAATAGCCCCTTAACTGCTAGCCTATTACTAAAGGGCAGTAGGACTATTACACAGGTAGTATGTGGTGAAACAGCACTTCCGCAGGGCATGGCCAGACACCTGTGGTAGTTCTGGCTTCAGTGCCATTTCCCACGCTAGAAAATAGAAATTATTTTCTAGCGTGGTGGGAGGGGAGTAGACATGCCCAACGGTAATCAAGCAGCACACATCCATCACTGCATGCTGCCTGATTACCACCTGACTAGCGCATAAGCCCTTGCTGCCTTGTAAATCGGTGGTGTCAAGGGCTCAGGCAGTAATGGCCATATCCTAATTGTGAAATTAGCGCATTACTATTAAGGACACCAATGTAAAAAAAGGTTTTTTATAGAGTGATAGGTTTGGCAAGGCTGCAACAGACTGACAGATTAGCTAGTGCAACAGACACATTTCTTCCACTTTCCCTATACAGGACTCTGACCAGCAGGCAGCTCAGGTGCCTCAGGCAGAGGATGGGAGAGTCAGTGGCAACAGAGGAGTCACAGGAGGACACTGTGCCAACAAAAGAGCCCACTGAAGACACCAGCCATGAGCCACCTCCAGGGGAGGAAGAGGAGGACCAAATACTGGTTGAACCCACACCCTCCTGCCCATATATTCCAGATGCCCCTTTAGAGGCTGAGGAGCCACAGCTGGCCTGTAAGGGATCTTCCTGCCACAGGTGGATGGTTGCTCTGGAATTGGTAGCATGGAATGCTTCTACTATTTGGGTTTCTGCCAGGTACTTATAACCTGCATTGTCTACTGTTGGAATCAGGATACTGGGCTAGATGGACCATTGGTCTGAACCAATATGGCTATTCTTATGTTCTTATGGCCAACAAACTCCAGGCCCAAAATGTGCAGCTGGTGGACTATCAGGCTCATTTTCGAAAGAGAAGGACGCCCATCTTTCGACACAAATTGAAAGATGGGCGTCCTTCTCACAGGGTCACCCAAATCGGCATAATCGAAAGCCGATTTTGGGCATCCTCATCTGCTTTCCGTTTCAGGGACGACCAAAGTTCACAGGGGCGTGTCAGAGGTGTAGCGAAGGCGGGACTTGGGTGTGCCTAACACATGGACGTCCTCGACCCATAGTGGGAAAAAAAGGGCGTCCCTGACAAGCACTTGGACGACTTTACCTGGTCCTGTTTTTCTTACAACCAAGCCACAAAAAGGTGCCCGAACTGACCAGATGACCACCGGAGAGAATCGGGGATCACCTCCCCATACTCCCCCAGTGGGCACTAACCCCATCCCACCCTCAAAAAACATCTTTAAAATTATTTTTTGCCAGCCTCAGATGTCATACTCAGCTCCATCACAGCAGTACACAGGTCCTTGGAGCAGTTTTAGTGGGTACAGTGCACTTCAGGCATGCAGACCCAGGCCCATCCCCCCATACATGTTACACTTGTGGTGGTAAATGTGAGCCCTCCAAAACCCACCAGAAACCCACTGTACCCACATCTTGGTGCCCCCCTTCACCCGTAAGGGCTATGGTAGTGGTGTACAGTTATGGGTAGTGGGTTTTGGGGGGCTCAGCAAACAAGGTAAGGGAGCTATGTACCTGGAAGCAATTTATGAAGTCCACTGCAGGGCCTCCTAGGGTGCCCAGTTGGTGTCCTGGCATGTCAGGGGGGCCAGTGCACTACGAATGCTGGCTCCTCCCATGACCAAAGGGCTTGCATTTGGTCGTTTCTGAGATGCGCGTCCTTGGTTTCCATTATCGCCGAAAATCAGAAACGACGAAGTCTAGGGACGACCATATCTAAGGACGACCTAAATGTCAAGATTTGGGTGTCCCCGATCGTATTATCGAAACAAAAGATGGACGTCCATCTTGTTTCGATAATACGGGCTTCCCCGCCCCTCCACCGGGAAATTTTGCGAGGACGTCCTCAACAAAACTTGGGCATCCCTCTTGATTATGCCCCTCCACGGGTTCCAGAAGCTCCAGCTGCTGTGTGAGGGGTTCAGGTTCAGTAGTAGAGGCTCGAAGCCCAAGAGGACTGCCTGCAAGTGTTACGTCAGGAGAGCAGGGATGCAAGACACAATATGTGGCTGCAGCTTCAGGGGATCCAGCGAGATCTGCATGATTACAGAGAGGCTTTGTTTAGCACAGTGGCGTTCCGAGGGGCGCTGACACCCAGGGTGCGGCGCCCCCCCCCCCCCCCCCCCCCCGTGCAGTGCGGCCCCCCCCCCCCCGGCGAAAGAACCCCCCGGGTGCACGCCACTGGGGGGGTGCCGCGCACCGGTCAGCGTCGTTCATTTCCATGCACCCTCTGCCCTGGAACAGGTTCCTGTTCCAGGGCAGAGGGAGCATGGAAATGAACGACGCTGACCGGCGCGCGGCACCCCCCCCCCCAGCGGCATGCACCCGGGGCGGACCACCCCCCCTCCCCTTGGTACGCCACTGGTTTAGCACATTGCCCACCCATCAGGCGCCTGGCCATCCCAGGCAAACCGGTGAGGCCAGCATTCCATCAGCACCACCCTCCACACCAGCCACAAATGGCACCAGTGTCCATACTACCCAGCCCAGCTTCACAGCAACCTCCTCAGCATATGCCAAGCAACCGGCATCCAAGCCGGTGCAGATGGGACTCACAGGACCCCAGGCCAGTAAGTCTACCTTGCAGCCAGGTCTCTCTGGGTGAGCACACACTGCCTTGCCAGGATGTAAATTTAAAACCAGGACCAGCCTGGAATGGGTAACTTGTCAGCTCTGCCATCATGTCATCACACATACTTTTAAACCATTCAATATTCTATAATGCGCAAAAATGACTTTATAAAATTGGCACCAAAATGGGAAGTGAATCAGGACCATAGCAATAGGAGATGCAGGGTGCAGCCATCAAACATATAAATGGCAAGTGACCGTACTCACTTGCAAATGTGCAGTACAGACTTCCCTCTCTGTCCCGCCCTCGCGTCAAGACGTCATGACGTCAGAGGGCGGAACGGAAAGGGAAACTGAGTCAAATTGTCGGACGACGATGCTGCCGCCTGGAAAGGAACATCACGCGAAACAACCTCCACCCTCCCCCCATCCCTGCCGCCGCTCCCGCCCCCACCCCCCTCTATATCGAGCCCCCTGCACTGACCTGACAGCGCCTCTCACCTCCGTGTGAAAGCGCTACAGGCAGCAGCAGATCACTGCAGCGCTTCCACACGGAGGTAAGAGGCGCTGTCAGGTCAGTGCAGGGGGCCTGGCACGGAGGGGGGAGGGAGCGGCGGCGATGAGGGTAGCTGGACATGGGGGGAGGGTAGGGGGGAGAGGCCATGGTTGCTGGACTTGGGGTGAGAGCAGGGCACAGAGGAGGGTTGCTGGACATGGGGGGAGGGGGAGACCAAGGGAAAGAGGAGGGTTGCTGGACATGGGGGGGAGGATTGGTGGATGAGGTGAAGCCAGGGGAGAGAGGAGGGCTGCAATACTCGCCCGTTTTTATGGGCTTAACGGCTAGTGAGTATATAGAGTGTCTATGGAACCCACTCCCACAGCATAGTGTGAATACGTTTGCTGCTCTAGCAAACAAATATCTGGTAAATACTAATGACTAAGTTTTTCCACCCAAGCCTGAAAATATTTCCAAACACTGAATCTCTCCAGATCTTTATCCCATTATGTGTGGCACATGTCACCTGGCTTTCAGTAGTCCTGAATGATGCGCTGGCATTGAACAGACAATATATCTCTGTAAACAGATGCTTCAGTCATATTTACCTAGCAACCAAGGTCTTCTGTCAAGACTGTGTTTTGTACACAATCACAGCATCTTGTTTACAGTAAGCATTTTCAAGTATCATTATTACCAGAATTCATTTTAAAAATATTTAGAGTGAGACAAATGTAATCATGATCATTCAAAAAGTAATAGAAGTTCAAGATAGATCATTCTATATTTCTTCTCTTGCTCTTTTCATATTTCCCACAGTGACAAAGCTAAAGATAATTGCATTTGCTTTAATGGTGACAGATACAACGATAATGGACAGAGTGGTAATTTGACAATCTTTAGCTAAAAACTACTACTGCTACTACTTATCATTTCTATAGCGCTACTAGACGTACGCAGATAAGCTAAGCCTTTTCCGTATGAGGCAGTATATTTAAAATACACCCAGTAAATAGTAAAACCTAACTTCTAGCAATCAAAAATGTTACATTTCAATTATTCTCCATTTATTTTATTCTCTATCCCCCTGATTCTATATAGTGTGCTTAGATTTAGGTGCCAAAATCAGCATGGATTTAAGTGTCGAAATCGGTGTGGATTCTATAATACCACACGCAACTTAATTGGCTTAACAAGCTAATGAGCGCTAACAGCACTTAACAAGCAATAATGAGCACTAATTGGCATTGATTAGAATTTAGGCGCACAACTCGGTAAGTGTATTCTGTGTTCTATCCTCTGACAGCCTTTCCCTGATTGTAATGTGGCTCAGTGGGTGTAACACTTTTTCTGTCATTCTCACTGCAGAGTCACATGAGTGTTGCATTGTGGGGGGGGGGGGGGTGTAGTTATCAGGCAACGTGACTTCACTAGCCTGTCTGCATAGAACTGTTATATGATTGGTTATGCTGTTGCTAGTTGGCAGGGTCTGTTCACATTGGTGGTTTTCCCCTGCTCTCTGGGTCAGAGTGTGCCCTTTTTCTGTTCCCTTTAGTCTGAGGTAGGCTCCATTTGTTAGACAGTACAGAACCCTTTCCTGCGTTACCCTCTGTTAGAGTACTTAGTTTTTACCTTGAATATATCTTACTAAAAAAGATATTGTACTCCATTCAACCAGCTCTGAGCTAATGGTGCTTTCAAAATCACGGAGACTCTTCGCCATTGGGGCAGAACCTCTGATCTTCAGTTGACTGTAAGTAAACATTGTGTTATTCGAATAAAGGACTTTCATAGAGATAGAGTCTTCAGGTGTGAACTGGTGTACAGAGGTTATATGTCAGGATATAAGACTTAGAAGCTACAAGTCTTAGAGGCCTGAACATTCTGTAGTGATGTGCGTTGAATTAATGCATGCAGGCAAAAAGGGGCATGGTTATGGGTGGGTAAATGGGCATTTCATGAGTGTTTGAAAAATTTAGGTGCCTAGTTATAGAATATGGCCTAGTGCGCCTAAATCTATGCGCCGTGATTCACATCACATTTTAGTTAGTGTAAATGGATGCGCGCAGATTTAGGTACTAAAATATCAACGAAGCGTATTCTATAATCAGCGCCTAAATCTAGGTGCCAATGATAGAATACACTTAGTTGGATTTGAGACCTTTTTCTCTGCAGCGTATGCAAATCACAAGCGAGCATATTGGGGGCGGGAGTTGGGCGTTCCCAAAATGTGGACGTTTTTCTGCCATAATGGAACAAAGCAACAATGTCCAGGGCTACAAGTTAGTCATTTTGGTCTAGACCTGTTTCAATCACAACTAAGTCACAAAAGGATGCCCTAAATGAAAAGATGACCACTGGAGAGGTTAAGGCTTAAACTCCCTTACTTTCCCAGTGGTCACTGACCCCCCCCCCCCCACCCTATCTCCAAAGATGTCAAAGAAACAGTACATATCAGCCTCTATGGCAGCTTCAGATGTTATGGTCTGTCCTATTAGAGCAGAATGCAGGTCCCTGATGTAGCCTAGTGTTCCGTGCAGTGCATTCTAGAGAAGGGGATCCAGGCCCATATCCCACTCTAACTGTTACACTTGTTGTGGAGCATGTGAGCTCTCCAAATCTCACCATAAACCTACTCTGTCTACACATAGGTGACACCTGCAGCCATAAGAGCTATTGTAGTGGTGTACAGTTGGATACAGTAGGTGTTTGGTAGGTTTTGGAGGGCTCCTCAAACAATATAAGAGGGTCCTGGTGAGATGTGTATCTAGGACCTTTTATGTGAAGTCCACTGCAGCACTCCCTAGGGTGCCCCACTGCTTTACTGGGATGCCTGTGTGGCCAGTCTACTAAGAATGCTGCCCCCCCCCCCCCCCCCCCATGCATCCAAATAAATTGTTTTTGTTGTTTTTCCCTTGGACATTTTTTTTTTTTTTTTTTTCAAAAAATGGTCCTAAAAGATTGACACTCTGAGCACAAAAACATCTAGCGAATGACCATTTTTGTAACAAAACGTTGGACATTTTTCTGGTTTGAAAATGGCCATGTTCACTACTGGATTTTTGGACATCTTTCCCTAAATGTCCAAACTCGGATTTAAAAGCCATTTCGAAAATGCCCCTCTATAGCTCCCAAATAGCTCTGAAAAATGCTACCTTGCACATTACTTCATACAGAATTTAATTTGATGGCTTTGTTTTTGTTATGAAGCAGGATTCTCAAGTTCAGTCCTCAAAGACCAGGCCAGGTTTCCAGGAAAACCCTAATGAATATGCATGAGATAGATTTGTATGCCCACTACACCCATTGTATGCAATTGGTGATGTTTGAGCTAATTATAAGAGCAGGAAGATGATGCTGGTTAAAATGTTTTGCTGTTGAATATGTTATTTGTTTGTTTTGGGGTCTTATTTTTCATTTTTGTGTGATATTCATTTATGTATATATCTTTGTACCCTGCCTAGAATTATAGATTGTGCAACTTACAAATTTTTAAATAAATAAATCTCTCATGCATATCCATTAGCAGCATCCTGAAAACCTGGCCTGCTTGTGGTCCTAAAGGGCTGAACTTGGACAAACCTAATATAAAGTTACATTATGGAACTGTGTGAAGCAACCATTAAAAAGCACCATATGATTCTTGCATATGAAGATCTTTTTACTCAATGGTACCTATTAAGTAAAGTGTGATAAGATTTTGCAGTATCGTGGATTTAAAATTAGCAAGCAGTAACTGCAAAGCCTCCATATTAACTATTAGAGCAAGGGTTCTCAACCCAATCCTCAGAACACACCTAGCCAGTCAGGTTTTCAAGATATCCATAATGAGTGTGCATGAGATAGATTTGCATAGAATGGAGGTAATGCATGCAAATTTAATTCATACATATTTATTGTGGATAACCAGAAAATCTGACTGCCTAGGTGTATCCCGATGACTGGGTTGAGAACCCCAGTGTTGGAGGCATTCCCAAAATTTTGGCATTCAGTTACTACAGAGGAAAGTTCTGAAGCACCAAGGAGGTTAGATTGAGAACAGGAGACGGTATGAGCCTAACTAGCCATTATATGGACTGAAACCAGTAGGCGCAGCTTGATGGCAGTAGGCAGAGATAGCCACCATTTTCCCTCACCCAAAACAATAGCAAATGCTATTGAAAACAATAGCAACAGGTTATTAGAAATAACAGACTGGCTATGCGTGGTCCATCTGTAAAAAGTCAAAAGATGTTCCGTTTAGATAGGCAGTGCCTTAAAAGGTGGAGGACAAAAGATTTCTTTTTTTTATTTTACTTATTTGACAGCTTTTTAATTTTTTTGAAAGTTTCTCATATGTAGTTATAAATATCATTAAATAAAAATCGAATATCAATAAAACACTTTAAAAATTATTGTAGCTGGTAGAAACAACAGTTATAAACTCTGTATTTTGATGCTCATTTTTGTGCTCATTTTTCTACACTGTTCTACACCAAATGAGATGGCCAAATCTCAGTGAGGAAATCCTGTTTCCTGATGAGTTCTTCTTAACTGTTGTTATAATCTGCTTTGGGAAGTTTAGGGCTCTGTTTACTAAGCTGCGCTGTAGGTGCGCAAACTTTTTAGCGCATGCTAAAACTAGCACGTGCTAACACTAGAGACCCATCACAGCTTAGTAAACAGGGCCTTTAGTGTTATAAAGATGGAATCTATTGAAATTAAATGGAAGTAAAATTGAACTCTCCTTTCATTGGGGCACATGGAATCATATTTTCACTACATCTGTTTTGTAGAAGTTTACATTTTAGATACACAAATGGATTATTTTGTTTTGAGCATATTTAAGGGACAAGTGGTTTTATAAGTCAAAATAAATATTTTATTTCATGCAGATCTCTTTTGTTTAAACATAACTAAATAGGCTATAACCCCCTATTGCAGTCCATTGGTTTTCTTATATTTTGTTCTTGTGATGACTTAAACTGTGCCAAACTGAAAACTCTTATCTCTTCTTTTGATCAATAATGAAAGGAAATCATTCTGAATACTATCCACCGAAAAGGTTGTTTTGTGGCTGTACATGAGGAATTGTGATATTGAATAAATAAGTATGTGTTTTTGTTCCTAGTCATTCATCCAAAGGTTATATAATTCTTTCAAGAAAGCCAATGAGTTGTTTAACTTATTAGTGGAACATAACCACAAAGGCATGGTATGGTCGCATTTTCAATATGGTACTACTAGAGCCTGGCTAAGGAACAAGTTATTTTGAGCTAGTCTTCACTGGACCAAACTTGCTTTCCTTGTGCCATCACCATCCAACTGGATAAGCAGTGTCTTAAAAAGTGGAGGATAAAGGATTTTTTTTGTACATTTATATCCCACATTATCCCAAGCAAACTTGTGTTCAATGTGGCTTACATTTGAAAATACAGTGAAACAGAATAATAGAATTCAGTTATATCATGGGAGCAAGTAGAAGGATATGTTTGAAACATTTAACAAAGTTGAGATTAGCATATATACCCAGTGGCGTACCAAGGGGGGGGCAGTGGGGGCGGTCCGGGGCAGAGGGAGCATGGAAACGAAGAGCCGACAGGCGCGCGGCACCCCCCCCAGCGGCGTGCACCCGGGGGGGAGGTTCTTTCGCCGGGGGATAGGGGGTTCTTTCATCGGGGGGGATCACACTGTTCCGGGGGGGCGCTGCACCTGGGGGCGGGGCGCATCGGTGATCTGCCCCGGGTGTCAGCGCCCCTAGGAACGTCACTGTATATACCCAATGGGCATTTAAAAGTCTGTCCTTTTATGATGCCGCATGTTCAGAAATCATAGCCATAAGTATCAACAGTTATTCAAATATTATCACATGCACACACCAGAATAGGGATTCATACACACATTGCAAAAGTAAACATAGTAACGTGGTAACATAGTAGATGATGGCAGAAAAAGACCTGCACGGTCCATCTAGTCTGCCCAACAAGATAAACTCATATGTGCTACTTCTTGTGTATACCTTACCTTGATTTGTATCTGCCATTTTTAGGACACAGACCGTAGAAGTCTTGCCCAGAACTAGCCCCACCACCCAAACACCAGCCCCGCCTCCCAATCTCGGCTAAACAACAACTTCTACAGAGTACATCCAAAACTTAATTTTTATTTTCTGATTTCCATCTTCCAAAATTCTAGACAGCAGATGTACACATCAGTAGGACCCAAAGCAGTCCAAAACAAGTAAAATCAGAAACAACACAGTTTATACCCAATTGTTCAACCACCATTAGGATTCACCTTGTATCCTCCCTGTTTTTGGATTCTGAAATTGTTGCATGAAATTATTTGTTATCTCATCACCAGTTTCAACCAATCACTTCCAATGAGTGTGAAGTCATCCATGACTCTTGCGGATGTAACTGCCCCCAGTGCTGTACGGGAAATCCTATGGTATTATTTATACACGTTTACAAGGTTAATATCATCAATATTATTTGTGTGATATATTCTTTGAGATGCTGCATATACATTACTTTGACATAAAACCTAACCAGCTGAATAGCGAGCTGCACACAGAGAAAGGAAACACTGGAAGATAATAATTCAGGGTTCAGCAGTTATCATTTTGCAGAGAAGTATATTTACACATGAATTCAGAAAGGTTTTGGCCCTTTTTTACCATTTCTATAGAACACATACTTAATGGCATTCTAAAAATTTCTCCTTTATGATATAATAAACTGTGCAGTCTACATTGAATCTTTCACCTTATTTACAACTGTCTACTTAATCAGGTACATCTATAATTATAAATGTTATTATTATGCTAATGTTCGCACTAGATATGCAAATAATAGAAGCATTTGTTCGACTAACATAACTATTTGTGTCCAGAATGTCCTGCTTTTATTTACTACCCACAGTTTATGACTTATGGATTTCTAAATCTTTAAATTTATGTCAGTACTGTGACAAAGTTGCAGGCAGTGACACATTTATTAGCACTAAAAAAAGCTGCAACACACAACCACTAAATACTAACAGCATAAATATTGTCCATTAATAGTCTCTATTTTTATAACCATGGAAAATCTTCTGTCTATTGCAATTACCACTGCACTCAGACCAAGCAAATATTTACAGTGCAATGCCAGTGCACTTCAGACACTAGATAACATTCTCCAGAACAGTGTGGCTGTGGATTACAATGACTTAATGAATGCTGAAGTAAGGTGTTGTTCAGTAACCAAATATAAAGCCAGCTACCATCAGATGCACCAGTGGATTAGAAACATCTTAAGTGCTACCCCTCTGTCCAGAAGCTACATTTTTGCACATATATGGAAGACTTGAATGAGAAAACAAAGCCACAAGTTCTCTGGACAGACAAACCTCACACTCAATAGGTATTAAAGAAAGGAAACTTGAAGAGAAATGATCTTAGCACCAATGGTTTAATGAAGACTTTGCTGACTTGCAAGCGATGGCTGGTTCTGCAATAAAAAAAAAAGATGATCCAGTCTGCTCAACATACACCAACTCCCCCCCCCCCCCCACCCCCAGCCACTGGGGAGTTATTTGCTCAATTGTTTTATAATTATATCCTGTGCAATTGAACTGAAGGGTTGATCTTGTTCTTTACAAAATTATATTTCAAAACTATATATAAGCATACATTTCCAAAAATATAATATATAAAATAAAGTGTTTCATAAAGTACATAACAGTAAATATTAAACCAATATCTTGAATGACAGAGGGCTGCAAGCAGCGTGACCATATCACACCCTTCCTGTAAAAACTACACTAGTTAACAGTACCTTACAGAGCCAAATTTAAAGCTTTGATTTTCAAGGTCCTCAGACAAAAATAAGCCAAATTAGTACTCTATTGGGTCTTTTTACCAAACTGCGGTTAAAAAGTGGCCTTAGCGTGACTTTACAAAGTTCATTCCCATGCTCTAAGGCCATTTTTACCACAGGGGTAAAATGGCAGCATCTACTTTCTCTATTAATGGCCATATACTAATTTCCCCATTAGTCAGGAAAGCAAATATGCAAATGGAAGACAAAATAGCTAATATAGTAAAATGGGGGAGGCAAGACTTTTTTTTTAGATATGTTAGTGATAGGAGGAAATGCAAAAGTGGCATTGTGAGACTCAAAGGTGAAGGGGAGGAATACGTAGAAGCTGATAAAGATAAAGCAGAATTGCATAACAAATATTTCTGTTCTGTGTTCACAGTTGAAGGGCCAGAAGCAGGACTGCAGAAGACAAACACAAATAGGAACGGAGGGGTGGTAGTCCCTGAATGATTTTCATAGGTCTGTGTTCGTGAAGAACTGGCTAAACTAAAGGCGGACAAAGCAATGAGGCCGGATGGCGAAGATCCGAGGGTACTGAAAGAACTTAGGGAACTTCTAGCAGCTCCACTGACTGACCTTTTCAATGCTTCTCTAGAGTCAGGAGTGGTCCTAGAGGACTGGAGAAGACCAGATGTGGTCCTTTTATACAAAAGAGGAATTATGGGACTATCGGCTGGTAAATCAGTTTCTGTGGTAAGTAAATTAATGGAAAGACTTGTAAAACACAGAACAGTAAATCTTTTGGAATCTAATGGATTACAAGCCCCGAGACAGCATGATTTCACTAGACACAGGTCTTGTCAACAAATCTGATTAATTTCTTTGACTGGGTAACCAGAGTTGGATCAAGGGAGAGCACAAGATGTGGTGCATTTAGATTTTAGCAAAGCCTTTGATACAGTTCCGTATAGATGACAAACAGTTTAGGGCCCTGACCAGGGTAAGAACTGGTTGAGTAGAAGGCGACAGAGGGTAGTGGTAAATAGATCTCATTCTGAGGAAAAGGATGTTACCAGTGGTGTATCACAAGGTTCAGTTCTTGGGCCGTTTCTTCTTAACATTTATGAGAACAATATTGCTGGTATGGTTTGCCTCTTTGCAGAGGATACCAAACTTTGCAATAGAATAGACACGCCTGATGGTGTTGATAACATGAGAAAGGACTTAGCGAAGTTAGAGTAACGGTCTGGAATTTGGCAGCTTAGATTTAATCAATCTCTATGACAGGGAATTTAATCAATATAATTCTGTGCTCTTCTAACACACTTTTCTGTATCAAGCACAGTGAATAATTTTTTTTAAAAAATTCACAACATACAAAAAAAGAGAACCTTTTTGCAACAAACTACTGTCTAAAGAAATTTTTCACAACAGCGTTTCACTCCTGTAACCAACAGAAATGCATGACATGCATTCTTTATTAGAAAACCATAATAAGAAAGTACCCCTAACAGTAATTATCTATCGAACATATTTAATTAATTGAGTTGTGTTCTAGTTTAAATATCGGGGTAGGAGCCAGGTTATGTTACCTTACATTTGGAAGCAGTGCATTATGGACTTGGAATCCCTCTGTAGGATGTGGCTGTAACAAGCAGGTAGATATTATAGTGGAGATGTTTGTGAATATTGTTCAATGAACGTATTGTAAAAAGAAAATAATTAAGTTCAGGGTTTCTCATTAGCCTGTAACAGAGTGTTTGTATTATGTTGTTTTATGTTATAGCATATCCTTCTGAAGAAGCTATCTGCAAAACTTAGCATGAGTAAAGGAAATACGCTATTGTGGTTTTCAGTTGAAAGTTACGCCATGGAAAAGAAGGAGTCATTTTTGTATATATAAAACAGATCATTTTAGAGATACACAACAGTTGACAGAAGATGGAGACTGGGAGGGTTGCTGTATGTTTATCTGAGGATTGAGAGGTCCATGGCCATCTGTGAGTGACTATTGTTATACCTGGATCTGGTTACATATCTTTATCATCATTGGAAGATTGAACTCATCAATATCTTGTTGGGAGGATTGGTAGGATTCTCTACCAACTTCTTCATTATATGACAATCATTTTGATATGGACAACCTGGACATTGTAAAGACATTCTCTAGATAAGTATTGTTAGGGGTATTTTCTTATTATGGTTTTCTAATAAAGAATGCATGTCAAGCATTTCTGTTCATTAAAGGAGTGAAACGCTGTTGTGAAAATTTTCTTTAGATAGTAGTTTGTTCCAAAAAGGTTTTTGTATGTTGTGGATTTTTTTTTAAACCTTATTCACTGTGCTTGATATAGATGTTTAGATTTAATGCTAGAAATGCAAGTTCATGCATTTGGATGCAAAAACCTGAGTAAATGGTACAGTTTAGGGACTAAAGAACTTTTTTTGCACAAAAGAGGAGCAGGGATTTGGGAATGCTAGTAGGATGCTTGGGTGCATCATTAGTAGCAAAAAGAAGGTGATGATGCCCCTGTATAAGACTCTGGTAAGACCTCATTTAGAATATTGTGTAGAATTCTAGAGACCGCACCATCAACAGGATAGAGTCAGTCCAGAGGGCGGCTACTAAAATGGTCAGTGATCTTCATCATAAATCATATGGGGACATACTTAAAGATCTCAATATGTATACTTTAGAAGAAAGGAGGGAGAGGGGAGATATGATAGAGACATTTAAATACCTATGTGGCATAAATGCACAGGAGGTGAGTCTCTTTCAATTGAAAGGAAGCTCTGGAATGAGGGGAGCATAGGATGAAGGTGAAAGGCGATAAACTCAGAAGTAACCTGAGGAAATGCTTCTTCATGGAAAGGATGGTAAATTAGTTGATCAGACTCCCGGTGGAATGGGTTGAGACAAAAACAGTATCTGAATTCAAGAGAGCTTGGGACAAGTACGTAGGATCTCTAAGAGAGTAATAGGGAGAGTGGATGGCATGGGTGGGCAGACTGGAAAGGCCATATGTTCTTTTTCAGCCTACATTTTTCTATGTTTCTATGTTGTCTCTTCAGTGTCTCAGAACAGTATCCTGCAGTCTTTACCTCCTTTTCAAGAGCTTGCAATGATGGTTAGTTTAGTTTAGACTAACTGGTTTTGATTCACCACTTATATTGATGCTATCAAGGCCATTTACAAAATCATAATTAGAGGAGAATAAACATGTAGAAGAGAAGAAAAAATGTAAAGAAACAGAAAACAAATGAGCCTGTACTCTCCACCAACCTAACCCAAACAGGTGAGGCACTACAGATCCATAGGAGATCATAATCCAAAGAACAGAAACAGATCCCAGATGAAGGTCATACCAGTGGCGTACCAAGGGCGGGGCGGTCCACCCCAGGTGCATGCTGCTGGAAGGTGCAGAGAGCAGCCACGCGCCTGTGTGCTCCGCTGGTTCCCTGCTCCCTCTGCCCCGGAACAGGTTACTTGTTCCGGGGCAGAGGGAGCAGGGAGCCAGTGGAACCGACAGGCGCGCGGCTGCTCTCTGCACCCTCCAGGCAGGCGCGCAGCTGCACTCTGCACCTTCCAGAAGCCAAGAATGCACCTCGGGGGGGGGGGGGATTGATGCGCTGGGGAGGGGGGTGTCATTGCGCCGGGGGGCTTGATGCTCCAGGGAGGGGGGTGTCATTGCGCCAGGGGGGGTCATGCTGCACAGCGGCGATCTGCCCCAGGTGGCAGCCAACCTAGGATTGCCACTGGGTCATACAGCAAATAATTAATTAAACCAAACAACTCAATCTAGGCATGCCCACTTACACCAGCCATTGATCTGGCAAAAGTGATCATGCCTAAATTTTGATGTGCCAAAGTGGGTATGCGCTGGTACGCTATAGTGAAATAGGCACACTTAAGTGTCATTATAAAATTGGCACACAGAAGGTCCTATTGTGGTACCTAATTTGAGGTGCCCAGTTATAGAATTGCCCCCTTGGCTATTTGCCATCTGCTTTAGCTCAATAAAATGCCTCACCTGCAAGTAGCTAAAAAATTCCTTGTGCTCTGAACCATATTCCTCTTGCAAATTCATAATTGCTCTACCCCTTGCCCCTTAGAACTGACCCATTCCATAGAGTCCCACTTGCTCGCACCTTTAAAAAATGAATTGACCCATCATTGGGTGAAATTTCCCATTCCCATACCAAGGGAGATAACTGGAATCCCTTAGCTACTACCCCAATTTTTTACACACCCAAATACAATCCTAATGGGTGTCTCTAACAAGAATATTCTGCTGGCTCGTACCAAATAGGCAAGAGGCAGCACTATGCAAAGCACTAGCTTCAGGGCCGTGCCTAGGGTCTCTGGCGCCCCCCTGCAGACTATCAGTTGGCGCCCCCCCCCCCCCCCCCCCCCGGTGTAAATGATCGCTCACCACTTGCCACACTGACAGGAATTGTCAGCAATATTCTTAGAAACAAATTGCTATACATTGCAAAATAAGATAGCAGATGTAAATTCTCAAAGTGGACATATTCCAAACTAAAATGAAAATAAAATGATTTTTTTTTCTACCTTTGTTGTCTGGTGACTTTCTTTTTCTGATCATGCTGGCCCAGTATCTGATTCTGCTGCTATCTGTCCTCTTAACTCCGTTTCCAGGGCTTCCTTTCCATTTATTTCTTTCCTTTCCTCCTTTCTTCTTCATTTCTGGTCCTCAGCTTCTGCCTATTTTCTTCATCCATGTGCAGTTTTTCTCCTCTCTTCCTTTTCCCTCATTTCATCTCCTTCATTTCTCTTCCCTCCCCTTTATGTCCAGCAATTTCTCCTCTCTCCCCGAGCCCTACCCTGCAATCCATATTCATCCATGCCCATCTGTCCCCTGCCCCCTCCATTCATCCCTATCCAGCAATTCCTCTCTCTCCCTGAGCCATACCCTCCCAATCCATGCCCATCCCCTGCCCTCCTGCTCCCATGTCCCAACTACCCACCCTCTGCTAACTCCAGGCTTCGCTCCTTTTCTCTTGCGGCACCTTATGCCTGGAATAGATTTCCTGGACCTATACGTCTCTACCTGTTTTCAAATCCATGCAGAAAACCCACCTTTTCACTGCTGCTTTTTAACTCCCATTACTTCCCTCACCCATAACTGTCTTGTCTGTCTGTATTATTTAGATTGTAAGCTCTTTTGAGAAGGGACTGTCTCTTTGTATCAGGTGTTCAGCGCTGCATGCGTCTGGTAGCGCTATACAAATGCTAATAATAATAATTTAATGCATGGTAATCATTAGCATGCGCTAAATTCATTAGCACACCTTAGTAAAAAGACCCCTAAGTTTGTACCTGAGGCAATGGAAAGTTAAGTGAATTGCCCGTGATCAGAAAGAGCCACAGTGGGATTTGAATTGAGCTCTTCTCATTTTCAGCCTGCTGCTGTAACCACTAGGCTACTTATTGATTTACAGTGATTTAATATATCACCCATTGCACAGTGGTGCTGCTCTGTGGTTTAATATTATTGCAAAATAAAATTTAAAAGAAGGGTGGGAAAATGGAGAACAGGTCTGTAGTGGATAGAGAACTAGACAAAGGAATGGAAAAGGAGAGGGAAAGAAATATCCTTAGGTGATAGTAGGAACTAAACTAGGAGTGAGGAGAGTTGAGTTGAGGGAACCAAATGGAGTCTGTAGTTTATCTGAAATAACCAGGATTTGATCAGTTTCTTAAATTTTTGTAGCGCTAGTTCACTTCTAAAGATCAGGGGAAGAGAATTCCACAACTGCAGTCCAACATAACTGAAAGCAGAATGCGGTACAGTATCCAGATGTAATTGATTGTGAGAAGGAAGAAATAGAATGGCCACGTGCTAAGAACGCAAGGCCCTCTTCTCCCCCCCCCCTTTTCCAACATCCCTTTCCTTTTTTTTCTTTTAATTTTACCTCCGTCCAGCAGCGTAGCGTCAGTGAAGGAAGTGGCGTTCCCAACGTGTCTAGCCTTCCCTTCGTTCATGTTCCGCCTTCTTCTGACGTCAAGGAAATGACGTCAGAAGAAGGCGGAACATGAGTGAAGGGGAAGGCTAGACACGTCGGGAGCGCCGCCTCCTTCACTGACGCTACGCTGCTGGACGGAGGTAAAATTAAAAGAAAAAAAAAGGAAATGGATCTTGCTGCAGGCAATGGGAGCGGGAGAGCGAGGTAAGCATGGTGCGGCAGCGCCCCCCAAAGGACGGCTCCCCCCTGCCATGCTTACCCCGCTTACCATATTGGCACGGCCCTGACTAGCTGTACCTCTAATTCCACGGCAAACTCTGGTGTACCTGCCAGTCATCCTTTGGCAAAATCACAGCTGGCAATTAGTATTACACAGCCTAAGGTCTGACATACCCAGACCCCCATCACCAACTGCCAGTTGTAGTGCCCTCAATGAAATCCTTGATTTCTGGTCTCTCCATAAGAATTTCTTCACAATCTTTTCCAATTTTGCCATATCCACTTTTGTTATTACTATGGGCAGATTTTGTAAAAAAAAAAAAAAAAAAGTCAGTTGGCAGTAGCACCTGAGCTCATCAGTCAATTTCACCAGAGGAGACGAGGGCAGCAGCTGCGACAAATAATAACAGTTGCCACATCTAAAGGTAAACACAGGTCCCAGCGACATCCTGTTGCAGCCCTAGTTCCAGAAATAATAAAAATCGGCATGTTTTTTTACCTTGGTGTATTTATTGGCTCACATATAAAGCAGCTGGGTGCATTAATAGCATACACTTCAGAGATGGCTCCTCTCAGTCTATTCACAGAGGTGGAAATCTATCATTATTCAAACCACAGCCTTGGGTAGGACTCTACCTGGATTTTTCTACCACAAAATGCATTAGAGAGGCCCATGGGAAATATTTTCCTTTTTTATATTATTTCTTTTGTTTTTCCATTCCTGTCACTTGATTCATTTCCTTTTCTATGTTATTATGTCTATTTCATGTTGTTATTTTGTTGTCATTAAACTCATTGAGGGAAGGAATTCTTCTGAATGTTAGGGGCCTTTTCACTAAACCACAGTAAAATTTGTAAGTGCCGCAGCTTAATACAGAATTTTACAGGGTGATAGCTGAAAATTTAAGGCAAAACCTTTTGGGTGATTCATATAATTTTTTATTGCATGTTGGGCGTTAATGATCGCATTTCCATATATTATCAGCTGAGATTTAACGCAGTTAATGGTCCCCACATTAACAGTGTGCTAGCCAGTTAGTGCATGGTAAGTGCAGTGCAGTACCTGGAGAAAACTTCCATGCCTGTTCCCAGCCCATGCCATACCCCTTGACAGAAAAGAAAATGTGTTTACAAGTGACACATGGTTTAATGCATGGAAAGAGGCAAACTACTGCAAAACCTTTAAAAATAGTTGTGTGGAAGCCTGTTTTCCCTAGAGGAGGAGTAGCCTAATGGTTATTGCAGCGGACTGTGATCCTGGTGACCTGGGTTCAATTCCCATTACAGCTGCTTGTGACCTTGGGCAAGCTCTATAACCCTCCATTGCCCCAGGTACAAAAACTGTGAGCCTTCTAGGGACAGAGAAAGTACCTGCATATAATGTGTACAGCACTGCATACATCAGGTAGCACTATAGAAATGACTCCATTGCCCCATGTAAGCCGCATTGAGCCTGCCATGAGTGGGAAAGCACGGGGTACAAATGTAACAAAAAAAAAAATTACTAGTAGTATAAACCCCACATTCCTCCTGGATTCTATATATCACACCTAGAGGGGCATAATCGAACAAAAACGTCTATCTCCATGGGCGTTTATCTCCAAGAACGGGTCCGTGAAGGGGCGGATCGAACCGCATTTTCGAAAAAAATAGACGTCCATGTTTTATTCGACAATTTGTGAGCTGGGCGTTTTTGTTTTTCAGTGATAATGGAAAATGAAAGCGCCCAGCTCAAAAACGAATAAATCCAAGGCATTTGTTCGTGGGAGGGGCCAGGAGTCGTAGTGCACTGGTCCCCCTCACATGCCAGGACACCAACCGGGCACCCTAGGGGGCACTTTTACAAAAACAAAAAAAAAGGTAAAAGAGCTCCCAGGTGCATAGCACCCTTCCCTTGTGTGTTGAGCCCCCCCCAAATCCCCCTCAAAACCCACTGCCCACAAGTCTACACCATTACTATAGCCCTAAGGGGTGAAGGGGGGCACCTACATGTGGGTACAGTGGGTTTCGGGGGGTTGGACGACTAAGCATTAAGCAGCACAATTGTAACAGGTAGGGGGGGATGGGCCTGGGTCCACCTGCCTGAAGTCCACTGCACCCCCTAACAACTGCTCCAGGGACCTGCATACTGCTGCCAGGGAGGTGGGTATGACATTTGATGGTGAAAATAAAAAGTTGTGAAACATCATTTTTTTTGTAGTGGGAGGGGGTTAGTGACCACTGGGGGAGTCAGGGGAGGTCATCCCCGATTCCCTCTGGGGGTAATCTGGTCATTTAGGGCACTTTTGGGGGCCTTAT
This sequence comes from Microcaecilia unicolor, assembly GCF_901765095.1. Taxonomy (NCBI): domain Eukaryota; kingdom Metazoa; phylum Chordata; class Amphibia; order Gymnophiona; family Siphonopidae; genus Microcaecilia; species Microcaecilia unicolor. The sequence goes on along the minus strand of NC_044035.1, from coordinate 309,136,561 downwards.
TAGTGAAAAAACAGGGTCCAGGAAAAGTGCCCTAAATTCTAGCTACAAACGCATACTTTTTTTCCATTATCGGCGAAAGGCGCCCATCTCTGTTCGGGTGATAACCATGCCCCAGTCCCGCCTTCACCACGCCTCCGACAAGCCCCCGTCAACTTTGTACGCTTCCGCGATGGAGTGCAGTTGAAAACGTCCAAGTTCGGCTTTCGATTATACCGCGTTATTCGTTTTTGTGAGATAAACGTCCATCTCCCGATTTAGGTCGGAACTTGGGCATTTTTCTCGTTCAATTATAAGCAAGCTAGTGTTCCACACTGAAATCCAAGTGTATTCTATAACAGCATATGTAATCAGCATTCATAACAGCAGGGGCATAGCTAGACCTCAGTGGGAGGGGGGGTTCAGAGCCTAAGGTGGGGGGGCATATTTTAGCCCATCGCGCACAAAAGGAGACATGACCATGGGAGGGGCATGTCAGGGGCATTCTGAAACGTTGGGCTGGCATTCAGAGTTGGATACGGGAATCTGCTCTGAGCGCTATTTGATAAAAGGTGCTTTCCATTTATACAGTGACGCTTAATGCTGATTTTTTTTTCCAGTGCCAAATTTTGAGCCCCATTTATAGACTTGCCCCCTAAATGTATGCTTTTTTCTTTTCTTTTTAAAATGTAATTTATTTATGCAATTTTCACATAAACAACAAAGTACCCAATTTGTTAAGAAAACTAGAGAGAGGACAACATACAAGGAAAATAACAAAGAAATATAAGGAAAGAGAACTCCCTCTCTCATAAAATAAAGCCACATACTGCCGAATTCTATATATCGCGCCTAGTGTTCTGCACCAAACTCTATGCGTATTCCATAACAACGCATTTGACATAATTGGTTTAATAAGCCAATCAGCATTTTTAACAGCACTTAACAAGCATTAATGTGTAATAATTGTCCATAATTAGAATTTACATGCATAACTCGCTAAGCGTATGCTGTAATGAACTGCACCTAAATTCTAAAGCGTGCAGTTCAAAAGGGACATGGCTATGGGTGGGAAAATGGGTATTTTGTGGGCGTTCCCAAATTTACATGTATTGTTATAGAATATGGCCGAGTCCGCGTAAATCTATGTGCAGGGATTTACGCCACATTTTCATTGGTGTAAATGGATGCACATAGTTTTAAGCACTGTGGTATCAACTAACAGGCTTATTTTCAAAAGTGATCGCCGGCCATTTCCTGACATAAATCGGGAGATGGCCGGCGATCTCAGAAAAGCGGCGAAATCGGTATAATCAAAAGCTGCTTTTTTGACAGCATCGCCGCTTTCCCGTCGCCTCGCCGGTGAAAGTTCAAAGGGGCATGTCAGCGGTAAAGCGAAGGTGGGACATGGGCGGGCATGGGCGTGGCTACCAGATGGCCGGCTTTCGCCAATAATGAAAAAAAAGCGGCATTAAGCAGTATTTCGCTGGATTTAGTTGTTCCTTTTATTTTCACAACCAAGTCTCAAAAAGGTGCCCCAACTCACCAGGTGACCACTGGCGGAAATGGGGGATGACCTCCCCATACTCCCCCAGTGGTCACCAACCCCCTCCCTTACTAAAAAAAAATAAAACTAAAAACCTTTTTTGCCAGCCTGTATGTCAGCCTCAAATGCCGTACCCACCTCCATGACAGCAGAATGTGTTGTATCCTCTGACAGCCTTTCCCTGGTTGTCATGTGGCTCTCGGGTGAGTGTGACACCTTTTCTGTTAGGTGCACTGCAGAGTCACATCAGCAATGCATTGTGGTGGGTGTAGGGTAGTGGGCTCTACTCCCATGGTGCTTTTCCCCCTGCTAACTGGGTCAGAGTGTGCCCTGTTTTGTTTCCGGTAGTCCATGAGGTAGTGGCCATTTTTGTAAGCCAGTTTTAGATCCCTTTCATGTGTTACCCACGTTAGAGAACTTAGTTATTACCTTGAATGTGGCTGAAAGAGGGCATTGTACAGCATTCTGCCAGCTCTGACCCAGCTAATCTCAGTACCAGGGAGACTCTTTGCCAGTGGGGCACAACCTCTGATCTGCAGTTAACTGTGAGTAAACGTGCTTATTCAAATAAAGGACTTTTTCAAAGAGATTAGTCTTCAGGTGTCAACTGGTGTGCCAAGGTTATACAGCAGCAACAAGTCCTAGAGGCCTGCGTGTATGCAGGTCCCTGGAGCACTTTTAGTGGGTACCGCAGTGCACTTAAGGCAGGCGGACCCAGGCCCATCCCCCCCACCTGTAACACTTGTGCTGGTAATGGGAGCCCTCCAAAACCCACTGTACCCTCATGTAGTTGCCCCCTTCACCCCTAAGAGCTATGGTAGTGTTGTACATTTGTGGGTAGTGGGTTTGGGGGGGGGGTTGGGGGCTCAGCACCCAAAGTAAGGGAGCTATGCATGTGGGAGCTTTTTCTGAAGTCCACCGCACTGACCCCTAGGCTGCCCAGTTGGTGTCCTGGCATGTGATGGGGGACTAGTGCACTACAAATGCTGGCTCCTCCCATGACCAAATGCCTTGGATTTCGCCATGTTTGAGATGGCCGGCATTTTTTTCCATTATCGATGAAAAACAAAACCGGCTATCTCAAACCTGGCGAACGGTGGCATTTGGCCGGGCTAAACCGTATTATCGGAAAAAAATATGGCCGGCCATCTTTTTCGATAATACGGTTCCGGCCAGCTGTAGCGCCGCCGCCAACATAGATCGCCAGCAACGTTCGATTATGCCCCTCTAAGTGTATTCTATATACTGTGCCTAAATTTTATAGAATACGCTTAGGTGAAAATGATTTCCATGTGGATTTTCTAGACACCATATATGGAATCTCCCCCATAATGTGAGAAACATAGCATTCTATGAGGGAGAAAGAAAATATTAAGAAAATACTACAAGGAAATTAAAGAAATGCTACCAAATAGCACAATCATTATTTTTACAGATAACTAATGTGTATTGCCTGAAATAGGAACCTGGTTGACAGCATTAAGGAGTAAAGAAACAGGGTTTTTATCACTTTAAAAAATATATAGTTATGATGGCTCAAAAAACATCTATTTGACATTCTTATACCTTATCAGACATTTGCAAAGAAATTTCAAATAGCAATGAGCCCCAATTTGTAGGGCACTCGACCTAAGTAGCAGAAACTGCCTTTGTCGAATTTATGTTGTCTTGCCACATCTGGAAAAACCCACCGTTTCACATTATACAACAATGCCCATGGGTGAAAAACCTTCTTAAGATCAAGTCACGGTCTTAAATTTCAGAAAATGTAACAAAAATGTAGCAGCTTATAAATTATCCTTTGATAGCCCAATAGAAGAACCCGGAGTATTCGAACAGACTGTAAATCTAATCAAGACCCAATTAGATCTACCTCCTTCATGCTAGAAGGAGGAACATAATCCCCTGAATCCTATAAGAGAGCCCAATTTGCATATGTAATTTCATTGAATAATGAGCCAATTAGCACTGATAACTGGAATTTTAACAAGCAATTATTGGTGCTAACTGGCTTTACTAAAATTTATGTGCTCAAATTTAGGCATGAGATCTGCAAAGAAATTTTACACATGGGTCCAAAAAAGGGGCATAGCCATGGGAGGATCATGGGTAGACCATGGACATTTCTTTAATTTATGCGTATTGTTATAGAATTCAAGGGATCGGCACCTAATTTAGGCATGGGGATAAGCCTCCCATTGTCCCCTTCCAAGGTTTCAATGTCTGTGTTCCATTGTTATATTCCTTAACGTTACTTCGATTGTCTCGCTTAACTCTACACAACGTAATCCATAACCAAGTTGTAACAAATTGTATTTCCTTCACTTATATCATATTGTAAGCCACACTGAACCCGCAAAAAGGTGGGAAAATGTGGGATACAAATGCAATAAATAAATAAATAAATAAATACACTAAGGTTTCAATGATGCAAATGTTTGTGCCTAAATGTAGTCACAGTTCCCAGCACTAAGCGCTATTCTATAAACAGCACCTAACTTTAAGCACTGTTTATAGAATAGCGCTATTTTTTTAAGTGTTGATTTTTTAGGCGTCATGTATAGAATTTAGTCCACTATATCCTTGTCAAATTTGATACAGAGGATAACTTCAAACTCTCCTTAAAATATTATACCTTGGAAAGTTAATGAAATGCACATTTTTTTGATCTTATAATGTTCTTAACAGCTTCCAGTTTCCTATGAAGCAGCAATTTATCCTTAGATAAGTCCCTCCCAGTGATTCAACCTAAGAATTCTCAAATCAAAATCTATTTTTTTCTCCTGGTCAGCAAACCTAGCTGTAATATTTGAAGATGTCTCAGAGAGCTTTAATAACTGAGCACTTTGCCCTTTAAATTGCTCCAACAAAGATGTTTTTGAGCCCTCAATAACTATCCATAGAGTTTGTAAAGTAAATACTTGCAGTTTTCCAGCCAACAATGCAAGAAATTCTTGCTCCAAAAGCAGTAGCTCATTCTGGCCGAGAGCCTTGCCTACAGGCACTGCTATTGTTATCCTGCTGGTCCCACCAGACTTAACAAATGAGGGTTCTTCACCCTTCTGTCAGAAAGCCAAGTTCCTACCTTCAGACAATATCTGCAATGCCCCACAGCTCTCATCTGAAGACACATGGGGCATTCCTCCAGAGTGAGGGAAACCAGGAGCAGACTGAGAGTGGTCTGGGCCCCTGGGCACTGAGGGTGGTCTGGGCTTCCCGCCCAGCTGCTGCCTTACACACCCCCTACTGCTGCTCTGCTGCCCTCCCCTACCACCGCAGCCGATGCCCCCGCTGCCCCGGTCCTACCTGAAGGGCCCTGGTGGTCTAGTGGTCTCTGGGGGGTCATGTTCTTTCCTGCCCGCTGCGCTGCCGCTATTCCCCCCCACCTGTCCACCTACCGGTGCCACTGTGTTCTCAAAATTGTGGCCGAGACTTCCTGTGGTAGTCTTGTGAGAATTCTGCAGGGAGTCTCAGCCACCATTTTTAAGTATGGCGGTATCAGGCAGGGGGAATAGCAGCAGCACACAGGCAGGAAACAACATGTTCCCCCTGCAGACACCACTAGATCACCAGTGGCACACCTTTAAAGGTAGGATCAGGGAGGGCTGTAGTGTGCGGCAGGCATCCAGGCAGAGCCTCTGGGCCTCCTAGAGCCTCTGGGCCCTCAGGCACTGCCCGGTTGCCCAAATGGTCAGTCTGCCTCTGAAGGAAACCTTTGAGGCCTGGGGAGATATTGGTTCTCCCATCTCCTGCACTTTTCCCTGCAGTCCTCATCTCTGAGGAGTAACTTAAACTGAAGCTCTTTTTTAAACATAGCTGTCAAGCAGCCCAGTAACGAGGGCTGAGGGAGCAGAAGTCCTATCAACAGAAAGCTCACAGATCCATGCAGCCTCATGTGTGCATTTTTCAATTTATTTTTTTTTAATATATTGCTGCATAACTCAGTTTCATGATTCAATGTATTGTACCCAATGACTACAAGATTAATTTCTTGAGTAGGACCTCCTGACATGGAACTTAAGCACTTCTCTTCTTTACCGTAGAATATATTTTTCAAAAACAGCATCTGTGGTGAACCATGAGCTGATTACTCTTTGTAACATAGTCTAGTCCTTTCCTGTGAGGGGAATCCAGATCAGCAGATGCTCACAGCATACCACACTGTCTGGAGAGAAGCCATTTCTATACAGTGGGTGTGACTGTGGTATGTGTTAAGGTTGGGGGGGGGGGGGGGGTTGCCTACAAGTCCATGAATGTGGTGTGATAGAAGTACTGCAAAGTGGACAGCTCGCTAGTATAGGGACAAACAGTTCTAGAAAAGGGTTTTATACCTAGTGACTCTAATTATCTTTCATTTCCAAAATAGGGAAGTTTTGATGTCTGGAATCCCAGTCATAATTAATAAATCTGGGATCTTTTTTTTTTTTACTTTATTGAGTTTCTTACAGTTAGAGAGGTAGTGGGTCCTCAGTTTTGGAGCTGCAAAGAAGACATTACTGGAGTTGCTAAAGGGCCCCACCATTATAAGAAAGACCAACGCCAAGAAAGACCAAAGCCTGAGTCAAAACAGATCAAAGCTAAGTGAAATATACACTGGGACTACTATTGGGGCTGGTGAGAGAAGAGTGTGGAAAAGAATACAATTGGTCATACTTACCTGTAGAAGTAAATTTGGATTCTTAAGTGGGACTGGAATCTGCAAAACAAAATGTTTACACAAAGAATCATTTTCATGCTAGAGGGAGAAAAAGTTAAAGAATTAGTTGATAAAATAAGAATGAAGAATTTTATTTGCACTTATCTGATAGCTGAATTTGAGTAATACTTTTTCCTGATTACGGTAATTCACTGAAAGTTATCTGAAAAGCAAAATGTTACATGATAACCATTGCTGTATCTGAGAAAAACTGTTATTAATCTCTAAATTGCCAATTTTTTGACTAAATTCACATTTTTGAACCAACACAGTGGTCTGACTCAGTCTGGTTAAATTCTGTAATTTAGCTTTATATTTTCTGATTTAAATCAGGTGTACGAGGTAAGTGAATTTGAACCTCTCTCACTGAACAGGGACAAATTTGAGATAATTGGTCACAACTACAAGGTAAAAGTAAAGCTTGTATGCTTTTCAGAAGGGTGGGGCCTGATGGGATTCATCTGAAGGTGCTCAAAGAACTCAGGGAAGTTTTGGTGATTCCGTTGTCTGACCTCTTCAATGCTTCTATAGAGTCTGGAGTGGTCCCAGAGGACTGGAGAAGGGAGGATGTGGTCCCTCTGCACAAGAGAGGAAGTAAAGAGGAGGTTGGGAATTACAGACAGGTTAGTCTGACCTCAGTGGTGAGTAAAATAATGGAAACACTTTTAAAACGGAGGATAGTGAGGTTTCTAGAATCAAACTGACTACAAGACCTGAGGCAGCATGGTTTCACTAGAGGAAGATCTTGTCAGACAAATCTGATTGATTTCTTTGACTGGGTGACCAAACAGTTGGATATAGGAAGGGTGTTAGATGTGGTGTACTTGGATTTTATCAAAGCCTTTGACATGGTTCAGCACAGGCGACTGATAAATAAACTGAGTGCCCTCAGTATGGGTCCTAAAGTGACTGACTAGGTTAAAAATTGGCTAAGTGGAAGGAGACAGAGGGTAGTGGTAAATGAAGCTTGCACTGAGGAAAATGATGTTATCAGTGGTGTACCACAGGGATCGTACCTTGGGCTGGTTCTTTTTAACATCTTTGTGAGTGATATTATGGAAAGACTGTCTGGTAAGGTTTGTCTCTTTGCAGATGATACCAAACTCTGTAATAAGGTGGACACCCTGGAGGTTGTGGATAGCATGCAGAGGGATCTGGTGAAGCTTGAAGAATGGTCCAGCAATTGGCAACTCAGATTTAATGCTTAAAAAATGCAGGGTCATATACTTAGGTTGCAAAAATTCAAGGGTACGGTATAGTATGGGGGGTGAAGTGGCCAAACAGGTAGAAAAGGTGACAGTCAAAGCCAGAAGGATGCTCAGGTGCATAGGGAGAGGAATGGCCAGCAGAAGAAAAGAGGTTATACTGCCTTTGTATAAGTCTCTGGTGAAGCCCTGTTTAAAATACTGTGTGGAATTCTGGAGACCACAGTTACAAAAAAGATATAAACAGGATAGAGTCGGTCCACAGGGCGGCTCCAAAATTGGTCAGTGCAGTGGTCTCCGTCATAAAGTGTATGGGAAGAGACTTAAGCCTCTCAATATATATGTATTGGAAGAAAGGCAAGAGAGAAGGGATATGATAGAGACATTTAAATACCTCTGGGGCATCAATGTACAGGAAGTCTTTCAAATGAAGGAAAACTCTAGAATGAGAGGGCACAGAAAGAAGTTAAGAGGTTAAGAGGTTATAGGCTCAGGAGTAATCTAAGGAAATGTTTTTTCACAGAAAGGGTGGTTGATTTGTGCAGTCTCCTCCAGGTGGAGGTGGTGGAGACGAGGACTGTGTCTGAATTTAAGAAAGCATGAGACAGACACTTGAGATCTCTTAGGAAAAGGAGGAGATAGTGATTGCTGTGGATGGGCAGACTGGATGGGCCATTTGGCTCTTATCTGCCATCATGTTTCTACGTTTCTACAAATGAAAGTGTCTGATATTGATAGTATGTCTTTTTTTTTTTTGGACCACATTTTCTGATGTCATAGTTCGGTATGATTGAGATGTCTTTTCTATTAAAATATTGTAGCTCTTTTCCCCTTATATATTTTTAGTCTGTGAACTGCTTTGCTCTGCTTGACTGTTAATAGTAATTCAGTAAATCTTTCCTAAATGTTTGTTTGTTTTCTTACATTTGTACCCCGCGCTTTCCCACTCACGGCAGGCTCAATGTGGCTTACATGGGACAATAGAGGGTTAAGTGACTTGCCCAGAGTCACAAGGAGCTGCCTGTGCCTGAAGTGGGAATTGAACGTAGTTCCTCAGTTCCCCAGGACCAAAGTCCACCACCCTAACCACTAGGCCACTCCTCCACTCCACACTGGCCATGAGATAGGCATGGGCAGGCCAGGGGCAGTCTCAGAAATTAGGCACAATGTTATAAAATAGGGTCAATTACATGCCCAATTGCCATTAGTTGTTCACCAGCATTTACACCACGTTTCAGCAGGTGTAAGTATCATGCCCAAAGTTAGGGTCGAGACCCGTGCTAATCTAGTATTCTGTAAAGGACTTCCATGCAGAGTGCTCGTTGCCGAGTACTAGTTTAGCATAGATTTTCCCAGTGCCTAACTTTGTGTGCCATTTATAACATTCCCCCCTCTTTGTCCATGGGAGCTACTGTGTAAGTGAAGGAACAATGTTCATATGTAAGGCAGAGATATAACTGTTACTTCCAGTTAACATACAGTATTCTATAGTGCAGTGCTGTACAGAGGAATACAAGAGCTAGTCCCTAAAAGCAGCTTACAGTCTAGTTCAGATATACAGGCAAGACAAATAAGCTTCAAGTAATCGCTAACCATATTTAAAATTAGAAATTTGGCATCTCAGGGTTTTTGAGATTTTAAATTGGAAACAGAAAGGTAAGTGGGTAAGCGGGACATGAAAGCAGTCAGAAGGGGAGCAAGACACACCATTGCAGGCAGACTGTTCCAGCATGAGGATGGCAAGTCAGAAAGCGCAGCGTCTATGATTAGCAATGGAAGAGAAGGACAAAGAAAAGAGTGGCTTGCCTGATATCCTGTAGAGAGACATAGCAGGACAAGCAGAGGTAGAATGGACATGCAGAGCAAATGCACTGCAGGTGAAAGCAAATGGGGAGTCTGTGCAGTGCTGAGAGAAGATGAGTTACTTGGCCATAATGAGGCTGGAAGAAGATAAGCCAAGCAGCTGAATAGTGAATAGACTACAATGAAGAAAGACAGTCCAGTGGGAGATCTGTGAGGAGGTTGCAATAGATCAGGCAGGAAATGAGTGAATGAACAGGACTCCTGGCAGTGGTTTGGGAAGGAGAAGGTGGATGTTGATGATGTTACAGAGCAGTAATTCCCAAATCTATCCTGGGGGACCTTCAGACTTTCAGCTGTTCAGGATATCTGGTATGAATATTCATGAAATAGATTTGCATGCACCACTTATTTCATTATGGATATCCTGAAAACCCAAGTGGCCGGGGTTCCTCAGGACAGGTTTGGAAACCACAGTTATAGAGAAAAGAAACAACAAACTGTGTTTTAGTAATATTTTAGATGTGCGGAGAGGAGAGAGAAGAAGCAAAGGCAATCCTGTCTGTGGGCAAAGCAGATGATAGCATTATACAATGAAATAGAAATATGTGGAAGGGGGTTGTTTTGGTAGGAAAAATGAGAAAGTCAATCTAGGCCAGGTGGTGTTGCGATATCTAGACAGCTATCAGATGAACAAGCTATATGGGACTGAATCCTGAGTGAAAGCTCTGGTGCAAGGAGAGAAAGAGCAATCTGGGTACCAGATGGTATTGAAACTTGTGAGAGGAGGTCAGAGTGTCCAGGGATCAAAGGCAAAGAGAAAAGAGAAGAAGGGCTTAAATCAGAACCTTGGAGCACAGTAATGAATAATGGAAAAGTGGTGAAGGATGAAAGGTAGAGTATAAAAAACCTACAGCACAGTGTTTTTGTCCGTCTTAGCTGTCCTATCAACTTTGCATAACTCTGTTTCCCATCTTATTTTTTAATTTATTTTTTCTCTTTCTTTTTGTTCTCCTTTTTCTGTAATACTCACGTTCTATTACATTTTACTGATATTGTACACCACTTAGGTGTTAATATGATAGGCATTATATCAAGCCTAATAAAAACTTGAAACTTAAAAATGTTGTCAAATAATCTACTTGAGTAGTGTGGAATTGTGTGGGATTAAACATTCCTTTCACATATAATTTTCCATTTTTGACAGGGTGAAATCTACTCTTACATTATGACACAACTTGACTCACACTGCAAACCCAGTAAGACTGCTCAGTAAAATTCATATCCGCCTGGCTGGCGATTGATGTAGTATATATTTACCCACAATATAAATAACTGCTACACCAATTAGATTATAACTATAGGTCTGGAAAGTGGAGTGGAGGAGTGGCCTAGTGGTTAGGGTGGTGGGTTTTAGTCCTGGTGAACTGCAGAACTGAGTTCAATTCCCGGCACAGGCAGCTCCTTGTGACTCTGGGCAAGTCACTTAATCCTCCATTGCCTGTCATGAGTGGGAAAGCATGGGGTACAAATGTAATAAATAAAATAAAGCACTGTCAATGCCATATTATGGGATGGAGGACTGTGGCCAACAATTTATGGACTGTAATAGTGAGTATTTAGTGTGTTTTGTGCCCACAACTGAATTAAAGGCCCACAATAATTTTTTCTAGGCAAATGTTCATTCCCAATACATCTCGCTTTATCCCATGAACATTTAGATTTTCAGTAATTCTCTCAACTTGCTGTTATTAGAAACAATATACAGTATTTCAGGTTTGAACCATATGTGACAGTTTGTTCACAATGCAGTATTATCAACTTATAGTATTTAAGTTTTTGCTACAGCGTCAGGGTTCTGTAATAACATGTTTAGTGTCATTATTTATTTCTGCTTTAAAAAGAGACCACTGGGTTATTGCAAATGAATCCTGCATCACTTAACATTTCATAATGCAGAAATGAACCTCATTGAAATAGCCTGGATAGAAGTTAAGCAATCTAATTGCTTAACGCGTGATAACTTACCACAGGAAGATATTTATTTTGGCAACCATTTTTTTTAAACGTCCTCTCTTGTTTGTATTTTTTTAACCTGGTGTTCCCGATTCACTCTCTCAGGTTTTCAGGATTACCGCAATGAATGTATATGTGATAAAAATTTGCATATAGGCAGGTGCACTGCATACATATTAACTGTGGTAATTCTGAAAATCTGACTGGCACGGTGTGACTCCAGGAGAGGGCTGAGAAACAGTGCTGGCAATGTTTCTGTAGGAATGCAGCCCCAAAAAGGGAACTGTACTGCCTGAATTGAATGCATACAATAATGTTAAAGCTGGTACTATATTAAGAGAGCAATTCTCAAGTTGCCCACATTGCTGCAAAGTCCATAGGTATTTTTAATTTACTGTGGGGGTAATTTAGTACAGGGCACAGGTTAGGCATTGGGATGTTGTGTGCTAAGTATGAATTCTATCTTGGCAATTATATGCATAGGACTAGATTCTATATATCACGCCTAAAACATGGGTGCCAAAATGAAATACGCCTAAGTATGTTCTATAAAGCAGGGTTTCCCAAATCTAGTCCTGGAGCACCCCTTGCCATTCAGGTTTTCAGGATATCCACAATGAATATACATGAAAGAGACGTGCATATAATGGAGGCAGTGTATGCAAATTAAGTTCATGCATATTCATTGTGGACATCCTGAAAACCTGACTGGCAAGGAGTGCTCCAGGACTGGACTTGGGGAACACTGCTATAAAGTATGCCTTAAATTAGGCATAATTCGTAGAACATGCCTGAATTTCTGCATGGTTTATAGAATACACCAAGTAAAATTTGGTGTAAATCCTGACACCTAAATTAGGCATGGACCGGGTGTATTCTATAACAACACACATAGATTTTACAAAATGCCTATTCTACACCCATGGTTATGCCCCCTTTTCAACTATGTGACTTAGAATTTACACGCATCGCGTTATAGAATAGGCTTAGACAGTTGTGTACATAAATTCTAATTAATGCCAGTGTCAATAATTGTTTGTTAATTGGCAATTATCAGCACTGATTGGCTTGTTAACTAATTACATGCAAATACAGAATACAACTGCATTTGCACGCACAACTTAAGTCATGCTAAATAGAATCCAGGGGATAATGCACTAGTGTAAGTTAGCATTTAAGCTCGAACATTTAGGTGCAGCCATTTATACCATGTCAATGGCTGGTGTAAATGTCTGTGATGAAACATTGCAGTTTCATGCATGACTGACAATATTCTATAACCTTGGCATGTAAATGTTGACCCACCCATGACTCTTCCGCGTCCATACCACCTTGTAGTTATGCACTAAAGGATTTCTATTCCAAGGTTCTAGAATTACAACCAAGTGCAGTTACACACATAATTGTAAACTAGCACTAATTCATTCCAATTATAGTCAATTATTGGCAATTAGTGCCTCATTTATCAATTAAGTTACATTTATAACTGGCACAATTCTATAATATGCGTGTGCAGGTTTGCACAGTAATTGCAAAAATGTGCATGGAAGATTCTAGAATGAGGGGGTATATGTGGACCCATTTTCAAGGTTACATACGCAGGTACTTTCAGAGATATATGCCGCTGTTTTTACTGCTGGTATATTTTTCATGGAAAATAATGCATATAGATTCGAAAGTACAGTCTAGGAACATTTATCATCCTCCCTTGATTTAAAACCTCACCAGGAGGGCCAAGCATGGAAGACTATCCTAATGGTTAGAGCAGTGCTTGTCCGTCTTTTTGTGGCTGTGACCCCATGATAATAGCCAAATAAAATAGCGTGACCCACCAGAGATGTACAATAATGATTCATCTATGGAGAGCCCACCCAGGTTACAACCATTTGGGGCTCAGACCCACAGTTTTGGAAGCTCTGGGTTAGAGCCAGGGGTTAAGAATCAGCAAAGTCAGGTTCAAATCCCTCTACTGCTACCTGTGGTGTTCAATTAAGTTACTTAACCTTGCATTGCCTGAGACAAAAATTTAGGGGGGGGGGGGCTTTTACTAAAGCGTAACAGATGTTTATCTGCAGCAGGGTCCATAAACATAACACGGGCTCTATGACAAATAAAATGCACTAATCTTTAGTAAAAGACCCCCTTTGTGGGGATGGAATAATGTCTAATGTCTGGTTGTATCTCACCTTGAATTTCTTAAGAAAGATTTCTACATCACAGTCTCCTGTAACCTTATTTGAACTGCTTCATAGTGGCAGCCACTGACGGGCCGTATAGTAAATTCTCAATACACAATAAACAACAGTAAACAATTTGAAAGCTTTATTTGTGTACATTGAAGGGTTAATAAAAATAAGATTGCAAAAAGAATTCCCTAGTTTTCCTCTGAAATCCCAGTTTTGTATTAATTTCAGGGGTCAGGTGCAGCCCACACAAGAGTGAGAAAGGCACGAAGAAAGGGGGACCTCTTGCCCCCCCCCCCCCTCAAATGGAACTGATCTTAAAGGACTCAAAGCCCCAACTCCTAACTTTCACAGTCAAGTTTACTTTGGTATTCAGCACTTATGTTATCGACAAAGACGAAGCAGCAAGAAGTATTTTAAAGCAATAGAAGGATTTGAGGTTAAAAAACAAAACAAAATATTTTTAGCCCATAACTTTGGGTTTTCATTTACTTAAAAAAAAAAAAGCTCGGGTTTTCAAAAGATGTTTAGCATAAACACAATATCCAAGGGGGGGGAAAAGGGAAAGAAAAAGATACTTCAGCTGCAACTGTATTCTCCACCCCAGGCAGTGAATCCGAGCTGGTGACTTTTGAAAGGCGTTCTGTCTTACTGCTCCGCACTTTAAATCTTCCCTCAAATGGCTTAAGAAGGAAAGTTGAAGTCTGATCAGAATGTCAGGTTACAGTTTCGTGCACTGCAATCGTGTACCCTCAGATTTAAAATTGTAGCTATGGAGTGTGACTGATCCTCAGAAATTTCTCTTTCTTGTCATAGAAGAGATAAAAATAAAGGTAGCCTGAAAAAAACAGCAGCAGTCTTCTGGAAACAGGGGTCTTTTCCGAATGAATAGTATTAAAAAAAAACCCAGTTTCTTTTCCAGCTTTGCTGAGTGAAGGAAAGGTCAGCACTGCATTTCCTCGCTTACCTGTTGCAGGTCTGTAGGTCATTCCTGGAAGTATTTAGTTGCTAGATTTCTGAATTCACTGGTCTCTGGATAGCTGCGTCCCGGTTTTTATTTGCTGTCGTTTCAAAAAACCACAGGGTCCCAGTTTCTGGAAAGCAGTTCAAATCGAGAGGCGTTACTAGTTAGCTAAATCCCCCCAGGAAGAGGGAGATGAAACCAACGCTGTATTTTCAGGACACTCCCCAGCCACCGAAGGCACGTTGTCAGCTTGAGAGCCACCCACTTACCTAAAACATTTCAGTCCATTACTGCAATCAGTGAACGGCAAAGCTTAATCACCTTGGCACACCGTTTGCAGTATTGCCTGCATTTTGCAAACAGTGTATGTTTGATTTCAGATTATGGCAGGTACAATGTGCTTTTCTAAAGCTTTCTGCAAGCTTTCAGAGAAGCCTCTGAGCATCTGCCCCACAGTCTCAGCACAATAGCCAGGATTCGGGTCTTTGCCATCATCACACAGCTATTGCGACGGAGTTTTCTGACCGATACCTTCTCTTTTGTGTCCACACTGCCAGAGCTGTAGTTATTAAAATCGGGTGCCTCCAGGTAGCCAATTTTGTACTCAGTTTGTAAAGTCGTCGGGCAAATTTTTAGTTGGCATGGGCAAGGCAGTAAGTTGTTGTGTTCACGGTGAGAAGTTTGTGCTGGCACTTGCTGTATGAAAAGGAAACAGACGAGAAGCGAACGAAAACAAAAAACCAGCAACCCAAAGCGCTACGATAGAGCATTTGAGCGCACCATTAAGGAACAACCAAGTCTTTTCGCATTTTCAGTTAAGGCACGCAGAAAACGTTTAAAACAACAAAGTGCGTCTCACTTTACCAACTCTTAATATTTAAATTAAGAAGTTGATTATGTTTCAAGTAATTTGTCTTTTAGACCCCCCCCCCCCCCCCCCCCCCCCCAGACACACACACACATACAATGACAATTAACATTGCAGGAAATCTTTGAATTCCCTGATATCTGTGTAATTATATTCGCATTACAAGTCAATCAGCTCTGGTCATTACCATTAGCGATATGTCTCATAAAGTGAATAGCAGTCATGGTAATGAACTGAGTGATGCATAATTTCTTGTTGTGTAAACTGACGTTCACTTCTAATCAGCAGCAAACTCCATCAAATCTCACTTACACGGACTGAAAATATATTAAAGCTGGTAAAATGGAACTATCCATTCTGCAGGCAGTGGCTGGCACTTTGCAGAGCACAGAGCAATTAAATCAGTAATCAAGCATTGGGAAATAACAATCGCTACCATTTTCTGTAAGGAAAATGGCTATTATTTGCCTTTCGGATTTTTTTCGCCTGGCAAATAATTGAGGTAAGGGAAGAGACGTGGGAATTACACCGTTAGGAGGTGGCCAAGACCGAATGTTAAATAACTTACATAGTAAATGTAGACAGATAAAAAGTTGCTTTCACTGCAGTTTCTGAAAGGCGATATTACAAATCATAGGACAAAGGGCAATTTCATACTGTGGATTGGGAACTGGCTTAAAGATAGGCAATAGTAGACTGAAACGGACAGTTTTCTCAGTAGAGAAAGGCAACTAGTAGATTGGCCAGTGAATCTGTGCTCCATGGTGTATTTATAAATGATTGTGAGAAGGAAACTATCAGTGAGGTGATTATTTGCAGATGACACAAAATTATTCAAAGTTGATAAATCCTGAGGGGATTGTGAAGAGTTGCAGGAGTCTCTGGTGACTGTGACTCTAATGGCAGCTGACAGTTATTTCTTTATTTGAATTGGACTCATCCCTTTTTCAGTTGTAGATCAAGGCAGTTAATGTGAGTAACTGCAAAATAAAAAGAATGGAGAATGTTATAATGTACCCTGTATCAATTCATGGTGTAACCACACCTTCAGTACTGTGTAAAGCTCTGAGTATCGCATCTCAAAAAAATACAAGAGGGGATTCATCTAGCCGTGCTATGGCCACTAAGAGAATTAGCACATACTAAGTGCCAGAATCTATATATGGCACCTAAAAACCTTTACATTAAACATTTTCACTTAAGCATATTCTATAAGTGATACCTAGATTTAGGCACGGTATATAGAATACCGGTATATAGTTCCTCCACCCCTTTCTCCCTTGCCCATCACAACCTACCTATCTCTTTCATTATTCTGCTATACTTAACTTATTTTTATTTATCAATACTCTGCAATCCCTATTACTGTGTAAGCCGCATTGAACCTGCTTTGAGTGGGAAAGCACGGGGTACAAATGTAAAAATAAATAAATAAATAAATACACCTAGTTGATATTCTGGTGCCTAAAACTCTGCACATCTATTTACACCAATTAAAATATGCCATAAATTTCTGCGAGTAAATTTACATACACTGGGCCATATTCTATAACTTCACACACAAATTTTGGAATGCCTATGAAATGCCCAGTTCCCCATCCTAGCCATGCCCCTTTTGAACTGCGCACATTAGAATGTAGGCGTAATGCATTACATAACGTACTGGACATAAATTAACTCTTCCCCCTATGATTCCCTAATGTGTCTGTTACACATGAACTTTATTATACCACTACATCACTTTGTATTTGTCAGTGGCATTCCTAGGGGGGCTGACACCCGGGGCGGATCGCCGATGCACCCCGCCCCCCCGGGTGCAGCGTGGACCCCCCCTGGCAAAAGGACACCCCTCGCGAAGGAACCCCCCTGGGTGCACGCCGCTGGGGGGGGGGTGCCGCGCGTGCCTGTCCTCCATTGTTCCATGCTGCTTCTCTGCCCCAGAACAGGAAGTAACCTGTTCCGGGGCAGAGAAGAAGCATGGAACAACGGAGGACAGGCACGCGCGGCACCCCCCCAGCGGCGTGCACCCTTGGCAGACCGCACCTATCGCCCCCCCCCCCCCAGGAACACCACTGGTATTTGTTCATACCAGAATTGGCGATCGCCTTTACGGTACTATGTAAGCCACATTGAGCCTGCTATTAGGTGAGTAAATGTAGGATACAAATGTAATAAATAAATAAATAAATAAATAATGCACTTAAGAATTTATACACATAAATTCTAATTATTGCTAATTAGTGCTCATTATTGCTTGTTAAGTGCTGTTATCAATGCTGATTATCTTGTTAAGCCAATTAAGTTATACACATTGTTATAGAATACACTTGGATTTTGGCGCAGAACTCTAGGCGTCCTATAAAGAATTTGGCAGTAAATACTAAAAGCTCATAGGTGTAGAATGGGCTTTTAGCATTTAGTCCATGCTAATTCCCTTAATGCTCCATAACGCCACTTGATGAATTCCCTAGATAATGGCATTACAAAATATACGTGGGAGCTTTTCAACACAGGGTATCAGATTTTATATTTATGTTGGGTGTAGGGAGGAAGAAGTAATGGAGACTGAGAGTTTCTTCGACTGTGATAGGCTGGGCTCAATATTCTACCTTGAGACCCTTACATTGGGGTCAGTGAGAGAGGAGGTTGGATCTTTATCCACCAGTAGGGGAAAATAGGATTAGAGTAACCGAGCCATCCCAAAGTATGCATTTGTTTGGGTAATGTTGGCTTGAAACATAACTAAAGTGTGGTTATTCATGATGTGATTGAAAAAATTGGATACGGGTGAGTATGCCATTGAGTCATGGTTGTTGGAGACAGATATGTTTGAATTGTCCTAGTTATGTCCAAATGGCAAGAAGGGAAATGAGGAAGAGGGGTATATTACTGCTGGAAGTCTGCTGATGGGGATTGGGGGGGCACTTGAAGGGTATGTGGCTTGGGAATTGTGCCCTAGTGGGAGGGTTGCCATATGGCAGAAGATTGTTGCCACATGATGGGGGGGAGGAGAGGTCCTGCCTGGGAGGTTACAGTCATGTGGGGGGTGCTGTATTGAGGAGGTTGTAGCCTTGGGGACCATTCCTTGCACAGTGGGTTGTTGCAAGGGGGTAGAAGGCATGGGGGGGGGGGGTTATCACTGGGGGGCATTGCAGAGTGAGGAATTGGATGCCCTGGTGGGATAGGGGTGAGATTGGATGTTGAGGGGTAATCTGAGGCAGACTTTAGGAGGCAATTGAAGGGGGCCCAAATGTTGGCATTTACTGATGCTGTATACCAAAATATAGAACAGGAAAAGTTCTCTACGATGACGAATCACAGAAGGCAAAAGTAGAGACTAATAGACGATTCACCACTGGAGACGTGAGTCCAACAGTCTTTATTATATCAGAGATAGCGACCCGACACAGGCCGTGTTTCGACGCTAAAAAGCGTCTGCATCAGGGGTCAATAAATACACCAAGTAATGAACGCAAAACGAAGAGTCCTACTTGTATATGTGTTGTCAACTCACTGATCACGTAGCACCAAACAGAATATGCTGGATACAAACTATCAGAGCTCTGATAGTTTGTATCCAGCATATTCTGTTTGGTGCTACGTGATCAGTGAGTTGACAACACATATACAAGTAGGACTCTTCGTTTTGCGTTCATTACTTGGTGTATTTATTGACCCCTGATGCAGACGCTTTTTAGCGTCGAAACACGGCCTGTGTCGGGTCGCTATCTCTGATATAATAAAGACTGTTGGACTCACGTCTCCAGTGGTGAATCGTCTATTAGTCTCTACTTTTGCCTTCTCTGATGCTGTATACTGCAGGCACTTATACATGCCTTGGGACAGCTCTAAATATCAACATTTATGTTTTCCAATACTGTCATGGTTTCCCTGTGTGAAACGGGGAATCCATGTCATTATTGTAGACCTGCCCAGGACACTCCCTCTCCCCACTGTTCTCATGCTCCATTTATGTCTAAATATTGTAGGCCTCCCCACATGTAAATGACCCCCGTTATGAAATGTCATTTACATGTGTAGCCAGTGTGTATTTCCTAGTAAAAAAAAGGTGCCGGTACTGAAATGCTAGGCCACTCTTCAGGGGTGGGGTAATCACTGAGGGACCCATCCCACAATAGCCAAGCCCCCTGCAACCGGTCACAGAATGTATGACAAGGCAGAATTGGTGTGCAGAGCCTCAGCTCTTTCATTAAAACTTGGGGTCCATGGGTCAATTTTAGCAGACAATGGGAAAGGTGCCAGTACTCAGTACCCCCAAGTACCTCCTCAAAAAAAGCCCTGTGTGTAGCACTCTCTACACTCACAAAGTCATTTTAGTGCATTCATAGCTTAGTGATTTACTAAATATAAACATACACAAAATAGCTCCCCTAGAATTAGATCAGGCATAAAAGTATATGCACTGGAATGAACACATGATCGTTTTACTGTAGATTTGCCGAACAGTCACAAAGTGTGTGTATTGATTATAAAACTTGGTAACTTATGCATGTACTGGCATACACTGTGCCCACTTGGGGGGGGGGGGGGGGAGAATTCTATAAATGGTGTTCAAAAATTGGTGCCAGAAAAATAAACCTTGGAGCTGGGACCCATTCTCGCCCCCTCTCCCCCCCTTTCCAATAACTCTCTCAGAACCCATATTGGGTAAACATAGGCCGCAGCTTGCTTTATTAACTGTTCAACCTTGATGAACTTGAATACATACCCCCTCCGGCTCCCGAGCTACAAGTGTCCAGACTTGACGTCATCCAGGACCCACCACCCACCCACCCACCGCTCACCATGTCAGCAAAATGGCAATCTCTCCATCCTGTCGCCACCATCCAGGCCCTGCCATCACAGCAAGGGCCCCACTCCGTGTGGACCTCTACACTGGTCTCCCAGGTCACCTGACCCGCCTTTTTTTTTTTTATATTTGTTACATTTGTACCCCGTGCTTTCCCACTCATGGCAGGCTCAATGCAGCTTACATGGGGCAATAGAGGGTTAAGTGACTTGCCCAGAGTCACAAGGAGCTGCCTGTGCCTGAAGTTGGAATTGAACTCAGTTCCTCAGTTCCCCAAGACCAAAGTCCACCACCCTAACCACTAGGCCACTCCTGCCACTCCTGCTCTGTTTGTAACTCGGGGTTTATTGTGTTCTTTTTTTGTTGCTGCGACAACTCCTGCCCATCACCTGAAAGAAACAATAACAACATCATCCCCCAAAAATACATCCCCCCAGGTCCTCCTCCCTGCTCTGAAGGGTGGGAGGGTAGGGAACCACCTCCGAGGATTGCCACCCCTGGCCTCCGTCAGTCCTTTGCTTTATTTCCTCGCTCTGGCCTGCCCCTTCCCTCTTCTTACAGCCAATCGGATGCCTTCCCCCTTCCTTAGGTCCACTGCCTCTTTTGAAGCCGCCAATCACGACTCCCCATGCCTCGCAGCCTTTCCCGTGGATGCTACCTCTCCCCCCCCCCCCTCCCTCCTTAGCTGCTCCTGGTGCACCTCTGAGCCAGCTCGAATGGGCCCAGCCCTCGTCTAACTGGGCCTGTCAAAACAAGCTCTCGGGCCTCCTAATCAGCGCCAAATGCTATTCTGTAAAGTGCATTCTGGGTTGAGCACCGTTTATACCATAGTCCTTAGAGCTGATTCTTGCATCCAAACATGGGAGCCAGTATTTGTGCCAGCTGACACCTGCTGTGAATGCCGGCACACAGTTCATGCATTTGTGCACAGAAAAGGTGATATTCTATAAAACTGCACACGACTTTTGGAACACCTCTACCCCTCCCCTGGCTATGCCCCTTTTGAATTGCATGCTGGGGGATTTAGGTGTCCGGTCTTATAGACTGTTGCGTAGACAGATGCATGTGCAAATCCCAATTATTGCCAATCAACTGTAATAATTGATTGCTAACATCAATTAATTGCTAGTTAATGGCTCGTTAAACAGCTTATTTGCATGTGCATCTTCAATCCGCACCAAAAGTTTGGCACTCAAATTTGGGCACTGTATATTGAATCTGGTGAAAATGTCTGTGCCTTCTACCTAGGTGCTGTTGCTGCTGGATCGTGCACTTCTATTTCACAAATATACATATGTGCCTTTATAAAATAGGGCCAAAAAAGGCCTCTTCTTGCCTACTAAATGCAGGCACTTACTTATAAAATTGCCGTCAAAATTTATACATTTTTTGAATATTGACTCCTAAGTAATTTTCCCCAAAAAGGGTCTTGGATTTGATATACTGTCTTTCTGTGGTACAGCCAAAGCAGTTTACTTTTATTATATCCAGATACATTCTCTGTCTCTACTAGGCTCACAATCTAAAGGGATCTTTTGCGAAATTGTGCTAAACAGTTGCCTGCACTATTACTAGTGTGTGGGTTTCCCATGTGCTCAGGCCACTTTTAGTGTGGCAATAAAATGAACGCATTTTCTATTTCTCCTATTAATGGCCATGTGCTATTTCCCAATTAGCACATGGCCATTAGTGTGTGAGCCTTACCACCACCTATTTACTAGGTGATAAGGGCTCCCATGCTAATTGGTTAGCATGGTGTGATGCAGGTACACTAACTGATTAGTGCTGGGCATGCCTACTCTCCACCCCCAAACACACCCCCAGCCCTAAAAAATCATTTCTATTTTTTAGCGAGTGGGTAGCATGCGCTGAATGCAAAACTAACATGACTTAACAAACTTCCGAAAGTTATTAAAAACCAACTTGTTCAAAAAGGCATACCACAATGATGCACCCTAAATACCAGACAACGAAACCCATACCAGAACGGGACAAAACCAAACTCTCGACACTAGATTGCTTAACTGTACTTTGGCACTAATGAACTTTATAGTTATACCACTCAACTTCTCATTCCAGAAACGAACTCTCTACACTTAATTGCTTAACTTTCCCTGTCACTCATGAACTCTATAGCAATACCACTCTATTTCTCATGCCAGAAATGAGCTCGCTACACTTGATTGCTTAATCTACTCTGTCACTTAAGAACCATTTTGTATTTCTCAATCTGGAAATGGCAATCGCCATTACGGCATTATGTAAGCCACATTGAGCCTGCAAATAGGTGGGGAAATGTGGGGTACAAATGCAACAAATAAATAAATAAAACTACCACGGGATGCCTGAACACACCCTATGGTAATGGATTTTAACCTGCAGTAAACACACATTAGTGCTTAATGCAGCTTAGTAAAAGGACCCCTCTGTTTTTGTTCCTGGGGCGATGGAGGGTTAAGGGCCCTGTTTACTAAGCAGCATTATAGGCGTGTTAACATTTTTAATGCACGTTAACCATGCACGCCCATTAACCATGTATGCGCCAACAATATCCCTATAGGCGCCTACATGGTTAAGCGTGTGCTAAGTGTAGGCGTGCTAAAAACTCTAACGCACCTTAGTAAACAGGGCCCTGAGGGGTCATTTTACAAAGGCGTGCTGAAAAATGGCTTGCAGTACTGTAGGCACAGATTTTAGGCACACACCGATCCGTTTTTTTCGCACCTGTAAAAAAAAGGCCTTTTTAAATTTTTTGCCAAAAATGGATGTGCGGCAAAATGAAAATGACCGTGCATCCATTTTGGGTCTGAGATCTTACCTCCAGTCATTGATCTAGTGGTAAAGACTCACACGGTAACTGGGCGGTAATGACCTTCATGCACCGAATGCCACTTGGCGTGCGTCCGTTATGCGTGCCCGAAAATAAAAAAATATTTTTCAGCTGCGCATATCGGACACGTGCCAAAAATGAAATTACCACGAGAGCCATACGGTAGTTGGGCTGTAACTCCATTTTGGCGTGCGAAGGGCGTGTGTAGACATACTTACGTGGCTTAGTAAAAGGACCCCTAAGTGACTTGCCACAAGTCAAAAGAAGCTGCAGTGGAGTGCATCTTTGAAGTCTGTAAAAATGACCTTCTTACCGCATAATTTTGTTCGTGTATATGTAGAAACATTTCAGGTTAAATTGGTGAACATCACTGGTTGCTCAATAACACTGATGTTCTGAAGGCATCAAATAAAAATAATTCTGTAGTTTGCTTACAGAATTCTTCAGTATTGGCAGTTGTAAACCAAATTAGGCTGTCAGTATTTTCTAAACTGCAGTGGAACAACATATTGAACATGTAACTCCATCACGTGTCACCCAGTATGCTTATACCATCACTCATCAGTCATCAGCTGCTACAGTAACATAGATTACAAAATTTTGGCAGAAAGCAAGAATCCCAGTAAGAGATCCACAGAATTGCCAAAGTAAACTAGGACAAATGTTTGAAGAGTGGTGTTTGCCTAAGATGAACAAAGGGCAACAGTCTGTAACACAGCAAGCCGGAGAGGCTGAGTTTGTCTCCAAGCCTGATGATCTCTTTGACATTGCTCATGACAAGGATCTCAGCATGATGACAAATGCTGAAAACAAGGAGTTCCTGCTGGCTCAATATGACAAGGGAAGAAGAGAATCAATGGCTGCTATGGATGCACCATTAGCTGCAAAAAGAAGCAGTCAGAAGAGAGCCAGGAACAGAATCTTGCAAGATCCCATGGAAGATTTGCAAAGAAGAGAAACTGAAACAACAATACTGTTAACATCAAGTAGTAGCTCCAGTGATGAGGATGCAGGCAGTAGGGTGACCTCATGAAAAGATGAGTCACAACTTCAGTTCTTACTATAAATTATTGAGCAGCACTTACAAGTTTATCAAGATAGCAAGAAACTGACATTGGCAGGACTATACTAATTTTGTTGCTTTTCTACTGCATTTCTGCATTATAGACTTCTATGTGGAAAAATGTTTGCCTGAATATGCTGCATAATTGATACAGAAATGCTCCATGAAACAAATCTGTGTTTCTGCATTTGCTAATAAATGTGTTATTTTCATCAAGCCACCTCTAAATATTAAAATAAAAGGTTCAAATGTTTCAGCAAATATTTTTAGCTAAAGTGTGATAGTTCTCTGTGTCAGCAGGTACTTTTTCCTCAGGCACTTTTCAGAGTGAAAGTATACAGAAAGACCACAGGTATAAAGTACCCACAGATACTTTGCTAATACAGGCAGTTTGAGATTTGCACACCCTCTATAGATGTGCATTCATTGGCACATATTCAGTTCATCAAGGTGCCTTACAATTTTAGAATGAACAAAGTCGATTCAATGTGCATTAACCTGCAAATCAACATGTGTATAGTCAATTTCCCTGCACTTAAAAAGTCCTGCAACATTTTTGTTTACACAAATGCAAGAAACAAGATGATTAAAAATCAGAAAAAAGTCAAATTTTCTCAAAACAAGAAAACTTTTGCCTATGCACTGGAAAATCAGTCATGCACTAGAAAATATGCAAATATTTTCTCTTCCCCCACCTGTTACCACCTACTGGAACTCCCTTTTTTTCCTGTGAGTACATATAATCATGTGCTGAAACTGATCAACTCGGTAAAGAATAATTTCTAGCCAGTCAGACCTAGCCAGATAAATCCCTATGACTATTTCCTCATGGAAATGGTGGTGAATTAGTGGATTAGTCTCCCAGTGGAAGTGATAGAGATGAAGACTGTCAGGCTTATTTGCAAAAGAGAAGGGTGCCCATCTTTTGACACAAATCTGGAGATGGGCGTCCTTCTCCCAGGGTCGCCCAAATCGGCATAATTGAAAGCCAATTTTGGACGTCCTCAACTGATTTCCATTGCGGGAATGACCAAAGTTCACGGGTGCATGTCAGAAGCGTAGCGAAGGCGAGACTGGGGTGTGCCTAACACATGGGCGTCCTCAACCGATAATGGAAAAAAGAAGGGCGTCCCTGACAAGCACTTGGGCGACTTTACTTGGTCCATTTTTTGTTACGACCAAGACTCAAAAAGGTGTCCGAACTGACCAGATGACCACGAGAGGGAATTGGCGATGACCTCCACTTACTCTCCCAGTGGTCACTAACCCCCTCCCACCCTAAAAAATGTTTTTTAAATATTTTTTGCCAGCCTCTATGTCAACCTCAAATGTCATACCCAGCTCCATGACAGCAGTATGCAGGTCCCTGGAGCAGTTTTAGTGAGTGCAGTGCACTTCAGGCAGGCGGACCCAGGCCCATCCCCCCCTACCTGTTACACTTGTGGTGGTAAATGTGAGCCCTTCAAAATCCACCAGAAACCCACTGTACCCACATGTAGATGCCCCCCTTCACCCCTTAGGGCAATGGTAGTGATGTACAGTTGTGGGGAGTTTGGGGGGCTCAGCACACAAGGTAAGGGAGCTATGCACCTGGGAGCAATTTCTGAAGTCCACTGCAGTGCCCCCTAGGGTGCTCAGTTGGTGTCTTGGCATGTCAGGGGGACCAGTGCAGTATGAATGCTGGCTCCTCCCATGACCAAAGTGCTTGCATTTGGTAGTTTCTGAGATGGGCGTCCTTGGTTTCCATTATCGCCAAAAATCGGGGACAACCATCTCTAAGGACGACCATCTCTAAGGTCAACTTAAATTTTGCGATTTGGGCATCCCCGACCATATTATCGAAATGGAAGATGGACGCCCATCTTGTTTCGATAATGCGGGTTTCCCTGCCCCTTCGCCGGGACGTCCTGTAAGGACGTCCTCAGGAAAACATGGGCGCCCCTTTTGATTATGCCCCTCCACATCTGAATTCAAGCAAGCTTGGGCCAACTACATAGGATCTCTAGTACATAAGTACGTAAATGTTGCCATACCAGGACAAACCAAAGCTCTATCAAGCTCAGCATCCTGTTTCCAGCAGTGGCCAATCCAGGTCACAAATACCTGGCAAGATCCCAAAAAAGTACAAAGAATTTTATGCTGCTTATCCCAGAAATAAGCAGTGGATTTTCCCCCAAGTCCATTTTAATGATGGTCTATGGACTTTTCCTTTAGGAAGCCGTTGAAACCTTTTTAAAACCCCACTAAGCTAACCGCCTTTACCATATTCTCTGGCAACAAATTCCAGAGTTTAATTACACTCTAAGGGGGAGGAAGGGATAGTAGATGTCATGGATGGGCAGACTGCATGGACCACATGGTCTTTATATGCCTTCATTTTTCTATATTTAATCCTATGTTGAAATTATAAAAAAAGATAAATATCAATTTCTTTAAAATATTATTCCTGAAAGGAGAATATTTTACATATCTTTGAATACTTTAATGGTTGTTTTGTGGCATTCACTTGCCCTGCACATATTTACGTATATAGAAATAAAGGCCAACAAACACAAGTGATGCATCTTTCTTAAACTAATTTAATAGATGTATTACTAGCTTTCAAGGATGACAGAGGCAGGTGAGATCTTAAAGACTAACCAATTTAGGGGGTCTTTTACAAAGGCACGGTAGCATTTTTAGTGCACACAAATTAGTAGTGCACGCTAGAGATGCCCACAGGAATATATGGGCGTCTCTAGCATTTAGTGCATGCTTATTTTTAGCATGTGTTGAAAACACTAGCACGCCTTAGTAAAAGGACCCTTACTGAAGTACAAGGTATTGAGGATCAAAGTCCACTTTGCCAGCTCCATTTTGTCAGACCTTGGTCTTTGGAAGCTCATGCCTCAATAAATTTGTTAATCTATACAGTTCTGCCTACTTCTGTCATTTTTATTATACCAGACCAACACATCTACCCCTTCAAGAATTGTATTCCCATTATCGGGTCAGTGCAAAATGAGCTCATAGGTCTCGTAAATTCAGCACAGAAGATAATCAAATAACAATGAGATCTTCAACTTGTTAATCTCTATTTCTTTGCATCTAAGTTGACTAACAAAGAAACCACACTGCTTTATTTGGGATGAATATAGACGTACATTTTAGGCTGGTTTGCAACATCATGTTTTGTTCTTGAAGCTATAAAGATTTTTAAGGAATCAAGATGGTGGTGGAGTACATGGAAAGAAGATGTAATTGCTTATGTTAAAGGTCATGGTTACTGGTTACTCTTAGCGTGTACAGAAATGAAATTTATATGTTCATTCAATCATCAAAGAAGATTTTCATTTTAGAGTTTTCATCTCTCTCTCTCTCTCTCTCTCTCTCTTTCTTAATTTAACATAGCATCATGTTTCTCTTCCTTTCTCTGAAAAATGTCTTCATGTCACTACTTTAATGGAAAATCGAGCCTTCCACCTGTTATCCCTCTACATATCAAACACTGCCATGCATAATTTGGTCTCTAGGGGA
Source organism: Microcaecilia unicolor (assembly GCF_901765095.1). Classification (NCBI taxonomy): domain Eukaryota; kingdom Metazoa; phylum Chordata; class Amphibia; order Gymnophiona; family Siphonopidae; genus Microcaecilia; species Microcaecilia unicolor. The sequence continues at coordinate 309,109,088 of NC_044035.1, read as the reverse complement.
TATTTTTAACATTTTTTGTTCACTTTATTTATAACTTTTATATTAATTGAATATGTAATTGCACCGGTAATATTTCTTTCTTTCTATTTATTCACAAATTATAACCGCTTGCAGTGTTTTATAACATTTGATCATGTAAAAATAACCTTCATTCAATAATCTGATCCAAGAAAAGCAATCTAATTGCCTAACTGATGGCCATCTAGTCATGTCAATTACTTTTTTAAGCCCTAGTCATTTCTGTTCTATTCTCTACAATTCAGTCAATAACAATACTGAGACTCTCCAGGCTGTACATTTCCGAGCATTATTGCATTTCTGGTGTGGTGAAAATTACTGTCTTAGGCCTTCCAGCTCAAACAAGATGTGCAATAATTCCATATAAAATACAGTTTCCCAGTTGTGTCTTACTGTTTCATTAACTTATGATCAAATTGGGAAAAAAAAAGATGGTGGGACAGCCGCCAAGAGTGGCATTCTTTTACACTTTACAGACGCTAATTTCCATGTATTGTTCAAAAGACAGGATACACGGAGGACTTGCATAGGCAGTGGAATTGGGTGGGTCACAGAGTTCATGGCCCCACCAATATTTTGCTCAGCCCAGTATCAGCAACTAGAGAGCCTGATGAGGACCTGGAGGTTGGTTTGGCCCCCTCCAACCAACGTTCTGCTGCCCTGGAGACTGGTGCCCATGGGATTCCATTTTTCAAAAACAACCACAAATTCTGTTTCTACAGATGGATAAAGTAATGCGGTTGTCACATTAGTCAGCTTGAATGTATAGAAATAAAGGGAAGCAAGCAACATATAAGGTAATACATAACATACATAGTAGGTGACGGCAGAAAAAGACCTGTACGGTCCATCCAGTCTGCCCAACAAGATAAACTCATATGCGCTACTTACCATTTTCAGGGCACAGACCACAGAAGTCTGCCCAGTACTAGCCCCGCCTCCCAGCCACTGGTGCTGCCACCCAATCTCTGCTAAGCTTCTGAGAATCCATTCCTTCTGAACAGGATTCCTTTCAATACCTTTTAATTAATTCAATAAATATGGGGCCTGTTGACTACAGTACGCTATGTAGTTAACATGTCAAGTAGCACATGCTGGTAGTGCATGGGCATGGTAACTTACCACATTGGCATGACAGCATACTCTAATCCATGCACTAACTGCATTTTGTGTAGGAGGTGGGAACTGGCAGGTTATGGGAGGAGAATGGGTGTCAACTGCATTTTGTAGTTAGCGCATGGGACTAGATTCTATATATCATGCCTGAAAAATCAGCACTGAAACAGAACACACTTTGGTGTATTCTATAAAGTACACCTATGCCTAGATTTCCATGCAGTTTACAGAATACACTGAGTGTCCGTCCGCATGACTAAATGTAGTCGTGAGCAGTTGCACTAAGTAAAATTTTGTGTAAATACTGATACCTAAATTACGTGCAGACAGGTGTATTCTATAATAATGCACATAGATTTTAGAAATGCCCATGACCCGCCCATTCCACACCAAAGGCCATGCCCCCTTTTCAACTATGAGACTTACAATTTACGCACATCACGTTTTAGAATACGCTCAGACAGTTCTGTGCATAAATTCTAATTATTGGCTCACTAACTAATTAAATTGCACATGCAAATCCAGAATACGATTGGATTTGCGTGTGCAACTTGCACTATATAGATTCCGGGGGTTGTTACTTACTACGCATTGTCAGTTGTGCAGTTACTGCAAGTGCACGTAGGGAATGATTCTGTAAAGTGTCTGCAAACATTTTTCTGCCAGATGCACGTGTACATTTTCAGAATGCTAATATATATGTGAGTGCATGCAAATATGCGCCTATGTGCTATTCTGTAAATATGCACATATCTGCAATAGCACATATTTCACAGGTGGATATGCACAGAGATGGACTCTGAGAGGAGCATTGGGGGGGGTGGGGTGCACACTTACACATGTAACAGACAATACTATAAGTAATGTACGCATCACTGACAGTTAGGCATGCACATACATGCCACCTTTATGGCTGCTGTAAGTGCTAACACCTAAATGCATACGTGTGTATATCTCTGGTTTCGCTAGTCCTATATAATAATTTTCACCATCAACGTTCTAATGTGGGACTGCCTGTGTCCGTGCCTCCTGAGCTAGGCTCCGAAGCCCGGATGACGTTACTCACAGCTGATTCAAAGGCAAGGGGAGGAGTAGGGAAACACGCGGAGCATGTTTCCCTACTCCTCCCCCTGCCTGGGAATCAGCTGTCAGTGCGCCGCTCCCTGCCACTTCGTATCAAGTGGCAGGGAGCGGCGCAACAAAAAACTGCAAGCACGGCACCACAAACCCCCCTCGGTGCATCACCAAATCACCCCCCCCCCAAGCACATTAAACACACACACATCACTCCCTCCCTCCCTCCCTGTTCAAGGCCCCCTCACGCCCCTCCCACCGAGATCCACACTGCACCCCCCTCCGATTTCAACACCCCCCTTCCACGATACTGACCCCTGGACCCCCCTGCCGCGACCCTCTCGACCCCCCTTTCTGCCAAAAACTATCCCCCGCCGCCGTCGCGTACCTGTGCTGACGGGGCTCCCAACCCCCGACAGACGAAGTCGCTTCTCGACTGCGCGGCATTGTTTGAAGAATGATCTGATCAAGTTTCTGTACGTGTCTGACATCAGACGCACGCACAGAAAGTTGATCAGATTCAGCAAGCAAACAATGCCGGCGCAGACGAGAAGAGGACTTCGGCTGTCAGGGGTTTGGGGTCCCCCATCAGTACAGGTACGCAACAGCGGAGGAGGGGGAGGAGGGTTTTCACCGGAAAGGGGGGTCGAGAGGGTCGCGGCAGGGGGGTCCAGGGGTCAGTAACGCAGAGGGGGGTGTTGAAATCGGAGGGAGGGTGGAGTCTGGAACTCGGTGGGAGGGGCGTGAGGAGGCCTTGAACTGGAAGGAAGGAAGGGGGGCATGGGTCTCGCAGGGGACAGAGCGATACAGTGAGAGAGGGTTTGGGGAATTACCTTGCTAGTGCCCGTTTCATTTCCTACCGAAACGGGCCTTTTTACTAGTATTCTATAAGGGAAAGTAACAGCCTATTTACCTATGTAGAATATATGCCTATCAGTGCCCTCTGGCACCTATATATAGGCATCCTGTAACAGAATTACTCCCTCAAGGCCCCCTCAAGAAAGATATTAAGGGCATCCGCATTAATTTGAAAAATCTTAACATGCATTGAAGAATATTTCTGTGTGGTAACTGCAGGAAACATGCTGGGCATGCCCCCAACAGTTACTGCACAATCTTTGCACTTAAGGAGGCAATTCTATAAATAGGTGCCTAGAATTATGCACCACTTGCATTTCATTGGCACCAATAATCAGCACTGGCAAAAGGCTTGAGGCAGTTCAGAGGAAGACAACAAAAATGATAAGGAGCTTGTGCCAAAAAATGTATGAGAAGAGACTTGAACACCTCATATGTATATCGTAGAGGAAAGGAGGGATGGTGAGATATGGTACAGGTGTTTAAAAAGTTAAAAGTTAATAATATACAAAGTAATCTTTTTCGCAGACGGGGAAGCAGTAGAACTAGAAGTTATGAGTTGAGGTCGCAGGGTGGGAGACTTAGGAGCAATGTCAGGAAATACTTTTTTCACAGAAAGGGTAGTGGATACCTGGAATATCCTTCCGCAGGAGGTTGTGAAGACAAAAAGAGTGATGGAATTCAAGAATGCATGGGATAAACGCAGAGGATCACTATATAGAAAAAGGATGGAATCCAATTAAATGACCTCATAACTGGAGAGAGCTTTTATGGCAGCTTCAGAGGTTCAGATCAATGCCCGGTAGACCTCTATGGTCTGGATCCCATAATTTGCAAAGACAGATCAGGATCAAGGCTGCAGTGGGCTTCAACAACAATTCCAATAGTTGGGAAGTAGGACTGGTGTCAAGCAGACTTCTATGGTTTGTACTCCAAAATTGGCATGGAGAGACAGTGATTAATGAAGAAGAAGAACCTGTGCAGAGTGTCGGATTCAACTCTGGCCAAGCAGACTGGATGGACTGTGCAGTCTTTATCTACCGACATTTACTATGTTACTTCACTTCTATGTTATATGCTCTAAGCACTATTCTATAAGGTAGCACTTAAGTGCTATAGAGGTGTATTTTCAAAGCACTTAGACTTACACAGTTACATAGAGGGGCATTTTCGAAAGAAACGTCTAAGTTGGAATTTGGACATCTTTGTAAAACGTCCAAATTCGGAGGCGGGGAAAAGGTCATTTTCAAAAAAAGATGGACGTCCACTTTTGTGTTCGAAAATATCTTGGACGTCCTTGGATATGGACTTCTTTGATTTCGGCCTTTTTGAACGCAAAGACATCGAAGTCTAAAACGTCCAAAGTCAAGCCATTTGGACATGGAGGAGCCCAGCATTTTTAGTAGACTGGTCCCCCTGACATGCCAGGACAGCAATCAGGCAGCCTAGGGGGCACTGCAGTGGACTTCATAAAATGCTCCCAGGTACACAGCTCCGTTACCTTGTGTGTTGAGCCCCCCAAAACCCACTACCCCAACTGTACACCACTACCATAGCCCTTATGGGTGAAGAGGGGCACCTAGATGTGGGTACAGAGGGTTTCTGGTGGGGTTTGGAGGGTTCGCTGTTTCTTCCACAAATGTAACAGGTAGGGTGGTTATGGGCTTGGGTCCACCTGTCTGAAGTGCACTGTACCTACTATTAAACTACTCCATGGACCTGCATGCGCTGTCATGGACCTGAGTATGACATCTGAGGCTGGCATAGAGTCTGGCAAGTAATATTCCATCATGTTTTTTGAGGGTGGGAGGGGGTTAGTGACCACTGGGGGAGTAACGGGAGGTCATCCCCGATTCCCTCCAGTGGTCATCTGGCCATTTCAGGCACCTTTTTGTGCCTTATTCGTAATAAAAACAGGTCCGGGTGAAAATGTCCAAGTTTTAGTCCTGGGCGTCTTTGCTTTGTTCCATTATGGCTCAAAGATGTCCAAGTCTTAGGAACGCCCAAGTCCCGCCTCGAACATGCCTCCGATACACCCCCTTGAGATTTGGACGTAATTGCAACGGACTTCCGAGAAAGACGTCCAAAATCGGGTTTTGATTGTACCGATTTGGACGTCTCTTTGAGATGGACGTCCCAGTGCCAATTTATGTCACTTTTTGGATGTCCATCTCTTTCGAAAATAAGCCTGATAGTAACCTATGGAACATTGTTAGTCTAAGTGCTTTGAAAATGAGCCCCATAGTGAGTAATTGCAAGGGGGGCATACACGTTGTCAGAGCATGGGGGGTTCATGTGCATGTCATTACATGACACGTGCAACTTACGGAATATCAATTGTGCATGTTGATTGGTGCACCTAGGCACACCCACTTACACCATCCAATGACCTGGTAGAAGTGATTGCACCTAACTGTTGGCACACAAAAGTGGGTTTGTGCTAGCATTCTATGATGACTTAGGCAGGCCTAAGTGCTGTTATAGATTGGCACCGAGCATGCCCCATTGTGTTGCCCAGTTATAGAATTATGTTCTTACTGTGCATTAATTTTTGCAGTAAAACTTTACCACTGTTTAGTAAACAGGCCTCTAAATTTCCAGACAAACCTTCAGGAGTTAATCCTTCCTTCAAGTCTGAACAGAATGGGCAAGAGAAAACATTGCCAAAAAACTATATAATAGTTCACAGGTGGATGTGAAGCGTCTGTTCACACTTTCCAAAAATACTAGGACTAGGGGGCATGCGATGAACTACAGTGTAGTAAATTTAAAACAAATCAGAGAATCTTTTTCTTCACCCAATGTGTAATTAAACTCTGGAATTCATTGCCGGAGAACGTGGTGAAGGTGTTAGCTTGGCAGAGTTTAAAAGGGGTTAGACTGTTTCCTAAAGGACAAGTCCATAAGCCACTACTAAATGGACTTAGGAAAAATCCACAGTTCCAGGAATAACATGTATAGAATGTTTGTACGTTTTGGAAGCTTGCCAGGTGCCCTTGGCCTGGATTGGCCGCTGTCGTGGACAGGATGCTGGCTTGATGGACCCCTGGTCTTTTCTCAGTGAGGCATTACTTATGTACTTATGCACATGAGAATGATATGAAAGTTACAGAGGAGGAATAAAATTATTTCTGATAGTGAGTCTAAAAAACTGCCTCTAGAAAGCCCCTTTGTGATTTCTGAAACATTTGGTCATTTTAACTCCCAAATATCTTAACTTTCTCAACTGTTCTGAACTTACCTTTTGTGTCCAAGTCATAAGGTCACTGATACAGTAGTCTGGTCCTGAAAAATGTTTCTTCATGAAGATGTTGTTTTGCTCTTCTTTGTAATGTAATTTTGTGCCTGTATAGGTTTATTATTGTCTTCTGGCCTATTTTGTAAAAAAAAATCTCTCTTCACAGTTTCTTCATTGAAAAATATGTGCTGTCTAGAGTTTCCTATGTAACTGTGGGGTTCTATGATATGTGCTGGCCTAGGAGTTTGCTGCATAATATATTACAAGGATCTGTGCCAATTCTTTCCTCCTGAGTTTTTGTTAGAATGTTGTGGTTTTTCCTTTCTTTGTACTGCAGTAGATATTCCCTGGGTGTTTTAAGTAAAAGTGCAATCTTTACAGAGATAATTTGAGGGTTTTAGTCTTTTTGTTCAAAGATTTCAGTCAGGATTTTGAGATGTTCTTCCCTGTCTCCTGGATCAAAGCATATGTGGTGGTATTTAGTTTAAGGTAATTTCATATACTGCAAATCAAAAAAATTGGCGCTTGACTTTAATAGACTTTTATTTACTGATAAAGGGTAGAAGCTGCAACTGTTAAGGTAGCTTAATAATGGAAATAGGAGATGGCGGATTCATCCACCCAAAAAGTCTAAGATACAATTTTCTGAAAAATGTATAGAGTGCCACACATGTAGCAAAAGGATCAGAGGAAGATGTTGAAACAAATCCCAAGCCCAAACTCAATAATTGATGTTGCGATGTTGTTAACTCAAAGTTAGAGATATTTATAACTGCTGATCCTGATCTGTCCAGGCTCTCGTTTGGCAGTTGCATGATGGAAAGGATTGATCATTTTGGCTGTCTTGAAATTGAAAACCCACCCGTCGCCCCCAACGCCCTCGATTGTATGGGTGGCAGTTGTCTAATAAAGCCTGGGGTTTGTTTGAGGTAGACTGCGCTGATTTCCTGGTATCATCACCACTGGATTCACGTCACTCATGGCCCACTAAAAATAGATTCTGGTGTTGTCTTAGCTAGTTTATCCTTTTGCATTGAAAAATACACTTGGTTGGTGGCATAATCTTATGGTGGCATCTATGGTCAATTTTCTACATACAGATCTTTGTAGATGATCATTGTTGACTGAGAATGTGGTAGTCAAACAGTTTGCTCTTACCAAACCTGATTGAATCATGGGATGTATTAAAGGATATATTAAATTAAAATTCTCTTTTCCCTTAATCTAAATCATAACAATGACTACAATATACTAATCTGTACATGAAAAGATCCAGTGTGGCATCGGTTCAACAACATCTCTTCCAGTTCTGTCATTAAGAGGTTGGCATATGATGGTACCATCCTATCAGCAATATCAATGCCCAAAAGCACCAAGATGGCACCACAGGATGCTAACCTTGTCATGACAGAACAGGAAGAGATATTTTTAGTAGACGTCAGATTAGACCTTTCACATTTTACTAGTATATTCAAGTCATATCAATGGCAGAAGTAAGCTCTGTGTAACTGCAGCTGCTAAAATCAGCCAACTGTATCATTGGAAGGGATCCTAACAACAACCCAAAGGGCCATTTCATCTGGCAAAGGTCTTCCCTGCAATACTTTCAAAGTCTTACACCTCAAAACAGAAGCTAAATTAATAAGGGTGGAAGAGAAAGGATTTGAATTACCACTTTTCTGAAGTACAATCAAAGTAGTTTACATATTATATAAACAGGTACTTTTTCTGTCCCTAGTAGGCTTACAATTTAAATTTTTTTTTTGGGGGGGGGATGGGTGTGGGGTTGTGTCTGGAGCAATGGAGAGTTAAGAGGTCCTTATACTAAGCTGCATAAAAAGTGGCCTTAGCGCGCCTTTGCATGGGTCTTTCCAATGTGCTAAGGTCATTTTTAGCACAGTCGGAAAATGGCTGATTTTCCATTTTCTGAATTAATGGCCAATGAATGGCCATTAACAAAAATTAGCACATGAGCCCTTATCAACACCTATTTTGTAGGCAGTAAGGGCTCATGTGCTAATGATGCACTAATCAGCGTGCATGTGGTAATGTAGACATGCTGCTTAGCACAGAAATACGCACCCTCCGCCCCCCCCCCCCCAGATGCACTCCCTCAGTTAAAAAAAAATCTAATTATTTTTTAGCGTGCAGTCTGCCCAATCAGATTGCAAAATTACCATGGGACTCTTCAGTGTGTCTCACAGTAAAACCATTTTAATCTACGGTAAGCACATGCTAGTGCTTACTGTAACTTAGTAAAAGGACCCCTAAGTGACTTGCCCAGGGTCACATGAAGCTGTAATGGAATTGAACATGGCTCCCCTTGTTCTTAGGGCACTGCACTAACCATTAGGCTACTCCTCCACACCAGAAACTTAAGTACATAGTAAGTGTTTTAAGTGGACACCTAAAGTTATTTAAGTACATAAGTACGGCCACACTGGGACAGACCAAAGATCTATCAAGCCCAGCATCCTGTTTCCAACAGTGGTCAATCTAGGTCACAGATACCTGGCAAGATCCCAAAAAATGTTCAATACGGATGGCGCGATCAAAGGAACCATAACTGATTTAATGAGCCATTTGCAGTTTCACTGTACCGGCCGTGTGTACTAAATCTTTGAGACAAGCATATGCTACTGGCAGGATCAACCAGGTCCCTTTGATCGCTCCATCTGTTACTTGGATAACTGTGGTAATTCTAGAGCTAATACATGCCGACGAGCGCTGACCTCCCGTGATGCGTGCATTTATCAGGAAGGGTGACATGTTGAGGGTGTCATGAGTTTACACAGGATTGTTGGAACACTTCTCCGGTCAAGCTGCGGACAGCCTAATTTCCTGGGGGCCACTTCAGCCTTTAGCTAAGTATTGCTGGTTCTGTAGATGTATAGGATTTACAGCTGAACTATTATCTGAATAAACATATAATCCCGAAGTGTAGGTGGGGTGCTTGGCTGTCAGTAAGTGGTTCTGAAATGCATAAAGGAAGAGGGAAAACCTCAGAGTCCCAGTCGATATAATTTTTCAGCTCAAAGGACAATTACCATGCCTTTTGAATACCATCGCTGTTTTGTCTCCACCACCTCCTCTGGAAGGGCATTCCAAGCATGCCCCACCCTTTCAATGAAAAGGTATTATTCTCTGATGTTGCTTTTGAGTTTACTTCTTTGCAACTTCATATCACTTCCCCTAGTTCTATAGCTTTCTCTCCTTTAGAAAAGGTTTAGTTGTTCTCTAAATTCTTTCTACGATTTATATGTCCCCTTTCCCTCCTATCCTCCAGGATATACATCTTAGATCCTCAAGCCTCGTCTTATTTATTTATTTTATTTATTTATATCCCACATTCTTCCAAACAAATTTGAATTTTCAGATTATTGTCAATGCGAAATGAAGCGTTGTCAGTTGTGAAACTGTTGTAGTCGTTTTGGTCAAATAGGCTGATAATAACCATGAATTTAGTTTTTTCTTTATTTAACTTTAGTTTGGATTCTGAAGCCCAGGTTTCCATCAAATTTAAGCCAAGTTTTGCCTTTTGTAAGATGTCTTGAATGATCTTTTTGAATGTTATGTATATGATAACATCATCAGCATATATGAATGTTTTGAATCCTGCTGTTTCTAGTCTGTTACATAGTGGTGACATTATTACATTAAACAAAATAGGCGATAGTGGAGAGCCCTGAGAGACACCACAGTCTAGTGACCAAGGAGAGGATAAGGTTCCTTTCATATGTCTTCTGATGCAAAAACTGTATCATTTTGATTGCTTTCTTCTGAACTGCCTCTAACCTATTTATATCCATACTGAGATACAGCCTCCAAAAAAAAATGATCTGTTACAGTTGAACCGAACATCAACCGAACATCAATAAATGTTTGCAGATTAATAAGTATAAGTAAGAGAAACTTTACAGGAAGAGCCCCACAAGAATACAACCGCCTTCCTAAATCCCTTTGTCTAGATCAGTATTTCCCAAGTTGGTTCTGGAGTACCCTGTTGCCAGTCAGGTTTTCAAGATACCCACAATGAATATGCATGAAAGAGACAGTGTGTGCAAATCAATCTCATGCATAGTCATTGTGGATATCTTGAAATCTTGAATAGCAAGGGGGGTACTCTAGCACCAACTTGGGAAAAACTGGTCTAGAAAGACACTATTAACTGTTTTAGTAAAGGTTAAAAACTTGACTTGTTACAGAGCAATGATGATTGCCTAAAAATTGGTTATATAATTCCAGGTAAGTTCAAATGTCATTGTATTAGTAAATCAAAACAGTATGCTCCTCACTCTTTTGACTCAACAATACAACATTTTTGACTAGTTGTTATACTATTTTGTAATTGTAAGGCATGTTTTACAGTTTTATTGTGAGTTGTGTATTTTTTTATTTGATTTATTGTAACCAGTCTCAAACCTCTATAGAAGAGAAGTGGGATATAAATGCCATTTTAAATTAAATTATTCCAAATTAGGCCTCACCAACAACCTGTACAAGTACCTCACTCTCTGCAGTCTAACATCTTTCTGGCTTTTACTACCACCATGTTATACTGTTCTACTACCTTGAGATTCTCAGACACTATCACCCCAAGACACTATCCCCTGGAGTTTGTATATGGCATGTGGAGGCAAGCGCATAGATTAGTATGCATGCCTAATCTATGTGCATGCCTTAATTGCTTTGCATGCCACTTATTGGCTGATAATGACCAATTAGCAACACTAATAGGCACTAGTAGGAATTTATGTGTGCAGTTTGCTAGGCATATTCTGCAAAGCAGCATGCAGAATTTGTACCAGTGCGTGTAGATGTAGTCATGGGCACTTACACCAGATTTTTGCTGGCGTAAATGGACACACCTAGATTTAGGCGTATCCGTCCGGCCCAGGAACATTCTATATATCACACCTGAATTTAGGCACATCTAATAGAATACACCTATGGATCTCTATCTTATGCACCTAGATGCTAGGCACCATATATAGAATCTAGCACTATGGGGCTCATTTTTGAAAAAGAAAAACATCCAAAAAATGGTACAGGCCAGCAGATGGATGCTTTCTCACAAAAATGTCCAAATTGCTATTTTCAAAATCCAGGCCCACCCAGTTTTGGTTCAGGCCCACCCAGCAGTGGAGGCAGCGGAGCGGAGGGGAGCAGGCTGAGCTCCGTTCCCGCATCTGCCTCCCTCACTCTCACGGCAGCGCTTCCCAAACGCTGCCCACCGCCGCCACGATCGCGGGATTTACCTCCCTCCTCTCAGCACTCAGCAGCAGCGGTAGCGAATCATACACGCTGCCTCCTTCTAACCCGGAAGCAGCAGAGGAGACACTTCCGGGTTAGAAGGAGGCAGCGTGTATGATTCGCTACCGCTGCTGCTGAGTGCTGAGACAGAGGGAGGTAAATCCTGCGATCGTGGCGGCGGTGGGCAGTGTTTGGGAAGCGCTGCCGTGAGAGTGAGGGAGGCAGATGCGGGAACGGAACTCAGCCTGCACTGTAAATTTTTTTGGGGGGGAGAAGAGGGCTCCGGGCGGGCAGGTGGAATCGCAGGACATGGATGGGAGCGGGAGGGGCGAGAGGAGAATCGCTGATGGCTGGAGGGAGGGGACAGGGGAGAAAAGAGAATTGCTGGTATAGATGGATAGAGGGGGGCAGGGGCAAGAACAGAATTGCTGGGTATGGCTGGATAGGGGCAGGGCAGAGAGGAGAATTGCTGGGGATGGATGAATGGAGGGGGGCAGGGGAGGGAAGAGAATTGCTGGGGATGGATGGATGGAGGGGACAAGGGGAGAGAGAAGAGAATTGCTGGGGATGGATGGATAGAGGGGGGGCAGGGGAGAGAAAAGAATTGCTAGGTATGGATGGCTGGAGGGGAGAGGAGAGTTGCTGGACATGCATGGATGAAGGGGAGGAAAGAGGAGATAGGAAGGTTGCTGGACATGGGTTTATGAAGGGGAGGGCAGGGGAGAGGAGGGTTGCTGGACATGGATGGAGGGAAGGACAGGGGAGAAGAGGGTTGCTGGACATGGATGGAAGAGAGGGAAGGGAGAGAGAAGAAATGCTGGACATGGATGGAGGGGATGGAAGAGTGAGGAAGGAGATGAGGGAAAAGGGAGAAAAACTGCACATGGATGAAGAAAATAGGCAGAAGCTGGATCCACTGGACAGTCAAGTCTGCGGAGGACCCAGCTTTTACTTATGGATATAGAGCAAGAAATGAAGAAGAAAGGAGGAAAGTAAAGAAATAAATGGAAAGGAAGCCCTGGAAACGGAGTTAAGAGGACAGATAGCAGCAGAATCGGATACTGGGCCAGCATGATCAGAAAAACAGTCACCAGACAACAAAGGTAGAAAAAAAATCATTTTATTTTCATTATAGTGTTTGGAATATGCCCACTTTGAGAATCAGGTGCTCAACATTAAAAGTTTATATTTATTTACTTATTTATGGCATTTTATCCTACATTAAACATGAATTAAATTGGAACCTGGGATCATTTATTTTTTTTTCCTGGAGAGAGTAATGCATTGCCCCCCCCCCCCCAGGCTCTCTCCTCGGCTATAGCCAGCTCTGCAATTTTGAGGGGAGGTGCACAGGTGGATGGGGGGGGGGTGCACAGGTGGACTGGGGAGAGAGCCTGTTGTTAAACATTTACCAGCACACCACTGTCTAGTGCCCACCCATCCAACCTGTTGGCCCACCCAAAAATTGACTTCTGGCTACACCACTGCTCTACCCCTCATTGACTCCTCTCTTCTTCAGTAACAGTGGTACAGGTAGACCACTTTATTTCTAGACCCTACCTACTACCTCAAGGTTGGGAAAATGAGAGGCAAAGATAGAAGGTCCTGCTCAGTGTTGGTTTCTCTCTGTTTCATCAAGGGAGAAGGTAACAGAAGAGAGGGTCAGGAGTACACAAACAGAAGCAACAAAAGAAAAGCACACAAGGGCCTTCCAAGACTGGAACAAATAGGAATTGTTTAATTAATAGACCTGACTCAGCCCTGTTTTTTGGCATGTCTACACCTGTGTCAGGGATCAATACTGATAAGAGCTCTTAATGAACATTCCGAGGTTTCATGGATTTTAGCGTATGGGGTCCCCTTTGCAAAAGTTTTCATAAATTTGCATTTTGCAAGGGTACATTTTTGTATATAGTCTAGTGCCATGAAATCTTATTTAGATTATAAGTTGCTTCATTGCAAAAGTATAGAAGCAGCTCATTAATATAAAGAAGTAAATACACACACAATATCCTTGCATGCCAGTTTTAGAACTGGGAAAAAAAAAAAACCCTACAGCACAGGCTGTGTAATTACCGTTTCTGATAGCCTCGCTAGCAAAAGTCTGTATGAATTGTATAAAGGTTTCTGTGTCTGTCAAACATTTTGACTCATTCTGGCAGATTGGTTATCTGCAATTCATTCTTGCACAATCCAAGTGATCCCAGTTCGGGATCCAATTGTAGCAACCGGTGCAAAAAAAAACAATGCTTGATTAAACTCTGCTATTTTCCCACTATTTTAGTTTCCAAACGGTAAAAATAAGGGGAATAGTGAAACATAATTTTATTCGGGGGGGGGGGGGGGGGGGGGTGCAACGGTGCATTTGCCTGATACAAGCACAGAAACCAGACAGCCGGGAAAACTTGCCACAGTTTTTGGTTAACCTTCTTTCTTTTTCTGTCCTTTCTCTCCATTCGGTTCATACTTTTCCTCTCAGAAATGTACACCTTAAAACCCAGTCTTGCTGTCACTGCATTGTTCCAGTTCAACGTCTTTAATTCAGAAGTTTTCAGACCTTCCTTGTCCCAGAGGAGCATCCGATAGGTTGTAGGGAAAGCAGGATGTTTGATCTGATGTCACTTTAATTGTTGTATATTATACCTCAATTTTATTTCAACGTTTAAATCTTTGGTGGGGGGGAGGGTAACAATATTGCAGGGGAAACGACCCTACACACAACCTAAAAAGCTTAGGAAATACAGATTTGCAGGATATTTTCACTGCCGGCTTTATTTCCTAGCAATTGTATCCATAGACTCAAAGCAGGAGGAAATCCTTCCCTGAAGATGAAGGTTTTTTGGTTATTCTACTCAGATGTGCTTTAGTGTGTGTTGCTTACCCGTGCAATTCCCTGTCTTAGTAGTCAGAGCTGAAAGACACAGTAGCAGGAGTGTGTATTTTTCTGGTAGGTGCAAACTGCTACTTTGGGTGAATTTTCGCTCTAAAATTACCTTCTTTTGTCCTGCTTTCAGAGGGCCATAACCTACCTGCAAGTGGAAAGTTATGTGTATGTGTTTTAGCTTTACTGTGATATGTTATTATGTAATCCTATACCAAGCATAAATATACGTTCTCCTTTGAAATTGTGATTTCAAGAAGTTGAGCTTTTCTTCCGTAAAGTCACACAGAAGAAAATCGCCCGCCTTCTGTTACCTACCAAACAAGCCGTAAGGCCATACAGTGGTGTGGAGCTTGCCATTTTTAAAGAAACGTGGTTCTTTCACTCTCTTATTTTTTAGTTACTTTACTTTGGGTAGATCGCCTTTAGAAGTTACCAATACATAAGTTCTCCCACGTTACAAGCAAATGATGCCGCAGGTATTAAAGTTATAATAGTCCCCCTAAATTCCTCATAAGGTCCAGCTTTACTAACAAGTTTAAAATCTCTACACACCTAATTGTGGAAACATTACTATGCAACCAATGAATATTAATTGGCGCAAAATTAACTGACTTCATTTGTACAATATATCTTCGTCTCCTCTTAACAGTCAGCAAAAGTCACATAATCTTATTAGCTGGGGAAAGTCCCTCCAGGTACTGTGTGTTCTGAAAAGTATTGTTTATAGATATAATGTGTCTTCTTAAATGTTCAACAATAGACCATTGACCAGTACAGATCTCGCCCGTGTGTTTAAAAGCTGCGTGCAAAGCACAGTAAACTCACAATTGCTAAACAGATTGGCATTAAAACCAGCAATTGTCCAGAAAATTAAGTTTTTAATTCGTCATTGTTTGTGTTTCTGTCTGAGCTTATAACTGGTAAGAAGCAAAGTCAATATAATACTGTATAACCTTCTAAAGTTATAGGGCCACTGTTCAAGATGTAATATTCTGCTTTTAGAGGGTATGGCAGCTCTCTCTCTCTCTCATAAGGACTACAGAAAACGGCGTAGTGTTCTTAGAACGTACCATAGAACGTGCCAAGATAAAGGTGTTAATTGTACGTCAGGCATCATATAGGCTTTCTTACACCTTCCTTCACGCGCTATCTTCTTTGAGAGTTTGATTGTTATACACATTGGTAACATTTGCTTGGCACGAAAAAAAAATTGCACTGCCCTATTTAAAGCCGTTAACTTAATATTATTGTATCTAATTGGTACCTGGCAGCTATGCTTCGCAACTCAGCGCCTAACTACAATTTTCCCTGTGCATCTCTCGTCTTGTACTGTTGTCATTACAAAGTTACTGATGACTCATAAAGCTGGCAGAGGTTAACTTAAGGCCTTTTTAGTCTTTGTTTTGATATAAAATATAGCTAATGCTGTACCTAGTGCCATTTAGGGTAAAATAACCTTTTAACCCAGAAAAGTGAAAAGGTAGTGGTGTAGTGTTACAGGAGAATGAGAAAAAAAACAGCTTTAGGACTATACAATCTAAAAACGTGTAGCTTCCTTTTTTCTTTTCTCAGACCCTCCACACACACAAGGCCACCCCCTAAAACAACGGAGTAGATCCTGTTTTTAAGGAACGTAAAAATAAAGTCTGTCAGTAAATGTTTATTTGCTTTTGGCATTCCTCAGACTGAAAATATGAAATGACTTCTCACTTGACTTCACAACTGTCACTGCTTGGGGACCTCCCCTAATACCTTTTGCTTTTCAGGATCTCTGTCTGTAAACAAATTTGTTCTTTTAACAGGCTCCATTAAAAAAAAAAAAATCTTAGCTCCTGAAAAGGGAGCTGTACTTAGTCACTGATATAACTCCAGGGCAGAGTATATAGTAAATAAACTGGGCGGGGAGAGGGGGAGGGAAGTTTCTCCCAGTCATGCTGTCTAATCAGGTGGACAACAGAAGATCTTTGTCTCTGGGCAGTCTCTACAGAGTAAAGGTGTCAGTTTCTGACGTTCTCCTGACAGTCTTGGACGTCCTGACACGAGCAGCATCACATAATTTACTTTTACCATATCCAGGAGCAAACACAAAACATACATTCAATATGTAAATAGCATATTGAGGTTCTCTTGCACTTTGTACACAGAGGAAATCTGTAGCCACGGATTTCTGCCCATTCGGACAGAGATCATAGTGATTTGAAGAAACCCACAAGCTGAACAGAGTCTAGGAACTGGGTTGTAAAAGGGGAATTCTGCATAATTTTTAGTCCTCATCTGCATCCTAAATTAGTTAAGGCACAAAATAGTCTCATTACAAAAAGTAAGAAGTATAATTCTAAGAGCCATTAATTATGCAAAGCAGGTAATGAATAAGAGATACAATTGCATGAAAGTCAACTTTATATAAATGTTAAACTAAACACTAAGAAAAATATGAGAGCGAGAGCGAGAAATAGTTCACCAAGTTGTGAGGTACTAAATCCAAAAACGATGCAAGACAAGGAGATTGCAACCTGTGGTTGAACTTTTGCCCTCTTTGTTTAAAATAGTATTTGTTAAGAGAGGTTCTATTAAGGCAATGCAGTATCCGAAAAGTCTTTTGGAAATGTGTGTTTGATTTTTTTTTTTTATATATTTCTTTATTTGGAGTTATTACAACAGGTTATGAACTGAACTGTAGCACGCAGCGGATTATTAAAGAAAGCGTCCCAACCATATGCATAAAAAAATATTAAATTCAAAGACTAGATACGCAGCAAACTGTAAAACATAAAGATATCTACGCTTTTATGAAACAATTTCTTGATATTAAAAAAAATGGAATTCATTCACTGCAAAAATGTTATATCTTTTGTCCTATATTGCAAAGGCCGTTGTGGTGTTTAAGATATTACTGAAAAAAATCCGAAGTACTCTGTTGCAGTTTTCTCACTTTTTTCCCCTCATCATCTATATTCAAATTTAGCTGGTGAGAGAAAGGGGGAGTTGTCTTTCACCTGAGTGTTGTCTCTAGAATGGAGCTTTTATTAAAAACAAACAAACAAACAAACAAAAAAACAAAAAAAAACATACTTTGGACAGAAGATAACATTAGCACAAAGTATAAGCTCCAGAAATGTCCACCATTAGATGATCGGGCATTTGTATTTAGTGACAGCTTCTGCCGACAATGGAAACAAAGGGGTGGTGGGGAAAGCCCACGGTCATGGATTTGATATACCGCCTTCCTGTGGTACATCCAAAGCGTGTTACATTTTTATTATATGTAGATACTTGGAAGTAGCTGGAGAACCCGAAACCAGTCTGGCGGGTGGCACCAGCAGATCTACTACTTATTGGCCGTGCAAATGTTAACACCGGGATCTGATTACAATCCGAATTTAAAATAGTAAATGCAGCTTCTACAGCTAGGAAAACACTTTTGTATTAAGATATTTGCCCTTGTTTAGAAGGTCAGTTAGTATCAGTGTGATGACTGAGGGCTGGCTTTTATTTCTGAGAGACACACCTACAATAAATGAATTATAGGACTATATTCAATATCAGGTTTCTGTGTTTTTTTTTAACATGAAGAAAAATAATGTTTTAAATAAAGCCCATAGTTTGAGTTCGGCACATAAATAAGAGGCTTTGGAATTTCTCGTCATTAACCCGAAGGCAATGGAACGGTAAGGTGGCCAATGACCAGCCAACAGCAAAAGCTAGAGTTTGTCAGGTGGCGATACTGTTCTTTTAGGGTAGTGAACATTTTGAAAAAGGGCACCTACAAAAGGCTAACAATCAAAAGTACTGCTTAAGATACCCATCGCTGGAAATGAGAGATTCCTTGTGGTCTGAATCGCTGTCTATCTACTTCACTTCCCATAGGACTCTGATGGGGCCATCTTTCTTCACTGCACTCTGACTGCCAGCTCTTTGGGTATTGGACCTTGTGATCACGTGATATCAGTGATGGCCTATTTGCCTTTCTTATGAATCTATAGCTAGATTGCAAAAAAATGTAGATATTGTTTGTAAATTATCTTAATTCAGAGAAATAATAATAATAATAACAACATTTTGACTAGTTTTCGGAAGCCAACACACCGTTCCTCAAACTATCGTCTTATGTTCGTTTTTTTAAATTTATTAACCGTTATTTGTGCATCTTCACATGTACCAAACACGACAAACACACTACTTTACCCAAGACTATTTCAAAGCATGTAATAAACAAGGCAGGTGTAAGATAACAAACGTTGGAAAGCACTCTACTGTATGGCCAACCAAGAAACCCAGAATCAGAATACACGAAGCTTAAAACACACTACCGCATTCGAGAAGGAAAAACATGAAAGCAAAAAAGGGCAACTTGAAACCCCACAGCTGAAGGGACTGTCATCCAGTCCTAAAACAATGCAATTTAAAGACAAATTATAACTCCAAGTAACGATAAGTCAACTAGACGCCATTATTAACCCGCTCTCATAAATCTCAATTGTTCATTGAGATGGCTTGTAGCCAGCGGCTGCAGATGCTAAGGATCAGGATGCATTCACAATGAAGTGCATGTGGCAGCTCTGGATACCAAGGGATGAAATATAGCCAGTTACTCCTTTGTGTTTGTGGCTAGGGGTGTTCATTTATTCAAAAACACGTGAAGAAATGAGAATTTAAATAAATAATAATAATAATAAAACTCAGCATGAAAAAGTCTACATAGCAAAAAAGTTCGGCAAATTGTACCAGCGTGATCCCAGACAGTTGTCTACAGCTGTTCCAAACTCAGTTTCTTCTTCCTTCGTTCCTATACATAAACTGGTGGATATGCCAAATATGCTAAAAGCATTGTCCTACTGTATTTCTGTGGTGAAATTATTAGTAAAACCTTTGGTTCTAACAGTCTATTGTCCCAAATCTATGGCACATGGTTTTTCCACAATGGTCAGTTTTAAAGTTGTAACATTGTTTTCAGAAAAATCTCCTTTCTTTCTCTTCGCTGTACTGCTTGATCTTGTTATAATGTACCTATTAAACTCATAAAGAATTAAAGTGTAGGTGCACTTCACCACAAATTCATGGCATACATAAGTCAGCTGTGCAGATGTAGATCCCAATATGTTCACTGTATACTGGGAAATTGTACTTTTGTCATTTGTGATAATGTCCTCCAGAAGAACAATCCAGCTGGAAATGAGAAACAGTCACCTGATCTTTAAGACACATTTACAGAATCCCCACCCGCTTCACAAAACTATTACCAAGACAAAAACTGTGAATAAATACAGCAGCTTTGCTTATTATGCTGGTATTAATTTTCCCCTTAGGAGCTAATTAAACTCCTTTCTGGTACCCAAGACTGGAAAAAAAAAACTATATTAACTGTTTGGCCTCCACAGCAAATATAGCTCACAGTACTCAGAAAGACCTTTCCAGAACTAAATAGATTGCATTACTGAAATTATGCTAAATTCTTCTAGTTATAGGGACAGAAAAGGGGGGAGATATCTATCCCTTGCATATACTACAAATTTAACGTGGCAAGTTCAACATGATAATATTTCAGTCATCAAGAGGATTTGTTTATTACACTTTTATTTCATTTCTTCTTAGATACAATCAAAAACTTCTCCCTTTCCATAAAAGTAGTAATCTCTGAGTACTGCAAAATTATAGCATTTAAATCTGAAAAAAATGTTAACAAAATCATGGCAGTAGACAATGTTAGCACTGAAGTTCTAAACTGTGACATTTTTAAGGGCATCAAATATTACTTCTAATGCACAGAATGTAGCAAAGGTTAAAGATAGCAGATCTATGCTCTTGAATGGCCACCTTCATACTGTGTCTACTAATTCAGTTCTTTGCCTTAAACGAAGTGCCCAGTGCATTTGTTGAACTAAAATGAGGACACTTTCATTTTTAGAAAAAGAGTAAAATGTAAAAACAAACAAATAAACAAAAAAAAAAACCAATGAACAGATGAAACTTTGCAAAACAGAAAGTTATAGATAGGATCTCTGTAAAATTAATTTCTTCTCGGATTGTTTTGCAAAACTTTCATTTAGAAATGTTTTGCCTGTTTCAAAAAAAAAAAAAAAAGTAAAACAGTCTGGTCACCATTTACCTAAAATGCTGTTCCAATCATTAATCTCACTTAGAAACTGTATTTCTTTTTAAGAAAAATAAAAGCCCCATTTAAACATTATTGAATCAAAGCAAAAAATGTTTTTCAGTATTCACACATATATTACAGGGTAATAGTAAAAGTCCATTATGCTTCCTGACTTTAGTTGGGTCACATTTTACAAGAGCAAAACAAGCATCAAAAACATTTAGCAGCCTTAAATTTCACAACCACTCAGAATTACACAGAAATATTGAAATATACTATTCTGCTCAGTTTGGCTGTGAATAGCCCATCGTGTATAAATCTTAATTTTGTTAGTCAGTGTACAGCATGATTTGTATTCTAGATTCATCCTGGCATCCATGAGTTCAAAGTGCTTTAGGTTTTTGTTTATTTTAAATGACAAATTGGATGTAGGATGTAGACAAAGGTGAAATGGGTTGAAAACAAAACCATCCAAAACAAAGCAAAACAATATAAGGTAAAAAAATAAAAAATAACATGACAAAAACATAAAAACATAAAAACATTAATGTAATGAATGTCAGATAACAAACACTCAGCTGACCTAAAGGTTTTAACAAATGAGGAAAGTAGAATTAAAGGCAATAAACTACCACGTGACCCATCTTTTGGCTTGCAACAAATATTATTCAAAGCAGATGGATACAGATTTATATAAGCAGAATTTAACGTCTTTAATATTTCAACTTGAAAAGTATGCTGTCCAAAGCTCATAGGCAGCTATATTTGGGACATCTGCAAGAACTTGCTGCTGCTCTGTCTTTTCTGAGAAAAAGTCAGTTCAAAGAGGAAACACCAGAAATCCAGAGAAAGTGGAATATTTCCAGCCTCCCATCAAGTTGCCCCTTTCTAGCTTTAGATAAGCTCTGTCTCCTTTCTCCATTTGAATGAGAACTCCATTGCTAGCAGCCTCTCGGGTCACATCTTGATCCCCTGCAAAGGCAGAAATAACTGGCCAACCATTTAACATCAAGCTCACCTACAAAGGAAAGACAAACAAAGGGCATTTACACAAAAAGAACACACAAAATACATTAGGGTTTTATGAATCTTCCTGCTTGGAATTGGGTATTAGAGGCATGGGCCATATTTTCATTATACTGTAAAAAGGATTTAAGCCTATTAATTTTAAGCAGGCCTATGTTGTACAGATAAGCTGTCCTAATGATATATCAATAGCAAATATTGCCATGTGAGATTACAGAGGGCACTGACTATTTCTCAACCAATTTTGCATAATGCCTTTAGCCACAATAAACAGATTTTCTATGTAAATAGCCTTCAGTGATGTACTTAATACTAACTATATAAACAGAAAACTGCTCTGAGCAAAGCAGCTACTGTTCCACAGTCTTAAAATTCCCCCAAAGGACCAGCAGAGTTACTTAAAACATTTTCAGACATATTTTGTTTTATATGTTCAAAATTAAGGTACAGTATGGAAAACTTTCCCCTCTTTGGTTCACCCTTGCACTGAATTTTGATTCAGGAACGACAAAAAGCAGGATCGTTATCCATAGGTGGCATTAAATATTCAATGATCTGGTTCTTTACAATTAATATATAATGTGTGTTTACTTTTATTTGCAGAATATATTGTCCTAAAAAACGTGAATGAGCAAAATCACATGAAATATGCAAATAATTATACCAGATGTTTTGCACATTAAATTTATAATTGTCCTCTTCAGAAAATAGTATTAAAATAAATGCTTAATGGAAGCCAGTTAGGTATTTTTCCACAGCTAGTCAAGATTAATTATGTTCCCTTTTTCACAATGCAGAGTAATTAATGAAAGTGAGAATACTGTAATATATTATTTTGTGTATCTACCCCCCAAAAAGACATTAATTTTAATATTTTAAAATCCTTATTTTAAAATATACATAAAGACACCTTGTCCTCCTGTAATTTCAAAGACATATTTACTGTTTTTCAGAGACATGCTCCAGTTAATAAAAGTATTATCCCTGTTACCAAATGGTGAATAGTGACTGAAAAATATAGCTTCACAGATATGCCTAAGGTGTAACTGCCTTAATGGAAGGCATTAGGTCAGATGCAATGCAAAGGAAAGATTTGAAAAGTCGTAACAGTCTAACCTGAATCGTTTGTCTGTTGTACACTTTCACCACGTGAAAATTAAAACTGTAAATCCCTTTTCTCGGAGATATAAAAGTGCTTCTTTCGGAGTCAAAGTTGTTTCCAATATTCACTAATATCTAGAATGAAAACGACAAAATACAGTAGACATACTGCAGAGTTCTTGAACAGAAAAAAGCAGCATAATATGTATTTGTGTGTGTGTGGTCTTAATTCCAACTTTCATTGAAACGTGATACTGGAAATAATGTACAGTAATCACGAGGGGAGGAGTACTGGACACAGACACACCATACTATACATGCATATCCTACACTCCAGCATGCATACACACAAATGGGAACTATCACTGGATCAGCATAACAGAGTTGCAGTCCTATTGGTGCAGAAGCAAACTGGGTTCTTTGCGGATTGTGCTACTTTTAATTGGACCAAGTTGGCAATCAAATAAATTATTATACGTTATCTTTCGAGCCCTATAGTCTAGGAAGCTCATTTACAATAATATTCTTTGATTATTCTAATGCTGGTCCGAAACAGGTATCATAATTTACAAAGTATGTATGTATAGAAAATCAATTCTTTCTCACATAATAACCTTCCGCTGGCCTCTTAAAATGCATTTTTTAAATATACATAAGCGAAATAGGTTTGCTATATGGGATGTATTTATTTCCTGTTTGCTTTGTTACTTCATCTGATGCTCTTTCAAACACATATAGCTTCACGCTAGTTGTAAAAACCAGTTTTGAGTTTCTTTGTTAATTTAAATTCCCTTGAAGCAGAGCGAGAGAGAAAGAGAAAGAGAGCATCACTAGGAGGGTAGCAGACTCTATCAATCAATCTGTCTGTCATACAGCTTTCCTTCAATTAGAGATAATCTTATAACTCACCAAGTGCGCCTTCAACCTTTCGCCTCTGGACCATCACCTTCTTTCTCAAATCTCAAAAGGATTATATTAAAACATACAGTTTTCTCAGACCCATCCCCCGGGTCCTGTCCAACCTTTTTCCCATTACCTGGTCAAAGTAAATGATCATGGTCCTGTTGCTCATCTCCGAAGGCTCGTGGTTGGTGCTCCGGATGGCAGAAAACGCCACTTTGGCGCTGCCAGATCTAACCGAGATGCCCAGAGCGGTGCCAGTGGGGTCCGAAGTGGGGTTGGAGTCACACACTACAAGGCACTTGCCTTCCAGCACGATAGGTTCCGTCTCGTTCTGCCCACTAGCTAGTCCCGTCAGCCACACCACACCAAGTAAAATCTTTAAAGAGAGCATCTCTCCTCCCTCTGCCGGCGGCTCGCTCCCACCTTCTCGGATGCTGCTGCCTCAAAACTCCCTGTTCTGCAGATGAAATCCAGTTTTCTCCCGTACGGTTATTCTCAAAATTATGTGTACGATTGCAACCGATTGCCTTTGCTGGTCAGCGTTAATGATCTTCCTTGCTAGTTTTCCCCTTTTTGATCTGCTCCTTCTTCTCCCTTTTTCGTTCAATTTTGGAGCTGTTTCTTTTCCAGGTGGCTCTTATTTCAAGGACCCCGGACGAGTAGGAAGCGTCCCCGGACAAAGCTGAGCACTTGAATACATAGCGCTGCTCCCGTCCGCAGCTCGGCTCAATTATTGATATGTCCAATATCAGCGCTAGGAACACAAAGAGGAGAGAGGGGTTCGCAGCTCCCGCCCTCCCAGGCTCCATCACCAACCCGGCAGCCAATGTCGTTGCAGCTCCTCCATACATCAGGCCAATCGGTTGCCAGTCCGCCTTCCTTCTCCTCCTCCCCCACGTGACGCGCAGGGCTTTGTTATAGGTGCGAGGGGCCGCCGACGGTGTAGCGTAGTCCAGGTATAAGCAGGAATGCTGGAGACGGGCTAAGGGGAGCTGCCAAGAGCCTTACCTGCACCCGGGACGGGGCTATGGAAGTGGAAGGGGAGGGAAGGCTTGGCTGGGCAATAGCATAGGATCCGCGAGTCCTGGAGAGGAGCCTGGCCGGGGGGGTTTCACATGAGAGGAAGATATGGGCTGATTGAAAGAGACGTCTGGCACTGAGGTTACTATTCTGCATTCGGTTATTTTTCCCTTTTACTTTAATTTTTTTTTAATGTAAACGAATCTTTACCTATAGCCTCTTCTTATATGTTGCTTTTACTGAAGGATATGTGCAGCAAGATTTTTGTTTCTGATGAAAAAGTCTGGGGTCGTCAAAATACTATAAGTTGAACATCCTAAATATTTCACTCGGGGAGGAGGAGATGGAAGATACTCCCTCTCTTATTTTTGTTAGCTTTTACACATCTTTGACTGGAAAACCAGTCATACTGAAATGAGTTTATTTTGAAATCCTGGATGCATAATGAGGTCGAATGATGACATTCAGATGAACTCTCAGAGCAGATTTGTGTATCTTATACAGAATTTGTTAGGGCCATAGTTGCATGGTTATTCTGTTACATCAGGACCAAGCAGAATTGGTTTAAATCTTATTATACACATTGGTTCATAAAAATCAAGCATTGTGATTTTGTCAGTTACCATCACCTGATCATGGCTCAAAATCCTTTACAGTCATTGGCCACCAGTTGGTGGCAACACTGCTTTAACAATGCACACTCACATCGCAATAGGCTTTGGCTATTCTTACAAATAGCTAACCATAAGGGGAAAAGTAGAAGACAACACATTTTATTTTATTTTTTTACAGTCAGAACATTTTAACATATATTGGAGGTAATTTTAAAAGGTTTGCATGATTTTTGCATGTGTAAATAGCAGCATTTACATGTGTAAAAACCCTTCACATGTAAATAACAATATTAACCAGATTGTAAGCTCCTTTGAGCAGGGACCTTCCTTCTTTGTTAATTTGTACAGCGCTGCGTAACCCTAGTAGCGCTCTAGAAATGTTAAGTAGTAGTAGTAGTACATGTGAAAAGGCATACATTTGGAAGGGAATGAGTTCTGAACATCTTTTGGGTGGACCAGAAAAGTATGCATGTATTTCTGATTTTACAATGGCATTACACATATACATTTAAAATAATGTGAACTTCAGCATTTACACCTGCTTTGAGATAGGCATAAATGTTAGCTAGCTGACCATTTGCCACTGGGATTTGCACCCATGCAGTTGTGATGTGGCAACTGTGCTTACAACTGTGGTGCTTAAACCCCCAAAAGTTTTCTTTAAAAAGTTATTTCAATGCAGCTTGATTCAGTTGATCCCGAATGTCCAGTTTTTTGTTAGTTTTTTTTTTTTTTAATGCAGCACTTATACATGTAACTGCCAACCTTAGGATTTAGGAATAGGCAGCCAAAACCTTTTAGGAATAGGCAGCCAAAACCTTTTTGTTTTGTGTCATTTTCCTTGTTGCTTATGGGAATTTTCATTTTATTCAAGTTTTTCTGGCAGTTATGTCAGTTTCTGATAATAGCGTGCCCTTAATGGGGAACAGTACAAGATGCAAGAAGGCACACTATTTCCAATGCACCCTTTTCCCAAGTTTGCGCATGCACAGTGGTTCATGCCAGTGTGGTGGTTCCTCTATCAGGAAAGACTGTTCACTCTTTCCGAAAAGCTGTGGCCTCTTTCCACGTGGTGTGCACTGTTTCTAAAGAGTATGTGCTATTATTGGTGAACAACAAACCAAGAAGTGTCATATTTTTTCTGTTCATTTGTGTTTGGTAATGACATGCAATACATGTCGTTAATATTTCTTTTGTCATTACAAATGACAACTCGTCCCTATTAGGATCGCATGTGTGGGTTGCAAAATCGGCACTTGTACAGATAATATCCCAAGTGATGCTGTTCTTTTTTTGAATATCTCTTACTGAAATGGCTGATCCCACTATCAGGGGACTTGAGATATATATGGCACCGAACATTAGGCGCTATTTCTGCACCAAATGTTTGGCTTGGAAAAGCATTCTAATGGATGCAAGGTGCCAAAATGGGACAGAAATATGAGATATGTGCAAAACCACACCCATTTATAGACTAAAACCTTAGAGATCTTTTACTATGCAGCAGTAAGCCCAATGTGGGCTTACTGCTCGCTTAACTGGAAGAACCACCAGGCTACTGCAACAGCCCAGCAATAGTTCCCACCCCCAGCGTGCACCATTTCTGGAGCTACAAAAATATTTTTTCATTTTTGCTGCACCGGTGTTTACCCGGCGGGTTAGTGCGGGAGTCCTTACTGCCACCTCAATGGGTTGCAGTAAGTGCTCCCCTCCCCGAAATGACCACGCTTCACTTGCCACACAGACATTTATTTAAAAAATAAGTCTTTTAACTGCTGCGGTAAAAGGGGGCCTCAGTGCACATCAAAAACATGCGCTGATGCCAGCACAGGTCCCCTTTTGCCGCAGCTTAGTAAAAGGACCCCTAAGTGTTTCCATATGAATCAGCAAAGGGGGCATGGCCATGGACGGTACATAGATGGGTCAAGCAGTTCCCTTAAAATGCACACATTGTTATAGAATAGTCCAGATCCACCACCCAACTTGCATGCCAAGGTTTACACCTGGTTTCAGTTGATATATCTCCTCCCATCCAAAGTTGACCATGGGTCCTGGCACTATGTGCTATTCTATAAAGGGTGCTGATCCTGAAATGTCTGTTATAGAATACTGTTCAGTGCTGATTTTTTTCCAGTGCCAAATTTTGAGCGCCTTTTACTGAATCCAGCTTTATAGGTGCTAAATTTGCACACGTATTTCTGCGTTGTTCTTATATGTATTTGTGTTTAGCAGAGCCTTTTATAAAATACACAAAAAAGTGTGAATGCCCTGACTTGGATGTCCCAATTTCCACGTAAGCACCCAATGCATAATTAGGTGTGCTATATACAAAAGAATTTCAGAATACTCCCTGAAGGCACTTGGCCCAGAAATCATTAGTGTATATCTGGTGAAAATTATTTAACAAAGATTTTAGGACATTTTTTAAAATTAATACATTCTGCCACATGTATGGATTATTGCATTCTGTTGGCAAGAGTCAGGAGCACATCTGAGTAATGTTTGAGACTTTACAGAACACAAAAATAATGATGCATCTTTATATTATAGAATGACAACGCTATTGAATGTTTCGGGCCAATGGTATTGCCAGAAGTGGAATTATTAAATTGAGTTATAATGACTAAGGGCAGTTGGTATTATAGGGCCTGATATTCAACCAGGAATGAGTTGCATTTTGCTGGCTACTGCTGTCACTAAACCCAGAAATCCAATGCCTGGTGTATAATTATGGTACTGGCCATGTCCGGGCACCGGCATTGAATTTCCATGTTTGCAGAGATGGTTAACACATAGCTAGTTAAGTTCAATATTCATCACTTGAGCGGCTATGGGTTACCGCATGTAGAGGTCCTTTTCCTAAGCAGCGATAAGCACTAACACATGCTTACCATGCGGAAAAATTCACTACCAAGGGGTGTTCTCAGGCATCCTGTGGTAGTTTTGCCATCTGCTCTTGCTTCCCATGTGCTAAAAACACTTTTGCCGGGGGCATGTTTCAGAGCGGAGAGTAGCCATGTCCAGTGCTAATCAATGCAACTACTTTGCCGCACGTCAACTGATTAGCATATGGTTAGCATGTGAGCCCTTTCCACCTACAAAATAGGTGTCAGTAAGGGCTCACACTGTAATGACCGCATGCTAATTGGGAAATTAGCACATGGCCATTAATTGAACAAATGCTAATAGTGGCCTCAGCGCACGGAGAAACCCACACGCTGAGGCCACCTTTTAGCACAGCTTAGTAAAAGGGCCCCAGCTTTTATGTGGTCCTGTTTATGCACTTAACCTGGCTGGTTAAGTTCTGAATATCAGCACTTAACTGACCAAAAGCTGACTCTGCCCCCCCCCCCCCCCTCCCCGGAAAGCCCCAGAATAGCTGGTTTTGAGTTCTGCAGTCACTGGTTATTATCAGCAGTGCCAACAGTTGAGTGCCACTGAAAATGACCAGTTAGCCCAAACAGAAGTAATTTCTGGTAGGTTAAATCACTTTGAATATCGACCCCATAGTTCATAACTGGGAATCTACAGGGTTGTCTGGCAGCTCTGTGCTGACTCTAAGGTATTGCTTCTTTTACATTCCTCTGAATCTGACTTCCATCCAAACCTATATGACTCTTAAGAGTTTGAATCTGAATCTACCTACCTGCACTTCTCAACTAGCTACTGATGTGTGCTACTGAATTAGCATGTGCTATTGCCATTAAAATGCTTTATTTTACAGGTCCCATCTTATGCAATGGAGTTGCATTACTAATCTAATCTAATAATTCGCACCTCCAACGTTCTGAAGCTGACTCCATGGCAGCGTGGCAGTGAAGCCGTGTAGTGTTTGTAGGGTTCGTAATCGCCCCGCCCTTGAGGGAACTCTGTATAGTTGCCAGGGAAAGAAACGCGACATCAGAAGGAGAAGGGACCAACCACAGGCCTCGCACTTGCTCTTAGTTCCCCGCCCTCAGAGGGAAGGGAAGGCTGCATATAATATTCACCCACCGGAAGTTCGTTCCCTCCCTCCGAGTTCTAGCGTCCCCCCTCCCTCCTTCCCAATTCCAGGGTCCCCCCTCCCTCCCAGTTCCAGGGTCATCGTCCCTCCCTCCCTTCCAGTTCCAGGCACCCTCCCTCCGAATTTTAAAAGTCATCCTGACTTACCTCACGCGGTAAAAAGCGTGCAGGCTTGGCACTTACTTCAGTTTTCCCTTCTCTGTCTCTCAGCTCTGGTCCCGCCCTTGCAGAAACAGGAAATGAGGGCGGGACCAGAGCTGAGAGACAGAGAAGGGAAAACTGAAGTAAGTGCCGAGACTGCACGCTTTTTACCGCTGCTGCCGGCCACCATAACCCCAACGAGGTAAGTCAGGATGACTTTTAAAATTCGGAAGAAGGGGGCCTGGAACTGGAAGGGAGGGACGACGACCCTGGAACTGGGAGGGAGGGACGACGACCCTGGAACTGGGAGGGAGGGAGGGAGGGAGGACCCTGGAACTGGGAGGGGGGCCCTGGAACTGGGAGGGTGGGAGGGGGGCCCCTGGAACTGGGAGGGAGGGGGGACCCTGGAATTGGGTGGGATGCTGGAACTTCCCTTAAAACATTAATGGCAGAAGGTGATTATCTTGCTAGCGCCCGTTTCATTTCAATGAGAAACGGGCTTTTTTTTACTAGTAATACATATTAACAACATTAGCAGATGGCAGCATCATAGTGCACCATGGGCTAGATTCTATATATGATGTCTGAAAAATCTGCCTGGAAAAAAATATGCCTAGTCGTATTCTTTATAGTTTGCCTATATTTTATAGAATAAGCTTAAATTTCTGCATGATATATAGAATTACGCCTAGCATCTCTCCATGTGACCACATCTGGTCATGTCCATTTTGGCCATGTTTTACTTGGTGTAAATCCTGACACCTAAATTAGGCGCAGAGCGGGTGTATTCTATAATAATGCACATAGATTTTAGAAATGCCCGTCTTCCGCCCATGGCCTCATCCCCTTTCCAACAATGTGACTTAGAATTTAAGTGCACCACATTACAGAATACACTTAGCAAGTTGTCCTTGTAAATCTTAATTCCAATTAGAACTGATAATTGCTTGTTAACATCCAATTAACAGGGCTGATTAGCTAGTTAACCAATGAAGTTACATGCATCGTTATAGAATATGCTTCAGTATCCATGCAGAAATGAAGGTGCGATATATAGAATTTGGGGGATTATATGTATGTTTATTTAAGATTTTCTATACTTATCTGACAAAGAGGTCAGAGTGGTTTACAAAACTAAAGTTCAAAGACTAGAAAGGAACGCCAAAATACAATTAGTACAGAACAAATCATACAAACTTAGGGGTCCTTTTACTAAGGTGCGCTGAAAAATGGCCTGCACTGGCGTAGGCACGTGTTTTGGACGTGTGCAAATCCATTTTTCAGTGCACCTGTAGAAAATCCCTTTTTAAAATTTTGGCTGAAAATGGGCGTGCGGCAAAATGAAAATTGTTGCGTGCCCATTTGGGGTCTGAGACCTTACCACCACCCATTGACTTAGCAGTAAGGTCTCACATGTTAACCGGGTAGTAATGGTCTAAGCGCATAGAATGCCTTTTACCACCCAGTTAGCACCGCATGCCAGAAAATAAAAATTGATCCACGTTGGGCGCGCATAGGCGCCTATATAGCGGCTTAGTAAAAGGGTCTCTTAAAAAATAAAATCAATAAAAGTCAATAGCAAGAAAAGAAGTGTAGAGTAAGGAAAACAATAGAATTCACACCCAGGCTCAGGACCCTGCCCTCTGGACACCAAATGCCTGTTGAAAATAATAATTGCTTAGTCTAGCTATGGACATTTTAGTTGAGGGAATTGGACCCACTGAGGCACAGCAGAAAATCTAACAGCATACTAAGGGGCCCTATTACTAAGCCACATTGGCGCCTATGTACACCCAACGCATGTCAGTTTGGAATTACCGCCCAGCTACCATGTTACCATGCGGTAAACGTGCATCAATTTTTTACACACGTTCATTTCACATGCTGGAAAATAATTTTTATTTTCCAGCGCGTGGTACTAACCGGGTGGTAAAAGGCATTTACACGTGTAGACCATTATTTATTTATTTATTTATTTACATCAATTTATATACCGTATCTTATTGCTACTGCAAGACAGAACGGTTTACAATTTATAAAAAAAAAAAAAAAAAAAAAAGCAGTACAATAAGTACAAATTGGACAAACATTAGAACTCCAATCATTACAGGAAAGCACAGCAAACCCAACAAACTAGCTACATAAGATGAAAACAATATAACTCATGATTAATACACAGGAGAACACTGCAGATACAAAATTAAATACATAATATAATCTACACAGACAGATAATACAGTTTTGACTTAGTATATATTACAGATGCCCATTTATAACCTTTCTTCCATTATTCTAAATTCTGATCTACATACTCGATAAAGTAGAAGGTTTTCAAAAGTTTCCGAAAATGAAAGTAAGATTTCTCAAGTCTGATCTCTTTTGGAAGGCCATTCCAAAGAGAGGGAGACAGATAGAAAAAAGCCGAATTCCGTGTAGATTCCCATCTAGCCCTAGCAAGAGGAGGAATCACTAACCTGTTATCTGTCAGGGATCTAAGGGTTCGTGTGGCAGTGTAAGGAATAGTTAGATTTGACAGATAGTCAGGATTTAGTGTATAAAAGGCCTTATGGGTCAAGACTAAGGCTTTAAACTTAACTCTTGCTTCAACTGGAAGCCAATGCAGTTGATGCAGCAAAGGTGTTACTCTGTCATCCCTCCGGGCCCTACAAATCATACGTGCTGCAGTATTCTGTATTCTTTGTAATCGCTTCAAGCTAGCTTGGGTGATCCCTGAATATATGATATTACAGTAGTCTAAGCGTGAGGTAATATAAGCAGATGTCAATGTTTTAAGGGAATCCTTACTAATTGAATTCCTAACTGACCGAAGTCTCCTAAGATGGAAAAAAGATTTTTTCACTACATCAGATATTTGTTCCTCGAAAGTCAGAGCAGAATCAATTATAACCCCAAGGTATCTAAAAGATTTAACTGTAGGGATATTCTTGCCAAATAGCATAGGTACCACTGCTGGACATGTGCCCTGTCCTACTATCCAAGATGTTATAGTCTTATCTGGATTTAATACTAATTGATATGTTATGAGCCAGTCTGCCACTTTATCCAGACAAATTTGTAGTGGTGTAAGATCCATATTAGATGGTTTAACATAATGTATAAGAAGGAAATCGTCCGCATAAGAATAAAAACTAATACCCATTGTTTGAATGAGAAGTGCCAAGGGACTGACATATAGATTAAACAGTAATGGGGACAGGACCGATCCCTGTGGAACCCCACATGGTAAGTTGTATTCTGTAGAGGACGATTGCTGCTGAACTACTTTAAATGACCGTTCGGTAAGAAAAGATATAAACCATTTCATAATTGTCCCTGAAATGCCAATCTCACCTAGTCTATCAAGAAGTAGTTTATGATTACTGCCCGGTTAATGCATGAGACCTTACCGCTAAGTCAATGGGTGGCGGTAAGGTCTCAGACCCCAAATGGACGCACGTCAATTTTCATTTTGCCGCACATCCATTTTCGGCCAAAATTTTAAAAAAAGGGATTTTTTACAGGTGCACTGAAAATGGATCTGCACACATCCAAAACACATGCCTACACCAGTGCAGGCCATTTTTCAGAGCACGATAGTAAAAGGAACCCTAAATACAGTAGCGATATTTAGTAGACTGGTCAATTTATTTAATGTACACTGAAAATTTTGAATGTTGAAATAAGCTGGATGAAAAATCTAGAAAGCAGACCATTTTATTCTAATGGGGTACATTGTAAAAGCCAGCTCTGTGGATGCCACTAGGTAACTGAATGGGAACATGCCGAGATCACCTCCATCAGTTCACGCTCTGGTTTTGCACTTACTGCATGGTATGTGCAAGACTTTACCATACTTAAAAGGGCCCCTTAATTTTCTACATGTGCTGATTGTAACTGCTATAGACATATTTAAAAGTCACTTAAAAGACCTATTGGAAGTTCTGGAAGTGGTTGTGCCTTTTGTAACTCATGCAAGTCACCTGCCTAGTAAAAAAGAATTCGCTGAACATGGATGGGAGGAGAGGGCAGGGGAGAGAGGAAACATGCTGGATGGACATGGATGGGAGGAAAGGGCAGGGAAGAGAGAATCACTGGACATGGATGGGAGGGGAGGGGAGGGCAGGGGAGAGAGGAGAATCGCTGAACATGGATGGCAGGGGAGGACAGGGGACGACAGGGGACAGATGAGAATCATTTTGGACATGGGAGGGGAGGGCAGGGGAGAGAGGAGAAATGCTGGAAATGAATGGAGAGGAGAGCAGTAGAGAGAGGAAAATTGCTGGGCATGGATGGAGGGAAGGACAGGGGGCAGAGGCCAGGGGAATTGCTGGACATGGATGGAAAGGAGAGTAGGGGAGAGAGGAGAATTGCTGGACGTGAATGGATGGAGGGGTGGATAGGGGAGAGAGGAGAAATGCTGGAGTTGGATGGAGGAGACAGAAGACATAATTATTTGCTGGATATGGATACAGGGGAGGGAAGAGAGAGGAGAAATGTTGGACATGAATGGAGGGGAGGAGCGAGGAGAAATGCTGGACATGGATGCAAGGGATGTGAGAGAGGAGAAATGCTGGGCATGGATGGAGGGGAGGAAAGAGAAAAGAAGATGCACATGGATGGAGATGGAAAGGGAAGAGAGGAGAAAAACTGCACATGGATGGAGAAAATAGGAAAAACTGGATCTTTGTTATACCTCCCCCAGTCAATTCCACAGAGGACCCAGCTTTTAGTTATGGATATAGGGCAAGAAATTATGAAGAAAGGAGGAAAGTAAAGAAATAAATGGAAAGGAAACCTGGAAACAGAGTTAAAAGAACAGATAGAGAGCAGCAGAATCAGAGACTGGGACCAACATGATCAGAAAAACAAAGTCACCAGACAACAAAGGTAGAAAAAAATAATTTTATTTTCATTTTAGTTTTAGGAATATGTCCAATTTCAGAGTCTACATCTGCTGTCTTATTTTGCACTGGGTATACTGGAGCTTACAGAAACAGCTTACAGAAATTATTTATAATGAAAAAAAATCACATTATTTTTTTCTCCAATGCTGGTATAATATTTTCAATGATGCCTGTTTATATGCACCATGGCTGGTATAAGGGGTGTGGCTAATATGGGTGTGGCTACCATAGGGGCAGAGCCATAGGTGGTGACCCCACCCATAATGAGTACCGGTACCTTTTTTTCTTAAAAAAAAAAGCACTGTTGGTCTTATATCTCCTTTGGGATCGATGAGAAGTTTTCTGAGAATTATTTTAGTAGTCTAGTACTTAGGTTAATGGATAAGGCTATTTTGTTAGTTTCATTAGCTGTTTTTTTTTAAGGTTTAATTCCTTTTATTGATTTTTGATACAAATACAATCAAGAGCTCACAACATAACAACAAGTAACATTTTACAAAGTATGGCAATACCGGAGCTCACATGTAAGAAGTAGCTATCCATATCTAGGCTTAAAATTAAGTGAAGAAAAGAGATAGGTAGAAAAGAGAAAAAGGAGGAAAAGAGGGGGGGGGGGCGGAGTGTACAGATCAAAGTATAAAACATGCATAGGCCATAAAATACATCTAATTGAGTGCTTATCGCTGTACAATGCCGAAATATGATACAAGTGGTAGCCATTTCTCCCAATATGCAGCAAAGCGAGAAGATGTCTTTGCAAGATGTGATTCGTATTTTGTAGATTTGGAGCACTAAGTTCCACCATTCCTGGTAGGTGACTTGGTGCAAGGATTACCAATGCGAGAAAATTACCTTCAATGCTAAAGATACCATGGTGCTAACAAGAAACCCTTCACTATGAGTCAGCAAACTTCTATAGCACTGATCCCGAAGAATCACAAATTTATAAGTGATTGAGCCAGGAAAGTGGAAGATGTCTACCAGTTGTGACCATATTTCTAGCCAGTATTTACGAAGGCACAGACAGTCAAATATAAGATGCTTTATATTACCCACTTGAGAGTGGCAAGACCAGCATACACTAGGATTGGTTGCATCAGTTCTTTTTTCTAAGTAGGATTAACACATTTCTTTTCCAGATGATTTCTGTATATCTTGGTGTTACCGGTGAAATTCAGCTTCAATGAAAGTTTTTTTGGCTTTGAAACCTCAGCTTATTGCCTTGGGAGCAGCCTGTTTACCTTAGCTACCCTTGCAGATGTTAGACTATACGTCAACAATGTACTTATTTATTTTTTTATACTGATCAGTTAGAATCTTTTTTGCAGGGTCATCAATCTGCAGTCCCTCTGGTAATTTGAAAGATTTTACTCTCATCTCATGAGGACTGAATGATTTTTCCTTTCTGGCTAACCACTCTAGAAGAAATGCATTTTTAGATCTGGTTGGTTTCTTATATATATTTTTTTCCTCTCGTCTCTCCCCTTAAGTGTTCTCTTACATAAACAGTGCGGGGATGTGTTTACTTTTACTGATGATTATGTGTGTGTTTAAGACTTTCTTTGCTGTCATTGCAAGCATCATAGCAGTTTACAAATCACACCATCAACAGATACAGTTACAACACTTAGCAGAAGGAAACTAGGATATGAGTGGAGGAGTGGCCTTATGGTTAGTGCAGCAGGTTGTGGTCCTGGGGAATTGGGTTAAATTCCTGCTGCTGCCTGATGGTCGGCAGTAGGCTGAGATCCTGGGGAGCCAGGTTCAATTCTCTAAGCAGCTCTTTGTGACCCTGGGCAAGTCACTTAACCCTCCGTTGCCCCAGGTGCAACAGTAGTATAATGCAGTAGTAGATTGTGAGCCCACTAGGGACAGACCCTGTACCTGTAAAATGAAACTGTAAACTGCTTAGGTCTAAGTAGTATATAAATAATGAAATGAATATAGAAAATAGTAGCAAAAAGAACCAACTACCCTTAAACCAGGACTACCATACCAATATCAATAACCACAGAACCCCACTGGGGTCAATACTCAGCCCACGGAAGTAAGCAGGTGCACTAACCCCAGATATTCAGCTCACAGCATTGAATATCCAGGTATTACTGCCAAACCAGTAGTTAACTGGGCTGATTTGCTGTCCTAACTTTATGTGGTTACTTAGCTGGTTAGTGGAGTGAAAATTGCCCCTAACTGACTGAGTTGGCACCCCACCCTGACTCCACCTCAGGCCCACCCCAACCTACCTGATAGTTAGTGGACATATACAGTGGTACTGACCGCTTAAGTGCCTCTGACTATTGGGTGCCAGCTCACTCAGCGGTATTTAACCATGCAGCCTACCCAGCTGAACCCTTTTAATTGCTGACCCCATTGTTTTCTAACTCTTGTTCCAGAGGAGATTCGGGAAATTATAGACCGGTGAGCCTGACGTTGGTGCCAATCAAAATGGTAGAGACTATTATAAAAAACAAAATGACAGAGCATATTCAAAAGTATGGATTAATGAGACAAAGCCAACATGGATTTAGTGAAGACAAATCTTGCCTCACCAATCTATTACATTTCTTTGAAGGGGTGAACAAGTGGATAAATGTGAGTCAGTCAATATTGTGTTTCTGGATTTTCAAAAGGCATTTGACAGAGTGCCTCATGAAAGACTCCAGAGGAAAATGAAGAGTCATGGGATAGGAGGTAGTGTCCTTTTGTGGATTAAAAACTGGTTAAAAGATAGAAAACAGAGAGTAGG
This sequence comes from Microcaecilia unicolor, assembly GCF_901765095.1. Lineage (NCBI taxonomy): Eukaryota > Metazoa > Chordata > Amphibia > Gymnophiona > Siphonopidae > Microcaecilia > Microcaecilia unicolor. The sequence goes on along the minus strand of NC_044035.1, from coordinate 309,072,093 downwards.
GTTAAATGGTCAGTATTCTCAATGGAGAAGGGTAGTTAGTGGGGTTCCCCAGGGGTCTGTGCTGGGACTGCTGCTTTTTAACATATTTATAAATAACCTGATGGGAGTAACTAGTGAGGTAATTAAATTTGCTGACGACACAAAGTTATTCAAAGTTGTTAAATCGCAAGAGGATTGTAAAAAATTACAAGAGGACCTTACGAGACTGGGAGACTGGGCATCTAAATGGCAGAAGACGTTTAATGTGAGCAAGTGCAAAGTGATGCATATGGGAAAGAGGAACCCGAATTACAGCTACGTAATGCAAGGTTCCACGTTAGGAGTCACCGACCAAGAAATGGATCTAGGTGTCATCATTGATGAAATGGATCTAGGTGTCATCGTTGATGATACGTTGAAACCTTCTGCTCGGTGTGCTGCGGGGGCTAAGAAATCAAATAGAATGTTAGGCATTATTAGGAAAGGAATGGAAAACAAAAATAAGGACATTATAATGCCTTTGTTTCGCTCCATGGTGCGACCGCACCTCAAATAGCGTGTTCAATTCTGGTCACCGCATCTCAAAAAAGATATAGTAGAATTAGAAAAGGTGCAGAGAAGAGCAACGAAAATGATAAAGGGGATGGGACAACTTCCATATGAGGAAAGGCTAAAGTAGCAAGTTCTCTTCAGCTTGGAAAATTATCGGTGCCAATTGGCTTGTTAATCATTTAAGTTGCACACGCAACTTTAGACGCCATATCTAGAATTCCTCCCCCCCCCCCCCCCCAGGGCATTAAAATTTGACACCTGAAAAAAATCAGCACTAAGCATTTTTCTATAAAGTGCACACACTCTTTATAGTGGATGAGTGGCCTAGTGATTAGGGTGGTGGACTTTGGTTCTGGGGAACTGAGGAACTGAGTTCGATTCCCACTTCAGTCACAGGCAGCTCCTTGTGACTCTGGGCAAGTCACTTAACCCTCCATTGCCCCAGGTACAAATAAGTACCTGTATATAATATGTAAGCTGCATTGAGCCTGCCATGAGTGGGAAAGCGCGGGGTACAAATGTAATAAAAATAAATCAAATGATACTTAGCTTGGACTCCCACGCCTAACTCTGGACATCAGACTTACACCAGTTGAAACTTGGTATAAATCCTGGCGCACAAGGTGGATGCAGGTCCTCCATATTCTATAACATTGCGCCCAACTTTGTGCAATGCCCCTGACCCACCCATGCCCCTCTATTGGCCACACCCCCTTTTGTGTTGCACGCTATAGGATTTGGGCACCAGATGTGCGCACAAATTCTAATTGTGCCAATTAACATCAATAATTGTTAGCATCCAATGATTGCTCCTTAATGGCTCATTACCCAATTAAGTTGCATGCACATCTTGGATCGGTGTCCTAATTTGGACAACCAAATTTGGGTGCCACACATAGAATCCAGGGGATACTGTATATACTCAGTGGAACTTTTATTACACTGGCTGTTTAGCATGCATTAGACATTAGCACTGGACTTCACTAATGCTAACATGCGGTAAAACCTGCACTAGCTGCTTAACAGAGCTTAGTAAAATTATCTATTTCCTCCTGCACTTCAGGGAGGATATCTCCTGGAAATGAGGAGGGGATTTCTGCATTAGTACTGACCACCTGACAGAGAAGCCTGAATGATCCTATTAGCAGCTATTTTTACAAGGGCAACACCCACTGGATACCTCAGTGATGTGTATAGCTAATTCACACAATGCCCTTTTTCAATCTATTGTACATTCAAGATCCTGTTTATGTTTCTTGGTTCCTACTTTTTGCAGACTTTCTTCTTATAAAGTATCCAAAGTCTACAGCTAGTTTGACAATTGCTCCCTTTTAGCATCCTGCTAAGTATCAGGTAATAATGCAGTTATTTAAATTCATATTTGCACTATTCATACCAAGCAGACTACGAATCACTAGGACTTGTCTCCTCTAATTTTATATGGTTCACCATTATGTTGCTATGCAAACTGTACAGATCAGGGGCAGCTAATTCAAAAAACTAGCATGCTCTTTTATTATGTACTTTTTAATTGATTCTAAGTGTGCTGTTTCAGCAAAAGATGCCCTTTATTGATTAGTGGGCTCAAGGTTTTTGCATGTTTGCAATAAATTGATCCATCAATTACATTTAGAAAAGAAGTATTCTCATAAAATAATTTATTCAAAAGGCATACATTTTTGTGCCATGCATAGGTGGCATTTTAGACTGTTTTTTGCCATGTTGGCAGTCTCCCAAGCACTGGAGAAAAAAACAAATATTTACAGTGAAATTTATCATTGTGAGGTCAAGTGTTGCTGGCGCAAAATATTTCTTACCCCTATTCAAGCCAATCCTCAAGTCTCTTCTTACACCTCTGCAGCCCAGTTGTAGCACTCTCTCTTTCACATCATGACCCCTATGAGGCTGCCAGCTAGTTCCTCCTACCACAGTCATGAACTACGGAATCCTGTGTCTTCCAGGTTGCATGGATCAATTCATCAAATACCACACAACTCCCTCAGTTCATTGTTCCTTTCTGCAGTGGAAAGTAGCCCATTGTTTTGCTCTGGCTGCAAGGGTGTATATCCAGAAGATACATCACTTCAGAAGGTATGCCTATCACACTGCAGGGAGTGCCTTTATGGCAACCAGCAGAACAACAGAGAATCTGATGGACAGATGCCATCACCAGGAACCTAAGCACATTATAGATACAGTAGATAGATGTATAGATCTATCAATATTACTACTACTACTTAGCATTTCTATAGCGCTGCCAGGGTTACGCAGCGCTGTACAAGTTTAAACATGGGGAAGGACAGTCCCTGCTCAGGAGAGCTTACAATCTATATATATTTATGTCTCAGTGTGTGACTGCAGCCAAGAGAGCAAACAGAATGCTAATAATTATTAGGAAAAGAACAGAGAAAAAAATAAAGAAAAATACTTCTGTATCACCTCATGGTGCGACCACAATTCTGGTTGCCACATCTCAAAAAGGATATAGCAGAATTAGAAAAGGTACACAGAAGGGTGACCAAAAAACATTCATTAAATAAATAAGTCTTTTACAAAAGATTAACTAAATTGATAAAACCTGAATTTGTAATGGTAACTAATCCCACATGGAAGCAACTTGATAATACAAAGAAGAATCAAACTTTTTCAACTTTATAACCTGTTTAAATGATGAAAAATGAAGTAGCATTTGATTGTGAGTCCTGTTCTTAACTCCATTAGAAAGAACCAGTATGTTTTTTCCACCGAAAAAGGTGCCGGTACTCAAATGCCAGGCCACCCTTCAGGGGTGGGGTGATCACTGAGGGACCCACCCCACAATAGCCAGGCCCCCTGCAGCCAGTCACAGAATCTATGACAAGGTAGAATTGGTGTGTAGAGCCTGAGATCTTTCATTAAAACTTGGGGACCATGGGTCAATTTTAGCAGACAATGGAAAAGGTGCCGGTACTCAGTACCCCCAAGTACCTCCTCAAAAAAAGCCCTGGAAAGAACTACCCAATCAGCTAAATATAACGGAGCATCACCATACGTATTCTGAAAAACTAAGGTGCAAAGCTTAAATCATACTAGGGCATATGTAAATTCTTAAGTAATAAAGAAGCAAAATCAGATCTTCTAGCAGAGAATATCAGCCTGGCAGCCATATTTTGCACAAGTTGCAGACGTTTTATCAGAGTTTTAGAGCAACTGATATAAACAACATTGCAATTGTCCAATCTAGACAATATCAACGCCTGCACCAACAATCTGAACTTTTCCAACTCAAACTATTTACAAATCGATCTCAACTTCTTTAGCATATATAAAGACTTTGTAATAAGTGACTTTACTTGGTTAGAAAATGTCTTATAACTATTCACTTCTACAACCAGAATTTTTGAACAAGACTCAAAGGTAAAGATATTGGAACCAATGGAAAAATGTTAAGATAGTTCCACAGAATCTAATGGACGCAGCCATAAAAATTTAGTTTTCTCAGGTTTCAATTTCAATCAATTACTCATGATCCATTTTTCAACTCTTTGTATGCAAGAAGTGATGTTATGTAATGTAGTCTCCTAGTCTCCTATGAATGGGAACAACATAGTTATATCATCCATGGATATACAGCATGGAGTATATACATTCAACAAAGATGGTGACAAGGGCGAACTCTGCGAGAGCCCACAACCAGGATTCCAGCTAGTGGAAATAGTTCCATCTTTCTGAACTTTATAACTACGAGTGAACAGAAATCTCCCAAATGGACCAATACCCTAGCACATATACCTATCCACCTTATTTTCGAGAGAGAAAGACGCCCATATTTCGACCCAAATCGGGAGATGGGCATCTTTCTCCCGTGGGCGGCCAAATCAGTATAATCAAAAGTCGATTTTGGGCGTCTTCAACTGCACTCCATCGTGGAAACGGCCAAAGTTGACGGGGCGTTCGGAGGCGTGGTGAAGGCGGGACTGGGGCCGTGGTTATCAGCCGAACAGAAATGGGAGGCTTTCGCCGATAATGGAAAAAAAATAGCCGTTTTTAGCGAGAATTTAGGGCACTTTTTTTGGACCCTTTTTTTTCACGAACAAGTCTCAAAAAAGTGCCCTAAATGACCAGATGACCACCGGAGGGAATCGGGGATGACCTCCCCTGACTCCCCCAGTGGTCACTAACCCCCTCCCACCAAAAAAACCCAACTTTTAAAACTTTTTATTTCCAGCCTGTATGCCAGCCTCAAATGTCATACCCAGCTCCCTGACAGCAGTATGCAGGTCCCTGGAGCAGTTGTTAGTGGGTGCAGTGCACTTCAGGCAGGCGGACCCAGGCCCATCCCCCCCTACCTGTTATACTTGTGCTGGTTAATGCTGAGCCCTTCAAACCCCCCCCCCCAAAACCCACTGTACCCACATGTAGGTGCCCCCTTCACCCCTTATGGGTATGGTAATTGTGTAGATTTGTGGGCAGTGGGTTTTGGGGGGAATTGGGGGGCTCAGCACACAAGAGAAGGGTGCTATGCACCTGGGAGCTCTTTTACTGTTTTTTTTAATTTGTAAACGTGCCCTCTAGGGTGCCCAGTTGGTGTCCTGGCATGTGAGGGGGACCAGTGCACTACAAATGCTGGCCCCTCCCACGACCCAATGCCTTGGATTTGTTCATTTTTGAGATGGTCGCCTTCGGTTTCCATAAAGCCGATAGCGCCCAGCTGAAAAGCGGCCAACTCCTAGGCATTTGCCCCGCACAACCCGTATTATCGGAAAAAAGATGGGCGCCCATCTTTTTTTGAAAATACGATTTATCCCGTTCACGGAAATAGGCGCCCACGGATATAGGCGCCCATGGAGATGGGCGTTCGCGTTCAATTATGCCCCTCCACGTCACTCAACCTGGTCAATAGAATACTGTGGTCAACCAGGTCAAAAACACATGACAAATCAAATTGAATCACCTTTTAAATGCAGTTTAAATTCTCTTCTATCCAAATTGGCATAAGCATTCAGAGAAATAAACCCATTTTTTTCTCTCTTTGAATTATCTGCAAAACAAAGCATTCAGCAATTGATTCATATCTACCTGTGTGGGATTGTGTGTAAATTTAAATTCACTGTCTGTTTTTTTTTTTTTTCACTCGGTCCCAACAGTGTAGCACCAGACAGAACAACCCTGACTAGCTAGACTTCCTCCTCATAAGTGGGAGGAGCACTCGGAGCAGACAAGGGTGGGAGTGAAGTTTGCCCAGGGGCTGACTTTCCCTTTTTGCTCAATGACATAGTAAGCTGTTGGATTTTATCTTCCAGTTTTCTACCTTTAGTTCCTTCCTCAGGGCCCGATGCTCAGAAGTAAACATGGGTGCTAGAGGTCATTAGCGCTCAACCAGCACCCACATTTACCTGCGCACTGATGCTCAGAGGCCGTCACCGTGGGAAGGAACAATGCAAATGGTATGCTAATGTAGACAAGAAAATATAAATGGAGGGGGGGGTCATTTCCTATTCCCTCTGATGTTCAAAGAACAGCTCAGGGAAGAAGGGCACCCGTACCTCTACAAACCCTACGCCAGCTCAGAGCTAGCGTTAGAGGGTCTGAAGAGGCAGGAGAAGCAATTTCGACTGGCTGTGAGGAGAGCTGTGGTAGCGCCTGCCCATGTGGATAGTGTACACTGCTAAACAGCCCCACCAGAAACACTGACTCCAGAGCAGTTCTCGGTACATTTCTGAAAGAAAGTGGTACTGAGTTTTAAAACAGGAGCTGCATGAATTTGGTCATATTAGCTGGACGCTCCCTGCTTCTCCTTGTGGTGCCATTGGAAAGCTGGGAAGAGGAACAGCAAAGTAGGGCCACTGAGAGACTGGGCCGGGGCAAGGCTTGCCTGAGGCAAGGCCTGCCCGGGACCCCACCTCTGCTGCTGCCGCCCCCCCCCCCCCCCGAGGTCGCCACTCCCCCCTCCGTCCGCCACCGGGCCAGGCCCCCTGAATTGAAATCTCAGTGCCTCTCACCTTCGTGTGAAAGCGCTGCAGGCAGCAGGGCAGCAGATCGCCTCCCTTCGGGCCTCCTTCCCTCTCTGTGTCCCGCCCTCGCGGAAGTTACGTCAGACGAGGGTGGGACAGAGGGAGGGAAGGAGACCCGAAGGGAGGCGATCTGCTGCCCTGCTGCCTGCAGCGCTTTCACACGAAGGTGAGAGGCGCTGAGATTTCAATTCAGGGGGCCCGGCCCGGTGGCGGACAGTCAACGACAGAGGGTGGGTGGGACTGCGGCGCCGGGGCCCCCTTGGAGGCCTGGGCCCAGGGAATTTTGTCCCCCCTGCCCCCTCCTCTCGGCGGCCCTGCAGCAGAGTAAGGATCCCGGCAGGAAACATACACAGAAGCAAGGCCTGCCTTACCCTCTGGCATTCTCTTTTCCTGGTAGAATTCTGCAGCTCTGTCCACAGCTGAGCAATTTGCACTTCTTCCTCTTCCTTCCCTCCTCCCCCTTTCTGACATTCTGGGCATGTGCTCAAGAGCTATGCTTAACGTACAGTTCTAAAGTTCATGGGCCAGGCAACATCCTCCCCTTAACTTTCAAACAACTTCCTAATGCTCAGCACTATGAGCCTGCCTATATTTGCATCTCATTAGCATTGAGCATTAGGGAGTTCTGGCATGCTGCTCTGGCACTATTTCTCCAGCGCTGTTCAGTACAGTGCCAGAGTTTTGAGTGGCAGGCCGTCAGACCAGAACTTAGACATTATCCTATACCTTTCCTGTGTGGTCTCTTGCCAGCAGCACAAAATCTGCTTGTCATGGCTATTCCAGTCCCTTGCATGACACCCCAATTATAATGAGTCACTAAATTACCTTCAGTAATCTTATGCCATCGAGGGATGGGAAAGAGTGTTCCCTTGCCACGACTCTTCATCAGTACACCAATCGGTCGGCCACCTTTACCTGTGGTTTCCCCTATTATTCCCTAACAATTCCTTATCATTAATGTTCTTCTTAACAACAAGAACCCATGGTCCTACCTGAGTATAGAGGGGAAGGCGGCACAGGCTGGGATGACGGACAAACAGAGAGTCCAACTGCCAAAATACACACCTCGTTCTCATAAGCAGGCAGAGCAGTAGGTTCCAACAGTGCCTCTGAATCAGACTGTGCAGTCACATACCCTTGATACAGTTCTTTGCATTCTCTTTATGGGCCATATTGTTCCAGCAGGAGAATATGATACTCTCATGTACATAAGTATTGCCATACTGGGAAAGACCAAAGATCCATCAAGCCCATCATCCTGTTTCGAAGAGTGGCCATTCCAGGTCACAAATACCTGGCAAGATCACAAAAAAGTACAAAACATTCTACACTGCTTATCCCAGAAATAGTGGATTTTCCCCAAGTCCATTTAATAATGGTCTATGGACTTTTTCTTTAGGAAGCCGTCCAAACCTTTTTTAAACTCCGCTAAGCTATCTGCCTTTACCACATTCTCCGGCAACGAATTCCAGAGTTTAATTACACATTGAGTGAAGAAACATTTTCTCCGATTCATTTTAAATTTACTACATTGTAGCTTCATCGCGTGCCCCCTAGTCCTAGTATTTTTGGAAAGCGTAAACAGACGCTTCACATCTACCCGTTCCACTCCACTCATCATTTTATAGACCTCTATCATATCTCCCCTCAGCTGCCTTTTCGCCAAGCTGAAGAGCCCTTGCTGCTTTAGCCTTTCCTCATAGGGAAGTCGTCCCATCCCCGTTATCATTTTCGTCGCCCTTCTCTGTACCTTTTCAAATTCCACTTTATCTTTTTTGAGATGCGGCGACCAGAAATGAACACAGTATTCGAGGTGCAGTCGCACCATGGAGCGATACAAAGGCATTATAACATCCTCATTTTTGTTTTCCATTCCTTTCCTAATGAGTAGTGTATGGTCATCCTAAATCAAACAATGCCATCTGGTATCAACTTGTCCAGGACAAAAGTGCCCCTAACGGAAACTGCAAGGCAGTATTACCACTAGTCATAGAGTGCCACCTGGCAAGTGGCTTCAGTGCCTGTTTGCCATTTGGGTGCAACATCTTATAACAATATCTCTTAGACTTGCTAGCAGCCTCATCACATTTTTTTTTTTTTTGCCATTCATCATAGTGTGTCTGATTTTGTTTTTGTTTTTTTGCAAACACCTTTTCTCAATGCATTTTCCATATTCACACTTACCCCACCAGTGGGTCCGTCAAACAGATGCTGGGCTCTGAATCCGACAAAAAAGGCACCAAAAACAGCTGTTGGAACCTGGGGGCCTCCTTGCCCTTACCTTGGCTTTTAGATTTCAGAGCACACGGTGTGTTCGAGGAAATAAACGCACAACACAGGTTACACATAACTAAAGCCAGCTTTTGGAGAGTTTATCACAGCGGTAAGAACCCAGCAGCCTTGTATGATAAACCTCTGAGCTCTCCTTTTTGCTAAACTGCTTTTATTGGCAAATTTCAGAATACAGATTCATTCTTTGACATGATAACATAATTGGCAAGCAACACACTTTTCCCATTCTCAGACCCTGTCTGATACAACATATCATGTTGGCCCACATACATCCCTCTTTGACTACACTCCAATTATTTTTTTCTCTATTTCTATCAGGCCTAGGTTTCAAGGCCTTTTGCTAGTACATTTGGTTCAACAGACAATTAGCCTAAGCCAAGCATTCATAGTTTTCAAGGCTACTGTTTTCAGCCTCAGAAAAACGTCCTTCATTATATGGCTGACACAGACTTCCCATTTCTCCCTTATCCCCTGCTAGACCCCAAATCTCTAGTTCTCTCGGATCCCCTCCAAGATCCCTCCTCCCTCCCATCTCCAACAACATGGGGCATTAGTTTGATCTTTGACCTTCTCTAATCCATGGAGTAAATCTAGTCTGTGATTCCAAGATAGTATTTTTAAACAGCATCCAAACCTCTTTAACGTTTCACCTATTAAACTGCTGCTTCATTTTTTCTTAAATAATCCCACTGCTGCTCCTCGTGATCTTGGGCAAGTCACTTACCCCTCCATTCTCAGATGCAAACTTAGGGCACAATTCTTTAACAGGGCACTGCATTGGTGTCCCAATATTTAGGCATGACCATTTACCCCAGGTCAATGGCAGGCGTAACTGGGTTTGCCTAAATGTGCCATGCAACATGTATGACTTATAGCATTCTAAAAGTTGTGCGCATAGGTTGGAGGCACACTGTTTCCTCTTTCACGCTTCTCCCATGTGTACACCACTCTTGCAATTACGTGATATAGCTCTTAGGTGCCATTTTATAGAATAGTGAAAAGGAAAGGGGATGGGATTTGATATACCACTTTTTACACCTAGTTATAGAATTGCCTTTATTGATTATAAATCCTCCAGGGACAGAAAAATACAATACTAGTGTACCTGAATGTAACTCATCTTCAGTTATTATGATAAAGGTGCGAGCTAAATCCAAATAAATACATGTTATCATACTCTCCTGTTTTAAAATAGTGGGCCCAATATTCAGCCCACAGCGTTATGTGGCGTTGTAGCCCACTCACAGCCACTGGCTAAACTGACCCTGGATATTCAATGCCGGGACATGTACGGCTCCCAGCATTGAATATCTGGGCATCAATGGTCATCCGGAAGTTAACCGGGCACCAGACAATATTCAGACTGGCGCCCGGTTAATTTTAGCATATATAGCAGTGGCGTAGCTACAGGTGGGCCTAGGTGGGCCGGGGCCCACCCACTTAGGGCTCAGGCCCACCCAACAGTAGCACATGTTTAGCAGTAGCTAGTGGGGATCCCAAGCTCCGCCAACTGAAAACTTCCCCCTGATGGTAACAAAAACGCTGCTCTCCACGATACTGGTACTTGCTCATGCTCAGTTTTCAGCACATGCCTGCTGCAGACTGCCAAAGTGGAGAGAAGCATTTTCCCACCAGCTGAGATACTTTTTTGGTGGGAGGGGGAGAATGCTTGGTGCCCACCCACTTTTTGCCTAGGCCCACCCACAATCTGCTGTCTGGCTACGCCCCTGATATATAGGGCCCCTTTTACCAAGCTGCGGTAAAAGGGGCCTTGCAGTAGCATCAGTGTGTGGATTTGCTGCATGCCAAGGCCCCTTTTACTGCAGCGAGTAAAAGGCAAGAAAAGGAAATGACTGTGTGGTAAGTGCACACTTGCCATGCAGCCTTTTCTGGGGGAGCCTTTACTACCACCGATTTAGGAGGCGGTAAAGGCTTCTACCCTAACCCGGCAGCGTGCAGTGCTGCCCAATTACTGCCAGGTAAGCCCCAAACACCAAAAAAAAAAAAAATATATATATATATATATATCCATCACGCTAGAAAGAGGGTGTGGTGGGGGTGGCACTAGCACTGGCTCCTGTGGTGGGCTGGTGGTAGTGCCGAAATGACACACAGCAAAGAGGCACCACTTTGTAAAATTTCCCAAAGTTAGCAGAGCTGTTTTGCTGTCCTAAGGTTATGTGGTTACTTAGGTGGTTAGTGGACTGAATTGTGCTCAGAATTTGGCATTTCCACACCCAATTTTGAGCACCATATATAGAATCTGCAGGAAAACTATTCAACTTCTTTTCCATTTTCATTTTGTAACTCCTTTTCTGCACCTAGGCGGCTGCCTGGTTTAAGCCTGGGATCGTGAGAAGAGGGCACACAATTTATCTCTTGGTTTTGGACCAGGGCCAGACTCAGGAATAACCTGGCAGGCTGATGCAAGCACAATTACTTCTAACCGGCTAAGTAGACACTCCACAGCGCTCTACCCCCCAGCCTTCCCCTATCCTCACTGGTTTGGAGATAACTGGTCAGCAGCAATATTCAGCAGCACTAACCAGTTAAGTGCCACTGAATATCAGGTGCCACCTTGATCAGCGGGATTTAACCAAAATCAGTTAAACCCTTTCGAATATCGGGCAGAGTTTTTCATGGTCCTTTACAGTTATTATGACAAATTTTTTTCAGAGTTTCAACTTTTCTTATCTTTCTTTTTGTCTGTGTGTTCATTTGCAGAAACTCTTTTTCCAGATTCTTGATGGGGAGAGTTACAGATGACATACCTGGCCTTTAACAACAGTAAAATGCCAAAGGTGTCAGAGAAGAAGATAACTGAATACAGAAAATGCCTAAGGACTTTGAGTTTGAATACGACTGATATAATAATGTAAAAAGAAACATTATAAGAAGAAATTGTTCCAAGGAATAGTGGTTTATTTTCTTTACTTCTCATTGCTTTTGCTTTTGTAGCTTGCTGACTTCCGTCTAAGAGGGAATGCGTATTTCAATTTCATATTATTTTACAGGACTGTTCCTGACATACGCTTATGCTGTGGCTTTTAAGTGACTGGATCCTATTTATGGAAGTCTTTACCAGTACAACTAAAATTAGAGACTAATTATCTTTCTTTTTGTAAGCAATTAAAAAAGCATCTGGCTGAAATTAAAACAAAATATGTGACTAATAGTTGGGATCCCTCCCACACACATACACACAAGTACACACACACCATTTGCAATACAAACTGATTTTATGTTTATGGGGTTTTCATTTGTTGTTACAGTATATGCTTTTTGTGTTATTTGTTTTTATAGATTATTTGTTTGCCGCACTGTATGGTCTGTGACCGTATAGGCAGGGTATAATTAAATAAAGTAGGTCATAAATGCATTTATTGTAAGAGATGGGCTCTGGGGCCCTTTTACAGAGCGGCAGTAAGCCCAAAGCAGGTTTATCACTCACTCTTTCGGGACTACCGCCGGCCCAACTTGGCCACCGACGGTAGTCCCGCCCCATGCATGCGCCATTTCCGGGGAAAAAGAAAACCTCCAGAAATGAATTGCACAGTGATAACCATGCACTGCCTGATTACCGCAGCGTTAGCACAGGAACCCTTATCACCACCTCAATGGGTGGTGGTTAGGGCTCCCTACTGCATGGCCATGTGGTAAGAGTTCTCTTGCAGCATGGCCATGTGTGCCTGGGGTCTTTTTACCTGCTGCGGAAAAAAGGGCCCTGACGCACAGGAAAAACAGCCCCTACCACCAGTGCAGGGCCCTTTTCCCCGCAGCTTGGATCCCTCTGTGACTTATTGTTAGGGGAATCAGTGGTCAGTGTTGCTACAGAACAAAGAAGTCCATATGGTCAAAAATGGAAAGTAGGGTGCATTGAGAAGATGGCTGCACTATTGGAACATGAATTTTAATGTGGATAAAAAGAAAGAAAGTATTTGTTTATGTTGTTTATATTTATTAAAAGTAGTGATATGCACTAGGGATATACATTCTTTAGTGCGCATTTGGTTTATTTGCACACCTAAACAAATCGATTGTACATATCTATACCTCCGAAATAACATGTATACAATCAATTTGTATGCATAAAAATGTTCTAGCATGAACACAATACATACAATGAAAACTAATGTGTGAAACACACTGGGAAAAAAAACAAAAATTGGTAAAAATTCTGAAAATTGACAAACAATCCATTTTTTTTTGTCATGCACACCCCAGTATGCACCTACTGATATAAGGGTTGTGGGCTTGTGTCTTAAGAGAACCATACCCAGGGAGATCTAAATTTCTAAAGTAATTTTTGTTAATTGTCTCCTGCATGGGTGACATACAAAACTGTAACATTGGAAGAAATTCAGTAGATTAGCTGTATGAATTTCTCCCTGCTATTCCTCATTTCAGTCTGTGCCTGTGTACCTATGTGGGGTTGTTTGTTTGTTTTTTTGGCTAGCAGCATTTTCTGTTTTTGGGTGTTCCAGCCAATGAGTGCAGGCTGCCTGAAAATTTCTGCAACATTTTGTTCCAGTGTTTTGCAGTCCTAGAAATCCTAGGGTGCCCTTTTGCTGAACTCCTATTTCCTGCACCTGCTCAGGAACTCAGACCTTCTGACTCTAGAACCTTCCAGAGATCTGGGGAAGTCTATGGAAGGGGCATGAAGGCACGGGAGAAGTTTGGATCTCTAAATGGGTAGTCACAAGTGGCAGAAGTGAACTCTCTTCCAGCACAGTGAGGTCCCTTGAAAAAGCACATGGCAAAATGGGACCATATCTGGACCGACACTGTCTTGCTCCTGTGCCTGTAATTATGTGGCACTGTGAGAAAGGACAGCAGGGCAGCAAAACAGCATCTTGAATCTACATTAAGATGTGTTCTTTTGAGCGCCATTCAAAAAGATATTTATAATAAACATAACACCTAGTCCAGTAGAGAAACAAATGCAAGGTGATAGCGTGGTTGAATAGCGGCATTTGCCAAGTCCCGTAAAGAGACAAATAAAAGGTGATATTGTGGTCGAATAAAGGTACATGTGTATCAGGTACAATGTGGTTTGATGAGAGGAAAGGTTATATAGTGTCCATTACGAGCTTTGGTTTTGCTGTGTTGCTGAGTGTAGGTATCTATGTTGAGTCAGTGGGGTATGCCTTTTTGAATAGGTAGGTTTTCAGTGATTTCCTGAAGTTTAGGTGGGGGGTATGGTCCAGGACATCCCTGGTTCCAATAAGGCCTACAGTTCTGAGGACAACTTATGGAAGGCTGGTAGCCCCTGTCTTGCTCTACAGCCCCTTACGAGACCCCATTGGATGTTTCCTTGTAAACCTAAGTTGGAACTCTGGGAAAGGTTTTTTGGGGGGGAGGAGGTACTTCCATTACCATTGCCTTATCCCGCACCCTGACTCACCGTGGTCCCTGACTGAGAGGGTTCCATGACACTCCTCTGGGCAGTGACCTGCTTCCTTCCTGCAACTCTGCATGTCGGTAGGTGCTGTCTTCTTATGGCATACTCACCAACAAGATCTTCTTTATTTCCAGCAGCAGTGGCACAGGGAGACCCCGCAGGGAGCGTCACTGCCTGCCTCATGGGATTTAAGGAGGTTTCTGGCTTTGTCTTGGCACCTTCGCAATGGATTGCTTAGCTGTGGTCAGTGAGTGTTCTTGCCTTGACTGATTTGACCTCCAGCCTGCTTTGCCTTGAGCCCTGCTGGCCTTGCCTAGAACCAAGCCTTGCCTGTCTCCAGTCTGAACCTGTTTTCCTAGTTCATTGCCTAGTGCTGTGCTTAGCCCAGATGACTCACCTGCTGGTGGTCGGAATCCAGCTGCGGCACAATGACTCCCTGAGTTTAGGGATGTTCTAAGCATTTGCCATTACAGGTGCTGTGTTAAATTTGCAGCTACTATGTAGTACTTTGCTTGGAGTTAGCTATTTAGGAGGCAGTAAGAGGTCCTGTGTTAACCACAAAAGTGCCAATTAGTGTGAAGTATTTGCTGCATGGTATGCACAAAACGGCTTCCACGCCCATTCCTTTCCCATGACACACTCACTAACAGAAAAAGCACTTAACAAGTGGTTTACCACATGGTAACTGCAAAATACTGCAAAGCCCCTATTGTGTGCTAGTTATTGTGCGGTAAACTGCACATTAGGTACTTAATATTCTAGGTTTAGTAAAGGAGCGCCTTAATTTTGCATACTCCTCATTAACTGTAAGGTTGTGTTTCATTTCAGTTGACACTCATTCCATGCTTCCTTCTGTATTAGTTGTTTAGCATAGGAATTAATGTGTGCAATTAAAGCACACATTAATTGTTAGTATGTGATAATTCCCATAAGCAAATATATAGATCCTTATGGAAAGGGTAAAAAAAAAAAAAGGGAGTCATGAAAGATATATGTGGCAATAGTCCAGGATTTTTAACATGTTGCTAAGCTGCCTGGTTCTAATTGACAAGTCAATTAACTGTGGAAATACTTTGTGTTCTGTCGTCTGCCTATCTAGTAGTCATTATATCAAAGTATTTTTGCTATGGATGTTAACAACACATTGCTTTTAGACTCTAGAGCTATGAACACTATGCATATCCTGCTGTGCTTCTATGTGTCCATTAATTTTTCTTTGGTGAATATAATATAAATTAGACAGGCTTTCTGCCAAGCAATTAAACAATAATTAATATTTGATACAAGCACAGAAGTCGTTTCATTCTGAATGGGACCCTGAGTGGACTTTTAGAAAAATAAGCAAACAGTGCCAATGGGATGTGTTTATTCAATGTATTTCTTCCTCCAGCGCTCAGCTACTTATTTCCTCTTTGATAAAGATAGGCAGTATATTTTGAGGCTCATTTTCAAAGCATAATGGCTTACAAAGTTACATAGGTTACTAAGGGGCTAATTTTCAAAAGACAAAAATGTTCAAAAAATGTTATAAAGCACCATTTGGATGGATTTCTTCTCATAACATCCAAATTGATATTTTCAAAACCTGTTTTGCAGACGTCTATCTATGCATTTTGTTTGCAGTACATACAAATCACAAGGGAGTGTTTCGGGTGCATTTCAAAAGTGGGATTGGGCGTGCCTAACACTTGGACAGTATACAGCCATAATAGAACAAAACCAAAACGTCTAGGGCAAAAACATAAATGTTTTGGTCTAGACCTGTTTTTCTAATGAATAAGATACAAAAAGGTGCCCTAAATGACCAGATAACCACTGGACGGAATCAGGGATCACCCCCTACTCCCCCAGTGGTCATTGACCCCATCCCACCCCCAAAATATGAATAAAAATAGTACTCACCAGCCTCTATGACAGCCTCAGATGTTATAACCAGGTTAGTTAGAGTAGCATGCAGATGCTCAGAGTAGTGTAGTGGTGGGTGCAGTGCACTGTAGACAGGTGGACCCAGGCCTATACCTCCCCCTACCTGTTACACTTGTAGTGGAAACTGTGAGCCCTCCAAAACTCACCAGAAACCTACTGTACCCACATATAGTTGCCCCCTTCATAATAGATCTCTTCAGGGAAAGCGAGATCAGAATTGGGAGGGGGTACCAAAGCACCCTTCAGGCCATACCCAGAAGTTATTCAGTACCGACCATCCTAAATCTGAACAGGTGAGGGGCATTACAGGGACAGAGTTGGGGTGGAGTCAGCACTTATCTGTACACTGGCGATATTCAGTACCGGAGCCTGGATAGCGAACTTCTTTTTTGCACTGCCATCCAGATAGCACTGGCACTGACTGCACTGCATGGATATTCAGCTCTGGCTGCAATCCAGGTACAGATGCTGAATAATCATGTTTTATTTAGCTACCACAGCTGGTGTTCAAAAAGAACTCTGACTGCAGCAGCTGAATACTGACCAGTTGGAACCCATTTGGTACTCTATTCCAGCTTCAGTGCAATATTTAATAAGGAGATGGTCACCAATATTTTAAATTTTAACTATAGTTCTTGTATATTCTCAAGAGTGCTTCAATGAGAATGCAAAATCTATACAGTATTTTCACATTCAAGAGAGGCAATGTATTTTTTAAATTTTACACTGATATTATTACACCAAGTACCCATTTGTCTAGAGAAATCAACAGGAAAAAAGTAAATAAAGCAAAACAAGACTTAATACAAGTCAGAAATTAAGGGCTTCTTTTACAAAGCCACGCTAGTGATTCTCTTACGGCAAATGAGAAGATGCCCATAGGAATTGAACGAGCTTCCTCTAATTTACCGCATAAGAATCACTAGTTCAGCTTTGTAAAAGAGGCCCTAAGGTTATTAATAAATTGACTGAAGTCCACAAATTTAAGTAACTTTCAAGTCCTAGACCAAAAGAAAATAACTCAAATCGATCACTTAGGCAAAGGCATCTGTACCTACACAGTCTTGTGAAATTACAAATACAGAGTTTAGTCACTTCCAGGAGAGGGGATGAAGTTCTCTCAGTCCAGGTGATAACACCTCTATTAGAGACAAAGAAAGACAATTGTGTAAATTCAAGAAAAGCATATTTACAAAATCTATACTTTTGCAAGGAAACTTTATGAATAAAACTTTCATCTGCAATACATCTGGACGCAATAGCTGAAATTGCCCCCTTTTCATCTGATTTTTCTTTGGAGACATCTGGATAGATTCTAATCTTGAAGTTCATAAATGTCTTATCTTGGTATTTGGAGCAATCAGCCATGAAAGGTGGAGGAATACTCAATCCGTACAACCGTGGAGCACACAACTCAAAGAGTAGGGTAGATAGGCTTTTCCAATATGAAAGGCATACGATTCTGGAGAAAATCGCATAGAGTGACCATCGGAATATACTTGGGACATTGAACTGTGTTGTACTGAAGTAAACTGTTACTCAGAAATATTTCCTGTTTTCTTGTGTATAACATTGGATGCACAATCTACCCTATTGTACACCATTATTGCAGACTCCTGAGGCAGACGCTTAAGCGTTGAAACACGGCTGCTGTGTCGTCTTTTGGTGTGTTTTCAATAAATTCTTACATATAAGAATTTTGCGTCTCCCTTCTTTCACCTTCTACGTTCTCAACAACTCCAGTAGACACATAAAAAGCCCTCATCAAAGGAGGAAAGGATTCCTTAGGTAGCTGAAGGATCTCCCCAAAATATCTCACATCCATAGTTGATAATAAAGGAGTTTGGGGGCAATTAATACATCTCAAATTCAGACACCGATTGAAATTCTCAATCATTTTCATTTTCCTGATGTATCTAATTATTTTCTATGATTAGTTCTAATGACAAGTTTGAATTTTCCCCAACTCTTTATCTAACTTTTTCCATTTCCCTATATAAATCTCCAAAAGCTTTCCATATTGTTTCACCCGGGTTTGGAAAGAAGTAAAATCTTCCCCTTCTATACTCTTCAGTATTCCAGACTCTAAATAGCTTCTCATACATCTCGCAAAGTCATTTCTTCTGATCTTTTCCACCTCCATTTATTTGATCCCACTGCCTCAATAACAGATAACACAGCACCTTGAATGAGCTCTGAACCGAGTCTTTCTCCAAACTCTCTCCATCATCTGGGAAGACAGTGCACTCAATGTCAAAGGGACCCCACCTTCACAGGTGACTCCTGTAGTGACTTCCTTACCAGCAGCTTTCTGCATCCCATTTGGTGGCACCTTAGAACCTCGCTGCGGAGGAGTGTTATGCTGCTTAGGACTCAACATGGTTTCCAAAATCACTGAGGTGGATTCTCCTCTTCCCAGCCCCAAATCCTGAAAATTTCCACCAGCATTTAAGGCAGGGATCACAAAGCTCTGTATCAATGACTGGACCATGGCTGGAGCAGGGCTAGACACAGATGGGTAGGAGACCACCTTGCCTTTGCAGTTCATGCAGCACCTGCACTTCCTGATACCATCCTGATCTGCTGTTTTTTAAATTTGCTGTCCTGCCTTTAGCCAGTTACTTAACGAGTTAACGTTCTGAATATGTACCAGCTCCCCCCTGGCTACACCAGTGCTCCAACCATGGAGCATTGGTGTAGCCAGCACTAACCAAACAGTGCAGGGTCAGTCTGTGGTTACATTCAACAGCACTGTCCAGTTAAACGCTGCTGATTATTAACACTTAGGCAGTCACAAGCAATTTAGCTGGACAAGCGTCTCTTCTGCTCAGTTAAATCACTTTGACGGTAAGTATCCAACATGAGAAAAAATTCTTTAAGAAGAAGTACCTCTATTCAGTTCTTCCATAGCAGTTACTACTTAATGCCGTATACTCCCCAGGACAGTCCTTCCATTGCCTTGTTCATTTTCAGTTTTTACTGTAAGTAAATGTTAAACAGAACCAGATTTATCTCAAAATTGGGACTTGGTCTTGTTTGCTCTTTTCTTACAACAAACTTAAGTGTTGATCTTTCCTGGACTAGGACAAATTTCAGCTGATTTCTGTATCAGTCCACTCATCTTTTTGTAGAATAGTCCTTTTCTTCCAGGGATTTATTCCTTCCATTTCCCTTGAACATTAATATAACTCAGACTTTAGGAACCATGATCTTATAAGACAGTCCTTTTCTCCTTTTTTCTAAAGGAATACTTCCTTCGCTTAAGCCACTGCAGGCTCCTCCATTCCCTCCTCTTTCAGCAAGAGAACTTCACTACATCCTTCCTCTTCAGTAAAACAAACATTGAACTATCTCAAGGGCAGACACTGAACTGGAAATTCTGTATGGACTTGGCATTACCACTCACTGTAAAGCCCGGATTATACCTTCACTTAAAAGGGAATGATCAAAACTACTTTTATGCTTTAGACTATGTATTTACCCCTTACCAGGGCAAATAGCACTTTAGTAGGGTGGTTGCCATGCTAGGTCAAAGGATCCCTATAGTTAATACACAAAAAGAGCACAAAACACAACACAAGCCAAGCAAATGGCTAGTTTCTTTCCTCCTCTCATTGACCTCTGTGTTATCCTTTAGCCTCCTTTCCTGAGGTTCAATTGCTTTTCTGCTCTTCTCAAACCTAACAACCAGATAGGCTTCAAGCAAGAAGATGAAACCATGAGGAAGAGAAGAATGACCGAATGTGGTGATTTTAGGGTATGCAAGATATTTTATATAGCATCTACAAGAGGGTGGATATAGCACCAGGATGATATACTTTTAGGCATGTTAGTAGTGCACACAAACTATGGATGCTGAATTTTAGTAGACATGCAAAAAATGTAGCGGTTGATATTCAAAATGATTTTAGCAGACAGGAGGGGCTCCTGCCCACTTGAACCACACTCAGCCAGCCAGCCAGCTGCCAATATTCAGTGGCACTTAACTGGACAGAGCTGCTGAATATCAGCACTAACTGGCCAAACTGAAACCGGGCAGGAGAGGGGCGTTATAGGGACAGAGTTGGGGAACAGCTGGCAGTTATGCAGATGCTGGCAATATTCAGTGCTGGTGCAAGGCATAGTAAACTGAGGGCCCCTTTTACCAAGCTGCGGCACAAGGGTGTGTTTACACGCGTGCCGAGGCCCCCTTTTAGCGCAGCTGGTAAAAGGGAAGGTCTCCCTTTCCTGCAGGAAATGGCTGGGCGGCAAGTAAAGCACTTGCCATGCAGCCATTTCAGGGGGGGCCCTTACCACCACCCATTGAGCAGTAACTGGGCAGTGCGTGGCACTGTAACACCGGAAATGATGGCACAGTAGGGGTGGGAAGTACCACCAGGCTGCTGCGGTAGCCTGGCAGTACTTCCATTATAGCGAGCGGTAAGCCCATGTTGGGCTTACCGCCACTTAGTAAAAGGAGCCCTGAGCAGATAGGACCATGTAAAAGGCAGTCCTATCCTTGCCTGATTAGTTATCCAGACACTGGCAGTGAATATAAGCCAGTGCTCAGATAACTTCCAGGTAGTAGGCTAAGGGGTTTCTGATGCCCTCTCCCTTCTCCCCCCAAAGACTAAAAGAGCCCCTGACTGGCCCCTACAACCCCCCCCCCCCCCCCCCCGTAGGCCACCCAGGCTTAAGTTTGATATCTGGTAGCCTAGCGGGTCCTAAGGGCAGAAGCAAAGTCCACTTACTTCATGTAAATTGATTCATTTTTACCTGCTCTACACCACTCAGGATTTTGTAGCCCTCAATCATATCCCCCCCTCAGCCATTTCTTTTCCAAGCTGAAGAGCCCTAACCTCAGTAGCCTTTCCTCACCTGAGAGAAGTTCCATCCCCTTTATCATTTTGATCACTCTTCTTTGAACCTTTTCTAATTCCGCTATATTCTTAATGCCTAAAACCAGGTGGCTCTTTATAAAATTACCCCATGTGTCATTTTAGTGTGTATGATAAAAGTGCATGCACAAACGTTAACACAAGCTTCAGTGAAGGTCTCTTTATAATTGATGTTTATTTTATGCCCCCACAGTTGCACTGAGAACAATCACAAGATTATAGTGTGCCCTTTGGATTTTAGTTTAGATAGAGGGCAATTGCTGGAGGAGCAGAATGCACTCAGAACCACCCCGTGGTCATCTTGGACAGCAGTCTTTCCAAGTGTGTACACACGATTCATTAACTGCAAATCAGTTTGCCCTTCTTTGGAAGAAGTGCAACTGCATTCTTTGGTAAGAAATCTGTTAACCAATGCTCAGAAACAAGGCATCAATTCACATAAGCATTTGCTTCATATATACTGAATTATTCACATATAGAACTGAATGACATTCCCAAGTCAGATATGATTCAGTTCATAATTTTGCAAGTGTTATCTCTCCGTTTCTGAACACACTGGCATATATCTGCATAAATCTGACATTTTTCTTTCTGAATGCTGTACCAATTCAATTGTTTAAATATCATACAAAATTCAGGACAAACATGGTCCTTTAATTTTTTTTTAATGCATATAGTCATAACACAATAGGGACTTGTATTATCGGTAGTTACTGCATGACCAACAACTCATTATCTCATCTGCTTCACAATCCAAATGGTCAGGAAGATTATATTTTATATTTTACTGGTAATTTTAATGTACATTGCAAAACGTTTCATTTGGGAGCAAGGTATTCAAATGGTTAGTTTTGCGCAAACTATGACAAGAATGAATATCACTCCTAAACCAAGGTAAGTGGAATATGATCTCAGTCTCTTAAATTTACTGCTAATGCTCACTGTAAAACTTGTATTGTGCCAAAAAGAGCTTCCCTCTGGAGTTCGTAAGATGTAACATGTATAGGCAACTTATCCAGGTGCATTTGGAAATTCGTTATAATTAGGCCTGGGGCACCCAAAAAATGGGATATATTAAAAAATATGTTTCTGCCACATTTTCTTGATCTCAGACCCACTGTTCCCTCTTGGCCAGGGGTTCTTAACCCAGTCCTCAGGATACACCAAGCCAGTCAGGGTTTTGGGATACTCACAATGAATATGCATGAGATAGACCTGTATTTCCCAAGTCCAGTCCTGGAGCCAGTCAGGTTTTCAGGATATCCACAATGAATATGCATGAACTTGATTTGCATACACTGTCTCCATTATATGCAAATCTCTTTCCACGCCTTTCCACGTGATTCACTTGGGATTGACACCTCTTTAACATCATTCTGGTGGGGGTTTTTTTCTTTTACCGTTATGTGCAGTTTTCTGGGATGTAAGCATTAAGCCTTTTATTAATGTGTATTGAAATTTGGACAATGCATTCTAACGCTGGACTTTCCCAACCTAAGCCCAGATTTAATGTGGCACTTTTTAGGCTTTAAAAAAAAAATATTTGTAGGCTGTGCACTTATATTGTCATTAGCATGTGAGACCTGCAAAAAATTAATACAGGAGCACATACCGCCTCCTGTTTAGGCAGCACTAAGGGTCCCTTCTACTAAGGTGTGCCCAAAAATGGTCTGCGCTGGTATAGGCACGTGTTTTGGACGCACTTGGTCCGTTTCTTGAGCGTGCCTGGAAAAAGGGATTTTTTTATTGTGCCGGAAAATGGACATGTCCATTTTCGGCCTGAGACCTTAACACCACCCATTGACTTAGCAGTAAGGTCTCACGTGCTAACCGGGTGGTAAGTGTCCAGCGCACGCCAACTGCCAATTACCGCTTGGTAAGCGCCCCGTGGTAGAAAATAGAAAATATTTTCTACTGCGTGTTTTGGGGATGCACTAAAAATGGAATTACTGTCTGGGGCATGCGGTAGCCAGGCGGTAATGCCAATTTGATGCACATTGGACGCGTGTAGGTACCTACATGCCTTAGTAAAAGGGCCCCTAAGTACTCCCACATTAAGTCTGTGTCATCCGGTTAACATATCTTAATCAGAATGCGCTTGCCAGATAGCACAGGAATGCTCACTCCCCACCCATAATAGTACAGACAAGGGGTGGAAGAAGACCAAATCCAAATGACCAACCCAACAAATGTTTTGAAGCTCCTACTCATTTGTTGGGCTGGTCGTTTGGATTTGGTCTTCTTCCACCCCTTGTCTGTATTGTTTGTACTTTTGTGGAACACGTGGACCTCCTTTTCTCTTGCTTCACTCCCCACCCATGACACATCCCCATCTACAAAAAATTTTTTTTTAAATATTTAACCTGCACTTTGCATATGACAATGGGCAACATATTGCAAAACACTTTAATGTGTCAACTTTTTCAAAGTGTATGAAATGATTTGAAAATATTTGATGCAACTCCTGAACTGAGAAAATGAATCATTTATTTTACTTATACAAGCCAAGGTGTGAAACACACATCCTGCAACTACTATAACTTGTACAATACCTGCCATATCTGTAGGAATATTTTATTAGTAAATGTTTTGATATAGGAAATTGATAATCTCTGTTTCACCATCATTATTATTCTGTTCTGAATTTGGAAGCTGTACTTCAGTCAAATATATAGCCCTCTGCGCTGAGTGGTTTTCTGAGAATTTGCTGAACTGCTGTCATTAATAAGACTAATGTTACAATGTGCAGTACACATTTAATCAATGCATGATCTGTATTCATTATAGATGTCCTCCATTTTGAGTTAAGAAAAACTGAAAGGTCATTACAGGTAGGAGTGTCATGGATTACAAATAATGTAATGAGCAAAAGACCAATTAATTGGTCAGCTTAGCCTGTCTGTTCACTTCCAGTGATTAAAGCACTAGGGTTGACTGTGAGGAGTGAAGGAGTGGCCTAATGGTTAGAGCAGCAAGCTGAAAACCCAGGGAGATCAGTTCAAATCCCATTGCATCTTCTTGTGTCCTTGAGCAAGTCACTAGCTCTCTATTACCTCTGCTATAAACTTAGATTGTGAGCCTTCCAGGGACAGGAAAATACCTACCATACCTGAATTTAACTCACCATGATGGCTTGTAGGCTGTATATATAACATAATAGCTTCTTATATTCTTTTGAGAAAAAACAAATACACACTATGAAAATTTAGACAGGGCTGTTGCAAGGGATGTACAAGCTTGATATCTGCCCTGAGTGCCCTTTTGAGTGAGTTAGTTAATCTGAAAGTGCCCAAGCCCAAACAAGAAGTGGGACATTGACCACCCTTGTCCTAGGCAGTGGCGTACCAAGGGGGGGGCGGTGGGGGCGGTCCGCCCGGGTGCACGCCGCTGGGAGGGTGCCGTGCGCCTGTGGGCTCTTCGTTTTCATGCTCCCTCTGCCCCAGAACAGGTTACTTCCTGTTCCGGGGCAGAGGGAGCATGAAAACGAAGAGCCGGCAGGTGCGCGGCACCCCCCCAGCGGCGTGCACCCGGGGGGGTTCGCCGTTGGATCAGGGTTTTTTCACCGGGGGGGGCGTCGCGCTGTTCCGGGGGGGGGCGCTGCACCCGGGGGGCGGGGCGCATCGGCGATCTGCCCCAGGTGTCAGCCCCCGTAGGAACGCCACTGGTCCTAGGCACCGTTTTGTCCTTCTGTTGCCCGGATTACAGAAAGGGGAACATTCAGTAAATAGCAACCAGTTGAGTGCCAAGATGATTCATGCCAATCTAGTATTCTTTAAAGGGTATTCTGTGTGGAATGACCTTTACAGAATTCTAGCATCCATTTTATGCCTAAATTTGGGCATAAAATGGCATAAAATTGGTGCTAGTAAATTACTGACGTAAGATTTGAGAAATCCCCTATTTAAATAGCTAGAACGCCGCGGCCATTTTTGAAACACGATGGAGAAAGCAGAGAACTGTTTCCAGACTCGTTTGAGATATTCTTATTGCAAAATTGTTACTGAGGATTGTTAAAATATTAGTGACTAACATAAATTTTTTAATCCCAGGAGATATACCTTGATACAGCACTAGCTGCGAAACGTGAATTCATGTCGGTGCAAATCTCCGAGATGAGTGATCAGTCATTAAAATCATTTGAAATGAAAGAAGAAATGTAAAGCGATGTTCCAGTTTTGAAGCTAAGTGCTTTTTTTGATTGAAATCTGAACCTGATTTTATAAAGTATAAGAGAAAAATTTGCTAAAAATTCTTAAAATTGAAATTTAATTAAAATGCATCAAGTGAGGAATACCTACCCATCACAAAAGTGCCTGGCTCACGTTATTAGCCTGTGTCATGGTGATAGGAAAATCTGATGGATCCTAAAAAAAAATGCAAATAATACCCTTTTACGAATATAAAAGTACGGTTGAAGTATATTGAGAGCTGGGTAATATTTTGTGAGATATAGTAATACCCCCTCTATTAAGTATAAATAAAAGAGATACCATAGTAGGTAAATTTGGGCTTGAGCATTTACACATTCTAAAGGCTGGTACAAATGTTCATGCCCAGCTGATGGCAGTTACTACTAATAATAATAATTTCTATAGCACTACTAGGCATACACAGTGTTGTACACATTATATGCAGGTACTTTCTCTGTCCCTAGAGGGCTCACAATCTAAATTTTTCTACCAGGGGCAGTGGAAGGTTAGGTGACTTGCCCAAGGTCACAAGGAGCTGTAGTGGGAATTGAACACAGGTTGCCAGGATCAAAGCCCACTGCACTAACCATTAGGTTACTCCTCCACACCAAAGAAGTTACTTAGGGGGTCTTTTACTAAAGATTAACTTTTACTAAAGATTAACTAAAGATTAACCATAGGAATAAAATGGGCCCTGCTGCAGATAACTGGAGCAAATCTTTAGTAAAAGACCCCTTATTCACTTCTTTTCAACTTTGGACTCTGCTAGATGATTTCCTTGCCACCTAGCTCTTAAAGCCTCTAATCTAGTCAATGATATGCTATCAGTCTATTGATATACACAGTTAGGTTCGCAAATGCAAGTATTCCATAATACTGTGCCTAACTTCTGGGAAACGCAGCTGACCTATCCAGAAGGAGCATCCTTTATAGAACACCAGCTTAGCGAATATTTCACACCTAACTTTGGGAGCAAGCAACAGTGGCCAATTCAGATCACAAGTACAGTAAAGTGCAAGCACTTACACTTTACTGTACTTGTGATCTGAATTGGCCACTGTTGGAAGCAAGATACTGGGCTAGATAGACCATTATTCTGACCCAGCATGGCTATTTTTATATTCTTTGTTTATGTTCACCTGCCAAAGGATGGTATAAAGGCTGGCACCCAACTAATGGCAATTAGGCATGCAAATCATAGTATTCTATGTAAGCTCTATTGAGCAGAGACTGTCTGTGTCAGGTGTTCAGCGCTGTGTGCGTCTGGTAGTGCTATACAAATGCTAATAATAATAATAATAATAATAATTGTGTTTAAATTCTGGGAATGCCCTTGACCAGCCCTTGCCCCTCCCATGGCCACACCCCCTTTGGAGTTATAAGCTATGAAATTTAGGCATGCAGGTTATAGAATAGGGCATAGGGCAGATCAGCATGTAACTCCTAATAACTGCCTATTAAGTGCTTGCTAACTTCAATAATTGATTGCTAGCACCTAATTAACTAATTTGTTTATGCGTGGATCTGGGATCTGTGCCCAAAGTTGAGTGACTCATACAGAATTCAGGGAGAAATGTCACAGATGGCTTTAATAGCCACAATTTGAGATATTTTGGTATATAATGATTCAATGAGGTCAATATTCAGCCTGAAGGAGGTAGCCCGCCTATGTGCCTCGATCAGTGTTGACCCTAGATATTCAATGCTGGGCCATTTCTGGTGACTGGCATTGAATATCCAAGGGTTTTTTGGCTGACTCAAACTCAATTGACTATGTCAATATTCAGCTCTGCCCAGTTAAATTTATAATGGCCAAAGATCAGACTGCTATTTAGGCAGTCCGATTTGGCTGCTGAACTTAGCTGGTCAGTACTGAATATTGCTGGTTATCATGCAATATAGCCAGTTATCTTTTCGTTGCTAACGGGCAATATTCAGAATATTAGTGGTTAGCTGCCCAGATGTTATTTAACCAGTCAGCAGACATTTCTGGCTAGTTAAATAACGCTGAATATCGGCTGGAATGTCTATAGTCACCAAAAGGATGGGTCTAATATCAAATGTATCTCCATATGCCCTCAGAATATTAATCATATGTGTGGAATCTCATATGTGGGATGATATCAAAGGGACTTTAAAGGGTCTTATAAACTTGTCTGTGAACCCAGACAAGGGCTCAAGAAAATAATCAATTGCAGAAACGATGGTTCTATCTGGTGATAATTGCAATGATTTATGAATTTTAGAAAGTATGTAAATAGCCAGTTTTACTGGTAGGCCATGCCTATTCTCTATGGAAACTCATTCGTTGGTTTCATGTTTCAAGTTCTGAATTTATTTGATGTGGATGTCCAACTCAGAATATGGGCATCCAAGTCAGAATATCACAAATGGACGTCCACCTCACATGTATTTTAGAACAGGATACAGGACCCAGGATTCAAATCCCACTCCAGCTCTTTTTTTTAAATTATTGTGAGCACTCCAGGGACAGAAAAATACCTACTGTACCTAAATGTACACCGCTTCAATAGCCTTCAGGCTTACAGGTATCTTATATATTCACGTATAGTAGATATTTTTCTTTCCCTGGAAGGCACACAATTTATATAATAAAAAAAAAGAGCTGAAATGGGATTTGAACCCTGGTCCCCTAATGTGCTGTCCATAGTACAGACCATTAGGCTACTCCTCAGATATGTTTGCTATTTAATTAAGAATGTCCATAGTACTTGAAGCTGTCATAGATACAGGTACCCCTTGTTTGTTTTACATTCAGGGGAGATAGAGTGGGATAGCAACTTCTGGGAGATTAAGGAGGTGTCATGCCTTAATCCATCCAGTGGATGGCTGCTTACTTAGGGCATCTTTCTGTAACCTGGATGTGACAAGTGACAGGTCTAAATAACAATGTCCATCTTTTTAGACTTGTACATCTCTTCCTCGTCTGTGATTGGAATTGGGCGTCCATATTTTGGGCCCTCCCTAGTCCTGTCCAAACACACCCAGTCCATAGTACCTTGTATATGGATGTAGTGCAATGTTAGATGCCCATATCCTGCCTTTGTAAAATTGGGATTTGGGCATCCATGCAATATGGACATCTAAATACCAGTGTTTAGACATCCAAACCAAGAACAGAGCTTCTAAAATAACCACCATACTGCCTACAAGTTAACCCTCTAGGCAGTTCACATGGTAGTATTGATAAAATAATAAGGAAATGGTAAAAATAACTTAAACATTTAAAATAACTTAAATGAAAAAAAGTTACAATTTATGGTAGGAAAGATGTATGAGAGGATTAGAACAGAAAAGTAAAAAGATAAAATAAATATAAATTATTGTATTCAACAACTAAACATCAGCGCTGCACACCCAGACCCACACAGATACTCCTCCTATTCATCAAATGCTTTCACAAAAAAGACAGAAGAACTTATTTTTCCATCATCCAGACAACCAAGACAAAGACATAGTAGGTTGCCTAGGTAGGTAGACATTGGAATCAGTAGGATAAATGTCCTAGATCAGGTCTAGAAAATCCCTGATCCTTGAACAGTAACAGTCTCCTTGATCATAATGGAATGAGAATGCACCAGATGTTTTGGCCGGGAAGAGAATCCAGGCATAAGAGTTGCTAGTTTTGATATCTCAAGGGGTCTGCAAGGAATGGCAATGATAGTTACAGGACATATATCCGAGGAGAGGAGAAGTAGATAGGATTCTTCTATGTAGTTAAGGAAAGCTGGCAGATCCTTGGGAGCAAGTGGTCACTTGATGGACCCCAGAAACTTCCCCAGGTCTCTCTTTAACTTCTTCCTTATCAGCTTCTTCTGTATTTTCTATTGAGCATCAAAAGAGTTTTATATTATTTGCCTACATCTATGAAGAAGCCATATGAAGGGCCATCTGTTTCTAAGTAGTCAATGAATGTACTAGATATTTCTTTGCTGTTGGAAATATCTAACTTGGAGATAGTGACTCTGCAACACTGATAGTGGCAGTGGTAGTGAGCTCAAATAGGGAAAGGATCTTGCATTTGTTTTGGGCTTTTTATAAATAATTTTTTGGACTGCACTGTGAGAATTTTTCCTAATGTTACTAAATAAAATCAGAAAACAAAGAAGTAGTTTATTTTGTTAAGTCCAGAGGTTCTTCAATTGATGCTTTTTTTTTTTCCTTTTAAAGTGCCCTTGTAAGTGTATTGTTAAAAAAAGTTCTCTGTTAAATATGTCTTTTTTGAGTCCTCTCAACTCACAGTCTTTATGAATAGCATGAGAATTCTTG
Organism: Microcaecilia unicolor; assembly: GCF_901765095.1. Classification (NCBI taxonomy): domain Eukaryota; kingdom Metazoa; phylum Chordata; class Amphibia; order Gymnophiona; family Siphonopidae; genus Microcaecilia; species Microcaecilia unicolor. The sequence goes on along the minus strand of NC_044035.1, from coordinate 309,042,593 downwards.
AGGCCTCTCCAATGCATCCCTTGTAATTGTTTTGCTGTTTGTGTTTAAGTTTGGAATGCATTATTGCTTCTGCACAATTTCTTTTGCTTTGTTTTTATTATTATTTTTTCTACCAAGTTTCTTCTAGATCTTTGTGCTATGTGGAGGGGCATAATTGAACGAAAACGTCTATCTCCATGGGCGTTTATCTCCGAGAACGGGTCCGTGAAGGGGCGGACCGAACCATATTTTCCAAAAAAATAGACGTCCATGTTTTATTCGACAATTTGTGAGCTGGGCGTTTTTGTTTTTCAGCGATAATGGAAAATGAAAGCGCCCAGCTCAAAAACGAATAAATCCCAGGCATTTGTTCGTGGGAGGGGCCAGGATTCGTAGTGCACTGGTCCCCCTCACATGCCAGGACACCAACCGGGCACCCTAGGGGGCACTTTTACAAAAACAAAAAAAAAGGTAAAAGAGCTCCCAGGTGCATAGCACCCTTCCCTTGTGTGTTGAGCCCCCCAAATCCCCCTCAAAACCCACTCACTGCCCACAAGTCTACACCATTACTATAGCCCTAAGGGGTGAAGGGGGGCACCTACATGTGGGTACAGTGGGTTTGGGGGGGTTGGACGACTAAGCATTAAGCAACACAATTGTAACAGGTAGGGGGGGATGGGCCTGGGTCCACCTGCCTGAAGTCCACTGCACCCCCTAACAACTGCTCCAGGGACCTGCATACTGCTGCCAGGGAGGTGGGTATGACATTTGAGGGTGAAAATAAAAAGTTGTGGAACATCATTTTTTGTGGTGGGAGGGGGTTAGTGACCACTGGGGGAGTCAAGGGAGGTCATCCCTGATTCCCTCTGGTGGTAATCTGGTCATTTAGGGCACTTTTTGGGGCCTTATTCGTGAAAAAACAGGGTCCATGAAAAGTGCCCTAAATTCTAGCTACAAACGCATACTTTTTTTCCATTATCGGCGAAAGGCGCCCATCTCTGTTCGGGTGATAACCATGCCCCAGTCCCGCCTTCACCACGCCTCCGACACGCCCCCGTCAACTTTGTACGCTTCCGCAATGGAGTGCAGTTGAAAACGTCCAAGTTCGGCTTTCGATTATACCGCGTTATTCGTTTTTGTGAGATAAACGTCCATCTCCCGATTTAGGTCGGAACTTGGGCGTTTTTCTCGTTCGATTATAAGCAGGATAGTGTTTGTTTATTTCCTTCATTCTGTTTTTCCATTTTGTATTTATATATTGTATAATATGGTATTTTTCTATACAAGTATTAATGATTGTGACACATTGGAATGTGTAAATAATTTTAAAAACCTATAAATGTAAATATAAAAATGACAGAAAATATCCAAATTTGTGCTTAAGAAGTGTGATGAAGGAACACGAGCCATGTTACCTGGAAAGTAAATCAAATGTAAATTTTGATAAAGAACCACCACATGATTTATTTCTTGTCTCTCTTTTGGGAGAAATCAATTAATAAATTATGTTAAACACAGACTTCAGTGAATAAAGGGAGGCTTGACAAAAGAATAATTGTACACAGTGATGAGAATGTTTCCAGTTGAATTAATGTATTTTTATGCTCTCTAGTGTATAGAATGTTATGAAGAATTATGTTATGTTAAAAAAGGTCCATCTTAGGGCAAAAGGACTCTCTAAAGGGTCCTTTTACCAAGCTGTGGTAAAAGACCCCTGTTGTGGCATCAGCACATGGGTTTGCCACCTGCCAAGGCCCCCTTTTATACATAAAAGGAGTTTGGTTTTTTTAAACCAAAAAAATGACTGTGCGGTAAGTTAAGCATTTGTCACGCAACCATTTCCTGGGGGAGCCCTTACCGCCTTCTATTTAGGAGGCAGTAGGGGGCTCCTGTGCTAACCCAGTGGTAACCGGGCAGTGCGTGGCACTGCTAGATTACTGCCGGGTAAGTCCCCGATACTAAAAATGATATATTTTTGGAGTGCCAGAAATGGCGCGGGGGCACACACCAGAACTAACACTGGGCTTCTGTGGTAGCCCAGCGGTAGGGCCAATTTGCCACATGCCATTGCCACAGTAGCCCTACTGCGGCTTTGTAACAGCCACTAAATTTGGCTTGTTAATGGAAAATTAGAATATCTCAGATGAGTTTAAAAACTAGAAAATTTAGATTGGTATTATCACTGAACAAACCCTCCCAAAATTTGTCCAGTGCTTTACTATAAAAGGCATCCTTCCCCATACACCCATATCTATACCAGGGGCATAGCTACATGGGGCCATGGGGGCATGGGCCCCCACAGATTAAGCCCTGGCTCCCTCTACATTTGACCCCCCCCCACTGCCGCCACCCACCCCTGCCCCGCCGCCACATCAGGTACCTTGTTTACTGACGGGAGTCCCCTACCCCCGTCAGCAGAAGAGTCTTCTTCAGCGCTGGTCGACTCCAGTGCCTTCGTTGTGTGATAATCTGTTTCTGATGCCTTACGTCCTGCATGGGCTACATACAGGACGTGCACGGTGCAGGACGTCAGAAGTTCGAAACAGATCATCACACAGCGAAGGCGCCAGAGTCGACCGGTGCTGAAGAAGACTCTTCAGCTGGCGGGGGTTGGGGACCCCCACCAGCAAACAAGGTACCTGATGCGGCGGCGGGGCAGGCGGCAGTGGTGGTAGGGGGGTTGTGGTTGCGGTGGCGGGGGAGGGTCCAAGGTGGCGGGGGAGGCGGCAGGATGGAGGCGGCTAAACAGTGCCCCCCCACCTCGGGCTCTGGTGAGCGAACGGAAGGCTGGTGGAGAGATGTCAGACAGGCAGCACTTTCACTGACATTGCGCAGACGTCGGAGGCGGAGAGAGGTAAATTGAAAGCGCCAGGGAATCGGGAATGGAGCGGAGGAGTAAGTTTTTTTTTAAAAATACAACTCGATGGCGCGGCGCCCTTGAAGGCAGGCACCCCCTGCGGCGCTTACTGCGCTTACCGTGTTGGCACGGCCCTGGATGTTCATGCTGGATATAGCCAGCACTCAGATGTCTATTTCTCATGTATTTTACAGCGGGCTTGGGCAGGCGCTGTTCTAAAATACAGGAGAAATGGAGTGACCTTTCTAAAATGCCCTTCCACAGAAATAATAAAGAAGTATTCAATAAAATATAAAGAGGATGATATTCACCATGGGTGTCTCTAGCATTAGAGCATGCTAATTTTTAGCGTGTGCTAAAGATGCGAGTGCATCTATAATGCGGCTTAGTAAACAGGGCCCGTAGAGTTATGCTGCTTCCTATTAAATATGAAAATAGTTATTTTTAAAAGAAGAGCATCTTCATGCAAGAATTCCAGGCTTCAACTATCTGTCCAAGCACATGATTAATTTCTCAGCTGTTAATTGTATGTCAGGTAAATTCTTTCACTGCATGAATTCAGTAAACAAGATCATCATAGTTAATCATATTTATTGAATGTTTTCTCAGTGAGATCATTCACAATTAAAATATATTTAAACCATGTAATTTAGGGGCCTTTTTACAAAGGCAAGGTATGGCTACTGAGCTGGTGCCAAATGTTGGAGAGTTAATCCAGGTTGATGTTCCTGAAGTTTCAGAGATGAAGAATAAACAGTTTGACAGCAGCGTGGTGTTTGGACTTGAGAGGATATGAAAATCTCTCAAACCTGCCTGACTTAACAGCCACTCCAATTCCCCACAGTCTGCATTTGTACTTGATTTGGGGTTTCCTGGGGGAGAAGAGGGTAATCCCACCCGTTAACGCTTATTTCCCAAGGTGAAGGCACCGAGCACCAGGACAGTGAAGGGTTCGACAGAGACTTCCAAGTTGGATCCTGAACCCAGAAGTGCCCAGGTAAAGGGGTGTTACACTTGCCTATCGGCTTAACTTACATAGCACATATTTGCAATGGGGCAGAGCATGGGAAGGACATATGCGGGGCTTCCACTTATGCATGCTATTTACAGTTGTATGCTATGGACATATCTGCCCCACAAAGGTGCATGTTAATATCTGGTTATGCTGGTACTCTATAAGGGAAAGTAGGTGCCTACATTCCTTTATAGAACAGGCTCCCAACACACAACCTTCAGATGCCTAATTCTAGGCACCTTGTTATAGAATTGCCTTCTAAGTGAATTTCAGTCATTGGTAACATTTGAACCATATATGTAAACAGGGCCACCGAGAGGGGGGGCAGGGGGGACAAAATTCCCCGGGCCTGGGCCTCCAAGGAGGGCCCGGCACCGGGGTCAGACCGCCGGTGCTGCAGTCCCCGGTATCACCTGCCTGCCTCCTCGGCTCTGGGCCCCTTCATTCAAAGCGGCAGTCGCAGATCGCGTCTCTTCTGGCCTTCCCTCCCTGTGTCCCGTCCTCGTGGAAACCGGAAGTTACATCAGACGAGGGCGGGACACAGAAAAATCTGCATATGTAAAGAATACATAAACAGTCGCCATAAAAGGACACATAAAATGATACGTGGAGGGACATAATCGAAAGGGGTGCCCAAGTTTTCCTGAGGACATCCTCGCAGGACGCCCCAGCGAAGAGGCAGGGTAACCCGTATTATTGAAACAAGATGGGCGTCCAACTTTCGTTTCGATAATACAGTCGGGGATACCCAAATCACGAAATTTAGGTCGACCTTAGAGATGGTCGTCCCGATTTTCGGCCATAATGGAAACCGAGGACGCCCATCTCAGAAACGACCAAATCCAAGCCATTTGGTCATGGGAGGAGCCAGCATTCGTAGTGCACTGGTCCCCTTGACATGCCAAAACACCAACTGAGCACCCTAGGGGGCACCACAGTAGACTTCAGAAATTGTTCCCAGGTGCATAGCTCCCTTACCTTGTGTGCTGAGCCCCCCAACCCCCCCAACCCCCCAACCCCACTACCCACAACTGTACACCAATACCATAGCCCTACGGGGTGAAAGGGGGCACCTACATGTGGGTACAGTAGGTTTCTGGTGGGTTTTGAAGGGCTCACATTTACCACCACAAGTGTAACAGGTAGGGGGTTGGGCCTGTGTCTGCCTGTCTGAAGTGCACTGCACCCACTAAAACTGCTCCAGGGACCTGCATACTGCTGTCATGCAGCTGGGTATGACATTTGAGGCTGGCATAGAGACTGGCAAAAAATATTTTAAAAGTTTTTTTTGAGGGTGGGAGGGGGTTAGTGACCACTGGGGGAGTAAGGGGAGGTCATCCCCAATTCCCTCCAGTGGTCATCTGGTCAGTTCAGGCAACATTTTGAGGCTTGGTCATAACAAAAAATGGACCAAGTAAAGTTGCCCAAGTGCTCGTCAGGGACACTCTTCTTTTTTCCATTATCGGTCGAGGATGCCCATGTGTTAGGCACACCCCAGTCTCACCTTCGCTACGCTTCTGACATGCCCCCGTGAACTTTGGTCATCCCCGTGACAGAAAACAGTTGAGGACGCCCAAAATCGGCTTTCGATTATGCCGATTTGGGTGACCCTGGGAGAAGGATGCCCATCTTTTGATTTGTGTCGAAAGTTGGGTGCCCTTCTCTTTCGAAAATAAGCCTGATAATGTCAAGCAAAAACAAAGGGATTGTATAATGAAAATACAATATGCATTAAAATGTGTGACCACACATGCACAAGCAATGGGATCCTTTTACTAAGGTGTGCTGAAAAATTGCCTGCAGTAGTGTAGACGTGTGTTTTGGGCGCACGCAGAATTATTTTTCAGCGCACCTACAAAAAATGCATTTTTAAATTTTTACTGAAAATAGACGTGTGGCAAAATGAAAATTGCCGCACGGCTATTTTGGGACTGAGACCTTACCACCAGCCATTGACCTAGTGGAAAAGTCTCACTTGGTAACTGGGCTGTAATGACCTGCGTGTGTCCGATACGCACGTCCAAAACGAAAAATTATTTTTCAGCCGCGTGTATCGGATGCTTGCCAAAAATGAAATTGCCACAAGAGCCATGTGGTAGCCGGGCATGCATAGACACTTATGTGGCTTAGTAAAAGGGCCCCAATGGAAATTAGAAAAGCTTGGAGCCAGAGGCGTAGCTAGGGGGCACAAAGGGAGCAGCCACTTCCCCAAATGGACTTCCACCAGCGCCAGCACCGTCGGCGGTCTGCTCTCCGCTTCCCCCACACTTCAACCTGGCTACACTTCTGCTTGGAGCATGCCCTATGGTAGTACATTTTGGCACATGGGAAGCCCACATTAATGCTTACTGCCAGTTAATAAAAGGACCGATAGGTTGTTGGTTTCACAATGCAAGTTTTTACCAATTATTGCAATAAATAAAAGTCACTACTAGGAGAATCTAAAAACCATTTATTACTGAATCTGCCCAGAATACTTAATCCCATCCCTATAAATCATAATGTGACTGAGAGACCTAACATCTAATTATTCAGCTATCATCTGTGAACGTGGCCAGAAAGAAAAAAGAAAAACAAATGACTTCTAATTGCTAAAATTAAGTCAATAGATTAAAAAGTGCTGAAATAAATTGTCTTTATTGCTTAAAGATTTATAAAATAGAACTGTTTGCAATATGTTTTCGAGAGGTTATGAAACAATATTAAAGTTCACTTCCGTGCTATAGTTAAAGCAGGACAGTGAAGAAGATGTAAAGCTGAAAAGGTCAGGAATGACATTCATCTGTTCCAGCTGTCAAATCAAGAAAATGTTAACAGAACTAGTCCCCTAGCCTGGAAGCAAATTGTCGGTGTGTGTTTTGGTCATATTCAGTACATGCGCTATAAACAGCTCAGTTGGAGAGCACAGCACCGGACTGCCCTGTGAAATTTTCATGTCTGCTATGCACGTAGCTAATGGTAAATATCTTAGACATCTCTACGGTGTTTTAACTGATGCTATAGGAAATCCTTAATAAGCAGATAGAAGTGATCCAATATTTAAAAGACATTTTTCTTATAAATCATAAATGTATTCCCAAGGTCATTTTTTATTTATTTGTCTGGGGATGGGGATTACTATCAATAAGTCCTATGAGATTCATATTCTATGGGGTAGCCACCTCTAAAAAATATCAAGATAAATTATCTGGATATCTTTTAGGGGCCCTTTTACTAAGCCACGTAAGCGTCTATGCGCACCCAATGTGCGCCAAAATGGAGTTACTGCCCAGCTACCACGTGGCTCTTGCGGTAATTTCATTTTTGGCGCATGTCTGACATTATTTCAGATGTGTGTATCAGACACACATATCGGACGCACGCCAAGTGGCATTTGAAGCGCGTAGGTCATTACAACCTGGTTACCGCGTGAGACTTTACCACTAGGTCAATGGCTGGCGGTAAGGTCTCAGACCCAAAATGAACGCGCAACAATTTCATTTCGCCGCACGCCTATTTTCAGCAAAAATTTTAAAAAAGGAATTTATTACAGGTGCATTGAAAAATGATTCCGCGCGTTGCCCAAAACACAAGACTACATTACCGCAGGCCATTTTCAGCGCCCCTTTTTTAAAAGGGCCCCTTAAAGTTTTAGGCAGGCTTATTCATTTTACTAAGCTGTGGTAAGCGCCAGCGTGTGCTTACTGCAGCTTAAAATTGCTTACCATTGGACACGCTCAGGCGTCCTGCAGTAATTTCTTGATCTACACATGCAAACTGTGCGCTAAAAATATTTTTTATTTTATCACAGAGGCGATGTGTCTGGGACCAGAGAGTGGGTGTTTCTGCTCTAATCGGTTAGCACAGCTACATTACTGTCATGAACTGATTAGCGCAGGATTACCACATAAGCCCTTATCACCTATCAAAAAGGTGTCAGTATGTGCTAACACAGTAATTTTTTATGGCTGTGTGCTAATGGCAATAGCACATGGACATTACAAGGAAAAATGGAAAATTGGCTATTTTACTGCTGTGGTAAAAAATGGCCTTAGCATGCGGGGGAAAAAACACGAAAGGGCACACTAAGGTCACTTTATACCACAGCTTAGCATGTGATTATAAATGCAAGTGAGGACTCATCCTTTAAAGGTAGGAATTGTATTAATGCAGTCAACCTAAATGGATCACACTTTTATTTGGACACCGGCTGAATATAAACGCTTGGGTGTGATCGTACGTGATGATCTTAAGGTGGCCAAGCAAGTAGAAAATGCGATAGCGAAAACTAGAAGGATGCTCGGGTGCATAGGGAGAGGCCAGTAGGAAAAAGGAGGTGATCATGCCCCTGTATAAGACTCTGGTGAGACCTCCTAATTTAGGGCTCCTTTTACCAAGCTGCAGCAAAAGGGGGCCTGCGCTGACATTGCTGTGTGTTTTTGACGCGCACAGAGGCCCCCTTTTACTGCAGTGGGTAAAAGGTAGGTCTTTCTTTTCTTCAGGAAATGGCCAGATGACAAGCGAAGCACTTGTCACGTGGCCATTTTGGTGGAAAGCCCTTACCACCATCCATTGACGTAGCAGTAAGAGCTCCTGCACTAACCCGGCAGTAACCGGGCAGTGTGCGGCACTGGCCGATTACCACCGGGTACACACCAGCGCTACAAAACTAAAACTATTTTTGTAGTGCCAGATATGATGGCACGCTGGGGGTGGGAACTACCGCCGGACTGCTGCTGTAGGCCGGCGATACTTCCTTTTTAATGGGCTTACTGTTACTTTGTAAAAGAGCCCCTTAGAATATTGTGTACAATTCTGGAAAGCAAAACTTCAAAAAGATATAAACAAGATAGAATTAGTCTAGAGGGCGGCTGCTAAAATGGTCTTCATCATAAAGCTTATAGGGACAGACTTAAAGATCTCAATATGTATACTTTGGAAGAATGTTGGGAAAGGGGAGATATGATAGAGGCATTTAAATACCTATGTGGCATAAATACACAGGAGGCAAGTCTCTTTCATTTGAAAGGAAGCTCTGGAAAATGGGGGCATAGTATGAAGGTGAAAAGGGATAGACTCAGTGGTAACCCGAGGAAATACTTGTTTACTGAAAGGGAACGTGGAACAGCATCCCAGTGGAAGAGATGGAGACAAAAACAGTATCTGAATTCAAGAGCGATTGGGACAAGTATACGGGATCTCTAAGGGAGTGATAGAGAGAGTAGATGCGGTAGCCCGGCGGTACTTCCAGATTGACGTGTGGCAAGCCGGTTGCCACATGCCAACCCTTTAGTAAAAGGGCCCCTTTGAATGTCCAGTTGACATGGTATCAAGTAATAACCCTAGTGGTCAATTTACAGGGTTCCATTTGCCAACGCATCTCTACAGTTGTATTTTTCTGCAATCCATTTTGAGCTAGATCAGGGAAAAACAGAATATCAAATCTGAATAAACAGAGAGCTGAGCCCATACGCCAGGCCCCCTCCCTGTCCATCTTCAAATCCTTGCTCAAAGCCCACCTCTTCAATGTCGCCTTCGGCACCTAGCAAGCCAAACCACCACAAGGGTGGAGGTACACAAATTCATACGAAAAGTAGAATCTGAGGAAAGGGGGAGTAGGAGGAGTAGGCTGTTGAACAACACTAGTAGGCGACGTAGATTAGGAACAATCTCTTTATTTAAATATACACTCGACTCAACACAGCCGTGTTTCAGCGCTACAGACGCCTTCTTCAGGAGTCTTGTGATATATAAATATACGAATATTAAGCTCAAAGAGAATGAAAGCAATTGAATACGCTGAGCTTATTCAAGCAGTGGATTACAATTGTAGCAGAAGCCTTGCTTTCATTCTCTTTGAGCTTAATATTCGTATATTTATATATCACAAGACTCCTGAAGAAGGCGTCTGTAGCGCCGAAACACGGCTGTGTTGAGTCGAGTGTATATTTAAATAAAGAGATTGTTCCTAATCTACGTCACCTACTAGTGTTGTTCAAGAGCCTTCGGCACCTAACCACCATACCTCTACTCAGGAAATCTAGACTGCCCCAACTTGACATTTCGTCCTTTAGATTGTAAGCTCCTTGAGCAGGGACTGTCCTTCTTTGTTAAACTGTACAGCGCTGCGTAACCCTAGTAGCGCTCTGGAAATGTTAAGTAGTAGTAGTAGCTGAAAAGAAAGTAAAAACTATTGTAGTTATTATTAATAGTGCTGTTTAGAATTTTTAAAAGTTTTACACTGCATATAATAAGAATGCATCTGAATTAAAAGCAATTTGATCATAGAGACATAATAACTATCAAAAACCTTAAATTGTTTCAGCCACATTTTTGAGCAGCTACAGTAAATGTCATGCGTGCATGCCGTTGACCAACTGAATGAAACCTAATGCTCTCTTTTATTACTTTGAAGCTGGACCCATACATTTATTTTTTATTTCTTTTTCTCTTCCATAGACTAGCTGACCTTTATTACACTTTTCATGGTAACATTCTCTCTCTGGCCTATCTTGGAGTAACAAGCAATATTTAAATGTGTTGTATGCAAATTCTCCCTTTTTGCTGATGTTTCAAGACCTTCTTTAAGGTCACCTTTTTGATCTATCAAAGAGACCTAACAAATTTATGCACAGTATACTCTATCACTACTTGTTTTTATCTACATCTGTCTTCTCTGATTGCATTTCAATGGGTTTATTTGCTATTTTAAATAAAAAATTTATGCTTTAGCTGTCAAAGCCTGACTTTATTTGAAAATTTAATCTTGTTTCTAGAATTCTAGATTAACTTATTAGATTTAACTGTCCCCTGTGTGTCTCAAAGATGGTTTAAGTATATTTTCCCCATGACTACACTGAATAAGCTTCAACAAAAGAACTTCCTTAGCCCATACAATACAATAAGACCATTTTAGAGTCGGTAAGATCTGCTTTACAAATATTTAAATGAAGTGTTTATTGGTAAATTCCCCAATATGGGGCTTCCTTACAGCAGGGTAATGCTAGCTCTGAGATGTAAATTATGAGATAATCAAAACTGAGAATGTTGCTACAAATTCTACAGACACTGTTACCTATAGGGTTTGCACCAGTAATTAAAGCAAACATATTACTACTTGCCCCTTGTGAAAAATTGTGCAAAAAGATTTACAACTGCTTTCTCTGAGTGTAATATTTTAGTGCAAAACGACATACATACTTTCCATTCTCTGCCTTGTCCCCAATGTCCAGGTATGACTCTACAGTCTGGGGGTAACTTTGTAAACCATATTCAACATGCAAAGCGTGCTTTACATTGCAGAAAATGTCACTTATAAAATTGTGTGGAGCTATACATATGTAGAAAGTGGATGCACAAAACAAATAAAGCAACTATCTTCATTCACTATTTATGCTTATTCGATTTAACTGCGCCCCAACACACATCAAAATGGATTTACCGCCCAGCTACCGCATGGCTCTTGTGGTAATTTCATTTTTGGCATGCATCAAATATGCATGTCTGACATTTTTTTTTATTTTCGGACGCACATATCGGACATGCGCCAAGTCACATTTGATGCGTGTAGAGGTCATTACTGCCCGGTTACCATGTGAGACTTTACCGCTAGGTCAATGGCTGGTGGTAAGGTCTCAGACCCAAAATGGACGCGCGGCAATGTAGAGTCTGTGCTAAAATACAGGGAAATGGACATGTGACAGCGTTCTCAGTGGTTTAAACGTAGGGAAGGGCAGTTCGATCTGAACAGTCTTCCATCTGGAGGAATGCGCTTAAATGATGAAGAAGTTAAAAAATGTAAGTGTTATTATATTATATTCATTGTGTATAACAGTTTATGCATGTACGGCTCCTGAAGACATCTATGGCAAAACACAGCCCTGTGTAGAGCTGTAAGACATGCTGAACAAAGATCTTCATTGGGATAACATATTGGAGAGATACAAATATTGTTTGAACTGCAATGATTAAGCACTTCGGTGGTGATTGGAACTTGTTTTATTCGCGAGTGAATTGAGGAACAATACAACACAGAGCGATGTGGCTATATTGATCATTTCTCCAAAAGGATTATAAACTCTATGTTCCCCCTGGGAGTATGGTTTACAGATATTGCAATAATTTTTGAATAACAATTCATCAGGAGGACATGTGATGTGTTAATGGTTATATCTTTATAATGACGTGGATGAAGATATAAGTTCAATCATTGACTGTGTGCAACTGTTATGGTAATAAATAGAATTTGATATTAATTTGATAATAATCTATTCTTGGTAATTGGGGTTATATATATTTGAAGAATAGTGATATTTTGATAGCCCCTAATTTTGTTTTAAAGTCTATCTTTTAGGACCATTTTCAGAAACATCCAAGGGGAAAACGCACAAAAACATGCCATTGGGATGTATGAGGGCCCAAATTTGAGCTCCATATTCTGAATTTAGCTCTATCTGGATAGTGGAGATATTCAGTCGCTGTCTGATAAGTTATACCTTCACTTTAGGTATTCTTAATAGAAAGCCTAAAGCATGGAATTCTATAGAGGGCACCCGGGAAGAAAGGTTAACTAGCGCTTGCTTACTATCTATACCTTAATAGACTGATTAGTTTGCTTCCATTCTCAATGCTGTACCAGCTGCGAAGATCCAGCTTTCTGAAATCAGCTCATCTCCAATCCTCACTGAGACAGAAATATATTGTTTTACAGGAATTGCTTCCTCTTAACCTAGCTTTTTCTATCTCAGTCAGTAATATTTTTCCAGAATAATTTTGTTAGACATTTCTCACATGAAGACTGAGTTTCTTTCCCTCAGCACAACATCCAGGTCCTTTAAATCCATACTGCTTGCTTAGGGCTCTTTTTACTAATTTATTTAGATTTTCCTCACACCTTTTTCAGTAGTAGCTCAAGGTGAGTTACATTCAGGTACTCTGGATATTTCTCTGTCTCAGGTGGGCTCACAATCTAGGTTTGTACCTGAGGCAATAGAGGGTTAAGTGACTTGCCCAAGATCACAAGAAACAGCAGTGGGATTTGAACCAGCCACCTCTGGATTGCAAGACCAGTGCTCTAACCAGTAGGCCACTCCTCGTGGTGGTAAGCTGAACATGGGCTTACCACTCGCTATACAGGAAGTACCACCAGGCTATCACAGCAGCCCAGCAGTACTTCCCATCCCTAGCGCACCATCATTTCTGGTGCCTCAAAAATTAATTTTTGTAGCGCCGGAGTGTACCTGGCAGTAATCGGTCAGTGCCACGTGCTACCCTGTTAACGCTGGGTTAACACGGAGCCCTTACCACCACCTCAAAGGGTCCTCAGCACGCGTGTACAACATGCGCTGACACCAGCGCCGGCCCCCTTTTTGCCACAGCTTTGTAAAAGAGGCCCTGAACCTTTCAGAATCAAGGGGATCTTTTACTAAAGCTTAGCTCGAGCTATCTGCAGCACGGCCCATAGGAATAAATGAGCCCTGCTACAGATAACTCAAGCTAAGCTTTAGAAAAAGACCCCCAAACACAAATTTCTTAACTCAGGAAATCCTATTCACATTTTCTCATGTAAGGACCTGCTGATAAGTGGAAGAGAGCATGAGATACATTCAACCAGTGTTTAGATTACAGTACATCTCAGTTTGGAAAGGAGGTTTGACAAAACCACCTGAATATACTTTTATGGTTGCTGTTCACTGCTGGTGTGTTTTTCAGTTGAAAATATCTTCTAACCTGAAGGAGAAATTCCTGTTATCACGGTCTCTCAGGTCACTGTTTCGCAATATCATGGATCATGTTAGTTCTAGTGAAGCTTTAGGGCATATGCTGGCCAATGACAACTTCTGTATTAAAGATCATGACTTTCATGATTGCTGAAAGAGCTTTTAATTGCTTGGCCAAAAATTTAAAGAACTTTGTTAAAGCCAACAAAAAGCTTGAAAATCCATCAAAAAGAGAAAGATTACTAAACTGCAAAACTTCTCATAAAATGGGATGAAGGGCATGAGACAGTTTAACGTTTTTAGGGTCCTGTTTATTAAGGTGCTTTATTGTTTTTAGTGCGCCTACACTTAGAACATGCACTAACCATGTAGGCGCCTATAGGGATAGTGTAGGCACATACATGGTTAATGTGCATTAAAAACATTAGCATGCCTATAATGCTGCTTCGTAAACAGGGCCCTTAACCTCTTGTCTATCTATGATTGACTATCTTCTAAACATTATAACATTGCTAATAAATTTTGCATAATTTTGGAGATAATTTTCTTTAACATTCAAAAATATTTCATATATGTCCCTGTTTTAATGGCAGTGCAGTGACCACATAACACGTAGATTCAGCACCGCAATTTATACATATAGAGGTGCTCAATATGTATTTATTTAATCACTGGTTTTTCAATTGATACAGTTCCCACCGCCATTGAAAATGAACCCCAGGATTTTTCCATACATTGTAGAAGATCTTAAAGGACAAAAAGATCAAAAGGATAAAATGCTTTGATTTTAAGATCAGATCAATGAATAAGTTATGGGTGGGGGGTCACTATTTCAGCATAGAGACCCTAGCTGGGGTATTAGCAGTGACACCTAGAGATTCTACTAAAATAAACTACTTTATTTGACTATGATATCACTGGTTGCTAAAGAGAGTTTCCACTGCAACCAGGATTTAATGGAAATGTTCTGTTCTGGTTTACTTCGTATCTATCAGACAGAGACGTGCAGGTACATATGAATGGGTCATGCTCTGATAACTATTATATTTAGACTGGAATTCCTCAAGGTTCAGCACTTTCAGTGTATTGTTTAATCTTTATTTGACCCTTATATATAAATATTCCAAGAGCAAAATGTATATTACAGACTGTATGCTGATAATATACAGTTGTTCTTTACTTTTGATTGTTTGACAGTGTGACTATTAAATTATGTGCTTGTCTCAATGCAACAATAATTGGCCACGGTGATGGTGATAAGTCAGGCAGCTAATTTGCTGACTCAACTATTTATTGACTATCAAGGTTTGGGACTGAAGTTTTGCTCACAGATTCGGAGTTTGGGAATTATCCTGGATGTGTATTTGCCTATATATATATGAACAAGTTAAAAATGTGATCCAAAGTTGCTATTTTAAGTTGCATATATTTAGAGGGGCATTTTGATATGACGTTTTAATCCGACTTTGGACATTTTGCTCAAAATGTCTAAAATTCGAGAGGCAAATATAACAATTTTTGAAAATGAAAAAACATTATCTTTTTGTCTCAAAAATGGCCTTTTCCTAGACATTGTTGTACTCAGTGCATTTATCTTTTTGGATCATTAAAAAAAAAAAGTCCAAGTGAAAATTGCACAAAATCAAGCCATTGGGATGTAGGAGAAGCCAGCATTCTTATTAGGCTGGCCACACAGACATCCCAGCAGAGCAGTGGGGCACCATAGGGGACAGTGCAACAGAATTCACATCTCACCATTGCTTCCTTATATTGTATGGTGAGCCCCCCCCCCCACAACCCCCACAAAAAAGCCTACTGTACCCAGCTATACACCACTGCAATAGCCCTTATGGCTGTAGGTGTCACCTATATGTGGGTACAGTAGGTTTTTGGTGAGTTTGGGGGGGGCTCACACTTCCACCACAAGTGTAACAGAGTGGCCTGGGTCCCCTTCTCTACAGTGCATTAGGCTACTCCAGGACCTGCTTGCTGCTCTAATAGGACAGGCTATAACATTTGAACCTATCATAGAGGGTGGTATGTACTGTTTCTTTCACATCTTTGGGGGGTGGGAGAGAGTGAATGATCACTGGGGATTAAGGGAAGTCATGCCTTAATCTCTCCAGTGGTCATCTGGTCATTTAGGGCACCTCTTTCTGACTAGTCATGCTAAAAACAGGTCTAGACCAAACATTTAAATTGTAGCCCAGGACATTGTTATTTTGTTCCATTATGGCAGAAAAATGTCCAAGTCTTAGGAACGCCAAAATCCCACCTCCAACACATCCCGACATGCCTCCTTGTGATTTAAATACACTACCAACTAACTGCATACCCAAACTTTTAAAAAATGTGTTTAGAAAATAGCGATTTGATTGTTTTGGCAGCAAACAAACAATGCCGATTTATGCCATTTTTTCAAATGCTTTTCTCTTTCAAAAATGAGCTCCTTAGTAAGTAAAGATCAATGATTCCTATAGTTGATCCAAATATCTGCAACATGTACTATTATGGGCCTTCCTAGAAATCAACTTATCACTCACAGTTGCTAGACATGAATTGGTTACCAGCTTTATATCGTATCAGATTTAAGATTTTGGTACTTATTCAACAGACACTTCAGGACAATGTTCCATCATGCATGTTAAAAATCTATTGTCCATCACGTTCTCCAAGGTGAGAGGAATCGCTTCAGTTGACCATGCCATCCTTCATGAGAATACATTTGGCAGAGACCTAGGAATCTGTATTTGATTACAAGACCCCTGGAGTGGAATAGGAGCAGACTCTGTGGGTGCTGTGGGTGCTTAAGCACCCCCAATATTGAGAAAATTCCTTGTATGTGTCCAGGGAGGGGTTATTTCCATTGGGCTTAGCATCCCCGATAATTTGGAAAAGTTGGCTCCTATGAGTGGAATAAGGTTCAAATGCCATTGTGACTCATGAAAAATATAAACAATTGAAAACTTTTTTATGCAAG
Organism: Microcaecilia unicolor; assembly: GCF_901765095.1. Lineage (NCBI taxonomy): Eukaryota > Metazoa > Chordata > Amphibia > Gymnophiona > Siphonopidae > Microcaecilia > Microcaecilia unicolor. The sequence goes on along the minus strand of NC_044035.1, from coordinate 309,026,064 downwards.
TGAATTGATGCAACTGATGCTTTGCTAGGAGGCAGTTCATGAGGAGATAAATGTCATATGTTATTTTATATATTTGCATGTCTTTGTTGATTTGTTATATTTGCTGTATGCCTTTTACTTTTCTAATTTGTTGAGCATTTAGGCAGAAAAGAAATGCTAAACAATCAGAGGAAGAGATATGTTTTAGAGGGAATTTTCCCATGGTATAAAACCCTGAGTTCAATTCAAATCTCTATCTTTGGCTCCTTGCTTCCCTGGCTGAATGGCCTGCATGTGAGGGAATAGCCCTCTAGCCCAAAGGCTCCTAGTCATCTACGTCCAAGCAGTTATAGCTGGCTACCCTAGTTGAATCAATCTGTCTGGAGACATCTAGGAACATGTATAGTGACAGTAGCTGCTTAAGCTCTGTGCTGTGACTGAGACAGTGGGCATGAGGAACCTACTGTAAGCCAACAGAGGAGCACGACTAGGGCGCTCCTGTGGGGAAAACGTTAGGTGAGACTTGGAGAAGATTCTGTAAAACTCTATTATATTGCTATTAGCTTTTTACTTGTATCTTTTATAAGAATTTTTTTCTGGTTTTTATTAACACAGTATCATAGTAAATGACGATAGAAAAAGATCCACACATTCCATCCAGCCTGCCCAACAGATTGAAGAGCTTTTCTTCAATCATTACTGTATTATTATTATTATGTCCAGAACTGAAACACTGATTTGCATTGGTAGGAATGAGGATTTAGCAAGTAAGCATTTATTTTCATCTGTAAGGTACAGTATTTTAAAGAAGTGTCTTGTAGTTCACAGGTTCATGAATTACCACCTACTTTCTCGAAGCTTGCTTTATTGAATGTGAGATCAGTGCAGCCAAAGACACCTCTTATTCATGAGGTAATTATAAAACATAAGTACTTCCTAAGCAATGTTGCCCTCCTAGTTATGACTGCGATTGGGCATGTCAGGATCAAAGGAGGAAGGAGGACAACCTATTTCATTTAGGAGGGTTTCAATTCCTGTATAATAGGTTGTTTAGATATCATTTTTCTCACACTTCCAATGATGTCTTTTGGTTTGATAAAATGCTCCACCAGGTTTTTTTTTCTTCTGACCGTTCTTCTTCTTTTAGAAATGTTTACTAGATTAAATGTATATTTTGACAGTTTGGTTTTTAGGTGACTTCAAATTACCTTTTGATCCTTCCTCACCCTCATTTGAAGATTGTGATCATTTTATTTTTAATTTTTACATGTATTGTGCATTTCACTAATTACTGTTGACTCTAATCACCAGGAAGGCCATGTTTTAGGCATGGGTTTTCTGGCAGGAACAGTTCTTCAGTCAATAGGTAGCAACCCACAAGTTGTTGAGCTGCCTTGGTCTGATTATTTTTTTAATTTGTTTGAGTTGAGAATTGCATCTTCTGTGGTTCAACATCAGTTTGTCAGGCCTCATTATGAACTGGACAATTTGAAATCACATCAACTCCACAGCTCCTTTCCATTGATGGCTTGCTAGTCAATGATGCTATGGATTTGTGGAACTCTTCTCTTTTATCGTCTCTACATCAGATTACACCAAAGAGGATGATTCTTATTAAATTGTTGAAGCAGTTTGTGCCCAGGCTTTCAGAAGGTCTCAAGATTCACAGACGTGATTTGGGGCAGGGTGAAAGACAGTGGCTGAACTTACATCTGATTGATGATCACAAGTCATTTTTCTTGAAACTTGAGTTTACAGATGCTTGAAAATCTGTGAGAAATTACTATTATCACATTGTCAGGTCTGTTAATCATCCTAGAGAGCTTTTTTCAACAGTGAGATAGATACCTGACTATTCAGAAGCTACAGAGCGAATCTGAGATTACTTTTAGCACTGAGGATTTTCCACAAGCCTTCAGTGGTAAGGTTATAATTATTGCAGGCTCTTTTGTCGATAAGGATTAGATCATTATTGATGTGGACAGACATTGTGTGGATAGAACTGGGGTAGGTAACCTGCAGCCCACCATTGAATTTTATGTGGACTCCTGAGACCATGGGAAATATACACAGAAAAACATCATTAACCAAAGCTTTGCCAATTTTAAATACTGTATTTCACAAATGTTTTCAGAATAGCCACTCTAGCGGTTTGTTTCCATCATTTGTAGTTACATTTTTACTTACTTATTTATCACAGAAAGTCTATGGAGCTCTGTGCATTTCTGGTTCCAACATTATGTAATGTTGCAGTCCCTAGGATAGAACTAACATTTATGAAGCCCGCTGTGTATAAAGGTTGCCCCTCCCCTGTGAAAGAGGTACATGGTCAGAGTTAGACATTGTTTCAATGGAAGAAGTGATGTCCATACTTAGACAGCTAAACTCCTGCTCCTCATTATGGGTTTTTTTTACCAAACAGCAGTGAAAAGTGACTTTAGCACTCCCTTACGTGGGTCACATGCTAAGGCCATTTTTATCGCTATTAGCATGTGGCCATTAGCGCGTGAACCCCTACCACCACCCATCATGGAGGCAGTAAGGGCTCACATGCTAAGCACATGCTAATCGGTCAGCATGTGCAATGTAGCTGAACTAACTGATCAGCTTGGAATATGCCCACTTTCTACCATCAGACATGCCCCTGAACCAAAAATATTCATTTTATTTTTTAGCGTGTGGGTAGCGCATGCACATCCCAAAATTACTGCGGGACGCCTCATCGCCATTTTATTTGCTGCAGTAAGCATGCATTGGTGCATTCTGCAGCTTTGTAAAAGTACCCCTATGTGATCCATGTTCTTCCTCACTGTTGAGAGCTTTAGTTGGTGCTAACATTGCACCAATTTTGGCCAAGATTGTGAACCACTCCCTAGCTACTGCTATTTTTCTATATTCACTGAAGACTGCCACTTTCCATCCTTTGTTTGAAAAGGCAACATTGGACCCCCCCTCCCCCCCCCCCCCCCCCACCGTCATATCTAACTATCACCCAGTTTCTATTCTGCCTGTTTTAGCAAACATCATTGAGAAGATGGTTTTGACACAATTGACTGATTATATTGAGCATGCTCAACTTTTATAACCTTATCAGTATGAATTCTATAGGTCACACAGCACAGAGATGCTGTTGCTTATACGGTAGATGTCATGAAGCAGAGATTTGAGAAAGGTACTTGATACTCTCCTTGATATAGCATTGGATACTCTTAATCATTCTCCAGCCAATATTCAGCCTATGGAAGGTAGGCTGGCTAAATCCCAAGATTGGCGCTGAGCCTGGATATTCAATTCTAGGTCATTTCTGGTGACCGGCGTTGAATATCCATTTTTCTGGCCAATTAAGTTTATAGTGGCCAAAGATAGGCCTGCTCTTAGGGTGGTCCAATTTGGCCGCCAAACATAGCCGGCAATGCACTGAATATTTATGGCTAGCCAGTTATATTGCACGATATAGCCGGTAAGCCGCTATCTGCCAGATTCTATATAGCATGCCTAGAGATCCGCACTGAAATCCAGGCATATTCTATAACAACATGCGTAACTTAATTGACTTAACAAGCTAATCAGCATTGATAACAGTACTTAACAAGCAACAATGAGCTGCTGTGACTGCTTCCGAAGAGGCGGGCCCAGCGCAGAGGAAGCAGTCACAGCAGCAGACAGCCCTGGCAGCGCGCGGATCCGCTGCAGATAAGCAGCAGAACTAACAACTCTGCCAAAAGATGATGACAACCGGTGCAGCTTTGTTGTAGGCTGTGGCGCTGCCCGAAGGGGAGGGAGGGCCCGAGGGAAAGAAGGCTTGCAGCGTGCACTGTTGCTGGGTGGGCCTGAGCCCAAAGTGGGTGGGCCCAGGCCCACCCAGGCCCACCCGTAGCTACGCCCCTGAGTTGGGGCACTTTTTTGGGACTTGGACCTGAAAAAAAGGGTCCAAATAAAGCGGACCAAATTCTCATGACGGCCGGCTTTCTTTTTTCCATTATCGGGCGAAGCTGGCCATCTCAACGCACACCCCTTCCTGCCCCCGTCCCGCCCCGTCCTGCCTTCGCTACCATGCCGACACGCCCCCTTTGAACTTTTGCCAGCTTCGCGATGGAACGCAGTTGAAGCCGCCCAAAATTAGCTTTCCATTATGTCAATTTGGGCGGATTCAGGAGATCGCCGCCCGTCTCCCGATTTGTGTCCGAAGATGGGCGCGGTGCCACGGCGCACAGCCTCCCGTTCATCTCGCTGCTCCCGCCACTCCGTACCTCGCGCCTCACACCTTGCACCACCCGCCTCTCGCCTCTCTGTTGCCCAGGCCAGCGGCGCGAAAAAGGAAGCAAGCACAGGAGTCAGATGCTGCAGGCCCCGCAGCCACGCGACGCCCAGGTCAGCCCCAGTCGAGACCCACGAGACCGAAAGAGGAGACAAGGTCCGACACCGATCCGATGCCCAGACCCTCCCAGACCTCCGGGGTGGAGAAAGCCGACAGCAAGACCAAGGGAAAGAAAGGCTGCAGTCAGCATGTCAGTGAGTGGTGGCTGGGGAAAGGGAGGGAAACAAAACTGCAGCATGCTGGTGGTTGGTTGGTTGGTGTGTGTGTGTGTGTGTGTGTGTGGTGGGGGGGGGTCGTCGGGGAGAGACAAGACCACTGTTGGGATGAGGGAGTGAAACAGGGTAAAGCTAGGTGGGGGAGGGACGGAGAGATGCTGCAAGGGGAAAGAGAGGGAGAATTGTTGGATATGGGTGGGATGGGGAGAGGGAGGGAAAGGGCATGAAAGAAAAAACGTGTTGGACATGGAAGTGTAAGAGAGGGAGAGATGAGAGGGAAAATGTTGAACATGGCATTGAGGTGAGGGAAAGGAAGGATGGAGGATGGAGAGATGGTGGTTGGGGGGGGGGGGTAGAGAGAGATGTCAAACCAGGGGCTCAAGGGAGGGAGAGGGAGAAAAGTTGGACATGAAGGTGGAGACGAGGAGAGGAAAGTAGAGATGCACAAGCGGGGGAGGGGAGAAACAGGGAAGATGGATCCAGGGAGAGATGATAGACAATGGATGGTAGGGAAGAGAAAGGGGAAAAATGCTGGAAAATGGGGGAGGGGAAAGAGATGGGACAGGAAGATGCTGGTGGTGGGAGGTAAAAGGGATAGGCAAATATCAGGCTACGAGGTTGAGGAGGGTAGAAAGAGGGAACAGATGCTGGGCTGGAAGGATGGAGGGAGGGAGACACTGGGAATGGGGGAAAGCATGGGGGAAGAGGCCCAGGGAGTGGAGATGGCAAGGAAAAAATGAGAGAATAGTGATCACAGGGGGTAGAAATATGGTAATGGCGCGTAGATCGAAGATGGAAGGGAATGGAAGGCTGAGAAGGAGAAAGATGGGGAATGGGAGAGCTAGTGGGTGAAAGGAAATGGAAATGTGATATCTGAAAAGTAAAAAGAAGGAAAAGATTTAGAAAGAGGATGAAATTTGAGTGTACAGAGGCAGAAAAGAAAAAAAAGGAAGGAAAGAGCTAAAATGGAAGGATCAATATTTCAGAGGTAGGTGTAGTGAGGAAATTAAATGACAGGAGAAAAAAGACAAATGGACAGCCGCTTGAAGAATTAGCAGAAGACAGACAGGAAAGCGGGAAAGAGAAATTGGAACCAACATGATGGAAAAATAAAATGTCCAGACAATAAAGGTAGGAACATCATTTTACTTTGAATGTTTTAAATGGAATATGTTAACTTTGGGAAATGTGCATAGCGGATTTCTTTTTATTGTTTTAAGTAGAAAAGGAAATGCGCTTTTGTTTTGTTTTGGGTTTTTTTTCTCCAGTGTTGCAGTATATGCTGAGGTTCCCAGTTCAATTTTGTCTATATATCTTTATTTCTAATTTGTGATCCTTGTTCTGTAATTTGTGAGGGTCTGTCAGTGTGACTTTAAGGGCAGATGAGGAGAGGGAATTGGGGGAGGGGCTTTATTTTCTGCCCTGGTCACCAGCATGGCTAACGGCAGCCCTGACCCTTGCTGTAGCTAGTGGGGATTCCCAAGCCCTACTAGCTGGGGTCTTTTCTGAAGCTGGCCAGAGATGCCTTCTTCTACTGAGCTTGGCAGATGGGGACAGCATCCTGGAGCCACTGACAACTAAGCATGTATGAGGTGCTGGCATCAGTGGCTCGAGGAATTGCTGCTGCCTACTGGGCTTGGTGGAATTCTGGCCATCTTTACTGGAGGCCTTCAGCTGACAGAGATTGGGGATCCTCATCTGCTAAAGTATTTATATTTTGAATTGGGAAGTGCTGGGGGAGAGGGGGGAGAGAGAAAATTTTGTGCCCACCCACTTTGTGCTCAGGCCCACCCAAAATTGGCTGTCTGGCTACGCCACTGCCAACTGACCAGATGACCACCGGAGGGAATCAGGGATGACCTCCCCTGACTACCCCAGTGGTCACTAACTCCCTCGCACCCTCAGAACAACAACTTTAAAAACTTTTTTTGCCAGCCTGTATGCCAGCCTCAAATGTCATACCCAGCTCCCTGACAGCAATATGCAGGTCCCTGGAGCAGTTTGTAGTGGGTGCAGTGCACTTCAGGCAGGAGGACCCAGGCCCATCCCCCTACCTGTTCCACTTGTGGTGGTAAATGTGAGCCCTCCAAAACCACTCAAAACCCAATGTACCCACATGTAGGTGCCTCCCCTCCAGCCCTTAGGGCTATTGTAATGCTGTAGAGTTGTGGCCAGTGGGTTTTTGGGGGGATTTGGGGGGCTCAGCACCCAAGGGAAGGGTGCTATGCACCTGGAAGCTAATTGTTTTATTTTTTTTAATTTTTAAAAGTGCCCCCTAGGGTGCCCGGTTGGTGTCCTGGCATGTCAGGGGGGCCAGTGCGCTAGAAATGCTGACTCCTCCCACGCCCAAATGCCTTACATTTCACCGGGTTTGAGATGGCCGGCTCCGGTTTCCATTATGGCTGAAAATCGGAGTCGGTCATCTCATCTAACCCCGGTGAGCGATTTGGCCGGCGCCAAGCGTATTTCGAAAATACGCTTGTCTCTGCCCCTTCGCGGAGCTGGCCCCGAAGATGGCTGCCCATCGATTTGGCCGGCACCATTCGATTATGCCCCTCCTTTGGTGTAAATGGAGGTGCATAGTTTTAGGCATTGGAATATCAACTAAGCATGTTCTATATTCCGCGCCTAAATCTAGGCACCTCTTACAGAATACACTTAGGCGGAAATGTTACTGTGCGGATTTTTAGATGCGTTATATAAAATTTGGCCCTATGTGCTAAGTGGTAATATTCAGCTGAGATAACCAACTATCTCATGCTGAATCTTAGCTAGTTAAGTGCTATTTGCCTGGCCAGGAGCTTTTCCTGGGCAGTGAAATAGCGCTGAATATTGGTCAGTCTACTTTGCTATAGAAGCTTTCTTCTTTGGACTTCAAGGTACAGTTCTCTCTTGGATTTCTTCATATTTTTCCGGGAGACAGAAAATTATGTGTGCGCATCGATTTTTCTGCCGCTTGTCATCTTTCTATGGGAGTCCCTCAAGGGCTCCACTCTTCCTACTATGTTTTTAAATGATTCCTTTATGTCAGCACTTTTAAGATATAGAGATAGGTTATAGATTTTACGTAGATGATATTCTCTAGCTTTCCCGATGCTTGCATCAAGTTGTAGTAATGTTTGTGTTAGATATCATCTTGGATGGCTAGGGTACATCTGGCTCTGAATGTCGCAAAGCTTCGCGCACTCCTCTACAAGTGATATCCTGCACAGCTGTTTATTGATAGTGTGCCTATTGCGTTGTCACAACAGGTTACCGGTTTAGATGTAATTCTAAATTCCCAGCTCACTACGAGGCCCTTTTACTAAGCCACTTAAGCGTCTATGCATGCCCAATGAGCGCCAAAATGGAGTTACCTCTAGATTATCGCGTAGCTCTTGCGGTAATTTCATTTTTGGCGTGCGTCTGATACGCGCATACTGAAAAATATTTTTATTTTGGGCACACGTAACGGATGTGCGCCAAGTTGCATTTGGCATGCATAGGTCAATACTGCCCGGTTACCACATGAGTCTTTACTGCCAGGTCAATGGCTGGCGGTAAGGTCTCAGACCCAAAATGGACACACGGTATTTTCATTTTGACGCACGTCCATTTTTGGCCCCCCCAAAAAGGCCTTTTTACAGGTGCACTAAAAATGGATCAGCGCGTGCCCAAAACCTGCGCCTACACTACCGCAAGCCATTTTTCAGCGCACCTTTGTAAAAGGACCCCTTTGTGACTGCAGATGCAAGAAGTGGTACAAGCTATTTGTTATCGACTGTGGCTGCTTGGTAGAATAAAATCAATGCTAAGGGTTGTTGATTTTCAAACTGTTTTACAATCTCTTGTTTTTCCAACACTGAATTGCTACAATATACTTTATTTAGGCTGTCCTCAAAATCAGTGCAGATCATTGCAGTTAACTCAAAATGCTACTGCCAGACTTATTGCTGGCATTCAAAAGAAAGATACTGACCTGTCCATATAGGGAGGGCAGGCACACAAACAGGTGGCAGCCTGGTATGGTTGGGATCCGGGGGGGGGAAGGGGCACAAGAGAGGGGGGTAGGGGAATAGAGAGGATAATAGTTAGGGCTAAGCAGTTTAGAACAGGGTTAAGGAAATGAGAAGCAATCAAGGGTGGAGCGGAATCGGGGTAGATACAGTTATGAAAGGGGGGAAGGGTAAGAGGCGGGTAAAAGGGTGGAGTCCAGGAGCAGGAAGAGGGGCATTTGCAAGGGGCAAGCACAATTTTGCACAGTTAGTAATTACATCAGCTCAGCAGTTGTCAGAAGTTTATGCATTGATATTGGAAGGAATTCGAATTCACCACAAGGTTATTATTATTATTATTATTATTATTATAATTTATTGCATTTGTATCCCACATTCCCCCACCTATTTGCAGGCTCAATGTGGCTTACATAGATTTAATAACATTGTCATAGTTGGATCTCAGACATAGACCAGCTTTCAATTCAAATTATTCATTCAGACAATACACACTGAAGCAGGGTAGTAGTAGTTGCATCAGCACAGCAATTTTCATTAGGACGCTGGCTTACAGTGTTCAGTTTGCACGTCAATTGGCTTTACTATTGCAGCCACCTCAGAACATTAGTCTATGATCCCAGAGACGTAGGGAACCCAAGTATCGTCAGAAGCTAATTGTGGTCAGAAGTTAATTGCATTCAGAACAGGATGGATCTGAAAATACATGCTGTATTAGTATTTGAAGCGTTTATAGCATTCAACTCATGATAGCAGGTTCTTTATCGAGTATGTATTTGCTCGTTCATACATCCATCTCAGGCATAGGATGACATTCCTTAGTGTGATTTCACCAGCACAGTAGAAATGGCTGACTTCTCAGGCATGGTACATAGTACACCCAAAGTATTTGCTCATGTGGGTAAAGCGCTGAAAGTCCATAATACATTAAATTTGGTGCTTCTCGTTGGTGACAGCACGGACATTAATGATGTTAGCCTAAGTTGCTTAGAAAACACTCTACAGAGGCACTCTGTATGCTGCTAGGGCACCTCCACTCTTGCATACACAAGTCATACTCAACAAGACTACACTTGAGATTAACCTTTCATCCCGCGACACGCTGATTGACCATTGGCCCATTTAGGCTGACTCTGCCAACCGCTCCCATTGTGACATGAGCGTCGCTTACCACATAATTCACAGCTACACGGCATGGGGTTCTCAAAATAAGATGCTACATGGCAGATGATCCTCAACACTGTTGGAGGTGCAGTGAGTGCCTGTTCCCACCATAGGTGATGGTTACAGCAAGCAGCATAGGGGAGATTACCGAGGTGGTACTCCTTCATAACATAAAATATGGGGCAAAGTTAACAGATGTCTTCATTCATAGGTACTCACTGCTACGAGTCCCCATAATGATGATGGCAATATTTTCTTTGACAGTTAAAAAAAAACGGTGCATTCTACATACAGCGGCTTTCATGTTTTCAACACTTGGCTCTTCCACGCTTTAACACTGTCTTAATTTGCTTGACGTTTGGCTCCTTCCATTGCAAGCTACGAAGAGCAGCAAAAATCTAGTGCATTTTAACAGAGTTCTATGCTTTCTCCTGTTAAGGAGCAGGTGCTAAACTGGCTTGCACTACTGCTATGCTGTTTAGAGTATGCGATGAAGCTCAACCAACCTTCCTGGGAATCTCCCTATACGTAAACCAGCAGGCCACGCCATGGTCAATAATAGGCGGGGTGATTTTATTGAACTTACTCCCAGAGTAGTATCACAAATATTTCAAACTGGGTACTTGGTCACAGCTCTAGCAGACTACAGATAGAATAGGGCCATAGTTGCCATCCACAGGTTCGTTACCAGTCACACATCACAGCTGATTATTGCTCCAGCCGGTATACAACAATTTGCTTTCCAATTTACAAGTTTAGCTTTTCATAACTCATGCTCCACTTTACAAAACCACATTGAGGGTTGCCTTTCCAAACAGAGTATGGACAATATATACACCAATATATCTACACTGCCGTTTGACATGTTCATACCCCACTACTGTTGGATGGACACTGCTGGCAAAAATATTGGGGATTCGCTCAACACCTAGAGGCTAGAGGTTTAAGGGTTGTAGTCATGGGTGAGAGGATTCAAGTCATTCTTATGACTAACTTTGCTGATGTATGGAAGAGTAAAATCTATTACCTGGTGACAACTAGCAGGGCGAGGTGGACCTGTGCATAGGTATTCTGGTTCTTACTTTAAGACTACCTGAGTTCAAGATTGGCCGCAGCTATGGCTAGAACAGGTGGGGGCCCACGGCAAATGAGGAGTCACTCTCATGGTCTGTGGCGGTGGGTCCTAGCCTGATAGAGCACTCAACAGCATGTTTACACCAAATCGAGCTGAAACAATGGTCCATCATGAATTTGATTTGCCATATGCTAGCAGTGACATGAATGATATAAAGACCAAGGGCAGTTCTCCTATATTACAGAGGGGGGCCAGTGCCACGGCGTGACTTACCCCACACTTGGATGGCATGGAGGGGCTAAAGGCATCAAGAAAAGAGTCAATGAGAATGGAGGGAAGGTGATTTTATGGCAACCCTTGATGAAAGAAATGATGGTAGTACATGGGCACTTCTACGGTTTCTCCCCAGATAGGGCAGAAAATGTGCTTTGTGAGTAAGGCAGTGTTTTTTTTTGTGCCGGTACGCAACGGTACGGCGTACGGCACCTTTTTTTTTTTTGCCCCTCCCCCCCCCCCCGCCCGCGACACTCCGGGCGAGTCCTGCACTTACTTTTTTTTTTTAAGACTCAGAACGCACAAACGATGCAGCCGGCAGCGATTGAAAGAGGCTGTCTGCGTCGGAGCTTCCCTCACCCTCTGCGAGTCCCGCCTATGCGGAAACGGAAGTTGTAACAACGAGGCGGGACTCGCAGAGGGTGAGGGAAGCTCCGACGCAGACGCCAGACAGCCTCTTTCAATCGCTGCCGGCTGCATCGTTCGCGCATTCTGAGTCTTAAAAAAAAAAAAAATAAGGTCAGGACTCGCCGGGAACGTCGCCGGGGGTGGGGGGGGGGGGCAAAAACAAAAAGGTCCAAGAATTGCTGGACATGGGAGAGGAGAGACAGGGGAACGGAGAATTGGTGGTGGACCTTGCTAGGAGGGGAGGGAACGAAGAATTGGTAGTGGACATTGCTGGGAGGGGAGGGGAGGGAACGGAGAATGATGGTGGACATTGCTGGGAGGGGAGGGAGACAGGAATGGAAAATTGCTGGACATGGCTGGGAGGGGAGGGAACAGAGAATTGCTGGACATTGAGGGGAGGGGAGGAAACAGAGAATTGCTGGACATTGAGGGGAGGGCAGGGAACGGAGAATTGCTGGACACGGCTAGGAGGGGAGGGGTAGGGTTACCATACGTCCGGATTTCCCCGGACATGTCCTCTTTTGAGGGCAATGTCCGGGGCGTCCGGCGGATTTTGCCCCCGCCCACGTTTGTCCGGATTCTGGACAAACGTGGGCGCGGGTGCGGGCAGGCGCGTGCGTGCGGTGGGCGTGTGGGCGGGCGATCGGCGCGTGGTCTCCGTCCCCTCCCCTCCCCTTCCTTACCATGTTCCCTGGTGGTCTAGTGACGTCTTCGGGGCAGGAAAGAGCCCCCTCTTCCTGCCCGGAGCGCTGCCTCCCTGTCTATTATCCTTCTCGGTCTGGCTGGGGATTCAAAATGGCCGCCGAGAGTTGAACTCTCGCGAGGCCGCTTCAACTCTCGGTGGCCATTTTGAATCCCCAGCCATACCGAGGAGGATGCAGCAGGCAAGGGCAGGCAGCGCTCCGGGCAGGAAAGAGGGGGCTCTTTCCTGCCCCGAAGAGAAGACGCTACTAGACCACCAGGGCTAGACAGTAAGTGAGGGGGGGGTATGTGATGGGGGGGAGGGGACCATGTGACGGGGGGGGGGGAATAGGGGCGGAACCCGGACCTGAAGGGGGCGTGGCAGGGGCGGGGCATGAGGCGGGGCGGGGCGGGGTAGGGGGCGTGACATGTGTCCTCTTTTCAGAGGACACAAAATGGTAACCCTAGGGAGGGAGGGCAGGAACGGAGAATTGCTGGACATGGCTGGGAGGGGAGGGAACAGAAAATTGCTGGGAGGGGAGGGGAGGGAACGGAGAATTGGTGGTGGACATTGCTGGGAGGGGGAGGGGAGGGAACGGAGAATTGCTGGACATTGCTGGGAGGGGAGGGCAGGGAACAGAATTGCTGGACATGGCTAGGAGGGGAGGGAACAGAATTGCTGGACATTGCTGGGAGGGGAGGGCAGGGAAGAGAGAATGGTTGGACATGGATGGCAGGGGGAAGAGAAGAATTGCTGGACATGGGAGGGCAGGGGAGAGAGGAGACATGCTGGACATGGATGGAGGAGAGGTAAGATAGGAAGGAGATGCACATGGATGAGATGGCAGGGGAGGAAGGAGAAATGCTGGAAATGGGTGGAGAGGAGAGCAGGAGATAGAGGAGACTTGCTGGACATGGATGGATGGAGGGGTTGGCGGGGGAGAGAGGCGAAATGCTGTACACTGGAAAAATAAAGGAGGAAAGTAAAGAAATAAATGGAAAGGAAGCCCTGGAAACGGAGTTAAGAGAACAGATAGAGAGCAGCAGAATCAGACACTTGGACCAGTATGGATAGAAAACAGTCACCAGACAACAAAGGTAGAAAAATCATTTTATTTTCATTTTAGTGTTTGGAATTTGTCCAATTTGAGAATTTACATCTGCTGTCTTATTTTGCACTGGGTATACTGGAGCTGTAACATCTTACAGAAATGATTTATAATGAAAAAAAATCACAAGTTATTGTTTTTTCTACTATACCAGTATATTTTCAATGATGTCTGTTTATATGCGCCATGGCTGGTATAAGGGGAGTGGCTAATGTGGGTGTGGCTATCATAGGGGTGGAGCCATATGTGGTGACTCCGCCCATAAAGAGTACCGGCACCTTTTTTTCTACAAAAAAAGCACTGGAGTAAGGTGACAATAATATGTTGGAACTGTGTGACTTGACAGGCTAGGTCCCCTGCCCAGGAATGGTTGATATAGAATATCGACAAGAACTAATAATATTCTTGTATTGTAAATGCTGTATATTGTCCAATTACTGTATATTGTATATTGTACCGTATGTATTTAACATGAGATTGTAAATGCATTTAACTGATGTATGTATTGCCATGCTGCAGCCTAATAAATCCACTCTTCTTCTCGGATGGTTTGTCATGTGTGGATGATTTTGGAGTGTCAGGTGTGAGTTGAAGAAATGTGCCAAGGTGCCGCCTGTCCAGTTTGTATGCATGTATCCTCTACTCTGATAGATCTTCATTGGTAACCAGTGCTTTTGAATTAGTTTTAAAATGCTCTTTTTAATATATAAGACAATTCAGGATATGGCACCTTATTATCTTTCACAAGTGCTTAGTGTATATCAGCCTTCTAGAGCTTTGAAATCCAAGAGTACTAGGCATTTGTCAGTTTCAGCACTGCATAAGGTTCATTTGGTTACACCTAAAGAGGGACCCGTTTCAATAGTTCACCCCCTAAAATGGAACATTTTTACTGATTGAGCTTACAACGATTCTCATAACTGTGACCTTTAAGAAACTTTTGAATGCATATTTATTTTCACAGGCCTTTTCTCATACTGAAGTCAATTACTGCCTAGTCTGGTAGATCAGTTTTCTTTTTATGCATTTTATTTTAATTATATTATATTTTGTGTGTTTTGTGTGGTTTTATTTGAATATGAATGTAAGCAAAACATACATTTGGTAAATAAATACACAAATATATAAGTAAGATAGATAGATAGATAAAGTATCTATACAGGGGAAAATATTTAGTAGTTTGTATTGCTGCAAAGAATGAACATGTTTTAATAGGCTTAAGTCTTGTAGCTAGTTTAACAATTGCCTACCAGAGACCTAAATACAAAGTGGGTGAATACATTTGCACCTGCAGTTTCTGCAGTAGCCTTTGGGGGTAAAATAAGAGGTATACATTTGAAAATGCAAATATAGGTGCATTGTTTACTCCTTTAATTTGAACGAATGGCTCTGTTCAAATTTAGCAACTATGAGTGGGATTCTATGAGGGAAAATACTTACCTCATAAAGTCAAATGTACAAATGATTTTTCACCAGTTTTGAGAATATAGGAAAATATTTAGCACATCTGAGCACTAGAGGTTTTATAATTCTATACCTCCATTAGGTTTTTGATTCCACATGTTTGTAGTATTCTTGAACCCTTAAATCTGTAGATGGCAGGTATATCATGAAAATAAGGAAGTGCAATTGCTGAAAGAATACTTCCCTTTCATCCTTTGTCCAAAGATGGTCACTATGCTCGCCAAATGAATGATCATCTTGTAGAGCGGGAGGCTTAAGAATCAGGGAAGAAGCTCAATCTTTGCTCCATCTCCCTGCTGAAGGAGTACACAGATGTTATGAAACAGATTAGTCATTTATCCCTGCCCCTTTGTAATAGAGGATGTGCTGTTACAGCAACATAAACGTGAATATAATTTGAAGCAAAGCCTGTGTCAGCCTAGGAAAACAAGAGGAAAAATAAGTGGGTTTCCAGCAGTCAAGGTCACTCTCAATTCATGCTAATGTGACCTTCAATTAGTGAAGCTCACACAGATTCAGCCATTTTATCAGACACATGCTGCACTTATGAGAAAATGTATCTTAGAAAAAACCCTGCATAAATAGGACAGTAGAGCGTCAAGGAAAAGAAATTACGTCCGTCTATTAAGTCAGGATGTGGAGGCAAAGTGAAACTACAGTTCAAAATACATGTCTTCTCATGTATTTCCACTGTTTCATAGGTGACTTTAATATGATAGTTTAGGGGTAATTTTATAAGTGCATTCATGAAAAAGAAATACACTCATAATTATCAAAAAAAAGTCCTTACTAAGCAAAGCAAAAAAAAAAGTAAAATAATAATAACAACAACAACATCCCGCAGTCACTTCCCCTCCCCTTCCAATTACACAGGTAGAAAATATGAAGCACATAAACCCAGCAGCTTCTGCGTGAAAGTACCAGCAATTCCAAGCAAAATGGCAATTCATAACTTCCACACATTAATGATGCTACTTCCATATGTATTCATCCCATTTGTTTGGTGGTTGGTTGGTTTTTTTGAGGTGGAAATAAATAATGGGGATTAGGGAGAATTAGGAGCCCTTTTACTAAGCTGCATAGGCACCTATGCACGCCCAACATGTGCCAATTTACCTTGTGGCCCTTGCAGTAATTTCATTTTTTTGTGATAAGCGTGCCGGAAAATTTTTTTATTTTCTGGCGCGCGGCAGAAATCGGGCAGTAATTACCGCACGATTACCACGTGAGACCTTACCGCTAAGTCAACGGCTGGTGGTAAGGTCTCAGGCCCAAATGGACACACGCCAATTTTTATTTTGCCGCATGTCCATTTTTGGCAAAAATTTTAAAAAGGCCTTTTTTACAAGCACGCTGAAAAATGGATTTGCGCATACCCAAAACACATGCCTACACTATCGCAGCCCATTTTTTGGCACACCTTAGTAAAAGGGCCCTTACTACTACTATTACTTAACATTTCTAGAGCGCTACTAGGGTTACGCAGCGCTGTACAATTTAGTTCTTTAATCCCTTATGTGAAGCCCTGGCCAATGAAGCGCTTCATAAATATTTGTGTGTGCCTCTGGCTGGTTGAAAATCCAGTGAGAAAATTTTCCTCATACACATATATTCCTATTTATGGGAAATACACATGCAGGGGTCAATATTCAGTGGCACTTACAGAATAGGGTCACTGAATATCAGCTCTGACCACCATGACATTCCTTGGTTAATGCCAGGGTAGTCTGGGAGCAGAGTCAGGGCAAAAATGGGAATTATATGGTCCTAATAAAGTTTTTTCTGGAGCATCTCACCCTGGTGTCTCGGATTGATCTCTTGAAGTTGTGTTTTCCACTTCCTTTTGCTGCCACGTACCTAAGGCAGTCCAGCCCAGCTGTTTGTGCAAGTAGGAACAGGGGCGTAGCCAGACAACAGATTTTGGGGGGGCCTAGGCAAGAAGTGGGGGAGCACCTCCCCCCCCCCCCCCCCCCAACCACCACCCAAAAATATCTCAGCTGACGGGAAAATGCTTCTTTCGCCCTTGGCCGTCTGCAGCAGGCATGCGCTGAAAACGGAGCATGCACAAGGGCCAGTATCATGGAAAGTAGCGTTTTCGTTACCATTAGGGGGAAGTCTTCAGTTGACGGAACATGGGATTCCCAACAGCTACCGCTAAATGTGTGCTACTGTTGGGTGGGCCTGAGCCCTAAGTGGGTGGGCCCAGGCCCACCTGTGGCTACGCCACTGAGTAGGACACTGGATATCAGCCATACCTGCACAACTTTCAGGCGCCCCCGATGACCTGGAGATTTAGTGCCAGCTCTCAGATTTGGCCCAGCACTGAATGCCCAGATCTAAATTAGCTGGTGATGGTCAGCATTTAAAGAAATGCTGACTGCTGTCAGCGGAATATTTGACCAGATAAATATTTTGGTCTGCCCAAGCCATGCCCTAATAATGCCTCCATCATGTCACCTTGAAACTTCTGCATGATGTGGTTCTCCATGTGTACACAGGTGCTCTCTGAAATTGAAATTTACATATGTATGTGATCTATACATATAATTCCATTATTTATATATAGAAATGGTTCTAAAATGGTTCTAAAATGATAGTAGAATTGGAAAAGGTACAGCGAAGGGCGACGAAAATGATAGTGGGGATGGGACGACTTTCCTATGAAGAGAGGCTGAGAAGGCTAGGGCTTTTCAGCTTGGAGAAGAGACGGCTGAGGGGAGATATGATAGAAGTGTATAAAATAATGAGTGGAATGGATCGGGTGGATGTGAAGCGACTGTTCACACTATCCAAAAATACTAGGACTAGAGGGCATGAGTTGAAGCTACAGTGTGGTAAATTTAAAACGAATCGGAGAAAATTTTTCTTCACCCAACGTGTAATTAGACTCTGGAATTCGTTGCCGGAGAACGTGGTACGGGCGGTTAGCTTGACGGAGTTTAAAAAGGGGTTAGATAGATTCCTAAAGGACAAGTCCATAGACCGCTATTAAATGGACTTGGAAAAATTCCGCATTTTTAGGTATAACTTGTCTGGAATGTTTTTACGTTTGGGGAGCGTGCCAGGTGCCCTTGACCTGGATTGGCCACTGTCGGTGACAGGATGCTGGGCTAGATGGACCTTTGGTCTTTCCCAGTATGGCACTACTTATGTACTTATCTATCACAATAGGGAAGGGAAAGGGAAATGGGACTTGATATACTGCCTTTTTGAGGTTTTTGCAACTACATTCAAAGCAGTTTACATGTATTCAGGTACTTACTTTGTACCAGGGGCAATGGAGGGTTAAGTGACCAGAGTCACAAGGAGCTGTAGTGGGAATTGAACTCAGTTCCCCAGGGTCAAAGTCCACTGCACTAACCACTAGGCTACTCCTCCACTAACACCACCACTACCATGGGTTAGTAGAAGATTTTTCCAAATTTTACTAGTACAGATGAGTTCCTGGCTCATCTGCATCTGTAGTAAACTTCTGTGAGAAATGTTGCTCAAGCCAAGAATTTTGCATGTTCCTGGCCATGGAAACCCACACAAAATTGTAAAGAGAAAATTATCCTTTCTAACGGTGCTGCATGGTCTCAATCAGTTACCCTCTGTACCAGAAATCCATGGTGGATTAATGGACCCTGTTCCTTTCCAGCAACGTGATGGCCCAAAGAGATTTCTTTAAAACCCTAGGCTCAATATTCACTGCTACATACCCAGGCAGGAAAGGCTAGTAACCGACTAAGTAGCTGACTGGGTCATATCTGGATTTTCAGCAGCAATAACTAGACAGTGCCACTAAAAATCTAGGTGGACTGCCACAGCACTATCCAGTTAGTGCTAGGATGGTCTGGTAGCAGATCCAGGGTGGAGCCAGGAGTTACCTGGGTAGCACTCATATTTAGCTGCGGTGCCTGGATAACTATCCGGTTATCCATTTATCCATGTTTATCCACTCAGGGCCGCCAAGAGACTGGGCCGGAACCGAGGCCCCGCCCCTGCCATCCTCGCCGCCCCACCCCCCTAAGGTCGCCACCACTCCCCCCTCTGTCCGCCACCGGGCCAGGCCCCCTGCATTGAATCGCAGTCTCACCTCCGTGAAAGCAGCGCTGCAGGCAGCAGAATGCCTCCCTTCGGCCCTCCTTCCCTCCTTGTGTCCCGCCCTCGCAGAAGTTTACGTCAGATGAGGGCGGGACACAGGGAGGGAAGGAGGCCTGAAGGGAGGCATTCTGCTGCCTGGCAGTGCTGCTTTTCACGGAGGTGAGACTGAGATTTCAATGCAGGGGCAGATGATCGACGACGGAGGGCTGGTGGGACTGCAGCGCCAGGTCCCCCCTTGGAGGCCCAGGCCCTGGAATTTTGTCCCCCCTTGCCCCTCTCTCAGTGGCTATGTATCCACTTATCCACTTATCCATGTTTATCCACTCCTACCTAGCTGAGATAATATTTAACCATCTCTCTGACCTCATGTGCAACTTTCTTTAACTCAGTCACCTTACTTTCTAACTCTTCCTACTTTCTTACTATCTATATGTTACAATTTTTGCTTTACCCTTCACTATCTCTATTACATATTGTTATTTTTAATATTTTTTACTGTTGTAATTGCCTATTGCTCATGTTTGATCTATTCTTACTGTACACCACCCTGAGTGAATTCCTTCCAAAAGCAGTAAATAATCCTAGTAAATAATAAATAACTTAGGACAGCCCTTTTTTTTTCTGTCCCTCTAAGTAAACCATGTAGCCATCAGGGTTCTGCCATTGCATATCAACAATACCATGTAACTCCCAACGCTGCCTTTTTGCCTGTATATCTATGCCAGTATCCAGACAGGGCCTGGCACTGAAATCCAGCACATTTCAGCCAGCAAAGGCCAGCATTTAAGAAGAAACTGACCACCGCTATCACCTCCCCCCCCCCCCCCCCCCCCCGTAGCATATGTAGGCCTCATTCAACCTCTTTGAAAGCCTGCCTACATCTCACAAAATGAGTTCCGAGTACACTGTGCCCCATTCCCCTCCTCCTAAAGCACTTACCCCATGGCTTCTGAAGTTTCCGTTTCGAAGCTGTAATCCCCAGCCATCTGTGGTTGCTAGTGCCATCTTGGAAAATGATTGCCAGCTGTCGACATACTGCAAAAGCATGCTTCATGTGATACAAATTTTAAAAGCACAATGGGAAATATCTGGGAGGAAATTCACCTTTTTCAGGCAAAGCAAACTTTTTGCAAAATGGCTTTGCACTTTAGTACAATGGCTTTTATGACTGATTTGTCATAAATTTGACTAGTCTCTTTTTTACCCTTTTCTATGATGCCCTTCTTGAGATGAGGTAACTGAAATGCATCTCTGTATCGTCAGTTAATTTTATCAGCTCCCACTTTCCTGCATACTCTGTTCATAGCACAAGAGTTTTCACAATGCAGTCACTTTATTACCTGTTTCTCAATTCATCCAACTTGCCTTTTTAACAGTAATAACAATAGTTCTTTTCTCCATCTTTTCTGGCAGCGCTTTGGGATCCTATCCTGCAGTTATGTATAGTTAAGTCATCAGATTTCTATTACTTTTACAGTTGATGCAGGTAGCTAATCATTTTCAGCATCTATTTAAAAAAATACATATCTGGTTTTATGCATTCAAACATGTTCCTTATACGGGTTCTTAATGAACCATGCATAGCAACACTACAATTTAACTGACCTCTGATGGATTGAGATGCTGTGTAAACAGCAATATCATGGCTCGTGAATATCTTCATAGTAGGCTTTTCATAAGGTTAGAAAAATGTGAAGGTTTATCACATTGGTTCATTAAACATTTTTCAAGAAATTCGAAGTGGGATATCATCACCTTGTAGATTTGCTTCAATGTTTTTGAGTTTTACTTAAAATCCCACAACTTTCCCTAGTGCAGCATCAGTCTCTGTTTCCCTTCCCATTCAAAACAAAGCAAGCAAACCTATGAGCTGCTGCATCCAAGTTGTCATTCTTTATTGTTGGTAGCATTTTTTTTATTTAATCTCACTTATATTTTACATGCTGGCTTGTGCAGCATACAGATGTACAAAGAGCAAGTATAATAATGGAATAACTTTTCATAGGTAGAGTAGTAATTTGCTATGAATCGTAATCAGTGTGTCATTTGGAGGGGCTGGTTATATGGACACCCTAGCACTGTTTTATTTGTACAGAGAAAACGATGGAGACCTGTGTGGCCGGGGGGGGGGGTGGAGACCTGTGAAGACTGTGTGGCTGAGGGGGTGGGGGCGGAGACCTGTGTGGCTGAGGGGGGGGCGGAGACCTGTGTTGGCCAGGAGGGATGGTGACCTCTAAAGACCAGTGTGACCGGGAAGGGGCGGAGACTTGGGTGGCCGGGGGGGGGGGGGGGAGATCAGTGTGGCCTAGGGATTGCTGCAAAAAATTGCTCAGAAACGAAGGGTGCCATGAACTGAAAATGTTTGGGAACCACTGCCCTAGTGGATCAAGGGCAAAACTTGAAAATTCTATGGAACATCAACCAGGCTGAAATCTGCTGGCTTCCAGCTTGATTTCTAACTGTTCAAACATCAGAACTTCTACATATGAGTTACCAGAGCTCTGTGAACCTGATGTGGTGTAGCAGTGGTCACAAGGAAGCCTGAATGTTAGAAAGGCCCCTGGTATTACCAACATAAACAATTTTTAAACTTCATATCCAAAAAGGTGTCATTTTACTAGGCATGAGTGTCAAGCATTATACCACTTTAGGGCTCCTTTTTCTAACAGGTTGCCATATGGCAACCCGGAATTACCGCTGGCCCAACGTAGGTGCTAGCGGTAGTTCCAGCCTCAGTGCTGCCATTTCCAGCACTAGCAGAAATATGTAACAAATATTTCCACAAGGGGTTACTGCCGGGTTAGTGCGGGAGCACCTACCAGCACCTCAATGGTTGGCGGTAAGTGCTCCCTCCCCAAAATGGCTGCATGGCAAGTGCGAACTTACCACGCATCCATTTTTTTCGGTGTTTCTACCTGCTATGGTAAAAGGAGCCCTGGCGAGTGGCAAAAATGGCCACTGCCACTAGTGCTGGGCCCCTTTTCCGCAGCTCAGTAAAGTAGCCTTTTACACTCACCAATATTTGAAGTACCACTTTGAGTAAATTTCACTGCTATTTGATTACTTTTTTATGTTTTTGCTAATTTTCTATTATTTCTTAGTATAATTTTTATTCCATAAAGCCTTTAACAAAGTTACAGTTGTCATTCTTAACTCAATAAAATGATTAAAGCAACGAATGACACCAAATAGTTTAATTAAGCTGTTGTTTCTTTAGCAAATAACGTCCAGCTTTTCAGGAGAGTGAAAATGCACTCAATAGTTCTTGCAGCACTAACGCCATCTGCTGTATTAAAATGGTAAAGCAATCAGAAGAAAATTCAAAGCTGCTCTGGAAACCATGCATGGATGGCACTCAGCATATGCATATAATAGGAGTCACAGAAATACTATGAGTACAGTAAACATTATTCATCATTTTTCTTATATGCATAGCTAAATATGCTTAGGTTTTTTTTATTTCACTCTGTGCTCTAGGTTCAAAAAACAAGGCTCCATTTGACTGTCCAGAAGAACATGTAAGCAGTGTGCAATATGTTGAAACTTCTCCACAGTGTGTGGTTGCAGCAGTCATTTTGTTTCAAAAATGGCCATTTCCTAGATGTTTTGTAGACATTTTGTGCTCAGGGTGTTTTCCTTGTGTGACCGTTTTCCCAAAAAATGTCCAAGGGGAAAATGCACAAAACAAGTCATTGGGACATACGGAGGGGGGGGGGGGGGGGGGGGGAGGGGAACAGCATTCTTAGTAGACTGGCCACACAGACATTCCAGCAGAGCAGTGGGGCACCCTAGGGGGCACTGTAGTAGACTTCACATAAAAGTTCCCAGGTACACATCTCACCATTAGCCCCTTATATTGTATGGGGAGCATCCAAAACCCACCAAAAACCTACAGTATCCAACTGTACACCACTACAATAGCCCTTAAGGCAGCAGGTGTCACCTGTCTGTGGGTATAGTAGGTTTTTGGTGGGTTTTGGAGGGCTCGAACTTTACTCCACAAGTGTAACAGTTAGAGTGGGATCTGGTAAGAAGTGGCCTGCGGTTGTGTGGATGCATGTTTTGGGTGCATACTGGGCTATTTTTTTACCATGGCTGGGATGGGCGTGCACTGAAATTAAAACTAACGTGTGCCTATTTACAGCCTGATCCCTTACTGCCACCCATTGACTTAGCGGTAAGGGCTCACATGTTACCTGCATAGTAACCATGCAATGTGCGCCAACTGCTGATAACCACCAGGATCCTTCTCTCCACCAAGGGTCCCAGCAGGGGTACAGGTAAGCAAAGACCACTGCTCTCCCCTCCCAAGACAAGAGCCTTTATCATATTCAGCTCCACCTTCCCTATCAATTGGTTCATAAACACACTTTTTTCTGTAACTTATTTCAACACCACTCCCCTTTGCGCTGGGCCTTTCTCCCATCCAAGAACATCCCAGCTCTCCCCCTAGTAATATCCAGAGAGCTGACACCACTCAGTAATCCCCATATAATGGAGGATTACACAATTTTTAGTGAATAGTGTATTCTATAAGAAATGACTCCCCAGCATAAAACAGCTTATTTTACAGGTGTTAGCTCACATACAAAGTACCAAACTTTACATTAATGCATGCTGAATTATATGGATACAGGAGTGGTAGAAGATCCGGAAATGTGATAATAATGTGTCAGTTCAGTCCCATAATGACTCGTCCAAGCATGATACAATAAGAGTGCATCAAACTTTGTCTCCCTGTGACATTACTGAGTAGGGCCTTCTGCCATGAAATTTATTAATAATTGTATGTATTCTGATTTTGTGTTGCAGCCTACCATAGTGTTAATTAAGATTAATTGTTCCAGTCATTTCTGAGAAAAGTATCACCTTGACTTGCAAACTTTGATGACTGTTGCTAATGTGTTATAACTACATTTCAATGTATTTACATAATACATTATGTATAACCTTTCAGTTTGGAATTAATGCCTTTGTCTAACTTATCAGTAAACTAAAATTGGTGCTCTTATTCACAATCAAACAAGCATAATTTAAGACAGATAATATAATAATTCAACGTAAAAAAGAATAGGTCTGTGAGGGGCTTTTTACTAAACTGCATGAAGAGGCCCTTTTACAAAGGCGCAGGAGGGCTAACGTGTGTGCTGTGCACACCAAATCGGCACTACCGTCGGGCTAGCACCTGCGCCTGTTGGTAATTCCAAGTTTGTCATGCGCCAAATACCCCACGAGAAGCGTTCCCAGCTGTAATTGGCAGTTGGCACGTGTTGCATTGTTCCCAATGCGGGTAGCGTATGAGCCTTTATCGCTAACTCAATGAGGGGTGTTGACCCCTGGATTCTATATAATGCGCTTAAGATTTAGGCACCAAAATCGATGCAGATTCTATAGCACCACATGTAGCTTAATTGGCTTAACAAGCTGAGAACGATAACAGCACTTAACAAGCAACAATGAGCACTAATTGGCTCTGATTAGAATTTAGGTGCACAACTCGCTAAGCGTATTCTGTAGCAATGCACGCCAAGCTTCTAATGCACAGAGGCAAAAAGGGATGTGGTTCTGGGCAGAGAAATGGGCATTCCAAAATGTGGCCAAGTGCACCTAAATTATGTGCTGAGAATTACACCAGGTTTTCATTGGCATAAATAGATGTGCACAGATATCAGCGCTGAAATATCAGCTAAGCATATTCTATAACTGGTGCCTAAATCTTCAAGGTAGCAAGTTAATGGGGCTGAAATGTTAAAAAATATTGGCCACCACCACTCAATCCTTTTACTGTATTTTCATATATATAACCTGCACACATGTATACCCCGCACCTGTATATACCCCACAGAAAAAAATCTAATTTCATAAGGAAAATTGTATATACTCCACATGTATGTACCACTTTCTTTCACAATAGGGATTTGTTCTTATACCTCTGATGGTCCATAAATTAAAAACTGTATGGTGATTAAATACAGTATAGCAGCAGAGTAATATTGTTGAGTAGGAGATATTAATAAATGTATAATTCAGATTTGATATTAGAGTGGCCTGGTGTATACTTATGCATAAAATACTATATTTACATGCCTAAATGTCTACAATTGGTTGCGGTGTCCCTCCACCCACCCCCCTCCATCCACCACCGGGCCGGACCCCCCTGAATTCAACTCATAGCACCTCACCTCGACCTCACTCCGTGTGAAAGAAGCGCAGCAGCGGCAGTCTGCAGATCGCCTCCCTTCGGGTCTTCCCTCCCTGTGTCCCGCCCTGGTCTGACATAACTTGCTCGAACGTGGGACACAGGGAGGGAAGGCCCAAAGGGAGGTAATCTGCAGACTGTCGCTGCTGCGCTTCTTTCACATGGAGCGAGGTCGAGGTGAGGCGCTATGATTTGAATTCAGGGGGACCCGGCCCTGTGATTGATGGAGGGGGTGGCGACAACCTCGGGGTGTCGGGACCGCGGGGGATGGCCTTGCCCCGGGCCCGGCCCAGTCTCTCGGTGGCCCTGCATCCCGGTGCCTAAACTTTGGTGCCATTTATTACATTGGGAACAGTGTGTGCACATTTTAGATAGGGGGAAAAAGACAAGGTTTGATTCCCTTTGATATGCTGCTGTACTTGAAACACAAATCAAACGGTTTACAATCATAAGAAAATTAGGTCGGGGTAGATCTCACTTTGACAGCCCTGCAAGGTACATATGTATTTTGTAAATGCAAAGCAGGCAGGAACAAAATGCACACTTTTCATGACTGAACCCAATTTTTATAGGGAAATTCCCACAATCTTGGCTCTTGTATTCCCAGAAGGTTAGGTATGAAGGCTAAGATGTGAAATATGTTACGTATACAAACAATGACAATGACCACTTGTTAAATCTGTAGTATAGTACATTAAAGTTCAGACTGTTGAAATATTACAATAAAGACTTCACAATTGAAAGTAACAAGCTGTCTTTAATTCAAAGCAGGGACCATTCTTGGTCCTCCCACTCCCCACAATCTCAAATGTAAATATTTTCAATGCTTTTGTAAATAATTGGACATTTGTAGCTGCTATTTTCTTGAATAATTTACTGCTTCTGATATTATAGGATAAACCTGTCTGGCACTGTTGTGATGATTCATTTCTCTATCCAAGCGCTCTCCCATGCTGTTAAAATATAATATTTATATACTTATTTATTTATTTATTTAGAACATCTTATATTCCAGAAAGTCCAGTCAAAAAGACTGTCCAAGATGGAGTGCAAAGCATTAACATTCATAAAACAAATTCAGTTAATGCAAACAAACATAACAATAAAAAGAATACCCAATATAAAACAACGTACAAAATTGACAAAAACCAGACAAGTGCCAAATGTTTGCTTGAACAGCCAGGCCTTCAGATGTTTCCAGAAACTAACATACTCCTGCTCCTTTCTTAATGCTTCTGGCATTGTGCTCCATAATGACAGACCCATAGATAAGAAGGTAGAGTTCCTCGTGCTTACCAAACAAATTAGCAATCTGTGACTGCAACGCATGGCCTGGACTATAAGACATCAAACAATCCCTTGAATTACTAGGATCACTACCGTGATCCTTTTTAAAAGTCAAGATAAAGGGACCCTTTTACTGAGCAGCACTAAAAAGTGGTCTATGCTATTTTTGTGCATGGCTTTCCCACACTCTGAGGTCACTTTTAGTGTGGCAGTAAAATGGTCGCAATTTCCATTTTCCCAATTAGCACATGGTCATTAGCGTGGAGCCCTTATCGCCACCTGTATTTTTCCATCTCAGGAGCATCATCAGGCCAGAAGCTGCAGTTCTAAAGAAGACAATCTAAATAAGGATCTGTCCTCTTCCCTCCAATGCCCCTGAATCACATTCTCTGCCCTGAAGGCCCCCCCCCCCAATCACTTCCCTGATCCAAAGATGTGCCTTTTGATGGCTTTCAAATACAAGCCACCCACTTGATGACCCCCCATATCAAAGCAAAACAATCATATTACACCTCTTCTCAAACAGTTACATTGGCTTCTAATAGAATTTTAAACTTGATTCTGGAATCTAACTCTTACACATAAAACATTTTAGAGCAATAAGCCTGATTATCTGACATCATTGATTATTCCCTGTACTGCATCTCATACTTTCCGTTCTCTTACATTTAATAGAATTGTATTGCCCCATCCATCCAAAGCTGGATGGGAGTCAACTAATTCACATGCTTTTTATTTTCTGGTTCTTGCTCCTTACCAAAATGGCCTTGCAGCAAGTGCTTTACTTGCCGCATGGCCATTTCCTGCAGGAAAGGGAGACTTCCCTTTTACCAGCAGCGCCGGCCCCCTTTTGCTGCAGCTTGGTAAAAGGGGCCCTTAATTACCTCACTAGTTATTCCCATCTTGAGATAATATGTAAATATGTTAAAAAGTAGTGGTCCCAGCACAGACCCCTAGAGAACCCCACTATCTACCCTTCTCCATTGAGAATACTGACCATTTAACCCTATTCTCTGTTTTCTATCTTTTAACCAGTTTTTAATCCACAATAGGACATTTCCTCCTATCTCATGACTTTCTAATTTCCTCAGGAGTCTTTCTTGAGGTACTTTGTCAAATGTCTTTTGAAAATCCAGATACACAATATTGACTGGCTCACCTTTATCCACATGCTTACTCACTCCTTCAAAGAAATGTAGTAGATTGATGAAACAAGATTTCCCATGATTAAATCAATGTTGGCTTTGCTCTTCTTTCCACCTTTGTAAATAAGTGGAATGCATCTGGTTTGGGCTTCCAAGATGGCATTTTTAAACAATGTTCATACCTGATTTAAAGTCCTAACCTTTGCAGCTGATCCTTTTAGCTTCTTTTTAACCATTTTCTTCATGTTATCATAGTCACACTTTTGAAAATTAAATGCTGCTGTAGTACTTTTCCTTTGTGACTTCACTCCAGATATTAGCTCAAATTTGATCATGTTATGATCACTGTTTTCTAGTGAACCCAACACCATTATCTCTTGTACAATGCCCTGCATTCCACTAAGGACTAGATCTAAAATAGCTCCCCCTCTCTTCAGTTCCTGGACCAGTTGCTCCACGAAGCAGTCATTTATTACATGTAGGAATTTTACCTCCCTAACACTCCCTGATGTAACATTTATCCAGTCAATATTGGGGTAATTAAAATCAAGCAACATCACACCTTCCTACCTTATGTACAACATGTTTGAAAGTAACAATGGCGCCCCCAAAGTGAAAAAAATTAAAATAAAAAAAGTGGAGAAAAAAAAGACATCAGATCACTCGGAAACACCTCTTTGTCAAAGGACACGCCTTTTGTATAATGAGGGAACCGTATCAGTCATGTGTCTTCAAAATAAAACTCCACAAA
This sequence comes from Microcaecilia unicolor, assembly GCF_901765095.1. NCBI lineage: Eukaryota > Metazoa > Chordata > Amphibia > Gymnophiona > Siphonopidae > Microcaecilia > Microcaecilia unicolor. The sequence goes on along the minus strand of NC_044035.1, from coordinate 308,997,918 downwards.
ACCATTTTCACACTAGCTTGGCCATGTAACTCTCATTTGTTCCAATACAATACATCTCAATTCCGAAAACTGATGGTGATATTGTAAAGAGTGCAATACCATAGGTTCATAAGTTTTTTCCGCTTGGATACAATGTCTGTGTTCTATTAACCGAGTTTTTAAGCCACGGGAAGTCTGTCCCACATAGCATAATGCACATGGGCACATTATGATATATATTACATTCATTAAAGTACAGTCCGTTTTAGAATACAACTTGTAAACCTTCTCAGAATGCGGATCAATAAACTTGTTGGATTCTAGCATAATATTGCACACAGAACAATGACCACAAGCGTTATGGAACCCCTCTTCACATCTTCTAGCCAAGCGGAAAAAACATATGAACCTATGATATCGCACTGTTTACAATATCACCATCAGTTTTCGGAATTGAGATGTATTGTATTGGAACAAATGAGAGTTACAGAAAGAAGAGGTGACATCAGACGACTTTTGAGACAAAGAGAACAACGATGGATATTTGAGTTACAGACTGTCATACCTAGGGGTTTAAATGTAGCGATTGAATGGAAAGCTTTTCTCTGACGGCTATGGTATGTGATTGGAAGATCTATGAGTGACATCAGATGCTGAGTATATAAGCATTTCGTGAGAGTGAAGAAGCCTTCCGCCATTTTTGAACCAGAGTGAATTGGAGATGGCGAGACGTGAAGAGCTTGGACTGTCTTTAATTATGGAAATATTCCCCTGAAGCAGCTATATTGTAGCGAAACAGGGCGACCCTGTCGGGACTTTATGGAAGTGAGGAGTACATTATATGCGAGGCTGGATTCATAATATAAAGTTGGACATTTCTTCAGCTGAGATAAGTACTCTTGCCAAGCTTTGGGAAATGTGTTATTTATGTCTCCTTTACAAGTGTTTGTAGAGGACATGGCCAAGCTAGTGTGAAAATGGTTTTGTGGAGTTTTTTTTGAAGACACATAACTGATACGGTTCCCTCATTATACAAAAGGCGTGTCCTTTGACAAAGAGGTGTTTCCGAGTGATCTGATGTCTTTTTTTCTCCACTTTTTTTATTTTAATTTTTTTCACCTTGGGGGCGCCATTGTTACTTTCAAACACGTTGTACATAAGGTAGGAAGGTGTGATTTTGTTTGATAATAGATTCTACCTATTCCGTTGGATTACGGTAATTAAAATCACCCATTATTAAACTGTTGCCCAATTTGCCAACTTGCCTAATTTCTGTAAACATTTCTTCGTCGGTCTGTTCATTCTGTCCTGGCGGATGGTAGCACAGCCCTACCAGTATACTCCTTCCCTTCACCCATGGAATTCCTAGCCATAAACTTTCCACACTGCTGTTTCATATAGAATGTTTATTTTGTTTGACTTCTGCTCTCCAATTTGATCCACTCTGTCATTGTGATATAATTTGTACCCTGTTAACACAGAGGGGAATAATCGAACGGCACCGGCGAAATACATGGCCGGCAATGTATTTTGGCGGTGCCGCAAACAGCTGGCCAGACCCGTATTTTCGAAAAAGATGGCCGGCCATCTTTTGTTTCGATAATATGGTTCCGGCCAGCCAAATGCCTTGGATTTGGCCGGGGTTTGAGATGGCCGGCGTCGTTTTTTAGCTATAATGGAAAGTTATGTCGGCCATCTCAAACCCCGGCCAAATCCAAGGCATTTGGCCGTGGGAGGAGCCAGCATTTTTAGTGCACTGGCCCCCCTGACATGGCAGGACACCAACCGGGCTCCCTAGGGGTCACTGCGGTGGACTTCAGAAAAGCTCCCACGCGCATAGCCTCCCAACCCCCCCCCCCCCCCAAAAAAAAACCCACTACCCACAAATGTACTGCACCCACTAAAACTGCTCCAGGGATCTGCATGCAGCCTCTAGGACTTATTGCTGCTATATAACTTTGGCACACCAGTTGACACCTGAAGACTAATATCTTTGAAAAAGTCCTTTATTTGAATAAGCACGTTTATTCACAGTTAACTGCAGATCAGAGGTTGTGCCCCACTGGCAAAGAGTCCCCTGGTACTAAGATAAGCAGTAGGTCAGAGTTGGCACAATGATGCACAATGGTGTACAATGCCCTCTTTCAGCACCATTCAAGGTAAGAACTTTCTCTAACGTGGGTAACACAGGAAAGAGAACTAAAACTGGCTTACAAAAACGGCCACTACCGCATGGACTACAACAGGAAACAAAACAGGGCACACTCTGACCCAGTAAGCAGGGGGAAAGCACCAGGGGAGTAGAGCCTACCAACTACCAATACCTATACCCACCACAATGCATTGCTGATGTGACACTGCAGTGCAAATAACAGAAAAGGTGTCACACTCACCCCAGAGCCACATCATAAGCAGGAAAAGGCTGTCGGAGGACAGAACACATTCTGCTGTCATGGAGGTGGGTACGGCATTTGAGGCTGGCATACAGGCTGGAAAAAAAGTGTTTAAAGTGGGATTTTTTGGGTGGGAGGGTGTTAGTGACCACTGGGGGAGTACGGGGAGGTCATCTCTGCTTCCTTCCGGTGGTCATGTGGTCAGTTTGGGCACCTTTTTGAGGCTTGGTCGTGAAAATAAAAGGACCAAGTAAACCCGGCGAAATACTGCTTAACGCCGTATTTTTTTTTCCATTATCGGCGAAAGCCGGCTATCTGGTAGCCACGCCCATACCCGCCCATGTCCCGCCTTCGCTTCACCGCCGACACGCCCCTTTGAACTTTTGCCGGCAAGGCGAAGGGAAAGCAGCGATGCTGTCAAAAAAAGCAGCTTTTGACTATACCGATTTCGCCGCTTTTCCGAGATTGCCAGCCATCTCCCGATTTGTGTCGGGAAATGGCCGGCGATCACTTTCGATTATGAGCTGGACAGTGTCCCATTGATTGTCCTCCTTCCAACAGGTCTCTGAGATCCCTATAATATCTACCTCTTCATTTAGTTCTATGTACTCTAACTCTCCCATCTTTTTTTTAGGCTTCTGTACATGTGATAATGTTTGATTTTTTTTTTTTTATTACATTAATATAAATTAAAAAATAAGGAGTGGGGGTACAGGGTGACCAGTAGAAGGCATCCTTTCCTTTTAAAAGGGATCAGGGATCAAGGTAGGGATTAGTTTGGAGGGGCCTGTACATAATTGTGCCATATTTTCTCATATATAATCCAGGAGTCATATAGAATTTACATTTTTTTTTTTTGCAAGAGGGGCAGGGTATACACAAGTGTGGGTTACACAAGAATTTATTTACAAAATCAGTACTTTTCAATAGGAGTAATATACAATGTTATATTTTATTGCAATAAATGCGGGTTATACACAGGTGCAGGATATATACAATTTTACTTATGAAATTAGCTTTTTTCTGTGGGGTATATACAGGTGCTGGGTATACATGTGTGCAGGTTATATATACGAAAATACAGTAAATGGATTGAGTGGTGGTGGCCAATGCTTTTTAACATTTCGGCCCCATTATCTTGCTACGTTGAAGCTGTGGGTCACATGTTAGCAGCTTGATGTTCCCAGGATAAAATTAATAACACCTCTGGAGTAGCTTTCCATAAATAATGCAGCTTGTGAAATTCAAAACAAGCTGTGTTATTCATTTTGCATAATAATGAGCTCATTTGCATATATTTGCGTGTGACATACTTATTATTGTTTTAACATGCATAGGGCCAGATTTCCACACATTATAGTAAAATAGCATTTATCGATGCATATTATGGGGGCAATTTTGTAAAGGCATTTTTACATGCATATGACAGTATGCACATGTAAAGGGGGAGATTCTATATGGGACACCTGGAAAATCCACGCAGAAATCATTTTCACCTTATCGTATTCTATAAGATTTAGGCACAGAATATAAAATACACTTAGTTGATATCCCAGCACCTAAAACTATGTGCATCCATTTACACCAACAAAATGTAGCATAAATCCCTGTAAACAGCACCTTCTTTCACAATAGGGACTTGTTCCCCAGTGGAAGTATACCTCTGATGGTCCATAAATTAAATACTGTATGGTGATTAAATACAGTATAGCTGTGCAGAGTAGGGAATATAGTATTTTATAACATCAGTGCCTAATTGCCTGACATGAGGCTGACTTGCCCATGCCCCTTCCATGTGCACACCCCCTTGAAGTTGTGCACTTTGGGATTTGAGCTCACAATGTATAGAATAGCGACTAAGGGCAGTTGCATGTGCAACTACTAATTGTTGTCAATTAGCGCCAATTAAGGCAATTATAGCCAATAATTGGCTGTTAACTCCAATTAGCTAATTATTGAATTAAGTTATGTGTGCAACATGACCTTATTTTATAAATTCAGCCTGCTGCTTTGTGTGCTAAGTGTTAAGTTGGGCACCTTTGGAAGAATATCAGGCTTATTTTTGAAAGAGAAGGACACTCATCTTTCGACACAAATCGGGCATCCCCAACTGCTTTCCATCGTGGGGATGACCAAAGTTCCCGGGGGCATGTCGGAGGCGTAGCGAAGGCGGGACTTGGGCGTGCCTAACACATGGGTGTCCTCAACCCATAATCAAAAAAAGAAGGGCGTCCCTGACGAGCACTTGGATAACTTTACTTGGCCCTTTTTTTGTTACGACCAAGCCATGAAAAGGTGCCCGAACTGACCAGATGACCACTGGAGAGAATAGGGGATGACCTCCCCTTACTCCCCTAGTGGTCACTAAACCCCTCCCACCCTCAAAAAAATGCTTTAAAAATATTTTTTGACAGCCTCTATGCCAGCCTCAAATGTCATACTCAGGTCCATCACAGCAGTATGCAGGTCCCTGGAGCAGTTTTAGTGGATGCAGTGCACTTCAGACAGGCGGACCCTGGCCCATCCCCCCTACCTGTTACACTTGTGGTGGTAAATGTGAGCCCTGCAAAACCCACCAGAAACCCACTGTACCCACATCTCGGTGCCCCCCTTCACTCCTAAGGGCTATGGTAGTGGTGTACGGTTGTGGGTAGTGGGGCTTGGGGGGGAGTTAGGGGGCTCAGCACACACTGAAAGGGAGCTATGCACCTGGGAGCAATTTCTGATGTCCACTACAGTGCCCTCTAGGGTGCCTGGTTGGTTTCCTGGCATGTGAGGGGACTTAGTAATGGGCCCCTAAGACATTTCAGGTAGTAGCTGCTATTTGTGTGGCTTGCTTGGCCATCTAATTCGTGCTTTGTAGAGCAGTGCACATACTGTTACCACCACAAAAAGGGTAAGCAATATTCATTCCCATGAGTGGAACATTTTTACCTACAAGAAAAGCTTTGAAAATTGCCTGCCTTATATTCTATGAATAGATTGGTCTTAGTTTGAAGAGAAATAAAATTTGTTTATCTTCTCAGTTCCCCAGAACATAGGGTTCATCAGTGTGTCTTGTTTTCTGACCCCCTCAAGTCAGTCTAGGCGAAGAGCCAACAGCTGTTCCTTGGCACTCACTCAGCCACTTGGCTATATATGCAGAACCTTCTAGGCACTGATGGCAACTAGACAACACCCACATACATACTCTCCAGGAAGGAAGAACATTTCTTTAATCCTGTCTGGCTGCTCAGATGTCATAGCAGACTGCCTGCTGAGACGTGAAAGCACAACTCCACAATACGATTATAAAACACATCAATCATGTTGGCCTTAGAAAATGTAGATTCTACAGCAATGCTCTAGGAATCACCACTTTGAAAAAAAATCTGTTATATATCTTTAAAATATTTCCTTGTTTAGAAAGGATTAGTGTAGGCAGAAAAATACATATGTTATGTACTGTATAGGAGAAATGATACATATAGAGGCAATGTATACACAGTGCAATCCGCTTAAGTGCAAGGGTCTGGGACCAAAGAAATGCATGCAGTTAACCGGAGCGTGCACTTAACCGTTGTGACCCAAAGAAGCTTGACATCTGTATTATACATACAGTATGCAGTCTCCATTAACTGACATTAGACTTACTTGAAGTAATCAGTTATAGTCCTCTGTACACTATTGGGTCTGTGAGTTCCATTGACTACGTCTGCCAGACGATAAAAACTGTCATAGCACTGACATCCAGTGGCCTCCAGATAGGCCCGCACAGTGTTGAGCCTCTCCAGCGCTCTTGCAAAAGTGACAGGAGGAGGTTGTTGAATTTCGTCAGCATATGCCTCGCTGCTCATTTCATCATCTGTTTCATCATCAGCCATTGTTGCCTGCGTGTAGGTGCATATCTCGACATCAGTGCTGTCATCAGCTGTTTGTAGATCGTAATCAACAGCTACGTAGCGATGAAACTCCTCCAGTAACACCGGCTGGGATGTCAATAACCTGTTCATCTGACGCGTTCGCAACAGCTGTATCTATTTCGTCCATCTCCACATCCTTAACAAAGCTTGCCCACTTGTAACAGTTCACAATGGTTGCCTGTATAGCATGATTCCAGGCTTCTTTCTGCATATGTAGGGAATCCAACAGTGATAGATTACGAGCCAGTTCAACAACACGTTTATCCTTGCCAGTCTGGTCATCCAAAACGCTCAACAGACGACGTAACACAAGAGCCCGATAATGTTGTTTGAAATAGGCTATTATGCCCTGATCCATAGGTTGGATCAGAGAGGTAGTGTTTGGTGGCAGGAAGACCACCTTGACTTTAGACAGCCTGACATCATCACTGTGTGCAGCACAATTATCACAAAGCAACAAAATCTGACGCTTTTGTGCCCGCATTCTAGTGTCTAACTTCTTTAGCCACTGCTTCCAAATTTCCCCAGTCATCCATGAATTTGCGTTAGCCTCGTATGACACAGGAAGTCGCTTAACTTTGTTGAAGCAATGGGGCTGTTTGCTCTTTCCAATGACGAGGGGTTCCAACTTCTCACTCCCATCCATATTGCAGCAAAGGAGGATCGTCAGTCGATCCTTCGACGTTTTACCTCCGGTAGTTTCGGCATATTTGAATGCAAGTGTTCCATCAGGAATCGCTCACCAGTAGAGACCGGTTTTGTCAGCATTGAAAATGTCACGAGGTGCAACCTCGTTCAAGATGGTAGGAAGAACTGAAACAACCCAATTTTCAGCACCAAAGTCATCAGCGTCTTGTTTCTCACCATGCTGTCTCTTGAATTTTATGTTGTTCCTCTCCTTCCATCTTTCTAACCATCCAACAGTGACTTTGAATTCAGTTAGTCCAAGACTTTCAGCTAGCTGGCTAGCTTTCTCCATAAGCAGTAGACCACTGACAGGAAACTGTCTGCTCCTGACTTGAGAAAACCACCGAAGAAGAGCATCTTCTACCTCCTCAGCTTTTCCCGCCCGTTTTCGTTTCCATTGTGGATTTGTATTGTTTTGCCAGTCTTCCAGAAGCTGGTCTTTCTGCTTCAAGACACATGAAATTTGACTGGGATTGACACCATATTCTTTAGCAATAGATGCTTGACTTTGTTTGTTTTCTAATTTTTTAAGAACTTCTATTCGTTCAGCCAGTGTTAAAGTCTTACAGTTGCGCGATGCCGCCGACCCCAGTGTACACTCAAACAACATTCTTTCGCTTATTCTGCCCGTGGCAGTTAAGAGGCGGTAAATTTGAAATCTCGTTGGTTGTCACGTGCCAATCGGCTTCCATATTCCATGTGTGCGCTTATGCGGAGTCTTTCCTGCAGAGGAGCGGTCTTAAACCATGCATATAAGCGAATCTTGCACTTATTAGTGGTGCACTAAACCAAAGTTTGTCCCCATAGAAATTGATGGTGCCAAAAACGGGACCGAAGTACGGCATGCAGTTAAACACAACATGCGCTTGTCCGACGTGCACTTAAATGGCGTGCACTATATATGTATATAAATAGTTCTCTCTCTCTCTCTACATATACTGTATATACCAAATGCAGCCCATAAATATGATCACATCACTTCTTTGTTTATATATTTCCATTGGTGGCCTATCCATTTTAGAATAGAATTTAACAATTTGATTGTTGCCCACAAAGTCTACTATGAACATATGGCCCCTTACCTGAGCCCCATAGCCATTCCATATGTACCAGGATTGGATTTTAAGGTGATCCCTTCACTTGCTAAACCACGTTGGGAATCCACCCATGAGAGTGTTTTCTTCTAGTTACCTCTATACTATGGAAGAAAATTCCAGTATGATTACATGCCAAAGGAAATTTGAAAATAAGAAACTGTTGAAAACTTATTTTGTCATTCTTGCCTTAGGTTATCTAGTTGGTGAGGAGAGAAAAATTCATTAGAAAAACCTGCATGACATGGAGGGGCATTTTTGAAAAGAAACGTCTAAACAAGAAAGAAGGTCATTTTTTAAAAAGATGGACATCTATCTTTTGTGTTTGAAAATACTATGGACGTCCTGTGATTTGGACTTCCTTTTTTTGGTCTATTTTTGAACAAAAGATGTCCAAATGCAAAACGTCCAAAATAGAGGAGGAGTGGCTTAATGGCTAGTGCAGCGGGCTTTGATCCTGACAAGATGGGTTCAATTCTCACTGCTGCTCCTTGTGACTTTGGGCAAGTCAAATGCACAAGGGGCATTTTTGGATGACATCTAAGTCTCAATTTGGACGCTTTTTGTAAAACTTCCAAAATCAGAACAGGAAAGGTCATTTTCTACAAAATGCTGTTTGGAAAAATGTTCTGTGATTTGGATGTTTTATTTTCTGGTCTATTTTCAAACAAATACATCCAAATGCAAAACATATAAAATACACAAGAAAATCCACAATAAAGTGAAACCATTTACATGTTCTAAGTGTGGTAAAAGCTTTGGTTGTAATGTAAATCTCAAAGTGCATCAGAAAGTCCACACGAGAGAGAAACCATTTGCACGTATAGAGTCTGGTAAAAGCTTTGGTCAGAAGGTAAACCTCACAATGCAACAGAGAATACACACAGGAGTGAAACCATTTAAATGTCCTGAGTGTGGTAAAAGCTTTGGTTGGAAAGAAAGCCTCACATGGCATCAGCGAATTCACACAGGGATGAAACCATTTACATGTGCTGAGGAGGTAAAAGCTTCAGTTGCATTGGGACAGGTCATTAGGGAATGTACACTCTTGCTATGAAGTACGGAAAAATAGCACTCTGGTATTTAGATATATGTAATGAGACCTCCTTTTCATCTATAGATCTAAATTCAAAGCCCATATCTAATGATAAATAATAGAAACAAGGCTCAGATGTTATAAAAAAAAAATAGAAAGCTTGGCATCAGGTAGAATGGTGGAAAAGTGACATCCCAGGAAAGCAATAGGGCATCCTTGGGGACACTGCAGTGGACTTTATAAAATGCTCCCAGGTACACATCTCACCATTGCTCCCTTACCTTGTCTGCTGAGCCCCCCAAAACCCACCCAAAACCCACTACCCCAATTGTACATCACTACCATAGCCCTTACAGGTGAAGGGTGCACCAATATGTGGGTACAGTGGGTTTTGGGTGGGTTTTGGAGGGCTCACAATTTCCTCCACAAGTGTAACAAGTAGGGGGAGGTAGAAGCCTGGGTCCACCTGTCTGCAGTGCACTGCACCACTACTAGACTACTCCAGGGACCTGCATACTATTCTAATTGACCTAAGAATAACACCTGAGGCTGGCATAGAGGCTTGCAAGTAATATTTTAATCACATTTTTGGGGGGTGGGAGGGGGATAGTGGCCACGGGGGGAGTAAGGAGAGGTGATCTCCAAGTCCCTCCAGTGTTCATCTAGTCATTTAGGGCACCTCTTGCATGGAGTAGAGGAGTAGCCTAGTGGTTAGTGCAGCAGACTTTGATCCTGGGGAAGTGGGTTTAATTCCCACTGCAGCTATCCCCCATAAAAACAGGTCTAGCTCAAAGTGTCTAAGTTTTAGTCATGGACGTCTTTGTTTTGTTCCATTATTGATGAAAGACGTCCATGTGTTAGGAACACTCAAGTCCTGCCCTGAACACACCCCTGATACACCCCCTTGAGATTTGGATGTCCTTCTGACAGACTCCAGAGAAAGACGTCCAAAAAGTGGTTTTGATAATACTGATTTGGATGTTTCTACTACTACTACTACTTAACATTTCTAGAGCGCTACTAGGGTTACGCAGCACTGTACAGTTTAACAAAGAAGGACAGTCCCTGCTCAAAGGAGCTTACAATCTAAAGGACGAAATGACAAGTTGGGGCAGTCAAGATTTCCTGAATAGAGGTGTAGTGATTAGGTGCCGAAGGCGACATTGAAGAGGTGGGCTTTGAGCAAGGATTTGAAGATGGGCAGGGAGGGGAGATAAACGTCCAAATGCTGACTTTTGTCACTTTTTGGACATCTATCTCTTTTGAAAATGAGCCTGATAGTGTGCTAAATATACCTGTGTTATAGATACATTTATTTGTATATAAGTTGTAGTATCTCAGCATGATTGTGTTAGGTCTTCCCTATCTTTTTTTAATGGAATTCCTTTCCTTTTATAGGGCTCTTGACTAAAGCTTTTGATACAGTTGACCATGACATCCTAATCAACCTACTTGATTATTTTGGTATAGATGACAATGTACTTGATGGTTTAAGGGCTTTCTCATCTCAAGATTCTACCAAGTAAAACAATCAAGCCTCATCTTTGCTCCCTGGTCCCCAAAATGTGGAGTAGCACAGGGCTCTCCTCTATCTCCCATCTTGTTTAATATAATGATGGTGCCATTAGGTTACATACTTGAATCAAATGAATTTAAGTCGTTCATGTATGCCAATGATGTCACAATATATATCCCTTTTGCTAATGATATAAATGAAATCTTAACCAAAATAAAATCTGGTCTAGACGTAATAGAATCCTAGGCAAACAATTTCAAATTGAAACTTAACAGAGAGAAAACTAAATTCTTAATATTAGCAAATCCTTACCACCCAATAACTTCCAAAACCTTTACTACTGACAATATAAACTATCCACTGGAGTATAATTTGAAAATCCTAGGAATAACGATTGATCAACATTTTTCATTTGAACCACAATATCCAAATTAGTGTCTAACGTATCCAAATCATTACGGAAATTAAAAAGATTAAGATCATACTTTCCAAACATAATTTTTACATTCCTAAGACAGTCCTTAGTATTATCCAAATTTGACTACTGCAATGCTGTTTATGCAGGAGTTAAGACTTTATTAATCAGAAAACTACAAACTGCCCAGAATACAGCAGCTCCCCTTGTACTTAGAGCTCCCCATTATTCAGAAGTGACCTCACTTCTACTAAATTACACTGGCTCCCTGTACATGCATGCATCACATTTAAACTATGTGTATTCGGCCACCAAATAATTTATGGTGCATCTACATCCTATATGCAGAACCTTATAGAGCTATCAATACATAATGCTAAAAAAATTCTCCTGAGACTTTCTTGTATTACACGTTCCTCGAGGCAATAAAATTAGATATAAAACTATTCACGCTGCTGGATTTTCCTTCCAATGTACTACCGGATGGAATTTATTGCCCAGACAACTATGTCACATTGAAGACTATTTCATATTTTGCAAACTATTAAAGGCACACCTGATAAGATTAATCACTAACGGCAGAAACAGTCAATCCTCTAATTAAATTAGTGAAGACATAAGTATGAATCTATTTATGTATCATCTTGGATAGTACAACTGTTATATCAACTTAACTTCTTAATTTGTTGTTATTTAAATCTGTATCTATTTGTTCTATGTAACCAGAATTAAATGCCAGTTTTACATCTGTTGTAATGCGAGCCGCATTGAACTTGAATGTGTTTGAGATAATGTGGGATATAAATGTCATAAATAAAGGGCATTCAGCCCTTAATGCGTGGTTAGTGCATGCAAATAGGCTACTGCAGAAATACATTGAAGAGAGCTGTGACAGACATTTGGGAGAAGGGGTAGAGGGATGAAGAACACTGTGTGGAATGTTTGGGAGGGAGAGGTGGAGGGAGGGGTGAGAGGGAAAGTACAGAAAGGCGGAGGGATCTGTGAAGAAAGGTTAGGAGTGAGGAGGTGGAGGGGTGAGAGGAGCAGGAAAAGGTGGGTGGATGTCCATGGGCTCCAAAGACAGAGGGGGCAATCTTCTTCATGCTCTGCTCCTTTTTCCTCCTCCGTAGATACTGGGCCAGGGACCAGGCCTGCACCCTTTTCACCAGAGGCTCCAGCAGCTTGATGGTCAGCTGTGGAAGTCAACAAGAACAGCAGCTATTAGATCCATGAATCTGGTGGGAAATGCAATCAGAATAGCTTTGTTGTTGATACACAGGTGGTGGCAACTTAGAAGGTGGGTGAGTACATTTCAGGGATAGAAACACAAAGGTCTGCCCTGTTATGAGCACTCACTTGACTGAGATCCCCTTGCCTTGACACAGTTACCTGTGTATGCCTATTTACCACCTAACCTTTCTAAAATGACCTTAGTGTACAGGAGGTGAAATTTAAAACCTCCTCTGATACAAATTTAAGACTGCATAGCAAGCATTTCTGCTGTAGTCACTCTGTTGAGAGAGCAAAATGCAAGCAAAGGCATAAAAAACTGCAGATTATTGTCTCTACTTTTGTTTAGTTTTATGTATGATGAAGATTTCCTCTAAATTTCTACAATGTTTAAAGTTGTCAGCTGAAGTCTTTCTGTGACGATAAATGCAATGGGTAAAACTTCAAACCTTCAGATTGCATTATGGGATTGGTCAGGTGATGTTAACTCAGTTAACGGGTAAAACTCAACCTTCCTAAACATTCAGTTACTGCTCAGTTAGAATGGAATATGAAACGAATGATGTGTGCTAGAAGGCAAGAGCTAATCACTGTCTAATTACATTGGCTACTTGTCTGCCAAACATCATATTCAGAAAGAAGCTTGAACATTGTAATCTAATTTCTCTGTGCAGAAACTGAGTTTTGAAAAGTGAACTGAACTGAGGAGATGGGAGCCAGAAGCTGCAAACTAGCACTGCAGAGGAAATCCGAAGAGTTTACTTGACATACCAGGGTCTATCACTGGAATAGCACTTATTGGCTCATCATAAACTCTTTCTAAGGAGCCTGAATTTTTAAACTACAACTTCTGCAGCTGCCACAATGCTCATTCACAGCAAGATTTTTATTGCTGAAATTCTTCAAGTTACTATCCTGGCAGCCATCTGTTTGCAAGTGTTTAGCAAGCGGTGCCACATGTGATCAGTGTTGGTTGGCAATGGCACCACCACTGAAATTTCCATGGACCAGTGAGACTTGCAGAGGTGGTGTCATTTGCGTAACCCATCTTCCATGCACTCCCTGTAGATAAAGCATTCACATAGGGAGCCTTTTGCAAAGCCACGCTAGCGTTTTCAGCTCATGGTAAAAATCAGATGGCGGTAAATGCTGAGACTCTCATAGGAATATAATGGGCATCTCAGCATTTACCACCAGCTGATTTCTACCATGAGCTAAAAACGCTACCGCAGCTTAGTAAAAGACCTCCTGAGTTCCATGTTCCTGCTTCCATGAGCTGCCAGGAAAATGGATTCTCTGGTGGGTAAGAATGAATCCACTCCAAGTTCTAAGGCATAGTAATTCCAGTTAAAGGAGACACTGAGGGCTCCTTTTACTCAGGGCCGTCGAGAGACTGGGCAGGGCCCCCACCACCGCTGCCCCCCCCCCCCCCCCGAGGTCGTCATCGTCGCCGCCCTCCTCCGTCCACCACCGGGCCGGGCCCCTCTGAATTCAAATCATAGCGCCTCATCTCGACCTCGCTCCGTGTGAAAAAAGCGCAGCAGCGGCAGTCTGCAGATCGCCTCCCTTCAGGCCTTCCCTCCCTGTGTCCCGCAAGTTACGTCAGATGAGGGTGAAACACAGGGAGGGAAGGCCCGAAGGGTGGCGATCTGCAGACTGCCGCTGCTGCACTTCTTTCACATGGAGCAAGGTCGAGGTGAGATGCTATGATTTGAATTCAGGGGCGCCTGGCCCGGTGGTGGAGGGAGGAGGGCGGGTGGAGGGGACTGTGGCGCCAGGCCCCCCTTGGAGGCCTGGGCCCCGGGGAATTTTGTCCCCTCTGCCCCCCCCCCCCTTGGCAGCCCTGTTTTTACTAAGCGGTGGCAAGCCCAACGTGGACTTACCACTCGCTATACAGGAAGTACCATCGGGCTACTGCAGCAGCCCGGCAGTACTTCCCACCCCTTGCATGTCGTCATTTCCAGCGCTACAAGAATTTATTTATTTTTGTAGCACCGGAGTGTACCCGGTGGTAATTGAGCAGTGCTGCATGCTGCCCGGTTACCTCTAGGTTAATGCGGGAGCCCTTACCGCAACCTCAATGGATGGCAGTAAGGGCTCCTGAAATGGCCACACGGCAAGTGCTTTACTTGCCGCGTGGCCATTTCCTGTAGGAAGCAAGACTTCCCTTTTACCAGCTGCAGTAAAAGGGGGCCTCAGCGCACGTGTAAAACACATGCCGATGCCAGCGCCGGCCCCCTTTCGCCACAGCTTGGTAAAAGGGACCCTGAATATTCAGGTGTTTGGCAGTGCCCAGACGTTATCTGAGTACGGCCAATACTCAATGCCATAGCTGAATAGATAAGCAGACAGAGACATGAGAGTGTTGTTCCAAAAGTACATGCTTTTAGTAAATAAATTCCTCCAAGTGAAAAGCGATGTACAAATTCCAAATGCAGAGCACAGTACCCATGCACAGGCAAGCAGAATGGGGGCTAGACGCTCACTCGTCTTACTTTTCCTGACTTATGGGACACTCTCTATCCATGCCTCTGGACTGTGAACCCTCCTTTTGTTTTCTAGGCTTCCTGGACCTCATGGAGCTTTGTTGGTAACTGATAATCCAAAGTTTGAATCTCTTCCACCCAATAACTCCTTCTCTTTTGAGAAACTCATATTCTCCATTCTTCCTCTGGAATCCTTTGAACTTCTGTCCTTTTATACTTTTGCTTCTTCTCTGACTTGAACAGTAATAACAGCTTAAATCGCCAGTCAGAAGCACGTCAGTCAGATCCTCTGCTAGGTCCTCTATGTCCTTAGATGTACAATAGTGTGTTAGCCCAAAATTGCTATGCCCACACTAGCCCACTCCTCAAGTCACTTCACTGGCTCCCTATCCGCTTCCGTATACAATTCAAACTCCTCTTACTGACCTTTAAATGCATCCACTCTATGACCCCTCACTACCTCTCCTCTCTCATTTCTCCCTACACTCTTCCCCGTCAACTCCGCTCTCTGAACAAATCTCTCTTGTCGTCCCCCTTCTCCTCCACCGCTAACTCCAGACTTCGTTCCTTTTATCTTGCGGCACCTTATGCCTGGAACCGTCTTCCTGAACCCATACGTCTAGCTCCATCTCTACCTGTTTTTAAATCTATGTTGAAAGCTCACCTTTTCACTACTGCCTTTGGCCCCTAACCGTTACTCATTTGCCCTCCTCCTTCCCTGTTCCTCTTTACCCTGTAATTCCCTTGCCCGTAATGTCTTGTCTGTCTGTTTTACCTAGATTGTAAGCTCTTTGAGCAGGGACTGTCTCTCTATGTCAAGTGTTCAGCGCTGCGTGCGGCTGGTAGCGCTATACAAATGTTAGTAGTAGTAGTAGTAGTAATAGAAATGAAACAAAACAAACAAAGAAGATAAGGTGAAACTTTTTATATTGGATTAACAAAACATTTTTTGACTAGCTTTCGAAGGTAGAGCCTTCTTCAGGTCAAGGACTCTCTCTATTTTTAGATCCCCTGAGGGCCGGTCTTTCCCTCTCAGGCTCCTTTTCCCAAAAGACTGTCTCCTCAGGGAACAAGTAACCAGACTACTGACTTGCTCCAAAGCTATTTCTTTCCTGAGATATTTAGCTGGAATAAAATTCAAGAACAGAAGGGCAGAAGTTACAAATTCCTGCAATGTAACATGACCCATTAGTGGGTAACCAGGCAACTTCTATATTCAGACTTTATGGAGGTGGGATATGCAAATTGTTGCCATTCATGGATGGGTAAAAATCATATACCACTATTATTTTATTATTTACACACATAAATAATAGGGCTGCATGTCAATTAAAAATTTGAATCACAATTAATCAAGATTAACATTTTTAATTGCATCCAGCTTCACCCCTCTCTCGCTCCCCCCCCCCCCCCACCATCCAGTATCGTCTCATTTCTCCCCATATCTTCCTCCTACACACTACCATCATCCTGTTTCACCCCACCTCTCTGTCTCTCTCTTCCTCCATCCAGCATTACTCCATCTCCCCTCCCTCTCATCACCACTACCATCCATCATTTTCCCATCTCTCCCCCTCTCCCTTCCACCACCATCCAACATGGCCCTGTCTCTCACCCTCACCCCAGCCATTAAGTATGGCCCCATCTCTCACCACCACTATTATCCAGCATGGACCCATCCCTCCCCTCCCTCACCCCACCACTACCATTATTCAGCATCTGTCTCCCTTTCCTTCCCACCACTCCTTATTCACTTACATGGCTGGGCTGCTGCTTCTCCTGGTCTTCATGGCAGCAGGACGGCAGTAACAACAGAAAGCTGCTGGCTCTGCCAGCCCCAGAAGCAGGAAGTTACATTAAGCTCTGATATCACTTCCTGTTTTTGGAACCAGAAGAGCCAGCAGAAGCACATACAAGGCAATGTCCCCACATCTGCCTGCCATGTGTTGTTGCTGCCATTCTGCCACCGTGCAGAACGGAAGAATCAGCAGCCCAGTCATGTGAGGAAGAAGAAAGGATGGGGAGGAAAGGGAGACAGACGTGGCCAAGCAGGATGGTGTTGATGAGTGGGAGAGACGGGACCATGCTGGATCGTTGGGGGGGGGGGGGGGTAGAGACAGGTGCTGCAGCCATTAACGTGCATTAAAATTTGTAATGCACAATAAAATTTTCATGCATTAATGGCATTATTAATAAAATAAATGAGCAGCCCTAATAAATAATATAATTCTGAAGCTGAAAGAGAAATAGCTAATTATCCATTGTTTCCCTTCAAAAATGTGTTGCACAATACATGGGCAAAAACTTCCTGCGTGCCTTTGAAATAACATGAGCTATTGAATGTTGCCCCCAAATATACACATATGTATAGTTACACTATGATAGAAGACTGTCATGTTGTAAGCATATTAGCATATGGCAAGAATCCCTTGGATCTAGAGGCCGAGAATATGATTTTCAAGATGTGCACTCACTAGGCTTATTCAATGAGACTGATTGTGTTGTTGGTAATGCAGGAGCAAACTGCTGTGAAGGCCCAGAAGGCAGACATCAGTAGCTGTTCTGTTATATCCAGCAGAGAAGTTTCTTGCATCAGTGCAGAATGCCATCATGCTGTGATTAGTTAATCATTAAGTACACAGTACTTTTAATTAACTACCAGCTCTGCTCCGGCATCTGTTCACAAAAATCACATTTGGCCTGCGTTTGTTCTGCTGCTTTTCTGGAGCTGCTCTATAACACAGAGGCCTAGCTTAGTGGGTGGAACAGTCACCTGAGAAGCAGGAAGGCCAGGGTGCAAATCCCATTCTCCCACTAACACACCTTGGACAAGTTACTGCACCCTCCAGTGCTTCAGGTACAAGCTTGCATTATAAATCCTCTGGCGAAAAGGAAATATCTAGTGTACCTCAAAGGAGCTTGACCCTAGAAAGGCAAATAATCAAAGCCCCTATTTTTCTGAAGATGAGTCTGCTTGATGAATGTCAAACTTCTGATGCACCTTGGAAGGTGCAAGGTGAGCCTATTACCATTTAAAATAGTGCTCCAGGTGAGTTAAATAGCATTTAGCCGACTAACTGCTAATATTCAGTGAGAGATAGCCGGTAATCTCTGCTGAATATTTGCGGTTAGCGCATAGCAGCTAGCCAGCTATCCATGAATATTCAAGCACGAGCTGGCTAAGGGGTCCTTTTACTAAGGTGCGCTGAAAAATGGCCTACGGTAGTGTAGGTGCATGTTTTGGTAGCACGCAAGTGAGCAAGTGCAAAGTGATGCATGTGGGAAAGAGAAACCCGAATTATGCAAGGTTCAACGTTAGGAGTCACAGACCAAGAAAGGGATCTAGGTGTCGTCACTGATGATTCTTTAAAACCTTCTGCTCAGTGTGCTGCTGCTACGGCTAAGTAAGAAAATAGAATGTTAGATATTATTAGGAAAGGAGTAATGAGGACGTTATAATGCCTTTGTATCGCTCCATGGGGCAACCGCACCTCGAATATTGTGTTCAATTCTGGTCGCCGCATCTCAAAAAAGATATAGAGGAATTAGTAAAGGTACAGAGAAGGGCGATGAAAATGATAAAGGGGATGGGACGACTTCCCTATGAGGAAAGGCTAAAGCGGCTAGGGCTCTTCAGCTTGGAGAAAAGGCGGCTGAGGGGAGATATGATAGAGGTCTATAAAATAATGAGTGGAATTGAAAGGGTAGATGTGAAGCATCTGTTTATGCTTTCCAAAAATACTAGGACTAGGGGGCATGCGATGAAGCTACAATGTAGTAAATTTAAAATGAATCGGAGAAAATTTTCTTTACTCAACATGTAATTAAACTCTGGAATTCATTGCCGGAGAATGTGGTAAAGGCGGTTAGATTAGCAGAGTTTAAAAAAAGGTTTGGACGGCATCCTAAAAGAAAAGTCCATAGACTATTAAATTGGACTTGGGGAAAATCCACTATTTCTGGGATAAGCAGTATAAAATGTTTAGACCTTTTTTGGGATCTTGTCAGGTATTTGTGACCTGGATTTGCCACTGTTGGAAACAGGATGCTGGGCTTGATGGACCTTTGGTCTGTCCCAGTATGGCAATACTTATGTACTTATTTTTCAGTGCACATGCAAAAAATGCCTTTTTAAAATTCTTGTCAAAAATGAATGTGCGGCAAAATGAAAATTGCCGCGCATCCATTTTGGGTCTGAGACCTTACTGCCAGCCATTGACCTAGCAGTAAAGTCTCACGTGGTAACAGAGTGGTAACGACCTATGTGCTTTAAATGCCACTTGGCACGCGTCCGATACGCGTGTCTGAAAATAAAGGGGCCCTTTTACTAAGCCGCGAAAGCGTCTACACATCTAAAACACGCCAATTCTGAGTTACCGCCTGGCTACTGCGTGGTCCTTGTGGTAATTTCATTTTTGGCGCACATTCACTACGCGCGTCCGAAAAATATTTTTTTATTTTCTGGCGTGCATCAGCTACACATGTCAAGTGGCATTTCATACGTATAGGTCATTACCGCCCTGTTACCGCGTGAGACTTTACATTTATTATGTAGACTGTTTGTAGGCAATTTTTGTAAAGAAGGCGTATATAAGATGGTCAGATATTAATCTTGCAGTATTCCATCTATAGGAAGTGCAATACTATGATTATTAAACATTAAAATGTTTAAGCAGTGTAGGCCGAATAACCTACTAGGGCAATTGTAAAGGTGTTGACAGTGACAGGACAACATACAACTTTGCCAAAATCTAGGTAGTGGAAGAGTAATGTAACAACTAGTGCAACAGAGCGAGAACCTGGGGAACTGGGTTCAAGATCCATTACAGCTGCCCGTAAGTCTGGGGAAGGCAGGAAAACCTCCATTGTGCTAGACACAAAACAAGGATCTGCATACAACATACAAACCGATTGATTGTAATTAGAGAAAGACAGTATATCTAGTCCCATCTCCTAAAAGAGGAGTGCTAGTGATTTCTTAGGAGATGAGTTTTTAGCATAGAGGGAAAAAAGATCTAGTAAATAGAGGCAATCTTTCAGGAATTATGTTCTTAATCTCAGGGGTCTATGAGACTGAAACAGAGAACCATGATTTCTTTTTTTTTTAATTCATAGATTGTTAGATCGAATTGATGGACTTTCTGGTACTAACAACTATTGTAGCTGAGACTCCTGATTAGAATGAATAGGGTCACCCAATATGGAAAAAGAATAATTAAGCTGGATAAATAAATTGAGTCAAAAGCTGAAGCAACATAGCCAAAAGAATATGCTTGCTCTGACAGTAACAGCTGTCCCCAGTTCTTAGTGGCTTGAAAGACATAGTGGGGATGCAAATTAATAAAATGTCTAAAAGGGGACCAGTATAACAACAGACCTCAGCACCGATGGCCATGGTTGTAACAGCGTCAGTGTCAATGTTGACTACGAGAGGGAGACATAGATGCTGAGGTCAGGAAGAAATAGTTGCATTATTTCATTGTGCCTGGGTGAACTGACATGCCAGCAAAAGTATCGGCATCCAAATGTGGCAGTCAACACCAATAACTCCCTCCCGATGTATGCACTTTTAGCTTTTGCCAAACCGCAGCAGATCTGTGCATGTGAAAATCACAGCTAGAATGCACCGAACCTGCCCTGTACAACACTGAGAAGAGGAGCCTGAGCTAGAGTCTCAGCATCATGAGTCCAAGCACCGAGAGCTGCCTGTCAACTCCGATGATTGGATGCCGATGTCCATGCAGTTTCGTGCACTTCGATGTCACAGGCGACAAGGTACTGAATGCATGGACACCACTATAAATTGGAGCTTAAGCTTGAGTCCCGGCAAGGTGGTTGGATAAAAAACCTCCTCCATGAGTTCCGGTATCGTGGATCTTGGCATCGAGAGCGTCCTGTGTGGCAGACCTCAGCATCGAGAGTGATATCGAATTCGATGATTTGCTGCCAACCTCGGCATAGAGAACTCCCAGTCGACTGGCTGCCGACGTCTATGCACATCCTGCTCGGAAGCGTGCGTGTGAATGTCGAGGAGGATCTCTGGAAGATGAAGTGTCAAGAACAGAGGCAGAGTAAATCTGGCCTGACTCGTTAGACACATTATTTGCACTGGAGCGCTTCTTCTTAGTAGATACTGAAGCAGTAGTTTTTCTCTGAAGAGACTTGACGTTGTTCCACACAGTGTTGAGGTGGCAACCATCTCAAACACAGCTCATGCTGGTCAGTAGTTGGCATTATCGTACTGATCACACTTAAATCCGGTTTTAAAGTGGACATTAGAAAAAACCAATGTAAAAATGATGAAAACCTAATGAACTACTAATAACTAGAAATAAAACATTTAACAGAAAAATAAATTATCACAAGATTGTGAAGGGACCGAAAGGCAGCGCGGGTCTCGTCGCAACCGCAAACTTTAAAAAATCTGAGCAGGAAGTGGTGTGTGTACACTATTTATAATAACTACAGTAGGGCACGAGCCCAGGGACATACGCAGAAAGTTCTGTCAAGAACTTCACTTCACTTCAACTGTGTGGCTATGACATCTGAAAGTCCAGGGGAGCAGCTGAGGACTCAGTGAATTTTTGGGGGACTGGGGATAGGAGGAAAGGGGAGGAGATTGTTGAAAAAAGAATAGGACTGAAGAATGGGGGAAAGTGTGAGATCTGCTGTCAGCTGAGGAAAAGGACTGGCAGCAACTGCCAGAATTACATGATGGTGGACTGGGGTGGGGGAGCAGGCACTACCTGAATGAGCACAAGCAGCAGGACAACACGAGAAAAGAGAGCTAGAAAGTGCATGCCTTTGTGTGCATTCTCTGATGAGGACAGTCTGATATAAATATAGCTTCCCTTTGAAAATCTGGGCTGAAGTGAAGAAGTTCAGGGGCCCTTTTACAGAGTGGCGGTAAGCCCAACGCGGGCTTACTGCTCGATCTTCCGGGACTACTGCCAGCCCAACTTGGCCGCTGGTGGTAGTACCACCCCAAGCATGCACCATTTCTGGAGGAAATAAAACCCCAGAAATGGCTTGTGCGCTGCTAACCTGGCAGTATTCGGGCAAAGTGGCACATGTTATAGGTGACTCTCAGAAAGAGACCAAAACGTGACATTGGTCAGCACAAACAGTGAGTGCATTAACCTTAGATAAGGGCACGCATTGTACAAATGTTTATCACTTCTATTGAATCCCCTGCTAAAATATCACCGCACTCCACTGCCTACCGCCCTCCTCCACTGCCTGATGACCTTATACAGCATGTGTAGGATGGATCAAAAAAATGTTTAGCTATGGACAGCAACTTTATTAAAGTATGTTGCCTCATGGATGATTAAGAACTTGTAAGAACTGTGCACTACAAGAGCAGGTTTGTGTGTTAATGTAGGCCTTTCAACTGGGCCGCCGAGAGGGGAGGCAAAATTCCCCAGGGCCTGGCATCCAAGTGGGGCCTGCCTGACACTAGCATTACTCTCCTGTACCTGGGCACAGCGGCACCGCAGAGCAGAGTCCTTCCTTCCTGCCGCGTCCAAACGCGCATCCAAACAGCCTCTTTGGACGCGGCAGGAAGGAAGGAAGGAAGGACTCTGCTCTGTGGCGCTGCCACGCACAGGAACAGGAGAGCAGTGCTAGTGCCGGGCCCTGGAGAAGTTTGCTGTGCACACGAGCAGGACAAGTAAGTGGGGTGACGGAGCGGTGGGCCTGCCCGGAGAAGGGGGCGGGCATGGGAGGGATGTTTGCCCCGGGCCCGGCTGTGTCTTTCGGCGGCCCTGCCTTGCAAAGCTGCAGAATAGATTTTAGCTATAGTGTATAAGTGCTCTGGAGATCTGACTCCCTTGTCACAGAAGTAGCACATATGAGTTTATCTTGTTGAGCAGACTGGATGGACTGTACAGGTCTTTATCTGTCGTCATCTACTATGTTATATGTTACAAAGGATGTGTAGCATCTGGTTCAGAGGTTATTAAAAACGAGCCATGTATGTACACATTAGGGGGTCCTTTTACTAAGCTGCGCTGAAAATGGCCTGCGGTAGTGTAGGCACAAGGTTTGGGCGCACGCAGATCCATTTTTCAGCGCGCCTACAAAAACTTCCTTTTTTGCCAAAATGGACATGCAGCAAAATCTAAATTGGCGCTGGTCCATTTTGGGTCTGAGACGTTACCACCAGCCATTGACCTAGCGGTAAAGACTCATGTGGTAGCCGGGTGGTAATGACCTACGTGCGTCAACTGCTACATGGCGCACATTCAATACGTGCGTCCAAAAAGAAAAATTATTTTTCAGACGTGCATATCAATGCATGCCAAAAATGAAATTACCACAAGAGCCATGTGGTAGCTGGGCAGTAACTCCATTTTGGCACATGTTGGGCACACGTAGACACGTGGCTTAGTAAAGGGCCCCTAGGGCTTTGTCCTGTATACGTGGTAATGGTGCCCTGCTACACAGACATTGTTTGTAAATACTGAGCCCATCTGACAGGGCTTGAAGAGAGCAGGTTGGACAGAAGGGAATAAAGGCAGTGCACCAGTGTATATACACAGTGGTCAAATTTAACCTTAGAACTGCTGGGGCCAGTGACACAAAAGCTTTCAAATATCACTTATATCATTTTTAAATTTCCTTGTGGGAACCTGTTATAAAATCTCCTACTTTCCCTTGTTTTCTCAGAGTCATCTGCAGCTTAATTTTAGCTCAGAAATGTTTCCTTCTCTTAGAATGGAAAACTCTATGACATTAGGTAAGAATATTAATCAAAGTGCCACAGACAGGATATGAAAATAAAATCCATAAAACAATCACCCCAATAGACTTAAATGTCTATGACGTTATGGTGCCATCTATGGTTTATGGTTTATTGGGATTTAATATACTGTCTTTCAAAGCAAAATAGAAACGCAGTTTACAATACTCCAAGCACCTATGGTCAATCGTAAAAATAAAATAAAATAAATTGTTTTGCAGTTGCCATGTTTTTCTGTTCTTAATCACAAGTCCCCTCTGAATTTTTAACACTGAGTCACTGAAAGCAAAATATAAAAATAATTCCCACTCTACAAAATAGATGCACTTATTTAAAAAAATCTTTAACCAGCCAATGTCCTATTTATTCAACACCAAACTGTGCTTCAAAAAATACTAGTGAACAATAACAGGCCAGATCTCTCTTTATGTCCTGTTCCTGTGAAAATGAACAGGGATGCCTTTATGCCAATAGAGTTCTGGCCTGCTTTCTAAAAGCAAAGAATGTGTGTTAACACACATCCTTAGTAACTAGGCCCCACTAAGATTCACGGTACGTGTTTACTAAGAAGGCCCATTATCATGTTTCGAGAAATGAACCCTCTGAACCAGCCTGCTAGGTTGCTCCCCCAACTGAACTGTGTCCCTTGAGGCACCAAATCTTTTGAGGTGCTTAATCTAGTGAAACTAGGGAGCTATATTTTATGTTAGTAGGGGGTATTTTCATCCCATAGCAATTTGGTAGTTTGGGGCCCTTTTTACAAAGCAGCGCACCAGTCCGGCATTATCACCAGGCTGTGCTTGCCCCCAATGCGTGCCATTTCCAGGGCACTGGACTTTTTAAATTTTTTGTGTCAGGGGCTTACTTGGTGGTAATTGGGGTTACTGTCAGAGTAGCATGGGAGCCCTTACCACCTCCTAAATAGTGGTGGTTAGGGCTCCCCGGGAAATGGCCATGTGACAAGTGTTTAATTTGCCGTATGGCCATTTCCCTTTTTTTTTAAAAGAGAAAGCTTTTTGCCCACTGTGATAAAAAGGTGCCTCAGTGCGCAGCAAGCCCATGAACCAACAGCACCACAGCCCCCCCCCCCCCCCCTTTTACCGCAGCTTGGTAAATGGGGCCCTTAGTAAGGAGTTAGCCAACTAGATCCCATACAAATCTAGGTCCCCAAGGCAATGTCCCCTCTAAGCTGTGCAGGAGTCCTCCACGTACATTCCTGCCAGTGGGGGTGCTGTTTCAGTATCACATTTTCAATAACAAGGGAGAGGCAAGGTATGCAGGACTCCAGAGGATCTGTCCATCCCTAATGATTGAAAACATAATATTGAAACACCACCCACCACTGGCAGCAATGCGATTGCTTCCCACACAGCTTAGAGGGAACATTGCCCAGAGGCATTTATTTTGAGTTTCATTAAGGAACTGGAAGCTATTGTGACTATTAGGATCTCTTCTTCAGGCAGTATGAAACAAAGGACTTCAATACTTTCAAAAATTATCACGTTAGTATATGCTAATCTACTATTATAGGGGCCATTTTACTAAGCTGCGTAAGTGCCTTACGAGCGCCCAATGCGCGCCAATTCTGAGTTATCGCCCGGCTACTGTGTGGCCCTTGCGGTAATTTCATTTTTAGCGTGCATCTGCTACGCGCATCTGAAAAATATTTTTAATTTTCTGGAGCGCATCAGCTACGTGTGTCAAGTGGCATTTGACGCGCATAGGTCATTACCACCTGGTTACCACATGAGACTTTACTGCTAGGTCAATGGCGGCGGTAAGGTCTCAGAACCAAAATGGACGTGCGGCAATTTTTATTTTGCCGCACATCCATTTTTGGCAAAACTTTTTTAAATATCATTTTTTTACAGGTGCGCTAAAAAATGATTCTGCATGCACCCATAACACGCGTCTACACTACCGCAGGCCATTTATTTATTTATTTATTTATTGCATTTGTATCCCACATTTTCCCACCTTTTTGCGGGCTCAGTGTGGCTTACAATACGATATGAATGATGGAAATACAATTTGTTACAACTTGGTTATGGTTAACATTTTGAAGAGTTATACAAGACAATCAAAGTGTTGTTAAGGAATATAAACACTGGAACCAAACTTTGAAACACTGGAAGGAGACAGCGGGAGGTTAAAAGGGCATTATGTATGGTATACATATTTCTGTGAGTAAAGGTATGAGTGAGGTGAGACTATGGGGGATGAGAGTTCGGAAGTGGATGTATTGATGCATTAGTGAACAGTGAGTGTGGACTTTATGTGTTTTGCTTCTTTCCGTAGATTTTTTCAAAAAGATGGGTCTTCAATAGTTTGCGGAAGGAGGTTTGCTCGTGGATCGTTCTCAGGTTGCGCGGCAGTGAGTTCCAGAACTGCGTGCCCACGTGAGAAAAGGTTGACGCGTGTAGCGTCTTGTATTTTACACCCTTGCAGTTAGGGAAGTGGAGGTTGAGGAAGGTTCGGGATGATCTTTTGGCGTTTCTGGGTGGTAGGTCTATTAACTCAGACATGTAGGCTGGAGCTTCACCGTGAATGATTTTGTGGATTAATGTGCATACTTTAAAAGTAATGCGTTCCTTCAGTGGAAGCCAGTGTAGCTTCTCTCGTAAGGGTTTTTCAGCGCATCTTAGTAAAAGGACCCCATAGTTATTAACTAGTAAAATAAGTATTGATTCTGCTCAACTCATTTGATGATTTCCTTTTGCCAAATTTCCCTTTTTTTTATGGTGGACTAATTCTGTACTACTTGTCTAGTTTTTAAACTGTCTCAAGAAGGGTCTTCAGCAGTCTTCTGAGCTTGTGGCTTTAATATATTTGATAGCCCAGTAATCATATTATCCCTTTCAACACTTGATTTTCTTTCAAGTTAGGATAAAGTGTGACTACCACTGCTTGCAATACTGCATGGTACGCAGAGATAAATAATTTTCTTGCAAGCCGACTCTGGAGTGCCATATACCGAGAAGGAGATTCAAGGAAACTATTAAATCTAGACTTGAGGACAACTGGGCAACTGCTACCAAGTATCTTTCAAGTCATATGAGAGAAGAATTCCTCAAAACTCAAACATGATTTACGTTTTACCTTAAGAAATTTAAAAAGCATGCCCAGGATACACAACCTATGACCTAGGAGTTATAGTAAATCTATTTTACAAATCTATATGCCAGAGGCTACTGTGATTCATGAACAATAAATTAAACTAGAATGTTATATTTTAAAGCTTCTGCTATTAAGGTATAGGCATAAGAGCAAAAGTTTCAGCATTAAGTGCAATCTTAATGAGTTTAGTAACTGGGTCCTGATATTCAGAAGCCCTCATCTGGATAGAAGCAGCTCTTACCTGGATAAGTGCGGATTTTCAGCAGTATTATTTTATTTATTTGTTGCATTTGTATCCCACATTTTCCCACCTATTTGCAGGCTCAATGTGGCTTACATAGTGCCGTAGAGGCATTTGCCAGTACAGTGGTTAGCAGATACAAAGTTATATTGTGGTCAGATGAGGTGGGGTCAAAGGAGAGAAGATTATAGGTTGTCCGGTACGATCATTAGTTATGCTGTGTTGCTTGGTGCAGGGATCTATGTTGGATCGGTGGGATAGGCCTTTTTGAAGAGGTGAGTTTTGAGTGATTTCCTGAAGTTTAAGTGGTCATGAATTTAAGTGGTCATATTATCCGGATAATGTCACTGAAAATATTTTCTGTCTGCCCCAGCACTATTGAGGATATTCTATAATTGGGTACCTGTAATTAGGAACCAAGGGGCCCATTTACAGAGCGGCAGGAAGCCCAACACGGGCTTACTGCTCGCTCTTCCAGGACTACCACCAGCCCAATGTGGCTGCCGGTGGTAGTCCCACCCCCAAGCATGCGGCATTTTCGTGGGAAAAAGAAAACCCCCAGAAATGGCTTGCGTGGTGATAACCCAGCAGTAATTGGGCATCACCACGTGCTGCACGGTTACCACTGAGTTAGTGCGGGAGCCCTTATTGCCACCTCAGTGGGTGGCGGTAAGGGCTCCCCGCTGCATGGCTACATTGTAAGAGTTATCTCACCGCTTGGCGAATTTTGGGAGGAGGCTATTACCAGCTATGGAAAAAATGGCCCCGGCACATGGGAAAAATGGCCCCTGCCACTAGCGCAGGGCCCTTTTTCCCGCAGCTTGGTAAAAGAACCTTCCATAGAGCACCTGGTAGGATCCTGGACTGTAGGCGATAAAATACACGCTATCCCCCGAATTCTATATAGCGTGTCTAGCATTCTGTGCCGAAATCCAAGCATATTCTATATCAACGCACGCAACATTAATTGGCTTAACAAGCCATTCAGCGTTGTTAACAGCACATAACAGGCAATAATGAGCACTAACTGGCAATAATTAAAATTTACGCGCATAACTTGCTAAGTGTATTCTGTAATGCACAGTGCCTAAATTCTAAATTCACGCAGGCAGAAAGGGACGTGGTTATAGATAGGGAAATGGGCGAATGCTCAGTGTCCACTCCCAGCTTTAACACAGGCCTTCAGTTGCTTTGGGAAGTTCTTAACTGCCTTGTTGATTGGTCCCTGTGGCATACTGTCCCAGATCATCTGCAGCGCTTCCTTAAGTTTGGCGATTGCTTGCGACTTTGGGTGGAGCTTGTGATAGGCCTCCAACATTGCTCCCCAGACATGTACTCCAAGGGGTTTAGGTCCAGTGAAGTTGGAGCTTCCAGTTCTTAAGATGATACACACCTCCACTATTGCCTTTGCTCCAAAACTTTGTTCACGAAGTGTCTGGATTCTCGTTTTCTCCGCTACCAACACCTTGCGCATGATTGCTGTTCTAATCCAAAATGCTTTTAAAGAAATTATCTGTAAATTATCATATTATCAGATACAAATTATTCAAATTCAAATTATTGTTTACACAAGTCTACAGCACTGTGACATCACTAAAAGTAAGCTTTTTTCAAATAATGGCAGTTTTACAGTGCAAACATTTTTGAATGCACAAAATTTGCTGGGTGGTCACACTATTAAGTCTGTAACTTCATCGTGTTTAAAGATGATCTCATTCCACTTAGTGCATAACCATAGGTAGTAACAACAGATAAAGCTGTAAAATTTCACAATGAAATTCCAAGCGGTTGCTGATAAAACGATAAAAAAAACTATAGGGGATTACTTTTTTTTTGCCTCACGCTGTAGATTTAAATGCCACAACTGGTGTTTGAATCCAACGTTGACCGTGGTGAAGACACATCTGTTCAATAAAGTGTACCACAAAGATCAACAAATGAGAAAAGGCACAACTCGCATATACACTTCAGAACTTGATTCTTAATATCTGCTTGTACACTATGAAATCATTTATTCTGTATGTTATACCTTCATCAAAATGACCAAAATCCTGTAATATCAAATGTTTACTTATTAACTTTCTTCCACTAATCATTACTACTACTACTACTACTATTTAGCATTTCTATAGCGCTACAGCCACTTTGAGCCTGCAAAGAGGTGGGATAAGGTGGGATACAAATGCAACAAATAAATAAATAAATGTTGGAAGGATAGGTGCTTATAAAAAGAGCTCACTGAAATTTGCCCCAGCTTTTAGTATGGGCAAAATATTGCCATAAACTAATACATTCCCAGAAATATATTCCCCAATCTAGCTTAAGAGAGGGCAATTTTCAGATAACCAGGTTGCCTGAATAAACCATTTGGCCAGCTAAACGACTTTGAAAATTGCCTTCATAAAATCACCATGTTTTTTGCTGCCCTCTCTTACACTGCCATCATGAACAGTCAAAATGAATGATGATGGACTGACACAGATAAATTAAGCTGTGCAGGCCTGATAAGCCTGAAAGTGAAGGTCTAAATTGATTATCTAATGAGTATTATTGAGGATCTAGCTATTGCTTATCCAGAAAGACAAGATTCTTTTTCACATTATAATGCTAAACTATAAGCAATTATTTGGCATGACACAAGTAGGCATTGAACTATTATAATATGGTTCTATTACTTTACAGTTTTAACGTCCATACTAGGCTGTCTGAACTTTAAAGATTCAGCATCTTTTTGGAGAGGTTAAATCATTTTTTTCCTGAAAAAGATAAAGCAGGGTAGCCATTACCAAGAAACAATTTTCCTGACAGCCAAAGGGTGTTTTGTTGTTGTTTTTGGTTTGTTTTTTATTTATTTTACTGAAAATCCAATTTCTTACTGGCTGTCATTAAAAATGTCTCGAGTCAGTTGAATGGGTGGAAGGAGTGTAAACCCCATCAGAAAATCAGTTGAGTGGGGGGGGGAGTAATTTCTGACAATTAGTTTTGTATTATCCCATGCAGCACAATATGAATTAATGCCTATCAAGCTTTAAACTGTTCTTGGGGGATGTTGTACAATCCCCTTCCTATTGTATTTCTTAGTTTTATGTAAGCCACATTGAAACAACACTAATTGGAAAATGTGGGATAGAAATTTGTAAATAAATAAATCAAAACAGGATTAATAATGAATGCTTAACTATGGTGCCTTTTGCTACTATATAGCCCATAGGGCATACAGCATTTAACACATGCTAATGTCCGTTAGTATGCGCTAAACATTAGTGAAAGGGCCCCTATGTCCTTTAACAAAGATTAAATTATTATCATTTGTCTGTAAAACTTGCTTTAATTTTGTAATTTTAACTAAGCACTTCAAACTGTGTTCTTAGGGGGGGGTCTCTTACTAAATATTAACTTGAGTTATCTGCAGCAGGGCCCATTTTATTCATATGGGCCCTGGTGTAGATAAGCTAATCTTTAGTAAAAGACCCCCTAATTAGTGCTTCAAAACCCTTTGATGGCAACAGGAACTGGAAAAGCAGAAGCGCTAGAAAGCAGAGCCAACTTTTCAAAATGATCGGAGGTGCTAAATTCAACTCAAATCACTCCTTCCCAGTCACAGTGAAGGCATTTGCTCAATATGGAGGGAGGTGGCTCAATAGCCCATTGCACTCACAGAGCTGACACCAATGGTAGCAGAAACAGCATACCTATTCAATAGAAAAAGACCACCACTCCTAAACCAGAACAGAGACTGTCAATCCCAGTTCATCCTCAGTTGCTGTCTTCATACTGAAAGACAGAACAGTCATGGAAGACAATCAACCCTGACCGCAAGGGTCTGCAGGTAATTTATCCCTCTTACACAGATTCTGCATCCAACATTCTTTCAATGATGTCACAATTCACTTTGAAGAATTAATGTTTACATTCTGGTTGTTAGGACATCACTTGATGAGACAAGAATACTGATATTATTACCTCATGCTTCTTAGACGTCATAGACTATATATATTCTTTGGCATTGGGTTGCATTAGTATGAAATGCATCCATCAGAAGTCACAACACTGATGATGATACCATATTTGATGTGACCATGTGATGAGCACTTTATGTGTCCACAGCTTTAGAAGCTCTAATAGAAAATTTTGAAACCAGTGGCACTCTTAATTTTACCTGGTCCAAGATGAGTGCTGGCACAGATTGGATAGACAGCAAACTAGCCAGAATGCTAAGAATCTCAAATGACAGAGAATCATTTCACGTATGTATAAGATCATTTATTTTTTCACTCATTAATATATACAAATGTTCTTTATTTTTATTGCTGTTGCACATAATAAATACATGAGATTATATTTTCCTTCTGCAGCCTCAGTTCACTATTCACTTCATTAACACATATGAGCCTTTGCTTAAGAGTTGAGGAATAACTCCATAGTTAGAGCAACAGACTGAGAACCAGGAAGATAAGGATTCAAAAATCCAACTGAGGCCCCTTGGGCAAGTCACTTCACTTTCCCTGGCCTCAGGTGCAAACTTAACTAAGCTACATTATGTCGACAAGTGTCTTATTTGCCAATAAGGAAAACATAAGTCTTGAGTGGTTTAAAAGGCTTTTATTCTTGGCACTTTAAAACAAAACCCGACATGGCCACGTTTCGCTTCTTTAGAGGTTGCATCAGGAGCTAAAGCTATTAGGGACCTGAAAGGCACATACACCTGACAGTAGACAAATCCCAGTGAAAGCAGCTACAAAATGGCACAGCAGCTAGCAGCAGAATCCAAACACAGAGTAACTTCTCCCTCCTCGGTTAGCAGCAAACTGAGGAGTTACTCTGTGAGTTTGGATTCTGCTGCTAGCTGCTGTGCAGTTTTGTAGCTGTTTTCACTGGGATTTGTCTACTAAGTATTAGGTACAGTATATGTGCCTTTCAGGACCCTAATAGCTTTAGCTCCTGACGTAGCCTCTAGAGAGGCGAAACATGGGCATGCCAGGTTTTGTTTTAAAGTGCCAAGAATAAAAGCCTTTTAAAGCACTCAAGACAATGTGTTCTGCTTTTGTGGACTGCATTGTACTACCTGCAGACTTTTTGTTTTCCTCTTCTGGACTTTATTTGCCAATAATGCAGCTTCACATGGGATTCTTTTTACCACAATGCCTGTTAAATAATGAGATGTGATGCATGCAAAGCAGTCATTATTTAGTGATATGAAACATCTTATATTAAACCTTGCAAGCAATATTATTCATTTAGAAATAACACTACCTCAAGAGGTGCTGTTATCTTTCCTCCCTGGGAGCATCAGGCTACTTAATGTGGTTTGTGCTTTAAAACAAATATGCCTCCCAATTGCCTGATCCCCTTTCAAAACTACCCCAGCCCCTGACATCATTGTCCCTAAATCTCAAACTCCCAATCCCCTAAACACTCAACTTATGCTCATTCCCTTTCAAACATAACCTCCCCTCAATCTCACCACTCCCTGGAGCCTTTCCCGGTACCTACTGGGAGTCTCCCAAGTGGATAATGAGGTAAAGGATCAATCACTGGGTGTTTCTGTCCTGGTGGCTCCCTGATTCAAAATGGCCTGCTCAGGTCACTACACTAGCCTCTTGGTTCTATGACTAGGGGGTCAGGCTGTCAAATAAGAGAGCATGGTAAGGCAAGAGTAATATTGTTCATAAATGTCCTGATAGAAATCAGTGCATACGCATTTTATAAAGCACACATAAGTACTGATCTGCACTTTCTTCTCCACCCCTGGGGATACCTACATATATAGGGGTAATTCTATAAGAGAGTGAGTACTTTAAGTGGTAAAGTACATGCCTTCTTTGGGGTACTGTAATCATTCATGTGCAGATGTGGCAATACATGTGTCTAAATGACCCCTTACAAAATACTGACTAGTTGAAAAGCAGGCACCGTGACATGATCATGTATATTTAGCTGGAGGACATGTACAAGAGGTAGAGTTTGGGTGGAGCATGGATAAAACATAAGTACATGTATAGATTACAATATACAAGAAGTTACACATGTACGTGACAAATATTGACATGAACATTATAGCACAAGTCTAATGAATCTAAAAACTAGCGTAAATCTCTTTCAAATCTAACCTATCTTCAAGATATAAATTAATATTGCCAACTAGCAAAACATTTGGTGATTCCAAAACAGCCATTGTCAGGTATTCATAAAAATCATCTTAAGCATCTATCTATTTACCTGGTGGACAATAAAATAAAAGGCATGTTTAACTAGAATATTGCCATTATATAAACATACCAGCGTATATTCTGGTTATACCTAAATGTTGATGCCTTCTTTCGAGAATTTTTGCCAAAGTGTTAGAACAGAGCCTCCCACAAAACCCGCATTACCATTTCCAGGGGGACCCTTACTGCCACTTATTTTAGGAGGTGGTAAAGGGCTCCCGCACTAACCGGGCAGCACATGGGACTGCCCAATTACCGCCAGGTAAGCCCCTTGTGCTAAAAAATAAAAAAAACGGTGCACTCTGGAGGCAGACATTACTGACGGACTCCTGCAGTAGCCCAGTGGTAGTGCCAAAATGGCACACAGCAAAGCAGCAGTACGGGTACTGCTTCTTTGTGAAAGGGGCCCTTAGTCCCATGTCTGAAAATTATGCTTTTAGATTTGACACAATATATCCAGTACTTGGCCTTTCATAAAAGGCCAAATCTTGGTTGTTAGGGATAGATGAATGAAGGTACTATATCTCTTTCATAAGATGTTTGGAAAGTCTTCTAGGTTTACAAGGTCAAATATGTCTGCATATGATAAAGGGGGCTCAAGGTGGTCCATTGTGGATGACTGGTAACATTTATTTGATATGCTGTGCATTAGCAAGCCATCCAAGCATAGCATAAAAGGCATAGAGGGTGAGAAGAAAATACATTTTAAATAAAAAGAAAGAAAAAATAATACTAAAGTGATACAGCTTTGTCTGTGTAAATTTCAGTTTCAAGAACTCTGACTCTAGCATCCCTGAGGAGTTACTTGGAAGACAAAATCCAAAAGCTTAAGATTTTATTTATATGTAATAACAATTTGTATGTAATTGCATTTTATGGTTCACTTTTATTTGAACCCCACCTCAAGCTTTTAAATGATGAGACATAAAAATCAATAATTTTACAGGTTTGAATTTCGCTCCCTTTCCTGCTTTAAGGCCATGGGTTCTGGGTGTCATGCAACAAGGAGAGTTCAACTTTATTAGACACAAGTAACAAGCAATTACATTTGCAGGCAGTGCCTGCTACTCACAGTCTTACTCCTTGGTAAAGCATAAAGCACTGTGATTCCTCTGTAATGCTCCTCACAGCTCTGGTGTGTGGCCTCAGTCCAGAAGGCAGCGGCTGCTCCACAGCACCTTGGTTCACTTACACTGTTCAGATACAAGTACCAGCAGTCAGGGGTGGATATCATGGTACCTCCCTGTGTACTAATGCTTCTTCTTGTCCTGATACTGGCTGCCTTCCTAGCCTCTTCACTAGATTTTTCGTTCCAGCATGGATTTCCCTACCTAGATGGAAGGACCTCTCTTCCAGAAAGTCCAGGGCAGCCAGCTAAACAGCTTTAGGCTTTTCTGCCTCTAAGTAAGAGTAACAATTCCTAACTACCCCCAATACATAACAAGGCAAGAGTTTACAATTAACAAGTCAGGACATTTAAATTACATGTTTGTTCTTCTTAGTTCTCTCTATGCCTCTGGTATCTTCCTGTCCTCTGATTGGCTGTGTCTTTCACACATGCACACACACACACGTATGCAGGGAGAGCAGGGGCCACATAGGCTGACAGCTCTTCTCCCTAGTCTGCTGCTGTGGCAGTAACAGGAGGTGAGGAAGCCACAGATGCAGTAATCAGGAAATGTACTGGGTGTGTAAACCCCAAAATTTCTGTGCCTTTTTGCTTCCCATGTCATTTATAGGAATTTTCATTGTGTTGGTTTGTGTGTTTGCCATTCTTGTTGCTGTTGTTGTTACAAAAGCAATAGCGTTAATAATGCATATTTTTTCAGAAAGAGTGCACACTCTTCCAAAAATCTGTGCACTCTTCCAAAAATACTGCACACTATCCACACAGGGAGGGCATTCTTTTTGAAAGAATGTGCTCTTTTCCAATAGCGTGCACTGGAGAAGCCAGTGGCGAGAGACAGTCTACCATCATCTCCACAAGCTGACCCATTGTGGAGGTGATCTCACAGAGGCCTAAGCAAAGTCCCTGGACTGCCTTCTGCATCCGCTCATGGTGCTACGCTATGATATTACTTTGCACATGCAGCTCCAGGCAGATTCCCAACATGTCCTCCTGAAGTCGCATGAATATTCAGCAGAAATAGCCAGTTATCTCCAGCTGAATATTCAGGGACCGACCGGTTAAATCATTTTGAATACCAGGGGGCATTTGTTTAGAGTCAAATTCTATAAATGGCACCTTAAAATTGGTGCTGAAATAGCACGCATTTAGCGTCATTCTATAAACTAAAGTTAGGCGTCATTTATAGAATATGCCTATGTGCCATTCTTGTGACTAAAATTTAGGTGCACCCATTTAGGCCACCTAAAACCAGGCCTAAATACCTGCACCTAAGTTAGGCGCATATCAGGTGTATTCCATAATAGTGTGCATAGTTTTTTAAAATGCCCACAACCCACCCATTCCACGCCAATGGCCATGCCCCCTATTCAACTGCGCACATTAAAATTTACATGCACAACATTGTAGAATATGCCTAGAAAGTTGTGCGCATAGATTCTAATTAAAGCCAATTAATACCACTAATTGGTTAAATATCAATTATCAGCACTGATTGGCTTGCTAATCAATAAAGTTATGCGTGCTATTTGGCCATGCGGCTAAATTAGCGCACACAACTTAAGGCACCATATATAGAATTTGGGGGTTAGTAAATATCTCACTGAATAACTTTCCATAATTTGAGATTTTGTTTTTTCCCTGTATGCTTCGCTGGTAAATCTTACTGTAATCTGCATTGAAAAAATTTTATTTGAATGTGTGGAATATAAGTATTGTATTGTTTTGTATTGTAGACATCATTTATTTAAATGTTTATTTATTCCTCTTTTGTTAAAGTGATTTGATAGACTGCCATCTGAACAACCATCATGGAGAGGTATACAGGCAAAAATAAAATTATAACCACACAGGGAAGAAAAAAGGGGGAAATGCATAAGTTAACATAAAAATTCCTATACACAATGATCAAGTTTCAGAGATGAGGACAGAAGAAAAGTTGAAGTGCTGCATGGAGTTACTTTCCTTTGGTCGCACGTGCTGAGTTATCACGTGCACTGCAATTGCTGAACAGCAAAGGTTCTGTCCTTGACTCTTGTTCTAACAATTTAATAAGTAAATCGGGTGAGACTGCACTCACTGCCATGTTGTCCATTGTGAATCAGACCCTTTTCACGGAGAGAGTGGTGGACACTTGGAATGCCCTCCCGCGGGAGGTGAGATGAAAACGATAATGGAATTTAAACATGCGTGGGATAAACATAAAGGAATCCTGTTCAGAAGGAATGGATCCTCAGAAGCTTAGCCGAGATTGGGTGGCAGAGCCGGTGGGGGAGGCGGGGCTGGTGGTTGGGAGGCGGGGCTAGTGTTGGGCAAGACATCTACAGTCTGTGCCCTGAAAATGGCAGATACAAATCAAGGTAAGGAATACACAAAAAGTAATACATATGAGTTTATCTTGTTGGGCAGACTGGATGGACCGTGCAGGTCTTTTTCTGCCGTCATCTACTATGTTACTATATGTAAAGTGGATTAGTTCCTGAAGAGTTTTTTAAAAAAGCTATTGGATGCCCATTATTGAAAAAGTCCACGTTAGATCCTAGTGTAGTGGAAAACTATCACATTCTCTCCAATTTACCTACATTCACAAATGTAGCTGAGCAATGTGCTTCGTGGCAGCTCAAAAATTACTTACAGCAACACGATCTTTTGGATAGTCAACTATCATAGGTTGTCTTTTACTAAGGCGCACTCATGTTTTTAGCGCACACTAAAATTGTGGGCACGCTAAACATTAGAGACACCCATAAGAATGCATTGGAGTCTCTAACGTTTAGCGCGCCCACAATTTTAGCGAGCAAAAAAAAACGTGAGCACGCCTTAGTAAAAGACCCTCAATGCCATAACTTTGCTTATTTCGTTTCTAGAGATGTTTTGATTCCACTTTGATCATGTGAACAGTTGTTCATGATGTTTCTTGATGTGACAGTCATTTACGATGCTGTTGATCATGGTGTAATGTTGTCTTGCCGTAAAATCTATGGACGATATGAATATAGCAGTTGATTTATATTTGACAATTGTGGATTAGAGGCAGTTCAAAAAAACTGGCAATTAATTTATCAAAAACTGAGATCACCCTCTATAGAAGAATGAACCTAAATATTATGCTCTCTGTGAACAATCTCGTACAACTCCAGTGGTACATAATGGGTGTTCTAATAAAATCTGTTAACCATGAAAATACAAATTAGGATTGTATTTCAGACTGCTGTCTTAAAACTACATCTGTTAAAGCATATTTGCTTCTTACCTATTGCTGATTTTCATACCATTTTGCAAACAGTGGTAACAACATATACCTTGCTTTATCTGTGGTATATTTCGTTCACTTCAGGTAGTTCAAAACGATGCTGCCCACCCATTAACAGGGAGCATATTACTCTTTCCTTGATTGGCTGCCTACACAGTAACATACAAAATTCAAGATCTGCTCGATAGTTTTAAAAACAATGAGAGATGGTTGGTGGGTCCCAGAATACCTAAAGGACCTTTTAAGCGGCATGTTTCCATTCATTCATTGTGGTGACTAGCTGCTCATTTCCTTGAGATCCCATCATTAAGAGTAGGTAAACTAGTTATAAACTATGCTACAGTAGTACACTTTCTGTAGCTGAGCCCAGATAGCGGAACAGATTACTGGCAGCAGTGCAAGCTGAATCAGTTAAGAAATATTTTAGGAAAATGTTCCCTGCTACAGCTTAATTTGTCTGTCTAGATATATTTTTGTAAATAGTCACTGTTAGTTTTTGTGTTTTAATGTGGATTTTATGGGTTAATAGTTGTCAACAAGTATGTTTTTAAATAAATAATAAGCTACCTTCTCCTAGTCACTGTTTTTCCTGGTTCTCTGATCAATATCTGATGTGGTGGGAAAAGCCACATCTTAACATTCTTTAGAAATTAAAAGGTCCTTTTACTAAGGTGCACTGAAAAATGGTTTGCGGTAATGTAGGCGCAGGTTTTGAGTGTGCGCCAATCCATTTTTCAGCGAGCCTGTAAAAAGGGCCTTTAAAAAAAATTTTGACGAAAATGGATGTGCAACAACATCAAAAATTGTCGCACGTCCATTTTGGGTCTGAGACCTTACCGCCAGCCATTGACCTAGTGGTAAAGTCTCACACGGTAACTGGGCGGTAATGACCTACGCGCGCCAAATGCCACTTGGCGAGCGTAGCTGATGCACGCCTGAAAATAAAAAATATTTTTCAGGTGTGCAAAGCAGACGTACGCCAAAAATGAAATTACCGCAAGGGCCACATGGTAGCCATGCGGTAACTCCATTTTGGCACACGAGTGCGCATAGACGCTTACACGGCTTAGTGAAAGGGCTCCTAAGTTCTATTCTTAGTTCCTGTACTTTTCCACAAAAGTGGGCACTGCCACTAAAAAAGTTCTATGCCTGACCTACATCCTATATGGCTTATGAATCGTAGGCATATTCACTAATGCCTCTGCCTAGACAACATGCATAACAGGCCTTACTGTACATGCTTGATTCATTCATAAATGTGCATGTTTTTTCTTTCACTAGCTGAGAAAGCTTCGACACTCTATAGATAACATAAAGAACCTGAATGACTTGCTGCTGAAACAGGAAGAAAAAAAAGTGAAGAAAAATCTAGCAAAACTTGCAGACACCTCACTATATGGATCATATAAAAACATATACAAGGTATGGAAGTCTTTTCTCTCTGAAGGATAACAGATCTAAGGTGCTCCAGTACATAAAATGGCCTCTTACTGATTTGATGTATCTCATGCACTGTGTCATATGGTAAACATTCTCCTGCAAATTCTATTCAGATTGTTTATGTGGCCTTGGAATGGAGTCTGCGGTTATTTAAATACACTAAGTGTGCATCCAGATATCCACACCTCCCCAAAGATACAAAAAATAGCCCCAGTGTACCAGCATGTATTGAACTGAACATGCCATTGTGATAATCTGTGGCAGGATTACTGTGATACACTGAAGTTTAAAATAGCTTCTAATTACTATAACTAAATATGACACACCACAGCTTATTATGCAATGCATCATGATGAACAATGGAAACGTGCATCAGTGCTGTAAATGCAAAGGTGAGGGAAAGATGCTTTTATGGTTTCCCTGTGACATAGCAGTTTCCTCCTTGGGATCTGGTGCTATCAGCCCAAATACCCAGTGATTTTTCCCCCTATTTTATATTGTTTCCCTCTACTCCATCAAGTCCCTTCCTTCCTCCCCGGGGACACGGCAATGACAGTTCTTGCCCAGTGAACCACGGCTCCTTGCAAAACCCTACAATCCAGGCACTAGATATCATCCTTAAACAATGATCATAGCCAATGATTCTTCTAAGCTATGCAGAAGTCCTCCAACTATATTCCTGCCAGTGGTGGTGGTATTTCAATAGCGAGGGACAGGTAAGCTCTGCAGAACTCCAGAGGATCTGTCTGTCCCAAAACACAATATTGAAACACCCACCACCACCAACACCACCATCACCACCACTGCCAACAATGTGGTTGGATGACTCCCACACAGCTTAGAGGCAACTTTGGCCCCTGGGGCATCTGTGAACGCTGCTGCTGCTGCCATATTTCCAGCAAACCAAAGGGAACAAAAGGCCCAATGTGAAAATTGAGCTTAGAATTCATTGCTATCCCTCTAGATTTCTTGCAGCAGTCACCTATGCTTTTCAGTTTTATCATGTCGTGTATTGTCTGCCCACCATCCCTTTTGTATCATATAATGGTATCATTTATTTTTGTGCTATTACTTTAATTGCTATATTGATTGTGTCTTCCTTTCCCCCTATTATATTTTACTAGCCATTAAGCCCGTAAAAACGGGAGAGATTTCCAGCTACCCTCCTTGCCGCCGCTCCCCCCCCCCCCCCCCCCTCCGTGCCGGGCCCCTGCACTGACCTGACAGCGCCTTTCACCTCCGTGTGAAAGTGCTGCAGGCAGCAGCAGATCGCTCTGCTGCTGCCTGCAGCGCTTCCACATGGAGGTGAGAGGCGTTATCAGGTCAGTGCAGGGGGCCCGATGCGGAGGAGGGCGGGAGCGGCGGCGGGGATAGGGGAAGGGTGGAGGTTGGTGCGCGCGATGTTCGTTTCCAGGCGTCAGCGTCCGACAGTGACTCCGACTCCATTTCCCTCTCTGTTCCGCCCTCTGATGTTATCACGTCTTGACGCGAGGGTGGGACAGAGAGAGAAGTCTCTACTGCGCATTTGCAGGTGAGTCGGTCACTTGCCGTTTATATGTTTGATATATACATTGTAAATCATTTAAATATTTTTTATTTGCAGTATAGCAAATAAAGTTGAAATGTAAAATATGGAATGAACTTTATTAAATTACCTCAATATGTTTTTTTTATACTGTCCAGACCACACCCAGACCATGCCACCTTTTAAAACTGTGCAACACAAAGCATCTATATGTATAAATAGCAAAATTCTGAAATCATTGTTACAATCTACATATGTAAATGCTGCTATGCAAGGCTTCCAAAATGACCTCCATTGCCTGTCAAAAAACAATAGTGACCTTAAAGTGGTGTCTTATTTCAGAGTGGATGAAACTTAATGTGTGTCTGAATTAAGCAGAGATGGAAATTTTGTGGATTAGGAGAGCATTGGTTGAGGTTTTTTTGGAATGGTGTCAAGCTTTCCCTTAATAATCAGGTTAAGAGTCTGGGAGGCTGATTAAACTCTGAATTAAGTAGTCCAAAATGTTTATTTTCAGCTCAGGATGATGTGTCAATTGCTCCATATCTCTCCTCTTTGGATTTGAGAATTATTGCTCAAGCACTAATAACAATGGGTAAAGATTACATTAATTCCATTGGTGATGGTTTGACAAAGAAGACCTTCCAGAACATGCAGGTCTTTCAAAATAGAATTGAAAAATGAACTTGTGGAACTATTGTTAGAAATATGTAATTTATTTTTAAAATCGAGCATGGTACAGGAAGATTGGAGGGTGGCCAATGTAGCACTGATTTTTAAAAAAGGTTTCAGAGGTAGAGACTATTATAAAGAACAAAATTACAGAGCATATTAAAAAGCATGGATTAATGAGACAAAGTCAACATGGATTTAGTGAAGGAAAATCTTGCCTCACCAATCTATTACATTTCTTTGAAGGGGTGGACAAACATGTGGATACAGG
This sequence comes from Microcaecilia unicolor, assembly GCF_901765095.1. NCBI lineage: Eukaryota > Metazoa > Chordata > Amphibia > Gymnophiona > Siphonopidae > Microcaecilia > Microcaecilia unicolor. Next base: position 308,956,583 of record NC_044035.1, on the reverse strand, counting down.
TGAACCGGTTGATATTGTGTATCTGGATTTTCAGAATGCGTTTGACAAGGTACCTCATGAAAGACTCCAGAGGAAATTGGAGAGTCATGGGATAGGAGGTAGTGTTCTATTGTGTATTAAAAACTGGTTAAAAGATAGAAAACAGAGAGTAGGGTTAAATGGTCAGTATTCTCAATGGAGAAAGGTAGATAGTAGGGTTCCCCAGGGGTCTGTGCTGGGACCACTACTTTTTAACAGATTTATAAATAATCTAGAGATGGGAGTAACTAGTGAGGTAATTAAATTTGCTGACAACACAAAGTTATAGTTGTTAAATTGCAAGAGGATTGTAAAAAATGACAAGAGGACCTAACGAGACTGGGCGTCTAAATAGAAAATGACGTTTAATGTGAGTAATTGCAAAGTGATGCATGTGGGAAAGAGGAACCCAACTTATAGCTATGTAATGCAAGGTTCCACGTTAGAAGTCACCGACCAAGAAACGGATCTAGATGTCGTTGTTGATGATACATTGAAACCCTCTGCTCAATGTGCTGCTGCAGCAAAGAAAGTAAATAGAATGTTAGGTATTATTAGGAAAGGAATGGAAAACAAAATGATGATGTTATAACGCCTTTGTATCAGTCCATGGTGCAACCACACCTCAAATATTGTGTTCAATTCTGGTCTCCGCATCTCACAAAAGATATAGTGGAATTAAAAAAGGTACAGAGAAGGGTATTTGCCAGTGTTCTTTTATGTATTGTACAAAAAAATCTCTAGATTCAGCAGAGTCCTTTGTAAAAAAACAATGAATGACCCAACCTAAATGTTGCAATTTGGCCCTTGATTACCTATGCAAAAGGAGCCATTAAATTTGCCCCCTATTTTGAGCCAAACATAGGAGCCTGAGGATCGCCGAAAAATGGCCTGCGTTGGTACAGGTGCATGTTTTGGACACATGCCTGGAAAAAAGGCCTTTTTTGTGGCCAAAAATGGACATGCAGCAAAATTAAAACCAGTGCATGGCCATTTTTGGCCTGAGACCTTACCACCACCCATTGAGTTAGCGGTAAAGTCTCATGCGCTAACCGGGCGGTAATCGTCAGTGTGCCTAAACTGCCGATTACCACCGGGTAAGCACCACATGGTAGAAAATAGAAAATATTTTCTACCTTGTGTTTTGGGTGCGTGTCAAAAATGGAATTACCACCCATGGCATGCGGTAGCCGGGTGGTAGTTCAAATTTGACGTGCGTTGGATGCATGTAGGCGCCTACGCATCTTAGTAAAAGGGCCCCTAAATTTCCACCTGAAATTGACCTAAATTTAGGAGCTAAGTCCAGTTCATAAATTTAAGCCCACCCTTCATTTGTGTAGGTTCAGAAATCTAATTTAGGTGACTAGAACTGGAAATGAATGCTAAGTAGAGAAATATTGAGCATAAAGGAGTCTTTTTACTAAGGTACACTAACAGATTCAGTGCGTTCTAACAATTATCATGCGCTAAATAATAAGATGCCCATAGGAATATAATGAGTGTCTTATCATTTAGTGCGTGCTCATCATTAGCGTGCACTAAATCTGTTAATGCACTTTAGTAAAAGGACCCCAAAATTAGGAACCCAGCCCTAGGAAAATTTTTAAACAGGCAGTTTAGGACCTTAACTTTTAAAGGGGCTCTTTTACTAAAGGATGTTAAGCCCTAATGCACGGTTATAAACACAGAGGATCTCTAATTAGAAAAGGAATGTTGCTTTTTATTTAATTTCCTTGTAAATGTTTAATTGATTATGAAGAAAAAAGATATGTTTTCCTGGATGCTTCACAGCATGAACATTTTCTGATTACAAAACCAGTAAAAGAAAAAATCAGACTGCAATTGATTTCTTTATTGATTTGGCTTAATGAGGAAAGGGAAAAAATGTTCAGAGATGATGGCCTATTTGATATTTCACTTTGTTTCTTTAAAGTAGTTACCTTACAATTCGCTGCTCTAATAGTTATGCGGCTTTCTCTTGTGCTATGGACTTGAATAATTGTTTATTCCCTGTTGTTATTACGTATATAATTTTGATTTTTACTTTTTCTTGATAATTAAATTGCAATTTCAAAAAATGAATGGTATAAAAAACGGAACTTAAATGGTTGCCTGTGTGTTTGCATGTTGAGTGGCACTTAGATGGTGACTCCAGCTGTGAAGAACTAAGGCCGGTGTACGGTCTGGGTCCCATATATGGCAATCCAGTTTAGGATGGGCTGGAGAGGGCTTCCATGGGAACTCCAGTAATTTGGAATATGAGGAGAGTGCTGGGCAGAATTTTACGGTCTGTGTTCCTCAAATGACAAGATGGATTTGGATAGGCTGGAGTGGATTTTGGCAGCAACTTCAGTAGTTGGAACCTAAGAACAGAGCTAGGCAGATTTCTATGGTCAATGTCCCAGAAATGCCAAAGAGAGACAATGATCATGTATTTTATATCACATTCATTGTTGGTTTAATCATGACTTGATAATGAGCGTGACTGTTGGGCAGACTGGATAGACTGTTCAGTTCTTTATCTGCTGTCATTTACTCATGTTACAATGGGGCTCATTTTAGAAAGACAAAAATATCCAAAAAGTGTCAAAGCAATTTCCAAAAAATATCGATTTGAATATTTCTTCTAAAAATATTCAAATCGATATTTTTGAAACCTATTTTGCAGACGTTTATCTATAACTTAAATACTATCTAATTGCTCCAAATCACAAAGGTTTTAATGAGTCTTTGAACTAATATAATATCTTTTAATTATATGTAGCCTCATAAGCCCAGGGTACCTTTTTTCTTATTAGGACACCACTGACTGACATTCATCATCGGCTACCACCACCTACCCAACACCGCAGAGAAAAACTCTCCTATCTACTTATAATCATGAGAGAAAAGTCTGCAATGTTCAGGCTCATGGAAAAGAACCAATTTTATAAGTTCACAGTTCAAATACTCATCAAATCCTCAATCCGACCTATGAAACTCTACAATAGGTCTTAAAAAAGAAGAAAAAAATGTAATTCTACATCAAATCATTTAGCTATGCAATTTGTCTGCAGTGCGTCCAAATCACAAGAGGTGTGTTTGGGAGTTAGGGCATGATTAGGGTGGGCTTAGGGCATTACTAACACTTGAATGTTTTACAGCCATAATGGAACAAAACAAAAATGTCTAGGGCTACAACTTCATTTTGGTCTAAATCTGTTTTTAGAATGAATAAGGCACAAAAAGGTGACCTAAATGACCACTGGAGAGAATCAAGGATTACCCCCCTCCCCTTATTACTCCAGTGGTATCTGACCTCCTCCCACCCCTCAAAGATGTGAATGAAAACAATACATACCAGCCTCTATGACAGCTTCAGATATTATAGCCATTTCTATTAGAACAGCAAGCAGGTCCCTGGAACAGTGTAGTGGTCAGTGCAGTGCGATGTAGAGAGGAGGACTCAGGCCCATATCCCACTCTACCTGTTACACTTGTAGTGGAAAGTGTGAGCCCTCCCACACTCACCAGAAAACCCCTGTACCCACATATAGGTGCCCCCTTCACCAATAAGGGCTATTGTAGTGCTGTATATTTGGGGGCGGTGGTTTTGAGTGGGTTTTGGAGGAATCAGCAGACAAGATAAGGGAGCAACAGTGAGATGTGTGCCTGGGAGCTTTTATATGAAATCCACAGCAGTGCTCCCTAGGGTGCCCCATTGCTATCATGGAATGTCTGTGTGGCCAGTCTACTAAGAATGCTGGCTCCTCCTACATCCCAATGGCTTGATTTTCTGCGTCTTTCACGTGGACTTTTTTTCAAAAGTGGAGCAAAAAGATCAATGCACAGAGCACAAAAACCCCTTGCATGTGGTCATTTGGAGAAAAAAACAGATGTTTTTCTGTTTTGAAAATGGCTATATTTCCTATTCGGATTTGGGATGTTTAGTGCAAAACATCCAAAGTCCGACTTAGATGTCATATCAAAAATGTCCCTCCATGTTACTATGTTAAGATGCGGGAAAATGCTTACCACAAAACACATTAAAGTGTTTTGCAGTAATTTGCCATTTCCCATGTGTTACACATGCATTATTTATTTTTCAAAACTATTTCTTCAGAGGGGGCATGCGATGTGCATGGAATGGCCATAGAAGAATAGCACATTATGATTAGCATGTGCTACCTAAATAACACAGGCTTAACACAGGAGCATTTAGGATCTCCTAAACAGGAGTTGATACATGCTCCCATGTTAATTATTTTGCAGATGCCACATGCTGACAACATTAGTGCACAACCTGGACATTAAAAAAATGAAAAAGCCTTATTTTACTGATGCATTAAAAATTGGGGCTTACCATGCAAAAAAGTCTTGCTTTAAAATGTGCTAAGCCTCTTTTTAATGCATTTTAGTGAAAAGGACCAAAAGTTAGGAATCTAACCCCCCCCCCCCCCCTGTTTACTAAGCCGCACTAGCAGCTGTCATGCACCAATGTCAACACAGCCCATTCACTTTGAATGGGGGGGGGGGGGGGGTAAACCTTTTAACATGCACTTAAATTTCATAGCATGCAACTCCAAAGTGGGCATGGCCATGGGCAGGTTACGGACATTCCCAGAATTTTGGCAGAATGTTATATAATACTGTGATTTATGTGCCTAACTGTCATTAGTTCGTAAATTTTCAAGCCCAAAGTTAGGTATGAAAAGCGTGCTAAGCTAGTATTCTGTAAAGGTCATTCCACTCAGAGAGCCCTTTATCAAATACTAGTTTAGTGTGGACTATCCTGGCCTCTAACTTTGGCACCATTTATTGAATTCTCCCCTAACTGGAGAAAATAAGAAACCTGAAGTAAAAAGGTAAAAGGGCAGAAATTACTCAGTCCGATATTTAAATTCCATACTCTGTGGGCTTTTAATGATTATGCAGGTATATTCAGTAGGCTGTGCTTGAATGATGGAACAGACATATGCCAAGTTTATTTGTGGCGGAAGATCATAAAACTAGAATGGAATAAAGAAATACAATTTACACTGAAAATTAAATGCGTTTACCTGGTATGTGACTTGAGTTGTTTGGATTCATGTTGTGTAGGCTTGTATGTCTTCTACAGATATTGCCACTAGATGGCATTTCAGTTTCAGCGAACCATATGAGGAGGAGAACTTTATACTGAATTGTTGTTTGTTTTACTTTGTAAGTTCTAAAAATACATTCAGAAGCAAAATAAAATGGTAGATAAAAATCAAGGTCAGGTATACATATAAAATAGCGCAGATGAGTTTATCTTGTTGGGCAGACTGGATGGACCGTACAGGTCTTTTTCTGCCGTCACCGACTATGTTACTATAAATGTGTAGCGCAGTGATCTCTACCGCTATATACCAGGGGCGTAGCCAGACCTCACAGTGGGAGGGGGCCAGAGCCCGAGGTGGGGGGCACATTTTGGTCTGCTGCCCCCCCTGCCTCCTCGCCGCCCTGCTGCTTCCTCAATTGCTAACTGCAAATTGTTGACCCAATTTTTTTTGTAGGTAGAATGGTGGTTTATTTTTCCCTTTTAAGCAACATATTATGTTGAATCAGATAATGAAACCTGTGTTCATCTATGAAAATGGTTCTAGGCAACAGAAACCTAATGTCATTTATTTTCTTTCTAACAAGACATTCAGCCGCATTTCAGTACAGAAGCCATCTGAGCAAGCATTACCAAGCTCTGCAAAAGAATCTGTTGAAACTGCAGGGATCCAGTTCTCCAACCATCTGCCCAAGTTTTCAAGCTTTCTGCGGCAACCAACAAAAAGAATAAATTGTGGTAAGTGATAAGTCAACATAAATGGCATTTTTATGAGATTTGATTTACGCGCTGGTTTCTTAAATGGGTAATCCATTTTCCTTATTACTATAATTAGTGCCAATCTGATTCTGTCGAGAGCAGAATTCCCTCTAGGCTCCATTGATATAACATCGTGAATCTAAATGACAAGACTAAAAGTCATGAGTATTTTGTGGCAATTGAAATGGGAGATCATTCTCAGAGCCAAGAAAGATATGAAAGGGTATTTGGAGCTCAGTTCATTTTCCTCCACTCATTATCTATGGAAAAAGCACTGATGAATCAGATCTTTAGACACCTTTATTTTACTTTGAAGTGTTTTATGCTATATTCCTAGTGTTGGTCTGATGTGTCTGCAAGAAGCTTATTTATTTCCTCCTGTCCTGTAGAGTTCTATTATCTATTGTCTCTGTATGTATATACATGTATATCTGTGATCATTTAACCACTGACATGGCATTGAAATTAATAGGATCACTATTCAAAGTGTCTTATAGAGGCAGGAGAGTCTTCTGTCCATTTAAATCCTGCCCAGCCGCCAATATTCAGCCTCACAAGGGGCCCTTTTACTAAACTGCGTAGGCACCTACACGCACCCAATGTGAACCAGTTTGGAGTTACCACCCAGCTACCACGTGGCCCTCGTGGTAATTTCAATTTTGACGTGCGTCCGCTACACGCATCCAAAAAAAATCATTTTTATTTTCTGACATGTGTCAGCTACGCGTGTCAAGTGGCATTCTACGCGCATAGGTCATTACCACCCGGTTAACATGTGAGACCTTACCATTAAGTCAATGGCTGGCGGTAAGGTCTCAGATCCAAAATGGATGCGCGGCAATTTTTATTTTGTCGCACGTTCATTTTCGGCAAAAAGTTTAAAAAGGCATTTTTTTATAGGTGCACTGAAAAATGGATTTGCGCCTGCCCAAAACCCGCACCTACACTACCGCAGGCCATTTTTCAGCACACCTTAGTAAAAGTACCCCTTAACCTGACCTGCCCATTTGGGACATGGCCATAAATACCAACTTATGCTAGTATTCTATAGTAGAATCTGGGCATCCAGATGCCTTTATCGAATTCATGCTTAGGACCAAATTCTTTATATGATGCAAAAAACAAATTGATGCAGAAAAACTGTGCTTACTGCTATTCTATAAACCGCACTTAATGTTAGGCACGGTTTATAAAACATGCATAGTGTGTGGACCCATTCCTAAATTTAGGTGCAACCATAGACGCCAACTAAAACCTGGTGTAAATGCCCACGCCTAACTTAGGCATGGATCAGATGTTTTCCGCTCCCACCCCCACCCCCTCACTCTCTCCTCAAACACTAGCTGACTACTTCCGTGATAAGGTGCAGAAGATAAACCTTGAATTCACTTCCAAGCCTTCTCCTCCCTGTGACTTCTTAACCCACTCCCCTAACCAACCTAGCCTGGCCTCCTCCTCCTTCTCCTCCTTCCCTGAGATCACCGAAGAGGAAACTGCTCGCCTCCTCTCTTCCTCTAAGTGCACCACCTGTTCCTCTGATCCCATTCCCACCAATCTGCTTAACAACATCTCTCCTACAGTCAACCCCTCAATCTGTCACATCCTCAACCTCTCTCTCTCCACTGCTACTGTCCCTGACACCTTCAAGCACGCTGTCGTCACACCACTTCTCAAAAAACCATCACTAGACCCCACCTGTCCCTCCAACTACCGTCCCATCTCTCTTCTACCCTTCCTATCCAAATTACTTGAACGCGCTGTCCACAGCCGCTGCCTTGATTTCCTCTCCTCTCAGGCCATCCTCGATCCGCTCCAATCCGGCTTTCGCCCACTTCACTTGACAGAAACAGCACTCTCTAAAGTCTGTAATGACTTGTTCCTTGCCAAATCCAAAGGTCACTATTCCATCCTCATCCTCCTCGACCTATCTGCCGCCTTTGACACCGTCAATCATAATTTACTTCTTGACACACTGTCCTCATTCGGGTTCCAGGGCTCCGTCCTCTCCTGGTTCTCTTCGTATCTTTCCCATCGCACCTTCAGAGTATATTCTAATGGCTCTTCTTCCACCCCCATCCCGCTCTCTGTTGGAGTTCCTCAAGGTTCTGTCCTTGGACCGCTTCTTTTCTCGATCTACACCTCTTCCCTGGGCTCGCTGATCTCATCACATGGTTTCCAGTACCATCTCTATGCTGATGACACCCAGCTTTATCTCTCCACTCCCGACATCACGGTCGAAACCCAGGCCAAAGTTTCGGCCTGCCTTTCAGACATCACTGCCTGGATGTCCAACCGGCATCTGAAACTGAACATGGCAAAGACTGAGCTCCTTGTCTTCCCACCCAAACCCTCTTCTCCTCTTCCCCCACTTTCCGTCTCTGTTGACAACGCCCTCATCCTCCCCATCGCTTCAGCCCACAATCTCGGAGTCATCTTCGACTCCTCCCTCTCCTTCTCTGCCCATATCCAGCAAACAGCTAAGACCTGTCGCTTCTTCCTCTATAATATTAGCAAAATTCGCCCATTCCTCTCTGAACAGACCACCCGAACCCTCGTCCACTCGCTCGTTACCTCTCGTCTTGACTATTGCAACCTTCTCCTCGCTGGCCTCCCGCTTAGCCACCTATCCCTCCTTCAATCTGTCCAAAATTCTGCCGCACGTCTTATCTACCGCGTGAACCGATACTCTCATATCACCCCTCTCCTCAAGTCGCTTCACTGGCTCCCGATCTGCTACCATATACAGTTCAAGCTTCTCCTATTGACCTTCAAATGCACTCAATCTGCAGCCCCCCCATTACCTCTCTACCCTCCTCTCCCCTTATGTTCCCACCCATAACCTCCGCTCTCAGGACAAAGCACTCCTATCTGTACCCTTCTCCACCACCGCTAACTCCAGACTCCGCCCCTTCTGCCTCGCATCACCATATACCTGGAACAGCCTTCCCGAGCCTATACGTCATGCGCCCTCCCTGCCCATCTTCAAGTCCTTACTCAAAGCCCATCTCTTCTCCCTTGCTTTTGGCGCATAACCACCTTCCCCACTCATGATACCTACACTGACTACATAGTTTGTAACCTTTAGATTGTAAGCTCTTTTGAGCAGGGACGGTCCTTCCCCATGTTAAACTTGTACAGCGCTGCATAACCCTGGCAGCGCTATAGAAATGCTAAGTAGTAGTAGTAGTTGTAGTAGTAGTTTCTAGAAGCACCCACGACCCGCCTATGCCCCTCCCATGGCCACACCCCCTTTTGAGATCTGTGCAATAGAATTTACGTGCACCACTTTACACAATCAACATAGAAAGTTGCATGGGTAAATTCTAATTAGTGCCAATAATTGCTTGTTTTGACCAATTATCAGCACCGATTGGCTGAAGTTGCACAAGCAATTTGGTCACACTGTCAAATGGCGGGAATAGTGCTGGCCAGACTTATATGGTCTGTGCCCTGAAGAGGACAGGTACAAATAAAAAGTGGCACATGTGAGTTTATCTTGTTGGGCAGACTGGATGGACCGTGCAGGTCTTTTTCTGCCATCATCTACTATGTTACTTTGTAACTATATTCGCAATACATTAGTATTTTTACTGCTGTAATTGTCTTTTGCCTATGTTCAACTTATTCTTGCTGTACACTAATACAATAAAATATTTATTACTGGGGGGTTAGTGCCCGGCATTTTGGCACCATACCTTTGGCATACTTTATAGAATTGTTCCCATACAGTAAAATGTAAACTAGACTGGTGTGTTCTGTTGGACTATTGTTGTCCCAAGTTAAGGCTAAAGGAATTACTGTTCATTTCATCATGAAGGCTTACAATTTCACTGTGATCTGATAAAACCTAGTGAATGTCTGTTTTACTAGTCCTTGTGAAAGAACTGGACAATAATAACCTACTGGCCAACTGCTCTGTAAGTTGACAGTAAGACCAGGAGGGTATTCAGGTACAAAAATGCAGCCAAGAGGGGTTGCTGTATAAGAACAGAGAAACAATCAAAAGAGTCACTACCAGCAAACAGAAGAAAGCAGACCAACTGGTGTGTAGATAAAATTCTTTGGGCCCTGTTTACTAAGCCACACTAGAGGCACGTTAGTGCTTTTACCACGGACTAACCATTAACACGTGCCGTGTAGGCACCCACAATATTCCTATGGGCGCCTACACAGCGCGTGCTAATTTTGTGCACGCGCTAAAAATGCTAGCGCACCTTAGTAAACAGAGTCCTTTATTTCCAAATACCCGACGTGGCCACGTTTCAGCAATAAGGCTGCATCAGGGGCTTAACATACATACATCATGATATTAAAATCAACACTTAAAATTAACCATAAAAACTTAAAAGTTAAAATAACTTGCATAATTACATGCATGAAAACATGTCAGAGGAGTGGCCTAATGGTTAGGGTGGTGGACTTTGGTCGATTCCCACTTCAGGCAGAGGCAGCTCCTTGTGACCCTGGGCAAGTCACTTAACCCTCCATTGCCCCAGGTACAAATAAGTACCTGTATACAATATGTAAGCCGCATTGAGCCTGCCATGAGTGGGAAAGTGTGGGGTACAAATGTAACAAAAGAAAAAAATGACAATATATATTTGTAAAACAGAAACCCATATATATATGAAACTCATAACTATGTATAAAAAAATTCTTACAACATGCATAAAAATCAAAGCTCGTCACACAAAGTTTAAATTCAATACGGGCCTCCACTGGTAGCCCATGTAAACCTATTAACAAAGGAAAAACCCTCTCCCTGCATTGTGCTGAAAATATTCTAACAGCAACATTTTATATTATCTGCAGTTTTTTAAGAATACATTTCAGGCAACCTAAATAATGCTAAAGTAATCAAATTGCCCTAGGATTAAACTTTGGACCACCAACTTAAAAGCTTCATGTGTTAGCATATTTCTAATCTTCTGCAATTTCTTCATAAGGAGAAAGGTTTTCTTAATCAAAGCATTAATGTGTAACTCTGGAGATTAAAAAAAAAGATACTCCTACTATCTTTAGATTTGTTTCAAATTTAAAACTGGAATTATTCAACCTTACAATGTTGTCATTCCAGACATCTGAAGTTTGTCTAATCAGTAAAAATGTTTATTTTTATTTATTCAGCTTTAAGCGGTGAAACCTGATCTAATTCTCCAATAATTCAATACAATCTACTATCTGTAATCAGCTGGTCACCTTCAGGGAGGAACGACAAGTTCCCTGGGTACATAGGGAAAGGAATTTGCCTCTGCATAAATCTCTGGTGAGACCTCATATTGAATATTGTACTTTTGTACAATTCTAGAGACCATGCCTTCAAAAAGATATAAACAGGATAAAATCAGTTTTGAGAGTGGTTACTAAAATGGTCAGTGGTCTTCATCATAAAACATATGGGAATGGACTTAAAATCTTGATATGTATAATTTGGAAGAAATGTGAGAGAGGGGAGATGTGATAGAGGCATAAATACACTGGAGGCAAGTCTCTTTCAATTAAAAGGAAGCTCTGGAATGAGGGGGGGGGGCATAGGATAAAGGTGAAAGGGGACAAATTCAGGAGTAACCCGAGGAAATACTTTCACTGAAAGGATGGTGAATTCATGGAATAGCTTCCTGAGGAGGTAGAGATGAAGACCGTATCTGAATTTGAGAAAGCTTGGAACAAGTACGTAGGATTCTTAAGGAAGAGGAGGGGGTAGTAGATGGCATGAATAGGCAGACTGGCTAGGACACAAACTGCCCGATATTTAAAGGGAAATGACCGCCGAAACAGCACCTAACCAGCTATCCGGCCCTGAATATTGCTGGTTAAGGGCTTAAAGATAGCCGGTTATATCATGCAATATAGCCGGATAAGTTTGGCAGCCATATCTGGCCGCCACAATAGGTGGAATAACTTTGGTCGGCTCCAACTTAACCGGCCAGTGCTGAAAATCGGCTTGGCTGGTTAAGGTGAAACCAGCCAAAGTTAAACCAGATATTCAATGCCGGACACTGGAAGCGGCTAAGAAAGCAAATAGAATGTAAGGTATTATTAGGAAAGGAATGGAAAACAAAAATGAGGATATTATATTGCCTTTGTATCACTCCACAGTGCGACTGCAGCTCGAATATTGTGTTCAGTTCTGGTGACTGCATTTCAAAAAAGATATAGTGGAATTAGAAAAAGGCGACAAAAATGATAAAGGGGATGGGACGACTTCCCTATGAGGAAAGCTTAAGCAGATAGGGCTCTTTAGCTTGGAGAAAAGACAGCTGAGGGGAGATATAATAGAGGTCTATAAAATAATGAGTGGATTGGAATGGGTAGATGTGAATCGCTTGTTTACCCTTTCCAAAAATACTAGGACTAGGGGGCACAAAATGAAGCTACAAAGTAGTAAATTTAAAACAAATCGGAGAAAATATTTCTTCACTCAACATGTAATTAAGCTCTGGAATTTGCATCCTCCCAGTACACTATGAGATCTGCTACATGGGCAGCATTGTGAGTCTTATAGTTCCTCCAACAACTTACGTCTTTCATGAAAGACACAGTCTTTATACAAATCAAGAGGAAACATACAACACCTACCCTGTCCATCGACTGGACCCAAAGCCCAATCCTTCCACACCCAAGCGTGATCCAATATAACATAGAGTCCGATCTCTGCTTTAACCACTGACCCAAACAACTGCCTCAAGACTAGGAAATAGTCTATTCGGGCCTGGGTGGAGTGCGCTCGAGAGAGGTGGGTGTAATCCCTTTCCAAGGGATGCAGCACCCGCCAAACATCTATTAGGTCCAACAATTGACTCATATGGAGCAATCCTTTATTAGTGTGATACAAAATAGTCTGCCCAGAAAAGGATCTATCAATAATGGGATCCCAGACCGTGTTGAAGTCCCCTCCTACCACCAGAGAAGTGTCCTGGTGTTGTAAAAGAAGATTAATCACAGTCTGATAAAAATTTTTGTCATACTGATTAGGGGCAAACAAGTTGCAAATGAGCAGTTTCTAATGGTTGATGGCAGCCTCAACAAGAAGATATCGTCCAGCAGGTTCTATTGAAAGCTAAGGGACATTTGAAATATATTGGACTGCTTATACCTAGCTTTTTTAATAAACTCTATGCTCTAAATACCCAACCCAAATTGGTGGACATGAAAAGGCTAATGTACAATTGGAAAGATAAACTACTAATCATTTCTATGGCTGAAAGTTCTCTACTGCAAAAATTGTATTATTGTGTGATCCACTGTTTGTATATGTATCTTAGATGGGTTAGTAAAGTTTGGGAAGGAAGATCTGCTCATTGTTATAAATGTGGGACTGAGGAGGGAACTTGTTTTCATTGCTGCAGCCCTGGTCATCTCCCTGCCACTGCTACAGGGACTCGCCCTCCTCTTGCAACCACGTGCTGATAGTGCTGGGCAGACTTATACGGTCTGTGCCAGAGCTGGTGGTGGGAGGCGGGGCTGGTGGTTGGGAGGCGGGGATAGTGCTGGGCAGACTTATACGGTCTGTGCCAGAGCCGGTGGTGGGAGGCGGGGCTGGTGGTTGGGAGGCGGGGATAGTGCTGGGCAGACTTATACGGTCTGTGCCAGAGCTGGTGGTGGGAGGCGGGGCTGGTGGTTGGGAGGCGGGGATAGTGCTGGCCAGACTTAAACGGTCTGTGTTCTGAAGAGGACAGGTACAAATAAAAAGTAGCACATATGAATTTATCTTGTTGGGCAGACTGGATGGACCGTGCAGGTCTTTTTCTGCTGTCATTTACTATGCTACTATGTTACTATGATTACCGTGTGCTAACTGGTTAATGTTGGGTTCATGTGGGAGCACTTACCTCCCTGTTTACTAAGCCATGTGGTAATGCCGACAAAGCCCATTCAAAATCAATGGACTGTGTCGGCATTAGTGCATGGCAACCGCTAACACTGCTTAGTAAACGGGGGGAGGGGAGTTAGTATCTCCTAAATAGGAGTCAGTAAGTGCTCCTGCATTAACATTTTGCAGGTACTACACGCTAACCCCTGGATTCAATATCACACGACTTAAGTTACGTACACAAATACGGTCATATTCTGGATTTGCGTGTGCAACTTAATTAGCTAACAAGCCAATCAGCTCTAATAATTGCCAATTAACAAGCAATTATTGACACTAATTGGCATTAATTAGAATTTACATGCACAACTTTCTACGCATATTCTGTAAAATGATGTGCATAAATTCTTTGGTGCATAGCTGAAAAGGGGGTGTGGCCTGGGTGTGGAATGGGTGGGTCATGGGCATTTCTAAAATCTACGCGTGTTGTTATAGAATACACCCAATCTGCGCCTAATTTAGACATCAGCAACTACACCAAGTTTCACTTGGCGTAACTGCCCGTGAGTAAATTTAGTTGTATGGATGGGCGCTTGGCATATTTTATAAACTGCTCCAAAATTTAGGTGTAGTTTACAGAATACGCCTAGGTGTATTTTTTTCAGCACCAAATTTTATAGGTGTGATATATAGAATCTCGTCCTAAATGACAACATTAACTCATGAGCTGCAAAAAATTTTTAAATGCTTAAAATAATGCCACATAAAATCTGGGTTTAGTGATGGGAAAGTCCCACATTAAGATGTGCTAAACCCAGATTCTATCGCTCTTTAGTAAAAGGGTCCCATAGATTATAAAATATTTTAGGTATATAGTAGATCGCCGATCATCTGGATGAATGGGTAGAAAAGTATAATGGCACCCATCATAAGTCTCAGGTTTTTTCTTCCTATTGTGGGGTGGAGGAGTGGCCTAGTGGGGTCTTGCAATCCAGAGGTGGCCAGTTCAAATTCCACTGCTGCTCCTTGTGATCTTGGTCAAGTCACTTAACCCTCCATTGCCTCAGATACAAACTTAGATTGTGAGCTCTCCTGGGACAGAGAAATATCCAGCGTACCTGAATGTAACTCACCTTGAGCTACTACTGAAAAAGGTGTAAGCAAAATCTAAATAAATTAATATTTTTCATATGCAAACATATAACTTTTTGGAGTATGTAAGACTGAATACAGTGTTTATAGTGAAGTATTATTGTTTTGGTGATTGGTTTGCACTTCATTTCCCCTTTGTTGGTGGTTTGAAAAACAATAATGCATTGTTAGCACTCAGAAAAGTGTATATTATAACAAAATGCTGTTAATGTGTTTTGCACTAAGCATTTTCTCACGTTAAGCACATATTAGGGCTTAACACCTTTTAGTAACAGGTCCATTGTGTGTGTAATTATGTGTTTCATCCATGCTCCACCCAAACTCCGCAAATATGAAAGCCCACCTACAAAAATACACACTATTGTATTTAGGAATATACTTACACAATACTGTTTAGCTGGAAACTTCTCATATATGTATGTATTCACATGGGGGGCATTTTTGATATGACATCCAAGCCCAATTGTAGATGTTTTGCTGAAAATACCTAAAAAATCTCATTCAGAACGTAGCAATTTTCAAACCGGAAAAACATCTATTTTTTTGTTTCAAAAATCACTTTTTTCTAGACATTTTTATGCTTACTGTGGGGTCCTTTTAAAAAGGTGCACTGAAAAATGGCTTGCGGTAGTGTAGGCGTGGGTTTTGGGTGTGCGCCGATCCATTTTATAGCATGCCTGTAAAAAACACCTCTTTTTTTTGCCAAAAATGGACATGTGGCAAAATCAAAATTGCTGTGCATCCATTTTGGGTCTGAGACCTTATCGCCAGCCATAGACCTAGCAGTAAAGAATCTGGGTGATAATGACTTATATGTATCAAATGCCACATGGCACAGATCCGTTACACGCGCCAGAAAATAAAAAATATTTTTCGGACGCACGTTGCAGACGTGTGCCAAAATTGAAATTACTGCAAGGGCCACACGGTAACCAGGCGGTAACTCCAATTTGGCGCACGTAGGTGCTTACGCAGCTTAGTAAAAGGGGCCCTATGTATTTCTGTAAAGAAAAATGCACAAAAACAAGCCATAGGGATGGCTGTGGGGCACTATTCCTAGTTAACTGGCCACACAGACATCCCAGCAGAGCAGAGGAACAGCCTAGTGGTCAGTGCAATGGACTTCACATAAAGGGACCCAGGTACAAATCCCATCGTAGTATCTACTATACCTAACTGTACAGCACTACAAATGCCCTCAGATCTGCAGGTGTCTCCTATCTATAGGTACAGTTGGTATTTTGGAAGGTTCACAATTTCCACCACAAATGTACTAGTTAAAGTGGAATATGAACCTGGGTCCCTTTCACTACATTCCACTGCACTGACCACTAGTCTCCTCCTGGGACCAGCTTGCTGCTCTAATAGGAATGACCATCATGTCTGAAGATGGTCACACAGCTTGGTATGTATTGTCACTGTCATATCTTTGGGGAGTAGGAGGGGGTAAGCGACCACTGGGGGATTAAGAGGGGGTTATGCCTTAATCACTCCAGTGGTCAGCTAGGGCACCTTTTTCTGACAGTCAAGATTGAAACAGGTCTAGATTTAAAAAAAATCCCAATTTTTACCTTAGATGTTTTTATCTTGTTCCTTTATCCATGAAAAACATCCAAATTCTGGACCCACCCAAAACACGCCACCTTGCAATTTAGACCAAATGCGGAGAAAACCATCTCAAATCTGAGTTTCAAAAATCACGACTTCCACATTTTCCCATGAAAAACGTCCCTCTGCTGCTTTTGAGACATTTTTCTCTTTGAAAATGAGCGCCATAGGCACATAAATGACTAAAATACAGGCATTTAGGGCAGGATTATGTATATGGAACCAAATATTAGGCACCAGGAAGATCCATGCAAAGCCCATATTAAATAAAGGGCACCCAACATAATAGCATAGTGTGCAGGTCATGCTTAACTTTGGTTATGCCTGGTTCTATCAAACACCCAAAGTTAGACATGGATAAGTATTATCCTATAACATGGTGCCTAACTTTTGGGAACACCCATGACCCACCCAGGCCCCTCCCATGGCCATGCCCTCTTTGGGGTTGCAGGTGCGAAATGTTAGGCGCCATGTTATAGAGTAGAGCACAGAGAAGATCCATGCAAAATTCCAAGTAAGTGTTTGTTAACATCAATGAAGTGCCTAATTGGTGCTTCTTACTGCCTATTAATCAATTGAGTTGTGCACAGATCTTGCATCCATGCACAAATTCTACTACTACTACTACTTAACATTTCTAGAGCGCTACTAGGGTTACGCAGCGCTGTACAATTTAACAAAGAGAGACAGTCCCTGCTCAAAGAGCTTACAATCTAATAGACAAGTGAACGGTCGGTCCGATAGGGGCAGTCAAATTGGGGCATTCTGGATTCACTGAACGGTAAGGGTTAGGTGCCGAACGCAGCATTGAAGAGGTGGGCTTTAAGCAAAGACTTGAAGACGGGCAGGGAGGGGGCTTGGCGTAAGGGTTCAGGAAGGTTGTTCCAAGCATAGGGTGAGGCGAGGCAGAATGAGCGGAGCCTGGAGTTGGCGGTGGTGGAGAAGGGTACTGAGAGGAGGGATTTATCCTGTGAACGGAGGTTACGGGCGGGAACGTAAGGGGAGATGAGGGTAGAGAGGTAGTGAGGGGCAGCAGACTGAGTGCATTTGTAGGTAAGAAGGAGAAGCTTGAATTGAATGCGGTATCTGATCGGAAGCCAGTGAAGTGACCTGAGGAGAGGGGTGATATGAGTATATCGGTTCTGGCGGAATATGAGACGTGCAGCAGAGTTCTGAACAGACTGAAGGGGGGATAGATGGCTAAGTGGGAGGCCGGTGAGGAGTAAGTTGCAGTAGTCCAGGCGAGAGGTAATGAGAGCGTGGACGAGAGTTCGGGTGGTGTGTTCAGAGAGGAAAGGGCGAATTTTGCTGATGTTAAAGAGGAAGAAGCGACAGGTCTTGGCTATCTGCTGGATATGCGCAGAGAAGGAGAGAGAGGAGTCAAAGATGACTCCGAGGTTGAGGGCAGATGAGACGGGGAGGATGAGGGTGGTTTCAACTGAGATAGAAAGTGGTGGAAGAGGAGAAGTGGGTTTTGGTGGAAAGACGATAAGCTCGGTCTTGGACATGTTCAGTTTCAGGTGGCGGTTGGACATCCAGGCAGCAATGTCGGATAAGCAGGCCGATACCTTTGCCTGGGTCTCCGCGGTGATGTCTGGTGTGGAGAGATACAGTTGGGTGTCATCAGCATAGAGATGATACTGGAAACCATGAGATGAGATCAGGGAGCCCAGGGAAGAGGTGTAGATTGAGAAGAGAAGGGGTCCAAGGACCGATCCCTGGGGAACACCAACAGATAAGGGGATGGGGGTGGAGGAAGATCCATGAGAGTGAACTTTGAAGGTGCGGTGGGAGAGATAGGAGGAGAACCAGGAGAGGACAGAGCCCTGGAACCCAAATGAGGACAGTGTGGCAAGAAGTAAGTCATGATTGACAGTGTCAAAAGCGGCGGATAGATCCAGGAGGATGAGGATGGAGTAGTGGCCTCTGGATTTGGCAAGGAACAGGTCATTACAGACTTTAGAAAGTGCTGTTTCTGTCGAGTGAAGAGGGCGAAAACCGGATTGAAGCGGATCAAGGATGGCATGAGAGGAGAGAAAATCAAGGCAGCGGCTGTGGACTGCGCGCTCAAGTGTCTTGGAGAGGAAGGGTAGGAGGGAGATGGGGCGGTAGTTGGAGGGACAGGTAGGGTCTAGTGATGGTTTTTTGAGGAGTGGCGTGACTATAGCATGCTTGAAGGTGTCGGGGACAGTTGCAGTGGAGAGAGAGAGGTTGAGGATATGACAGATGGAGGGGGTGATAGTAGGAGAGATGGTGTTAAGTAAGTTGGTGGGGATGGGATCAGAGGAACAAGTGGTGCATTTTGAGGAGGAAAGAAGGCGGGCGGTTTCCTCCTCGGAGATATCAGGAAAGGAGGAGAAGGAGGTCTGGGTTGGTTGGTTGAGGGAGAGGGTTGAAGGGTGAAGAGGAGGAGGTGGCTTGGTAGTGAACTCAAGGTTGATCTTTTGCACCTTGTCGCGGAAGTAGTCAGCCAGTGATTGAGGAGAGAGTGACGGGGGGGTGGGAGCGGAGGGCACTTTGAGGAGGGAGTTAAGGGTGGCGAAGAGACGACGAGGGTTAGAGCTGAGAGAATTAGTCAATTGGGTGTAATAGTCCTGTTTGGCAAGGAATAGTGAGGACTGGAAGGAGGATAGCATGAATTTGTAGTGAAGGAAATCTGAATGGGTGCGAGATTTCCTCCAGAGGCGTTCAGCAGATCGGGCGCAGGAGCGAAGGTAACGGATGCAAGGGGTCAGCCAGGGCTGGGGATTAGTACGCCTTGTGGGACGGGAGGTGGATGGTGCAAGGGTGTCCAGAGCAGAGGAGAGAGTGGCATTGTAAGCGGAGACAGCCTCGTCAACAGACTCAGAGGACATGATGGAGGGGAGGAGATTAGAAATACTAGATGATAAGGTGGGAGGGTCAATAATCTGGAGATTCCTGGAAGTAGTGGTTAATGTTGGGCGGGGCTGAGGGGGAGGGTGAAGAAGTGTGAAGGTGATCAGGTGATGATCAGAGACAGGAAGAGCTGAGGTGTGGAAATTGGAGGGTGAGCCGGAAGAGGAGAGGATGAGGTCAAGGCAATGGCCATCACGGTGAGTAGGGGTGGTGGAACATAGCTGGAGGTTGAAGGAGGATGTTAGAGTGAGGAACTGAGAAGCGTGAGAGTTGGACAGGTCATCAACGTGTATGTTGAAGTCTCCGAGAATGAGGGATGGAGATGAGGGTTCAATAAAAACAGAAAGCCAGGCACTCAACTTTGGGCAACCATAGCACCGAAACTGTACTAATTACCCTCTTAGCCAAATTCAAACAAGAAATTGCAACAGGCAAAAGCGTACTCCTCCTACAATTCGATATGTCTAGCGCATTCGACATGGTGAACCATAACATACTACTAAACATCCTAGAATACTTCAGGATTAGTGGAAGTGTACTTAACTGGATCAAGGGCTTCCTAATGACTAGAACATATCAAGTGAAATCGAAATCGACCATATCATCACCATGGAAAGCAGACTGTGGAGTACCTCAAGGATCACCACTATCACCGCTCCTTTTCAACCTTATGATGACCCCACTAGCCAAGTCCCTATCCAGTCATGGCCTCAACCCTTTTATATACGCCGACAACGTCACATTGTACATCCCTTACAAAAATGATCTAAAAGAAATCAAACTCAGCCTGAACATCATGAACTCATGGGCGAATACATTTCAACTAAAACTTAACACAGAAAAAACACACTGTCTCAACCTCTCATCACAATATAACACTATCAAACCCACCAACATAACCACCCCAGATTACACCCTCCCAATCTCAGACAATGTGTCTACCACACTTGATCATTCGCTACCATAAGCCACATTGAGCCTGTAAATAGGTGGGGAAATGTGGGATACAAATGCAACAAATAAATAAATAAATATATAGAATCCAAGGAGTAGCATGGTGTTGCTGTCTAAAATTAGCAGCTGCTTATAGAATTACTCCCAAAGTGTGTGCATCTCTGAGAAACGGAATGACTGGTGGGTTAATTATTATCTGGGTTTTTTGTTTTGTTTTTTTTCAGATAAAAAGAAACTTAAGAGTTTTATGCCTTTCAGTGCTGTGGACTTATCTATGAGCGCAACCGCACCTAAGCCTCCTGATGGCGCAAGAGTTACTAACACTTATGTCCCTCTGAGAACTTCAAATTTTATCCGGAAAAACAATCTAAGGAGCGTTACGCAAGACCCCAGCAACATTTCCATCCAAGAAGCTATTTCAATATTCCCTTCTTTGCATAAGCTATCATCAGTTGGAGATAAATTCCCCAATGATAAACTTCAGTTATATGACATCATATTTGGATTCCCAGCTTTTGAAAGAAGATTAAAAGAGCTGCTCATAAAAGCCCAGGAGGAAGAGAGCAAATTCAAGCAAGACCAAAGTCTCCCCCACATCAAACCAGAAGAAATTTTGAGATGCAGGTAATGAAAGCTTTATGGGGGAACAACAGCTTCATGGGGGCTTGAGCATTCCCAACATGGCCATGGAGGTGCAGCCATACAGGGCACAAGGCAGGAGGGGGTGCCAAAATTGAACCCCATCCATTGCTTCTCCTACATGGCCGCAATGCATTGGGTGCATTTCCTATTTGGGAAGCTCCTGATTCCCAATAACAGACAACTGTCTGGTTTTCTCGAACACCATCACATTCTCTTGGACCCATAGCAGTTGAGAAGAGAGAAAAGACTAGTGGTATAATATTGGGGTTGCGAGGTACCCACAGCACTTATAGAGCTAGCACCTACGAACAACACCAAAAACAAATTAAGGGACCCTTTTTCTAAAGCTTTGTGCACCCTAACAGACATTAGTATGCGCTAAGTTCCACATGGAGCTTAGGTATTGTCAGCCGCTTCTCCCGGCCGCATAATTGTCTCTCTCACTTATCCATGCTGTCCGCTTCTGACTCCACACTCGTCCGTGCAGTTCGCTCTCACTGCCACACCGTTCCGCTAGCAAGGCGATGCAACACAGTTCAGCTTGCCAGTCTTTTAAACAAAGTTCAGCTAGTCAGACTTTAAACACAGTTCTGCTAGCCAGGCTTCAAACACAGTTCTGCTAGCCAGGCTTCAAACACAGTTCGGCTAGCCCAGCCTTCCCACAAAGTTCAGCTAGTCAGGCTTTAAACACAGTTCTGCTAGCCAGGCTTCCAACACAGTTCGGCTAGCCAGATTTTCCCACCCCGCCCTCTTCAGCAAGGCCTCAAAACAGTTCAACTTAGCTAGGCTTTAAACCCAGTTCTGCTAGCCAGGCTTCAAACACCGTTCAGCTAGCCAGGCTTCCCAACAACGCCCTCTTCAGCAAGGCCTCAAAACCGTTCAGCTTAGCTAGGCTTTTTTCCCCAGCACAGCTTAGCTAGGCTTTTAAAGATCCACCACCCTCACTTGTCAACACTTTACCTCTTGACAACCACCCGCCGGATCTCTCCTGACTATTATTCTTTTCTGATACTTTTGGGCTCCTCTAGAAGTCACTCTTCTTCTCCAGCCACTTCCTCTCCCACCTCCATTTCCTCTTCCACACCTTCTCCTCCTACCTGCTCCAACTCCTCCCATTCCATCCCCCCATTCTCCACCCCCTCCCTCAGGTGTTCCACCCTCTCCTCAGCTGATTCCATCTCCCAATCAGCCCCCTCTCCTTTCCTCTCCTGTGGCTCAGGTACTCGTTTGTCCTCCTCTCTCCTATTCTTCCAGGCAGTCTGAAATCTGTGTTCTCTACGCTCCTGCCTCCGCCCCTCCCGCAATACATTCTGGGATCTGTAGTTTTTCTACTCTGGCTTTTCTCTCTTCCCCCCTGCATTCTGGGCTCTGTGGCTTCTCTGATTCTCACAGTATATAATAGGACTTGCAGCATTTAGCACATGCTAATGTCTGTTAGCACACACTTAGCTTTAGTATAAGGGCACTACATTCTTAAAATATCCACGCTATTGCTTGCAGAGTAATAACTGACTTAGCTGTAATCAATTATAAGATAGAACTATCAGATAGTGCATATGAGCAAAAGCTTAAAGTAATGTAATTAGAGCAGGGTGGGCAACCTCGATCCTTGAGGGCCACAATCCAGTTGAGCTTTTGGGATTTTCCCAATGAAAATGCATGAGATCTGTTTGCAATGCACTGCCTCCATTGTATGCAAATAGATCTCAATCATATTCATTGGGGAAATCCTGAAAACCCGACTGGGTTGCAGCCCTCAAAAACTGAGGTTGCCCACTCCTGAACTAGAGTTTTCCAAAGACCATACCAGACCCCATACACAGTCCTTCCTTCATCAGGCACGCATTAAAAGAAATAACTTCATGAACTTGGATACCATGTAATAGAAAGGTTTCTTACCAGTATACAGTGTGGTAATAATTTTATAAAATATTTTCCATTGTTTATGTGGGTATGCAGATGTAAAAATTAGATGCATGTGTAATCCCCCATTACAATGGGAATTACTAAAGAACCTGAGAGAACTCTCCAGAATTGCTGAGGGGAGGGTTCTGAGGTTGTGGGTGGTAAAGGATCCAGCCCAAGGGGGTGGGTTCCTGGGTAAGTTACAGAGGGAAATGTTCCTGGTTGGTGAATGACAGTAGGGGAGAAATTAGAAGTTAATAAAAGTTAATGTGGGAAGTAGACAGTCTTTGATTGCATCTAGCCCTGCTGGAACCAGTGGCGTAGGAAGGGCGGGGCGGTGGGGGAGGTTTGCCCCGGGTGCTCGCTGCTGGAGGGTGCAGAGAGCAGCCGCGCGCCTGTCGGCTCCGCTGGTTCCCTGCTCCCTCTGCCCCGGAACAAGTTACTTCCTGTTCCGGGGCAGAGGGAGCAGGGAGCCAGTGGAGCCGACAGGCGCACGGCTGCTCTCTGCACCCTCCAGCAGCCAAGAATGCACCCGGGGGGGCTTGATGCACCGGGGAGGGGGGTGTCATTGTGCCGGGGAGGGGTCGTGCTGCACCCTGGGGGGGCGGACGCCGTTGCACCTGGGGGGGGAGGGGTGCGCAGCGGCGATCCGCCTCGGGTGGCAGCCGACCTAGGATCGCCACTGGCTGGAACCCTTGAGAAGAGAGGTGTATCCTGAATGGGTTCAAGAAACTAAGGTTGACCAAAGAAGGTTTCTTCTAATAAAGCATTAGCCATGAACTGGAGGAATGCTCCAGGTGAGAAGTAGGGGATCCCAGCCTGGGAGCAGGAACAGGAAAGTACTGTTCGGATCCAAAGGTGGTAGCCTGGAGAGGAGAGTGTGGACAGACAAGGAGGTCTGATCCAGAGGAAGATCTGCTTGCTGCACAAGTGCTGCATAACAGGCAACTCAGAGGGAAGAACAACACAAAATGTCAAGTAAGTAGAGCGTAGGAGGCCAGAGATGGAACAACCAGGCAGACTCAGGAATCACAGGATGCAAATATTTCATTCATGACCTGACATGGCCCATGTTTTGGCTACTGCCTGTATCAGGGGTATCAATTTGGAGAATCCTGATTAACAGCAAATCAGGAAAACACATTCGTTTCTCAGCTTTCTGCTCTTCACTGAATTTAAATTACAGAATCTCTTACAACTTCTTCCTGATGGCTCTAGGTGAATTTCATATTTCTCCAACACAAGAAGCAGCTCTCATACAAGCTCTAGCCACTTGTATGAGAGCTGTTTCTCTTCCTTATTGTTTTGATGACCGGTTACACTGTCTATATTGTCTGGTAATTTTCTTATGAATGCCTCTGTTTGTTTGCTGTTCTCTTTTAGATTAGAGTTATTATTTTTAGCTCATCCTTATCTTTCAAGGTTACAGCATTCCTTTCAGTTAATATTATTTTTAGCCTGTACAACGCTTAGATTGGTTGGTCAGATATGTAGTAAAAAAAAGTTGTAGTAAACATTAAACATATTTATTTGATATACCACAAATCAATTTACGTTTAAAAAATGGGGGGGAAAGGGGAGGGTGAGAATTAAGGGAGAAAGGAGAGAGAGAGAGAGAGAGAGCAGGACACATCAGTCATTTATTTATTTCATCTACTGTAAAGCAAAGATACTTATCTGTAGCAGGTATTCTCCAAGTTCAGCAGGCCATTCATTCTCACATATGGGTGGCATCGTCCACATCACCTGGTGCAGTGTATTAAAAAAGCTGATATTACTTTAAGAGCAAGCGCAGCATCCCCACCGTTCATGCCCAAATGCCTTAAGCAGTACAATACTATATCATGGAAACAATTCCAAGGGGAGGAGGGAGGGTATGTGAGAATGAATGGCCTGCTGTCCTCGGAGAATACTTGCTATAGGTAAGTATCTTCACTTTCTCTGAGGACAAGCAGGCCATTTTCTCACATGTGGGAATCACTGACCTCACATTGGTAAGAGTGGAATACTAATTAACCTGAAACTATATACAACTGTGAAAAAGTGCAGCCTGGAACAGAACAAAATGGGCCTAGGAGGGTGGACTTGGATTCTAGACCCCGAAGAAATTCTGCAGCACTGTCTGTCCAAACAGACTATCGAATCAGGTATCCTGCTCAAGGCAGTAATGAGATGTGAATGTGTGGAATGAAGACCACAATGCAGCCTTGCATATTTCATCAATGGAGGCTGACCTTAAATGGGTTACCGATGCCACCATGGCTCCGACATTATAAGCATTGACATAACCCTCAAGAATCAGCCCAGCCTGAGCATAAGTGAATGAAATGCAATCTGCCAGCCAGTTTGAAATGGTGCATTTCCCAATGGTGACTCCCATCCTGTTGTGATCAAAAGAAACAAAAAGCTTGGTGGACTGCCATTAGGTCCTAGTCCACTTCAAGTAAAAGACCAATGCTCGCAGTCCAAGGTATGCAGTGCGCTTTCACCAGGACGGGCATGAGGTCTAGGAAAAAACAAATGTTGGAAGGACAGTCGACTGATTTAGATGGAACTCTGACACAACCTTAGGCAGGAACTTAGTGTTTGTGCGGAGAACTACCCTGTTGTGATGAAACTTAGTGTAAGGTGACTCCATCACTATGACCTGAAGCTCACTGACCCTGTGAGCTGAAGTAACAGCCACCAAAAACAATACCTTCCAGCTCAAGTACTTCGGATGACAAGAATCAAGTGGCTCAAAAGGAGCTTTCATCAATTAGGTAAGGACAACGTTGAGGGCCCATGACACAGACAGAAGCTTGACAGGAGGCTTTGTCAAAAGCAAACTTCTCATGAAACAAAAAACTAGAGGCTGTCCAGAGATGGGCTTACAGTCTACACTGTAATGGTAAGCTCTAATCGCACTAAGGTGAACCCTTACAAAGTTGGTCTTGAGACCAGACTTGGAGAGGTGTAGAAGGTATTCAAGCAGGGACTGTGTAGAGCAAGAAAGGGGATCTAGGGCCTTGCTCTCACACCAGATGGCAAACCTCCTCCATTTGAAAGAGTAACACTTCTTAGTGGAATCTTTCCTGGAAGCCAGCAAGACTTTGGAGACACCCTCTGGAAGATGCAAGGAAACAAATTCTAAGCTCTCAACATCCAGGCTGTGAGGGCTAGAGTCTGTTGGATGGGATGTAGAAGAGATCCCTCATTCTGAGAGATGAGGTTTGGAAAACACTCCAATCTTCAAGGTTCTTCAGAGGACAACTCCAGAAAAAGAGGGAACTATATCTGACGGGGCCAGTATGGAGCTATCAGGATCATGGTTCT
This sequence comes from Microcaecilia unicolor, assembly GCF_901765095.1. Lineage (NCBI taxonomy): Eukaryota > Metazoa > Chordata > Amphibia > Gymnophiona > Siphonopidae > Microcaecilia > Microcaecilia unicolor. The sequence continues at coordinate 308,930,481 of NC_044035.1, read as the reverse complement.
GAGGTTTTGCTTAAGTTTCAGCAAAGTCTTCCCCTTAAGAGGGATGGGAGGAAATGCATATAGAAGACCAGTCCCACAATAAAGGAGGAAGGCATCTGATGCTAGCCTGTCATGGGCCTGGAGCCTGGAATAGTACTGAGGGACTTTGTGATTGAACTGAGTGGCAAAAAGATCCACCAAGGGGGTGCCCCACACTCGGAAGGTCTTATGAGCAATGCCCATGCTGAGGGACCACTCGCATTGGTTGCTTGACCCTGCTCAGTCTGTCGGCCAGACTGTTGGATTTGCCCACCAATTAAGTGGCCTTGAGGAGCATCCCATGTTAGACTGCCCAGTGCCTTATCCAGATGGCCTCCTAACACAGTGGACATGATCCGGTACCCCCCTGCTTGTTGGTGTAGTACATTGCAACTTGATTGTCTGTTGAATGAGTACAATTTGGTTGAACAGCCAATCTCTGAAAGCCTTTAGAGCATTCCAGATTGCCCGTAGCTCTAGAAGGTTGATGTGGGATTCGTCTCCTGGGCTAAACAAGTGCCTTGAGCGTGAAGCCCATCTAAATGAGCTCCCCAGCTAAAGTGGGAAGCATCCATCATCAGCACCCCATGAGGCTGGAGAATTTGGAATGGAAGTCCCACTGTCAAATTCAATTGCATTGTCCAGCAAAGCAGAGACTGAACCAACTCTGATGTTACTTAGACGACATCTGCTAAGTTCACCGAGGCTTGACACCACTAGGAAGCTAGGATCCACTGGGCAGTTCTCATGTGAAGACATGCCATGGGCATGACATGGACAGTGGTCTAACAGCATCAACATCTTCCGTGACCTGCTGGCTGGCTCGGACCTCAGTGGCAAGGGTGACACGAGTGTCTGCCCTCAGCACAGGGAGAAAATCCCAAGCCTGCTGCTTGTCTAGCAGGGCTCATATGAACTCGAATATGGGATGAAGGTGGAACGGAGTGGTTTAAAATGAACCCTAGTAGCTCTAACACCCAAATAGTTCTCCACACCATCCTTCAACATGTTTTTCATCAGTCAATCATCCAGATCTGGGAACACATGGACTCCCAGTCTGTGTAGCAATGCTGTGACTACTACAAGACACTTGATGAAGACCCTGGGAGCTGACACAAGGTCAAAAGGCAACACACGGTACTGGAAGTGATGTGTCCCCAGCCAAAATCAAAGATATTTCCTGTGACCTGGAAGGATCGGGATGTGAGTGTAAGCATCCTTTAAATCCAGAAATCATAGCCAATTATTGTCCTGAATCTTGTAGAGAAGAGTGGCCAGGGAAACCATCCTGAATTTTTCTTTGACCAGGAATTTGTTCAGGGCCCTTAGGTCTAGGATGGGATGCATCCACCATGTGTTCTTGGGCACAAGGAAGTACCTGGAATAGAATCCCTGCCTTCTTCCCCTGGTGCAATGGGCTCAACAGCATGAGCCTTTAGAAGTGTGGAGAGTTCCTCTGCAAGTACCTACTTGTGCTGAGAGCTGATGTGAGATGCTCTTAGTAGGCAATTTGGTGGTCTCTGCCGCCAATGCAAAGTGTAACTGAGACAGACTATTTGAAGACCCATCGGTCAGAGGTCACAAGGGACCACCTTTCCTGGAAAAAATTCAGCTTCCTGCCCAACCAGCAAGTTATCAAGGATGGTCACTTTTCCTGTGGCTATGGTTTGTTGGAGCCAGTCAAAAGCTCACCCCCTGCTTTGACTGGGGTGCTGGTTGGGCTTGGGCACATGTGGTTGTTGAGAATGAGTGTGCTGGGGCTGAACCTGTTGAGGCTAGTGAGAGGAAAGAACATACCTATGTCTCAGTAAATAGTAGGGACCCCTTTTCAACTTGCCCAAAAACCTCCTGGATGACGAGGAAGGTGCAGAAGATGTCCAGTGGGAGGGAGTATCAATGTTGTCATTGTGTTTCTTGAGGAGTTCAGCGACCTCCTCCACCTTGTCTCCAAAAAGGTTATCCTCCCCAGTATGTGGCATCTTCCAACCTCTGCTGGACCACCAGGTCCAAGTCAGAGACACTCAGCCATGAGAGTCTGTGCATCGCTATACTCTGGGCAGAGATCCAGGATGCCACACCAAAGGTGTCATAGGCACCCCTGGCCAAGAACTTTCGATACACCTTCTGCTGCTTGACCAACTGGCAAAGAGATTCGGCCTGCTCCTGTGGGAGAGAATCCACCATATCAGACATGCTGTATAGCAAGATCTACAAGTATTGGCTCATGTAGAGCTGGTAAAATTGAATACAGATGAGCCTAGAGGCCTGATACACCTTCTGCCCAAAAGATTTCAGGTTTCTAGCTTCTCTGTCAGGGGGTGCCAAAGCATAATCCCTAGAACTCCTGGCTCTTTTGAGCATGGATTACACCACCAAAGAGTGAGGAGGCAACTGGGGCCTATCAAACCCAGGGGAGCTCTGGATCCAGTACATCATGTCTATCTTATTAGGGACAGGAACTGACAGAGGGGACTCCCAGTTCTTCATTTGAATGTCCTGCAGGATCTTGTGAAGAGGGACCATCACAGCCGCTCTAGGAGGGGAATCGTAGTCCAGCACTTTGAACATCTCAGCCCTGGGCTCATCCTCCGTCTCTAAACGAATTGGAACAGCAGCTGACATTTCCCTGACAAAAGACGGAAAGGAAAAACTCTCAAGTGGAGATCTTCTTCTTTCCTCAGAAGGGGAGGGGTCAGATGAGATACCATAGGGCTCCTCCTCCAAGAAGTACCGTGGATCCTCATCAGACTCCCATGAGTGCTCCTCATCAGTGTTGGCAAAGAACTCCTAATGGGAGGGCAAAAGACCGAGCCTGCCTCGATAGGGAGGAACTATGTACCATGAGATGGGCATCGAAGTTCAAGAAGTAGATGCATTTCATAGTCTTCTTTTATTTCAGTAATTTGTGCATGTAATTTAATTGAACAAGCCAATTAGCACTAACAATTGGGTGCTAACAATCAATTATTGGCGCTAATTGGCAACAATTAAAATTTACGCATGCATCTTCCTAGTCAGGATTCTATAAAGTCCTTGAAAAAACAGTTTGTTCAGATGTCCTCATTCATTGAGAAATCTCTTGCCCTGCACCCCAAACAGTCTGATTTCAGAGCATAAAATAGCACTGAAACGGTTATCACTGCCCTCCTTAATGAAATTTACACACATTTAGACAAACATTACATTGTTCTCGCAGTATCGCTTGACCTTTCTGCCACCTTCAATCTGGTAGATCATTCTCTATTACTAACTCAGTTCTCTTCACCTAGTCTAACCAGCTCTGTCTTTACCTGGTTTTGTTTCTATCAAATTGCTTCTATAAAGGTCACTATTGCCTCTTTCACTGCTTCCCCCATCCACTGACCTGTGGAGTCCCACAGGGTTCAGTTCTATCACCCCATCTTTTCAACTTGTTTATAAGTCCCCTTGCTACACTGGTCCAGTCCACGGGTATATCCTTTCATTTTTATGTGGATGACATTCTACTACTGTTTCCCACTAATCCATTCACCCCATCCATCAGCCCCCTTCAAAACTGTTTAGACTTAGTCTCAAACTGGCTCTTCAGATTAGTATTAAACAAACAAAAAACGGTGGCCTTCTGGTTTTCCGACAGCCATTCTGTTGCAACTACCGCTTAAATCTTTTTAGGACCCCTATGTCTCCAGTGGACTCTTTTCGCTATTTGGGGATCATCCTTGATTCTCAGCTTACCTTCTCACCACAAATTAACAATTTAAGTAAAATGGCCGTCTTCATCCTCTGCCAGTTGCGAACAGTACAATGTTATTTCGATCATGACTCCTTCCACTCCTTCATTCTACCCATAGTTACCACTAAGCTTGATTATTGTACCATTATCTATCTAGATTGTTCACGAGCAAATCTAAAAAAAAATTACAATCCATCCAAAATACTGCACTTAGAGTATTGTGCCATGCCCGTAGATATGATCACGTTTCACCACTGTTTAAAAGCCATCACTGGCTTCCTGTAGAGCAATGTATAGTCTTCAAGCTTCTGACTCTTACTTTTAAAGCTCATTGGACCGGTCTCCCTTCTACCTTGCTTCCTTTACTATTCCCTATTCCCCCACCCATCTTCTCCACTCTCAACGATCTCCACCTGGTTTTTCCCAGTCCCTGATCTGCTCATTTAGAATTGGCCAGACATCGTGCTTTTTATTTTGCAGCCCCTGTCTTCTGGAATTCCCTGCCATTATCTATCCATGCTGAACTTTCATTCAAGAATTTCAAAATTGCACTGAAGACCCAGCTGTTTGGACAGGCTTTCAACCCAAATTTACCTACTAAAGATAAGTACTATGACTGGTGTTTCCCATCGCCTTTCCAATATCCAACTTCCCACCCCTCCCCCTCCTACCCCTACTTTTTACCTACTCTTTATTGTTGATGACTATTATTTTGAATGCCTCTTGGATGTTTGTTATATTCTTTCCTATTTGAGATTATAGTTCCTTTCCTTCTCTGAAATTTTACTTTAGTCTGTAAACTGCCTAGATCTGCCTGTTATCCCAGGCAGTATAGTAAGTCCTAATAAACCATGAAGATGCATGCGCAAATTTTTCTGCATGGATCTAAAAAGGGGGCATGGGTTGATCATGGGCCTTCCTAGAATCTGCATGCAGTGTTATAGAATATGGTAGATCCATGCCTAATTTAGGCACAAGGATTTACTCCAGGTTTAAGTTGGTATAAATCCTCGCACCCAAAATTGTATGCAAATCCTGGTGCTAAGCATTGCAAAGCCTCCCAGAATTTATGAGCTCTGTTTCAAAATGAGCTTAAAATAGTTTCCAGTACTTTCTTTTCTTATATTGGGATGGATTTTGAACTGGGATGGTGACCGTGGTTTAAGCATGGTCATCGACCAGCACTATCCATTTAGTTTAGTCCTGCTGCTGTTCAGCAGGCCTACACTATACATATGTTATTCTGCCTTTGCTCTATCCTCCCTCTGTCCCTTACTTACAGAGATTGTGTGTTCAGACAGAGTTTGGGCCTGATGCTGTTCATCTAGGGTGTGAAATTCCATGGATAAGCAGTTGTATGTTCATTGTTACGTCAGCAATTTGTGTCTAGTTTCTGGGGACCTGTGTATCCCTCTTTCTTTTATTCAGTTGATAGATAGATATCAGAGTAACTGTTGTACAGTATGACATCTAATATATTTCCATATTTTTCTTTTATGCATACACAGGTACCTGCGTTTATCAGACAACAACATTTCAACTTTGCTGAAATTGTGTAAGGAGTCTGGAGTTCACGTGGACATTCATCCACACATGAAAGAATCTGAAATAGACATCCACACACTAACTTCACCTTCAGACTATACCAATGTATCCATGTAGCTCTCCTTCACTCACCCTGAGCTTTATTCTACCAATAAGTAAATCCTAGAAACATCAGGTCAATTTGTTATCCTATGGACTTTCTTCACACCAGCCTGCTCATCTTAGACCTGAAAAACAGCATTTTATTAGCATTTCATAAATTTTGGCAAGGTGAGGAGTCAGCAATAAAAGATTTTTGTTTTAGAAGTTACATGTCTGTTTTTAAACTTATGAAAAATAAATACAGGTGTCTATTCTAAATGGTTTAAGCGGGCAAAAACTTCTCTGTGGGCTATCTGCTGATATTCTGTGGCACTTAACCAGGCAGTGCTGCTGAATATTCACAGAGACCATGGATGTGCAGTCCGGGCAGAGACTGGACATTCTGGAGGCGGAGCTGAGCAGGAGCCAGGACTTATGTGAGTGCCAGTAATATTCAGTGCAAGTGCCTACACAGTCAACCAGGCATGCTGGGAAGTGTAAATAGCAGTGTTAACTTTGCCTACTTAGTTATGTAGGTTCTAGCACTGAATATCAGCCAACACCCACATACGTTCTGAGTATCAGCCCTAAGCGGTCTGTACTCTCTGCTCCATCCTCCCTCCCATCAGAGGAACAGTGCCTCCCTTCTTTCCTCCCTCCCCCCCCCCCCCCCCCCACAATGAACAAGTCTCCCCTTGTAGCTCCCAAGTAGGACCCCTCGACCTACTGTTCAGTCCCTGGTGGTCAAGTGGCCTTCAGGGCAGAAGCGATTTCCACTCACTCAGTCCCGGGGGGGGGAGTCAGCTGGCTAAAATGTGCCCCCCACCTTGGGCTCTGGACCCCCCTCCCACTGAGGTCTGGCTACACCTTTGATACACGAATTCCTAGCGGCTTATACACTCATAAAGTTACTTCTGCAGGCAGTTTGGTGCAGGCACACAGGTACAAATGAAACCCATAAAACTATATATGTTGTCTCTGCCTAGGTGCCCTGTTGTTAATTTGTCCACCCCAAGATTTGAAAACTTAGATGTGAAAATAAGGTTTAATCACTCTTTTCCTTTAGGTACAAAATAGGGAAAACTATTTTCTAAATTAAATATGGTGTGGTAAAATGCCATATTTCATAGGATGGAAAAACATCAAATATGAGGGGATTTTGTGGAATTCTTAACTGTGGGTTTATCTTACAGCTGAATCATGACTATCCCTGTCACAGCAATTTGAATAATCACTACAGTGCTAAAAATCTGTCCATGCAACATTCAGCAAGTGGAAGTGAGCAGTTTTTTAAATGCTGACGACTGTGGGCAGAATTAGGCCTAGATATTCAATGTCAGGTCATGTCTGGCCACCAGCATTGAATATTTGGGGCATACTGGATGTGCCTTGCCACTGGGATTTATGTGGATCCCAGCCAATATTCAGTGAGGTCCTGCATAAGACAATTATGCAGGTATGAGCTGCATATTACCTGGGAACTACAAAAGGGAATATACTCTAACCTCCCCCACCCCAAAGAACAGTGGTCCCCTTCTTCCCTCCCTGCTGATGAACAAGGCCCCCCCCCCCCCCCCCACAGTAGCTCCCACCCCTATTAGGCCCTCCTGGGCCTACCTTTCTAGTCCCTGGTGGTCTTTGACTTTCTAGTGTCACTTCCACTCCTCCCCGACTCGAACCTTTTGTATTTAGAAACTATCTTGCCTTTTAGTGACTTAGACATTACTCAATATTATTTGTATAACTTTTTAAATGTCCCAATAAGAGACTTATGTGTCTACAACCCATTGTCTGATTTATAACTCACTCTAAAAAACATTTGTAGGATAATTCTATAAAAGAACACCTATTGGCCCCTGCTTTGAGGTTTACACAAAATGCCCTGGCAAATATTACACACTTCTGTATGTATTTTATAATTTAAGCATGTAATCCAGACTCCATCCTGGGAAAATGTACCCTTATTCCAAGTAAGTATATGATATGAGATTGTTACCTTGAATACTTATTTTTTGACATTTATTTTATGTAATAAAGCTACAATAAAAATGAAAATCACAAGTGCCATGGGGGAGCTGTATATGCACATCATTACTGTATTGTTCATGCCATGCCCAGCTTCAGATTTAACAAGTCTGGTCAATCTGTAGATTGAGGCCTACAACTATTCCACATTCTGTTACTGGTCAGTTTTCAAAAGATCTGTGTATGGACTTAGCTGGTTAGATCAAAGTGTTGAAAACTTACCAGGCTAACTGGCTAAAATTAGCTCCCTAAGGGACATAGTTACCAATGTGGGCTACTGTTAAGTCGCTATTTTACCACTCTAACCATGCCATTTTAGCACAGGTCCCATTTTATGCAATGAGACCTAGTACCAATAACTGGGGTTGACCGTAAAATAACACATCTTAAAAGTAGCCAACGTTGATAACTTCCTCTAAGTTTCCCTAGGCAGCTAATTTAATTAAGAAAGATTAAACTGGGGATTCATACAGTATGAGGTTTCTCCTAGTTTAGCAAAATGTATACAAATAGAAACCTAGTTTACATATTCAAGCAATCACCTCTGTGAATAGTGTCAAGCAATATAGCACACCTTGAAACACTCAAGAATGAAAAAATGTAAAAAAATATAAATAATTTAAATATAGTGTAAACAGTGCTCAGAACTTGGTACGTGGGTGAAGCTGTCGAGCAGCGTATTCCACCACCATTATCGGCATCATCGCACCGTCAACCCTCCCTGCCTACCAGGTTATAGTTCAAAATGGTATTTAATGTACTCTAGGCCAGCATGGTATGGTATAATAGCAGTACTTAGCTTGGGTTGACACGGCACGGAAAGCACTGTTTACACTACATTTAAATTATTTATATTTTTTTACATGTTTTCATTCTTGAGTGTTTCAAGGTGTGCTATATTGCTTGACACTATTCACAGAGCTAATTTAATTAGCCAGAATCTGAGTGAGCAGGTGTTAGGATTCAATCATGTGACTAAAATCTGATTTCCAGTGTTAGTCACCTAACGTGGCTAGTCAAATGGACAGTCACATCTCCCCATCCACCAGATTGTGAAAGTAGGGAAAGAAGATGATTGTCTCGCTCCCCCCCATGATCTCTCTCTCTCCTCCCAGCAGAAATTGAAAGTAGTGTGGGGCAGGCAGACCGCCCTCAACCCATAATCCCATCTCTCCCAATAGGAACATTGAAGTGTTGCGGGGGAAAGGAGTCAGATTGACTGCTCCCCTGTGATCTCTCCTGCCTCCCCACCAAAAGTTGAAGTGGTGTAGGGGGATCGATGCCACCTTCCTGATCCCTCCCTCTTTCTCTGCTGAAAGTTAAGGTGGTTAACGAAGGCTTACAGCCCCTCCTGCCTTGATTGTTTTCTGCTGCCTAGCCATATGTTGAAGTGGCTCAGGGAGGCCAGAAGTCTCCCCATGATCCCTTTCCTCCCACTTATGAAAAATATCAGCCTCCTTTGCTCTCTCCCTCTGACTTTTAACAGCATTCTTTGGAATCTCCCAAAACACCCATAATTGTTCCCAGCCAAGTCATCAGGATTTCTAAATCTTCCCTTCTGCTGGCTCAGCATCCAGTGTTACACCAACAGTAATGCTAGTGCCAGAATTTTTGTTAGAGCAACACTAGATGCTGAGAAGAAGGGCAAGTCTTCCTACTAGCTTGACAGGGAGCAATGAGGTTAACTTGGGGGGGGGGGGCTTCTCAGGTATGTGAGTAGGGATTTGGCAGGGCAATGGAGCATTTCAACCTTTGGAAGGACGGGCAAATACGGAGATCTGAACTACTATTTTACTAGCTAGCACTTATTTTCAATCCTAATGTTAACACTTGCGAGCCAGGGTGAACATCAGGCAGTTTCCTTTAAGTGAATTTTAGTAGTTTGCAGGGAGGTCAGGGACAGGACCAGCTTGAGCTTGGAGGTCAATTGGCACAGTAATGTACTGTCATGGGGTATCTGTAATATAAGCTTTGCAAATCCCAGTGCAATTCTCCGGATGGTCTTTTCCCGTTCTTACACCTGCTCCCATGAGGAGATCACTGCAGTTGCACAGTTTCTTCTCACAGGGACACAATTCATTCAAAACATCAAAAAAAGGAAAAAATTTCTGCAAAGCACTGCTTTATCTTCCGCAGCTATTGATTCATACAGTATTCAGTTCCATTATTTCACCACTAGGGTGTCCCCGTTCACCATCCACCCTTTCTCACTTCCTTGGGAGTCATTTAATGGAGACACAGAAATATCCAATGCCTTTCTGTTATCACTTTTGTTCAAAACCCAAACATTAAAACACAGGGTTCAACAAAAATACAGCCTTGGCTTTCTAGTTTTTGTGCCAAGGCTGTGCAGCCCTCCTCCCTCCCAGTGTTTAAAATCACAGTGGTCCCACCCACAGCTGCTGATGACCTTTTCACTACTACTACTACTACTTAACATTTCTAGAGCGCTACTAGGGTTACACAGCGCTGTACAAAATAAACAAAGAAGGACGGTCCCTGCTCAAAGGAGCTTACAATCTAAAGAACGAAATGTCAAGTTGGGGCAGTGTAGAGTTCCTGGGTAGAGGTGTAGAGGTTAGGTGCCGAAGGCGACATTGAAGAGGTGGGCTTTAAGCAGAGATTTGAAGATGGGCAGGGAGGGGGCCTGGCGCATGGGCTCGGGGAGTTTGTTCCACGCATGGGGTGAGGCGAGGCAGAAAGGGCGGAGCCTGGAGTTGGCGGTGGTGGAGAAGGGTACTGAGAGGAGGGATTTGTCTTGAGAGCGGAGGTTACAGGTAGGAACGTAAGGGGAGATGAGGGTTGAGAGGTAAGGATGTTTTTCAAACTAAAACCTTCCAGTTTTCTTTACAACAATAAAAATAGCAAAAAAATGTTCACAAGCTTAACTTCATAGTTTTAGTGGGATTGAGGAATCCTGCCCCTTTGGTCTCCATGCAGTTTGTCTCTTCCACCTTCAGCTCTACTGAGCTTTCATTGGGTTTCAATGGTGTCTGCTCACAGTCCATGGGCTCAAGATCCTCCCCTTCCTATTTCTACCTCTCTATTGGGCTGGGGCCCTTCTCTTCCCTGTTACTCAGCACAGCATACTTTTATCTGGCTTGGAATGGCCACACCCTACCCTCTTCAGTGAGGAGATCTCCAAAATGGTTTTCCCCCTAGGGGAACTAGCATAGATCTCTAAGACGCCCCCTGGCTACCAAGATGGGTATCTGTCCCCTCATCTACCTTCTTCTTGGTGGGAATCTCATTCCTAAGGGCCATTCCACCAGATCACTGTCCTCTAGAGGCAGTCTTTAGAAGGGCAGGCTCCTCTTCCATTAAGGCAGCACCACTCCTGGTTTTTGAGCAGGTGCTCTCAATGCCTTCTGGGACATTTAGTAGGCTTTTCCCTTCACTCTTGTGACAAGCCCTGGCTACTACCTTGTCACAGTACTCAGCACACTCTTTTCTCTCAATAAGACAGGTCAGGCCAGAATTTAAGTTCTGACTTAAACTTGGATTCTTTTAGCAAATACCATGGGATTGCTTAGCATCAACTATGTACAGGCAAGTAGAAAAATTGCTTACAGTCTCTGTTCAATTTTCTTAGGAACTCCTTGGCTGCAGGAGGTTCCTGGTGAAAGTCCTTTTGCAAGTTTATGCTCTCTGTGCCACTCCTCCAGAGGGAAGTTGCTCTCTAAGTCTCTTTTGTTAGATAGGTAGGGCACACTGAGTCTTTTCATGCATAGTCCTTAGTGCATGGTCCCTTCCCCGAATGGAATTCAGCTACTAGGCTCATTCTCCATGCAGATCTTTTAGGACTCATTTATAGCCCCTCTTGATCCATCAGATTTGTTCTTTCAGTACTTTGCTTCTTTTTCTCCTTAGAAACACTTGATGGTGAACTGGTTCCACATTTCAGTAGCTACCTGTAGCATGTGCAGTGCTGTATAGGCGACTTTTCTCTCCAGGTATAGAGGCCGGGCTGTGTTAGCCAGAGATCCTCTTCTCTTAATGATGAGTGGACAGGAAAGCAATAGCCAAAGACAATGGATTTGAAACTGGGCTTAGTATTTATGCCAGTGCAGTTTCCCTCCAAGAGGTATCTCTTTCTACCACTATCAATTACAGGTAGGAGAAACACCCTGGTTCCAGATACTATGAGATTATTCTAAAATCAAAAAGTCAATAATAAGTAATTCCCAGGTAGAGCCACTAAAGGTCTCTGCAAGTTCTTAAAGGAGCAAAACCTTAGGGTCACTATAGTACGTAAAACTGGGGAGGGCAGGGGAGGAACTAATCCTTGGGATCCTACCAGGTACTTGTGACCTAGTCTGGCCACTGTCAGAGGCATGATGAGGGATTTGATGGGCTTTTGGTCTGACACCATATAGACATTTCTTATGTTCTTATACTTGTATTACGCTTGTCAGAATCAAAGAAATAATATCACTTCTCCAACGAAGAACACAAAAATGGATATGACATGGCAACATTCTTTTATTCTTTTCTCTTAGGCTGCAATCTGCTGTCCAGATTTTCTCATCTTACTTATTGATTTCTAGCTTTTGAAATACACGATGGTATTTATTCCAGCTGCCAACCTTAGTTATTTAGAAAACAACTTTTTCTAATCCCATGGATTTATGCTTAGCTTTACTTTAAACTCTGTCCAAAATATATGAATATTACAGGGTAGTAAAGCATTATTCCCACAGCCAATTCTTTGTTGACTCCCATCAAAAGCTTTCTCTTTTGAAAACATATTTAAAGAAGCCCTCTGTAAGAAGGAGCTGTCAGAAAGCATCCCAAACTACATTATTAACAAAGAAGTCACAGAATAAATCTATAAAGACAGCTTTTACAACTTATTCTCTTTTGCAAAATGATTACAAAGTCATTGGTTGGTGGAACTCTCAAGGAAAAATATAGCCATCCCAAAAGTTATAAATTTAGCATACCTTACATTTATTTATCCTATTACTACCTAAGGATTTTCTCTTTCTTTCCCTCTCAATATATCTGCTTCTTTCTCTCTCGTATTCTTTAATTTTCAAGATCTATTTATTCAACCAACTTTCAAAGAGATTTCTTTGTAGGGCCAAATTGCCCCTTGGTTGTAGGGCCAAATTGCCAAATGCCAAGCCCAGGGTAGCCCTACAGTGGCTTCGTAAAAGGGCCCCTAAAACAGCTGTAATCATTAAGACAATATAAAATATTTAATAATGCATACACCCCTAATTCTATAAACTTGCACACCCAAACGTAGGCTTAGTGTGCAAATTTACACATGCAATTTATAGAACATGATCAGATGTGTGCACAACTTAATTTAATAATGTGCTGTTAATTAGAATTAATAGCTAATAAAAGTACAGTCTTGATTATCTGATGTAAATTGGACCGAGCCGTTGTTGGATAAGTGAAAAGTCAGATAATACGGAAAGCAATGGTAACTCCTTAAAAAATGCACAGAAAACATACTTTATAGAATGTAAAGTACAGTATTGTTTGGTATGGTATTTAAAATACAGTATTGTTTATTAACACTAACCAGCAGCCCAGAAAACCAGAAAACAGGAAGAGAACCTACACATTTCTTAACGGCAGCACGATGATGTCACTGCGGGGGGTCTGTTGGATATGCCGGATGGACAGATTAGCAAAGGTTGGATAATCGAGACTGTACCATATTGACTCTAATCCATGTTAATTGGCACTAATTTGTACCAATTAGCAATTGTTCGCACAATTGCCTAGAAGCTGTGCATGCAAATGCTACTGTGCACAAATTTTAGGAGGGAACGGACATGGGAGGGACATGGGCGGGTCAGAGCCATGCCTAAGAACTAGGCGCACAGGTTATAGAATTTTAGGAGTTATGCACCTAATTGCTTAGACATGTCATAACATAGTAACATAGTAAATGACGACAGATAAAGACATGTACGATCCATCCAGTCTGTCCAACAAGATAAACTCATTTTACATTGTATATGATACTTTATATGTATACCCGAGTTTGATTTGTCCTTGCCTTTCTCAGAGCACAGACCATAGAAGTCTGCCCAGTACTATTCTTGTACTAAGTTCAGAAGCTAACATCGAAGCCCCTTAAAATTTACACTCCAGCCCATCCCTATCTGTTCAGTCACGATCAGGGCGTAGACCGTAGAAGTCTGGCCAACTCCTGTTTTGTTTCCCAATTACTGGCGTCACCACCCAATCTCCGCTAAGTCCATAAGTCAGAAGTATCCAACCTCGGCCCTTGCCAAGTCAGGTTTTCAGGATTTCCACTATGCATGAGATCTATTTGCATACAATGGAGGCAGTGCGCGCAAATAGATCTCATGCATATTCATTGGGGAAATCCTGAACATCTAACTGAATTACAGCCCATGAGGACAAAGGTTGAACACCCCTGGCGTAAAGTTAGGCGCAAAACTGCAGAACTGCCATTATAGAATTCATGCATAGCGTACATCATCCCAGCACCTAAATTCTGGCACTCTTTCTTGAATCTACCCCACAGTGTTTTCTTTTTATGTAATTTGCTATGATACTAAAGAATTGGGTCAGTCTGCCTGTAATTGGCGAGATGTGCATGTGCATACTGGAACATGCGTGCAAGTCACTGACAAATATACCTACAGCCTTCTTTCATCCCACTGATATACTGAGCGCATAGTTGATTCTGGCACTGCATGGCTTGAGAGGAAGCTTCACATGGATGAAAGACAATGGACCTTATAGGGAAGATGGGAAAAGGTTAACAAAGTGACAGCCAGTAGCCTAATATATAAATATGACCACACATATTTTTTTATCTTTCTTTAAAATGTTAACAATTTCAACCAAAAATGCCAAACTACCACAGGAAGTGAAGAGCTTCTCATTGCCAGAAATCATGCAGGCTCTTCATTATTACCAACTCATCAGAGTCACGTTTTGAGCACTGAGAAAAATCAGGTGATAAATGGGCAAAGGAAACAGAAAGGGAATGACAGTGAACACATTTAAAAAAAAGGTCTAGATGGCTTCCTAAAGGAAAAGTCCATAGACCATTATTAAATGGGACTTGGGGAAAATCCACTGCTTATTTCTGGGATAAGCAGCATAAAATGTATTGAACTTTTACGGGATCTTGCCAGATATTTGTGACCTGAATTGGCCATTGTTGGAAATAGGATGCTGGGCTTGATGGACCTTTGGCCTGTCCCAGTGTGGCAATACTTATGTACATTATTCTACATTACAGGGATTCTAAATTATGTTTCTGTAAATCTGTGGCTTAATTATAATAAATACAGAGTCCAGCATTGAGCAGGACATCGAGGGAATAATTTGAAAAGTGCAATCTAATATTTTATATCACATTCATTGTTGGTTTTTAATCATGAATTGATAATGAGTGTAGCTATTGGGCAGATTGGTTGGACTATTCAGGTTTTTATCTGCCGTCATTTACTATTTATTTATGTACTAGCAGTTGAGCCCGTAAAAACGGGCTGGTATTGGGGTTTTCCTTCCTTCCTTCCTTCCTTCCTTCCTCCCTCCCCGCGAGGTCGCCACCACTACCGTTCCCCCCCCGGAGTCGTCGCCGCCGCCGCCGCCGCCGCCATCCCTCCACCCGGCCCGGGCCCTCTCTCTCTCCGCTACTAAACTTACACATCCATTCGCCGGAACACAGCACGCACATCAGCTGAGCTGCCATCGGCCCTTCCTTCTCTGCCTGTGTCCCGCCTTCCTGTGATGTAACGTCAGCGAGGGCGGGACACAGGCAGGGAAGGAAGGCCGATGGCAGCTCAGCTGATGTGCGTGCTGCGTTCCGGCGAATGGATGTGTAAGTTTAGTGGTGGAGAGAGGGCCCAGGCCGGGTGTGTGTGTGTGTGTGTGGGGGGGGGGTAACGGTAGCGGTGACCTCGGGTGGGCGGGTGCGGTATCAACCTCGGCGGCGCAGTTTCCCTCTCTGTCCCGCGCTCGTCATCACGTATTGACGCGGGGGCGGGACAGAGAGGGAAGTCTCTACTGCGCATTTGCGAGTGAGTCGGTCACTCGCCGTTTATATGTTTGATTTATTTATTGCATTTGCACCCCACATTTTCTTTCCAATGTGGCTTAGTGTTATTAAAGAGAATAGCAGTTTGCAGGTTCAAAGGCATAGATGGAAAAGATGAGACATGTTTTCTTTAGAGGGATCAAATGTTCTGAGTCTTCCAGTGTGATTGAGTCAGGTTCAGTTTCATTTCATTCTTTTTTTACATTCCTCTTTTTGTTCGTTTGAAAGTGTTGTCCAATTAGTTGCGTGGTTGTGGGATCGCCAGGAGGGTAGGTTGTTTTGTAGAAATGGGCTTTCAGGTGTTTCCTGAATTGTAGATAGTCGTTCTTGTATCTTAGGTCCCTTGAGAGGGAGTTCCAGTTTTTGGTGCATATGTAGGCAAAACTTGTTGTGCATGAGATTTTGTATTTTAGGCCTTGACACTTAGGGAAGTGGAGTGTGAGGTAGTATCCTGTGTTCTTTTTTGTGTTACATTGTGGTAGTATTAGTAAGTCTGTCTTGAAAGTCAGGGCAAGGCCGAAAATCATTCTGTAGGCTAGTGTGCAGATATTGAAGGATATGTGTGCCTTGATAGGTAGCCATTGAAGTCCCTTGTCCTGCTCCATAACTTCCAAAACTAACCGTCCTTCTCACAGTCATAATCAAACAGGAAAAACATTTAGATTTCCTGTTTGATTGTGGCTGTGAGATGGATATTCTTGCGCTGAAAATGGCCAAAATGAATAGCCATTTTCTAAAGTGAAACATCCAACTTTTGAACAACAAAAAAGCAGGGACATGAACATCTGTCTGGCATCATTTAAAAAAAATGGCCACACAGACATCCAATGAAAATAAAAAAGGTGGGAGTGTGAGCCAGGCCTGGCTCACACTCCCACCTTTTTTATTTTCATTTGACGCTCCGTGGGATCTACTGAGTTCTCCATGTACGTGGATTCTCTCTAGACACACAGACATCCATACAGAATGAAGGAGTACCCTAGTGGTTAGTGCAGTGGACTGTAAGCCAAGGGACACAGATACAAACCCCACTGTAACTTTTCTTTTGGTAAATGTGAACCGTCTAGGACCTGAAAAATACCTACTGTACCTGAATGTACCCCACTTCAATAGCCTTCAGACTTGCAGGTATCTTATATATTTAGGTACAGTAGATATTATTCTGTTTCTGGAGGGCTCAAAATTATTTAAAAAAAAAGTTGACATGGGACTTAAACCTGGGCCACTTGGTTCACAATCCACTGCACTAACCATTAGGCTACTCCTATGACCTCGTTCAGCTCTGTTCAGAATGGCCATAATACCTGTAGCTGACATACAGCCTGGTTTTCCTTGACATTTTCACTTTCAGAAAACAGGGAAGAGGCAGCAACCACTGGGAGATTGCGGAGGAGTCATGCCTTAATCCCTCCAGTAGTCAACTGCTCAATTAGAGCAACTTTTTGTCTAGATAAAAACACCCTTCTTTTTAGAAATGGATGTTTCTTCCCATTCAAAAATCCCTATTGGACATACTACTTTTGGGACCTTCCTAATCCCACCTACAACACGTCCCCTTGCTATTTGTACGAACTGTAGTGTGAAACAGGGGCGTATCTGAACTTCAACGGTAGGGGTGGCCAGAGCCGAGGAGAGGGGGCACATTTTAGCCCCCCCCCCAGTGCCACTGACCCCCCCCCCCCCCCCCACTGTAGATGAAGACGATGACACCACCACCCCGCCCAACTACTTTAAACCCCCCCCTCTCGCGAAAGACAGCTCCAACTACTTTGAACCCCCCCTCCTCCCGCCGTCACTCCGCCATCGCGCCTCACCTCCCTTTGCTGGTGGGGGTTTGCCCACCAGCCGAAGTCTCCGTCCTTCCTTCCTTCCTTTGGTCACTCCGCCATGGCGCCTCACCTCCCTTTGCTGGCGGGGGACCCCAACCCCCATCAGCCGAAGTCTCCTTCCTTCCTTCCTTCCTTCCTTCCTTCCTTCCTTCGTTGTTCGTGCGTGCATGCAGGACGTCAGAAACCACCAACCCCAAACGAAGGAAGGAAGGACGGAGACTTCGGCTGGCGGGGGTTGGGGTCCCCCGCCAGCAAAGGGAGGTGAGGTGCGACAGCGGAGTGACGGCAGGAGTAGGGGGGGTTGAGAGTGTCATCAGTAGGGGGGTCCAGGGGCAAATCTGCAGGGGCCAGGCCCCTGTGGCAGGGGCGTAGCCAGACACCCAAATTTGGGTGGGCCTGGGCCCAAGATGGGTGGGCAGAAGAACTCCGCCTTGTCCCACAAGTGATTTGGTCTCTCCCTCTCTTGCCTGCATCCATATGGTCTCTCAAACATCCGCCCTTCCCTGAATACCTTTTAAATAGCAGATTTTCACCAACAGTGAGCAGCAACTAATACACACTGCTCATGCTGGCCCCATAGCCTTTCCTCTGATGCAACTTCCTGTTTCCGCATAGGCGGGAATACATCAGAGGGAAGGCCTCGTGGCCGGTGCGAACAGTATGTATCAGTCACTGCTTGCTGCAGGCAAAGATCTGCTATTTAAAAGGTATGCAGGAGGAACAGTTGGGAGTTTTCAGCTGGTGGGGCTTGAGAATCCCTGCCAGCCACATTATAGATGTGCTGCTACTGGGTGGGCCTGAAACCAAAGTGGATGGGCCTGGGCCCACCCGAGCCCACCCTTGGCTACGCCACTGCCCTGTGGCCCCATAGCAGATACGCCCCTGGTGTGAAACATCCAAATTCTGACTTTCTAAGATTAGGATTTGGATGTTTTTAGGCAATTTAAGACATCCATCTATTTTGAAAATGAGTACCCATGTTACTACGGTGCTCATTTTCAAAAGAGAAAAACGTCTATAAAGTGGCATAAATCTGCATTTTTTTAAATTGAAATTTCAAAAATAGTACAAACAAGGTACCAGAAATATAATAGTCCACATTACAGAAGAAGAATAGTGCAGACGTTAACAAAAATAACTTTGGAAAGAAAATAATCTCAAAAGAAATACTAACATTAACATCAATTACCTGACTATGGGGTCTGTTTACTAAGCCGCGCTAGTGGCTGTCCACGTGCTAATGCTGACACGGCCCTTTCAAAGTGAATGGGCTATGTCGGCACTAGCACACGAATAGTTGATGGAGGAAGCTTCTAAAACAATTTATCAATTTATAATGGTCTACATAAAGTTTTCCCTCCCCTGCCTGCCTAAAAGTAAGCCTGGCTTTCAGCAGAATATGTACATTTGGCCCAAGGAGGTGTTTAGTTTCAGGGAGTAAAAAATAATGCATACATTTCATTTTCAAGTATATCATACCATTTTTTAAATTTTAGATTTTGATTATACCTTTGCAACAGCAGCTGAAGGTGAGTTACTTTCAGGTACAAAAAGAAAAGAACCACCAAAAAAGGTGGAGGTACACTGAGTTCCTACGCAAAGAAATGCACAAAGCAGGGAGTAGGAAAAGTAGGCTCTTCCAAGAAACCGGAGAAGACGTATGTAGAAAATCAAATCTTTATTCCAAAGAAAACACTGACACACTTGACTCTGACTCGACACAGCTGTGTTTCGGCGCCAAAGCGCACCTTCATCAGGAGTCTATAAAATGAAATATACTATTAAAAAATAATAATAAAATAATTAACACATATATACAAAAATATCGCATATATAAAAAAAAGTCACATATATAAAAGAAACATTCGTGTGTAAAAATGTATGTAAAATTGAAAGAATTATTATAAATGTTTATAAATGTAATCACATATGTTTTAAATTGTATATAGCACCATTTTGTGAATCACTGTCTAGAAATTCTTTAATCAACATACATATACATATAATTTTAAAACAAAAATACATATGTTTCAATGCAGCGGGCCCGGCCCGGTGGCGGACGGTCAACGGAGCCGAGGGTGGATGAGATCACGGACCGTGGCACCGAGCCCCCCTTGGAGGCCCGAGGAATTTTGTCCCCCCTGCCCCCCTCTCGGCAGCCATGCATAGCCGGGCCTGAGGCAGGACTGGACCGCCGTGCATGCGCACCCTAACTCGGGCTGCTACTGCCTGCCCCTGCACCCACCATAGCACCTCATATTTAGAAATCACTGCTGCACTGCTCCCTCGCTCTGTCCTCTCCTGCTCCAGTGTTCCTGTGTGCTGGGATTCCGGACCTGGATGATTGTATTAACGTGATACCATAGGAGAAGGAGAGGATAGACCCGGAAGCAGGCAGGAAGAAGTTTGCCAGTGCCAGGCCTGGGGGATTTTCCCCCTGCCCCCCCCCCCCCCCCCCTCAGCAGCCCTGTGCCTGCATACATTAGACACAGGCTGTTTCTAATTTCCTCTTTACTAATATAGACCTTCCTGCCACTGTACTGATACATCAGTTCCTTCATATCGCCACCAGATGATGCTCTAATATAGCTAATATATAGTGATCTTTTGTAGGTAATAGAAAAATATTCTGTTAACATGGAACCAGTTTACATTTCCAGGTTTTTGGCACCTTTGAAGAGATCATTTTGGACTATCATTTTATAGTTCAAGGTTGTGACTTAAATATCAAGATTTCCAGTAGCTATATTATTTCTCAAAGCTGTTATATGGCATGTATGTTATATTTAGTTTTACTTGCTCATTTAAATGAAGTCTATTTTTTTAAGCAATACCAAATATATTGCTTAAGAATATTCATCATGTGTGCATGCCACAAATTTTCAGGCAGTAATCTGCTTAAAAACAGCAAATGTTAATTCAAGTATAAAGTAATAGAAAATACTTATAATTTGACAAATGTTGACATGCTCAAAAGCTTCATCCGATTTACAGTATCTACAAGGAAAACAGCATGTGAATTACAGCTTTGGGATGCAAGCACTTTTCTGTGCTTCCGCCTAAAATGATCTCGTTACCAAATTGTGCTAACATAACATTACCCCCTGTTTACTAAACTGAGTGGCAATGCCGACACAGCCCATTCAAGGTGAAGAGGCCGTGTCTCATTAGCGCACGTCAGCTGCTAGCACAGCTTAGTAAACAGGGGGTTAAGACAATAGTAACAATCCCAGCATTTCTCATTTATACTCGAGAGTTAGACATGAGTCTAGAATTCAGTAAATAAAAAAAAGCCAATGCGATAGAAAGAAGGAGCAAAAACAATATATTGAAACTGTGACAATGATGCAATAAGCAAGGATAGTACCAGAGTTTAAGCAGCATCTGTGTTATCATAAACAAGCGATAATAGGTGAAGAACATGGACCTGCCCATCTTTATTTGCCAAACTAAGGGGTCCTTTTACCAAGCTGTGGAGGCGTCAGCTTACAGATTTGCCTCATACCAATGCCCTTTTTTACCACAATGGGTAAAAGGCCTTTAAAACAAAAATGGCCATGCAGTAAGTTAACCACTTGCTATGTGGCCTTTTCCTAGGGAAGCCCTTACTGCCACCTATTTAGGAGGTGGTAAGGGCTCCTGTGCTACCCAGCACTGTCCAATTCCCACCGGATAAGCCCCCTGGCTTGCTGGAAATGGCATGTGGTGGGGGCAGGCACTAATGCCGTGCTCCTTTGGTAGCCTGGTGGTAGTGCCAGATTGTGCTTTAGTAAAAAGGCCCCTAAATCAAGGGGTATACTGCATTAATAACTGGAGGGGAAACAGTCACATAACTTCTACCTCAAAAACCCACAATGTTTTTGTGAACGAGAGGACATGAAATGAGATTGAAGGGGGGCAGACTCAAGAAAAATGTCAGGAAGTATTTTTTCACAGAGAGAGTAGTGGATGCTTGGAATGCCCTCCCGCGGGAGGTGGTGGAAAGGAAAACGGTAACGGAATTCAAACATGCGTGGGATAAGCATAAAGGAATCCTGTGCCAAAGGAATGGATTCTCAGGAGCTTAGTCAGGATCGGGAGGCGGGGCTGGTGGTTGGGAGGCGGGGATAGTGCTGGACAGACTTGTACGGTCTGTGCCAGGGCCGGTGGTGGGCAGCGGGACTGGTGGTTGGGAGGCGGGGATAGTGCTGGACAGACTTGTACGGTCTGTGCCGGAGCCGGGGTTGGGAGGCGGGGCTGGTGGTTGGGAGGTGGGGATGGTGCTGGGCAGACTTGTGCGGTCTGTGCCGGAGCCGGTGGTTGGGAGGAGGGGCGGGTGGTTTGGAGGCGGGGATAGTGCTGGGCAGACTTATATGGTCTGTGCCCTGAAGAGCACAGGTACAAATCAAAGTAGGGTATACACAAAAAGCAGCAAATATGAGTTATCTTGTTGGGCAGACTGGATGGACCGTGCAGGTCTTTTTCTGCCATCATCTACTATGTTACAATTAATATTATGTTACTATGTTTACTCATGAATCAATATACTGTAAAAATATCACAAAAAAAATTATCAAAAACTAAGCATACAGATATGTGCTCATAGATATTAGAGGGACCATCGTAAATCCCAAAAGATTATCTTTAATCCCAACGGGGAACCCTTCTCATAAGCTTTAATCATTGCAAATATCTAGATAACAATATTTTCCATTTTAATATATATTTAAACAATGTGAGCTACTGTTCTTTAACAATGTACTTATCTGAAAAAGCTCAACAACTTGCCCAGGTCCCAGGTACCGACATGGACTATGTTTCACCTAGTGGCTGCTTCTTTCTGGAGACCAAAAATTCAAATTAGGCCTACATTTCCATAGGCCTAATTCAAAAAAGCTTTTTCCCATATTCTGGCTCTTATCCACATATATAACATACTTGATAGCTAAGCTTTGCCACAGATTTCCAAGAGGAAAAAGGTAAATGCAGAACACCATCCCCCACCCCCAGTTGCTTACTGGGTATTAGCATTTCACCACATAACGTTGTGATTGCATGAGTTGCATTAGCTACCAATTTGCTGGTAGCTTATATTTAAAATAGCTGTACTAGTTTTTACATTCTATTATCACACGCTCCATTAAATCTATTATATTTCCATTTGTTCCTTCCCACCTCCTTTGTTCATTTGGGCATGGATTGGTGGTGATATCGTCTCTCTATCATCATGTAGAAAGCCAGAATTGATCTTTTCCTATGGCAAATCCAGTTCTCTGGAATTCTTTACTTGAGAGCCTCAGATTACAGAATGATCGTTTATCAATTAAAAAGAGGGCAAAGGCTTATTTCTTTCAGCTTGCCTTTAACTGAAATTATACTGTGCCGGCCTTAACTGGTTTTTTGGTATGTGACTTATGGGGGAGTTACTAAGCTGCAGTAAAATACTGCATTTTTACCATAGCTTGGTTTATGTTCGGAGCAATTTCTCCAAGTGGGTTAGTTTTGGAATGAACCTCACTCCTAAGCCAGGATATGTGGAGTATGGTCTCAGTTTCTCAAATTTAGTGCTAATGCTCGCCATAGCACTTGCATTGCGCCAAAGAGAACTTCTTTCAGGAATTCATAAAATGTAACATGTATAGGCAACTTATCCATGTGTGCTTGGAAGTTCTTTTTAATCAATACTCTGTGGTCCATTTACAAAGGCACGCTGAAAAATGGCTTGCGGTAGTACAGGCTTGGGTTTTGACCTACACATCAGATGCCACTTGGCAACGGCGTAGCAAGGGTGGGGCAGTGGGGGTGGTCCGCCCCGGGTGCACGCTGCTGGAGGGTGCAGAGAGAAGCCATGCGCTCCACTGGTTCACTCTGCAGCTCCTCAGTACCTCTACACTCTCATCTTTCCCTACATTCCTCCCCGGAAACTCCATTCACTGGGTAAATCTCTCTTATCTGCACCCTTCTTCTCCACTGCTAACTCCAGACTCCGTTCCTTTTATCTTGCTGCACCATATGCCTGGAATAGACTTCCTGAGCCGGTATGTCAAGCTTCATCTCTGACCGTCTTCAAATCTAAGCTAAAAGCCCACCTTTTTTATGCTGCTTTTAACTTCTAACCCTTGTTCACTTGTTCAGAACCCTTATTTTATCATCATCACTTTAATATTCCCTTATCTTTTGTTTGTCCTGTTTGTCTGTCCTAATTAGATTGTAAGCTCTGTCAAGCAGGGACTGTCTCTTCATATTCAAGTATACAGCGCTGCGTACGTCCAGTAGTGCTATAGAAATGATAAGTAGTAGTAGTAGTTCCCTGCTTCCTCTGCCCCGGAACAGGTTACTTCCTGTTCCGGGGCAAAGGGAGCAGGGAGCCAGTGGAGCCGACAGGGGCGCGGCTGCTCTCTGCACCCTCCAGCAGCCAAGAATGCACCCGGGGGGCTTGATGCACCAGGGAGAGGGTGTCATTGTGCCGGGGGGGCTTGATGCGCTGGGGAGAGGGGTGTCTTTGCGCTGGGGGGGGGGCTTGATGCACCGGGGAGGAGAGTGTCATTGCGCCGGAGGGGGGTGTCGTGCTGCACCCTGGGGGGACGGACACCACTGCACCCGGGGGGGGGGGGTGTGCAGCAGCAATCTGCCCCAGGTGCCAGCTGACCTAGGATCACCACTGCCACTTGGCATGCGTCCGTTACGCATGGCAGAAAATAAAAAATATTTTTCAGACATGCATAGCGGACACATGCCAAAATTGAAATTACCGCAAGGGCCACACAGTAAGGTGTGCATTGGGCATGCATAGGCACCTACGCGGCTTAGTAAAAGGGGCCCTCTGGCACCCACAATAATAGAAATATTTCTATATCTTTCTGCCATATTTTCTTAGTCTCAGACTGCATTTCTTGGTACTTGAGGATCTTCCCTCTCTCCATGTGATTCACCGAGTAATCACTTGGGACTGACACCTCTATAATCAATGCCGTTCTGCTGTTTTTCTCTTTTAATACTATATCTGGTTTTCTGGCATCTAGCTTTTTATCAGTCAGGATGGGGATGTTCCAAGTGATCATAACCTCTTCGCCTTCCCCAATTTTCTTAGAGTCATGATCCCAATGTTTTTCCCAGTACTCTGATGTTGTAATGCTTACAGAGTTTCCAGTGAATGAGACGTGCCACCTTGCTGTGCCTTTCTGTATAAACATTTTCCACCATCAGCACTTCACAGCCAGCCATGAGATGAGTTACTGTTTCTATCTCTTTCTTATAGAATCTACAAATGTCTGTTGCACTAGTTTTTTCAAGATCTTTAAGAAGTCAGCTATATTAGAGTGCAGGACGTGCCATTTGATTGATAGCCTGTATTTTATTCCGTGATGTTAATGCACTCTTCAATATCAGTTTTAGTCTTCTATAATATTCTTTACTGATTTTTTTCTCTTAGTGATTTCTGCTTGATAGTGGCTCCTTCCTCTATTCCTAGAAATTCATATACATATTCCTGTTCAAGGTCCTTTATCTCACAGTCATCGGTCAGAGGGGTTTTCAGTTTTGCTTAGCTTTCCCCTAAGGAATTCACCTTATCATGTTTGTCCAGCCCAAAAGTAATCTTGATGTCATCTGAAAAGCTTTTCACCACCAGTAAATGTGATGCAACCTCTGAATTGTTGGTATCTTTTGAAGAAAGGCTAAATCCATATCCCAATGTGTTAATATGAGTATTGAGTGGATTAAATGCCAAGAAAAACAGAAGCGGGCACAGAGAGTCTTCCTGAAATATGCCTCGCTGAATCTTGATGTTAGGAATGACAAATTGTCCATCTGCATACTGCAGGTGGAGCGTGGCTTGCCACATTTTCATGATGAACTTGATGTATTCAATCCATTCAGGGTTGATTTTGTATATTTTAAGGCAATATATTATCCAGGAATGTGGGACACCATCAAAGGCTTTCTTATAGTCAATCTATGCTATACTAAGATTTCTGCTTTTCTTGGCACTGATCATTATGGCTTTATTCAACATTAACTGGTCTTTCATTTTATATGCTCTTCTCTTATTGCCCTTCTGCTCTATTGCCATGATGTTATTAGAGTCTATATGATCGTATATTCTATCAGCATCCATTGCAGTTAACAGCTTATAGTGTGTAGGTAGACAAGTTATCGGTCTATAATGTTTAGGAATATTACTTGGATCTTCCTTTGGAAGAAGAAGTGTTCTGCCCAATATCAGCCAAAGTGGTGTCAGATGATCAGTTAATTTTTGCAGTTTGCTATGTCTTGGTGAAGAGGTGTTAACTGAGTCAAACACTGATCGCTCCATCTGGGCCAAGACTCTTCCAATCTGGGTCTCTTTGTAACCTGTTTTCCAACTCTTTTGTTGTTACTTCAGGCCATTCCATAGGGGTAGTATTTATCCATTCCAAATTCTCCTGTACACAGGGTAGCTATTCTGCATCTTGATTATGCTCTACATGGTCCTCATATAACTTTCTCCAGAATGTTTCTGTCTCAGCTTTAGTTATCCCAGTACCTTGTAGAATTGTTTTGGGTTTTCTCTAATAATTTATTTTGATATCTCTCTTTTCTGTTTTTGTCATATCTCTGCAATTTTTGTGCTTCAGCTGTTACTTTCAATTTATTATTGGTGCATATGAATTTAAGACCTTCCTTCATCAATGCAGTATGCTTCAAATTAATATTTTGGATCTTCCTCAGCATCTTGGGTGATCGTAGTCCTTTTAGGTACCCACCTATCAAGGACACCTCTGTTCGCAAATATTTTATTTTTACCTCATCAGAGTTTTCTGTGGAGGAGTTGTCTTTCCCTTTTTCTTTTGGCCCAGGATCCTCAATGGTAAAACCCTCTCTATAATAATTTTGGCTGCACAATAGTGTATTTGATTAATTTCTGAATATCTAAAGGATGTCTTCTTATACAAATTATGGCCTTATTCATCTTATTTATCAAACTCCTTACTCTAGGTGTTAGATTCAACTTGGCTAACCTTTCTCTCTCCTGCAGCATGGAATCTATCCACTTGCTCAACTTGGGTGCAGATATTTATGCCCTCATTCAATGAAGGGCACAAAATAAATGGCACCTTTTCAGGGGAGAAGCTGCGACTGACCAAGTCAGATACCATCTGTGGCAGAGAGTTGTTGTGGATATTCCCAGTGCCATTTTCCATCTGGTACCGGGTTGGACGCCCTGTGATATCATCCGGGTCCTACCATCCTCACTATTTGACGCTGCTGCCCTGTGGCATGTGGCCACAGGGCATGCCCAAAGGGGCATGCCCTGCCCCTTGGGAGCCTCTTGGAGCATCATGGAGCATTGAGCAGTGTTGAATTGCTTTGAGGTACTCTGGGGTAGTTGATTTCCTGTCACCAAATACTACGTACCTCCCTATGGTTAAATCTAATATCTGTAGTACTTGCATTATAATGTATGTGTAGTTCCTGAGCTCAGTTAAACACCATCCTGCTTATAATCGAACGAAAAAAACGCCCAAGAGTCGACCTAAATCGGGAGATGGACGTTAATCTCACAAAAACGAGTAAATCCATATAATCGAAAGCAATGTTTCAGTGCGTCCGTGTCGCTCGTACGTGGACGTAAAAACGTCCAAATAAGAGGCGTGTCGGGGGCGTGTTAGGGGCGGTGATACGACGTGGACGGGTACAACGTATAACGAATAGCGAAATGGCTCTGGTTGAGCGGGAAGATGGGCGTAATATGATGGACCTGAAATAAAAGCGACCAGAGCAAGGAGGAAATCGTCTTTAGACTCATTAGCGATTGTGTGTAGTTGGAGAGTGGCGATATTGTTGGTGGAAGAGCTGAAGTGGTGGTTGCAGAGAGAAAGCCGAGCGTGTTGAGTACCTGTGACGGTCGTCTGTGTGCCCTGCCTCTTTTTGTGTCTTACCCTTTCACCGTTCCTTACTCCTACTCCTTTGCTCCATCGCCCCCTTCCCCTCCCCCTATCCCTCCCCATTCACTCTTCCCACGTGTATACTCTATTCCCTGACCTCCGTTTGTCTCTGTGTGCCTGTACTGTTTGGCGAGTGAGTGGCCAGAGGGCGTGGTGGCTGGAAGTGACAGATCTGTGTGTGTTGCTGTTTGTTTGACTACTAGTCCTAATACTTGCACTGGTGGTGGGGATATGGATGCACTTAATGCACTTGTGGCATGCATGCTACACGAAGAGGCCACCCACCGCAGGAGGTATTCACGGCCCCGAGTGTTTAGGCCCCGCACCACCTTCCTACAACTCACTGACCAGCAGTGTCTAACAAGGTTCAGGTTTGATAGGGCCACTATTCGTCAGCTGTGCGAGCAGCTGACACCCCTCCTTCAGCCCCAGACACGTAGGAATAACCCCATCCCTGCCCACCTCAAAATCACTTCCGCTCTCTCTGTCCTGGCCACTGGCAGTTTTCAATCCGTATTAGCTGCTAACACAGGCCTCACCCAGGTTTCTATTTCACACTGTCTCACCCAGTTCCTGGATGCCTTCATGACTCACACCTCACACTACATCACTTTCCCCACCACCCCCCAGGCCCTGCACAACAACATGGCCGCCTTCTATGCTGTTGCTAGATTCCCCTCGGTCATCGGTGTGATAGACTGCACACACGTAGCCCTCAGACCCCCCCGGGCACACGAAGCCACCTACAGAAATAGGAAGGCATTTCATTCTATGAACATGCAAGTTGTATGTGATGCCCAGGGGGAGATATTAGACGTGTGTGCCAGGTACCCCGGCTCCAGCCACGATGCCTACATCCTACAGCACTCGGGCATCTTCCGCAGGTTCGAGCGAGGGGAGTTCATTGGTGGATGGCTACTAGGTAAGTGCAACATGCATGTACCACCCATACTAGACCTCCTCCACTGGGCAACCCTCCGCCCTGGCTTCCTCCACCACAACCCACTATCCAAATCCCCCCGCCCCCCCCTGTACCTGCTCCAAGCGATACACACTCATCTATCTCATTCTGCTTTTCTGCAAAGGTGACCGAGGCTACCCGCAGAGGACATGGCTTATGACCCCCCTGATCCACCCACAACCAGGGCCAGAAGAAACCTACAACAGGAAACATCGCAGCACCCGGGGGATCATTGAGCGCACCTTTGGTTTATTGAAAAACCGCTTCCGCTGTCTGGACCGGTCTGGAGGAGAGCTGCTCTACAGTCCAGAAAAGGTGGCCAAGATCTTTGTGGCGTGCTGTATGTTACACAATTTGGCCCAGCGCAGAGGACAGCCTCTCCCAGAGGAGCCACAGCCACCACCAGAAGAGGCCCCAGATGAGCTGGAAGAGGAGCCCCCTCCACCCCCAGCCCACAGAGCAGAGCTCAATGCCTACCAGCTTGGCGTAAGAGCAAGACAAAGACTCATTGAAACAAGTTTTAGGTGAATGTAAGTGAACATTTATTTTGTACATACAGTGCATATGTGTTTGGTCAACCCCACCACCACCACCACCACCACCCCCCTCCCACACCCACCCCCCTCCCACCAACCCCTACCCTACAGCATGTCCCATCATTTTCCCCTTCCCTTCCCCCGTCCCCTCCTACCCCTCCCACGCCCTTCCTTTGCAGCTGGTGCTGCATGGGAAGTCTCTTCTGAGCTGCTGCTCCCAGTGTCCTCCTCCCTATCCCCACGGCAGCCTGCGGCTTCGGCTGCACATTGGAAATCGGGCCACCTTCTTGCTTCTAGTGGTCTGGCCACAGGACCCAGAATGGGAGCAGATTTCGCGGGTGCTGCAGGAGTGGGTGCGGAGGCTGAGGAGCGCAATGCCCACCTCTTAGCTGGTGGTTGCTGGTGGTCAGTGGAGGAGGATGTTGATGGCAGGGGCTGCTCCAGCAGCACGGGGGCTGGAGTAGGCGCGGTGCCCTGAGGGCGCAGGTGTTGGATGCTCTGCTCCAGCCATCTCAGTTGCTGGAGCACCTCCTGGTGGCCTTCACGGTGCGCCTGGAGGAGTTCCTGGTGTGCTCGCTGCTGTGCCTCCAGTGCTTGGCGCTGCAGCTCCAGTTTCTGCTGGCGGTACTCCTCCAAGCGCACGTTGTGGCGGAGTAGCTCCGTGGCCAGCCGCAGGAGTTGCCTCCTTTGGCCAGATGGCCTCTGGCGGGGAGCTGGGCCCTCCTCCTCCTCAACAAAGTCCTCCGGTGCTGGAGGTGCGGCCTCTGCTGGTGCAGGTGGTGGTGGTGGTGGCAGAGGCTGGACAGCTGGTGCAGGTGGTGGTGGTGGTGGCAGAGGCTGGACAGCTGGTGCAGGTGGTGGTGGACGCGGAGGATGCACAGCTGGTGCAGGTGGTAGAGGCTGGACAGCTGGTGCAGGTGGTGGTGGACGCGGAGGATGCACAGCTGGTGCAGGTGGTGGAGGCTGGACTGCTGGTGCTGCAGGCTGTGGAGGTTGAGGCTGGACGGATGGTGTAGGGCGTTGGCCTTGCAGGCCACTAGGGCCAGCCTCCTCTGAGTCTTCACCTGTATAGCACAAGAGTGAGGAATAGTGTTGGTGCAAATAACCCACTTTTGTCTTTCAGCATTCATATACATTGGTATGTCCCCCAACCTGATGACCCAGCAAAGAGATGGTGAGGAGGAATGGAATTGACACGGGTACGAAAGAGAGAGGCCCGCAGGCAGCTGGGTAGAGGTGGTGGATGAGCAGCCAAGAGAAGGACACCACTCACAACGTTGTGCTCAAGCTGTTAGTTGTATAATTGTTAAATTGAACAACATTGCAGCATGTGTTGTGTTACTACTGACTTGCTAAACTGCATAGAACTGCTTTATGACCCCCATTACAGGCTCCTTCAGTTGAATGCATGTGGCCCACACTCAGTAGAGCACAGAGGTCACAGGAGGAACTAGGCACAGTTTGGTAATGGGAAAATAGGAGGGAGTAGTAGGGAAGGACGGCCCCCAGAGTTCTGCCACAGTAGTAACCTACACACACCCATAGGAGCCAACTGGAAAGTAGTATTGGGGGTGCTAAGCCCAGTGACCAACACTCCTCCCTGCACAGCTACATGATCTTTCCTCAATATTGGGGGTGCTCACACACACACACAGCACCCACCCTGTCTGCTTGCTCCTATAACACACATGACCACTACCACTACTCAAATAGAGCTTACAATTAATTCTATAAATATGGGCACACAGGACAAGTAAGAGGAAACCCAATGACAACGGTAGGGATAGGGAGTAAGAGTAGACAGCTAGTGAGTAGGGGTTACCAGGTCACAACAGCATCATAAAGGTGGCCTGTTAATATACATAAAGACAGCCAGAGATACTCCCCCCCCCCCACCCACCTATCTCCCTCCCTCCTCCTGCCCCCCACTCCTCACCTCCCTCCCCTGACCCCAACTTCTATAACACAAGTGTACTGCAGCACAACAGATACCCCAACTGCATAATGAAACACCTACCTGAGTCCTCAGCCTGGCCCGAGGTGTCCATGGAGCCAATCCCGTGGATGCCCTCCTGGGGTAGGAGGGAGTACACCATCAGCTCCATGGGTGTAAGGTTGGCAGTGTCATTGCCTGGGGGATTGGCCCCCGCCTTCCTCCGAACATCCCTCCTCAGCTTCCACCACTTCCTCTTGCAGTCCTCCACGTCTCTCCCAGCATGGAAGACAGCATTCAGGCTGTCCCGTACTGCCTCCCATTCCCGCTGCTTTACTGTTGCTGCCAGCCTCTGCCCTGTGGGAGCAAACAGACTCCGGTGCCGCTGTACAATTTCTTGCACCAGGAGCTCCACCTCTGCCTCGAGAAAATTACCCTTCCGGGTCGGCGGCATGCGTGGTGGCATTGTACCAATGGGGTTTTCGAAAATACGGAGTGGGCGTTTATATAAGCGCCAAGAACGCCCATTGAGACGGGGGAATAGGCGTTTCTGATTTGGGCGCTACTTTTTCAATTATACACATAATTCCTAAGCGTGCCCAGCTCAGATAGCGATTAGGAACACATGGTTTCGATTATGAGTAGATAAGTATGGGCGTCTCCACCTGCCTTCCCTTTCTTCATTGCCATTTTACCGACCTTGCCGGTTGTTCGTAATAATCATTTACAGGGTTTTACCCTCACTTATATGAAGGTATGTGTTTAGCAATGTATGCTTGGGTACACCTGTGTATTTAGGGGGGGGGGGGATTATTGTTGGCCCTCAGCCACCACGCCTTCCGTTTCCTCTCTTCCACATCCCCTGATGCTCCCTTCCTTTCTCCCATTCTCTCTGCCTGGTTGTAGCAGGCAGTGTGTGGGGGCCACGAATTTGCTACACTCACCCCAAATCAAGCACCCCTCGGTAAGGGTCATTTCAATCAGGGAGATGTGCAGCTAATGTTCCCGAAGATAAAAGGCGCACTACACAGTCTTGAAACAGACGTTCATGGTAAGCTCTCGTTTGTCTGCCACCTCTTCTCATAGTCAAGGAGTGTGCATTCACTGTATGTATGTAGTCTGGAGTCAGATGTTAGGTAGCTCTCTTTCACCAGGTTCCTGTGCACTGTACTGTGGGGTTGGCAGGTCCTCAGTGGTGTGGGCCAGCTGTTGGAGGTGCTGTATTGGTTCCCGGTAGCTTCCATCTTCCTTGTTTATGTGGTGTACCCCAGTCCCCATTTATGAAGTGGCCACCCATTCTCAAGGTCCATAGGCGGGGGAGGGGAGAATGATTAATGCAATGGATGTGTATAGCACATTATGGAACACCTTCCTAAATTGCTCCATAGGTAGTAGGGTAGGGAACATGCACATTACATTGTTTTTAATCGGTAGCCTGGACAAAATGATCGAGGTGGCTACAGGTAGTGCCACTGAGGCCTATGACGTGGTGGTGAGGGAGAGGGGTGTGTGTACAGGTACCAACCCAAAGTAACTGGTGGTGGCTAAAACCTGGTGGCTGCTGTAGCCTAGTGGTTAGAGCACCAGCCTTATAATCATAAGGTTGCTGGTTCAAATCCCACCTAAGACAAGTCACTTCAGAGACAAAGTTTGACACAAACCCAGAATACTTGAATGTAACACACCTTGATCGACTACTGGAGAAAGTGTCATCACAGCTGCAAATAATGAGCACCATTTTTATTTGTGCCCTTCCCTAACACAAGTATTACATTGCAACTGTGATGAAGTAACCATCCATCTATTGGGTTTCCCATTGTTTCCCTTTTGCTCCTCAGCATTATATACCATAGCTGATGTATTCAATGTGAAAATATGAGCCAGCTGTTTGTAGGTCCTTCTTGCCCCCCCCCCCCCCCCCCACCAATGTGGCTTGTGGGTAAGGATATGTGTCCATCAGACAGTAAACACTTTGTATGTGGTACCTGGCAGATCACACGTGGTACACTATTAATCTCTTATTGATGGCACTCTGTATTGTGGGTCAGTATGGTGGAGGGGAGGGAGGAAGGGAGAGAGAGATGCTGGCTGGCCATTTTTATTCATGAACACAAATATCCATCCAGCCTCCCCGGCCCAACCCCCCTGCACATATGGCCATGCAGGTTGGAATGAACAGGTGGCGTTCTGTATGGCCAACATTCTCAGACATACATCACCTTCTCATTCACACAGCACATTTAATGCTATGCATATTGCTGCCTCCTTCCTCTCAACTCAACAGCACCATTTGGTGATACTGTATGTAATGCACAAGGGAGACAAACACACACACACACACTGATAGTTATATTGTAACAAAACATTTATTTCCCCCCACCCCCACCCCTACAAAATAAACCCCAACAATGCCCTCCTCCCCCTCACAACTCCCCACACAACCCCAACAATTCCCTCCCCCACCCCCCACAGAACCCCCAACATTTCCCTCCCCCCCCACACACAACCCCAACAATTCCCTCCCCCACCCCCCACAGAACCCCCAACATTTCCCTCCCCCCACACACACAACCCCAACATTTCCCTCCCCCCACACACACAACCCCAACAATTCCCTCCCCCACCCACTCCCCACACCCCCAACAGGCCCCCCCTATTTAAATTAAGGGTGGCCACGCCCTCTTAGTAAGGCCCTCTGTAGCAGGGCAATGAGCAGCCCCAGCAGTACCCTTAGTGGGCCCTGGAGCTGCTCATTGCCCTGCCGTAGGGCTGTCACCTCCTGCAGCAGCTGTTGCTGGCCAACTATAAGCTGGTGCTGGCCATCTACCAGCTGCTGCAGGAGGCGCACTACAGTAGCCGGGCCAAAGGCTGGAGGTGGGCCAGGGGACACGGAAGATGGCCCAGGGGATGGAGGTGGGCCAGGGGACACAGAAGCTGGCCCAGGGGATGGAGGTGGGCCAGGCGATGGCGCTGCATGTGGGGAGGGAGAGGCCTGATACGGAGCTGCAGGTGGGGAGGGGTCCTCATGAATGTCCAGATCCTCATCTATGATGAGGACTCCCTCCTCCGAGTCCTCCTCCTCCTCTTCTTCCTGGTGGCCCGCCTCCTGGCCTGGCTGCTGCTCCTCCTCCTCCTCCATGTGCCCCTCCTCCTGCTCCTCCTCCTCCTCCTGCTCCTCCTCCTCCTGGAGGTGGTGGCCCTCCTCATCCTGCCGCTCAGCTTCCTGCTGGTGGAGCCCTGTGTATGTAAAAGGAGTGTGATTGAGATCAGTGCATACACCATGGCTTGCATAGTGCAGTAGCTGGGTGGCGTGAGGCAGGGGATGGGGCAGGGTGTGGTAAGGCGTAGCCTATGCCCATGGGGAATGAGCTGCATCAGATGACATGAAACAGAACCCTGGACCCTCCTCTGACACACACCACACAGGACATGTGGCCATACCAAATTCATTGCTGACCAGCATGTTTGCATTGTGAGATGCAACGAGGGGTTGATGGGCAGTTGTTGTAGGAGTTATTGGGGGGGGGGCAGTGGGAAGGGTGTTGAGCACAATTCTTTTATGTGATTTAGGCCATAACATGCAGTAAAAGTAGGGCCTCAGGCAGCTGCAGTAATCAGCCACCACAATAAGGGGAATAGTAAAGTGTGGCATATCATCTCATTCATCTCGGGGGGATGGTCGGACGTTGCAAGCACGCTCATGGGAGAACCCCTGCAACCTGCATCCTTGATCTGGGACAGATATGGTATTACTAGGTGGCTATTAGGCACATGGGAAGTGATATTGTACAACACATTTGCTTTATTCATGAAATGTATGTAGTAATGTGTACAGGTGTCCTGTTTTTAAATACTTACGGCGAGCCCTGAGGTGCCTTCGCACCGCCCGAATGAGGTCGGGCCTCTCCCGCCTCACCCGGCGGAACCGCCTCCTTAGGGACTCGAGGTCCCGGTGGACTCCAAAGCGTCTGTAAGATATAAGTTTGTAGAGCAGGGGTCAGGGGTGTTGGTCCTTTTTGTCCTCTGCACACATTCATTTGCTATTCACATACCAGAGAGAGAGGGTCTACAGTGTTGGGGGGGGGGCACCTCCATTGGTAGTGAATCATAGGAGCCACCTTTTTACCATTTTGGGGGGTGGAACCCCCAGTGGAGATGACCCCTCCCTCCATACATATTTGATATTGGGGGTGGGGTGGTGAAGCACCCACAGCAGCCACCGAGTTGGTTCCTATGCAGATGATGCCAGAGAGGTGGGCATGAGGCCAGACAGTACCGTTTGTATACATTATAATGTATGCTTGTTAAACTACTTTATATGTGTTATCATGACCATGTTATAAAGTATGGTATAGGTTTCATTGGTCTCATGCTTCCACTATTCGGAGGCGTTGTAACCCACTGGCTGCAAAGAGGGGTTGGAAAATGTGGCCTTCACATAACTAACGAAATTTTCACATAACACTAATAGCATAGTCACGATACTAACCTAACGAAATACATTCTTGTAGGGATGTGGGAATGGTGGTCGTTTAAATAACATACAAATTATTAGTGATTGTGCATGTTCCTATATTACTCATGATCCTTGCATGGACACTCCAGTTACTGCTGGTAACATTGATGACGGAGCTGTTATATGTGTAGGTACAGGAGGGGAGGGGGGTTGGGCCATAACCTTACCTTTGTAACCTTTCCCGGATGCGGGACCAGGCTCGCATGGCCTGCAGCCTGGGGGGCAGGTGGTGGTGCTGTATGAAGAGGGTGTGGCGGTGCCTTAGGCACAGCCTGACGAGCAGCAAACTCTCCTGCTCTCCGAAATTCGGCTCTCGCCGTTGTGCCATTTTTCCACGTGTTGGAAAAGAAGTGCCTTATATAGACGACCTTGCGTGAGGGACGTCGTTTCATGCACAGCTCCATATATGGATGACCATTCCATATATGGCCCCTATCAGCACGTGGACGCCCTCGTAAGCATAGACGTCTTTGACGTGCACATGCCTGCAGGAGTGTGAAACGTGCCTTATATAGATGAGTATGACGCACCCCACCTGACCCTTTTCACATATACACAATATGCATTTACTGCATGTTCAGTAGGTGTACAGTGCATGCAGATCCGGACATTCAGATGGGCACATATGATGAAAGTATGGGTGGAGCAGCATGATATGTCTGTAGTTGACACATATATGCGTTCCTCATATATTTCCATACCCGGATGGCATGAACAACATGTACTGTACTTGCGATACACCTTTGTACATTATTTTACACACCACGTGATGTGGTCGTTTGCACCTGCAATAATCGACCATCTTAGGGCGCCCAATTTAGTCACGCTTCTGCGCTCGTCATTTGATTGTTTTCTTACAGGGATAATCGATTATCGAAAAACGCCCACACTATTTTTCCATTATACAGGTCTATTTTGGGGCGTTTTCGTAAGAACGTCCTAATTCGTACTTGGACGATCTTTCCATTATGCCCCTCTATGTAGCATATATATAAGAATGCTTTTCTAATATACAGAAATTTAAATGCTATAATGTAATAAGACATATATGGCGAAGATCTTTCTGTTTGCTCAGACATATGTACATACATATTAAGGAGGCGGAACATCGAATGTGTGATGATGGTTCCATCTGTGACACTACCACATATTCCTCTTGGGGATATAATGGTTGGAATGGGTACGGACTGAGCACATTTAAACACTTTAAACACTTTAAATTGCATTTAAAAAAAGATATAAAAATGATTTTGCTTATCCAAGTTGTTGTAAGAACTACTTTGTCTAATGCCAGAACATGGCAGAGTCCCATTCTTCTGCAATCTATACTAAGTATCATATTCCCCCAAAACGTTATCTGTGTACACCCTACATCCATAGTTGAGCACCCATCCATTTATTTAACTGCCATTTATAGAATTTAGTCCTAAGCTTTCTGTGCATGTCAAAGTTTCTGGTGATGAAAACACTATCTTCTATGCCTAAATATGTCTTGTAAAACTTTTATGTGTAAGGAGTTTTAGCAAGGCTCAAATTTAGACACAAATTAATATGAGAAAACCTGTGGCCCATTTGGATAAAATGAGATACCATAGGAACCAAACAAATAGATGTACTGGTACGTCCATCATACATTTTAACACAGGGACACAAAATTATGTAAAAGACAAAAGTAGATTCACATGTTGTCCAGGAATGTAGCCTGTATGTTTTATATGTTATAGGATGAGTCCACTTAGAACCAACTAAAGAAGTTTGACAAATGTCACGCTGATTACATGGGCTGTGTTATCCATTCCAAAAGCTTTCTTGCCAGTCTGTTGATGCCAAAGTGTGAATCACCATGTTCCTGATTTATGACCATGAGTAGAATCAATGCAAATTCCCAATTGACATACTTTCTATATGTTGCATGACTGCTGACAAGGGCGTGGCTACTATACAGGTGGAGGCATGGATAGTGACACTCCCCTCTAAACTTGGCTCTGTATGAGTACTGGCATCATTTTCCTAGATGGCGGCACAAAAAGCAGAACAGACAAAGAAATCTATTTGAAGATGAATTTATTCAGCCAACAATGCCCGACACAGGCCGTATTTTGCCCACACATTTAATTATAGCATGCCTTTATCCAAGGTGGGTAACAACTCAAAATGATTAATCTAAAATACAACAAAAAAAAACAGATTACTCAAAACCACTGTAATGTCAGTTCATCACAAGTCCAGCAGCACCAATATCAGAAAACATAATAAATCAATAAGATGGTCCAACAGATGTCATTTCAACATCTGTTTAGACGATGTAGTATTTGGCTGCAATTTCAAAGGTAAATGTCACTTATATCCATGCTTGCAGTCCAGAAACAGAAAGAGTACCAGTTCTAGCAATTTGTAGGCACAGCACCTCAAATCCAGTATTGAAAGTATGCAAGCATCAGCTGATCGCAGATCCCTTGATGGCACATAAGCTGGAGAACAGTATACAAATAACAAGGAGAGTCATGATACAATCCTTGATGTATCTGTAATAATAGCTTAAAGTTTATCCTCTGTTTCACAGGTAGCCAGCACACGCAGCACAGCAAAGGAGACACATGATTAGACCGCGATAAGCCAAATACCAGTCAGGCAGCTGAATTCTGGACCATTTGAAGTCCTTTTAAACCGGTATTAGGCAGGCTCAAATATACAATATCACAATAATCTAGTACACTGAAAATCATAATTTGCACAACCTTTCAGAAATCAGTCTTAAGTAACAAAGGCTTAAGCTTGCTCAACAAATGCAATCAAAAATATGAGTTCATAACTACTACTTGAATTTGGGGCTTAAATAACAAAGAAGCATTTAAAAGGACTCACAACTTTTTTTCACTGTGTCAAACAACAGAATAGAAACTCCAACCAATGAAATGGTAGAAGAAAGATCAGTGGACACACAAAAAGTGGTAAAAAGCACTTCTGTTTTGCTTGCATTTAACCGCAATCGATTATCAGTCATCCACTGCAATATTCCCTCAAACACTTCCTGTATCTGCAGTATTGCATCTGCCACAGTAGATCTAACAGAACAAAAAAAGGAATATTGTGTGCATAGATTCTGTATGACACACCATAATTTTTCAGCAGCACACACAAAGGTCTCAAATGCAAATTAAACAACACAGCAGAAAGTGGAACCCCAGTTCTCAACAAATGTTTTTTTGAGAATGTATCCCCAATATGCACTTGATGCAATCTATCTGTCAGGAAATCCTGAAACCACCACATCTCCCACAAGGCCACATTCCCTTAATTGCAGCAATAAAATGTGGTGATCCAGTGTATCAAACGCTGCAGATATATCAAGATAGATTACTAGTAATCTGAATGCTTATCCAGACCACCATGCAGTTTGTCCACAGTAACTGCAATCAACAGTTCTGTACTATGGACCTTGTGAAAGCCGTATTGATGCGAGTTAAGAATTTGCATTCAGTGACAAATACTCATTCAATTGCACATATACAGATTTCTCTACAGTTTTTGCAAGCACCGATAAAGATGAAATTGGATGAAAGTTGATGAGCTCTCTAAATCCAAGGGAGGGATTCTTTACCATAGGCTGAATAGTTGCTATTTTCAACCCCTCTGGGAAAAATCCCTCTTTCAAAAATGAATTAACAATTATAACCAAAGTGGAAACAGAGAAATTCCCTATTTGCCACAGTCACTGAAGCTGTTGGTCGACAGACTTTTAAATGTGAGGTAATTTCTGTTGCATGCACTTCCTCAAATGATTCCCACTTACAAATAGGTTAATTCACAGGAATATCAATAATCTGCAATGGTGGAAAAGAGTCAACTATTTGGCAAGTTTTCTTCTCAAAAAACATTCGAAATTCATTAGGAGTAAATGGTCAATGATTCTCCAGTGATTTATGCTCCTGAGTCAAGGAGCACATAGTTGAAAGAAGATCCCTGATGATTTGGAAAGTCATCAATCTTCTTCTGAAAAAACTGCTGTTTTTCATATTGCATGGTCAAAGTGAACTCCTTCAACTTCATCATATAACAAACCTTAATTTCACTATCGCTTGTCCATCTTCATTCTCTCTCTGTTTGCCTAAGTTCATGGCACACTTGACGCAGTGCTGCTGTGAACTATGGAAAAAAACCTCCACCTTTCTTCACAACAACCCTCTTTAGAGGGGCTACCACATCCAAAGTTGTTTTCAAGGAATTGTTCCAATGATCAAGCATCTCCACTGGCATCAAGGTGGAAATGTCATCTAGCAAAGGTGACCATGCAGCAAGCCAGATCTCAGGGTCTTCTTTAGGTCTAATAATTTTAACTAAACCCTTAATCTCTTTTCCTACAGTTGAAAACAAAAGTGAAATGTCCAATGATTTCAGTGAATGATCAGGCCACACCATAAACTGCAAACATATTGTCAAAGATGATAACCAACGTAAAGGCACAAATACAAGATCCAATGGGGCTCATTTTTAAAGCACTTAAAGTTCCATAGGTTACTAACTTTGTAAGTCTAAGTGCTTTGAAAATACAGCTCAATATGTGCCCAGCTATGTGTGTGGACTCATTCACTCTCTGGTAAAAATCTACTGCTAACAACCATCAAGCAAAACATGGACAAATGGCACGAGGAAAAATTGTCAGATTAAAATCACCCAATATTATCAAACTTTTTGAGACTGGCGATGTAATCAACAAATTCAAAAATGCTGAACAATCCTGCTTCAACATAGCAGGTGGACAGTAGACTAAACTAACCGAAAAATCAGTAGCATTCATCACTAACACATCCACACCTCCAACTGAGCCTTCGTACACTACATGCAGCTGTAAACAGTCTTATAAATATAAAGTTTCCTCACAGATTTCAAAGTAGATTTGTAATAGTTGGGCATATGTTTCTACACTTTCTTTGAATGCGAAGACTGGCTTTTTTTACCACTTATGTCCTGTATGTCTTAAGTGTTTTTTCAATAAAAGGCAATTATGGAGTGTACTTAGATTCCCGTTTCCTGGGTTTATGTGTGGTTGGTTACCAATTAGGGTGAAACTTGAATTTGAACCTTTATTTCTTTTTTTTTTATTTTCTTTTATGAAAAATGATTAGGTGTTTCAAAATATTTAAGCTTTCAATAAATGTAAACCGCTTTGACCATACCACAGAAAGGTAGTATATCAAATCGCATTACCCTTACCCTTATCGTATCACAAAACTTGCTTTGATTTATTTGCATTTATAAATTTATTGTTTATTTTCAAGATACTTTATGGCTTAACTCTCACTTATATGGTAAACCGGATGATCTGGTGTATTCTAAGTCATAGTATGCGCTCTGAAGATCAACTGAAATTGAATCTACCTCCTGCCAAGAAATTTAAATTGGTCACTTGGAAAAAAAGATCTATTCTTTCTATTCTGATGGTTCAGGGCCAGAACTGTGGAACTCTCTCCCATTAAGTTTGAGTTTACAGACAAACTGCATAAAAGTTCATTGTTGTTTAAAAACATGGCTGTTTAAGAAATACTGTAATTAAATGTAACATCATACTGTTCTATTGTACATATGTATTATCATGGTAACAATGATTTCTGAAAACTCTGCCTCTTGAATGTTTGACAAATTTATTCTGTTGTTCTCCGCCTTGAGCTATAGAAATGGTTAAGTGGGTTATAAATATTAAATTAAATTAATGCACATTAAAACTTTTTTTAAAAATTAAAACAAATGTTTGAAAAAGAAAAATGCTCAAAAACTGTGAAGTCCTAAATTTATGAAAATGAATGGCATATCCCCAGTTGGCAGCTATGCTTTAAGTTTGAGTCCAGAGTTTACCTTTCAACTTTGTTACTTCTTACTGATATGGTAGAGCAGGGGCGTAGCCAGACACCCAATTTTGGGTGGGCCTGGGCCCAAGATGGGTGGGCAGAAGAACTCCGTCCTGTCTCACAAGTGATTTCGTCTTCTCTCTCTTGCCTGCATACCATATGGTCTCTCAAACATACCCCCCTCCCCCGCATATCTTTTAAATAGAAGATTTTCACCGGCAGCAACTAATACACACTGCTCATGTTGGCCCCACAGTCTTCCTTCTGATGTATTTCCACATAGATGGGAATAAATCAGAGGAAAGGCTGTGGGGCCAGTGTGAACAGTATGTATCAGTCGCTGCTTGCTGCAGGTGAAGTTCTACTATTTACAAGGTATGCAGGAGGGACAGTTGTTGGGAGTTTTTGGCTGGTGGGGCTTGTGGATCCCTGCCAGCCACATCATAGGTATGCTGCTACTGGGTGGGCCTGAACCCAAAGTGGGTGGACCTGGGCCCACCCGGGCCCACCCTTGGCTACGCCACTGCGGTAGAGAGCTCATTTAGAAGTATCTGCACATGGAGAATACAGCATTTACACATGCACACATTAATGCAGATTCAGAAAGCCACTAATTACACATGTAGATGCCCTGGATATCAGCATTTTCAAGGGGTTACAGTTTGGGCAGGCCGAAAAATTATCCCCCTGATTCTGTAAAAGTCGCCGAAAAATATGCACCCAAATTTAGGTGTGGTGCCAATTTGCGTGTGCAATTTAATAAGACAACGAACCAATTAGTGCCAAGAATTGGCTTTTTAACAAGCAATTATTGGCACTTATTAAATTTAATTGAGTGTTACATGCATAAATGTAGGCATACGATCCACAGCTAAAATTTATGCATGGCCTTAAAAAGGGGGTGCAGAAATGGGAGGGTCATGTGTATTTTGGGGCAGATCACGGACGAGGTTTTGTGTTATATGTGTAATGAATGATGGTGCTCCGTGTATAAATTTAGGTGCGGGTATTTGCACCACATTTTCATTGGTGCAAATGGTGGCACCTAAATTTACACATGATGATAATGCTTAAGCATTATTCTATAAACTGTCCCAAACTTTAGGCATAGCTTATAGAATAACATTTAAGTGTGTGTGTGGGGGGGGGGGGGGGGGGTTGGCACCAATATTTTAGGCGCCATTTACTGAATCTAACCATATGTGTATTTTCCATTATACAAAGGGAATACAGGTATAATGTTATAAAAAAAATTATGTGTTGCCTTTTGCGCCTGCTTCAAGGCACACACACCTGATCATCTGGACTTAGGGTCTCCATCAGTGATTCGGGAAGCAGCTGTTCTAACCTCTGTGG
Organism: Microcaecilia unicolor; assembly: GCF_901765095.1. Classification (NCBI taxonomy): domain Eukaryota; kingdom Metazoa; phylum Chordata; class Amphibia; order Gymnophiona; family Siphonopidae; genus Microcaecilia; species Microcaecilia unicolor. The sequence goes on along the minus strand of NC_044035.1, from coordinate 308,888,177 downwards.
TGTCAAAAATTCATTAAAAAGAGTTATTTCACATGGCTCCTTAACAGGCTTCTCTTGGATGTGCAGCTTGTAAAATCAATGCATATGTATTTAATTGGCAGTAAATACACATGTGTGCTGTCCAATTGGCACTTATCTGTTTAGATGCCAGCATTTTCACATTTAAAGCCTCACTTTTTCTGGATGTGTAGGTTTTTGAAACTAACATTCTGGCTGTGTGTGCTGGTAGATACTCATAAACTCCTGTGTGTCTTTTGATGTATTTTACAAAATACTCTGTATTTAGACAAACCCTTTCTTAAAATAATGGGGGGAAACTACTGTACCTAAAAAGAACAATGTAGTTTATGAGGGTATGGGAGGGGGTTTTGTGTTTTTATTTTATTTTCATGAAAATTGTTATAAAATATAGAAGTTCCACTTTAGTGTACTATTTAATATTTTTTAGGGGTTTATGATACTTTTTTGCTGTTTCTTATTGCTTGCATCTGTTGTTGTAATTGTGCTTTCATTGGTCTTTGTATTGTCTCTAATTTAATAAAGTCTTCTTTAAAATTGGAAATAATGGGGGGAAACTGTGAACGTTCCAACCTGCATAACGCATTTCCCATGTAGATCTTCTGTGCAAAATGGGGCTTCCTATCAGCACTCAGGAGACACTGCCCCTGTCAGAGTTTGTGTCTTTGTTTGTGGGAACGACTGTATGGAAGTGAATGTACTTGTGTTTTCATTGTGGTCTGTGAGAGCTTCAGCTTGCTCTCTGTCATGTCAAGGTATGTGGTACAGAGAACAGCACAGCAGTAGATACTAAGTATTCTGAGTTAGTAGTCAGTCAGTGAATACAGTCAGCAGTGCATTACTCTGTAAGAGTGCTCACTGACTCTGCTGTGCATACATAACATTGTCCATCATGTTAGGAGGGAAACCTGGGTGTGGGAAAGCACAGAAACCCCGCAGAATGTCAGGCCATGTCACTAAAAATGAATCTGGGCAGTGGCATACCAGCTTGGTTGTCACGCAGGGTGGAGCACCCCTCCCTCCAGGTGCATCAACCCTCCCCCGATGCATACAGGAGGTGCATCAAGCAGTCATGGAGCCTCTGCCTACATGTGTGTGGCTGCAAGCTCTGCTGGTCTCCTGCCCCAGAACAGGAAATTGATGACAGAGGGAGCAGGGGACCACCAAATCCAACAGCCATGCTCATGTAGACTGTGGTTCTGTGACTGCTCGGTGCACCCCTTTACTGCATACACCCATATCAGTTCACACCTACTACCCCACTCTTGGTACACCACAGAATCTGAGTACTAACAGCAGTAGAGAGATGAAGATCTTGTTCACCATAGGATTAGGATTAGCAGTGGCAGCCTCTGCCTAAGATTAAGCATGATTTATTTTTTCAAGAGGGAAAATTCAGCAGCTAGATATGCAGGAATGGTTGAAAAGAAAGGAAAGTAACAACTTTTCTCCATTTCCAATGTTATGGTACAGGGCCAGGAGGAAGCACTCTCAACGGAGAGGAGACAGCAGCAGTACAGCAACCCAAAGAAACGTGGTGTTCCATCTTTCATTATGAGAAGTGTTTAGAGACGATCTTGCAAGAACCTTGACCAACTGATTCAGAGGAAGAGGTTGTAACCATGAAGGGTTTGAAGAAGCCCATTAGTAGTATGATATGTAGTGAGATTAGTATAACCATAGAAGGAATGACTGATACCATAGGCACCCGGTATAAGAGGCTTGGAGAGGCCTAGCCTCCCGTGCTGTGCTCTGAGGGGTTTAAATTGTTGATTTACCTCCATCCTCACAGCAGGAGCTGCAGTGAAAGCCCTCTAGCCTTGTATAACCAGTTGTAGAAATTGATTTATGGTTTGTTTACCTTACTGCTGGGAGAGCAGAGGGGGTTGGCTGGAGGTGTCCTGGGTTACCAGGGAGATATTTAACGAGGATGACTTCCTAACCTGCACTGAGGACAGATAGCAGCAGAATCGGATACTGGGCCAGCATGATCAGAAAAAGTCACCAGACAACAAAGGTAGAAAAGATCATTTTATTTTCATTATAGTGTTTGGAATATGTCCACTTTGAGAATCAGGTGCTCAACATTAAAAGTTTATATTTATTTACTTATTTATTTATGGAATTTTATCCCACATTAAACATGAATTAAGGTGTTTTGTGGCTCTACATGAGAATTGTGATAATATGATCCCTTGTTTCATATTGTTGACGGTCTGCATTTTCCGTATGGGTGGTATATTGGTGTATTAGGTTCTGCCCAGTGTAATATTTTTTGCGTGTTTTTGCACAAAGTTGTGCATAGTGTTTTGCAGTTGAGCGATTGTGCTTAGAATATGCTTTGACATATGATACATATCTAATATCTAAATTTAATAAAAGGTATTAATTTTTCTGTGTTATCAGACAATTATGGATTTAAGCTCCACCCCTGGCCCCACCCCTAACCCCGCTCCCTTTAGCCTCCCCAAACAGTTGGGCCACCGACCGCCTATGACTGATACTACTGGGGACAAAAGCATGCCCCAGAAACAGCAGAGCCTGTAGGAGCATGAGCAATCCACTCTCGAGTCCAAACCCAGCAAGAACTACAGCAACTTCCAAAGATTCAGAGGAGGGATTCACACAAAAACAGCAGAGGTACCTGGAAGATTAATATTTTGCACAACATATTCATTGTCAGGAGGCCATGAGTAGAGAAACAGTAGTGGATCATCTTTTAAATAGTGGCATGCAACATCATTTGCAAAAAAAGCAACATTGTGTGTAGGTTTTAAGGGAGGTTATTACTATTTTGGAACCCCCATTCTTCAATTAAGGTACATAGGAAGAGTAGCAGCAGCAGGAATAGGAAAGCTACAAGAAAGGAGCATCCATCACCCAAGCTGACCCTCCAGGCCTTTTCCTGCCTCATCCCATCAGCCTCAGATCCTCAGCAACAAGTCACCATGGAACAGATAGGATGGTGTTCTTCATCACTGTCCCAGGGCAAAAGGCAGTTAGCATCGAAGGTGGTGATATGGTGGGTGCAGCAGTGAAATGATAGTTCTGAATGACCAGTCCCTGCAGGTGCTGGAAAATATGAAATTTAAGTGGCTGCTGCAGCTGTTAGCCCCAAATTACAAGGTACCTGGCCTGTACACTCAATAGATCACCTAAAGCTGGGCGCCAGGATAATGCAGTTGTGCGCACAGCTGCCATTATAGAATATTAGTAAAAGTTCACATTTACATGTCTAAAGTTAGGCATGAGAACTTACACCAGTCAAATAGCTGGCATAAATACTAGTATTCTATAACCTATGCCTAATGGCCGGACCTGGCACTGATCCACCCATGTCGCTCCTAACTAAGGGCAGTTACGCATGTAACTGCCACTTAGCACCAATTATAGCCAAAACAGCTATAATTGCTTAAACTTTGCTTAATCATGGGCACAGCTGTCAAGACCTTGAATTTATCTTGACTCGATGCTCACAAACAATCACACTCAGAAGTATACCGGACAACCAGTTTTTCATATAGAGGGGCACAATCGAAAGGGGCGCCCAAGGTTTTCTGAGGATGTCCTTGCAGGACATCCTGGCGAAGGGGTGGGGAAACCCGTATTATCAAAACAAGATGGGCGGCCATCTTTCATTTTGATAATACGGTCAGGGACGCCCAAATCACGAAATTTAGGTTGACCTTAGAGATGGTCGTCCTTAGAGATGGTCATCCCCGATTTTCGGTGATAATGGAAACCGAGGACCAAATCCAAGCCATTTGGCCATGGGAGGAGCCAGCATTCATAGTGCACTGGTCCCCCTGACATGCCAAGTCACCAACCGGGCACTCGAGGGGACACTGCAGTGGACTTCAGAAATTGCTCCCAGGTGCATAGCTCCCTTACCTTGTGTGCTGAGCCCCCCAACCCCCCCCCAAAAAAAACCCACTCCCCACAACTGTACACCACTACCATAGCCCTTATGGGTGAAGGGGGGCACCTACATGTGGGTACAGTGGGTTTCTGGTGGGTTTTTAAGGGCTCACATTTACCACCACAAGTGTAACAGGTAGGGGGGGGGGGGATGGGCCCTGGTCCGCCTGCCTGAAGTGCACTGCACCCACTAAAACTGCTCCAGGGACCTGCATACTGCTGTCATGGAGCTGGGTATGATATTTGAGGCTGGCATAGAGGCTGGAAATAATATTTTTAAAAAATGTTTTTGAGGGTGGGAGGGGGTTAGTGACCACCAGGGGAGTAATGGGAGGTCATCTCCAATTCCCTATGGTGGTCAACTGATCATTTAGGGCACATTTTTGTGGCTTGGTCGTAAGAAAAATAGGACCAGGTAAAGTCGTCCAAGAGGGGCATTTTCGAACAGGGACGACCATCTCTAAGGGCGCCCAACTCTAAGGACGGTGCTGCGAAGGGGCAGGGCAATGCGTATTATCGAAACAAGATGGACGTCCATCTTTCGTTTTGATAATACGGTTGGAGACGCCAAAATCTTGACATTTAGGTCGACCTTAGAGATGGTTGTCCTCGGTTTTCGGAGATAATGGAAACCAAAGACATCTATCTGAAAAACGTCCAAACCCAATCCCTTTGGTCGTGGGAGGAGCCAGCATTTGTAGTGCACTGGTCCCCCTGACATGCTAGGACACCAACCGGGCACCCTAGGGGGCACTGTAGTGGACTTCAGAAATTGCTCCCAGGTGCATAGCTCCCTTACCTTGGGTGCTGAGCCCCCCAAACCTCCCCCCCAGGTCCGCCTGCCAGAAGTACACTGCACCCACTACAACTGCTCCAGGGACCTGTATACTGCTGCGATGGACCTGAGTATGGCATTTGAGGCTAGCAAAAAAGTATTTTTAAACTTGTTTTTTATGGTGGGAGGGGGTTAGTGACCACTGGGGGAGTAAGGGGAGGTCATCCCCGAGTCACTCCGGTGGTCATCTGGTCAGTTCGGGCACCTTTTTGAGGCTTGGTCGTGAAAAACAATGGACCAAGTAAAGTCGGCCAAGTGCTCGTCAGGGACGCCCTTCTTTTTTCTATTATCGGCCGAGGACGACCATCTCCTAATCACGCCTCAGTCCCGCCTTCACTACCCTGCCGACACGCCCCTGTGAACTTTGGTCGTCCCCATGACGGAAAGCAGTCGAGGGTGTCAAAAAATCTTGGATCATTTTGTGGACTTAATATTAAAAAAGTTTTCCTTAGTGATATTGTAAAAATATTATAATTCCTCAGAATTTCTATATATTTATGTTTAATCATGAATGTAAAATGAAAAATGCATAAATTAAAAAAAAATCGGCTTTCAATTATGCCAATTTGGACGACCTTGCGAAAAGGACGCCCATCTCCCGATTTGTGTCAAAAGATGGGTGTCCTTCTCTTTCGAAAATAAGCATGCAAGTGTTTGTCAGAGACGCCCTTCTTTTTTCCATTATTGGTCGAGGACGCCCATGTGTTAGGCACACCCCAGTCCCGCCTTCGCTACACCTCTGACATGCCCCCCGTGAACTCTGGTTGTCCCCGCGACGGAAAGCAGTTGAGGATGCCCAAAATCGGCTTTTGATTATGCCGATTTGGGCAACCCTGTGAGAAGGATGTCCATCTTCCCATTTGTGTCGAAAGATGGTCGTCCTTCTCTTTCGAAAATAAGCCTGATTGTGTTTTGGCAGACACCTTCCACCTTCATCTGGAGTCTCCCTGAGTATCAAAAAGATTCACCAATTATTACCCACACTGGTCTAACCCACTAATTCTATGAAAAACTATCAGCTAAAGACTCCAGATAAAAGTGGAGGATGTCTGCCGAAACGCTGTATGAAAACCCAGTTCTCCGGTACACTTCTGAGTATGGTAGTTTGTCAGCATCGAGTCAAGATTAATCCATGCACTTGATAGCTGTGCCCATGATTAAGTTAAGTGCTTTTTGGATCGCGTTGATGTATTGACTGTGGTTGTGAAGTTATATCTTTAATTAAGCTAGTATATACAAGAAAGGCAAATGATTACAAACAATGTGGTGATCTGGGTTGTGGTTTGTGATGGGATGTCCCCTGAGAGACCTAATAACCCTGATTTGATGCCACAGTTGTTTTGCTGATACCCTTCTCATATGTGTGCATTATTGAAGTTCCAATTTTACCACTATTTCTTTGCTTTATTCATGTGAACTGAAAGTAGTGGTATTTGTACCCCTTTTCTATATAGCAAGACAAGCTTGCCAGATCAAAATTGGAGGTGTCTTAGGCAGTGTTGCCTCACTGCCTCTGATCCTTTCCCTCCTTCCAACTCTGCCCCCCCCCCCCCCCCCCATGGATCCAGGCAGTAGTTTAAGTGTGTCTTCACTCTTGTTGTCACATAGCTAAGTCTTTTGATAAGATCTGCAGAATCTCACAGCTTCTACTAAGATGATTTGGCTCCAAGCAGCTGTGAGAGGGAGGACATGCTTAAGCTAGTTCCATTAGTGGGGAGAGAAGGAGGGAGAGGACTGCCTGGCTGTGTGGTATCATTTTCCGATGTAAGTAGTGTTTTCAGCACTGACCTGCCAGTGCATTAGACTGGTTTTATCTGCTGATGTAGGGAGTCTTTATGGAGGATGGAGACTATCTGCTGTTGGGGGGGGGGGGAGGAGGCAAAGCTTTATGGAGTGGAGGAGCAGCCTAGTGGTTACAGCACTGAGTAAAAGAAGCAGAGAAGCCCATTTTGAATCCCACAGCTGCTCCTTGTAATTTGGGCAAGTCACTTAACCCTCCATTGCATCAGGTACAAACTTACCCCCCTGTGTTTTTCAAAGTGAATGGACTGTATCGGCATTAGCGCATGGCAGCCGCTAGCGCAGATAAATAAACAGATTGTAAGCCCTCCGGGGACATGGAGATACTTAGTGCACCTCACCTTGAGCTACTACTGGAAAAGGCATGAGTTAAATCCCAAATAAATAAAATGGAGGATGGAGGCAATCTAGGGAGGGAGGAAGATATGTTTTATGGAGAATGGAGATAATCTCTTGAGGGAGGGGAAGAGGATGGAGACTATCTGCTGGGAGGGAGGGGAGGCTTTATGGAGGATGGGCACAATCTACAGATGAAGGGTGGGGGAGGCTGTTTCTCTAAACCCTCCATTTTATGTTTAACATCTTGCCTTGACACCCATCACAGACAACTCCCTCTATGCCACTGCCCCAGAACCTACCCACACTCTCACTCTGTACCTGACACTCCTCATCTTATTCTTCTGAACCCTCCACTATGCTCCTGACACCCATCTCAGACAACCCCCTCATACCACTACTCTAGACCTCCCTCTCACACCCTTGCAGTTCATCTGACACCCCTCTCCCTAGTCCCTGACACACACACCCATCCTACCTCAGACAACCCAGTTAAAACTGAAATCTCCCATGTAGAAGTATTCCTACACACATCACACTCCCACTGTGTCCTTCATATATACTAGCCCTCACATCAAAATCTCACCCAGAGCAGATAGTCCCCATACTTTTACTGTCCAAGATACCCAAAGTCATCATTCATCCTACCGCTGCTCCCACATATACATTCCTACTTGACACCCACTCATACACTACCCCTGTCCTTGACATCCTGCTCCAGACATTTCCTTCAGTTTCCCCACACAATTTATTCCCTGACTGGAGCTCAGAGGGGGACACCCTGGCCCCCGCTACCTTGGGTAACATGTTGGGGCATAATCAAACGGGGGCGCCCATCTCTAAGGGTGCCCTGTAAAGGGGTGGGGCAACCCATATTATTGAAACAAGATGGACGTCCATCTTTCGTTTCGATAATACGGCCAGGGACACCCAAATCATAAAATTTAGGTCAACCTTAGAGGTGGTCGACCTAAATGTTGAGATCGCTGACCTGAGAGATAGGCGACCTCGGTTTTCGCCGATAATGGAAACCGAGGAAGCCCATCTCAAAAACGACCAAATCCAAGTCATTTGGTCATGGGAGGAGCCAGCATTCATAGTGCACTGGTCCCCCTGACATGCCAGGACACCAACCAGGCACCCTAGGAGGCACTGCAGTGGACTTCAGAAATTGCTCCCAGGTGCATAGCTCCCTTACCTTGGGTGCTGAGCCCTCCAACCCCCCCCCCCCCCCCAGGTCCGCCTGCCTGAAGTACACTGCACCCACTACAACTGCTCCAGGGACCTGTATACTGCTGCGATGGACCTGAGTATGGCATTTGAGGCTGGCAAAAAAGTATTTTTAAACTTGTTTTTTATGGTGGGAGGGGGTTAGTGACCACTGGGGGAGTAAGGGGAGGTCATTCTCGATTCCCTCCAGTGGTCATCTGGTCAGTTTGGGCACCTTTTTGAGGCTTGGTCGCAAGAAAAAATGGACTAAGTAAAGTTGGTCAAGTGTCAGGGACGCCCTTCTTTTTTCCATTATCGGCCGAGGATGCCCATGTGTTAACCACGCCCCCATCCCACCTTCGGTACACTGACAACACTCCCCCTTGAACTTTAGTCGTCCCCGCGACGGAAAGCAGTTGAGGACGCCCAAAATCGGCTTTCGATTATGCCTATTTGGGCGACCTTAGGAGAAGGATGCCCATATCCCGATTTGTGTCGGAAGATGAGCGCCCTTCTCCTTCGAAAATAAGCAGGATGGTGTGCTAAGGGCTCATTTTAATTTCTTTGCCCACTGCCCATTCAGTCCTAACTTTGCCACTGATATGACTGCCATGCAGAGTGCATTGACTGTGATAAATACATTTTTTTGTCATAGCATTCCCTTTTCTAGAAAAAGTGCTAGATGTAATAGACATAAGTTAAAGTAACAATGCAGAATTATACAGTTGAAGGTCAGTGAAGAATTCCAATGTAAACCTTGCCACTTCAACCCTCAAGGTTCCCTGTACCAAGCCTCCAAAAAGCTAGTAAAGAAAAAAAAATCTGTGACATACTACCTAGGCAACAAAAGAACTTGCCCCACGAGAAGCTCTAGCTATTTTTGTTATCTTCACTAGCCACTTGTGAATACTGTAGACATTAGGAGAAATATCTTTGCACTCAAAAATGACAATTCTGAGAAGTCTCTATGGCACATACCCAAAGGTGCTCCTTTTCTTTTTCTCCAGCATTGGGACTCTACTGTCATCCAACTGGAAGAAAAACAGAGGCCAGTTACCATAACTCAGGATGGGAAGGGGGTAAGCGAAACTGACTGCTGTGAAGCAATCATCTCTTTTCTCTTATCTGCAGTAGCTGCAGGCAGATAAGCAAAGCTACCAGGCCTATGTTATGCAAATGAAAACCTGAAATAATGCAGAAACTAGAGGGGGAGTCTAGAAAGTGAGTGTACCAAGATATAATGTATATCCCTCCCATTAGAAGATTTTAAAATCTAATGATTCTTTTTTTCAATATTAGTCCTATCGTTTTATTTCTTCTAAACACCTGCCAAGGTAAGTCTAGTTCCTATAAACATAAAAATTAACATTTTTTTTCTGCAAAAGACAATCTGATTAAATGGACTTTTTTAAATTAAAACATCTAGGTATAGAGGGGGCAATAATGAAAGCTCTTTCTGTAGCAAGGGTTTCACCTGCAGAAATGGGCTATGAGGTTATTGCTCAATCCATTGCTGTTAAAATTATGCACATTTGTCAAGTCATCCTTTACCCTGCAGACAGCAGAGGTAGTGCCAGATGTAAGAAGAAGATGGGGGATTGAACTACATGTGTTGCCTTTCTGCCAAAAAGCAGGCATAAGTCATTGTGTGCAATTTTTCCTTGGACAATATTCAAAACAAAATTCCTGGTTTAGCAGTGCTTTAACTGTTGATGCTAAACCTGTGGATAAAACACTGATGGAGTTTGCATCGAGACATCCAGTTTTGACTATTTATCCCAGAAACTACAAATACAGACCCATTTAAATGGGACAGAGAAAATTAGGAGAAAATAATCGGGTCAATATTATCGCAGTGGCGTAGCCAAGGGTGGGCCCAGGCCCATCCAGTAGCAGCACACCTATGATGTGGCTGGCAGGGATCCCCAAGCCCCACCAGCCCAAATCTCCCAACAATGTCCCTCCTGCATACCTTGTAAATAGTAGATCTTCACCTGCAGCAAGCAGTGACCGATATATACTTCTCGCAACGGCCCCACAGCCTTCCCTCTGACGTGTTCCCGCCTGTGCAAAAACAGGAAGTTGCATCATGGGAAGGCTGTGTGGCCAACATGAGCAGTGTGTATAAGTTTCTGCTCACTACTGGTTGAAATCTGCTATTGAAAAGGTATACGGGAGAGGGGGGATGTTTGAGAGACCATATGGCATACAGGTGAGAGAAGGAGAGACCAAATTACCTGTGGGATGGGGTAGGGCTCTTCTGCCCATCCATCTTGGGCCCAGGCCCACCCAAAATTGTGTGTCTGGCTACGCCCCTGATATTATGACCCAGCAGTAGACATTTTTGAAAATGCCGGCCACGGGGGATAATTCTATAGGCAACATGAATGCATGTAGATGCTGGAATTCTAGTCATTTACATTCATAAGTGAGTATTTTCATGCATAAATGACTTCTTACAGAATAATGACTAGAAGAAAAGCATTGATGGTGCATACTTTGCCAGTGAGAGTGTGCATGGGCAGAGCTCAAAGCTTGCTACGTGACAGTATATTACAAAGCACTGGGACTGCTGTTTTTATTTAATTGTTTAGCTTGCAGCATTAAGTGTTTGTATTTTTGCTGCTAGGCCTGCCCACATTCTACTTTGATTTTCATTTCTATGAGCTATTTTTCAGGCTCCTGATGCAGGCCCTGTAGCCGAAACACAGCCCAAGTTGAGTCAACTGAAGATTCACATTAAAAATATTTTGAAGCATTTTGGTGCACCACGTCGTCTCCACTGTTTTCCTCATCTTGGACTTTTGTGGAGGAATTCTCCTCTGTGTTGTTCCCGAGGCCAAGCAGATGACAATTACTATCCTATGATATCAAGACACATAGGACTCAATTCAGTAAATGGTGCCCAAATTTAGGCGCTGAAAAAAAAGATCATTGAGCACTATTCTATAAATGGTGCTCAAGCTGGGCACCATTTATAGAATAGCGCTTAGCGTCAGAATTCACGTCCACCAATTGAAGCCTGGTGTAAATCTTTATGCCTACATTAGGCGCAAATCTCCTGGATTCTATAATACCACGTGCATCTAAAATGAGCACCCCCTTTTTAGATGCATGCTTAATAACTTATACACGCTTCTTTATAGAGTACTGAAAAGGATAAAGCATAAAGTCAAATTGTTGCCAATTAGCTCCAATAATTGATTGTTAGTGCTCAATAATTGGTACTAATTGGCTCGTTATTGAATTAAATTGCACATGCAAATTAGGAACAAGCTCAAATTTGTGCATGTAATTTTGAGCACCATTTATAGAATTTGGAAGATAATATATGGCGCCGCTTTGCACACTATGCTTATAAAAGAGCTGTAATGTGCATGATTGGTGCCATAAATTGGCAGTTACATGAGTAGCTGCTAGTTGCTCTTCTATAAATTGGTGTATATTCTCTCAGATTCTGTATAGCATGACCGAAATTGCATGTGCAAATTTGGTCATAGTCTAGATTTGTGCAAACAATTTAATTACCTTAACAAGCCAATCAGTGTCGATAATTGCCAAATTAACAAGCAATTATTGACCCTAATTGGCATTGTGGTCCTTTTATAAAGGTGAAGCAAAAGGGGGCTCGCACTGGCATCAGCATGTGTTTATGATGTGCGCCAAGGCCCCCTTTAACCACAGCAGGTAAAAGGGGGCCTTTCACTTTTCTTAAATAGAGGAGTGTGGTAGCCGTGTTAGTCCACTCTTAAGGTTATCAATAGAAATCAAACAAAATAAAACATGGAAAAGAAAATAAGATGATACCTTTCTTATTGGACATAAAATGAAGGGCAACCTTCGAAAGCTAATCAAGAAATGTATTAAGTTATGTCCAATAAAAAAGGTATCATCTTATTTTCTTTTCCATGTTTTATTTTGTTTGATTTCTATTGATAACTTTTCTTAAAGAAAGGCTATGTAGCCACTTCAGGGGAAGCACTTACCACCACCCATTACTACCTGATACATTTTTGCAGCGCCCGAAACGGTGCCCAAAGGGCCCTGGCACATGTAAAAATGGCACCCACAGCTAATGCAGGGTCCTTTTTAAGGCAGCTTGGTAAAACGACACCTTAAAGAGGCAAACTTCATCGCACTGCTCATTAGATAATTGTCCAGCTTTTTAGTTAAAATCCGCACCCTCAGTATTTTTTAACATATTTGCATCATTGCCTTGAAAAAGCACTATCTACAGGCCTTTTTGATAAAGAAATGGATGATATAGTTCTTAACCCCATACGAAAGAATCCGAGTTTACCTATTTCTGATGTGTCAAATTATCGGCCCACAGCCTCTATTCCTCTCCTGACAGGAAGTATTGTTGTTAAACAACTAGTGTAGTTTCCCGATCATTGTTATTTTTCCTAACATTCAATCTAGTTTTAGAAGCAATTTTAGCACTGAAACTGTGGTGACATCACTTTTAGTAGAGGCTAGACAGGAACTGAGTATAGGACGCAGGATTTCGGTCATGCAGTTCAACATGTTGGCCACATCTGATGTGGTTGACCATGATATTTTATTACAGTTGTGAACTTTTATGTGCTAGTTGGCCATGTTCTTAGCTGGTTTGGAGGTTTCCTGCATTGTAGGCCTTATCAGGTCAAAAGAGCAAGTAATCTTTCTTTTTCATGGACCTCAAGTTGTGGGGTGCTGCAGGAATCCCGTTTCTCTAATTCTTTTTAATGTACTTATGTCATTATTAGTTAATTGCAGCAAAAAGAGGAAGGCTACTGTGACTCTAACGCAAATAATTAAACATCAACAAGTGAAGAGTCCAGTGTACGTGCTTAATTTGTATATCTAATCTGCTTAACAGCTAAGAACGCTGCATTGAAAAATTGGGGATAGACAAGATGCAATTGATCACAAGAATATGTGATATCATCTTTTTGGATATTGTAAGAAAGTTGATGCATGGCTCCTGATGAAGCATGTAAAGTGAAACGGGTTTGGCCACTGTCGAGCCATAGTCAAGTGCTCAACAACTTTTTATTATATATAAAAATACAAAAAGAAGAGTATGTTTGAGAATAAAGGAAGATTGGAAATTTTAAATACATCATGTTGATAATTTGATTAAGCACATACACTGGACTCTTCACTTGTTGATGTATAATTAGCTATTAAACTTTCACATACAGGTTTTTCTGCTCATATTTATGTGGATGATGTTATGCTAATGATACCTTTTGATGATTCTCTAATTACTGTAAATCCATTAATATCTAAAGGAATTGATAGTATGATTAACTGGATGTCTATGTTTACATAAGTACATAAGTACATAAGTAATGCCATACTGGAAAAAGACCAAGGGTCCATCGAGCCCAGCATCTTGTCCACGACAGCGGCCAATCCAGGCCAAGGGCACCTGGCAAGCTTCCCAAACGTACAAACATTCTATACATGTTATTCCTGGGATTTTGGATTTTTCCCAAGTCCGTTTAGTAGCGGTTTATGGACTTGTCCTTTAGGAAACCGTCCAACCCCTTTTTAAACTCTGCTAAGCTAACCGCCTTCACCACATTTTCCGGCAATGAATTCCAGAGTTTAATTACACGTTGGATGAAGAAAAAGTTTCTCCGATTTGTTTTAAATTTACTACACTGTAGTTTAATCGCATGCCCCCTAGTCCTAGTATTTTTGGAAAGCGTGAACAGACGCTTCACATCCACCTGGTCCACTCCACTCATTATTTTATATACCTCTATCATGTCTCCCCTCAGCCGTCTCTTCTCCAAGCTGAATAGCCCTAGCCTCCTTAGTCTTTCTTCATAGGGAAGTCGTCCCATCCCCGCTATCATTTTAGTCGCCCTTCGCTGCACCTTTTCCAATTCTACTACATCTTTCTTGAGATGCGGCGACCAGAATTGAACACAATACTCAAGGTGCGGTCCTCACACCTGTTTTCCATACCTTTCCTAATAATACCCAACATTCTATTCGCTTTCCTAGCCGCAGCAGCACACTGAGCAGAAGGTTTCAGTGTGTTATCGACGACGACACCCAGATCCCTTTCTTGGTCCGTAACTCCTAACGTGGAACCTTGCATAACGTAGCTATAATTCGGGTTCTTTTTTCCCACATGCATCACCTTGCACTTGCTCACATTAAACGTCATCTGCCATTTAGCCGCCCAGTCTCCCAGTCTCGTAAGGTCCTCTTGTAATTTTTCACAATCCTGTCGCGAGTTAACGACTTTGAATAACTTTGTGTCATCAGCAAATTTAATTACCTCGCTAGTTACTCCCATCTCTAAATCATTTATAAATATATTAAAAATCAGTGGTCCTAGCACAGACCCCTGAGGAACCCCACTAACTACCCTTCTCCATTGTGAATACTGCCCATTTAACCCCACTCTCTGTTTCCTATCCTTCAACCAGTTTTTAATCCACAATAGGACATTTCTTCCTATCCCATGACCCTCCAATTTCCTCTGTAGCCTTTCATGAGGTACCTTGTCAAACGCCTTTTGAATTGACCAATGATATGATCAAATTTCTATTTTTAAGCAATACTTTTTTGTCTTTTATGGAGCAAACCCTTTATGTTAACCAGGTTGAGTTTCAACTAGAAAAATAACTGACAATGTAGGTGTTATATTTGATGAATTTTTATCATTTGAACCCCACTTAAATGGAATAGTTAAAAAAGCGTTTTACGCTATGAAAACATTGAGAAGAGTTAGAGCTAATTTTAATCTAAATGCATTTAAGATTACTACACAATCTTTAATCCTAGTTCTTATAGATTACTGTAATGCTATATTGGTGGGGTTATCAGAGGCAGGGGCGGCCTAAGGCAAGATGCCTTCTGAGGCAGTGCTGAGATACCACCCCCCTCTTCTCTACTGCGGCTGCCTCGAAGGAAACAAGTAGTTACCTCATAGAGGCGGCCGCAGAAAACAAAAGAGGCGGGTGCCAGCAGCAGGGCAGCATATAGGAATCACACCTGCCGGCGGCAGCTTTTGGAACATGAAGAAAGAAGGTAAACTCGGGGAACGGGGTGGAGGAATGAAGGGGGAGATGCCGCTCTTGAGGACCCCGCCTCAGGTGGCCTAATGGTCAGGCCATCTCTGATCTTAGGTCCTGCTGAAAAAGCATCAGACACTACAGAATATGGCAGCTAGCTAGTTTACGGTCATTCAAGGTTTATGTCAGCTTCACATCTTCTGAAAAAACGACATTGGGCTGGCAGTAGTTCTTTAGTAAAAGGGCCCCTAAAAGAGAGAATAATTCAGATATACTAGGTAGAAGACCAAATTGTGGCCTAGTGGTTAGGGTGGTGGACTTTGGTCCTGAGGAACTGAGTTCAATTTCCACTTCAGGCACAGGCAGCTCCTTGTGACTCTGGGCAACTCACTTAACCCTCCATTGCCCCATGTAAGCCACATTGAGCCTGCAAACCTGCCATGAGTGGGAAAGCACAGGGTACAAATGTAATAAAAATAAATAAATAACTCCTCCTATATGACTTAAATTGGAAAATTCTCACCTAGAAAGATTGCAGTAGTTCACAGAGGATCTAATTTTCTTTATCTTTAAAAAATTAGCCAATTCATGTGGTAAAGGCATATCATCCACATTAACCTGTACATCAGACATTTTTTTCTGCAAATTATTCTAAAACTAAACATGGAGTTGACACCCGTGACTAATACCAACATAATTTAAATTGTGGTAGCTGGAGTGAACACCCCCATGCTCTTTCCAAGGTGCATATCACTTTGGAAAGAGCCAAACAAGAAAAAAAAAAAAAAAAAAAAGGAGGTGTGTATTTAACAAAAACATAGATAGAAAGTTCCCTTCTTCACAATATAAAGTAGTCACATGAACTAAACTTGAAGGCATTAACCTAACTAAAGCAATATAAATTTCTGCAGCACTACATGCGGTATGAGATAGGAATATTTATTAGATTTATTATGGTGATTGTATGCAAAATGTCCATAAAGCACTGCTCAAGCATATTACGCTGATATTACCAAACTGCTTCACATATTTCAACAACCCCATTAAATGCAGAACTGAAATATAAAAATATAGGTTCCTCTGTAAGAGAAGCATGGAGGGCAAATGGCAAGCCGGCTACCTGAATATTTTCTGTTGCAGGCTATGCAAGCCACTGTAGCCAATAAAGCGCATGCAGTTTATTTAGTGCATATCTGATAAATGTTTTTATTAACCTCTCTAAAACCCATGTTAAGGCTGTTTAAAGAACAGTTCTTTTTGTCAGGAAAGGTCTGTTGAATCCGTGACAGCAAAGGCAGACCTGCATAAATGCAGTGCAGGACTCTCTGGACTATGACATTTCTGATACCTCCGCAGGGATGCCAGGATTGTTGATTAGGTTGGTTAACACTGCAGATGCAGCAGGCTGATTTACTAAACTCTGATGGGAGTCTGGAAAAAAAAAATAATTACCTCACTGGACATCATCTTTCCCTCTGACTGTGTTTTCAAAAGTAGAGGTGACTAAACCTGGCATTGGTATGGGGAAAAATTAGGTTTACATTCTCCATTAGTGAGACAGATTTTATAAAAACCGGTCATATGGCTAATAAGCTCTCATTTTATGATCGTTGTTAATATGATCAATGCACAGTACAGGGCTATTTCCACAGCAGCCGCAATCATGTAGCCTGATTTCTCAAATGTGAAGAAAATGCTCATGAAAAATATATTGCTTTCAAATGTATTTACAATATCACTGTTCTTCAATATGGTTGTAAAGAAAGAGCATTCTCAGAGGTGTTTCTGTTTGCAATGAAGAACATTTCCCCATCAATGCTTTTGTGCATAACCTGAAAGGCCTTATAGATAGATATACATGTAGGAGTTGATATTGAAATCGATGTAACTGGCCAGAAATGGCTCCTGGCCAGTTAAATCCCTGTTACGGCTAACCAGTCATTTTCAGCAGCAATTAACCACTGAAAATAACTGGTTAGCACTTAAAGCAAAACCAGCTATTTTGGGGACATTCTCCCCCGGATCCTATATAGCGTGCCTAGAGATTGGCATGAAATTGGTGTGGATTATATAACAATGCGCATAATATAACAAGCTAATGAGTGCTGATAACAGTATTTAACAAACAATAATGAGCACAAATTGGCACTGATTAAAATTTAGGCGCACAACTTGCTAAGCGTATTCTGTAACGATGTGCGCCAAACTTCTAATGCATGCAGGCAAAAAGGGGCATGGTTATGAGTGGGGAAATGGGTGTTTCATGGGCGTTCCAAGGCCGTACTGCTGCCCTCCTATGAGCCCAGTGCACGAAGGAATGACCGCAGATCCAGACTCCGCGCTCTGTCTCCAGGCCACCTGCAATATGTGAAGTAGGCATTATTGACAAAGGTAAATGCAAAATATGAAACACGGGAGGTTAACAGCGAAGTGAATAATACATGAAGTGAAAGCAAACATGCACTACCTACAGACCTGAAAGCAATCAAAGAAACATCTATCTTTCGCAAATCTCTGAAAACATTCTTCTTCAACAAGGCCTACAATGAGAACTTATAACCTCACTAAGTCCACTCAACTATGAGTGCACACCTCCTATAATTACCTTAACAACTCTCTTCCCTCTTCCCTCACCCCTTCCTAAGCGCTACACATTACTAACTGTATCCAATATCCTGTTATGACAATGTTATCAAATCTATGTAAGCCACATTGAGCCTGCAAATAGGTGGGGGAATGTGGGATACAAATGCAACAAATAATAATAATAATATGGCCCAGTGCACCTAAATCTATGTGTTAGGATTTATGCCACATTTTCATTGGTGTAAATGGATGCACATAGATTTAGGCACTGAAATATCAACTAAGCGTATTCTATAATCTTTATAGAATACACGTGGAGGGGCATAATTGAACAAAAACGTCTATCTCCATGGGCGTTTATCTCCGAGAACGGGTCCGTGAAGGGGCGGACCGAACCGTATTTTCGAAAAAAAATAGACGTCCATGTTTTATTCGACAATTTGTGAGCTGGGCATTTTTGTTTTTCAATGATAATGGAAAATGAAAGCACCCAGCTCAAAAACGAATAAATCCAAGGCATTTGTTCGTGGGAGGGGCCAGGAGTCGTAGTGCACTGGTCCCCCTCACATACCAGGACACCAACCGGGCACCCTAGGGGGCACTTTTACAAAAACAAAAAAAAAGGTAAAAGAGCTCCCAGGTGCATAGCACCCTTCCCTTGGGTGTTGAGCCCCCCAAATGCCCCTCAAAACCCACCGCCCACAAGTCTACACCATTACTATAGCCCTAAGGGGTGAAGGGGGGCACCTACATGTGGGTACAGTGGGTTTGGGGGGTGGTTTGGAGGGCTCCCATTTACCAGCACAAGTGTAACATGAGGGGGGGGATGGGCCTGGGTCCACCTGCCTGAAGTCCACTGCACCCCCTAATAACTGCTCCAGTGACCTGCATACTGCTGCCAGGGAGGTGGGTATGACATTTGAGGGTGAAAATAAAAAGTTGTGAAACGGCATATTTTGTGGTGGGAGGGGGTTTGTGACCACTGGGGGAGTCAGGGGAGGTCATCCCCGATTCCCTCCAGTGGTCATCTGGTCATTTAGGGCACTTTTTGGGGCTTTATTCGTGGAAAAACAGGGTCCAGGAAAAGTGCCCTAAATTCTCGCTAAAAACGCATATTTTTCTTCCATTATCGGCGAAAGGCACCCATCTCTGATCGCCCGATAACCATGCCCCAGTTCCGCCTTCACCACGCCTTTGACACGCCCCCATCAACTTTTTCCGCATCCGCGACGGAGTGCAGTTGAAAACGTCCAAATTTGGCTTTCGATTATACCGCTTTATTCGTTTTTGTGAGATAAACGTCTATCTCCCGATTTGGGTCGCAATATAGACGTTTTTCTTTTTCAATTATAAGCTGGATAGTCAACATTGATTTCAGCGCAGATTCTTTGTTTGTTTGTTACATTTGTATCCCACATTTTCCCACCTAGTTGCAGGCTCAATGTGGCTTACATAGTGCCGAAGGTGCGATTGCAGACTCCAGTGTACTCAAATACAAAGTGATATAGAGATAAGATAAGATAAGATTCATGTAGTATAGCCACATGAGATAGGATAATGTTCATGTGGTATGGTCACATAGAGGCATCGTACTCGGAAGAATTGTGTTGTGTCCATGTTGTCTTTTGTTCTGTTGTGGCCATGTTGTATTATGGTTTTGTTGTAATGCAGGGTTAGGCTTTTATGTTGGGTTGGCAGGGTATGCGTTTTTGAACAAGTGAGTTTTAAGTGTTCTCCGGAAGTGTAGGTGATTGTAGGTAGTTTTTAAGGCTTTTGGAAGTGCGTTCCACA
This sequence comes from Microcaecilia unicolor, assembly GCF_901765095.1. Taxonomy (NCBI): domain Eukaryota; kingdom Metazoa; phylum Chordata; class Amphibia; order Gymnophiona; family Siphonopidae; genus Microcaecilia; species Microcaecilia unicolor. The sequence goes on along the minus strand of NC_044035.1, from coordinate 308,868,665 downwards.
ATTGTGTACTTATGTAGGAGAAATTGGATGCGTAAGTTGATTTGTATTTGATTCCTTTGTAGCTTGGATAGTGCAGGTTTAGGTGCGTTCGTGATGATTTTGAGGTATTTCTGGTTGGTAGGTCAATCAGGTCTGTCATATATCCTGGGGTTTCACCGTAGATTATTTTGTGAACCATTGTGCAGATTTTGAAAGCAAGACGTTCTTTGATTGGGAGCCAGTGTAGTTTTTCGCGGAGTGGTTTTGCACTGTCAAATCAGGTTTTTCCGAAGGTAAGTCTGGCTGCCATGTTCTGGGCGGTTTGAAGTTTCTTTAGCATTTGCTGTTTACATCCCGCATAGATTCCGTTGCAGTAATCCATGTGACATAATACCATTGATTGTATCAGGTTGCAAAATGTTTCCCTCGCATTTAAGTTTCCACATTGAGTAAAACATTTTCTTAGTTGTGGATGTCACTTGTTTGTCTAGTGTTAGGTTGCGGTCTATTATCACACCAAGGATTTTCAGACTGTCTGAGATAGGGAAGGTGTGATCTGGTGTGTTAATAGTTGTAGGGTTATCCATGCTGTATTGGGATGAGACAACAAGACAGTGTGTTTTTCTTTGTTTAGTTTTAGTTGAAATGCGTTTGCCCAGGAGTCCATGGTATTTAAGCTGCTCTTGATTTTATTGGTGATTTCTGTCAGATTAGATTTATAAGGAATGTATATTATGACATCATCTGCATATATGAAAGGGATTAGGCCTTGATTGGCTAGGGTCTTGGCTATAGGGGTCATCATTAGATTGAAGAGAATTGGTGATAGCGGTGAACCTTGTTGTACTCTGCAGTCTGCCTTCCACGGTGATGATATGGTTATATAGAATCCGCCATACCTAGAATCTCCTCCTCTAGGGTGAAATCGGCACTTGGCTGGTTAAGTGCCGATATTCAGCACTTAACTGACCAAGGTAACTGCATAAATGGGACTGCATAAAATGCAGTCTTATCTTTATGCGGTCCTGTTTCTGCAGTCCCCCATACCCAGTTAAGTGCTAAATATCGCACTTAAGCGGCTATGGTGTAGCCAGCTCTTTCAGTGCCAAAGCCCAGACATGTCCCGGCATTGCATTTCCGGGCATAATGCCAGCGGTGGTCAGCACAATGCCGATTGCATCCAGCTGCATATCGACTCTATAAATTTTTATCAACATTCATTAAAACAGCATCCTGTGCTCATACAGAATGCAAGTCAACTTCCCCTTACCTTAACAATGACAGGGATATCAACAGAACCTCAGGTATCAGCTCCCCAGTGAACCAGGCCTGAGGTAAAATCAGCAGTAATAATTCTTCCAGCTGGAAATGAAAAGAAATGCTAAGAACAGAAGCTAATCCAACACATATTGAAGTTATATCACCATCGTGTACTCTATAGTGAACAGAATGAATATTAGTCTTAAAAACACATTTTGCAAGACAACTTACAATTTATTATAGCTCAAACGAAAGAAAGGTGCAAGAGCAAACAAATAAAAAGACATTTCACACAATATAGAAATAGGAATTCACCTTCACTGTGCACTTCAAAAACAAATCAGGCCAGCCCAGTAGCTCAGATGGTACATGCTACTGTACTTGCTATGCATCTCTATGCAGAAGGTCCCCAGATTAAACACTCGGGGGGGGGGGTCTTTTACAAAGGCATTTTTAGCATGTGCTAATTGTTAGTGTGCCCTAAACGCTAGAGAAGCCCATAGGAATATACGGGCGTCTCTAGTGTTTAGCACATGCTTATTTTTAGCGTGTGCTAAAAATGCTTGTGTACCTTTGTAAAAGGACCCCTTAGTCAGGACTCCTGATCCTTGGGTCAGCATTCGTAGCTCCTGGGGCAGAAGGGTCTTGGTTGTTGCATAAGGATGACATCTAGTGACCAGATTCAGGGTCTTGGGCTACAGGAGCTATTATTTGTATATGTTCACAAGCTGTGATAGGCAAGACCTTTTCTCTCTGTTTGTGAGTCCTCCATTGGTTGTCTATTTCACAAAGAGTTATGTTTAAGCTATTATATCATGTTTTGTTTTTTTAAATCCTGAAAGGATTTTCATCTCCTCATTTGAGCTCTATATTGGCCATTGTTGAGGACTTGCTGCCATTGCTGGTATTCCTAAAAAAACACTTTGATTATATCATTATAGCACAATTAGCCTTCATTCACCAGTAATAGTTTCTGTGGCTGCTCCATTGAATTATGAACATGTTGCCTTTTGAGCTGCATTTGGACTCTGATGTTTGTTCCGTTAGGACAGGGATGGGTCACCACAGTCCTTGAGGTCCACAACCCAGTTGAGTTTTCAAGATTTCCACTAAGAATATGGAAGAGATTCATTTGCATTTCATTTCAGGATATCCACAATGAAAATGCATGAAAGAGATTTGCATATAATGGAGGCAGTGTATGCAAATCAAGTTCATACATATTCATGTGCAAATTTGGGTGCATGTCCAATTTAATTGAGTAACAAACCAATTAGCACTGACAGGCGCTAATAATCAATTGTCAGCGCTAATTGTCAATAATTAGAATTTACAGGCACATCTTGCTAGGCACTATTCTATAAGGATCTGTGCATAAATTCTTGTGCATGGATCTGAAAAGGGGGCATGGCCGTGGGAGGGGCATAGGTGTTCCAAGAATTTGTGTGCACTGTTACAGAATACGCCTGATCTGTGCCTAATTTAGGCATGGGAATTTATGCCAGGTTTCAGTTGCTATAATCCTCACGCCTAAAAGTTAGGCGCAGACCCTGGTGCTAGTTGCTATTCTATAAACAATGCCCAACTCAGAGCACCATTTATAGAAAGGCACTTAGTACTCATTTTTTCAGTGTTGATTTTTCAGCGCCATATATAGAATTTGGTCTCTAATGTGTGATCATTTGACAATGCCCTTAACTGTAAATATTTTTTATGTTTGTTCCTATCAGAAGTTAAGATATGAAATATTAAAATTACAAAATAATACAAGCAAATAAAACTGACAAGATATAACAGTAATGAAATATGAAATATTAAGATATGAAATATTAAAATTACAAAATACAAGCATATAAAACAGACAAGATACAGTAATAACAAAACAAATAAAATAAGCTACTATCCAATCTTAACATTTGTCCTAAAACCACATATAATCTAATGATATTGGGAAGACAATCATGCCATTGTGCCACAACACCCCCTGTGAGCTTTTTAAAAAAAAAATTTTAACCCCTAGTTAGATAGGTGATAAGGGCTCACACGGTAATTGTGTGCTAATCAGTTAGCGTGCAGTGATGTGGATGTGCTAACTGATTAGCACTAGAATGTACACTCTCTGCCCCCCACAGACACCCCCCCATTCAAAAAAAAATTTCTAGCGTGCGGATTGTGCATGCTAATTAGGGAATTTCCACAGGACGCCTGAGCATGTCACATGATAAGTCCTTTTAAGTTGTGGTAAGCAGACACTTGCACTTATCACAGCTTAATAAAAGGACTCCTAGGTATTGGAGATAGAAGGAAGCATAAAATGGGGGGAAATCCACAGCTAGTTATGAATGAAGGTCCATGGTGCTAGATTACAAATCTGATTCCAACTGAAATGGAAAAAGAAAGAAGCAGGGCAAAAAAAATCTCATTTTAAAAGGATGGCAACTATCTCATGCACTGTGAGTTTTGCCAACTGGTTTATAGCACTCCAGTAAGTGTATATGTCTTTCTTATTTTAAATCAAAAAGCAAATGGATATGAACTGATTCATACTTTGATTTCTAATCGATATGATCCAGAAATTATTCTACCCATTTTTTTCTCTTTTCATCTTGTTCCTTATCTCAGCTTTCTATGTAGGCTGAACGGTTTCATTTTTTTCTGAAATGCCTTCCGGAAATGGCTTTGACTTCAGCAATATAAGCTGGTTTATCTCTCTTGGGGAGTTGCCTATTCCAAGAGAGGAAAGCTCTGGGGAGAACAGCTTCCAAGACGAAATGCTTCATTTCAAATTCCATCTTAACAGAAGAGGCAATGATTCAAAAATACTGAACTGGGATTTAATTAATTGCAATGCTCAACTAATGCTGTACTACTCTTTAATTTTGTAAATGTAGTAATATAAATTTTTAAATGCTTTGTCATTTTTTAAACTTAGAATATACTATTTCATTATCCCAGATACAAAGACATTTATCTGCAGAAGTGTTTACATGACAATGATGGAATGTATCAAACTCTAATGTTGCCTGGAAACCAAGGGTTGTGATCATTTTGCCCCCTGAATTCTTTGCCCTATGCCCCACTAAATGTCTTGACTGTATTGTGGCTCATTGATGGCATACTTTTATAAAAACACAGCAACTTCATGCAAGCCAAGAAAGATTTGATTTTAATTGTGGATAGAACTAGAAGATAACCCTCAAAATGGTTAGTCTCTCAGTGGTGAGTCCTTGCCAGCAAAATGCAACAAATGACTTGGTGCCATTTTGCATTGTTCTAAGGTAATGAGCAAGTAACATGTACTCAAAATCTTTTATTTCAGTACCAAAGTTGAATATTTCCCTTTTAGGTATGCACAATCATAGCTGTTGGTCTCCTTTTCTTCTCCCTCCAGTGGGGCATGTCCCTCCAGGGATCTTCCTCTTTCTCAACATCACCCTGCTGAGTTTGGCCAGTCATGAGATGAGGGGCACCTCCCAGGAGCCAGGAGCCATGACCATCTCCTCCGAAGCCTCTCCGCTGCAGGCTAATCCAGGGCTGGATGCTCTGGAGCTGGCTTATCCAGGGCTGGCTGCTCTGGAACTGGTTGGTCTGGGGAAGGCTGTGCATCAGCTGAAGGGTGACCTTTGCGCTTAAAAGGTTTGCAGTTGAGAACAACACATCCTACATGGCTTGCATAGTGGTGCAGCTGGCTATCAGAAGGCAGGGACAGGGACAGCTGGGTGCTGCTGGTTGTTACTCGGGGACATCTCTGATCTGTGGCACCAATGAGATGACATAGCAGGGAACCCCAGAACCAAGGATATGATAGATGTTTGTCCCCTAAGAGGGTTGTCTTCCTAAAGGCATGCAAAATGGGTCTTATCCCTGCTGGAGGTTTCTGGGTGACCAGGCACTGACTGAAAGGTAGCATGCCACTGCGCTGTTGCCTGGCTAGAACCATGGTTACAGCTCTTGATAGAGATGTGGGTGTATGTGTCCCCATGTCTCTGTGGCCTACAGCTGACTGGGAGATGGTAGGGAACCCCTGTTGATCCTCCCATCCTTCTGGGACCCTCCTTGGGAATGGCATTTTACATCCTGCGAGGTGGGGAAATCAAGATTTGGGGGCATCTATCTGTGATGTAATCAGGCTGGCTTGTTGGGGCCCTCAAAGAGCCAATGGCTGCACATTACCCCAAGACTCATGGGCATGATCATGAGGTGAGTGGAGGGAGGGGTGCATATAGGTGGTATTTTCCCCAAGGAGGGGTTTGTGTGCCTCTATCATGTAGAGTTTTGAAGTGCACCCAGCTTGGACCTTGAGGAATGTTCATAGGGCAGAATACCTAACTTTGCACCTCACAATGCTATAGACAATCAACGTGGGGTGTGGCCCATGCAAGGAAACTTCTGCTCTGACAGCACCTCTGTGGTCAGTGTACTGTCCTCCTTGCACATTCCTTTGTCAAGTGTGTGTATAGTATAGGGGTTAGTGCTGTAGGTTCTTAATACAAGGGCTGTGGATTTGATTCCCACTGTGGTTCTTTCTGATTACAGTTTTATTTACCCTACATAGCTGTTGCAATGTGTTTGGTAGCTGTGTGTGACATGCTGGCTACTTTTCCTTGGGTCACAAGCGGGTGCTGTCTAACATCCCTTTCCCCCTCCCCCTTCTTTCCCATGGCATCTCATAGGTTTGGGTTTGGCTGCAACACATTCTAGTGGATATGGAGGTTGGGAACACTCTGTAATGAGGACAGCTGCATACTTAGGCTTTGATCAAGGACAGAGCTTATAAGGGTGCAATATCAGTGGAACTGCAGCAGAAAACAAGTGGGAAAATGACCGTGGACTTCAGAGACGAGAAGGACAACCTTAACACCTATAAGAAGATTTATTGATAAAAAGACTCAACACGGCACCATGTTTCGGCCTATAGCCTGCCTCAGGAGTCCGTTGACAAAAACTCTACAAAGTAGGTATCTTATAGCAAAAAATATTAAGGGAAGGTCTTGAAAAAGACCGTGAGTTAACAATAAACTTCAGTGTTTGCTCTGGTCCCTGTGTATACTGAATCTTCTACAAAACAAAAGTACTTGGAGACAGGGTTCAGGTGATGGGCTTGTATCAAGGGATAATGAAGAGAGCACCTTGAATCATAAGGATGCCAAATTTACAAAAAAAAACCAACACTTTTGTTAGCACTCTCACACTATTTGCACTAAGATGGATCAATGATGGCATAGAAATAATATTAACTGCATATAAAAAACGCTCTCAAACTTATAATCAATTAATTCAATTTGAACAAAACCTCAAGAATCCAGAGTACCTACAGAGATGGTAACCCTTTAACAGACTCATCATCATAGGTTTCACTATAACCTCCGAAACCAACCACAGTGTAAAAAAACTCCCTAATGGAGAAAAAACACTGTAGCCAAAAAAAACGGAGGACCTTTTATATACAACTAGTAAAAAAGGCCCGTTTCTGATACAAATGAAACGGGCGCTAGCAGGTTTTCCTCGAAGTGTGTATGTTTGAGAGAGTGTGTGTGAGAGTGACTGTGTGAGAGAGAGAGAGTGAATGTACGAGTGTATGTGTGTGAGAGAGAGAGAGTGATTCTGGGTGCGAGTGTGTCTGTGAGAGAGAGAGTGTGTGTGTGTGTGTGTGTGTGTGTGTGTGTGTGTGTGTGTGAGAATGAGAATGTGTTCCAGGGTCCCCCCTCCCTCCCGCCCTCTGAGTTCCAGGGTCATCCCCCCTCCCTGCCTCCCTCCAAGTTTCAGGGTCCCCTCCCTCCCCTGCATTATGCTCCCTTCCCCTGCATTCATCCATATGCAGGCAACGTCCTCTGTGCCCTGCCCCCTCCATCCATCCATGTGCAGCATCTCTCCCCTGCCCCCTCCACCTCCCTCCGAGTTCCAGGCCCCCCTCCCAGTTCCAGTGCCCCCCTCCCTCCCTCCCATTTCCAGGGTCCCCCTCCCTCTGTCCGTCCCTCCCTCTCAGTACCAGGGTCCCATGGAACTGGGAGGGAGGGGGGACAGAGAACGTTGCAGGAGTGACGTCAGCAGGTGGTTACAATCCCAGTGACACACATTAGAGCGTTTGAGGAGAACGTTGGAGGAGTGATGTCAGCAGGTGGTTACGATCCCAGTGAGACACATTGGAATGTTGGAGCAGCAAATTATTATATTAGATAACAAAGTCCTAAATAAATAACATTTCTCTTACTAAAGCTGGAATATTTCAGTATCAACAAAAAACATGTGCACCACCAGAGCATGTGAAAAATACAGTCACTTAGCTTCTTTCTCTGAATACGGAATATACTTCTTTCATCCCACCAAGGGAAGTGCTAACTTCAAATCTGGAACTCAGGCTGTAGTCACACATAGTTTCCCCGACAGAGGGATCCCGTTTCAATGCTGCCTCAGGAGGAGTTAGCAAACATATTTACCAGTCTTTAAAACAGCTCATTGGTTGCTGTAACCTGTATGGCAAAAGCATTGGTATTGCCTATTGGTGGCTCTGAGATCCATCTCTCCTTATGAATTTGTATTTTATGTTATGGAGAAGATAAATTTCATAGTATACAAAAATATAAACAGACAATAATATAATTTTAAATTGAGCATTGGTTGCTTTTATAAAATAGTGTTATAGCTTTGAACACATGGCTCTAAATGTCCATATTCTGACCTGGACTTCCCATTCATTATTATCCTCGATATAGGCTACCAAGTTCTGTTTTTAGTTGCCTATTATGGGCATACCTCATCAAATATAGAATGGAAAGCATAGCAGGAACAGGTCTGATACTACATTCCATTTATTTACCTTTTTCTTTCTGCAACACTGATATTATAATCTATGAGTTTTTGGAAAAAAAAAAAAAAAGTAAAATGAATAAATAAAAGAAGAAAACCTTAGATTGAAAAAAAGTCTATACAAATCCCTCATGGTAACTCCATATGAACCAACATTATTAAAAAAAACGTTTTTTTAATTTAAAAAACCTTTCCTTTTGCAGGCTTTTTCTATAGCAAGTAAACTTCCTAAATTACAAAACAACTTATAAAAATTAGCTAGCTTGCTCCTGTTTCCATAGGTTTGCAACCTAAATGTTGTTTACAGCATGCTGTTTATGTGGGGAAATCCTTCATGTATAGGCTCCTGTGAACAGACAGCACTGAAAGATCACAAATTGCTTTTCTGATGATGATAAATTATACAAATTTAAACCACTTAATTAAATCTCTCTCTCTCTCTCTCTCTCTCTCTCTCACTCTCACACACACTAACACACACTTATTTGAAATTCACAATGGAAAGAGTGTGTTCAAAAAAATTAACAATTGGAAGGATAACCCTCCTAGACTTTTAGTTTTAGCTGCCAAGTTCAGCTGTCATCACAGTGTGAACCCCAGTTTCATCTACAGTAGGAATACTGTGTTAGTAAAAGTGCATTGGGTTTTAAAAATGGCAAAAATACGTTAGAGGAATTGTGTCCACTGAATAATAATTAACAGTATTACTTAACATGAATAATTATTTAATAATAATTAACATTCAGAAGACAATTTTCACAGGGCATCTTCCTGGCTAAATTGCTCTGGTTAAAAATTTTCCCTCTCACATGAACTGAAAATATGTGTGGGCTTTTACAGCATGTGTACTTTAGGTCAGATTGAAAAGAGGTAGGTTCAGTTTGGGAAAGGAGGGGGTAAACAACACGCAACCATATGGATTTTTAAATGCATGCAGAAGCAAGAGGTACAAACACATGCAGCCACTTTGTACCCAGGTAGTCCCTTTTGGAATATGTTCACAAGGTGCATAAGTATATAAGTACATAAGTATTGCCATAGTGGGAAAGACCAAAGGTCCATTGAGCCCAGCATCCTGTTTCTAACAGTGGCCAATCCAGGTCACAAATACCCGGCAAGATCCCAAAAATGTACAAAACATTTTATACTGCTTATCCCAGAAATAGTGGATTTTCCCCAAGTTCATTTAATAACGGTCTATGGACTTTTCCTTTAGGAAGCCGTCCAAACCTTTTTTAAACTCCAGTAAGCTAACCGCCTTTACCACATTCTCTGGCAATGAATTCCAGAGTTTAATTACATGTTGAGTGAAGAAAAGTTTTCTCCGATTCGTTTTAAATTTACTACATTGTAGCTTCCTCACATGCTCCCTAGTCCTAATATTTTTGGAAAGCGTGAACAGATGCTTCACATCTACCCGTTCAACTCCACTCATTATTTTATAGACCTCTATCATATCCCCCTCAGCTGCCTTTTCTCCAAGCTGAAGAGCCCTAGCCGCTTTAGCCTTTTCTCATAGGGAAGTCGTCTCATCCCCTTTATCATTTTCATCGCCCTTCTCTGCACCTTTTCTAATTCCACTATATCTTTTTTGAGATGCGGCAACCAGAATTGAACACAATATTCAAGGTGCGGTCGCACCATGGAGCGATACAAAGGCATTATAACATCCTCATTTTTGTTTTCCATTCCTTTCCTAATAATACCTAACATTCTATTTGCTTTCTTAGCTGCAGAAGCACACTGAGCAGAAGGTTTCAACATATCATCAACGACGACACCTAGATCCCTTTCTTGGTCCGTGACTCCTAATGTGGAACCTTGTATGACGTAGCTATAATTCAGGTTCCTCTTTCCCACATGCATCACTTTGCACTTGCTCACATTAAACGTCATCTGCCATTTAGACGCCCAGTCTCGTAAGGTCCTCTTGTAATTTTTCACAATCCTCCCACGATTTAACAACTTTGAATAACTTGAATACACCTACTGAATTGCATCTGTACTTTTGCCACAGTAATAGCTGTTCAAAATTGTTTCTCCAATGACTTGCCTATTTATCATTTTCAAAACATGTACTGATTGATATTCAAAATGATTTAACTGGCCACAAACGGATGCTGACTGGTTACATCGCTTGTTCGGGGCTATCGGCTAATTTTCAGCAGCATTTAACTGGTTATCGCTGCTGAAAATGAGCAGTTAGTGCCTAAATGAAAACCGGCTATTTTGGGGGTGTTATAGGGGCAGAGCCAGCATTTAACTGGCCAGAGTAACTGTAAAAATGGGACCCCATAAAACGCAGACCTATCTTTATGCAGCAACCTATAGCTGGTTAAGTTCAGGATATCGACTTAACCGGCTATGTGTTAGCCGGAGGTGCATAAACCCAGGACTTGACCTGGCATTGAACATCTGCCAACAAGAGTATTCACAGATAAGTGGAATTAATTTTTGATAGACTAAGCCCTATTCCTTGGAACGAAGATCTACTATAATAAAACTCACCCTCAACGTTCTGAAGACAACATTCTGAAGTCACTCAGTCACTCCCTGAAGGGTTCGTCAGTTCATGGTGGTGAAGCCACAACACTGACCATGTCTCTCTGCCCCGCCCTCGCATGACGGACCAATCAGAAAAAACACCCTCAACGTTCTGAAACACAAAGGACCATCACAAAACCGTTACCAGGCAACGCTAGGTGACATAAGATGGACCTAACAGAGGAAACTATGTGGCAATAAGGAAGGGTTCGCTTGACGTGGAGTCGGTGGAGCCGGAGAACAGCGTGCCTCTCACCATCTGGGACGTGGGCAAACAGGACAAGCTGCGGCCCAGCTGGAAGGATTACCCGTGACCCAGCCAGCAGCAAACAGCAACCAAGGAAGGGGGAGGAGTAGGGAAACATGCAGAGCGTGTTTCCCTACTCCTTCCCTGCCTAGGAATCGCAGGAGACTGGCTGCCAAACTAACAAAACAACCACACACCGACGCACCACCTCCATCATTCGAAAGGCAAACTAAGAATACAAAACAAACAAAGAATACCCGGTTTCACACGCGGCTGCAGGTAACTCCCCACCCCCTTCCTCTTCCCCTTTTGCCGAAGCGGCCAAGGACGTGCCCAACCATCCCCAGCCTCAGCCAAGCCATCTCCCACCTCAGGGATTCCCTGAGCACCCAGAAAAAGAGGGTGCTGCTTCCCGCAGTGCATAAATGTTCCAGCATTCCCCTGCAGCCGGCCTGAAATAGACCAAACATACCAGATCACCCCCCGACGGTCCGAGACCATGCTATTCTCCCTTCTGCCAACTTAAAACAACCATCCCCATCCTCAGGCAAGCCGTCTCCCTCCTCCAGGATGCCCAGAACCCCAGCCCAACGGAAAAAGACGGCGCTGCTTCCCACAGCACATTTCTCTTCCAGCGTTTCCCTACAGCAGCCCTGAAACGGCTAAAAAATACCGACAGACAAAGAACGTGCTCCTCTACCTTCCGCCCATCTAAAACAACACTGCTGCCTCAGCACAACACAAAAAAAAAACCTGGAAGAAACAATCCACCACTCAGCAAAGGCTGACCCCCCCTACAACTACATTTACATTTCACCAACAGAAAGACCCCCCTCCACAAACCTCCTTGACAGACAAAACCACACACATACAATACAACAGAAACACACCCTCAAAGCCACACACCAATCCATCCCACTTTGCCATCACAGCACATCCCCCAACCCCCCAAGCAAAAAACAAACCAAAAAAAAAAAAAAAGACACACATCAACAACCTGCACACACACCCCACCCTCACACACTCACACTCACACACACTCAAAATAACTCTGTGACACATACACACACACAAAAAAAAGCCACATGCTAGTGCCCGTTTCATTGGTTTCAGAAACGGGCCTTTTTTACTAGTATTTATATAGAAGGAAGTTGAGTAGTGTGATAGCTAAGATTTTTCATTGTTGTAATAGTAATACGGTATTTGCTTTTTCCTGTAGTGGTTTTTTTCTTTGTTTCAGAGAAACTGCAGTTTTTGCATTATACCATTAAGCCGATGTGAGTAAGCAATTATGGGTTATTTACAGTAAAAGTCTACAACTTTCGCAGGGCAGCTAAGGCTTATTTTATTTAAAGACTTAAAAACAATATATAGCATTGACTCTCTCAATTTATAGAGTAAAAAATAGCCTTCATAAGTGAAGGGGTACCTATATGTGGGTACAGTAAGGTTTTGGTGAAATTGGGAGGGGTCACAGTTTTCTACCACGAGTATGACAGGTAGAGGGGGATAGGGACCTGAGTCCCCCACTCCATAGTGCACTGCACCGACCACTACACTACTCCAGGGACCTGCATGCTGCTTTAATAGACCTGGCTATAACAGTTGAGGTAGGAGGGTGGGAGGGAGTCAGTGACTATTAGGGGATATCGGGAGGGGGGGTCATCCCTGATCCCCTCCAGTGGTCATTTAGGGCACTCTTCTGTGCCTTATTCATTATAAAAACAGGTCTAGCTCAAATCATTTTAGTTTTGTTTTATTCTATTACGGCTGAAAAATGTCTATTTCTTAGGAACACCCAAATCCCGCCCTTAACACAACCTGATATGCCCCCTTGAGATTTGGATGCACTGCAGACAAACACCATAGAAAAACGTCTGAAAAATAGGTTTTGAAAATACTGATTTGGACGTTTTTGTGAAGAAAAATTTCCAAATGCTGCTTTGTGCCATTTTTTTAGACGTTTTTCTCTTTTGAAAATTAGCCCTATAATAGACAGTATGAGAAAAATGGACCACATTTCATCAAAGTTGCAAGACCTTCACTGGCTGCCAGTGAAATGTCATGCTCAACAAGAGTTTTTGTCTAGTTCATACAATTAGACATGGTGATTGAAAGACTGTGCTGTCCTCAATAATTTGTCTTTATGAGGCTCAGTGTACACTTTGCTCGAGGCAGACAGAATTGCTTGTGGGCTCCTCAGTTATGGTGGCTTAAAAAGCAGTTACAAGATCCCAAGCATTATTGGTTGCTAAGCCACAAAAATAGAATAAGCTTCCCTCAGAGATATGTTTTGAAAGAGATTTTTGCAAGAAATTAAAAATATATTTGTTTCAATCTGTTTTTAGCTAACTTGATTGTTTTAGAAATCTTTGTACATTTTTAGTTTAGTATTAAGACATGTGTCTTGTATTTTAGATATGTAACAATTGAATTTGGATTGTGTGGTGTGTCTGTGTGCTGTTTTAAATTTCATGTAAAGGATTAAAATATCCAGGGTCATGGAAAGCAGTTTACATTTATTATATACAGATACATTCTCTGTCCCTAGTGGGCGCACAATCTAAGTTTTATACCTGGGGCAATGGAGGCTTAAATGACTTACCCAGGGTCACTAACTGCTAGTCTGCTTCTCATCAAGGCAATTTGATTGGTGGGATATAAATATAATTAATGAATGAATTCTAACCTGAAGATTTTAGCCCATCAGTTGCAGTTCTGCACTATCATCACTTCCTTCTCCACCCCAGGGCCACTGTAAAACATTCTGGGGCTGGGGGCAGAAGTTTGGAAGGGGGCTTCAAAGCCTGGCAAAAGGCTGTGCCTTTTTCAGCTTTTGGTAGGCCTCAGGCACCCTGAAACATGGGGGGTCAGGACAATTGCCTTGTTTGCAACGCCTAACACAGATCCTGGTCAATTCCCACAGGTCTCCTACTGCAAACTTACAGGAACAAATTGCTCAGGTACACTTCAGCTTGCAGGAGTGTGTATTCCATCTTATTTGCACTACATATGAAACCTAAGACACAGGATCTTGCACAACGGCAGCTACCATCAGTGCAACTGTGGGTCTCAGGACATCTCACTTCCAAAAGAATCTACATGACCAGCTTAGAGATGTGCCCGGTCTAGAAGACAACTTGCTTGGTGACAAGGGGAAAGAAGTTATATCCCAGATGTGGCGGGGCATTTTCGATATGATGTCCAAATCCGATTTTGGATGTTTTGCAAAAAAGTCGAAAAGTTCAGGGCCAAACATGGTCATTTTTGAAACAGAAAAATGTCTATCTTTTTGGTTCAAAAATTGCCCTGATTTAGATGTTTTTGTGCTTGATGTGTTTTTCTTTTAGGGCCATTTGCAAACAAAAAACATCCACTGTTGGAAGCAGGATACTGGGCTAGGTGGGCTATTGGTTTGACCCACTACAGCTATTCTTATGTTCTTATGTCTGGGGGCCAACAGTCCTGCTAGACTCGTCACACAGACATCACATCAGAGCAATGGAGCAGCCTAGGGATCACTGCAGTGAACTTCATATAAAAGGTCCCAGGTACACATCACATCATAATCCCCTTAAATTGTATGGTGAGCCATCCAGGAATAGCAAAAAAAATGTACTGAACCCAACTGTACACCACTTCAATAGCCCTTATGTCTGCAGGTGTCACCTACATGTGGGTTCAGTAGGTATTTTATGGGTTTTGGGGCAGTCACACTTTCCACAAGTGTACTGCTTAGAGTTGGATATGGGCCTGGGTCCCCTACTCTACAGTGCACTGCACTGACCACTAGGCTACTCCAGGGACCTACTTGCTGCACTAAGAGGAATGGTTATTACATCTGCAGCTGTCAAAGCCTGGTACGTACTGTCACTGTCACCTCTCAGGGGAGTAGTAGGGGGTCAGTGACTACTGGGGGAGTAAGGGGGGGTCATGCCTTTATCCCTCTAGTGGTCATCGTCAGTTTGTGCACCTTTTTGACAGTTGTTATTGAAACAGGTCTAGCCAAAAACATACTATTTGCCTCTTTTCATTAAATGCTTCCTCTCCTTTTTTGGCCCTTTCATTTATTTAGTGATCACCCTCAGCCTTGAGACAGGGTCTTTTCCTGATGGCTCGAAGGCAGCTACCATCCAGCCTAGAATCAAAGAGTCTAAAATTCTACCAACCGACTACAAAAACTATCAGCCCATTGCTAACCTTCAGTTTCTTCTAAAAATTGTGGAAACTATCGTTCACTCTCAACTTATGGAATTCATTGACAAAAATGTACGCATTACATTCTAACCAAACTGGATTCTGACAACACCACAGTACTGAAACTACTCTCCTAGGCCTCACCATTTTCATATATTGCCAATTGGATTGCAAGAAATCGGTATTGCTTATCTCACTAGACCTCTCAGCTGCATTCAACCTGATTGATAATTCCATCCTCTTGCTTTGCTTACAGACCATAGGCCTTTCTGGTGCTGTATATGACTGGTTCAAATCTTACTTTAGTGCTTGTAATTATGTTGCCAAATTCAATAACTCCCTTTCAAGCCCATTTCACCCCATCTCAGGTGTGCCCCAAGCATCTATCTTAGGCTCTATGCTTTTCAATATCTTTCTTCCCCCTTTACTAACGTTAGCACATTCTCTGGGTCTCACTATGTTTGTCTACGCAGATGATATCCAAATTCTCCTTCCTATAGACATGACTGATGACCCTCAGATTGATAACATTAACAAAAAACTGTTTCACGTCACAACTTGATTTTATTGTAATTGACTTATACTGAACATGGGCAAATCCAGAGTTCTGCTTTACAGTAATCATGATTTAAAATTCTTGCCTTCACCTATTCTTCTTTGTAACACCCCTCTTTCTCAGGTAGACAACATGCAGATTCCAGGGGTTATTAGTTATTACTGATAATGACCTCAGCTTTAAATTTCAGGTATTACAAGTGATTCGATGAGCTCTCTATACACTTTGCCTAATTCGTTCTAATCACTATTACACACTCCCGCTCTTAACCTTTTAATTCATTCCGTTGTTTTCAGCCAAATAGACTATTGTAAAGTACAATAAAAGGGGCTTTGGATGAAGGACCTTCGTCATTTACAGCTGGTCCAAAACACACCCATTAGGCTCATAACCAAAACTTGGAAGTATGATCTTATCACCCTATACTTAAAAAATGTGCATTGGTTGCCTCTCTCTCACCAGACTCATATACAAAATTCTTCTTTTAGTTATTAAAATTCATTCCTCTGGTGAACTGACGTATCTCTCTCAAAATCTTGTATCCCCACAGTCCATCCAAATTGCTTAGATCAGCAGAACAGATCCATCTAGTTATACCAACTCACAGGGAAATTGCCTAAGAGGCCGATAGATCTCCAACTTTGCCGTACGCCTTAGCAGTAAGCCCTGATAATGTAGGCATATACTTTGTGTTCTTACCCCCCCCCCCTCCGCTTTACTATCTAAATTGTTCACCCCTTTCCCCTCTTTTTCCTGTCTTGTCAAGCCATGTTCACTATTTGTCGCTGCCTTTTTTAGACTGTAAGCTGCTCACTTGGTTCATCTGATGGGCGGGGTAAAAGTTTTCAATAAACTTGAAACTTGATGTTCCATTATCACAGAAAAATGTATTCTCTAATGTAATTTGGGCCCCCAGATACTGTTAGAGAATATGCGCTCCCTCCCTGCCCTGCATTGCGGTGCCTATATCTAAATGTCCCTTATTAGAATTGCCCCCTTGGTGTCTGTGGCCACTGGGATAGACTTGAATAGAGGTGTCAGGAATTACTCTAAACTATATTTTTCCTAATTATTCATAATATGTCATATCCTCCTCCCTTTCCCTCTCCACCAGGGTATGCCTAAAAGAAAGAGTGGAGAGCCGGGGGTGGGGGGTTGGGGGGGGGGAGTGGGGGTGGATTCTGGATATGATAAAGACAAATACCTCACAGTAAAAATAATATCCAAGAGGCAAGCATTTTTTAGTGTAAAGGAATATTACAACCACAGTCCATGACATGAAACTCAAAGCAGTAGACTCTGGAGAAACATCAGAAAATATTTATCATGGAACAGGTGGTGAATTCATGAAACAACCTTTCATGCATAATGGAGGTCAAAATAGCAAGAGAATTCAAGAAAACAAGAGGATTAGTATAAAGGATCCATGGTTGTGGAGAAAGGAATGTACCAGACCATTTAAAAGACTATATTAAGAGTAGAAAATTTACAAAAGCAGTGACATGCTTGTATGGATTAACACAGAAAAGTTTCAGCAAAATTAATTGTAAACTGTTTCCAATTTAAACAGAAAACTATAGACCCCAAATAACTAGGAATGGACAGCCAGAAAATTTTTATTTTATGTTGTTTCCCCATGTTATTTAGGAGAATGTTTATTTTCTTTGAGGTTCCCCCCCCCCCCCCACCCCACACACTCACACTATTTTGCCATCATGGAAGATAGCACAAAACGAAAACTAACAGAATTCTCTTCTTCTGCCCCCTCCCTCAACCATCTATGCACCCTCCCTCCACCTCCCATAGGCCTCTTGGGCCTACTTGAATCCTTAGTGCTCTAGCATGGGTGTATTACCCATTTGTTCCTGCCTATGGTTGCAGCCAGATCCTATTATGGTGGCCACAACATAGTCTTGACATTACCACAAGACTATGGTTAAAGGTCACAGCCACCATATTAGATGAAGTTGCAGCTATGGGTAGGAGTGAATGGATATCATCTTGCCCCAGTGGACTTCATTAGACCATCATGGATTCAAATAGGCTTGGGGGAGGCTGTGAGGCCATGGGGTAGCTTGGATCACGGGGCATCCTTCTGTCATTGTAAAGCTTGCCACTGACAAATGAAACCTTGCAAGTGTTTGTTTGCAAGTGATAAGAAATGATAGTGAAAATGTTGCTGACATGCTCTCTATCGGTGTTAAAAACTGCCCATCCCTATATATAACGTGGCTTAGTATAATATGAGATCACTTACAATGTGGTCAAAGGTTGGACCTCAATCATTTTTTTTATTACATATTACTCCATAGAATCAATATAACACAGATTCATTTATAAAGTGGTGAAATATCTTGGACCCTGTGAGGGGTACACAGTTACACTCTTTCTGGGGTGTAAGTGAGAACATGACACTTAGTAGAGACTACAGAAAAACATGACACCTCCGTGTTTTGGTACTAACCAGTATAGTCTCTGAAAAGTAATTGCATTCCCTTTATCTATAGACCCGAAGTTATAACTACTCTAACTACTCTAGCTACTCACTTTAATGAGAAAATCATTAAACTAAGATCCACCTTGCCAACCAACTCCTCCGACTATGTAAAATTCTTTGACTGCTTGGATCCAACAATCAATGGATATCCAGTAGACCGAATATGGACAAATTCTGATTCATTAACGGAAGATACTGTCGCCCAATTGATCAACAAATTCACCAAATCCCACTGTAAATTGGATGCATGTCCCAGCTACTTAATAAAATCTGCCCCCCAGCATTTCATAGTTGATCTTACCTCCTAACTGAATCACATACTTCAACATGGATCCTTTCCCACTGATAAAGGTAATATCCTACTCACACCAATTCCCAAAGACCAAAAGAAAAAACTAAATGATATATCTAATTATCGTCCAGTGGCATCCATCCCATTGGTAGTCAAGTTAATGGAAAGTCTGGTAACTAAACAACTTACCAATTACTTGAGCAACTTCTCAGTATTACACACATCCCAATCTGGTTTCTGTGCCAATCACAGCACCGAAACAGTTCTTATAACACTCATGACCAAATTCAAACAAATAATTGCAACCGGTAATAATGTTCTTCTTTTACAATTCGACATGTCCAGCGCGTTTGACATGGTTAACCATGACATCCTATTAAACATTCTTGAGTATTTTGGAATTGGAGGTAATGTATTGAATTGGTTTCATAGTTTCTTAACAGCAAGAACATATCGGGTAATATCTAAATCGATCATATCATCGCCTTGGAGACCTGAATGCGGTGTGCCTCAAGGATCTCCGCTTTCTCCGATTCTCTTTAATTTAATGATGCTACCACTGGCCAGATCTTTATCCAACCTAGACCTAAACCCATATATTTATGCTGATGATGTGACGATATTTATTTCGTTCAAAAACGATTTATCAGAAATTGCAGATAAAATTAATCTCAGCTTCCAAATTATGAATTCATGGGCGGATGCATTCCATCTTAAGCTCAACGCAGAAAAGACACAATGCCTTATATTATCATCACATTTTAATAAAATCAACTATACCAATATAAATACACTAAACCACACTCTACCTGTTGCGGACACCCTGAAACTCCTAGGCGTAACAATTGATCGTAATCTAAATCTAGATAACCATGTGAAAAATGTTATAAAGAAAATGTTCTATGCAATGTGGAGGCTTAGAAGAGTGAAACCTTTCTTCCCAAGTGAAACATTCTGCAGCCTAGTGCAGTCATTGGTATTGAGTCAATTGGACTACTGTAATTCCTTATATGCAGGATGCAAGGCTCAAACCATTAAGAGACTCCAAACTGCCCAGAACACCGTAGCCAGACTGATATTCAGAAAGGCGAAATATGAAAGTGCTAGACCCCTTCGAGAAAAATTGCATTGGCTTCCACTGAAAGATTGTATTGTATTCAAGATATGCACATTGGTTCATAAAATTATTTATGGAGATGCCCTATCTTACATGTCCTAAGAGGACACCCTCAGGAAAACTTGGGTGCCCCGTTCGATTATGCCCCTCCACGGGGCTCATTTTCGAAAGAGAAAAACGTTTAAAACATGACATAAAGCAACATTTGGATGTTTTTCTCATACAAACATCAAATTAGTATTTTCAAAACCTATTTTTCAAACATTTTTCTATGCTGTTTGTCTGCAGTGCATCCAAATACCAAGGGGGTATGTCAAGGCAAGATAAGGGCAAGATATGGACATTCCTAAGACCTTTTTCAGCCATAATAGAACAAAGCTAAACTAAAACTAAGCACATGGATGTCTCAAAGTGCCCAAATGGACCTCCAAGAACTTGAAACATCCAAATCCCAATTTTGCAAAGGCAGAAAAAGGACATCTAACAGTGCATTACATCCAAATAGCAAAGGGAGAGTGTTGTGGGTGGGACTAAGAAGGCCCCAAAATCAGGACATCCAACAGTGATTACCAAACAGGAAGAAACGTCCAAGCCTAAAAAGAAAGGCGTTCTAAGTTAGACCTATTTCAGCCACATCCAGGGTACAAAAAATGCATTCTGATTGAGCAGCTTACCACTGCAAAGATTAAAGAATGACACCTCCTTAACCCCCAGTGGTTGCTGTCCTCTACCAGGGCAGGTCAAACCTGGTAAGCGGGGTAAGCACCACAGGGGGGCACCTGCCTTCAAAGGCGCCACTCTTGGGGCTTTAAATCTTTAATTTACTTCCGTCCCAGCAGCCGCATCATTTGAAAGCCCTGCCCTGTCTCTAGCCTTCCCTCCCTTCGTGAGTTCATTCTGCAGAGTCCTGCCTTCTGATGTCATTTACTCGAGGGCGGGACTCTGAGGGAACGAACTCACGAAGGGAAGGAAAGCTAGAGAAGGGGCAGGGCTTTCAAATGACACGGCTGCTGGGACGGAGGCAAATTAAAAAAGACTTAAACCACACAGGGAAGAAAAAGGGAGATGTTGGGGGGGAGAAGAGGGCGGGCAAGTGGCCATAAATGGGAGGGAGTTGGGGACAAAGGGGAATCGCTGGACAGGGGCAGGGTGGGAGAAAGGAGATGGGGGGCACCCCACGTGTGCGCCAACTCATAGTCTACAGGGGGGCGCCAGAGACCCTAGGACCAGCCCTGTCCTCTACCCTCTCCCCTGAAAGTGAAATTGAAATGGGATACTAGACTCTATGACAGCCTCAGGTATTATGAGTGTTCTTAGCAAAGCAGAACGCAAATCCGAGGAGTAGCCTAGCTGTTAATGCAGTGGTGTAACTTGAGTGCGGTCATGCCAAATTGGCCTGCAGCAAGCCTGTGATAAGTTTGGCACGCCTTTATAAAAGGGCCCCTTATTATTTTTTTTTATTGTAGGCCCTCCAGAAACAGAAAAATGTCTACTGCACCTAAATATATAAGCCACCTACAAGCCTGAAGGTTATTGAAGTGATGTACATTCAGGTACAGTAGGTATTTTTCTGTTCTTGGAGGTCCCACTATTAAATAAATAAAAGAGGTAAAATGGGATTTGAACCTGAGTCTCTTAGTTTAAAGTCTACTGCACCAACCGCTAGGCCTACCCCTTTACTCTGCAGGAATGTCTGTGTGGTGATTCTTGAAGAATGCTGCCAGACAGACACCCTTGTCTCTCCTTTTTTACCACTCTTACGTTGGGTGTTCCAGTTTGTAAAATGGCAGTTCGTGCAGGACCTCCATGTTATGTATTTTCAAACAGGAAATCCTAACATATTTCCTATTGGAACATACATGTGAAATGGGCATCTGTTTTTGGATGTTTTGAGCTAGCCATCTCTATTCAGATTTTGACGCCCTTTCAAAAATGCCTCTCCAGTTGTCCATAGTCAGAAAACTTGATGCAAGTACTCTACAATAGCAACATCAACCTAAATAATGGGAGCTAATTTCAACTTACCTTTTAAAAATTATTTTACCACATTTATATTTTCAAATCTGTACTTGAAATCAGTGAGAAATTGTATAGCTTCTGCACAGTTCACTTAAAGCACTACTTAAATGGTGTATATAGCATTAACTATTCCCAACTTAGTCTCTTCCCACACTTTTGATAGTGTAATTAAATTGTAACAAGGGACTACTTCACAATGACATCATCAAAGGGAGTAAAAAAGCAGAGCGCCAGAAGGCATTAAAAGACCTAAGAGAGCGATAGCATAAGTGATGATTGTGCTTTTGAACAGCCGAACTGATAATTATAACAGCATCCATAAATCATGCAAAGGGTGATGGGTAAGATCCAGAACTCTTGTGAGAAGTTTTGAGACCAAGAGTATTCTACCTTGCAAAAACATGTACTGCCAAATGCCCTGGGTGCCCTCCAGACCTTGCTGTGAAGATATGTGAAAACACAGCTCTGTGCCAGAATGCATGCTTCTTAAAATACTGTGGGTGCATCTACCATAGGCTTCTGTCTCTTTGAATCAGAGATTAAACTTTAATGGGTTTTTTTTTCTTTTGGGGGAAGTCCGGATCTCCCCCCTCCCCCAGAAGGCAGCAGAGGTGGTGGCCACGGTAGTCACTCAGTCAGCGTGATAGCAGGCATCCCAGGCTAGCAGGAGTGGAAGAGAGCCTGAAGAGAGGCTGCAAGAGCCCAAATATAGTCTGAAAATTCACACCTGTGCATGGACACCTGATGTAAATAAAAGTATTCTTACAAGAGAAGAAGGGCTCTGGCCAGCAAAAAAAAAATGGCAAATGTGGGCTGTGGGCTTTTTGGTGATTTATCTGTGCTCAAAAAAACTGATAAATACAGACCTGCCAAGTTTCTCGCTTTCAGCAGATCATCTCCCACACTCTCACCAAGAAGCCGGGATCACCCGCTGAGTGGTCTCCCCATCCAGTGGCAGCAGGAAACAGCTTTATAAAGCACCATCTCATGCTGCTGCTGATCCTACAGCAGCAGGAGATGATGTTTTATGAAGGCGTCTCCTGCTACCGCTGGACGGGGAGACAACTGCTTTTGCTGCTGACCGCGAATCAGCTGTGATGTGGTGTAGCCATGGGTCGGGATGGGCAGAGCAAAGGGCAGAGTTGTGGGTGGAGCAATGGGCAGGGCAAAGCTGTGGGCAGGGTTGCCAGGTGGAAAATTATTTCCCCACCCAAACCAGTCCAAAACCAGCCCCAAACCTGCCCAAAGTAAAACCCCGCCCCTGACACCCCACCCCCGCCGTCATCAACCCCGCCCCCGCTGTCATCAACCCCGCCCCCGCTGTCATCGGCCCCGCCTCTTCTGTCACCGGCCCCGCCTCCCCGTCATCGGCCACGCCCAGAACATCACTAACCCCGCCCAAACCATCACTAACCCCGCCCAAAACACCACTGGCCCCACCCCCCGCGGCCCAAAAAACCGCTAAAAAAACCGCCGAAAGACCCCAAAACAAGCCCAAAAAACCGCAACCTGCCGCGGGCAAATATTTCCTGCGGCGGGTCGCGGAAAACCGCCCAGTTGGGCAGGAAAACCGCCTACCTGGCAACACTGGCTGGGGGCAGAGTAAGGTGGGCTGGAGTCAAGTCTTAAATCTCCCGCTGAGTGGGTCAGCCCCCTTGGCAGCTCTGTAAATATCTGTCACCCATATAAAGTGAATTTGAGCTTTAAAAGTTGGCATTTTTGTGTGATTCTCATGGGAGTCTCCTAGGAACATTAAGTCCGGGATTAAAAGTGAAAAACAAAATGAATTTATGTATAAAAACTGTGGTTTTATATATGTTTTAGTTATGCAGCAATAGTTTCAGTGTTATGAGAGCAGGAATCTGATTGGCTGGGCAAGGTCACATGGGGATCTGTATTTTTTATGGAGAAGATTCTGGGGCTCACAAGGAGAAGAAGATTGAGCTGAAAAGAGGTAGGTTGGTTTAAGTGTGAGAATGTAAGAACTGAAAATATTTAAAAATTGTCATATTTGGCCATGTTTTGAGAGAAACTTTAAGATTAAGGGAGGAGTGATACTAGTTTTGTATAAGAAATATTTTTCTAAACTGAAGTTAGGACTGGTAAATATTCTGAGAGAAAGGAAAACACTGAATGCCTCAAAGAAAAGTGATTTTCAGAGAGTTCTACTGAGTCTGATTCTTATATTTGAAAGTGATTTAAGTTTTGCTGCACTGTTAAGGCATTGAAGGGCTTTTTATAAAAATATTGCTAAGCATTTTTGTAAGAAGAAGCTGTGTGTGAATCCTACTAATTAATCCTGAAAAGGATTAAGCAGGATTGTATGCAAATCTGCCAACTCTCTCAGATTGGGTCTAAGTTTAAGGTTACCATATTTGCAGAGACAAAAAAAGAGGACACAAAAAATAAAATGCCCCACCCTGCCCCACACCAACCCGCCCACAGCCCCACTTCACAGTCACCTTGACCCCCCCCCCCCCCCCCCCACCCCAGACAGAAAGGCAGATTTTGTAAGCAGTGAAAATACCGGTTAAAGTAACAGAAATGCATTTTCTTCCATAGTCTAAATATGAAATTAGAAAAGATGTACATTTCCAAAAAAGCACACATCTAGGAACAGCATGTCCCCCTTTCCTTTCCTTTCCTTTCCTTTCCTTTCCTTTCCCTCCCATCCACGGGCAGCTTGCCCCCTTTTCTCCCTTCCATCCATATACAGCTTGCTCCCTTCTCTCCCTCCCATCCATGAGCAGCTTGACCCCTTTTCTCCCTCCCCCTTCCCCTCTCAAGCCTACCTTAGAGCCCTGGTGGTCTAGTGGCATCTTCGGAGCAGGAAAGAACAAGACTTCTGCGAAGCTTCGTGAGGCCGCCGCTTGAAGTCCCAGCAGCCATTTTCAAGAAGCGATGGTAGTGGGGAGGTCAGTGGCAGCGAGCAGGAAAGAATGGGGTTCTTTCCTGCCCCAAAGAGGCCACTAGACCACCAGGGTGCACTACAGTAGGTTCAGGGGGAAGAAGGCCAGCCAGCCCGCCAGCCGAGAAACCCAGACAAACGGGCTGGCTGGAAAAAATCGCCCAGACCTCCGTCAGTCCCCTGAAAAAGAGGATATGTCTGGGGAGATCCAGAAATATGGTAACCCTATGTTGACTTCTCAAAACTAGGGGGAAAAGAGTATGGAGATTAGTTGATATATGTTGCTTTTTTATATTTTTATTCTGCCTATCACTAATCTACAATTCCTCCTTTAAACCCCAATCTTTAAGTTCCCAAAGCACAAAGCAAAATAGTGTTCACTTACCAGAGAAATGTCCTCTAAACTCAGAACTTCTCAGAAAGAAAGTTCAGTGGAACCTTTCCTCTTTATGTAGTTTTGAATTTAAGGGGACTTTTTCAAAACAGGCTCTTTCAAGCTAACTCAGTAATCAGGTTGCCCTTAGTAAACTATTTATTTATTTGTTACATTTGTATCCCACATTTTCCAACATATTTGTAGGCTCAATGTGGCTTACATAGTACCGGAGAGGCCTTTGCAGGCTCCAGTGTGAACAAATACAGGGTGATGTTGTGGTAAGATCAAGTTCATGTGGCACAGCCACATTAGGGAATCGGAGAATGGAAGAGTTGTGTTATGTCCATTATGTGCTTTAATTTGGTTGTGTTGCAGAGATTAGGCATTTAAGTTGGATCGGTAGGGTATGCCTTTTTAAACAGGTTGGTTTTTAGTGATTTCCGGAAATTTAGGTTGTCGTACGTTGTTTTCAAGGCTTTTGGTAATGCGTTTCACAGTTGTGTGCTTATGTAGGAAAAACTAGATGCGTAAGTTGTTTTGTATTTAAGTCCTTTGCAGCTTGGGTAGTGCAGATTTAGATAAGATCATGTTGATTCGGATGTATTTCTAATTGGTAAGTCGATCAAGTCTGTCATGTAACTCGGGGCTTCTCCGTAGATGATTTTGTGAACCAGGGTGCAGATTTTGAAGGTGATGCATTCTTTGATTGGGAGCTAGTGTAGTTTTTCGCGCAGCAGTTTTGCGCTTTCAAATTGTGTTTTACCAAATATAAACCTAGCTGCCGTGTTTTGAGCGGTCTGCAGTGGAGTACCAAGGGGGGCGGTGTGGGCGGTCCGCCCCGGGTGCACGCCGCTGGGGGGTGCCGCGGTGCGTGCCTGTGGGCTCCGAATTCACTACACTAACTTCGCTGGTTCGCTGCAGCTCCCTCCCTCTGCCCCGGAACAGTTACTTCCTGTTCCGGGGCAGAGGGAGCTGCAGCGAACCAGCGAAGTTAGCGTAGCGAACTCGGAGCCCACAGGCGCGCGCCGCGGCACCCCCCCCAGCGGCGTACACCCGGGGGGTGTCATTTGGTGGGGGGGGTACATCGGCGATCCGCCCCGGGTGTCATCGAGGGTAGGAACGCCACTGGTGGTCTGAAGTTTCTTTAAGGTTTGTTCTTTAAATCCCGCATAAATTCCATTGTAGTAATCTAAGTGGCTTAGTACCATTGATTGTATCAGGTTGTGAAAGGTTTCCCTCGGGAAGAATTGCTTCATGCATTTGAGTTTCCACATTGAGTGGAACATTTTCTTTGTTGTGGATGCCACTTGGCTCTCTAGTGTTAAGTTACAGTCCATTGTAACGCCGAGGATTTTCAAGCTGCCTGAGATAGGAAGGGTGTGATCTGGGGTGTTGATACTTCTGGGGATGTCCGCGCTGTGTTGGGATGAGAGGATGAGACAATGAGTTTTTTCTTTGCGTTTTAGTTGAAATGCATTTGCCCATGAATCCATGATGTTCAGGCTGAGCTTGATTTCGTTGGTGATTTCTGTCAGTTTGGTTTTGTAAGGAATGTATATTGTGACATTGTCTGCATATATGAAAGGGTTAAGGCCATGGTTGGATAAGGACTTGGCAGGTGGGGTCATGATTAAGTTGAATAGGATCGGTGATAGCGGTGATCCTTGCAGTACTCCACAGTCTGCTTTCCACGGTGATGATGTGTTTGAATTTGATTTTACTTGATATGTTCTTGTGGTTAGGAAGCCCTTGATCCAGTTAAGTATGTTTCCACCAATCCCAAACTTATCTAGTAATCTTATTAATATATTATGGTTTACCATGTCGAATGCACTAGACATTTCGATTTGGAGGAGAAGGATGTTTTTGCCTGTTGCTATTTCCTGCTATTTCTATGGTAACAAACGCAAAAGGGGGAAGATCCGCTTTAACTTGTAGGATACAACAGTAATGTGCAGGCGAATCTAGTCTTGCAGTGTGCAGGAAATAAAAAATTGGGCAGAAGGGGGGAAGAGACCTCAGAAAGGTGACTACCAGCAAGATTGCTGAAATTTTTCATAGAGGGTCACCGTACTTTCTTTAATCATCGGTCTTAACACCCACCTCCTCCCTTTGTGTGGAAATATATTTTTTTCAAGAAAGTTTTTATAGAAAATATGCTCAGTCCGCTGTGTATAACAAAACTTTAAAGACTCAAAGTACAAAAACCCACTTAGCTGATGGCAGCGTCTTGAATGGGCCTCCCCACCCAACGGACCCGTTTCGCCGAGGGGTTTCTTCAGGGGAAAAGGACGCCCAGCTGAGGATCACTGCTCCAGTGGCTGATCATTAAGTCCTACAAAAACAAAATAAATCATGAATGACAAATTCATAACCCACATTCCCTGTCGCACTATAAAAACAAAAAAATGGAACATCACACTTTCAAATTATCGGCCTGACTGGCGGCTCAAAATAAGGCTGCTGCACAAAGTGCAGCAAAAAGCCAGCGTCTTTTATACACTGTACACACCCTATGTACGTCATCTGCAGCCCGTGATCCTACTACTACTACTACTATTAAACATTTCTATAGCGCTACTAGACTTCCGCAGCGCTGTACAAATTAACATGAAAAGACAGTCCCTGCTCATCAGAGCTTACAATCTAAATTGGACAGACGAACAGACAGCTAGGGGTGGGGAAATTGCAGTGGTAGGGGTGATAAGTGAGGGTGTTGAGTAAGAGAGTCATGGTTAGGAGTCGAAAGCAGTAGCAAAGAGGTGGGCTTTAAGCCTAAACTTGAAGACAGCCAGAGACTGAGCCTGATGTACTGGCTCAGGGAGTCTATTCCAGGTATAGGGAGCAGCGAGATAGAAGCAGCCCGTGATCCCAACTGGAGACGTCAAAGAGAGATGCTCCCTCACTGGAGCAACTCCATATAATTCCAGCGTCAGCTGGATTGAGGCAGTCATTATACCGAAGACAGGAGTGATTCGTCTTAGCCTATCTTTTCTTCCTGATAATGGCAGGAAAATTCCACTAATTCTTAGAGGTAAGAAAGTTGCTGAAATGCTGCTGCCTATGGTGCCATCTTGGATCCTCCAGTCGTACAGACACAATTTTAACTTGTTTTTATGCTTTTATTTTTTATATGTCTGATTACCATTGTTTATGTCATGGTCTCACAAATAGAATTCACTGATCAGTGCACAGTGTTTTTCTCTGTATGCATACTCCACTATTCATGGTTATTCAATCATTTATCTTGAGCTTTGTTGTTAATCTTCTGTACAGGTCTTAATTATGATAATCTATAGTAAACGATAATCTATTGTAAACATGAATGCATTTCCATTCATAAAAGAACATGTATTAACACAGGAGCATTTCTGCATCAACCACAAAGTAAGAGAAAATCTAGACTAAGAACAATATGTACGTGGAAGTCAATTTTTAAAGTCGGTACTTATCACATTTTGTTAAAAACAGCTGCTGCTAACTGGATAAGTATCACTGTCCAGAGCCAGTCAGCAATTGTAGCAACATTATCTGAATAATGGCACCAGGGGCGGACTAGCCATTGGAGCAATAGGGCAGTGCTTGAAGGCCCACAGCAGTAGGGGAACCACTCTCCCACAGCTTCCATCTAATTTAATCATTTTTGATAGATGGTATGGGGCCTATAACCCTTATTGCCTGAGGGCCTAGATCGCTGTCAGTCTGCCCCTGAATGGCACTGAAAATTATTAAGAACACCTGGTGCAAGTGGCCTGAGGGCAGAGCAAGGGTGGTCCTAGGAATTATCCGGTTAGCAGTGATATTCAGTCTACTAACCAGATAATTACCCCAATAAAGTTAGGACAGCGAAAAGGCTGCCTAACTTTATCTTCTCAGCTATCCAGATAAAGGGCTGAATGTCACCATTAACTGCCTGATTCTATATAGTGCGCCTAGAGATCCACACCGAAATCTAGGTGTATTCTAAAACAACTTAATTGGCTTAGCAAGCTAATCAGCTTTGATAATAGCACTTAACAAGCAATAATGGGCATTAACTGGCAATAATTGGAATGTACACGCACAACTTGCTAAGTATATTCTGTAATGAACTGGACCTAAATTTTAATGCATGCAGTTCAAAAGGAGCATGGCTATGGGCAGGGAAATGGGCATTTTGTCGGTGTTCCAAAATTTATGAATGTAGTTATAGAATATGGCCCAGTGCACATATATCTACACGCAGGGATTTATACCACATTTTCATTGCTGTAAATGGAGGTGCGATGTGTTAGGTGCTGGGATATCAACTAAGTGTTCTATATATTGCACCTAAATCTATGCCCCACTTATAGAATACACTTAGGCGGAAATGTTTACCGTGTAGATTTTTTTAGGCACCTTATATAGAATCTGGCCCTAACTGTTTAGCGTCAACACACTGACCAGCCTATCCTGATGTACAGCCCAGGCTCTCATGCGGATACTGGCACTATCTGGATATAATTCAGCCAGAGCAGCCAGCATTTCTTAAAAAATGCTGACCGCCTCAGCTGAATACTGAACTGAACATTTCTAATGGAAGTGCTATTACTGGTTAATTATCTTATTAGTAATCATTACTCTGCTGCTCATTAGCTAACACAGAGGACTAGGTAATATATACCTTAATGACTTTAGGTAAGAGGTACATTACTGACTTTTGTTCACAGGAAAAAAAATAGGAGTTTTCCAATTTCTTAAAAGAAAATAGCCTCTGGGGTTCTCTATGTCTGTAAAAATCCGTATGTCTGCTATAGAAGCCAGCCAGATAAATAGCAGTGCAAATACAATTATCTTAAGAGCTTGTGTGTGATGCTATTTGTGAGCCAAACTGTAAGAATCAAATAAATTATTGTTTAGGAAAACATAAACTCACATTACTTTAGGACAGTCATTACAGTTTCTGTCCACAGCTAATGCCCATGAATCAGCCTTCCTTCTAAAACTTCGTAATCATGGGCCTTAAATCTGGTCATTTAGGGGTCCTTTTACTGAGGTGCGCTGAAAAAAATGCTGTGCTACTGTAGGCGCATGTTTTGGGTGCACGCTAATCCATTTTTCAGCTTGCCTGTAAAATAAAAGGCCATCTTTTTATTTTTGCCGAAAATGGACATGTAGCAAAATAAAAATTGGTGCGCGTCCATTTTCGGTCCGAGACCTTACCACAACCCATTGACTTAGCGGTAAGGTCTCACACGGTAACCATGCAGTAATCGTCTATGCGCACAAAATGACGATTACCGTCCGATTTCTGCTGCACGCAGGAAAATAAAATTTTCTGATATACGTAGCGGACGTGGGTAAAAAACAAAATTACCGCCAGGGCCATACGGTAGCTGGGACGTAACTCCAAATTGATGCACTTAGGACACACATACGCCCCTACGCGGCTTAGTAAATTGGCCCCTTGGGCCTCAAAATTCAAAGGTTTTTGTCTGGCTAATTTTGGCTGAATAGCAGGATTAAAATTAAATGGATAGTAGCCATGTGGTTACTGCTTATATGTATATTCAATGGTGCTTATTAAGGTAGCTGTTTTAGAACCCTATTTGTGATCTGGACATGCATATAAACCAGTAGATATGTATATATTGAGTATAGAAAGACAGGATGTACACATCCAAATTGCAAGTACTTGCATAAAGAAAAGGGGGTGTGGTCTGGGTGTGTTTTGGGTAAGCTAAAATATACACATGAAATTCCCATTTCAGAAGAAAAATGTATGTTTATGTCCTCAAAATCAACATGGAATTACAGCTTTTCCTAGGAACATTACCTGTAGGTTATGTGAAGGCACTCATTTTCTGTAGTGCTCTATTGGTTGCCCCCTTATTTCCCCCCCCCCCCCCCAAAAAAAAAAAACCGATATACATATATAATCTCAAATACTTGTAAACTGGTATTTTAATTAAAGATGCTCTATGCACCTGGTTTCCTTTCCCTGATGGTTTTTTGTTTTTTTGGTGTGGGGTCAACTCCGCTGTTTGTTCACCTTTGTGTTTTGTAGGTTTCTAGTCAAACACCAGTATGTATACATACACCAACAAATACTACCTATATTTGTATTACTTCTGCTTTAAAGAACTATAAACCGACTCGCACTTTACATTCTGTCACTAGAGGTTTGTTGGATGAACCTTCTTTTAGACGTGTTAGGCTTGATGTTTATTATGACATTGTTTATGGTTTCAGAACCAACTCTTTGGAATGCTTTACTTGATAGTGTTCACTCTATGTCAACACAGATTAAAGCACATTGTGCCAATACAGTGGGTTTTAAGCCTGTAAAACTGTATTATTTCTTGAAGTGTATTTCTCTAGTTTGGCCAGCAGGTGGTGCATGTTTATGCTTAAAGCTGTTACAAAGGAGTGGAGGAGTGGCCTAGTGGTTAGGGTGGTGAACTTTGGTCCTGGGGTACTGAGGAACTGAGTTTGATTCCCACTTCAGGCACAGGCAGCTCCTTGTGACTCTGGGCAAGTCACCTAATCCTCCATTGCCCCATGTAAGCCGCATTGAGCCTGCCATGAGTGGGAAAGCGTGGGGTACAAATGTAACAAAAATAAATAAAATAAACTTACTGTTCCTTCTTTAGGGGGTCTTGGAATAGGAATACAATGGGCCCTGCTGCAGATAACTTGAGCTAAACTTTAGTAAAAGACCTCTTTAGTTAACACAGATAAGAAGTAACCTGCAGTGATGTGGCCAGCTATTTTTAAAATTTGTTGTTCTGGGCTCTGATTGGCTCAGGAGCTCAAAATTAAGCTAAGATGTACTGGCTTTTTCTCCAGTCTTAGCCAGGGAGAAAAGAGTGAAGGATCTCTTTACTGAGGCCCTGTGAACAGTTATGTTTGATAACCTGGGAGCAGTTACATGTCCTGATCTCCCCAGGTACTATTTACATAGTAAACAAATGCTTAGAGATTTTTATAATTGATCCATATTTCAATTACCTGTTATTTATTTGCTGATTGCACCTTTTCTGTTCATTGTTCTAATTTTTCATGACAATAAACATTTTTAGTTTATTGACTCTGCTTGTCTGGACTGACTAAGAATCCTGGTGGTTTGTGTGTTGGGTCTGTGAGTGCTTTCTAGGAACTACAGGACCACTGGGAGTGTGGCCCCCAGTAGCCTAGAAATCAAGGTAATTTAAAAGTGGAAGGCTTACCCAGAAGTGGTTAGGACCCAGTCGGTGGGAGGAGAACACTAGTGTAGAGCATGAGCTGCAGGTGTAGGCAGACCTGAGCTGTGCTGGGGATAGACCCCTTCAGTGGCATGGGGGTAGCCCAGGCAGGTGGCTAGGCGTTTCTTGACACACATCTTTGTCAATAAACTTATTATTGACAAATTATTATTGCACGGACCTACTTTGTCCTGGTTTCATTTAATTATGGATGAAGTCTGTTTATTTCTCTGATTGTTTAGTTTGGTGATTTTTTTAAAGTATTATTATGTATATTTTGTTTTTAATTGCCTAGAATTTGAAATAGTCTTGGATATAATAATGTACCAGCACATACACAAGTATGCTACCGTGTTAGCCACATTGATGTATTAATCATTGACTCTTGTAAAATGGATCCTCCCATTCCATGTATCTACTGCATACATGTCCATTCCTGCATGCATGAGGCTTCACATGGATAGTGCCATTCAATATACAATATGTACCCTACAAAGTCCCATATGAGTTCTATGCAGTTTACAGACTGTAAGAGGCTGGGCAAACCCCAGGAAAATATAATAATGATAAATTATAATTATTAAAAAAATGCAAATGTCAACAAAATCAAAAATTATTAAGAAATGTCTTTTAAAAACTTATAAAGGTGATTTTTAAGTGCCTTTCTAAATGAGAAATAGTAAGGTATTTGCTGAATGCTTGAAGTGAATTCCACCAATGGGGCAACTGATAAGAGAACATGCCATTAAATATGGTTTTACAAATCACTCTCTTTGGATTTGGACATTTTATCATTTAAGGCCGAGCTTCTGTGTGTTAAATGAGTCAAATGTGCCAGATATTGTGGTGAAAGACCATAAAAAGTAGAACAGTCATAGTACATAATTTAAATATGATTTGAGCCTTAACTGGGAGCCAATGAAGTTTCATCAGCAAAGGAGAGGCAGGTTCATACCTAGACTTACCAACCAGAAACACAACGAGATCAACATGCACATACCTAAATCTTCACCACCCAAGTTGCAAAGGTCTCAAATACAAATTAACCTATGCATCCAGCTTCTCCTATATAAGCACGCAACTATGGAACGCTCTACCAAACGCCGTGAAAACAACGCAAGACCTATTAAACTTCCGGAAGTCACTGAAAACTTACCTATTCAAAAAGGCATACCCGAATGATCCAACTTAAAAGCCTAAACCCTGCAACACAACGAATATAACACTCGAAATGGACATAACATAACTCTTCTCCTTTCCTATTCCATAATGTGTCTGTCACACATGATCTTTACCATGATATCACTATGTATTTGTCATACCGGAACTGGCGATCGCCAGCAAGGTACTATGTAAGTCACATTGAGCCTGCAAATAGGTGGGAAAATGTGAGATACAAATGCAATAAATAAATAAAAATAAATAAATCAAATGTGCAGCCATATTCTGCATCATTTGAAGTTTTGAATCAAACTCTCATTTAATCCCATATAAATAGCACTGCAATAATCAATCTGAGATAAAACTGAGGATTGAGCTACTAGTCTGAAAGCTGTAAAGTTAAAACAAGATCTAATCCTTCTCAATCTCCTCATGATATGAAAAACCTTAGTTGTCAGTAATTTAATGCGAGATGTTCGTCAAATGTGATGCCAAGAATCTTTAATAGTTTTTGAGGTTCCTTTTATCATCAAAGTTGTGTCCAAGTATGATTTATATGAATTTCCTAAACCCCTCCCCCCAGCTGCACTCACATACCATCAATAGGTTTCTCCAGCCTCCCCCAAACAGACTATCCGTAGTTTTGTTTTCAAGCCCCTGCCGCACCCACACATCATCCATGGTTATTTTCAGCCCCACCACCCCCACCGCCCCATCCATAGTTGTTTCCAGCTCCTCACTGAACCATCCATGGTTGTTTCCATCCTCCCACTGCACCATCCATAGCTGTTTCCAGCCCCCCACTGCCCCACCACACACCATCCATAGTGGTTTCCACCACCCCGCACCATCCTTAGTTGTTTCCTGCCCCCTCACTGTCCCGCCCCGCACCATTCATGGTTTTTTCCAGCCCCCTCCCCCCACATCATCCATAGTTGTTTGCATCCCCCCCCCCCCCACTGCCCCTTCACATCTGCACCCACACCCACATTTTACTCACCAGGGAGCGGCGATGAAGAGCTGCATATGGGGAACCTCTTCAAGGCAAGAAAGAACCTGACTCCTGCCCACTGCCGCTGCTCTGGGCCGGTAACACCACTTTTTACAAATGGCCACCGAGACTTCCTGCAACAGCCTCTCGAGATTACTGCTTCAAGTCTCAGCAGCCATTTTGAAGATGTGGAGCACCAACCAGAGAGCGGTGGCAGTGGACAGGAAAGAGTGTGTGTGTGTGTGGGGGGGGGGGGGGGGGTTACTGCTCACGAAGAGGCCACTAGACCACCAGGGAGTGTTAAGGTAGGCACAGGGAGGACCAGCCAGCCAGATTCTGAGTAAAAAGGCTGAATCCTCTGCGGCTGGGGTATTGAAGATATTCATTAAAGAATTTTAGTGCACCATTGACTTTTTGTCGCCTCCACTGTTCTGTGTTTAAAATTCTAAATACAGACAGTAATAAACTGAAATACAGGAAGCAAACATATTCCCAAACATCCCAAGTACATCCACCTTTTTACAGCAACTTTATATTCTCAGCCCTCGAAGGTTCATTTCAACAACTGCAAGGCCCTAGAAATGGGATTCACACTGACGCTCCCACCACCTCTGGCTACATTAAAATGAGAGACAAAGTGGTTACTAATAAATATACAAAAGGTCTGAAGTAGTATTGAGTGTGACCAGACAATATAATGGAAATTACTTTTTTCTACCATGCATGGTCTACATTCTTTATACGTAAAACCACATAACAATGTCTCATCATCCTTATATATATGGATGCTGTGGGCATTATGTCATACCTGAGGGAAACCGAGAACCTCCTGCTATTTGACATGACCATATATTTCAGTATCTAAATTATTAGTGAGCTTATAAAAATACTGTCACTACAAGACAAGAGGTAAAAGAATAAATTATCTCCACAAAAATCTGATTGTTGTAATAGTGATGGACTAGGCCAAACAATGTTTTTTAATATTATTTCATGATACTAATCCCCTCTTGTTCAAAAATGAAACTAGTTAATGAGCTTGGCCATCACTCTACTAAACATATTAACTAGCCGCTTATTTTAATTATTAAATTTTATTAAAAACATAGGAGATAGACCTCAAAAAAGTGCATACATGCTATAGAGACATGATAACAAAATATTGCAAGAATTAAAGAAGACCAAATCCTCGGAACATTAAGAGGGCCCTTTTACAAAGCCGCACTAAAAGGTGTCCCAGACTACTTTTAGCACGTAGGTTTCCCAAGCGCTTAGGCCACTTTTAGCATGGTAGTAAGATGGCTGCATTTGTATTTTTTTCCCATAATGGCCATGCACTAATTTCACAATTAACACATGGCCGTTTGCACGGGAGCCCTTACCACCACCTATTTACTAGGCAGTAATGGTTTCCGTGCTAATCAGACAGCACATGGCAAAGTACCTGCACTACCCAATTAGCACAGGGCATGCCTACTTTCCACCCATAAACTAAAAATAAAAACAAATATTTATCGTGGAATTAGCAAACGGTGATTGGCACACATTAATGGCAGTGCTTTTTGGTGCACAGTAGACACACGCTAGTGCCTACAGCGGCTTAGTAAAAGGGCCCCTAAGAATGCACTTATAAGAAACCAAACTGTACAATGTGTGAAATCTCATTATCCCTCTATATTGCTACCCAGCCCCTCCCCCCACCTTTCTTACAAAATGGAGCCCACCCCAACCTTAACTTTAACATAGCAATTTTGTTGTAATTTTCAGAACTGGTTTTCTTTCTTTCTTTCTTTCTTTCTTTCTTTCTTTCTTTCTTTCTTTCTTTCTTTCTTTCTTTCTTTCAACTTATTAACTAGTTGGATGCAATAAAATATTATTTTCTTCATGGCACGAACATGGAATTAGTCACCCATCTAACCAACAATCAGATGCAAAAAAAATGAAGATAAACTGTTGAGGTGCAGGTGAGACCTTTCCATTGAACTCACCACATGGATTTGTGAACAGCTGTCAAGAGTTAAAGCCCTTTTATTATGTCTGTGCAAAATGGCCTGAAGGTGATGTCTGAAATAAAATACCTATGTAGTCCAACCAACAATTCACTCATAAATTCAGCTCACATCTCCCCTGGTTCATTTTGCACTGACCTGATAAAAAGAACTCCAACCCTAAAAAAACTAGTTTCAACTCTAGTAGGTTAGTTCAATAAAAAAAATGAATTAATACCTGCAATAGTTGGTTGGCTTTTGTTTCTCTACATTGAAGTAGATTAATATGACAAATGTAATAATGGTTAAAATCCGCTGCTTTGTAAGCAGCATAAAATCTATTTTGCTCTTTTGGGATTCTAACAGGTACATGTGACTTGGATTGGACACTGTTGGAAAGAGGATACTGGGCTTCATGGCTCTTCAGTTTGTCCTGGTATGGTAAAGCTTATGTACTTAGGCCTGTTGCGTTGCACAAAGCTTACCCTACTTGTAACATTTACTTCAGACCGGTTGGAGCCGGTCTAAAACAAATGTTATTTAGCTTCCAATGCACAAAGGAGTTATGCATGGTTTTAACCATTTGCTGTAGCTACTAGTGAGTTCTGCGTGGTTTTAACTGTTTGCTGTAACTGCTAGTGATAATCCAATGCAAATGTATTACAGTGAGCTCATTAGTATTAAAATGAGCATTCCGTGCAATGCACAGAAAGGAGCACCTACCTTTAACGTACAAAAATTTTCTGGCAGGTCTGGAGCTATCGTTGTGTGAGGGTGACTTCTAGGAGGAACACTCTGCTTGCATTTTTCAATAGCAAAATTTGTCTGAGAGTAGAGAACAGCTTAGAAGGGCTGGGGAAAGTTCCTATGATGTTAGCTGGGGGCGGCTTTCAGCAAGGAGGAGATTTTTTTCAATAGCAAATCAGCATGAGAGAGTAGAGAACAGCTTAGGGGCCAGAAACAAGCAGACAGCCAATTGGCTGGGGAAATCCCCAATGATGTCAGCTGAAGGGGCAAAGAAACAAGCAAATAGCCATTCGGATGGGGAAAAGCCCCTATGATGTCAGTTGGGGGCAGCGGAGAAACAAACAGACAGCCAATTGGCTGGGAGAAGCCCCTATGATGTCAGCTGAGGGGGCTTTAAGCAAGGAGGAGGAGGCTCCCAAGCAAAATCATTGGGGACAGCCCAATGGAAGGCAAATAAGCTGCAGGAGGAAGGTGGAGCCAGCATCAGAGCACTGCAGGGGAAAAGAGATAGAGGGACAGTGGAGCCAGCAGGTACTGCAGGGGAAAGGAGAGAGTGTAGCAGCGGGATTCCTGAACATGCGCAGAACACAGATACTGTTCTGCGCATGAGCTAGGTGCTTTCCCTACTGAGCTGCTTGCTGAATTAACATGAATCTTATTTGCTTGTGATTTTCTTTGAGTAACTTTTACAGTGAATCTAAATACACACGTTTTTTTAACAGGGACCTTTCAGCATCAGTCCCTTAGTCATTTCAAAATACAATTTCTTGAACTTAATAGATATATACCATTCATAAAATGCGTTATTGTCAAAAGCAAATCATACATTTCCATTGATTTAATTGGTTTTGAAGATGAACAGTGATTATTTTATTTTCTGGCATACTCAATATCTAAATTAATCTATGTGCTTTAGCATTCATGGTTAAAGGGATACAATCAAGTACACGAAAAGTCAAAGACTCGGCAGCTTTGGATCTTTCCAGTGTACTTTAAATTTTCTAGATGTTGAAATTCTTTCCAGCACTGAACATAGTATAATATTAAATCACATACTGTACTATAGTAATCCTCTATTGGCCCAATCCACTAAAAATGATTTATGCACATAAATAAAGTTTAACTGCACAGCAGGGAATGGCTGTATATTTCCCACCTTCACACACAGAATTCTTGTCATGCAAGTCACTGGTAGAAACTCCATGTAGGCAAGTTTTAGGCTGCTGGGAGATTTAGGGAGAAAAGCTTCCTGTCACTTTATTGAGAAAAAAAAATATGTGCTTTACAATTTACACATATTCTTATGCCCAAAGACAGAAACAAAGTTCAAGGCAGGCCTTACACAATAAAAACAAAGAACCAACAAGCGGCATTAAAAGGAGAACCATAGTTCACTTGGTGTGCAGACAGTGTGCGGCATAAACCAATCCATCATCTCTGTGATAGAGAATCATTCATCTGACACAGAGGAACACACTTGATTAGTTACTATAATGACATTCATTAGATGTAATGGTATGGTATAAAGCCATTTAGTAGCACCATCTAAATTAGGTGGTCATGAAATGTTCACTGAATTGTAAATAACCAATGGACACATAATATGATTAAGGACAAAAACTGCAACTACAGCACTGCTAATTATATTGTCTTTTTTAGATGGCTTACGAGTTTCAGAGTCCTGAGTGTGTGTACAGACTTGTAGTGAAATATACTATCAATATGTGTTTCAGGTTATCATAATATTAAAACTTGGAAAAATGGGAGGAGATTTAGGGCTTTTCGACTAAAACATGCTAGAATCTGGGCTTAGCAGGGCCGATAATCAAAGCAAGAGGCAGGAGCAAGGGGCAGAAGTGAGGGGGCTGCATTCATGCCCCCAATTACCACCACAGGATCACCAGGGTACAGGTAGCCAGGTTGCCCAAAATTATCCCCCGATATTCAGTGCCAGTGCCCAGACATGTCCTGGCACTGAATATCGGGGAATAATTTAGCAGGCAACGTTCAACATTTTAAAATAACACTGACCACAGCAGGCTGAATATTGGAGGGGAGTATGTTTTAACATACTACTACTACTTAGCATTTCTATAGCGCTGCCAGGGTTACGCAGCGCTGTACAAGTTTAGACAAGGGGAAGGACAGTCCCTGCTCAAGAGAGCTTACAATCTAAAGGAGAGAGCTTACAATTCTCCCATGCACTAAGCCCAATTTTACAAGGATTTTAGTTTTGTTTTGTTTTTAAAATCCCATGCTAATTTTTCCATTAGTGGGCAAGAGCTGCAAAAAATTAATACAGGAGTAGTGGTAACTACTCCTCCTATTTGGGAGGCTTCTGGCAGAGACGTGCAGCAGTTGTGTGCCGGCTGCATTTTTTAATTATTTCAACTATAAAGAAAGAAAGATAAATGGAAAAGGAAAATATATATATAATTCAACATACAATGCATTTTTGGTGCCTTAGTTGAAGAGTTTTGGGTGGAGAGCGGCGTTATTGTGGTAGTTTCTTGGGAGAGGAGTCTTGTGACTTGGGAGCTTGTGGCACTAGCTATTAAAGGTTCTAAACTGCCAAAAGAGGCAGTTGGGTGGATGACTCGTTATTGTAAGTGGGAGCACTTGGTGCCTCCTATTTGGGAGGCACCAAGTGCTCCCACTTTAAAGCTGTGTTATCCAGTCAGCATGTGCTAATCATAATACACCAACTGCATAATGCTTCCATGTCCATTTCTTGCCCATGACATGCCCCCTCCAAAATAGATTTTTTTAAATGGTTAATGCATAGATAGCACACAGAAAAGGGTTAAATACCACGAAACACTTTAACACATTTTGAAGTAACCTATTTTCCCACATTAATGGGTCCTTTCACTAAGCTGCGGTAAGCACTAGTGTGTGCTTATCACAGCTTTAAAGGGTTTGCAGCAGGACATACGGAAGTGTCCCACGGAAATTTTGCAATCACATGCTAAAAATTTATTTTTTTACAGAGAGGCCATGTCTGGGTGCAGTGAGTGGACATTTCTGCGCTAATCACGGCGCATCTGTGTTATTGCACGCTAAGGGGTCTTTTACTAAAGATTAGCTCAAGTTATCTGTAGCAGGGCCCATAGGAATAAAAAGGGGTCCTGCTGCAGATAACTCGAGCTAATCCTTAGTAAAAGACTCCCTAGGTGATTAGCGTGTGAGCCCTTACTACCTCCAAAATAGGTGGTGGTAAGAGCTCACACACTAGTATTTGTTAATGACTGTGCACTATTGGCAACAGTAGCACATGGCCATTAATTTGTAACATGGAAAATCATCCATTTTCTCACTGCGCTAAGAATGGCCTTAGTGTGAGGAAAGACCTTCATTAGGGCATGCTAAGGCCAATTTTTAGTGCAGCTTAGGAAAAGATCCCCTAAATGCATGTTAACGACCTAATAGGAGGCCTGAGAGCTTGTCTCGAAGGGCCCAGTTAAACGAGGGCTGGGCTCATTCAAGTCAGCTCCAGGGCATGATGGGAGTGAGCTCGGGACGTGCTGAGGAGCAGCTAGGTTGGGGATTGGGCAGGTTGAAAGAGGCAGCCTGCCCTAGTGGGAGGTCAGACTGCCTATTGGGTAAGGGAGAAGGAAGGGGGCGGGACTTGGTGAGGAGATAAAGGAGGGGGTGGCGACGGACACCAGGGCGTTGGTGATCCTTGGAGGTGGTTATGTTGGGGGGGAGGCGATGTGTTTGTAGGACAATGTGTGTTATTGTGTTTTTCAGGATTGGCAGGAGATGTCGCAGCGGCAAAAATAAGAACACAACAAACCCCGAGCTACAAAAGATATGGCTCATGGGGGGGCATGGAAAGCAGGTCGGGTGACCCGGGAGACAAGTGTGGAGGTCCACACGGATCGGGGCCCCTGCTGTGATGGCGGGGCCTAGAAGAGATTGCCGATTTGCTGACAGGGCGATTGGCGGATGGGGGGGGGGGGTCCAGGATTATGGCATGTCCGGACCCATGTAGCTCGTTGCAAGGTGGGTGACAAGTTTGTACAAGTTAATCAATTTGGAATTGTTAATAAAGCAAGCTGTGGCCTAAGTTTTCTCAATATTGTTTCTAGAGAGTTATTGAAGGGGGGGGAGGAGATGGGGGCTGGGGGGGGGGGGCAAGGGGGAGAACGGGTCCCAGCTCCAAGGTTTATGTGGTTTAGTAGAAGAGCCCCTTAAACAAATTGCTTGATAATATGTTTTTCCCACTTATTACAGTACCAGTGAATGGTAGTATTCTTCAAAGAAAGATAAAATCCTCAATAGTAAGATTGAAGGCTCCCTTTACCCTAACTGGAATGCCTTTTGCCTTAAAAAAAAATGTGACCCCCACCCTCAAGAGTTCAATGCACGCCTTACTTTACCCAAGTTAATTACTTCAGGCAAACATTAAACTGAACACGAGGGTTAAGATACACAATTTAAAAACTAACCACATCTCTTTATTTCTGATTAATAGAGGAGTAAATTACTCTAATATGAACTTACTGAGAGGCAAGGATTTACGTTTACAATAAAGGCTAAAATTTATTAAAACATAAAAATTTTTCTTTGCAGGTTCATCAAAAGAAGACCAGAATTTTTTTTGCTACAATGTTAGCAACTTTTTTGCAACACTGTCAGATCATTACAATGAAAGAAGATCACAATTTTTGAGGCACCTTCTATGAGGCCCCCTTCCTGCCTGCTGCACTATATTTGATGGGCAGGGTTCAAGAAAGCAGGTAGATGGTTGACGGTCTGTTAGGATTTTGACAAGGCCCTCCTCTGTTATTGGGTTAAAAGAGTCCCATATGTCTGTGTCAGGAGAGGGTGAGTTTGTGCGATCCTGGTTAGTTGATTTGGGGTCTGGGTAGGATTGCCTGTAATTCCTGGCAGAGACTTAATTTTGTTTGCAAAGTATGCAGCAAAATCATTGCAGTTCAGTTTTGACTGGGCAGGCTGGTTGTATTGTGGGGGTTGCAATAGGCTGTCAACTATGCTGAACAGGTGATTGGTTGAATTGGCAGCCTGTTCAGTGCATTGAGAGAAATATCGTTTTTTGGTTGCTGTACAGGCTTGGCAGTACTTTATCATGTGTTTTTCTACAGTTTAGCTTGTCCTCATCCAGGCGAGATTTATGCCATCTCCTTTCGAGTTTCTGTCCTTCTCACTTAAGGGCCCGAAATTCTAGAGAAAACCAAGGTAAACGTTTGTGAGTGGGGCATAAGACCTTTTTTAGTGGTGCTGTTTTATTATGATCTTAGCTAAGCGTGTATTCCAAATATCAACCTGTTCTGACACTGTAGTTGTCTTTTCATCTACATATGGATAGTCCAAGGCCTCTAGGAAATTCTCAGCAGTCAGCTTTTTCTTGTCTCTAATCTGCTTCCAAACTCTGGGGAGAGGTCATTTGTTTCAGGTGGTCACTTAGGGTCAACTTAATTAGAAAATGGTCTGTCCATGATAGGGGTCTTATTCCAATACTGTTATCCCAGTATTCTGGGATGCCAACCCCTTTGTAGAATACCAAGTCTAGTATGTGATACTTTTCATGGGTTGGAGAATTGATCACCTATCCCCAAGGTCTCAGCAGACCAGATTCTCTTGCAATTTTTTTCACTCCCCTTGTATCTACTAATATAACATCATTTTCAAAGCATTAGTGAGCATAAAGGAACAAA
Source organism: Microcaecilia unicolor (assembly GCF_901765095.1). NCBI lineage: Eukaryota > Metazoa > Chordata > Amphibia > Gymnophiona > Siphonopidae > Microcaecilia > Microcaecilia unicolor. The sequence continues at coordinate 308,826,093 of NC_044035.1, read as the reverse complement.
ATAAGAACCATCAATGAAAGTTGCATCTTTTTCCTGGTTTGTTTTTTTTCCCCATCCCTCACTAACTCCCTTCCCCGTCCTTTTGTCTCCTGCTGTGGCAATATTTTATGGAGAAAGTAAGGAAGGTAAATAAAAGTAAGAGGAAAAGGTCTCCACTTTGGTTCTCAAAAGTAGTAGTTGAAAAGGTAAGGAAAAAGAGGTTATCCTTTATAAACTACAAGAAATTGCAGAAAGAGGTAGACAGGTCACGATATCTGGAAAAGCTAAGAGAAGCTGATAGAACAGTCAAATGGAAGAAAAAAACAGCCAATACAGTAAAATGGGGGAACAAGACATGTTCTAGATATGTTAGTGATAGGAGTGGCATTGTGACACTCAAAGGTGATAAGAAGAAATACTGTATATATAATCTGACAGATAATGCAGAACTACTTTTGCGCATGACAGAGGAGTGGGACTTAGGATGTAATCATATGTGATGATCTTAAGGTGGCCAAACACATAGAAAAGGTGATGACGAAAACCAGAAGGATTCTTGGGTGCATAGGGAGGGGAATGGCTAGTAGGAAAAAGGAGGTGATGATGCCCCGAATAAGACTCTAGTGAGAATTTATTTAGAATATTATATACAATTCTGGACATCACACCCTCAAAAAGATTTAAACAAGATGGCGTCAGTCCAGAGGGCGGCTCCTAAAATGGTCAGTGACCTTCATCATAAAGTGTATAGGGACAAACTTAAATGTCTCAATATGTATACTTTGGATGAAAGGCAGGAGAAGGGAGATATGATAAAGACATTTAAATACCTATATGGCATAAATGCACAGGAGGCAAGTCTCTTTCAATTGAAAGGAAGCTCTGGAACAAAAAGGCATAGGATGAAAGTGAGAGGGGATAGGCTCAGAAGTAACCTAAGAAAATACTTCTTCATGTAAAGGGTGGTGAATTTGTGGAATGGTCTCCTGGTGGAAGCAGTGAAGACAATAACAGTATCTGAAAATCATAAGGACAAATCATGATCAAGTATACATAAATAGTTCACATTATACTTTATGTTATGAGTTATCTTGTTGGACAGACTGGATGGACCATACAAGTCTTTATCTGCGTTCATCTACTACATTACTATCCAGCTCAGGAAGGGCGCCCATCTTCCGACACAAATCGGCATAATCGAAAGCCGATTTTGGCCGGCTTCAACTGCTTTCCGTCGTGGTGATGCCCAAAGTTCAAGGGGGCATGTCGCCAGAGTACCAAAGGCGGGATAGGGGTGTGGTTAAGAGATGGCTGTCCTCTGCCGATAATGGAAAAAAGAAGGGCGTCCCTGACGAGCATTTGGTCGACTTTACTTGGTCCCTTTTGTTTCACGACCAAGCCTCTAAAAGGTGCCCGAACTGACCAGATGACCACCGGAGGGAATTGGGGACGACCTCCCCTTATTCCCCCAGTGGTCACCAACCCCCTCCCACCCAAAAAAAACAATTTAAAAAACAATTTTGCCAGCCTCTATGCCAGCCTCAAATGTCATACCCAGCTCCATGACAGTAGTATGCAGGTCCCTGGAGCAGTTTTTAGTGGGTGCAGTGCACTTCAGACAGGTGGACCCAGGCCCATCCCTCCCTACCTGTTACACTTGTGGTGGTAAATGGGAGCCCTCCAAAATCCACCTGAAACCCAGTGTACCCACATGTAGGTTCCCCCCTTCATCCCTAAGAGCTATAGCAGTGGTGTAGAGTTGTTGTAGTGGATTTTGTGAGGGGGTTGGGGGGCTCAGCACACAAGGTAAGGGAGCTATGCAGCTGGGAGCAATTTGTGATGTCCACTGCAGTGCCCCCTAAGGGGCCCGGTTGGTGTCCTGGCATGTGAGGGGGACCAGTGCCCTACGAATGCTAGCGCCTCCCATGACCAAAAGCCTTGAATTTGGTCGTTTTTGAGATGGGCGTCCTCAGTTTGCATTATAGGCGAAAACCGAGGCCGCCAATCTCTAAGGTCGGCGATCTCAACATTTAGGTCGACCTAAATGTTGAGATTTGGCTGGCCCCGACCGTATTATCGAAACGAAAGATGGACGCCCATCTTGTTTCGATAATATGGGTTGCCCGGACCCTCCACGGAGCCGTCCTTAGAGATGGGTACCCTTATAGATGGGTGTCCCATTCGATTATGCCCCTCCACGTTACCCTTAACAAGGACATGACCCATTCCCCCCCAGGGGATGTGAACACTGCCTCCACAGCTGCCACCTCAACTGTCCTGGAATGCAGAAGCCCAAACTCAGTGATCAAACCTGAGTGCAGTATTACTATTAAGCCACTGGGCCAGTCCATAAAAGCAGCCAATAATTATAAATACAGATTTGTAAAGTTTCATGCATATTATTGTTTTGTATTTCTCACCAAAGCAACTGAGAATACAAAAGAAGCTAATAACATTGTAACTATGATATTGAAGAGATTTACATGAAGTACTGTATAACTTACATTCGGAAAATGAAATGGAATAAAATCTACATGCAATAAAAAATGATGACCAGAGGCAAAATTACCCATTGAGTTCCTCATGACACATGAATTATAATATATTTGCTCAGTAACAAATTTCATATGCAAGCTGTTAAATACAGTTTGTCATATCCTACAAAAAACATGATTTATAACCACTGTAATTTGTTTAACAAACTACCTTCCTCCTAGCCTCTCTGCTGCTTTCACTCATCCTGTGCCTCTTGGTTAGCTTCGCTTCCTCCCCCACTTCTGCCTATACTGTTAATGGGTGTCTTTAATCATCTCCCTTTCTCCTCCATTGCCTCTTTTTTCCATCCTACTCAAATCCCTTAGCCTTTGTGTTCCTCTTATACTTGACTTTTATCAGGTCAATATTCAAATGCCATGGTCAGTTTTTTTTTAACATTGGCTACTGCATTTAAATATATTATATCTATTTAGCACCACTATCCAGAAAGCAAGCTGAAGAGTAGTGACTGCCACCAGCACTACAGATAGTAATAATATTCAACTACTATCCATATAGCTGTATGGAGGCCAACATTGAGGCCATGGGAGGGAACCTGGCTAACTCCCGCGGTTGGCAGCAAACCCGGGGCTGTAACTAGCGACCAGCAGTGAATTTTCAGGATTTTCTAGGCCACTAAAAGCATAGCTGGTTAAGTCGATATTCAAGACCAGCTAAGTTATAGCAGCCAAAGACAGACCTGATATTTACATGTTCAGCTAATGAATATTAGCGATAATCGGCTATGTTATGTGATATAGCCAGTGACTGGGCTAGCCACTAACCCCCAAATTCTATATGCCTTAATTTCCACGCAGAAATTGAAGCGTATTCTACAACAATGTAACTTAATTGGTTAACTAGCTAATCAGCGCTGGTAGCCCACATTAGTAACTATGCCCCTAAAAGCCCAAAATATTCATTTGGTAAGAGAATGTGGTCTGGGCATGACAGGGGAAGCCTAAAAATTAAAAACGTGTATTCACCATTTCAGAAAAGGTATTCTCATTTATGTCCAAACAAATAGGCATTGGGATTTACACCTGCTATCCAGGATGTCTAGGTTTCAGAAAAGTGCTCATATGAGCAGAACTCCCTTAATTTCTCAGTGGTTTATGCCCCCCAATGCAAAACTCACCACTGCCATAGCCCTTATGGCTGCAGGTGTCACCTATATGTGAGTACGTTAGATTTTTGGTGGGTTTTAGAGGTCTCACACTTTCTACCACAGTGTAACAGAGTGGATTATGGGCCTGGGTCCTCTTCTCCATAGTGCACTGCACTGACCACTAGGCTACTCTAGGGACCTACTTGCTACTCTAATAGGACTGACTATAACATCTAAAAATGTTAAAGAGGCTGGTATGTACTGTTTCTTTTACATATTTGTGGGGTGGGAGGGAGTCAGTGATAACCGGAGGAGTAAGGGGGGATCATTCCTTTATTCCTCCAGTGGTCATCTGGGCATTTAGGGCACTTTTTGTGGCTTAGTCATTATTCAAACAGGTCTAGCTCAAAATGTCTTATTTTTAACCCTGGATGTTTTTGTTTTGCTCCATTATAGCAGAAACAAGTCCAAGTCTTAGGAACACCCAAATCCTGCCCAGCATGCCCCCTTGAGATTTGGATGCACTGCAGATGAAAAAATGTTTTTCAAAAATACTGATTTGGACATTTTGGTGAGAAAAATGCCCAAATGCTGCTTTATGCCACTTTGTAGTCGTTTTTCTCTTTCAAAAATGAGCCCCATAGATAAGTTTTTTGTTATTTCAGAACATATACATGTATGTGTTGCACATACACATTTATGTGGCCATTTTGACCTCACTGATATTTTACACATCTATGGTTCTACAGTGGATGCTCCTGTTTCGTGTAACTAACACATAAATATCCATTCCTCAATATATTTAGAACAGTCTCTACGTTTGCAGATCCTGTTCTAAAACACAAGCAGAACTTGAGACATCCTGCCCTAGAAGTCTCAAATCTGATTTGTGAAGCCCTTCTAATATACCACTTCATTTCTATTAATGTAGTTAACATTCAATATTATTGAGTTAAATATTGAAATATTGCACATTACAAAAAGATTTAAACCTTTATTTAACAGACACAAGGTTCTAACTTCTGTGGCTCCCGGTTCTGGAACTCATGAGTACATTACTCCTCCCAAACAGGGGATTGCAAACCCTAGCATTCCTATATTATGGAGAACCCAAGCCATTCCCTCTCTCCAAATTTTGGGCAACTGTATAGAATTATTAAGAGCTCAAAAGAACTGAGGTATTTTTCCCTAGGCCTTTCTCAGAGGACTATAGCTTACATTGTTTGGTAGCTCTACCTGCTAACTAGGAACTTGATCACTGATATCAGATGCTGCTGGATTTAAGGCGGCCTTCTGCACTCATGTGTGGTGATTAGTTCAGCATTACCAGGTTCCTTCTATCAATTTTTAGTTTTGCTTGTAGAAATGGAAGATCACCAAGTTGCTATATCACTAGAGGTTTAGTAAATGTTCCACTTGTTGACTGTCTACAGGATTCAGCAGGAATTAAGCTGAGTCTAATTAATGCAAAGAGAGGATTAAAATAAGTTTTTATTACATGATTGGATAGTTGATCATAAACTTAACAAACCCTTTACCATGGAAATGTAGACTGAGGAGGGTGATCAATTTATTCCCAGGCACATATGTCCCCTTAGATTTAACAGCCTACGTAAATCAAAACAAGCTACGTAAAGGTGGGTGGATTGCAGCAATATTTAAGTCATTGTTAGACTTGTCTTCCATTTTATCTTTTGAATGTTTGTTAATATCAACTTTGGGTCCCTCATCTTTAGTTTTCTTGTTAGTCTTCAGTCCCCCAGGTATTCAGAGTTAGAATCTATTTGCTCTTCTGGATTTAATCTCTGAACATTCAATTCAGTTTTCTCACTTATTGATTTTAGAAAATTTTAATATTCTAGTAAATTCTCCTGTGACTTGCATGAACAAAGATTTTATGCAAATGATGGAAGATTTAGGTTCTGATCACATGGTAGTTTTTGCTATACCTTGATAAGTGTGCTTGATTTAAGTTTTATATTACAAGGTCTAGTGCCTGTTCTCACCTTGCATTAATATAATGTGAGTGTTGTAGTAACATATTGTAAGCCACATTGAGCCTGCAAATAGGTGGGAAAATGTGGAATACAAATGCAGCAAATAAAATAAATAAATAAATAATGTTCCATGCCCTTTCATTTAAAAAGTCTGTTAATATTACTAAAAGAATATATGGTGGTCCAAGGGGTGGGTTTAGGTTGGAGGGAAGGAAAAATATGCATGTAGACTACATAGTTCAACCATATGTGCACACTTTTTTTTAGCAAAAATCTACCCACAGAAAAAGCAGGTGCAAATGGCCGCATGTGCTTTATAGGCCCAACCACTTTCAAAGCAAAATGCACACATATGTTTGCTCTGAGAATTAGTGTAAAGCCAGTGGATAAAAAAGAGCCTCTCTCCCAGTGCAAATAATTTGAAAACTGTCTTCAGAGTGCTGAAAGATCTACTTGGTAGAAGTGTATCAGGACTGGTAATATTCAAAAGGAATGCTATGTACTATTTACCCACAGATTCAATATATGGTGCTGAAAGTTTGGTGCAATTTTCTGTGAGCACTTTCTGTTTCCATAAATAGGTTCATTGGTTCTTAATTGGCACTAAGAACATGAGCTAATGAGGGATGGTCCTGAGGGGCAGCATCAACAGTGTGTGTGTGTGTGTGTGGGGGGGGGGGGGTTACATAATAAGAACATAACAATAGCCATACTGGGTTAGACCAATGGTCTATCTAGCCCAGTATCCTGTTTCCAACAGTGGTCAAACCAGGTCACAAGTATCTGACAGAAACCCAAATAGTAGCAATATTCCATGCTACCAATCCCAGGGCAAGCAGTGGCTTTCCCATGTCTGTCTCAATAGCAGACAATGGACTTTTTCTGCAGGAACTTGCCAAAACCTTTTTAAAATCCAGATATGCTAACTGCCATTACCACATCCTCCAGCAATGAATTCTAGAACATAACTATTCTTTGAGTGAAAAAATATTTTCTCCTATTTGCTTTAAAAGTATTTCCATGTGATTTCATAGATTGTTCCCTGGCCTGTACGTTTTGAAAGAGCGAAAAAATTGATTCACTTTTACCCATTCTACACCACTCAGGATTTTATAGACCTCAATCATATACCCCCTCAGCCATCTCTCAGAGCCCTAAGCTCTTTAGCCTTTCCTCATATGAGAGCAATTCCATCCCCTTTATCATTTTGGTCACTCTTCTATGAACCTTTTCTAATTCCACTATATCTTTTTAAAGATATGGCTATGAATTGAATGCAATACTCAAGGTGAGGTCGCACCATGTAACGATACAGAAGCATTATAATATTTGTGGTCTTATTTACCATCCCTTGCCTTTTGTTCTGCTTCTTGTTCCAAGTCGGACGAAGAAGAAAAGTTGGATGAAGAGGAAGACTTCAGCCTCCTGACTGGCTTCCTCCTGGCTGGCTTTGTCCTGGTGCAGCTGCTACCTAGCCTAGAGCATCTGCAGACAATAAAGAAGGAAATGATATGGCAGCAGTAGATAAGACACATGGGGTATGAACCACTATGCAGAGCACCAAATGTAGAGAGGCAAATGACAGAGGCACTGCGTGTCACTCATCCATGAACAGCGCTGTGTACCTAGAGGCCTGAATCTGTTGTCCAAATGGCACTACGCGTACATCATTCTCATTGTAGGGCATGCACATGTTAATTTGGATACTAAGTGTGATGACAGTTCAAAGACAAGAGGAATTCTAAATCCTCATGAATATGCAACAGCAAATCAAATGAAATGAGGCAACAAAAAACGAGGATTCCAAAGATTAGTGTAGCACCTTTAATAATAGCAACAAATCCAATTGCTTAGTGTGTCTGACTCAACACAGCCATGTTTCGGTGTGTGTGCCTTCTTCAGGAGTCAGTTACACTGCATTCAGTCTGCATGTAGCCAACAACAGGCAGACTCACTACAACGCTCCTGCACTTAGAGCCAGACCCAGTTCAGCCCTGGATGCTTTATATCCTTGCTTGTACATGTTTTGCACAATTTTGCATTGCTGAATGTAACGGGTTCTTTTGACTCCTGATGCAGGCACACACACTGAAACACGACCATGTCGAGTCAGACACACTAGGCGATTGGATTTGTTGATATTATTAAAGGTGCTACACTACACCTTTGGAATCCTCGACTTTCGTTGCCTCACTTCCTTTGGTTTGCTAATAAGTGGGATGGCCAGATTTCTAATAGATACATATGACTTGCAGAAACAAGTTAGGATATACAATATCGACAAACACTAGATATTTCAGTTACATAGTACTTGCTAAGGGTATACTTTGAAGCTATCCTAGAAGATAAAGGATGATGTTTGTCTTTGTGAGGCAACTGCCATTGATCTGTTCTCACGTCACTACAAGCAGTGCCAACAATGCAGTTTTGGAGTACAGATACCATGCAGAGAACTGTACATTTCTCTATAATAGAGTACAAGTGGTTATGTGGCCAGGGGCATCCCTTACACATGTGTAGCACAGGCATCTGTATGGACTCTGTGCTCTGACACAGCAAGAGCACATGTTCCAAGCAGAGATTACCAATGCTGATTGATTCCCTGTTAAAAGCATTCCTCTTGTCTTCTACAACATGAGTGCATGTAGACATAACCTGTGGTCTAAAGCTTTTGCCTCCCTCTATGTCATTTTGTAATCTCTGAGGCATACTTTCCCATAATGAAGATCAACCCTTATCATAAGATTATCTTTGTATCCTTGATGTTTGATCGTCATCCAAAGTGTAATCTATCTAAACTTTTTGACACACTGATAGCATGTCTTATTCAATGGGAAAGATAACACACAATTTAATCTACAATTTTGGTGGCGCAGTGTTATGCAAGTTCATAAATTTGAGACATCCCTAGCTGAAAAACTTCAAATGTCCAAACATGTTCATAAAACTTGGTTACCTTTGAAACAATTTTAATGCTTAATCCAAAAACTTAACATTTATACATGTACTACACCACCTACTTGAAATTGTGTATCTTATTTTATTTTCAGCTGTTTAATAAACAAGGTGAAAATAATCTATCTTCACTTCCATAACTTTAAATTACTTTGCTTTCCTACCCATCGCCGAAGTTAAGCTCTTTTTCTTCCTCTTTCAAGTCCCTCTAATTTAAATAGTGTTGGATTTCTTACTTTCAAAGTAATGTTATTTCTAAATTACAAGTTTATAATTAAGGAATTTTTGATATAATATGTTAACTGTATCATAATGGAAGTTGAAGATTAATGTTTGATCCTCCAAATTGTATTGACATATTTAAATTTTTCAATAAAATTTATGGAAAGTAAAAGATAGACCATTACCTCTGGTTGCAGAAGGCTTTTGGTGGATCATCTGAATGATGACTGACTTTAAACACCACTGTGCTCTAGATTTGGCCTTGAGGACCTCCACTTCCCTTCTCACCTGGAACTCGCTGTAAGAACCAGAAAACGGTGTGTGAAACTTTGTACACAGTATTTGGTGACACAGGTTAAGATGCTCTACCTTTTCGACAGCAACTTCCCATCGATGTCTCTCCTCTTGCCTTTTTCCCTATCATTAGCTTGCAGGTATTCTGGGAGCGGAGGCTTGGTTTATAACAGTGACATTCAACATGTTTATCCATGTATCTCACATGCAGAAATAACTGAGATAAAGATATATGGAAATATTTCTCTGTGGCTTTTTTTGTAGCTCTGCCATTCTCTTTAAAAATCCATTTATCCTATCCATTTATCTTCACTTAGATAATCAACTGCTGAAATTCAACCTGTTGTTTTATTGATATTGATGTTGATATTTGTATACAATAATTTACTCTGAAATGAATTTATGTGTAGCATTATGCTTGTTACGTAAGTTAGTATGTTTTTAATGTCTAATAATTACAACTGATACTTTCAAACTCAAGACACAAATATTTTGAATCAAAACTATTCTTTAAATATAGCCTCCATCAACTCAAAGTGAAATGCTTTAATGTTTTCTTGCCACTTTCCAGTGAGATTCTGTCATTGTTAAATCATTTTTTGTTTAAACATGGTGGTGAATTTTTTTCCCATTGTCTGGTCTTTCAAATTGACATTCAAGTCTTAGCTGGAAAGGAAAAAATCTTTCAATGCATAAGAGGGCTTTTTTCATTCCTTCTTCAATGATCCTATTTCCATACTATGAACTGTCTGACAGTCACTCTACCTTTAAATTATTTTTAAGCATACAGGTAGTCACACCAGATTTCTGATTCTTCACCATACCTTTGCTTTCAATTACTTCACTTCTTAATAGGAACAATAAGAGAAATCACATGTCCTCTGTGGGACTCCTGGAATTCTGAATCCTTATATATGTTCCTGTCTAAAGAGAGAGTATCTAACTCTTTGTTCTGCTGTCCAGACAGAATATGTTTAATCTTTTTATACCCTTTCTATGGCATTTCACCTCTAACCTAGTAGTAACTTTTACAGCCTTGATTCACAATTCAAAGGTGCATAGATGAAACGTCCTTTGCCTTGGAACATAGCTTGAAAAGTTCATTCTTAACCTGCTTTTCTTTTGAACTTCTTGTGGTTTGGTCTTTCTATGTGTTTTATTTTTCACAGGGTTCCAGCTGTACAGTAACAGGCCTTTCCAAATGTAGCAGCAGGAATACTTTACAGGCAAGGAAAGTGGGACAAAAGTCTCAAGAGTTAGCTACGCTTAATGGGGAAAAAAATCAGATCACTGACTCGGCCTATCACCTTCATGATTGTGAAGGTTAGGCAGCAAATGCCTCCTTGCACCTGACCACAGTAAGAAATAAATTTAGTAAGATATACAAAAATAATATTTCCTCATCCACTACACTGTAGAAAGACACATTATTGTGTTGTACTCCATTTTCTCACACTGTAATTTTGTTGTTCTTTTCAGCTTTATTTTTACGAGTATAGGAATACAGGAAAAACTATAGGGGCCCTTTTACTAAGCCATGTAGGCGTGTACATGCATCCTATCGCCTGGCTACTGAGTGGCCCGGGTGATAATTTCATTTTTTACGTGCATCGGCTACGCACGCCCGAAAATCATTTTTATTTTCCTGCACGCTGTGGAAACCAGGCTATAATCGTCATTCTACGCACGTAGATGATTACTGCACGGTTACCGTGTTAGGCCTTACCTCTAAGTCAATGGGTGGCTGTATGGTCTCAGACCCAAAATGGACATGTGCCAATTTTTATTTTGCCACACGTTCATTTTTGGCAAAAATTTTAAAAAGGCTTTTTTTTACAGGTGCTCTGAAAAATGGATCTGTGCGCGCCCAAAACACACACCTACACTAGCGCAGCCCATTTTTCATCACACCTTAGTAAAAGGACCCCATAGTGTGTGTTATGTAGAACATCTTGAAGGTTCACTCAACCCTGGGTATCCAATGCCTCCGAAATTTTGTAGAAAAAAAATCTTTATTGTTGTGTGTGCCGGTCAGAACAGACAGCTGCAATGTTGATCGAAAACCTCCTGTATTAGACGTATCTTCTGTGTTTGCAGAAGATACGTCTAATACAGGAGTTTTTTGATCAACATTGCGGCTGTCTGTTCTGACAGGCACGCTCGATGATAAAGATTTTTTCTACGAAATTTCGGAGGCATTGGATACACATACCATTTACAATATTCACAATCAATCTCTGACCCCTGAGGCAGGCGTTTTGTAACGCTGAAACACGGCCCGTGTTGGGTCATTCATCATTAAAATACTCCTGTTGTCTCATTCTTGAATGCCCAGTGTTGCTTTTTTTGTTTGCAAGGTATAAAAGGCACCAGCAAAAGCATTGTGACTATTGTTATAACGTGTCATTTTCTGCAGAATATTGTAATAGAAAAAAAATGGAGTTTTGCAAGTTTGTAAAATCCAAAAAGGGGAAACAGAAGTTGGTTGCCAGAGCTAGCTGCTATGTCTGTGATGCAAGCAAATTCGGAAAACTATGAGAAAAACAGTTTAGTACTGGAGATGCAAAGATAACAATTGCAATGGGTCAGCAATAGCAATCATCATCAATGGCAAAGAACAGCTGCAAAACTTTGCTGCTCATCCAATGGATGCCGCCACTACAAACCGATCATAAGTTGCCTGAATGAAGGCAGCCATGAAGCAAAGTGCTACAAACAGCATTGACAAGCCAGCACAAATTGTCCAAGCAACACTTGCAACCATGGATCCTGCAATATGGCCTTATATTCCGACAGCATCTCTCAGTCAAAAGAGTCCACAAGGAAGACCTCTACATTGGCAGATTTGACTATTCATTTTTCAGGGAAACATTTCTTATTAAGAATGCAGATGCTGAATCTGATAAAGTCAGATGAGAGATGTGAGCAACGAAAAAACAATGAAAAATGCCATGATGATTGGATCTTTTCTATATATGTTCAAAGAACATCCTACAACAATTTAGATTTTATGTGTGACATAGAGGGTGTCCATCTCTGAGGACGTCCCCGTGAAGGGACGGGGCATCCTGTATTATCGAAACAAGATGGGCGTCCATCTTTCATTTCAATAATACGGTTGGGGACGCCAAAATCTCAACATTTAGTTCATCCTAACAGATGGTCGACCTCTGTTTTCGCCGATAATGGAAACCGAGGACGCCTATCTCAAAAATGACCAAATGCAAGCCATTTGGTCATGGGAGGAGCCAGCATTCGTAGTGCACTGGTCCCCCTCACATGCCAGGACACCAACTGGGCACCCTAGGGGGCACTGCAGTGGACTTCACAAATTGCTCCCAGGTGCACAGCTCCCTTGCCTTGTGTGCTGAGCACCCCAAACCCCCCAAAACCCACTCCCCACAACTGTACAACACTACCATAGCCCTTAAAGGGTGAAGGTGGGCATGTGGATACAGTGGGTTTCGGGTGGGTTTTGGAGGGCTCCCATTTACCAGCACATGTAACAGGTGGGGGTGGGCCTGGGTCCGTCTGCCTGAAGTGCACTGCACCCACTAAAAACTGCTCCAGGGACCTGCATACTGCTGTGATGGAGCTGGGTATGACATTTGAGGCTGGCATAGAGGCTGGAAAAAAATGCCTTTAAATGTTTTTTTTTTTGGGTGGGAGGGAGTTGGTGACCACTGGAGGAGTAGGGGGAGGTCATCACCGATTCCCTCTGGTAGTCTTCTGGTCAGTTTGGGCACCTTTTGAGGCTTGGTCATGAAAAAAATTGGACCAAGTAAAGTGAGCCAAATGCTCATCAGGGATGCCCTTCTTTTTTCCATTATCATCCGAGGACACCCACCTGTTAACCACACCCCCATCCCGCCTGCAGTACACTGTCAGCACGCCCCCATGAACTTTGGTCATCCCCACGACGGAAAGCAGTTGAGGACGCCCAAAATCGGCTTTTGATTATGCCGATTTGGGTGACCCTGAGAGAAGGACACCCATCTCCCAATTTGTGTAGGAAGATGGGTGTCCTTCTCTTTCAATTATGCTAGTGTATAATCAATTATTTTACTTTAATTAGCCGTGATATTCTTATACAATTTTAATCTGGAACTGACATTACACAAATAATGAATTCTTGATAACTTGTATGTGTGTGTGTAGATAGATAGATAAATAGATAGATAGATAGATATGGTTTCTGCTTATGAGGTTGATTTTAGAGCAAATGTTCATTAGACAAATATCTAGTAAGATTGATTCTCTTTCAAGCCAATTGTATCATTAGTTGTCATGTACTTTAGATGAATGGCCTACTGCCTATTAGATGAACTGTTATAGACTGGTATTTTTTCTTGGCCCCACCCCAATACTGCCCAAAACAATCCCAGACCACACCCCCATGCTATACCCTATTTTGGATTTACACGTTCAAATTCCAGATTCTAAAATTGGCTTTTCTACATTTAACATAGATGTGTACATGCCAGTATCTGAATATTTAAATTGTGAATAGGGCTTCTAAAATACTACTACTACTACTTTTCACTTCTATAGCGCTACAAAGCATACGCAGTGCTGTACATCATACACGAAAAGACAGTCCCTGCTCAAAGAGCTCACAATCCAGCCTTAATGTTATTATGCACTAAGATCTTTAATAAATATACTAAAGAAATTATCTAATTGATACATGAACATTGTTACTGTGCCCATTAAATCCTAGGATTCATTATAATGTTCATAGTTTACATGTAAGTACATGTTAACTGTAGATTGTACTTTTTTAGTGATATACTGGGGCCTTGTGTGTCAATTTTCAACTTTCCTAAATTTGGGAGTTACAAATCTAAATTTGTATCTTTGAAAACTGACCACAGTTAAGTCCTAAATTGAAATGTCCATTTTCACAAGGCACCTAAGTTTAGATCCCTAAAAAGAAGACAAATCTGGGATATAGCTAAATCAAGAGAAAAAAAAAGATAGGAACCTAGCAAGATATTCAGCACGTGAAGGGTATCCAGATTTTCAGAAAGCTATTGATAAAATTCCTCATGAGAGATTCTTGAGAAGTCATGAAATAGGGGGCAATGTTCTGTTGTGGATTAGGAATTGGTTATTAGACAGAAAACAGAGGGTAGTGTTAAATGGTCATTTTTCTCAATGGAGGAGGGTAAATAGCAGAGTGCCACGGGGATCTGTACTGGGATTAGTGCTATGTAATGTATACATGACATGGAAATTGGAGTAAGTCAGATGATTAAATTTGCAGATGACACAAAATATATACAGGAAGACCTTAGGAAACTGGAAGACTGGGCATCCAAATGGCAGATGAAATTTAATATGGACAAATGCAAAGTGATACACATTGGGAAGAATAATCCAAATCATAGTTACTTGATGCTAGGGTCCACCTTGGGAGATATCATCCAAGATAAAGATCTAGGTATCATTGTAAACAATATGCTCAAATCTTAAGCCCAGTGTGCAGCAGTGGCTAAAAAAGTAAACAGGATGCTAGGAATTATTGGGATGATAAATAAGACCAAGAATAAAATAATGCCTTCGTATTGCTCCATGGTGCATCTTCATCTTGAGTATTGTGTTCAAATCTGGTTGCTGTTATATAGCGGAATTAGAAAAGGTTCAAAGAAGAGCAACCAAAATGATAAAGGGGATGGAACTCCTCTCATGTGAAGAAAGGCTAAAGAGATTAGGGCTCTTCAGCTTGGAGAAGAGGTGGCTGAGGGGAGATATGATTATGGTCTACAAAATACTGAGTGGTGTAGAACAGGTAAAAGTGAATCAATTTTTTACTCTTTCAAAAAGTACAAAGACTAGGGGACACTCAATGAGGTTACATGGAAATACTTTTAAAACAAATAGAAGGAAATATTTTTTCACTCAAAAAATGTTAAGCTCTGTAACTCGTTGCTGGAGGATATGATAATAGCAGTTAGTTTATCTCAGTTTTAAAAAGGTTTGGATATGTTCATGGAGGAAAAGTATATAGTATGCTATTGAGATACACATGGGAACTCACTGCTTACCCTGGGATTGGTAACATGGACTGTTGCTACTATTTGGGTTTCTGCCAGGTACTAGTGACCTGGATTGGCCACTGTTGGAAACAGGATACTGAGCTAGGTGGCCAATTGGTTTGACCTAGTATGGTATTCTTATGTTCTTATGGCATTCTATAACAGGATGTCTGCTAGTTATGGCACCTATTTCAAGCCTAATAAATAAAGAAATGTCTGTATGGATTGCTCTAGGATAGTGATATAATAGCACCTATGGGTCAGCACCTGATGGTAGATGCACAAGCTCATTTAAAACAGGACTTCTCAGCCCATTCCTGGAGGCACAGAATTACCACAATAAAATGCATGAGATAAATCTGTATATATAGGATACCTGTTGCATCTGTCTCATTCACTGTGGGAGTGGAGGAGTGGCCTAGTGGTTAGGGTGGTGGACTTCAGGCCTAAGGAACTGAGTTCAATTCCCACTTCAGGCACAGGCAGTTCCTTGTGACTCTAGGCAAGTCACTTAACCCTCCATTGCCCCATGTAAGCTGCATTGAGCCTGCCATGAGTGGGAAAGCACAGGGTACAAATGTAACATAAATAAATCTAGAAAACCTGACTGCCTAGGTGTGCCTCCAGCAGAGGGTTGAGAAGCAATGATTTAAATATCAGCCTTACATTTATTATAGTGTAGTAGTACGTAAATAATTTTTGTAACACATCAATTCATAGCATTTATATGACTCATAAAAAGATGCTTGACTAATTGTATTGATAATGAATGTGACTGTTGGATAGACTAGATGGACCATTCAGGTCTTTAACTGCCGTGTATGGACTGTTTGGCCAATCACAATAACACAATTTTTAGCCACAGAATGATCAAGACTGAGGAACAAATAATAATACTAATAATTTCAGCTGCTATGATGAACCATTTGAAATGACATATTTAAATCGGAACACACTGGAATTGTTAATTTTACATAAGTCTTAAAAATTATATTCTGTTTAATAACACCTTAAACCTTATTATCAACTATTTAAAGACAGAGACAATCAGATGGAGGAAATTACTATACACAATCTGGATCACTTTCATATCTTCCAGTTGGCTTCTGTAGAGCTGCCAAGCATTCATTTTGGACAATGTAACACTTATCTATTAAATGGAGATCAGATACGTGTCCTCTGTAACAAGGTGAAAGGCACCACCATAAGATTATAGCATGCAAACTGTCACCTACTGCTAAAGTTTTACTTAACTGCACAGATCTCAGTGCTATGAAAGGCAAGCAAAGTAATTATGTAAAATATATGCAAGAATGTTCTATCAGATTGGCAAGTGCAATTTTGTCATCCAAACAACATTTAACTCATCATTAAAACTTGCAAACAGAATGCAAACTGTTATCAAATAAAAAGAAGTGTTGCTGTCAGTTTGGTCTTTCAGATACCTTTTTAGCATCATTAATACTTGTGTAGTACCATAACCTATTTTCTCTCAAGTGTTCTTTTCACCTTGTCATTTTTACTCTCAGAACACTGGCCAAGCAGTTGCCCTATGCAAAAATAATGCAATTTACATTCCCAGTTTACATAATAAAGAAATTAAAAAAAAAATAAACCTTTGCAATCTCTGGTTATATTCAGCAATTAGGTAGCCTAGCAGTGTATAATATTAAATAATACTAACCCATACTGCATATTGGTTATATGTTAATTGTAAGCATAGATAACATATATACACATATTGATTCTGGTTTAATCTCGGTAATAGCAACATAAGCCAGTACCAGGCATATAATGAAGAAATACAAAACCCTCACTTAGGATCAGAAAAGGGCAGCATCATAAATACTGCTGTGGACTCGACAACTCATTTTCAAAAGAGAAGGACGTCCAAAAAGCAACATAAAAGGCACATGGACATCTTTGTAAAAGGAAGTCGTCCAAATCCAATAATCGAAATAGAGATGAAAAGACATCCTGGCCACAAGGACATCCACATCTCCGTAGGGGGCATGTTAGAGGCGTTTTTGGGCGGCGTTACGAAATGGACTTCTCCAGCGTATAACGGACAGCGAAATGCTTTCGCCTTGGTGGGAACATGGACGTCCATAGTTAGACCTGATATAAAAGCATCTAGGGTAAGAGGTAAGTTGTCTTTAGACCCATTAGTGATTTTGTGGAGTTGGAGAGTGGAGGAATAGTTGTTTGGAGAGAAAGTTGAGAGTTGTTCTGTGCCCTGTTTCCTTTGTCTTTGTGCCTGGTTTCCTGTGCAGGCACACCTCCAGGCGCACTGGTTTGCTGCTCTGCCCTTCAGTGTGCTGGGGCTGGTGGCCACTAAGACCAGCTTCTGGGTCTTACTGGTGTCATCACCTGCATAGCAAAAGGGGAGGAAGTGTGTTGGTCAAAATAACCCACTTTTGTTTTGCAGCATTCATATATATTTCCCCACATATGAAGACCCAGCAAAAAGGTGGTGAGGAATGGCATTGGCAGGCAACCTACAGATGTCATTGTACATGGTACAGAGCTGGAGACGAGGTGTGCAGTGTACTTTAGAGACTGATGTGCAAGAGAGCCACACGGGCAGGTAGGTAGACATAGAACTATGGAAGGAGTGCAGAGGACACAGTGAAATTACCCTTGCGGGTGGGTGTCTGTTTTGGTGCCATGCTGACAATAGTATCCAAAAATTTGAAAATACTGAGAAGGATGTTTAAATACTGCCCCAAGGACGTCCAAATAAAAGTAGGATGGACGTCCCCAAGATGGACATCCTAATTTTGATTATGGGCAAAATCCATAAACGTCCCCAGCTGCTCTGCTGATTTGGACGTCCTAATTTCGATTATGGGTGGGAACTATAGACGTCCCCAGCTGCTCTATGTTTTGGACGTCCTAATTTCGATTATGGGTGGAAATTATAAACGTCCACAGCTGCTCTGCTGGTTTGGAAGTTTGCATTCCCATTATTGGCGCCTCTTTAAAACGCCTTTCTCTATGCGCGCACTTTAGATGTTTTTCTTTAGATTCCTTCTTCTCCCATATAGATCCTCTATGCATGTCCCTGAGAAAGAAGGTTCTGGCCTTCAAATGCTAATCACAAAGGGGACGAGTGCTAACATTTATACACCCATCACATACGTAAATATTTTGAATAATGGTATTGATAGGTATATATGAGCAAATGTCAAAATTCTACCAAAGTGCTATTCTGTAAATACTTGCTGAACTTACATAGCACATATTTGCAAGGGGGTGTACACATAGGCATATGTGCAAAAATTAGACTACTACTACTTAACATTTCTAAAGCGCTACTAGGGTTACGCAGCGCTGTACAGTTTAACATAGAAGGACGGTCCCTGCTCAAGGAGCTTACAATCTAAAGGACAAATGTACAGACAGACAAATAGGGGCAGTCAAATTGGGCAGTCTAGATTTCTTGAATAGGTATAAAGGTTAGGTGCAAAAATTAGACGCTTACATCTACACCAGCTCTATGGCTGGCTTAAGTGTCGACGCCTAAATATAAGGCACATATATACCCGATTAAGCTAATAGTCTAGTAGGAGCCTGTTCTATAAGGGAACAGAAATACTTCCCTTTATAGACACCCTCTATCTTCAAAATGTACTGTTAGTCCAATAACAAAGATATCATTTTGTTTTCCTTTTTTTTATCTTGTTTTATTTATAGTTCTTACCTGACTAACATGGTAATCATACTACTTTGTTTTTGAATTCAGACCTGCTAGTATTCCTCACCTCTTTCATATGTACTAGCCACCTTTCAAGTCACTTCCAGGCACCAGAGATGTAGCGAGGACTGAATGGGCTCTAGGAAGAATAATTGAAATGGGCCCCCTTTAATTCTATCTTTCCCAGGAACCGGTGGGAGGGGGGGGGTCATATTTCCCAATATATTTTTTCCTAGCTTTATTGTCTGAACATTGCTTTGGTCCTAGTGTCTTTCTTCTGCTTTTCTCAGCTCTCTCAAGGGTCTCCTATCTTTTGGCAACACTTCTCTATTTCCACCATCCATCTTTCCTGTGTGTCCCTATCTCTCCTCTCCAGTGTATCCCTTGTGTCCCTGTCCCCATCCTCCCCCATGTTCAACATCTTTCCTGTGTGTCAATATCTTTCTCTATTCAGCATGAATATGCATGAGATAGATTTCATGCCCTACCTCCATTGTATGCAAATTTATCTCATGCACATTCATTGAGGATATCCTGAAAACCTGACTGGCTAGTGTGTCCCGAGGACTGGGTTGAGAATCCCTGGCTTACATGCATTGCAAACTGTAGTTTTCCTCTGAAAATTATCAGTTATAAAGTATGTGCTCTGAAAATGGCAAGGACAAATCAAGGTCAAGTTTATATGTAAAGTAGTTCATACGATGTTTGTCTTGTTGGGCAGACTGGATGGACCATACAGGTCTTTATCTGCCATCACCTACTATGTTACTATGTTTACTATGTTACATATGTGCAGTAAAAGCAGCTGTATACATTATAACTGCTATTTTGTGCAGGCAGAATCATGGGGAGGCAATATAGCACATATACATTTCAAAACCAAAAGTATGGCTATACATACCCCCAGGAACATTTCTTCTTAACCTGGCTTTAAAATGGTGCATTAGTGAAACCCTGGACAGAGAAGACATTTTTCAATCTATTTAATTTTCCCAAATTAATCACCACTTACCAAGGTGAATGGCTTTGAGAATTGTCCTCCCCAAGAGCACAGGTAAGGAGACTAAAAGTATAGATAACGATAAAAAAAAAAAGAAGAAGATAAAGTGAGGACAGTCATGAAGACAAGAAACAAAGTAAAACTTTTAGAAAGATGAAAACAAAAAAAGAGAAGGTTGCAAGAGTAGTAAAATTCACAAAGGAAAAGGCACAGGCAAAGCGACAAAGTGTAAAAGATCAAAACTAAAATAAAACCTCTAGTATAAAATCCAGTATAAAGAAAATCAATAGTACATTTTACATTTAAGCATATAGGTGGTTCCACCATGGTGTTTTTCTTCAGTTTTAAGCTTTTAGGAGGAGGAGGCTTCCCATTTAAGTGAGGACCTATAATGGGCTCACTTATCTACTGTCATCAGGAGAACTGTGTTTAAAGTCGATCCCTCTGTTAAGCATGACTCCCATAACTCACCTGTGATGCCTTAAAGGAAAAAAGCTATGAGAACTTTAGCAGGCCACATAAAAGAAAAGCATCGGGTTTCACAGGCATGTTCTTCGGTAATTGGATGTGAAAAAGAATGTCACACTTTTACATTAGCTATAATGAAATTACTGTCACAGAAATGTGAAAGAATCTTTGGCAATCTTATTTTGAAAACATTAATTAACTCTTTCAAGATAGCAATAATGTGACAAGCAATTTACAAACTGTGACCCTAGAAAACAAGTCCAGCAACTTTTTGTTTCCTTTTACATAATGTTAAATCTTCCAGGACTCCCCAATCCTATGTTTTGTTTTCTGCTTGTCAGCAGCAGCAGCTAGCATGAGACCTATAGGGGGAACAGCAGTGGGTCAGTGCGGGGAGTATGACTCAGAAAGCAGGTCAGTGGAGCTGGTGCAAGGGTATTAGGCACCATAGGTGAACTGTGAACCTTGGGCTGTCCCACCCAATTAACCTTTAGGCCCCTATACACCCCTCCTGATATTTTGAAAATTCAACTCTATCATTGTGACTACTCCAACCCCCCCCCCCCCTGCCAAAAACACATAGGGGCCCTTTTACTAAGCTGCAGTAGGCACTAGCGTGTGCCTACCACACAACAAAAAGCACTGCCACGGGATACGCTGAGGCGTCCTGCAGTAGTGTGTGCCCATCAGCACGCTAATCCCATGCTGAAAAATATTTTCTATTTTTCGGTGTGGGAGGCTGACTATGGGCCGAGGAGAGTAGGTGTGCCCTGTGCTAATCGGGTCGCACAAACACATTACTGTGCAGTACCCAATTACTGCGGGATTAGTGCAGGAGCCAGAGCCCTTAGCAAATAAGTGTTGCTAAGGGTTCCCGCAGTAATAGCCACATGCTAAGTGGGAAATTAGCGTGTAGTCATTAAAAAAAAGATATGGAAATGCAGCCATTCTACTGCCACACTGAAAGTGGCCACAGCGCGTATGGTAGTTTTACTGGATGGCTCATACTGGCTGGGGATGGGGGTTCTTTATGCTTAGAAGGACCTCTTGCATTGTCTATTATAGCTAATTTAAAGGTAGGAGAGGGGTTGTAATGTGGTGGTGGGCATGATGGGGGTAATTCTATAAAGAGAGAGAGACAATATTTAGGTGCCAAAAACATGCATGAATGAGCAGAATACTGGCATATATGCACATATGTGTGCACATACACATGTAAATGCAAATATTTCAGCTATGTGCTATTCTATTTAATGGTGCCTAAATGCGATAGCATGTAGTTTGAAGATGGGCATACTCATGGGTGGACTCTGGCCAAAACATGGTGGGGTGTATAGTCAAGTAAACAAAAAAAAAGGAGGGAAAAACCTCACGTAAACGTGAGTGACAAACAAAAAAGTGAGGTGAGTCCAAGGAGGATATTAAGAAGTCTTTAATGTAAACAGCATAAAAGCGATCCATTAAAGGCTTCCTGATATTCTCCTTGGACTCACCCCATTTTGGGGGGACACATGGAGGGGCATTTTCAAAAGGAATGTTCAAGTTCCGATTTGGGCATCCTTGCAAAACGATGAAATCCAGGGGCGGGGAAACCCATATTTTCGAAACAAGATGGACGTCCATCTTTCATTTCGAAACTGCCGTCAGGGACGTCCAAGTCCTTAAATTTGAACGTCCCTAGATTTGTACGTCCCTAAACATGGACGTTTCTGACTTTTGACGATTTTCGAAACCAAAGATGACCATATCAAAAACGTCCTAATGCAAGCCATTTGGGCATGGGAGGAGCCAGGATTTGTAGTGCCCTGGTCCCCCTGACATGTCAGGACACCAACCGGTCACCCTAGGGGGCAGTGGACTTCATAAAATGCTCCCAGGTACATAGCTCCCTTACCTTGTGTGCTGAGCCCCCCAACCCCCCAACCCACCCCCCCCCCCCAAAACCCACTAGCCACAACTGTACACCAGTACCATACCCCTTACGGGTGAAGGGGGCACCTAGATGTGGGTATAATGGGTTTGTGGTGGGTTTTGGAGACCTCGCTGTTTCCTCAACAAACGTAACAGGTAAGGGGGGGTCCGCCGGTCTGAAGTGCACTGCAGTACCCACTAAAACTGCTCCAGGGACTGTCATGGACCTGAATATGACATCTGAGGCTGTCATAGAGGCTGGCACGAAATATTTTTAAAGATGTTTTTTGAGGGTAGGAGGGGATTAGTGACCACTGGGTGAGTAATGGGAGGTCATCCCCGATTCTCTCCGGTGGTCATCTTGTCATTTCAGGCACCTTTTTGTTCCTTAGTCGTAAGAAAAACAGGTCCGGGTGAAAACGTCCAAGTGTTCGTCAGGAACGTCCTTGGTTTTTTTGATTATGGGTCAAGGATGTCCAAGTGTTAGGCACACCCAAGTCCCGCCTTCGCTACGCCTCCAACGCGCCCCCTTGAACTTTGGCCGTCCTCGTGACAGAGTGCAGTTGGAGACGTCCTAAATCGGGTTTCGATTATACCGATTTGGACGTTCCTGGGAGAAGGACGTCCATCTTCCGATTTATGTCGAACGATGGACGTCCTTCTCTTTCGAAAATGAGCCCAATAGTCACACAAGTACATTTTTTAGCACTCTAGATGCAAGCATTTATACCAGCTGTATGGAGTAAGTGGTCACATCTAAATTATACTTGTGTATCTGAAGTATTATGCTGGCATTCTATAAAGGAAAGACACTTTGGCTTGCTTCTCTATTACCACCCCAAATTCTTGCTGGTCCTAATCCTTTCCATTAAAACCTCAAATTAAAGACACTCACCTCATCTATGTACATTTAAGATCTTATGGACAGATAGCGAAATTATTGGATGGTGAAATGTCTGGTAAGGGCATCAAAAAAGAAAGGGACAAGGCAAAGCAGATGGACAACAAGATGGCGGAAGTTGGGACTATAGTGGGACCAACGTTCACGGAAGCACAGCTCACCCAAATTACCAAGGCGGTCAGCCGTGCAATGGAGCTGTGTCTCTGGCACATGTCGGAACAACTCACCAGTATGGAGTCACCGCTAGCAGATACCAGTTGATAGACTGGAGAATTGGAGCAGTGGGTTTCCTTGCTGTAGGATTCTACTGTACAGGCAGATAAGACCCTGAAAGCATTGCAAACATTGGTCAAGTGCGCCAACAAAATTGATGATTTGGAGAACCATTCCTGCAGGAGCCTTCTCTGACTATAGTGTTGGAGCACTGGTTAAAACAAGAATTTGCTTTGTCAGACAGTGCGGGGCCATTGTGTTGAAGCACACAAACAGATTGGGTCACCTACAGGAAGGCCATCAAAGTCCGCAGCCAGTTATTGTTAAGATTCACAATTATCTTCAAAAAGTGGAAACCCTGTGAGGATATCACCTTAAATGGAACACTTTAAATTATGAAGATCAACCCTACCATAATTTTCCAGGACTACTCAGTATCTCTTCAAAAGCGTTGGTGCCAGTTTACACCCATTTGTGTGACCTTACACAAGCAGATCATCCACTTCATACTTGTCTGCCCAGCCATGCATAAAATCTATATGAATGGATAATGGCAGCAGTTTGATTCCCCAAGTGTGGCACAAGATTCTGTGTACCAGTTGCAGGGACTTTATATCTTACTTGCAACCACCTAAAAAAAAAGCCCAAGACTGGAGGAGACTGCTTACAGGAACATATGGGGCTCATCCCCTGAATTCTTTGAGGAAGGGTGTTTTGTTTAAATCTAGAGTTTGCTTAGTTGGTGCATCAGCTACTGTTTCCCTAAAAGATAGCCTGTTTAATCTGTGCTGGGGGGGGGGGGGAGCGGGACTCCTAGCATTTATCTTTCTACCACTATAGAATGTGGTGGAAGTGGTTGCAGGACAAAAGAAAAGGGGGTGGGGATGGGGTGGTTTAGGGGGAGGAGAGGGTGTTCTTTCGACTCAGCTTGGGATGGAGTTGTACTATGGAATGGGAGGGGGAAAAATGCAGGAAGACCCCTTGGATCAGGGACTTAGTGTGAAGAGTGCATAGGAGGATCGTTTTCTTATAGTGGCTCCAGACTTTTCACTTCTCATGGGTCTCGAGCTCAGCACAGCTTTCTTGGGGGGATAGAGACTGGGCGCTTCCCTCCCCCCCCTTCCCCAATTGTTTCCATGATCCTCTTTGGCAGTTTGCAACTTGTGGTGAAAAGAGCAACATGACCTCTAACTTCTGCTGGTTAGCGACCTGGAACGTGGGGGAGGGGTGACATCGCCTGTCAGGAGGGCAAAGATTCTGACAGCTTTGTATCGTAAACAGATAGACATACCATATATTCAAGAGGTTAGACTTGCAGATGCAGAGCATCAGAAACTGAGCCGCCAGTGCGTGAGGGAAGTATATTTTGTTTCTTCAGGTGCGCGGAAGGGGGAGTAGTAGCAGTCTTGATCCACAAAGCATTAGCCTGTATGGCAACTGTGGTCTTCAAAGACACTAAAGGAAGGTATTTGTATTTGAAGCTTTGGGTGCAAAGCAGAACATTCTATCTACTGGTAGTCTATAGCCTCACATCCTTTGATCCTTCTTTTTATCCATCTCAAGAAACTGTTACCCTATGCCTCGGATTCCGTAGTGGTAGTTGGCGACATGAATCTGCTTATGGATCCTACTCTCAATAGCACCTCACCCTCCTACATAGGAGCTCAAGGACCCCTGGAGTGGGGGTTCTTTCCTCATTTGGGACTGCATTGGAGGTGGTAGACACATAGCGTTTGTTAGACCCAATGGAGTGTGACTTTACACATCGCTCACGAGCACACGACACACTCTTGGCTCAATTATATCTTGGTGAATATAACTTTGTTTGCCTCCATTAAAGGGGTGACTGTGGGTCCTGAGGTTATCTCGGACCATGATAAAGTGTGGGTAGACCTGGAAGCTCCAGGACATAATCAGGTTGCCTCTGGATGGCAGTTTCCCACCTATTTAGCCAAGGACAGGGGCTTTATATCTTACTTGCAGGAAAGGTGGGAGATGTTTCAGACTACTAATGCCCAACATGTAGATGGCCCACTGCTCTTTTGGGAAACAGCTAAGGTTGTTCTGTGGGGAGCTGGTGTAAGAAGAAGCTGGCAGCCCAGATAGAACAACTAGAAAAACAACTACGGAGGGATCAGTGGGATTAGACTAGGACTTTGTCACCAGCTGATTTCTACACAAGTCATGCTTAATACTTTTAATACATGAATGCACTACCTGCGGCTTAACTTATCAAAAGTAACATTTCTTTAAAAATTGGAATAAGGCTGGCAAACACCTAGCGTGGATTATTAAAACTCGGGGGGTTCAAGAGCCATTCCATCCCTGTGAGATAGCTCAGGGTCTGTTGTTAATCGCAGTGATTAGATTGCATGTCTCTTTCTAGATCATTTTTAAGCATTGTACGTGGAGGACCCTTTGGGCCCAGGTCAGGTCATTTCAAAATGTTTGGACCAAGTGGGTTTGCCCCAGCTACTAGAAGAGGTGGTGGAGGCCTTAAATTCATCAATCCATGCTAAGGAGCTGCATGGAGCCATTAAGTCACTGATGTTCTGTTCAGCACCTGTGGCGGATAGGTATTCTGGTGCATT
Organism: Microcaecilia unicolor; assembly: GCF_901765095.1. NCBI lineage: Eukaryota > Metazoa > Chordata > Amphibia > Gymnophiona > Siphonopidae > Microcaecilia > Microcaecilia unicolor. Next base: position 308,800,184 of record NC_044035.1, on the reverse strand, counting down.
TTATAAAATCATGCAGCTTCAGGTAGTGGGCCCCCTACTGGTGCATTTTCAGGTGGTGGTGGAGGCATGGATGAAGGACACATAAAGCCTTTTTCTGAATTGCAACAAGAATATGGGCTCCCTTCTTCCCACACTTTTGCATATATACAATTCAAATACTACTTATCTACACTGTTATGGATAGATCTGGCCGAAGACGTGCAAGAGGTTTTGGCAGAGGCTTACACCCTGGGATCGCAACAATCAGTGCCATTGAAATATCACCATGGAATCTCAAGGACAGATCTGGATTATACCTCCTTGGCAGCTAAGTGGTCCTCTGACTTATCTTGCATTCTGTCCCCTCAAATACTACGCAGGAGACTATCAGAGGCATTTTCGAAAGAGAAGGGCGTCCATCTTTCGACACAAATCGGGAGATGGGCATCTTTCTCTCAGGGTCACTCAAATCAGAATAATCAAAAGCCGATTTTGGGCATCCTCAACTGCAGTCCGTCGAGGCGACGACCAAAGTTCACGGGGGCGTGTTGGAAATGTAGCGAAGGCAGGACTGGAGTGTGATTAAGAGATGGGCGTCCTTGGCCGATAATGGAAAAAAGAAGGGCGTCCCTGACGAGCATTTGGCCGACTTTACTTGGTCCATTTTGTTTTTATGACCAAGCCTCAAAAAGGTGCCCAAACTGACCAGATGACCACCAAAGAGAATCAGGGATGACCTCCCCTTACTCCCCCAGTGGTCACCAACCCCCTCCCACCCTAAAAAAAAAATTTTCCCAGCCTCTATGCCAGCCTCAAATGTCATACCCAGCTCCCTGACAGCAGTATGCAGGTCCCTGGAGCAGTTTTAGTGGGCACACTTGAGGCAGGCAGACCCAGGCCCATCCCCCCCTACCTGTTACACTTGTGCTGGTAAATGTGAGCCCTTCAAACCCACCCAAAACCCACTGTATCCACATGTAGGTGCCCCCCTTCACCCCTTAGGGCTATGGTAGTGGTGTACAGTCATGGGGAGTAGGTTTGGGGGGGGGGTTGGGGGGGCTCAGCACAAAAGGTAAGGGAGCTATGCACCTGGGATCAGTTTCTGAAGTCCACTGCAGTGCCCGGTTGGTTTCCAGGCATGTCAGGGGGACCAGTGCACTACGAATGCTGGCTCCTCCCACAACCAAACGCCTTGGATTTGGTCATTTTTGAGATGGGCGTCCTCGGTTTCCATTATCACTGAAAACCGGGGACGACCATCTCTAAGGTCGACTATCTCAACATTTAGGTCGACCATCACTATGGTCGACCTAAATGTTGAGATTTGGGTGTCCCCGACCGTATTATTGAAATGAAAGATGGACACCCATCTTGTTTCGATAATAACAGTTTTCCTGCCCCTTCGCCGGGACGTCCTTACAGATGGGCCCCCTTAGAGATGGTTGTCCCCGTTCGATTATGCCCCTCTATGTACAAATTTGCCTTGCGGCTTTACAACTCATCCCGCTGGGTGCACAAGGTGGGATTTACCTCTGGAGGTCACTGCCCAAGGTACGGCTTAGGGGAGGCCACCCTGGGACACATGTTTTGGCGGTGTCTGCTGGTGCAGCATTTCTGGAAGAACATCTAGGCCACCCTTTGGGCCTTGAGGATCTGTGAAGTGCACCTGGAACCTTAACTGTTATGTGGCAGCTATGTTTTTAGTGATCCAGCTCCTAAAGGGTTTAAACCTTTTCTCAACTTTTTGGTTTTGCTTGCAATTAGGACTATTTTGTGTGGCTGGCTCCAAACTGATGGCCCTTCCTTGTTCCGCTGGAGGACTTACTTAATTGAGCAGCTTCGGATGGAACGGATATCTGTGCATGAATTTACCACTAATAGAAGATAGCTATTTCAGGCTACCTGGGAGCTCTTTTGGTTGACTTTGCCCCATAGGGCCCGGAGCTGCTTATTAAACTTTTAATTTTCCATTAGTCAGTCCCTAGTTCAATACATTGGGCTGTAGGGATCCTCCTGTGGCTTGTCTTTGGCTTTTGGGGGGGGGGGGGGGGTGGTAGGAAGGGGGGGTTACAGTGATGTAAGGAATATTATGTAATTTTGCATTCTTGTTAGTTAATAAAAATGAATTCAACATAAATAAAACATCTAAAGGGCTAATCATCTAGGAGACCCTTTGGATATAGCGCACAAAACAACAGATGCCATTATTTGTTTTGAGGAGTAATTGAAAAGTTTCTGTGACTCCTGAAGCAGGCGTTACATACTGAACATGGTCCCATGTCAAGTCCTTTTTTTAATCTAATGCTTTAATAAAGATTGATCTCTGTTTCCATCTTTGGAGTCTTCTTTTGGACTTGGTTTGGAAGGCTATTTGTACAAACCTACTCTGTAGTTTTGTCTGTTTGACTTACATAGGGGTGATGCTTCTTCTGCTTTTTGTTTGGTAAGATCATCTGACCCCACCAGGTCTTGAAAAGAACCCCTGCTCCATGCAGCTCTCCCCCACTTTCACAAGTATTGCAAGCTCAAATTAAAAAGAAAAAAAGCAGGGACGTGATATAATTCTGACCATCTGCCCCAGGTGCTAAACATCTGGTCCTGGTCTGTTTATGAGATTAAAATAAAAGAGCAATAAACTCAAATTTGTACTTATGTCCAAATCTTGTGTTCTTAGAAGTCTAAAAATAGGAACACATATTCTGAAGAGAAATTAATTTTTTTAGGAGTCCAAGATACTTCCCACTCTGTGATTTTTAAAAGCTGTTTATTTTGCTGGCTCTTTTGTACATATCTCAGAAGTAGAATACGTCTCTATGTAATAGATGAGCAAACTTCACCTGTCCCACATTGTAAGACAAATAAAGCCTGGCACCATCATAACAGAGCAGCCTTCTGACATTGTTTCACAAATTTGAAAAAAGAAGTGCTAGCCAAATCTGAATTACTTTAGGATTATTAGACAAAAAAAAATCTAGGAACAACAAGCATGCTGCTGATCAAATCCATAAGACATTGGGCTATGTAATATGAGGGGAGGTTACATGGTGTTTAAAAAAAAGAGAGAGAGAGAATTTTAATATGTCACAGTTGTTGAAGTCTATCCAATTAAAAGCCTAAGGCATTTGACTTCACACTGTCAACAGAAACTGGCACCACAAAACAGTTGGACTGTGCCAGATAAAAAAAAAAACTCAACTCATAAGATTACTTGGTAACATAGTGCTGCCAGACTTAGCATACCAAACAGTGATAGCTAATGTGTTCCACACTTAGCATTTCTTTTTTTTTCCCAAAAATAAATGTAAAAACAGCAGAAATAAAAGAAAAAAAGATGCAAAACTGATGAGCAGTTTCGAGGCAAAAAAAAAAAATCCTGAACATTCATTAAATAAACCAAAATAACACTAACAATGAGAGTTCAGAGTGTAGTTGTTGCAGGACATTCTGCCATCTCAGAAAATTAGAAAAGGAAAATGACTTAGAAAGACTGTGGGGAACATAAGAAAGCCCTGACAGAATCAGTAGGGGAGGAGATTGGGACTAATGAGAAAATACAAGCAGCAAGAGAGATGGAACAGGCCAGAAATGTTATGATGGAAGAACTTTATGATGTAGCAGCAGAAGCCCTGGGGACAGGAGACAAAGAGAGGAAAGTAGTGACAGAGTTCAAGAGATGGCGCTGAGAGAAAAGGAAGATAAGGAGGATTTCTGGTGGGGATGGACAGTCAATCCAGAAGAACAGAGAAGGTTTGTATTCATAAATCAGGACAGCTGACAAAGTGACAGATCTAGAACCAATGACAAAAATAAAAAACAGCTCCACACAAGACTGGATAGAAAAAGCAACAACATCTGTTAAAGAGTGATTAAATAATGTTCCGTAGCAATGTGTGCCAATTTTTGGAAGAAGAATTATCTTATAATGGGATGGAAGAAACACAAAACAGGTGACTAATTTCTCCATGTACAGTATCACTTTGGTATGAGAACCAAAGAAGAATAAAGGAACTCAATGCAAAGACAAAAAAAAAAAAAGGAAAAAGAGAGATGGCATGTGTAGAATCACAGCAGACAGCTGGTGAGAGGGAGAGAAGGTATAAATGTAGATGATCAAACATTAGAAGCAGAAAAGCTTATCAAAAAATCCATGCAAAGCTGGAAGAACACAGCAAGTAGCAAGATCATAGAACAAGGAAATGTGCAAGGAAGTGTGTGTGTGTGGGGGGACATAAATCCTAAATTTCCATGAAATAAGTTATCTGGATGAGTGAAATCAAGGAAAATGTTGGTTTAAGTTCTTCAAGGGGTAATTTTATAACTGTTTGCATTAATATATGCACACATTTTTCACTATGGAGGAAATTCTGTAACAGTGCACTTGTGCCTACTTTCCTTTCCTAGATTACTAATGCAACCAGGCATATACACACCTATAATTTAAGAGGGAGCAACTCTGCCAGCCATAGAGCTGCTGTAAGTGTTCACACCTAAATGCTAGAGATACACACATCACTTATAGTATTCTATAAACGGTGCATGCAAATCCCACACATACTCCTCCCATACTCTGCCTAGGTGTATGCCCATCTGTCAAATACCTGCTGTGTGAGATATGTGTATATTCACAAAATAGCACTAAAGCAGATTTATGACATTTACACACATATGTGCACATGTAGTCGGTGCATAAAACTTTAGTGCCTATTTCATAAAATTAGCCCTTATGTGCAGTCTGCCAGATTTTCAAATTGAAAGCACGTGCATGCTGTTGGTGTGAAAAGTACCCCAGGAAATTAATGTGCCTGCATTAACACCTACTATTTGCTGTGCATAGATCACAAAATACGCATGTAAGTACAAATCCTTAACCAGAAACACCTCTGCTCGGTGCAGGTAAAGGGACCCACAAGCGAACTTTCTCCTGCATATCTGCATATCAATTCTGCAGGTAAAGCACTGTTTTACTCATGGAAGGGGTAGTTTAGAAATACCTTTCCTATAGCATGCATGGCCACTGCTAGAGGGAAATGTGTTGTAAAGCAGTAAGCCAACATGGAGATGTATGAAAAGCTCATGGTGGGGGGGCAATTCTATAAAGAGTGCGAAAAATTAGGTCCTCAAATTTTGTGTGCTAAGATAGTGTTCTATAATAGCATCTGGGTGTCCAGATTCTGTTATAGAATAAAGCCTAAGGGGCCGATATTCAGACCACACGAGTTAGCTGGGCTGCCTCCTGCAGTCGGTGCTGAGCAGTGAGCCCAGATATTCAATGCCAGGCCATTTCTGGTGACCGACATTGAATATCCAGTTTATTTTTGGTCAGTTCACACGTAACCAGTGGTGTGCTGGAGCCGGCTCGCAAGAGCTGTTTGTTAAATTTTTAAGAATTTTGGGAGCCGGTTGTTAAAGTAGCTACTTTATCAACCAGCTCCCAACATTTGGGCTCAGATACCCTCCTGGCATTGGAGTCTTCCTCCCCTATGTCTGTGGCTTAGGCTAAGCATCTTTTTTCCCCACTTCCCCGCACCTTTCTGCGCTCAATTTTTGCCCCCCTGCACCTCCTTGCCTCTTGTACTGCCGGCCGCGGTACACTTAATTTTTTTAAAGCAATGCTGTATACATCGGCAGGGAACAGGCTGTTTCAGCCAATCCCGGGGGGCTTTCTTAAACCCTCCTGGGTGGGACAGGCTGAAGGAAGGCCACTGGGATTGGCTGAAGTAGCCTGTTCCCTGCCGATGTGTACAGCACTGCTTTAAATAAATTAATCGCGCCTCGGCCGAGTGTGTGCTCGCTTGCGCGCTTTCTCCACTTGTTGCCAGTAGTGCCAGTGGTGGTCTCTGTGCCTCCCCCCCCTGATCACACCTTTTTCACATGGCCTGACCTGTTCCTCTTGGCTGTGCTGCGGCGCAGAGATGGATGGTGTCTCTGGTAGCGGGTCCCCTCCTGATCTGCTCTTAGAGTCAGAGACAGCAGATCATTAGGAGAGAGGGACCTACAGCCCACCAGAGAGGACAGAGCTGGAGGAGTCACAGAAAGCATGAGTCTGGGATGGAGGGAGGAGGGAGCCGGAGCAGATCGGATTGGATAAGAGCTGCTGCAACCACGTTGTTGTACTTAATTGTTGGTAGCATTTTTATTTAATCTTATTTATATGTTCAAACATACTAGCCAGCTTCTGCAGCATACAGATGTGCTAGAGAAAGTATAGCTTTTTCTAGGTAGAGTAGTAATTTGTTATAAATCGTAATTAGTGTGTCATTTGGAGGAGGGGCTGGATATAGCGACACCCTAGCATGTGTTATATACGTGCAGAGATTTTTTTCTCCTGGTAAAAGGTCCACTAAAACAGACATCATATTATGAGAATCAGGTGCTCAACATTCAGAGTTTCTATCTATCTATTTATTTACTTATTTTGGGCATTGTATCCCACATTAAATATGAATTAGATTGGAACCTGGGAGCATTTAAAATCTTTGTTTTTTCTGGAGAGATTGATGCATTGCCCCCTCCCGGGCTCTCTCCCTGGGTATAGCCAGCCTTGCAATTTGGGGGGGGGGCACAGAGGTGGACTGAGGCCTTCGCACAACCCCCCCCCCAAAAAAAAAATTGGAGGGCTGGCTATACCCGGGAAGAGAGCCTGTTGTTAAAAATTTACCAGCACACCACTGCACGTAACCGGCCAAGTCGATATTCAGTGCTGGCTGGTTAAGTGTGAACCAGTCAAAGATAGGCCTGCTATTTCAGTGACCCAATTTGGCCACCAAATATAGCCAGCGATGTGCTCAATATTCATGGATAGCCGGCTATATCAAGCGATATAACCGGTTATCTGCTAAGTGCTGACCAGGAAGATTCAGTGAGAGATAATCAGCTATCTCCTGCTGAATATTGGCAGACAACTGGTTAAGCACTATTTAACTGCCCAGGAGCCTTTCCTGGCCAGTGAAATAGCGCTGAATATCGGCAGTGAGTTGGTATTTCAGCAGCAACATTTTGGGTGCCATGTAGAAGGCATGTGCAAATGGTTGTACCTACATGTTGGCGCCTAGGCACTCAAATTACAATGTTCTATAAATTTGATGACTACGTGTGGGACTGTCCAGTGTCTCACACACACATATATGACCCCCCCCCCCTTGCAGTTAGGTACTAAAGTACTTAGGTACTCACTTATAGAATAGCACCTAAGTACAGTTAGGTACCTGTCAAGCTCCTAAACAATGCACACTGATTCAACCACATCACCCCCTTTCTTCACGCTGAACACTGGCTACCTGTTACTGCCCTAATCAAATATAAGATCCTCCTGTTGGTATATAATCTCAGTCTCCCTCCACCCCTGTTTACCTCAATAACCTTCTTATCCCTTACTCCCCCCCTCTGCTGTCTTGCTGTGCTGACAACAATCTCCTGGCCTTGTCCCTCACCTTCATGTCTTCATCTTAACATCTTCCTCAACTCTGCTTTCAGGTACCTTGGCCCTAAATTATGGATTGACTTACCTCTCAACATCAACACTCGCAGCCTTCCAAAGAGCCTTAAAAGCTCATCTGTTTTTACTAACATTGCTATTCCCCACCCCCTCATTCTCCTTTTCTTCCTTTCTCTTAAATACCTTTAGAGTTGTAAACCACTAGATGCCTATCTGCAGGCCTTTGGCGGTATATCTAGTACACTGAAATAAATAAATAAATACCATTTACCCTCATTTGAGTACCTAACTTCCATTTGAGTGTTCTATATAGAATTAGAGGAATGATGTCTAATTTCCTCCTTTGCCCTAAGCCATGGTTCCCAAACCTGGTCCTGGAGGCACCCCAGTGAGTCAGGCTTTAAGGATACCCACAGTGAATATTCATGAGAGAGATTTGCATGCAGTGGAGGCAGTGCATGCAAATCTCCCTCATAAATATTCATTGTGGATATCCTGAAAACCTGACTGGCTGGGGTGCCTCCTGGACCAAGTTTGGGAACCACTGCCCTAAGCATTTGCCTGCTTCTGGGGTGAGACTGTCTCAGTCACTGTGCAACAGATCTGAGGAGTTTGTTGAGTTATGGGAATCTGAGGTTTACAGTCACCAAATATTTTTATTGTGCTCGTGGTGTCCCTTGGTGTATTAAGACTTGTGAGACCTGAAAAGACAACTATGTAGGATCGAGACAGAGAATTCACGCCGTTTATATACCAATATTATAAGAAGAGAGTCTATGAATTCAGAATAAACTACTGTTGAAACCTCGCTGTTTCAGACTTGAGCAGGTAACAGAATTTGCATGGAATTTGACATGTTTGTTTCATTTTTCTGCTGGTGTTCTTGCTAATTTCAGTGTAATAAAAAATTTTGTTGAAATAAAAATAAAGTTAAAAAAGAAATAAATATTACACTTTGAAGATTCAAACTGCATTGGTTAGACTAGTTGAACTATTTGGATTAGTTTGTTAAACAATTCACTTCTGTCAAAATGAATGATGAACCATTGGCAACTGATTTTGCTCAGTTTTCTACAATATGATAAATACATGGGGAGGGGGGCAATAGTCAGTGATGGTTAACCGGAAGAAGAGGCTCCTACCTGATTAATTATTGCTGAGCAGAGCCTGACAGGATATTCAGCAGCACGTAACAAGATAGTAAAATAGTAAATGCTGGCAGATAAAGACCTTCACAGTCTGTCCAGTCTGCCCAACAAGATGGTCAGAGTTGTGTCTGGCACATCTTAACATGTTCCACATCTTCATAATTAAACACTGGCATTCTTAGAGGGGCATTTTCGATATGACATCTAAAATCCACTTGTGGAAAACATCCACAAATCCAGTAGCGAATGTGGCAATTTTAGAACCTGAGAAAACGTCTAGCTTTTTTTTTTTTTAAATGGCCGCTTGCTAGACATTGTTGTGCTCATTGCATATATCTTTTTGGACCATTTTTGGAAAAAAAAAAGTCTAAGTGAAAAACCCACAAAATCAAGCTTTTGGGATTTATGAGGAGCCAGAATTCTTACTAGATTGGCCACACAGAATCTTAGCAGAGCAGTGGGGCACCCGAGGAGGCTCTGCAGTGGACTTCACATAAAAGGTCCCAGGTACACGTCTCTCCGTGAGCCCTACAAAGCCCATCTATATACCACTACAATAGCCCTTATGCCTGCAGATATCACCTTTATGTAGATATAGTAGGTTATTGGTGAGTTTTTGGAGGGCTCACATGTTCCACCCACAAGTGTACTAGTTAGAGTTGGGATATGGGCCTGGATCCCCTTCTCTACATTGTCCTTCACTGACCACTAGGTTGACTGGCCATAACATCTAGAGCTGTCATAGAAGTTAGTATGTACTGTTTCTTTCACATCTTTGAGGGGTGGGAGGGAGTCAGTAACCACTGGGAGGATAAGAATGGTTATGCTTAGTCCCTTCCAGTGGTCATCTGGTCATTTAGGCACCTTTTTGTGACTTAGTTGTGATAAAAATAGGTCTAGAACAAAACATCTAAATTGTAGCCCTGGATGTTTTTATTTTGTTCCATTATGGAAGAAAAACGTCCATGTGTTCAGAACACCCTAATCTCACCCCTGACATACCCCCCCCCCCTTGTGATTTGGACGTACTGCCATGCTGCATAGATAAACGTCTTAAACTGGGTTTCAAAAATAGTGAGTTGGACATTTTGGCACATAAAACATCCCAATGCCACTTTGTGCCAATTTTTGGGTGTTTTCCTGTTTCAAAAATTAGCCCCTTAGTCTCTGTCTCTCCCTACCAATTCTGGGGCACAAACCATAGACGTCTGCCCTACTGGAGTTGTCGTCAAAGCCCACTCCAGCCTTGATCCTGATCTGTCTTTGCATTGGTCTTACTTCCCAACCTCTGAAGCTGCCGTCAAAGTTCACTCCAGTTATAAGGTCATTAAGTTTTGCTTTAATTGGATTACATCTTTTTTCTATATAGTGTTCCTCTGTGTTTATCCCACGCATTCTTACGGATAAACACAGAATATTCTATCTGACCACTATGGCACTATCCAGTTGGTGATGGGCAGTCCAGGGGTGGGTTCAGGGAAGAGTCGCAAGTGACCCAGGCCCACCAATATTCAGCAGCAGTAGCCGGATATAAATTTAATTAACATAGGAAAGCCCCACTGACCCAACATAAAACCTGGACATTTGCGACACAATGTAACCAAAGATCATAATGGACATATCTTAACTCTTCCTTTCCCTCACTAAGTTCTCCCCAATTGTCTTTTACCATACATGTATCTCACTGTACCATAATATCACCTTGATATTACTCGCAACTTGTATTTGTTCACACCGATTACGGTACTATGTAAGCCACATTGAGCCTGCAAAGAGGTGGGAAAATGTGGGATACAAATGCAACAAATAAATAAATAAAGTGTTGATATCTAGATCTAATGTAGCTGGCGGTGGCAAGCATTTAAGGAAACTCTGACCATTACCAGCTGAATATTACTCCTGTTGTCTTCTCTGGTATTAGTTTCCTCAGCCTTGTGTTCCAAATCATTGGATACATATTCTTCTGTCACTGCTTCAGGGAGAATTTGCTGGGATTCTTTCTGCTCGGTTACAGTTAATGATGTCAATTCATCTTTATATAAATTGAAGTCAACTTTTTGTCCATTGGTTAAAGTGTCTTTGGCAGGGGCGTATCTGGACTCTGGCGGTAGGGGGGGCCAGAGCCAGAGGGAGGGGGCACATTTTAGCCCCCCCCCCCTGGCGCCACTGATCCCCCCCCCCCGCCATTTCCGGACCCCCCGCCACTGCCAGACCCCCCCTCGCCACCAATGACACTCTCCACCCCCTCCCGCTGCCGCCAACCCTCCCCCGCTGCTGTCACTTACCTTTGCTGGCGGGGGACCCCAACCCCCCGCCAGCCGAGGTCCTCTCTTCCATGCAGGCTGCAAGTTGCAATGCTTCCTGTTCTTTTGAGTCTGACGTCCTGCACGTACAACGCGCAGGACGTCAGACTGAGTTCCAAATTCTGAGTCTGACGTCCTGCACGTTGTACGTGCAGGACGACAGACTCAGAAGAACAGGAAGCATTGCAACTTGCATCCTGCACGGAAGAGAGGACTTCGGCTGGCGGGGGCTTGAGGTCCCCCGCCAGCAAAGATCGGCGACGGGTTGGTGGCGGGCATGCGGGAGGGAGAGGGAGGTGGAGAGGGTTGATGGTAGGGGGGTCCAGGGTGAAATCTGCGGGGGCCCAGGCCCCTGTGGCCCCACGCAGATACGCCCCTGGTCTTTGGGCATGTTGAAGATCCTGAGAGAGGTAGTTGTCTACTTTTTGTATACAATAGTAATGACTGTCTGCTGCTTTAACATGTACATCATTTCTGCCATTATTGAAAGACTTTTCACAGTCTTACTTAGATCTTAATACTTATCATCATTTTTTATCTGTTTTACACAAAGTAATAGAGCATTTGATGTGCATAGAATTAAATGATTTTATTGAAACACACCAGCTTCTGGATCTGTGGCAGCAGGAGTTCCACACAGGACACTACACAGAGGCTTTATTATGCTCACTGATGAATTTGGTGTTTGTAGGATTGGAGGGGAAATATGTGGCTACATGTATGTTTCATCTAGCAGGAGACTGTGCAATAGCAGATAAGTATTGTCTATTTTGAGAGAACTTTCCATAGTGTGTACATTATCATGATTGCTAATATTGGAATGTGATCTCATAACTGTTTTGCAGGACTGAGGGGTTGGAGTATGATGTATATTGTATTTTATATATATTTATATTGTAGAGGTTTTGAATAAATGATACATTTGTTAATGATTAGTAGTATTCTCATGTTTTGTATGTTTAATTAGGTGGAATTATTTAGAATTTGTTATTCCCATTTAGTTTTTTCTGGGGGTATATTAAACCCTGCAATAAACATAAATATATTGAGGCCAATTTTCAGACTGTGGGAATTAGACCAGCTAATTCCCGCGATCAGCACCAAGCCCAGATGTACAATGCCAGGCCATTTCCAGTGACCGGCATTGAATATCCAGTTTATTTTGGGCTGGTTTCAAGATAACCGGATAAGTCATTCAGCAGACTTAGCTGGTTATCTTGAAACTGGCCAAAGATATTCTACATTTTCATGTGGCCAAATATGGCTGCTAAACTCCCTTTAAAAGTCAGCAGATAGCCAGTTATATCACGTGATATAACTGGTTAGCCACTAACTGGGAATATTAAGAGGGGGATAGCCGGTTAACCCCCGCTGAATATTGGTAGATAGCCAGTTAAGTGCTATTTAACCATCAGCAGTCGTTCTGGCCGATTAAATGGCGCTGAATATCGGGGGGGATTGTGAATAAAATCCTCCTTTAAAGATATTACTTTTCTGATCTGCTTCTTTTTACATCAGACCAATTATATAATGTACTTTGCATGCCTATACAGGCAGTGAAAGGAATTAGAAAACGTGCAGAGAAGGGCGACAAAAATGATAAAGGGGATGGGAAGACTTCCCTATAAGGAAAGGCTAAAGTGGCTAGGACTCTTCCGCTTTGAGAAAAGATGGCTGAGGGGAGATATGATAGAGGTCTGTATAATAATGAGTGGAGTGGAATGGGTAGACGTGAATCACTTGTTTACTCTTTCCAAAAATACTAGGACTAGAGGGCACGCAATGAAGCTACAAAGTAGTAAATTTAAAACTAATCAGAGAAAATTTTTCTTCACTCAATGTGTAATTAACTCTAGCTTAGCAGGGTTTAAAAAAGGTTTGGATGGCTTCCTAAAGGAAATGTCCATAGATCATTATTAAAATGGACTTGGGAAAATCCACTGCTTATTTTCTAGGATAAGCAGCATAAAATGTATTGTACTTTTTGGGAATCTTGCCAGGGACCTGTGACCTGGATTGGCCACTCTTGGAAACAGGATGCTGTGCATGATGGACCTTCAGTCTGTCCCAGTGTGGCAATACTTACGTACTTATGGTATAAATTTAAAGACAGACTGAAATAATATTAAAAAGTATAGGCTTAAGTGTGCTTTCAGTTGTTTCAGGATGACCAGCGACCTGATGCAAGTTCCTGTCAGCTGTGATTGCCAGTTTAAACTTCCAACTTTTCTTTGATAAAATGACAACGACACCATCTGTTACCTTGCTGGGTTTGCGGCACTAGCAGGCATAAAGGCAATGTGAGTCGGGTTTTCACGAGAGTTTGAATTCAAATTTAAAGTTATTGTATGTTCACTGTTTTTGAAGAGTGACATTTTCTAAAAAAAAAATTTCTGCAGGTTCCAAGCTCTAATCCCTTGACAAAGCGATGGTGAAACGGATGTCGGTTGGGTTTCAGAGAGCCACAGATAAGTGCTATCCCTGCTTAACTTTTTAATTTACCGCCAGTCACTCAGCATAATGTGTATCAAATGATTAATTAATTTATTTATTTTATTTATTTGTTGCATTTGTATCCCACGTTTTCCCACCTCTTTGCAGGCTCAATGTGGCTTACAATTAAGCACTATTTTTTGAACGTCACATGTTATTTAGATGGGGGGGGGGGGGTTGTCAATGATTACACCGAGCACCAAAGGGTTTCCTAATACAGGCTCCTGAAAGTGAGCAGTTGAGCCAGTGGCGTAGCCAGACCTGACATTTTGGGTGGACCCAGAGCTAATATGGGTGGGCACTATGTATATATAGGTGTGAGTAGTTTTTGGGGGGGATCCTAAATAATTTTTAATAAACAGGCTGCCCAACAGCTGTCCTAGAGCAACATAAACCACATACATATTCGGAACCTATGTTGCAAACCTTAAAACCACCAGTTCTGAACACTCAAATACCAATAACAGCACCTTTAAAAAGGCAATAGCAATACGTGTCCCATTGGAAACGCCAGACTGATATAGATCCCCACAAACACCTCATGACAGCAGAATCTCTTACCTTGGTCACATACAGAACACAGATGAACCATCATTAATTGCAGAATAAAGGACCAAAAATTTGAATTTGTCCTGTAGCCCAGTATCAGCCACACCCTTCCCTTCCCCATCACTTCATCCTTGTAGCCCACCATTGGCCCTACCCCCATCCATCCTTATAGCCCAGTATCAGCCATACTCTTCCCTTCCTACCCTCCCATCTCTCCCTGTAGCCCAGCATCAGCCCTACCCTTCCCTTTATACCCCCCATCTCTCCCTGTAGCCCAGCATCAGTCCTACCTTCCTTTTATACCCCCCGCCCAATCAGGAATCTGCCCTACCCTTCCCTATCCCCCCACTTCTCCCAGTAGCCTTAGTCCCACCTGCCCTAGGCATGGCCCCATTCTCCCTCCTGCCCCCTTCTCAGACCCCAGACCCCTTCTCCCATCTGAGTCCCTCCCTCCCCTCCCCGACTCAGTCCCTACCTGCCTACCAGCTCTGTCGACAGGGAGAGATGACCCTCTTCTGCCACCGACACCCAGCCTTAAAAAAGAAAACGGAAGAAGCGCCTCGCATCTGACCTGCTCTGCGCTGCTAAGGCAATCAAATCACTTCGTCACGACGGCCCTTCAATCACTGTATTCTACCCTCGCGGAAATAGGAAGTTACATCAGAGGGCAGGACACAGTGATTGAAGGGCCGACGTGACGAGGCGATTTGTTTGCCTTACCAGCGCAGAGCAGGTCAGACGTGAGGCGCTTCTTCCGTTTTCTTTTTTAAGGCTGGGTGTCGGGTGGCAGAAGAGGGTCATCTCTCCCCGTCAACGGAGCTGGTAGGCAGGTGGGGACTGCGGCGCGGGGCGGACGTTGGTTGGGCGGGCCAGGAGGGAAAGTGGCTGGGCCTGGGCCCATCCAGACCAGCCCGTGGCTACGCCCCTGAGTTGAGCATTGACCCGATGACTTATAAGACTTTTTCCCCCATTTTTTCTTCCACATGGACATTGATTTATTTATTTGCACGGTGAACCATCAGTCCATTATTAGTTGATATTGCCCAATATGGAGCAACATTTATAGATTAGTGCTTAACACACAATTTTTGGGCACCCAAATTTATCGTTTATTCATTTTACTATACCATCACTTATTGCAGGGCAAATCAGAATGGTTTCCAAAGCAAATACTCCACTAAAATAACCATAAAAGAACTCCACTAAAAGATAGGAAAAGACAGACTAAAGAAAATATCAAAACCAGAAACAATTAACATGTATAAGAGTCATGCATAAACACAAAACAAAAAACTTCCCCAGAACAGAACTGACTCCACAGTGTCAACTTTTAGCCAGATTTAAAAAGTGGCAATCCCAGGATCATAGGTCAGGGGATAAAGTTGCCTCCGTACATTCAGTCTGCAAATGAACACACACAATTTTGCCCCTTCTTATCTGTCCACACAAACATCGGGTGATAAATACTAATGCCCTCTTTGCACATATACACTGCATCGACTAATTTTCAAAGGAAACAATGCCATCTATTCCAAAGTGCCCCTCAATATCCTTTATTACATAGCATACGTTCTATATTCTGATTATATTATAGATTTGTGAAGGGTAATCTGGAAATAAACAGAAACTAGAGGGCAGATGCTACAAAATTTCTAGCTCTTTGTTTGGAGCAGCTGATTGTGCAATAGCACTGACAGACATAAAAAGATGTGGAATAAGGGGACTACATCCTGATTCTCAAGAGAAGCCGGCTTTACTTCCCTATGAATTATGGCCTCGGTGAAGAGCATCAAGGGGGGGTTTTATGGGATGTAAAACAGCTGCATAGACAGCATAAATATTATACTGTCCGGAGCAGAGGAAAAGCATGAAATGAAAGAGTATGGAAGCTCAGTTATTTCCATATACGACAGGCAGACCTGCTGTATATAACACCTCACAAGACAGTGGACTGGCAGAGTACTGAGAATCCAATATCACCATGAAAGGGGAATTAGAGGAGAAAAGAACAAAAGACATCACTGTGTACCTCACGGAGTGATGCTTATTTGCTCAATTATTATTATGCTTTTTAAAAAACTCTTTGTGTAAAAGTAAGTATAACAGAATAACATACTGAGAGGCCCTTTTACTAAGATGCAGTAAACACTAACACATGTTTCTGGCAGCAAAAACGTGCTTACAGCAGGGCACGCTCAGGCACTCCATGGTAATTTTTTCATGAGCGTACACAACCCACGTGATAAAAAATAACTAACCATTAGGCCACTTCTCCACTCTACCATTAAGTCACTCCTCGGTTATCCACTGGAAAGTGTGTAAACACTATAACATTGCTATTCCAGAAAAACATTGGAATCCTGACCCTGATATAATTGCATAGAATGGAGAAGGTGTGAGTCCCCAGGACAGTCCAGTTCCAGCCAACAAAAACCTTGATGTAAGAAAATGGAACATTATATTAAAGAGATAAATACAAGAACAACATAAGAACATAAGCGTTGTCATACTGGGACAGACTGAAGGTCCATCAAGCCCAGTATCCTGTTTCCAACAGTGGCCAATCCAGATCACAAGTACCTGGCAAGATCCCAAAAGAGTAAAACAAATTTTATGCTGCTTATCCTAGAAATAAGCACTGGATTTTCCCAAGTCCAACTTAATAATATCTTCTTTGAGGAAATTATCCAAGCCTTTTTAAACCCTGCTAAGCTAACTTTTACCACATTCTCTGGCAACAAATTCCAGACTTTATTTTTACATTGCATGAACAAATATGTTCTTAATGAAAAAGAACTTTCAAGCACTCTGTGAACTCCAGAAAAAGCTCTCATTGGCTCAATGCAAAACAAATGCTTTTGGAGAGTAGGGATGTGCAACTATTTCCCATACAGAGAAAGCACAATGGGATTGACCAAACGGTTGAACCAGGAATTCATCAAGAATGGCCTTTATTCAGCAGTGGTGCATAACACACATATGTTCAGGAGAAAAACTGTACTGAGACAATGGAATTCAACAAAAGCCGTGTTTCGGCATCAACATTTTCATCATGAGTCGTAGTTGGGATGTCTTATATATTAGCAGGATTAAAAGAAGGTATACCAAATAAGTTTGTTATCAAAGGAACAATCTGAGCAATCAGCAAAAAGACACCTCTTTACTGTGCACTCAGAAAACTGCTTTGGTTGGACCACAGAGAAGCGGTATATCAAATCCATGACCCTTTACCCTCATTGTATTTTTAAATCAAATATTTGCTGCATATTTCTGCTTTAGAGAAAGTATCCCCAGCTGGTACAGAAAAATAAATGGTTAGCTTCATCTTATCAGTCCGTGACAGATACTATTAGGCACCATCTGAAGGGAAAAAACTCCACTTCCGCATCCCGCTCAGAATCATAATGTTAATTTTTTTATTTATGCTGATGATATTTTACTAATCCTTTCCTTTTTCTCCATATCAGATTGACTTATCTAAGGTACGACACTGTCTCCACTCTATTCAAACTTGTCTCACAGGCATGACCTTTATCCTAATAAGACAATAGCCTGTCAGATCCCTGGTTCCCTCCCTAAACCTTCTGCTGCTCTTGTTTTGATCGAGTATCCTCTTTCTCTGGTGGACTTATTTTATTTTTTTTATTTTGATTTTGCTCACACCTTTTTAGATGTCTTGGTATAATAGATTTCAGGCTATCTTTTGTTCAACATGTCTCCAGTGTTGTGAAATCCCGCCCTCGTCTGATGTAACTTCCTGTTTCCGCAAGGGCAGGACACAGCGAGGGAAGAAGGCCATCTGGTATCACTGCCTTCAATTCATTATCTCTATATCCACCTGCTGGTAGATGGACACAACCCACCAGTTCCTGGATTAAACTGCTGCAACAAAAGGAAAGAAAATTATCAGCAGGTAAGGTACTTGTGAACTGGCTTGCCCACTGTTGGAAACAGGATACTGGGTTAGGTAGACCTTTGGTCTGGGCTAGTATGGCTATTCTTATGTTCTCATTATTATAATTCTATTTTCACAGGTATCTCAAGTGTTTAGTTAAAAAGACTATTAACATTACAAAATCCGGCAATTCTTTTTCTTTGCTCGGCTAAAAGCTTTCACAATGTTACACCATTATTCTTACAACTTCACTGGTTACCCTTTTTCTATAGAGTCTTCTTCAAAATCCTTTGTTTGGTTCATAGGGCTTACCATACAGGTCTTCCCTCTTTACTTTTTTCAGTTACCATCCCGTATACTCCATCCAGATTACTCAGGTCTCTTGATTCTAATCGTTTTGGTTCTCCCTTCCCCTAAGATGGCTTATTTAGAATCCACCAGTCTGCGTCTATTTCCTTGGCCCAAAACTCTGGAATGACCTACCTCCTTCTATTAGGTCTGAATCTTCATTTTATACATTTAAGTCATTACTTAAATCTTTTCTCTTTCAATAGAAATTTTGGACCCAAACTTTAGAGAGTGTCATCTTGGTTATTGTACCTGTGATTGATTATTTTATGACGTATGTTTGATCTTGTCATGACTTTTGCAGTTTCCACTGCTGACATTCATGTTATTTTTTTATTTTGTTTTATTGTAAACTGCCCTGACCTGCCTGTTCAGAGAGGGTTGTATATCAAATTTTATTAAACATAAACATGCTGTTTTTAGTTTTTCTGTGTTTTCTGATTGGCTACAGGTGACATTGCCTCCTATAGGTAGACAGTATAATTCTTACAGTATGATTTTACTGTTTCAGTCTTTTGTTTAGAACATCTATATGGACATTTCACTGGACATTCTGTTGGGACTTTGCTATATGACTTTGAGACATTTTGCTGAAACACCTTAAGTGTAGATGATGGTGTCAAGACCTGCCCAACAGCTGGTGTTTGTGACCTGCATTTGTCCTAGTGTTCCCTGGGGCTGAGAAAAGGTCCCTGACGTTTCTGCGTTAGCTATCTGTTAGCTGTACCAAATCTACATGCTTATCTTCTCATTGCTTCGTGAGTGTCACGAATAGCAACTGTGTCGGATCACTATGATTCCTGATTTATCACCTGCAGATAATAAAGAGCTAAGTATATAATTATACCTACTTCAAGGAGTCTGAGTGGGTTTGATTCTCCTTGCAAAGGAGTTATGCAAAAGATTCTGTAAGCTGTGGTCCCCAGTCTAGATATTTATGACCCCAGCGTAATGCACAAACAAAAAAAAAAACAATTAATAATTCAAAATTTTTAAAATTTATCTTTAAACTATAGACCACCAAGCATTTCTTCAATGGACAAAAATTTTATACTGAAATTCTCCTGCCAGTGTGTGACAATTTACCAGATAAACAGAATGAAGTTTCATAGGTACTCTATGCAATGTGAAAAAACTTTAAGAGATTTCCTGTAAAATGTAATGGACATATGGAGAATGCATCACTATAATCCAAGTCTTTTTGGAGATCTTATTGGTAGGTTCTGGTAGCTCATTTAACTTTAAACAAGATCCAATGGATTCTGCCAGCAACCTGTGGCTTTAATAGGTTGTATCGAGATGAAGATATTTGTATAAGTAAAACAAAATCTTCGATGGGAGTATGCTTTTGCATTATGAGGAGTTGAGAATATGCATATTGATTTAGAAGTTAAAAAAAAAAACTTAGACCATTCTGCAAGCATGCATTATGCATTTTTCTAGCAAAAAAAGGTGCCGTACTCAAATGCTAGGCCCCTCTTCAGGGGTGGGGTGATCACTGAGGGACCCACCCCCACAATAGCCAGGCCCCCTGCAACCAGTCACAGAATCTATGACAAGGCAGAATTGGTGTGTAGAGCCTGAACCCTTTCATTAAAACTTGAGGTCCATGGGTCAATTTTAGCAAACAATGGAAAAGGTGCCGGTACTTAGTACCCCCAAGTACCCCCTCAAAAAAAGCCCTGATTATAAAGCAATTAGATTACTGCAATATAAAACTGACAAAGAGATATCATTAGGCAGAGTAGCAGGACCATTTACTGAGGCTCTTTTCCATAATTTGATCATCCTCCCACTAGAAATTGTACCCAAAAAAGCTTTTTCTATGCAAGTATTGCAGTTCATGCATTGAATCTGTGAATGTATTGTGGAAGCCCATGTGACCTCTGACAAAAGATTTTCCGGAACTTGGTCAGGTTGGGTTCTGTTTCCATTAAAGTTGACATTTGGATAAACTCTTGCAGTGTTTGTCCTTCATTGGATCACTGCTGCTGTTTGGTTGTCTGTTCTGCTTCTGCAGTAGACCGTCTCCTGTTTGTTTCTGCTACATCAAGGATCCTTGGGAAGAAATTCAGACAGTATGTTTCTATGCATTTAAACTAGGGAGTGGGAGTGACAATAGGAATTAAGAGCATTCAGGAAGTCACCCCCAGCAAAAGCAAAAGTGTGACAACAAAGTGGCTGATAAACATAATATTTAAAAAATCATCTAAGTAACTCATTCATAAGAAACAAATGGAAAGCAATGAGCACAAATGCCCATAAGCTAGGTTAAAAAGTTCAAGATTTGAAAACCCTGCTGTTTGAGGCAGTGGCATACCTAGCGTATTTGACACCCGGGGCCGAACATTTATAACACCCCCCCCCCCCCCCCCCCATTCAGTGATATAGTGATGTACATAGATCATCCTCTCTATCACCCTCTGGACAGATGCCAGAGGGTGGTGGTAAATGGAATTCGCTCGGAGGAGGGAAAAGTGAGTAGTGGTGTGCCTCAGGGATCGGTGCTGGGGCCGATTCTGTTCAATATATTTGTGAGTGACATTGCTGAAGGGTTAGAAGGTAAAGTTTGCCTTTTTGCGGATGATACTAAAATTTGTAACAGAGTGGACACCCGGGAGGGAGTGGAAAACATGAAAAGGACCTACGGAAGCTAGAAGAGTGGTCTAAGGTTTGGCAATTAAAATTCAATGCGAAGAAATGCAAAGTGATGCACTTAGGGTGTACAAATCCACAGGAGACGTATGTGTTAAGCGGGGAGAGTCTGATATGTATGGATGGGGAGAGGGATCTTGGGGTGATAGTAGCTGAGGATCTGAAGGCAACGAAACAGTGTGACAAGGCGGTGGCCCTAGCTAGAAGGTTGTTAGGATGTATAGAGAGAGGTGTGACCAGCAGAAGAAAAGAGGTGTTGATGCCCCTGTACAAGTCGTTGGTGAGGCCACACCTGGAGTATTGTGTTCAGTTTTGGAGGCTGTATCTTGCTAAGGATGTGAAAAGAATTGAAGTGGTGCAAAGAAAAGCTACGAAAATGGTATGGGATTTGCGTTACAAGACGTATGAGGAGAGACTTGCTGACCTGAACATGTATACCCTGGAGGAGAGGAGAAACAGGGGTGATATTATACAGACATTCAAATATTTGAAAGCTATAAATTCTCAAACGAACCTTTTCCAGAGATGGGAAGGCGGTAAAACAAGAGGACATGAAATGAGATTGAAGGGGGGCAGACTCAAGAAAAATGTCAGGAAGTATTTTTTCACGGAGAGAGTGGTGGGTGCTTGGAATACCCTCCCGTGGGAGGTGGTAGAGATGAAAATGGTAACGGAATTCAAAAATGTGTGGGATAAACATAAAGGAATCCTGTTTGGAAGGAATGGATCCTCAGAAGCTTAGCCGAGATTGGGTGGCAGAGCCGGTGGGGGGAGGCGGGGCTGGTGGTTGGGAGGTGGGCCTTGTTCTGGGCAGACTTCTATGGTCTGTGCCCTGAAAATGGCAAAAACAAATCAAGGTCAGGTATACACATAAAGTAGCACATATGAGTTTAAATTGTCGGGCAGACTAGATGGACCGTGCAGGTCTTTTTCTGCCGTCATCTACTATGTTACTATCAGGCTAATTTTTGAAAGTGATCGCCGGTCATCTTCCGACATAAATCGGGAGATGGCCAGCGATTTCGCAAAAGCGGCAAAATCGGTATAATCGAAAGCTGCGTTTTTGACACCATCTCTGTTTTCCCGTCACCGCACCTGCGAAAGTGCAAGGGGGCATGTTGGCGGCGAAGTGAAGGCGGGACATGGGCGGGCATGGCTACCAGATGGCCGGCTTTCGTGGATACTGGAAAAAAAAGCGGCATTAAGCAGTATTTCGCCGGGTTTACTTGGTCCTTTTATTTTCATGACCAAGCCTCAAAAAAGTGCCCCAACTGACCAGATAACCACCGGAGGGAATAGGGATGACCTCCCCATACTCCCCCAGTGGTCACCAACCCCCTCCCACACTAAAAAAGTAAAAATAAAACACTTTTTTCTCAGCCTGTATGCCAGCCTCAAATGTCATACCCAGCTCCCTGGAGCAGTTTTTAATGGGTGCAGTGCACTTCAGGCAGGCAGATCCAGGTCCACCCCCCCCCCCTACCTATTACACTTGTGGTGCTAAGTGTTGAGCCTTACAACTCCCCCCCCCCCAAAACCCACTGTACCCACATGTAGGTGCCCCCTTCGCCCATAATGGCTATAGTAATGGTGTAGAGTTGTGGGGAGTGGGTTTTGGGGTATTTGGGGGGGCTCAGCACACAAGGTAAGGGAGCTATGGACCTGGGAGCTATTGGTATATATTTTTTTTAATTTTTAGAAGTGCCCCCTAGGGTGCCCGGTTGGTGTCCTGGCATGTCAGGGGGACCAGTGCACTACAAATGCTGGCTCCTCCCACGACCAAATGCCTTGGATTTTGCCTGGTTTGAGATGGCCGGCATTTTTTTCCATTATCGCTGAAAAACAAAACCGGCCATCTCAAACCCAGCGAACTCTGGCATTTGGCCAGCCTAAACCGTGTTATCGAAAAAAAAGATGGCCGGCCATCTTTTTCGAAAATACGGTTCCAGCCAGCTGTTGCGCCGCCGCCAAAATAGATCTCCGGTGACCTATTTCACCGGCGACGTTCGATTATGCCCATCCACGTTACTATGTATGTACGTATGTCCCTAGTACTGTGCAAAATATAAAGATAGCAGATGTAAATTTGAAAAAACTAACAAATACCAATCACCATTTTACAAATTAACAAATAGAAATAAAACAAATATGGAAAATAAGATAATACCATTTTTTGGACTAATACATTTAGCTTTCAGAGACCAAAATCTTTTTCCTCAGGTCAGTACAGTATACTGCTGTTATGGTATTCTGTCCTGAAGGGGGTTTTGGTCTCCAAAGGACGTCAAAATGTATTAAAATTAGTCCAATAAAAAGATTATCTTATTTTCATTTTCTATTTATAAACATTTATTAACATAACTACAATGGTGCTTTATCCTAAGGAGTACAGCTTTGTTTGTAGTTGTGTGCTTGAGGCAGTGGTAGTTATATACCAGTGATCAATGTGGTGTGTGTGTGTGTGTGTGTATGTCTCAGTACAGTGTTACTCACTCACAGGGGCAGACAATCAGAGCCACATACAGAAGGCAGCAGACACAGTATTAATACTCACAGTGATAGCATTGTGAGAGAGAATAGATAGCATGCCTGTTCTTACCCTTATCTTGAACACATATTGTAACCAGGTGCCTCTCTTGTGCAGCCAAGGATAGAACAATCTCCTCCAGCCACAGGCTCCTGGCACAATGAAGAAATAGATGTCCACCAGTAACTTCAATCTTAAGGACTTTTATTCCATGCAGGTTTCTAGTACACAGTTCCAACAGCAGCATAGCACATACCAGGATTCAATACAGGCTTACAGGCTCCAGTCTGGGCTCTTTATCCAGTGCACAATAAACAGTAATTCAATTCCCAAGACAAACAGTTCTTTCAGTTCATCATCACAGTTCAGTCACCCAGCAGCATTTTCTACCTTCTATCCTCTTTACATTCAGGAGAGTTCAATATTTTAGGGACTCCTTCTACCCAAGGGTTTTCCCCTGCATCAGCTTCACAATCAATTCAATACTTTTGGGACTTCCTCTCACCCAAGGAATCTCAGCCTGCTTCAGTACTTTAGGGACCTCCCTGCCCAAGGGTTTCCAGCCTGCAACTGCCTCTCAGACTTCAGTACTTTAGGGACCTCCCTGCCCAAGGGTTTTCAGCCTGCCACTGCTTCTCCCTGTCCTTGCTGCTCTCCCTGAACTGAACTCCTGAGACTCCTTCCCACCTGCCTAATCAATCCCTGGCTTCTGCCTTCACAACCAATCATTCTCCACTCATTAGCTTCTCTATACCCATACCAGCTGAGTTAAGCATTAGACTAATGAGGAGCTCCTGCACACAGGGTTTCCTATCTCTCTTTCCCTCTAGTGGCAGCCAATCTACACCTCCTATTAGCTTACACCCATGTCCTCCCTTCTTGCAGCTAGGAGTCCAGTCTGGGTTTTCCATCTCCCCCCCCCTTTGGCTCCTTGCCTGCAATGCCTTCTGGGATTTGTAGTTCAGACTGAAGCTGCCTTAACCCAACTATCCTGGATTACTACTACTACTACTATTTAGCATTTCTATAGCGCTACAAGGCATACGCAGCGCTGCACAAACATAGAAGAAAGACAGTCCCTGCTCAAAGAGCTTACAATCTAATAGACAAAAAATAAATAAAGTAAGCAAATAAAATCAATTAATGTGACTTTATCACAATATACATCACCATGTCCTTGTCAAGAGAGAGGAAACATGCAGATGAGAAAGGGCGAGAGAAGGGAAGGACAGCTACAGCTGAACTAGGTGGCACTTGTCCTACCCCTAGTATTAGTTCCCCAACCAGAAGTAAGCAAATGTTATCAGACAGAAAAGTTGGAGGATGGATGGAGATAGAGGTTGACTAAAACCAGTAGTTTTAGTTTCAACTGGAACCAAATCCATGGCTGAAATTCACTGTTCAGTTTTAGTCATGACTAAAGCCAAAACCAAAATTGTTGTGACCACCCCCTGCCCCCACTCCTGGAAAAAGACATGCTCGCCCCCCAAGAAGATAAGTACCTCCAGGCCACCGCAGCTGTCTGCCCTCTCCTGGGCAGAGACCTGGGCCCCTGGGCCTCCCAACCATTCATAGGCCCTCCCCGGCTTACCTTAAGAAGCCCTGGAGGTCTAGTGGCCTCTCCCTGGGCTGGAATGAAGCCCACTTGTTCCTGCCCAGTGCTGCTCAGTCGAAATGGCTGTGAGACTGCTGCAGGAGGTCCCAGTGACCATTTTGAGATTGGAGCCAGCATAAGCAGGAGCGACTTGTCTTTCACATAAAGTTCTACTCCTTCACCCCTTCTGCCTACCCTATCCGTCCTAAAAAGATTATAGCCCAGTATAGTTGTGTCTCATTCATGGGGAGTCATTGAACCATGTCTCTGTGATAGAATAGCCAAGTCTGCCTCAAACAAGTGGCGTACCAAGGGCGGGGCAGTAAGGGCGGACCGCCCTGGGTGCAGACCAATGGGGGATGTTCCATTCCCACTGGTCCGTTAGTCCTGAAACTTTAAACTTGTTCTGCAGCCCATGCTTTCCTGCAACCTCCACCCCTGCCGGGCCACCATCGCCACAGTGTTTCCTCGGGGTGACTCCTCTCCATCTCTCACATTCCTCCAGCCTGCACCTCCACCTCCACCGGGCTGCTGCTAGTCTGCAGGAAAATCAGCAGCGGCGGCAATTTGGCAAACAGTAAATATCTTGGATTGCGGGGTCTGTGCATTAACAGTGGCTGCCGACCCTGCCCCTTTGAGGTCACTTCCAGTTCCAGAGTAGAGCCAGCAGCAACAGTTAATTAGGCCCCACAATCTTAGTATTTTTATCTTATCCTGCCTTGGCTTAAAAAAAAAAGAACTTTTTTGCTACTGTTGCTAGTTTGGAGCAGCAGAATGTTGGGGGGGGGGGTGAAATATAAAAAGAAGAAAGCGGAGCCAGGAGCAGTGGATGGAAGGGCGTGAGAGGGGCAGATGCTGATGGAAGGGTGTGAAAGGGCAGACACTGAATGGAGGGGGCAGAAATGAGGCTGACGCTGAAGGAAGAGAGAGAAAGGGCAGACGCTGGTTGGAAGGGGCAGAAAGAGAGTGCAGACACTGGATGGAAAGGGGCAGATAGGCAGACACTAGATGGAAAGGAGAAAGTGAAGAGCAGATGAGGAAAGCAGAAACCAGAGACAACAAAGGTAGATACAAATTTATTTTTCTTTTTTTGCTTTAGGATAAAGCATCATTGTAGTTATGTTAATAAATGTTTATAAATAGAAAATGAAAATAAGGTAATCTTTTTATTGGACTAATTTTAATACATTTTGACTAACCTTTGGAGACCAAAACCCCCTTCAGGACAGAATACCATAACAGCAGTATACTGTACTGACCTGAGGAAAAAGATTTTGGTCTCTGAAAGCTAAATGTATTAGTCCAATAAAATGGTATTATCTTATTTTCCACATTTGTTTTATTTCTATTTGTTAATTTGTAAAATGGTGATTGGTATTTGTTAGTTTTTTCAAATTTACATCTGCTATCTTTATATTTTGAACAGTACAAGGGGACATACGTACATACATAGTAACGTGGAGGGGCATAATCGAACATCGCCGGCGAAATAGGCCACCGGTGATCTATTTTGGTGGTGGCGCAACAGCTGGCCAGAACTGTATTTTTGAAAAAGCGAAGGGCAGCAGCACTTAAATTAACTGGGGCTCTTTTCACCACTCTTTCTCTTCTGAGGTTTCAGGCTGCTGACAAGTTTCCTGCTCGTCAGGGACGTCCTTTTTTTTGTTGTTATTTGAGTGAAGGACGTCCTTGGCTTGTGAAAGTCTGCAACGATTATGGGGACGACTTGAGGTTTGTTTTTTTTGAGTGGACGTCAATAAAGGACGTACTAGGCATGCGCAGAGCAACCAGCATAACGCTTGGCTGCTCTGCGCATGCTCAGCTGGCCGACTGGCTTGGAAGAAAATCCCATGCAAATGAGCTAGCAGTGACCAGCTCATTTGCATGCGAATTCCTTGATGCATGCCCGTTTCTTACCGATTTGCTAAGGAATCGGTAAGGGAAGGGCTTTAGCGTTTTTGTTGATGCATCTGCCCCTTGCTCCTTTGGATAAGAATGAGTATGCCATGACTAAAGAAGAGAGACGACCAGAAGAAATACATTTTCTGTGGAGGCACTAGGGTGTGAATCTATCAATGGACCAGCCTGCAAACTGGGACATCCACTTATATTTATTAAAAAAAAAAAAAAAAAGGCAGGGAATCATATTTCTGTTGTTTTGCTCTCTCATTACTCTTGGTTAACCTTGCTGTTTTCAGCCTTTCTGAGTTATCTGCACAAATCTCATCACACAAATAATTTAAGCCTTTGAATTAATGCACAGCATTGAAAATGTCATTCTCTGAGCACTAAGCAATAAACAAAACCCAAAGCATGGTAGGAAGAATTTAGTCTTATATAGTACTTTTCATATTAACTGCCTCTTAAGGCACTTCACAGAGATGCAGATGGAAAGAGCACATGCCTCCGAGGTGTATATGAGGTTGCAATTATATCCATCTAAAGACATGGGGAAGAAATGTTAATGATAATACATAGACATGGTTAGACCAAGCAAGTTAAGTAATTTGTTCAAAGACACAGAGTAAAGATAAAGTTTGGATTTGGCCTGAATCTCTATTGTGAGTTTCAGACATACAGAACTGGTAACTCTGATCTTTTTGCAACTTTGGAGTAGACCCTGCCTCTTTCTGCCTCCACGCTGCAAAGTGATGACAGAATCAAACTAGCAGCTGGGGTTGTCTTGTAGGCTGCAAGTTCTGCAGTTAAGTAGCCACTACATAACTGAGCCATTCTGGCAGGCTACACAGAGGAGCTAGGAGACGGATATATGATTGAGCAGACTATTTTTACAAACGACTGGGGTGGCAATGGGAGCAACTTTCACCCCCACATTGGCCAACCTGTTCATGATGGCCTTTGAGGACAAGTGGCTGACACAGTCCCCGTTTCAATCCAAGATCTTCTTATGGCGTCGATATTGATGACGTTTTCATGTTGTGGCACGGTAACCCGAATGAGTTGGAGATTTTTAAGACATGGTTAAATCAATGTCATCAGCGGGTACAATTCACCCTATCCTACTCGAGCACCGCTATACATTTCCTAGATGTGGAAGTCAACCTGATGCATCGCACATTCATAACGAAAGTATTTACCAACCCGACTGACAAAATCACTATTCTAGAATTTAGTAGCTGCCACCCCAGAGCACTACGCGAAAGTCTTCCCTTTTCACAATTTCTCTGCTTCAGACGTATCTGCACAACTGATGATGATTTCAAAATACAAGCTAAGCGCTTCCACACTAATTTAACACACAGGAAATATCCTCAGAGGGTGCTCCGACGGGCATACCTTCGTGACAAATATAACAATAGAGATCTCCTCCTACAAGGTAGACAACATGCAGATCAATCAGACCCAGTGATGACATTTGTTATGTGGTTTGCCCCAGGTGGAGAAGCATTAGCCAGCATTATCAGAAAACACAGGGATGTGATGAAAACACATCCGTTATTCACACAACATCGATTAAGGACGGCATTCTCAAGTGCAAAGAATCTAAAAGAACTGCTCAGTCCTGCACAGTTACCAGAGGACGTACCTACTATCCCAACTGAGGCACCGGGCCACTACAAATGTAACAGATCAAATTGTAAAACCTGTGAATTGACAGTAGAAGCAGCATGTCTCACACACAATGGTCGGTTGTACCACCTAAGACACCACACGACCTGTCGCACCCCAGACATTATATATTATATCAGTTGTCCATGCAATAAGGCTTATGTTGGGAAGTCTAGTAGATCACTACATGCTAGTATGATTGAACACAGGTCCCGTATCACTGAATGACTTAAGATGCATAGAGATCGATCACATAGTCCCCTCATCGAGAGGCAGTGACCGCAACAGAAAATTATTGCAACAGGAAACCTTTTGGATTTATCACCTAGATACCTTGGAACCCAGGGGTCTGAATATGTATTTACACTGGGGATGATTTATGTGAACACAATTCAGACTCCAGACGTGCTAGGGGGCGCGAGTTACTTCCGGTCCAGTTATCGTTGATAAGACAATGACGCCATCAGTTGAGTGCAGCGGTGAACTGGGAAGGAGGTTGAATCAATGTGAGCCACGATGATGATTGACTGTGTCGGTATGACAGAGCTTATGAAGCAGCTGACAGGCATTGTTCTTTCTCAACAGATCCGGTGCTACAGCACATCCCTTGACAAAGCTCGAAAAGCAAAACAGGCACCTGTTGAGGTCCAGAGATTCGTATGCACACCAGAATACTCAGATAAGTGATTACTGCAAACCTGCCGTGGTCAACAAATTGACGCTTAGAGTGTGTGGGTGATTGAGCGATAAGCACAAAGTAATTTCGCAGTAAAAGAAGAAAAAAGAAAAAGTCAAAAAAACAAACATCTTTACAGTCACCGCACACTTAGGAAGGAAGGGGGGTTTTGTCGATGATTAAAATCATCACCTATAGGGGTTCACCTTATTGGTGAGTGAAATAATACAGTAGGCCCTGGTGACTATATGAGACTTTCCCCTAATAACATAACGCATGATAGTTGTCTATTCCTGCACAGATATCTTAGTTTTTTGTATTGCACAAAGTAATATATTAGTTAGCATTATGTGGAAATGCGACTTGATATACTGCCTTTTTGTGGTATTTTGCAACTACATTCAAAGTGGTTTACATATATACAGGTACTTATTTTGTACCTGGGGCAATGGAGGGTTAAGTGATTTGCCCGTAGTCACAAGGAGTTGCAGTGGGAATCGAACCCAGTTCCCCAGGATCAAAATCCACTGCACTAACCACTAGGCTACTCCTCCACTCTTGCAGGGCTGTGTTTTAACCACTTGGCTGCATCATTCTAGTAACTAGATGAACGCTGCATTTTTGACCTACAGTGTGAATAACTGTAGAAGTGAGATCAGTCAGCAAGGAGACGCTACTGGCAGAGATTGTATGGAGCTGGATAGATCAGGAAATAATTTTAAAAGAGCCAGTGTTGGTGTGCCTTCTTTGAAATAAACGTAGGATTTTAAAGTGATTTGGATTTGCTTTTGTAGATCACAGAATTCTTGAAGACAGAAGCTAGTTACATCTTAGAGGTGGTTCTATGATGCACATAAAACTAGTTTCCTTTATTTTTGAATCTGTATAATAACAAAAGCATAGCATCGTGTTACAGTCATTGGGGGAAATGATTCAGGGTTAGTAGGATCACGATAATCTCCTTTCTGGTACAAGTGGAGATCAAGCAGGGCTGGATTTTGGCACTCATAGGCAGACCAGAGGACAGCGAAATGGGAATTATATGACAAGATCAGGAATACAGAAAGTGAGGGGTGTTTCTGGAGCGCGTGGAAAGCAGTTGGAGTGCGGTAGCATCACCGATGCATGACCCTTTAGCAAGTAGGAAGGATCCTATATGATAAGAGTATTTGCAATATGTTACAGTGGGAAAATGGGCAGGCAAGATGGGCCTTCCAGTCTCTCCCTTCTGTTCTTTTCTCTATTCCTGAGCAAAGTCAAACCAGAAAGCAGCAGACCAGTAGGAAGAAGACTCAAAGACCAGCATTTTCTTCCTGTAGCATCACCTGTACATTAGGAATTCTATTTCATAACAAAATACCACTCTGCTTTCCAAAGCTTTACATTAAGTGGTGCCTATGATATGTGGTTAGGGCCCCTTATATTTTATAAACCACTATATGATGATCTTTTGCCTGTTACACACAAATTTATGGCAGCTGTGGAGGCCAATGTTTTGTATCGTAAATGCCACTCAGATCTTCCCAGAACTGTAATTTCATCAAGTCAGCGCACCAGTGACTTGCTGATGACCGACTCTGTGGCTTCTATTATAAGGAGGCTTGCAATGGGGTGCCTCCAACCACAGGCCACAATCCTGACAGAATACAGTCCAGCAGCTAAAGAACAAGGTTTGACCAAAATTTAAAAAAGGGAAAATTTGAAAAGCAGATATAGTCAAAGGGAGGCTGAACTGCCTTCTCCAAAGCGCTAAATAAAATCTTTATCAGGAAAATCTAGTAGAAAGTGGAAGGAGTGTGTGCATGAATTATGTGTTTGAGTGCTTATGGTTTCCTGCCCATTAATGCAGCATGGGGCCTGAATCCTGCTTTCTTTCCTGCACTCTCTTATATGCTTAGCAGCACCACAGTATGAAACTTGCTATTTGAGTTTTCAGGCACCTGTTGTGTACCATTGTTGCTTTTGTTTGAATACTGGTCACCTATGAATTAGAAGCAGGTGACATAGCTGTTCATAAGACAGATTACATTATATCTCTTCGGCAGTTTCTTTCTGACATTCTCGAGCCCTGGTGTTGCATATAACAAAATTTAAAACATCTTTTCCCCCTCCCATACCAAGTCAGCCCCCACTTCCATTTTCACAGAAAAGAAAGGAATGGAAGCTGTAATGTGCCCGATTCTTTAAGCCTCTCTACATATTATAAGCGGTTTCAGCCCATGACAACAACCCCCCTAACATACGCAATCCCTTCATCCCTATCTCTGTTGGTTGGTCTGTGTATACTTTTCCCATGGAAATGAACAGGTAGAAAACAGCCCCATTATGCTGAGGGGCAGGTTCTGCTCCACACATCTTTCCCACTGACTGGCTATTAAAAAGAGCACACATTATGAGAATTTATGAAAATTGAAAAAAAAAGAGGCTTGAAGAAGAAAAACATTTTTGGGCAAATTACAGTGATCCTGCACTTTTCTTTTCTCATCATTTTAAGGATAGTGTCTCTGTGTGGCATAAGGGACACCAGTAGCTGATGTGTTCTTTTCCAGTGTTTCCATATCACTTAACCTATGCATTGCCTGTGCTCTGTAATCAAAAACTGCCTGTTTAGAAATGGTCTGTGCAAGTCATTGCACTAGGCATAAGCATTACTATGTAGACATATGTACCTCCTTTCTCTCCTTAAGGGGGACCCAAAGTGCTTTACATGTAAAAGCTATTAAACACATTAACACCATATATCACGAAAACATGGTAATACACATCAAAGTTGCACAGCTACTTCAAATGTACAAAAATCTCTTATTTGATACTACCAATAACTCCCCCTCCTTCTCAATAATAGTAAGAAAAGCAGTATTTGCATATCTAAGGTGAAAAACACTTTCTCCAGACATCATAACCAATTAGAAATAGCATAAAAATATATTATACAAAAATTAATACATGATAATACAATCAATACAACATAATATAAAAATAGATACATACCTCCTTATACTATGAAGAAGTGAGTAGAAGGAAACCGATATAAGGATTAAAAGTCTGCATGAGGTATGGAAACAGTTTTAAAATACCTGTATTATGTATAAAAAATACATAGAAATTCTAGCAAAAATTAATTTTTGCCAATCTGCAAGAAACTGTGGAGAGACTATTGCATTTTTTTATTATGTCAAATAGAGCAATGACATCAAATTGGATAAAAAGGAAAGCTGAACTGAGAAAAATGGATCATTGTAGTTATTAAATTTCATATTTATGTCTGTGAATTTAGCTTACACCTTTTCATTAATAGCTCAAGTGAAATATATCCAGGTATCCATGGAGGGCTTGCAATCTAAATATTCATCTGGGGAAATGGAAGGTTGAGAGACTTGCTCAAGACAACAAGGAGTGGGACCTAAAGCAGCAGGCTAAGTATGAGGGAAGCCATTGTTCAGTCACACGGTTACTACTCCACTCAGCACTAAAAGTGGAGTGGAGGAGTAGCCTAACAATTAGAGCAGCAGACTGCGAACCAGGTGACCCTGGTCCAAATCCCATTTCAGCTCCTTGTGATGTTGGATAAGTCACTTAGGAGGCCTTTGACTAAAGGGCAGTAGGGCTACTGCTGCATTGACGCATTGCAAATCAGGCTCTTTCACCTTCATCCTATGCCCCCTCATTCCAGAGCTTCCTTTGAATTGAAAGAGACTTGCCTCCTGTGCATTATACCATGGAGATATTTAAACATATCTATTATATCTCCCCTCTCCCACCTTTCTTCCAAAGTATACATATTGAGATCTTTAAGTCTGTCCCCACACTCTATATTTCAAAGACCACTGACCATTTTAGTAACCACCCTCTGGACTGACTCCATCCTGTTTATATTGTTTTGAAGGTGTGGTCTCCAGAATTGTACACAATATTCTAAATGAGGTCTCACTAGAGCCTTAACAAAACCACCATCACCTCTTTCCTACTGGCTTTTCCTCTAGCACCCAAACATCCTTCTAGCTTTCACTGTCACATTTTCTACCTGTTTGGTCACCTTAAGATCATCACATATTATCTCAGCCAATTCCTGCTCCTCTTTCATGCACAGAAGTTCTTTATCCTCCCAAACTGTAACGTTTTATCAATTTTTTGCAGCTCAAATGCATGACTCTGCATTTTTTAGCATTAAGGGGCCACTTTACTAAAGAGTTGGCGCATGGCAACATGCTTTCCATGCATCAATACGGAACTACTGCTGGAGCCCATAGTTTCCACCCCCCAGCGCATGCTATTTCCAGTGCTACAAAAATAGTTTCTTTGACAGGGTGACCAGAGAGCTGAATCGAGGATGAGCGCTAGATGTGGTGTACTTCGATTTTAGCAAAGCCTTTGACATGGTTCTGTATAGACAACTATTAATAAACATAGCGCCATTGGTATAGGCTCACTCTGAGGAAATGGATGTTACTGTGTGCCCAATTACCGCCAGGTAAGCACCAGTGCTACAAAAATAGAAATTCTCTGGTCACCCTGTCAAAAGAAATGAGATTTGTCTGACAAG
This sequence comes from Microcaecilia unicolor, assembly GCF_901765095.1. Taxonomy (NCBI): domain Eukaryota; kingdom Metazoa; phylum Chordata; class Amphibia; order Gymnophiona; family Siphonopidae; genus Microcaecilia; species Microcaecilia unicolor. The sequence goes on along the minus strand of NC_044035.1, from coordinate 308,766,469 downwards.
ACCTGCCTTTAATGAAACCTTGCTGCTTTGAGTCTTGCACACCACTGGATTCCAGAAACTTCACTATTCTCTGTTTTAAAAGTGTTTCCATTAATTTACTTAACATAGAAGTCAGATTTACTGGTCAGTAGTTCCCAACCTCTTCCTTACTTTTGTTTTGTGGAGAGGGACCACATTCACCCTTTCTCAGTCCTCCGAGACCACTCCTGACTATAGAGGAGCATCGAAAAGGTCAGCCAGTGGGGCTGCCAGAACTTCCTTAAGTTCCTTCAGTACTCTCAGATGTATGCCATCTGACCCCATAGCTTTGTCTAGTTTAGCTAGCTCCTCATGAACACAGTCCTCTGAAAATCATTCAGTGTCTACCACACCTCCATTCCTATTTGTGTTTGTCTTCTGCAGTCCTGCTCCCAGCCCTTCAGCTGTGAACACAGAACAGAAATATTTGTTAAGCAATTTCACCTTATCTTTATCAACTTCTACATATTTCTCCTCTTCACCTTTGAGTCTCACAATGCCACTTTTGTATTACCTTCTATCACTAATATATCTAAAAAAAAAAAAAAGTCTTGTACCCTCCATGTTACTGTATTGGCTACTTTGTCTTCCATTTGCTTTCTGCTTTCCTGACTACTTTATCAGCTTCTCTTAGCTTTTCCAGATATTGTCTCCTATCTTCCTTTTTCTGCGATCTATTGTAGTTTATGAAGGCTAACCTCTTTTTCCTTACCTTTTCAGCGACCACTTTTGAGAACCAAAGAGGCCTTCTTTTTCTCTTACTTTTAGTTTCCTTCCTTACAAAAAGGGTTGTTGACCTCAAAATATCTCCTTTCAGTTTTGCTCACTGCTTTGGGGGATTGTGGGGGGAGGGGGGGGGAGTTGATTTCCAGGAGGGGGCCTTGCTGTCTGGGAGGGGATCAGAAGTGCTGGGGGATTAGCTGCAATAGCTCTTCACCTGTCAGCAGCTATGCTAATGGACTCACAAAAGCACTGCTTCACTTAGCGGGTGTTTTACAAAGGCGTGGTAGCATTTTTAGCACATGCTGATTGGTGCACACTAAACGCTAGAGACACCCATAGGAATACATAGGTGTCTCTAGCGTTTAGTGCACACTTATTTTTAGTACGCACTAAAAATGCTAATGTGCCTTTGTAAAAGGCCCACCTACTGCCTGCTCTTGAGGTGATGGTAAGTTCAGCTGCTCTGCTGGCATTTGAGGCAGGTAGCGGATTACAAACCTGTGCGCTAGCTGTCTGAGCTGGTCCATCTCCCACCCACTTCCATGTAAGGTAGCTAACATGGGACTTTTAACATGCATTGCTGTTTTTGGCACAGGGGACATTAGTGTGGGCCCTTCCTAACATCCACTGTGTGGTAAAGCCCAAGTTAGCTACTTAACATAGCTTAGTTAAAGGGCTCCATCGTGCCCTAGACCAGGGGTTTTCAACCCAGTCCTCAGGGCACACCCAGCCAGTCTGGGTTTTCAGGATATCCCCATTGAATTCAATGGGGATATCCTGAAAACCTCAACTGATTGGGTGTGCCCTGAGGACTGTGTTGAAAATCTCTGCCCTAGACCCTAGTTGATCTAACGTTCCTTTCACTTCTTCATTGACAAGGATCTTCTATGCCTATCCCATACCGTCTTCATTTCTGTTACTCTTTGTGCTGCAAGAAAGAGTCAAGAAGTGATTACAAATTTATAACTAATAATGCAGGTTCTATGGCACCAAACTCAATGATGAAGGCTGCATTTAAAAAAATTCTTTGTGCATAATCTGGAAATTTATCCAACTCAAGATGTGCTCAGATTATCTTTGTCATATTTATACTAGATTTTGTCTAATATTATCATGCAAAACTCCTATATAATGCAATCTAAAAGTTTATCAGAGCACTGATTAAAAGCAAAAAAAAAAAAAGTTAATTAAGAGTACAGGAAAACTCATAAATAAGTGCACCCTCTTCAGTCTTCCAGTATTAAGTTTGAATATTTACAATTTGCCAAGTATGTTTTCAAAATGTGAGTCTTATGGGTCTTTTTCTGACAAAAAAAAATGAAGAAACTAAAATATCAATTTATGTAAAGATTAGAATTCTATGTCAGTAAGGTAATTTGCAAATGTTGTGATTTAGAAATAAAATGATAATTTGTCTCAGGGTTACAGAGACTTAGCCATCTGAAAATTGCAATTTGCAGGGACTCCAAGGTTGACTCACTCTGTATGAGGACTGTTTGCACCACCAATTATGATCAGTTTGTACTGTGTTTTATGTTTCAAGGAGCAGGGTACTTTTTCTAACCACAAATGGGAAAGATAATCTTGATTATAAATACATTTAAAAAATGCAAAATACATTCATTACAGACTTGCAGAAGAATTATAAGTAATGATCGTTAAGTAAGTACGGAAGGAAAAGCCAAATGGTAGAAGAGATTTTAAATGTTTCTAATGGGTATAAGTTGAAATGAATGCAAAGACCAACTGGCACCAATGAGCCGTAATAGTCATAATAAACCTTTCTGTATAGGGGTTTGTCCAGGATGTGGCTACGTTCTGTCCTGCAGGACTGATTTCTTTTAGCACAGCTTTATTGAAGCTTTCACTGTCCAGAACAATGCTCTTTTCTTTCCAGTGAAACACAAGCACAGAACTTTACCGCTTGCACTGGCAGAATTAAAATTAAAATAACTGAAGTGGAAAGCTTGGTGTTTCTCCTTACTATAGATCCCAGAACAATTTATTTAAGATGTGGAAATTATCTTAGACTGTTAAAAAAGTGTACAAATCCACAAATAGCAGAGACCTTTGGATATTCACAGTGCTGATGGTGAACCAAGTACAAGAGAAACGCAGCTTCTATATAGAAGCAACAGTATTGGCACTGTGAAAAGAAAAAACCTTTCACAAATGCAAGCTCAAATAGAATGTAGGAGCCAACTTTTCAAAATTATTGGGGGTGCTAAGCCCATGGAAATAACCCTTCCTTGAACACATACAAGGAATTTTCTCAATGTTGGGGGTGCTCAAGCACCCACAGCATCGGCTCCTATCCAGCTTATTTTCGAAAGAGAAAGACGCCCATATTTCGACCCAAATCAGGAGATGGGCGTCCGTTTCCCATGGGCGCCCAAATCAGTATAATCGAAACCCGATTTTTGGCGTCCTCAACTGTAGTCCGTCACGGAGACGAACAAAGATCACGGGGTGTGTCGGAGGTGTGGTGAAGGCAGGACTGGGGCGTGGTTATCGGCCAAGGAGAGATGGGTTTCTTCAGCTGGCAATCGAAACAAGAAGGGCGTTTTTGACGAGAATTTGGTCCGCTTTATTTGGACCCTTTTTTTTCAGGTCCAAGTCCCAAAAAAGTGCCCCAACTGACCAGATGACCACCGGAGGGAATCGGGGATGACCTCCCCTGACTCCCCCAGTGGTCACTAACCCCCTCCCACCAACAAAAACCCACTTTACAAACTTTTTTTCCCCAGCCTGTATGCCAGCCTCAAATGCCGTACCCACCTCCATGACAGCAGAATGTGTTTTATCCTCTGACAGCCTTTCCCTGGTTCTGATGTGGCTCTCGGGTGAGTGTGACACCTTTTCTGTAAAGGGCACTGCAGAGTCACATCAGCAATGCATTGTGGTGGGTGTAGGGTATTGGGCTCTGTGATTCCACTAGCTTGTGTTAAATGCTCACGATGTTGGCAGTTGGTAGGCTCTACTCCCATGGTGCTTTTCCCTCTGCTTACTAGGTCAGAGTGTGCCCTGTTTTGTTTACGGTAGTCCATGAGGTAGTGGCCATTTGTGTAAGACACTTTTAGATCCCTTTCATGTGTTAGCCACGTTACAGCACTTAGTTCTTACCTTGAATGTTGCTGAAAGAGGGCATTGTACACCATTCTGCCAGCTCGGACCTACTGCTAATCTCAGTACCAGCGAGACTCGTTGCCAGTGGGGCACAACCTCTGATCTGCAGTTAACTGTGAGTAAAGGTGCTTATTCAAATAAAGGACGTTTTCAGCGAGATTAGTCTTCAGGTGTCAACTGCTGTGCCAAGGTTATACACCAGCAACAAGTCCTGTCCCTGGAGCACTTTTAGTGGGTACTGCAGTGCACTTCAGGCAGGCAGACCCAGGTCCACCCCCCCCCCCACCCGTAACACTTGTGGTGGTAAATGGGAGGCCTCTAAAACCCACTGTACCCACATGTAGTTGCCCCCTTCACCGCTAAGAGCTATGGTAGTGTTGTACATTTGTCCCTCCCACCACCAAATGGCTTGGATTGGGATGTTTCTGAGCTGGGCGTTTTTAGTTTCCATTATCACTTAAAAAAAACCCCGTCCATCTCAGAAGGGACCAAATCCATGGCATTTGGTCCGTCCAAACCGTATTTTCGAAACGAAAGATGGACACCCATCTTTTTCGATAATACGGTTTGTCCCGCCTCTTCACATACCCGTTTTCGGACATAGACGCCCATGGAGATGGGCGTTCGCGTTCGATTATGCCCCTCCACGTCTCAATGTGCTTCATTGCCTGCAGCTCAGGTTTGGAATATTAGTTCTTCCCTAAATATCAACTGCTGTAAAAGTGCTTGGAACACTGCACAACACCAGAGGTTTCTTAACTCTTTCTCTTGTTAAATTCAGTGAGCTCTTTCTGTGTTGCATGACAAACAACTTGTGTCCAGCACCATCTTCTCTTGCAGGAGGAATTAATCAAGGCATGACGCAACAGCTGAGAATATGCAAAGGGTCTGCTCCTAGAGCATTTGACATGCTCACCAATATTTCAGCTAACATTTTGCATCTTCTATACATGTTTGACATAGCAAAGGATGTTAAAACTGTATTCCTGGCCAGATACGGTGGCAAAGAGATCCATAGTTTAGGGCCTCAGATTGAAAACATTGTATATGTTTGCTATGTGTCCAGTGATTGTGTTCTGCCTCCCACCAGGCACAGCTCTTTAAGTATCAGTCCTCTGCCATGTCTGAATACTTAAGGCTAGATTTATTGTGACTTTCATATATGGAAATCCAATTGTACTATGCCACACTAAGGGGGTCTTTTACACAAATATATTATTTTTGTACTTAGCATGTCTTAACAGCAACATTTGAAGTGCGCTAAGAGCAAAGGCTGTGCAATAAATGTTGGGGGCATGTCCAACATGTCCTTAGCCATTACTGCACAGAAAAGTTCATTAGCGCACATTAAGGGCAGGTTCAGAAAATCCCTGGGGGTACCGCCCAGTGAGGGGGAGGTTTGATGGGAAAAAGCAGGACTATATAAAACCTCTAGTTGAACCAGGAGAGGGCGGAGAGGAGGAGATGAGCCAAGCCGGTGGAGGAATACCCAGAACCTGAGGAAGCCAAAGAGGAAACTATGAGCTATGAGGAGGAGGTATCTGGATCCTAAGAATCAGAGGAGGAGATGGAAACCTAAAGTTCCTAACAGCATCTAAAGTAGGGCTAAGCAGAGCCTCAACCCAAGCCTGAGTAATAACAAGGATAGATAATTTTTTACCTCTTGGCTGGCAGAGTTGAGGAAGGGTGCATAATGAAGTTCAGCCTGCTTCATTATGATTAATGAGGGTTTGGGTCTGCCAAGAGTTTGAGCCCTAGGCTTGTAATGAAGGGTCTCAAACTCTAATAATTTTTAGAGGTCATTTGTGATACTAGGAACTGAAAGACTGTGTTAAAAAGGCTGTGTTAGGATCAACTGAAACACAGAAAAGAAATAAAACTGTTTTTGGTTAAATCAGTGATTAGGAATTGAATAAACTGATTTGCATAAAGTTCCTCAAAGCTTCCTGAAGGCTTTGACGAATTAAGGAACATTTTTCTTTTTCTTATCAAGGAGCAATGGACTGAGATAATAAGAGGCATCTTGTCTCTAACCTAGGGTATTTCATTTGTTTGGGAGGGAAAAGGGAAGGTGTCTTCTGATTGTTCACCCTAAAGGGAAGCCTTGAAGATTGACTTGGAAAGGGGACAGCATGGAAAGAGAACTTCCTTCTGGCTTCATAGCACCTCCTGTTGGAAAGGAGTGAGTGCTACTAGCTAACTTCATGTTTGAAAGGAGGTGGAACATGATGGAGTCTTGCTTCTGCCCTAGTAGGGGAGGAGCCCAAAGAGGAACTCAAGATGTCACTCCCTATGTTGTCGTGGGTCCAGTTTGAATTTCATAGCAAAAGATAAGTTTTATGAGTGATATTAAATTGAAAGTTGTGTGATACATTACATAAAGAGATAGCAAAACATGATTAAGAAATAGATAAAGGTCACGAAGAAAGGGAGCCAATGATGATATTGGCAAGCCACAGGGTTGCATCCTTGTGTGAAAAGAGTTACTGCTGAGGCTCCTGCATGACTTAACGAGTTAGTTTTACCCATGTTTTCCTGGGAAGTTATTGAGTAAATATTGATGCGGTGGGTTGATATGCGATTGTGTTATAGAATACCTGCATTTCTGTGCGCACCAGCATTTGTAAGGCTCTATACTCTCTCCACTACTTTTCAGTATTTTTTTAGCCCCTTTTCTCACCACTCTTGCTCAATCTGTTGATTTCACAGTGTTCATATATGCTGACGATATTCAACGAATCCACACAATTGACCCTTCTAATCAGCAGGACATAGCAGCAAATAATGCTAAACTCAGCCTCATTACTTCATGGCTTATTAATAATAAATTGGTTTTTAATCCAGAGACATCTAAGGTTCTACTACTCTTATCCCCCTCGACTACCTTCCTCTTACATCACCCATTCTTCTTAATGGTTTTCCAGTTTCTCAAGTTCATTCTCACTAACTACTAACAACTAGCATACCTCACAATAACATCATCGGCTTTTGTCTCACCTAGAATGTAAACTGCACTGAACTCTGGAAAGGAGATATTAGTGGTATACAAGAATTGATTTGATTCTGCATGTATACGGATATATATATATATATATATATATATATATATATATATATGATTCCACTCTTACTTTACAAAATCAGACCTCAAAAGTAATGCAACTATCTTTTTACAAACTGCATCTTATTAGATCTATCAATCCTTGCTGCACCCCCTCCCCTGGCACTTGATTCATTCTCTAGTCATCTATTATTGTAATTCTCTCTACCAAGGTATCCAGATTAAAGATCATCAACTGCTACAATTAATTCAAAACACTGCTATTTGAGTTATTTATCACCTAAAAATATGATCATATTACACCTTATCTAAAAACATCTTAGTGGCTTATTTCCCACAGAATTACCTTTAAGATCTTACTGCTAGTTTTTAAGATGCTTGCAGTATCCGAACCACATTACCTTCTGCAGCATCTCATTCCCTAATCCCTGACTCAGGTGCTTAGATCAGCACAAATTAATCTCCTTACTACACTCTCCCCTAGTAGTGTACACTCATGAACATAGCAGATGTACAATGTTTTCAGTCCAAGGCCCTAAATTGTGGATCTATTTGCCAACGTATCTCAGTCAGATTACTTCATTGCCCCTTTTTATAGCAAAGCTAAAAACCTCTTTTTAGGGATCCCTACTCTTAAGTTTTCCAGTTTTCGGTTTCAGTTACCCGGTTTCCAGACCCCCTTTACCCTTTTGTCTTTACCTTCTCCCCTTCTTTCCTGCTTTAAATGGTAGCTCTTCCCATTACCCTACTGTATCCAGTTTGTTTTTTTTATTCAGACCTTTTCTATTTTTAGATTGTAAGCTGCCCAGATAGCTTCACTGTTGGGCGGGATAGAAAATTTTTAATAATCTTGAAACTTGAAACATCAGCCTTTGGCAGGCGTAAATGCTTGAGCCCAAAGTTAAGCATGAACCCCCAGATTCTATATACCGTGCCTAGAGATCTGCACCAAAATCGGCGTGGATTCAATAACAATGCACACAATTTAACAAGATAATGAGCGTTGATAATAATTACATAAGTAATGCCACACTGGGAAAAGACCAAGGGTCCATCGAGCCCAGCATCCTGTCCACGACAGCGGCCAATCCAGGCCAAGGGCACCTGGCAAGCTTCCCAAACGTACAAACATTCTATACATGTGATTCCTGAAATTGTGGATTTTTCCCAAGTCCATTTAGTAGTGGTCTATGGACTTGTCCTTTAGGAAACCGTCTAACCCCTGTTTAAACTCTGCTAAGCTAACCGCCTTCACCACGTTCTCCGGCAACGAATTCTAGAGTTTAATTATGCATTGGGTGAAGAAACATTTTCTCCGATTTGTTTTAAATTTACTACACTGTAGTTTCATCGCAGGCCCCCTAGACCTAGTATTTTTGGAAAGCGTGAACAGATGCTTCACATCCACCTGTTCCATTCCACTCATTATTTTATATACCTCTATCATGTCTCCCCTCAGCCGTCTCTTCTCCAAGCTGAAAAGCCCTAGCCTAGTCTTTCTTCATAGGGAAATAATAGCACTTAACAAGCAATAATTAGCACTGATTAGAATTTACACACACAACCTGCTAAGTGTATTCTATAACAAAGTGCGCCAAACTTCTAACGTGGGCAGGCAAGAGGAGGCATGGTTATGGGTGGGGAAATGGGCATTTCTTGGGCATTCTGAAATTTACACGTATAGTTATAGAAGATGACCCAATGTGTGTAAATCTATATGCTGGGATTTACGCCATGTTTTCATTGCTGTAAATAGATACGCGTAGTTTTAGGCGCTGAGATATCAACTAAGCATATTCTATAATCGGCACCTAAATCTAGGCGCCGATTATAGAATACTCTTAGTCAGCACTGATTTCAGCGTTGATTTTTTAGGCACCTTATATAGAATCTCCTTCGAAATGTATGCTAAGCTAGTATTCTATAAAGGCTGTTACAAGAAGAGCACCCTTTACAGAATACCTAACTTTGGGTGTAATCTCTCCGCTTAAGCGTTATTTCTATTAGATTGTAAGCTCTTTGAGCAGGGACTGTCTTTCTTCTATGTTTGTGCAGTGCTGCGTATGCCTTGTAGCGCTATAGAAATGCTAAATAGTAGCAGTAGTAGTAGTATAAACCACATTGAATTTTAGACGCAGCTTATAGAATACCGCATACTCGTGTTTTTTTCAGCACTAATTTTTTAGGTGCCACATATAGAATCTAGCCTAAGGTGCATACACATATTTTAATTTTAATGTCAGAGCAGGTGTTAATTTCTGTGTTTTATCGTGCCTGCCTTGGAACTGGTTCTAAGAGCCTATTTTACAAAGACATCTGTGCCTATGTTGCCCACCAGCTAGACTTTAAACATAAGCATCTTGCTATAGGATTACCCCATATACATTTGATTCACCTCTTTCTTTCCCCAAACAATATTACAGAAGCACATTTCTCCAGCATTGTACTCACAAGCTGTGTAGAATTAATTAGAAAAGTCAAAAAATTGTCTTTAATATGCAGTCTTTGCAAAAACATGCAAAATGACTAGAGAGAAACACCAAACCGCCTTCTCATCCCATCCCATGCGCCTGTTTTTTAACATTGCCTGTGTATAATTAAGTGGTATTTCTGACAAGTTCTATGCACCCTGACAGCCAAAACCCACAACTTTTGCTGGTTCTTTATATGAAATGGCCATCCTGAATTTAAATGGATCCAGACTCTCCCAACTGACATTTAAGTGGCTCGATAAGGGTCACTCACATGATGACATTTATTTATGTAGATTTTCCTCACACCTTTTTCAGTAGTAGTTCAAAGTAAGTTGCATTCAGGTACACTAGGCATATATTTATTTATTTAGATTTTGCTCATACCTTTTTCAGTAGTAGCTCAAGGTGAGTTACATTCAGGTACACTGGATATTTCTCTGTCCCTGGAGGGCTCACAATCTTAAGTTTGTAACTGAGGCAATGGAGGGTTAAGTGACTTGCCCAAGATCACAAGGAGCAGCAGTGGGATTTGAATGGGCCACCTCTGGATTGCAAGACTGGTGGCTCGAACCACTAGGCTACTCCTCCACTCAGTTCCAACCTATAATCCTACAACCACACTTAAAGAAGTTGGTACACACATCTCACAACACAATATTGAATGAAAAATGCAAAACCTGTTTCTGAGTCTTTGGATATAAGAAATTGGCCATATATGATACAGATTAATTAAAAAGAACAGAAATGTGAGTGACGGAATGCAGAACAATAAACCAACACAGGACTGCAACAGCATCGCTGGGTCAACTGGCTGCACCATGGGTGACCACATTTGTAGCAGTGAACCTCTCAAGTTAAATCAGGGCTGCTGAGGTGGGGGGGGGGGCAAGATTCCACGGGCCCGGCTTCCAAGGTGATTGCGTTAACACAATAACCTGGGTCCCAGCTCAGAGAAGCAGGAGGAGGGAGGAGCAGACGCAGGAAGGTAAGAGGGGTGGCGGCAGTGGCCTGAGTGGGGGGTTGGCGGTGGTCCGAGTGGGGGAGAGGGTGGTGGAGACCCTGCCCCGGGCCGAGCTCTGTTTCTCGGCAGCCCTGTGTTAAATATGCAGAACTAAACATTTCTTTGGATCATGGCCTCTTTTCCTACCCACACTTCCAGACTGTTGCTGCCAGATTTACTGGCACCCTATACACAGTAGGCCATTGTGAAATTTTTCATTGTTTTTCATACTTTTATAGAGAATCAAATACTCAAGGTATCTTCCACCACCTTCAGCTATGCGCACGTAGATTGCTTGAAGTAGCTTTGTTATTCTCCCACTGCAAGGAAGTAACATTGTGGGGAACAGAGCCAGTGCAAAGGTTGTGAGCGCTCTAGACAAGCCTTCAACCTTACACTCCCTATTATGCTTCTTTCAGGCCCTCAAGATTTGGAAGGTTAAACTCAACAATCCTGACCATCACACAAAGTGCAGGTTAAAAGTGCTGATGCTTCTGTGGCCGACAGGACCTATTATTTTGCTTTGACTGCAGCTGCTTTTTGCTACCCCCCAATGGGTGAGCCAGCCCTGGTGGGGAAGGCATTGAATTCAGGCAGTGTCAATAAGAAATATTATTCTTAAGCTTTCATACCAGCTAGAATGGACACGTAGGAGGTAATTTTTCAAAGTCATTTCTGCATGTAAATGGTTCCTTATAAAATAAAGACTTGCATAAAAGTGTATATTATGGCATGAATGTAGGCGGATAAAGACCACCAGTTGGCGTGTACAGTGGCAGAGTTTGGGCACAGCATGGTCTAATCTCCACGCTTACCTAAACAAGCTAGGTGCACACATTTGCATCTGCTCGATAGCAGGTTTAAGAGTGCTCACCTGCAAGATAGGTGTGATTTCTGCTGCTTAGCCTAGTATTTTTATAAAGATGTACTTTATAAAGATGGCGCCGAAGTGTCTTTACAAAATTGCATCCAAGTAAACATCCACTTGCCCTCTTAAACCGAGCGTTCTGTTATGAAATTGCCCTCATGTTGTAACTTGGCCTTATCCTTCTATCATGCTTTTCAGAGAATAATTGCTGGTACGATTTCCATCATTCTGGACTGTATTGCTTCTGGCAGTCACTCGAGGAGATACATGAAAGCATAATTTAAAACATCCATCCACATCAAGCTTTGTTAAGGCTGTTTATCATCCAGGAAACAGTTTCAAAATTGTGCCACTGTGAAACTCCATTTTTCACAGACATTGGTAGATGGAGATTCTTTCCCAGAAATGCATACGAAAATACAGCAGCATAAGACAGAAGGTTCATAAAATCCAAGGGACTGATATTCAAAGCAAGCAAATACATTCAGCAGTGCTTATCTATGTATTCTCAGATAATATGCCGATATCATCAGGCCATTTAAATTTTAAATGGCCCAATATTATCCACACAGAAAAAGGGGTGGGACAAAGGCAGACAAAATATTGTCTGCCTAGTGGTAATATTCATAATATCAATATGAGTGGCAACAATATCAAATGCTCTTCCTATTGGAAATTAAAATGCAAGCAAGTCTTGAAGAGTATCAGAGTGTAACTACGGACCTCCAACAGGTTATTGGGTCTCTTATGGGGCATCCTCTTCCAAGCCCTCAACCTAAGGACACTGCGGTAACTCCAATTTGATGCACGTTGGGTGCCTGTAGGTGCTTACGCGGCTTAGGAAAAGGGCCCCTAAGTGCATAAAGTTAGGACAACAATGCAGAATAAGTTATTAATGTCTTTTATTGTATATTCACCTGGAGTCAGCACAATAAAAAAAAAATGGACAAACATTCACTGGAGCGTGGACTCTACACAGTCCGTGTTTCGTCAGGAGTCCAGGTCCAGGCAAACAGCCAAAATTAGGACAAGCAGCAGCAGTGAATCTTGGCACAAGGCCAATGTAAACGTGGTGCAATCTGGAGTCTGTAGCATCTGTCTCCAAAGATTACTCGGTTTCTTTGCTTGTACCAAATAATCTTTGGAGATAGATGCTACAGACTCCAGCTTGCACCACGTTTACATTGGCCTTGTGCCAAGATTCACTGCTGCCTCTTGTCCTAATTTTGACTGTTTGCCTGGACTCCTGATGAAGGCATAGGCCAAACCATGGACCGTGTCAAGTCCAAGGTGGGCTCCAGTGAGTGTTTGTCCATTTTTTTTGCTTGTGCTGTCTCCAAGTGAATATACAATAAATACTTATTAATAACTTCTTCTTGATTCATTGTCTTGGTCATTCCCACCCCTTGGCTTGCTTGTGCTGACTTCTGTAAAAATGCAGATACAACACTGGAGCGAAATGCCGTTAAAGCTTCCCATACTGTACGACTTCTTGCATTAATAGTTTCCATCTAATTTGTCTTCAGGAGGCCATTATGTACAGCTTCCCACACAATTCTTGTTTTTTTCCCACCTTCCTATGTATGCCAAGATCTTCAGCAACCTCCAGCAGGATGAAGCACCCCAGGGGAAGGTCCATGCCAGATAAAATATTGAAATATAGAAAAAAAAGAAAGCCAATGTCTAATATATCAAATCTGGGTGGAATGCCTGGAGCTTTGTCACTCAGTGGTCATTTTAGAAGCCATTTACACACATCAAGCAGAGATCTACGTGCAGCACTGACTGATTCTAAAATTGTGTAGAGTACATGCACGTCCTGCCATTGCATGCATACTTTTACCTGCAGCAAGCAGAGGGTTTCCTGGGGGTGGAGTTACGGCAGGTCTGGACTTACAGTCATACTTTTGGATTTTACAACATATGTGCATAAATTTGATCAAAAATGTTTTATTTGTGTATACTGAATCGTAGGTGTAAAATATGTGCATTTACGGGTTCTTTTACAAAAGTGCATAAAATTTTGCAGTTACTACACTTTAACTTAAGAAATTAATGTGCAGTAAGTGCAAATTTAATACAGCACCTAGTAGGGGCTGTGTCCAGCATTTTATTTGCAGGTTGTGCATTAAAATGTCCATTAGCTCATTATGGGGATGGGACGACTTCCCTATGAAGAAAGACTAAGGAGGCTAGGGCTTTTCAGCTTGGAGAAGAGACGGCTGAGGGGAGACATGATAGAGGTATATAAAATAATGAGTGGAGTGGAACAGGTGGATGTGAAGCGTCTGTTTGCGCTTTCCAAAAATACTAGGACTAGGGGGCATGCGATGAAACTACAGTGTAGTAAATTTAAAACAAATCGGAGAAAATGTTTCTTCACCTAACGCGTAATTAAACTCTGGAATTCATTGCCGGAGAAGGTGGTGGAGGCAGTTAGCTTGACAGAGTTTAAAAAGGGGTTAGACGGTTTCCTAAAGGACAAGTCCATAAACCACTACTAAATGGACTTGGGAAAAAGTCCATAATTCCAGGAATAACATGTATAGAATGTTTGTACATTTGGGAAGCTTGCCAGGTGCCCTTGGCCTGGATTGGCCACTGTCATGGACAGGATGCTGGGCTCGAAGGACCTTTGGTCTTTTCCCAGTGTGGCATTACTTATGTACTTATATACCTTGGTCACAGCATGGATGCACTTAGTCTCTCCCGTTCAGGAAGCACTAAATGGGCCCATGATAACTGCAAAATTGTTGGTTAGCACTCTATAGCTGCCATGCACTAAGGGGGTGTTTCACAAAGGCACACTAGTGTTTTTAGCGCTCCCTAAATGCTAGACACACCCATATATTCCTATGGGTGTCTCTAGCATTTAGCGCATGCTTATTTTTAGTACGCACTAAAAACGCTAACGTGCCTTTGTGAAAAGGACTCCTAACTGCATTATATTCTGCAAGCCCATTCCATGCACATATCCCACCTAGTTACACTCCTGACACAAAAGGGGGAATTCTATAGATGGTGCACAAAAACGGGTGCTGAAAAAAAAGGTGCTAACCCCTGGATTCTGTATAGCACATCAAGAGATCTCTGCTGAAATCCAGGCATATTCTACAATAGCGCACATAACTTAATTGGTTTAACAAGCTAATCAGCATGGATAACAGCACTTAAGCAGTAATAAGCACTAATTGGTAATAATTAGAATTTACATGCATAGGGTTACCATATGGCTCCAGAAAAAGGAGGATAGATTGAGCCATTCTGGATTTTATTTCCACAATGGAAGTAAAATCCGGATTGGCTCAATCTGTCCTCTTTTTTCCTGCAGCCAAAAGGTAACCCTATACATGCACAACTCGCTAAACATATTATGTAGTGAACAGCACCTAAATTCTAATATGCGCAGTGCAAAAGGGGTGTGGCTATGTGCAGGGAAATGGGAGTTTTGTGGGTGTTCCAAAATTTACGAGTGTAGTTATAGAATATGACCATTTTCATTGGTGTAAATGGAGGCGCATAGTTTTAGATGCTGGGATATCAACTAAGCATAAATCTAGGCACTACTTATACGCTTAGGCGGAAAAGTTTATCACGTGGATTTTTTAGGCGCCATATATAGAATCTGGCCCTTAGGAGGTAATTCTATAAATGGCACCTAAAAAATCAAGCTGAAAAAAAAGCACATAGCTATATTCTATACACTGCGCTTAACGGTAGGTGTGGATTATAGAATAGAGCTTAAGCCTAGGGACTACACCTACATGTAAGCGTGGCCATTTGCACCAAGAATTATATATATATAATTACGTATATATTTTGTATAAATGTTTTTCTATTCTATAGGTTATTGATTTTAGGCATGCTGGTTATTACCATACTCAGCATCATCTGTGTCTTTTTACATATATGTTATGATTGTTTTTATTATTTGCTATTTTTAATGTTTTAGTGCTAGATCCCTGAGGCAGGCATTTGTACGCTGAAACACATTTTATACTGCTTATCCCAGAAAGTGGATTTTCCCCAAGTCCATTTAATAACGGTCTATGGACTTTTCCTTTAGGAAGCCGTCCAAACCTTTTTTAAACTCCGCTAAGCTTTACCACATTCTCTGGCAATGAATTCCAGAGTTTAATTACACGTTGAGTGAAGAAATATTTTCTCAGATTCGTTTTAGATTTACTACATTGTAGCTTCATCGCATGCCCCCTAGTCCTAGTATTTTTGGAAAGCGTGAAGACACTTCACATAAAAGTCACGCCCTCATCCACCCATGGCTCTCTCATTTCCACACTCCATTTTCCACCTTTTGCTTAAACATACGTACATAATTGATTCTAATTTCTGCCAAGAATTGCTTGTTAAAAGCCAATTATTGGTGCTAATTAGCATGTTATTCAATTAAAATATATGTGCAAATTGGGTGCACATCCATATTTTCACATGCCTTATTTTAGCACTTTTATAGAATTAGGGGGTAAGTGCTATTCTGTAAAGGGTGTGCATTGATTCCCATGTCTAACTTTAGGTGCCAGACTTAAACCTGCTGAAATCTGGTGTACATGTGCACACTGAGGCAGTACAGGGTGAGGCAATAAAAAGTAACCGCTTGGAATTTCAATATGAAATTTTACAGCTTTGTTTGTTGTTAATCTCATTCCGCATAGCACATAAACGTAGATAGTATCTTTAAACAAGCCAAAGTTACAGATCAGATTTTTTAGCGTGATTGCCCAGCGATTTTCGCACATTCAAAAATGTTTGCACTGTAAAACTACCATTATTTGTAAAAACAATAATAATTTGTATTTGATAATATAATAACTTGCAGATAATTTCTTTAAAAGCATTTCAGATCGGAACCGCGTGAACGAGGTTTCAGAGCAAAGACAATAGAGGCTGCGTATTATCATCTCAAGAACTGGAAGCTCAGCACCGTCAAGAAAATTTGTTGGCCTGACTGCAAAATTCTGACACATTGTTAATTGTATATCGTTTGAATGACAATTTTATTGTGTTTAAGCTCAAACATTTTTAATTTGCAAAAATCGTTAGGTAGTAACACTAAAGTGTCAGTAACATCAATATAGCTTAAGATAATTAAATGTCGTTTAATAGTAATACGTAAGTATGATGACTATATAAGTATGTAAAATTTCTCATTGAAATTCAAAGCGTTTGCTGAGAAAACTGCAAAAAACTGTAAGAGGTTACTTTTTGCCTCACCCTGTATTCTATAACTATATGGGCAACTTTTCGGAATGCTTCTGACATGCCAATGGCCATGCCCTGTTTGAGTTATGTGCTAGCGGAGTTAGGTGTTATGTCTTATAGTATAGTGTGCAGCCAGATGTGCATGCACAGTGCCAATTAACATCAATAATTGTTATGCGCTCATTAACCAATTAATTTGCATGCACATCTCAGCAGCGTGCCTAAATTTGGGCATCATATATAGAATCCAGGGGAAAATGCCCTGAACGTGTAAATCAGCATGCACTAATTGTACAAATAATACAAAAGCAGATAGTGCGTTTGTGTAGTATCTGTTAACATGCCAATTTGCACAATAAGGAGAAGATTCAAGCACTAAGTGCTAGATTCTCTATATGGCACCTAAAAATTCCACGCGGAAAAAAAATATGCCTAGGTGTATTCTCTAAAGTATGCCTAAATTTTATAGAATAGACTTAAATTTCTGCACGGTATATAAAATACGCCGAGTGCCTCTCCATGCAACCAAATTTAGTCACGGCCATTTCCGCCATGTTTTACTTGGAATAAATCCCGATGCCTAAATTAGGTACAGAGCGGGTATGTTCTATAACAACACGCATAGATTTTAGAAACGTCCATGCCCTGACCCTTTTCAACTATGTGACTTAGAATTTACGCCCACCATATTACAGAATAAGCTTAAGGCCTTATTCTATAAAGGTTATGCTCCTAAATTTAAGCTCTAAAAATTATGCTCCTAAGTTACGAGTGTAATCTATGCTCCTAAATTTATGCTCCTAATTTAGGGCCTATTACATGTATAGATTTAGCATATATTTAGGTGCATATGGGACGAGTGCATAGGATTAGGAATTGATAAGGGCGCTTGCGAGTTTGACTGCAGAGGAGCATGAGAGGACTGAGTTACTGTACACCAATTTAACATGTTTCATAATAAATTAGGCTCATAAATATAGGAGTGTAAATTTAGGTGTGTAACCTTTATAGAATAAGGTCCTTAGCGAGTTGTTGCAAGTAAATCTTAATTAATGCCAATTAACACTGATAATTGCTTGATTAACTAGCTAATCAGCACTGGCAATAGGATGTTAACAAGTCGCGCACATTGTTATACAATACACTTTGATTTTCATGTGGAAATTTAGGCACGATATATACATTAAGCACTATTTTGTAATGGCAATTGTTGCAAAATTGCCATTATGTAATAAAGTAGACGTCAGCATGCATGATTCTAACTTTAGGCGCGAGCACCTAAGCCATATTAAAGGCTGGTGTAAATGATTGTGTCTAAAGTTTGTAGTTGTGCATGTGATAGTACTCTATACCTTACATGTCCAACTGCAAGACCCACCCCCTGCTCTGCCCATTGGCACACCCCCTTTGTAATTGCACGCTAGAGCAGTTAGGTGCGAAATTTATAGAATAGTGCAGTTACGATAGCGCCTAAGTACAATTAATACAACTTAAGGGCTATTATTGGTACTTAAGGCCAATTGGTGCCTAGTTAGGCATGCAACTGTCACTATTCTATTACTTGCATGCCCAAATTTGCATGCTTGTGAGAAATTTGGGTGCACAACTTTATAGAATCCGGGGATTTGTGCCTAATGTACTTCAGAAAACGGTCCCCCGAGGTTGATATGGTAATTTTTAAAGGGAAAATACGGACTTACTTTTCTTTTTAAAAATTATGCACATACTATAGAAGTTAGATGGCTTGTTACAAAATTATCATCCTAGGAGGTCGTTTATTAACAGTTAATGCATGTTATCTATGAATAAACATCTCCTTAGATCTAGTGTTCTAATAACCAAAGAGCAAGACAACGATCAAAGCAAACATGAATAGTCTTATACACCGCTCTTACCCAATAAATTAGTTCAATGCAGTTTACAATAAGAGAAACTAGTACAACACTAGGACCTACATAAAATAAAAACATTTCAGCATTATAGTAAACAAACAAAAAAAATTTAACACTAAGTGAAAAAAAAACCGTGGGGAGCAAGATGTGGCAGGCGTGGCAGGTTGATGATTGAAGTCCATTTCCTTTCTTTCAATGCTCTCATCTCCCAACACTAATCTTTCTCAATATGCCATTTATTGATTTCCTTTTTCTATATAAATAGCTATTTATAGATTTATAAATTGAATCATTATTACTGCAAATGGTAATAGAGAGGGCAAGATCTACCTCTTATGATCTGTTAATAAATGATTCCCAAAGTTCTTACCTCTCACTGGAAAATGCAGCCGTCCCTTATGTGGCTTTGTGTTCAATCAGCTTTCATCTTCTTGTTAATTTAGTAGGGAAAATGGATCAGTGTCGGGGGGGGGGGGGGGGGGGATATGGGACAAGTGCATAGGATTAGGAATTGACTGCAGAGGAGCATGAGGGGACTGAGTTACTGTATACCAATTTAACATGTTTCATAATAAAATCAATGTAAAAATGGAATCCATCTAAAAATGTATCTAAAATTTAACAATGCATATAAATTGATTTACACAGATTTTTAAAATAAATGCCAAAGTACCTAGACTGAAACTAAATATCCAAATTTATAATATATAAACCCCTCAAGTGTAGTGATGTAGCTATAGAGCATGATGCTCTGCAGAATTTGGTATTCATGTCCTCTAGGTCCAGACACTAGATGTCACCATTGCACAATGGCTGGGGTTCTGCCTTCTCCTCTCCTCCCCCCATTACTTCTGCAGTGAAAGAAGTAAATGCTGGGCTTGGCTCTCTCTCTTGACAGTCCTGAGACTTGCCATTGGAACCCCACTAACCTGCAATTTATACAGGTTCCACCAGTGACCCAGAGGAGTCAAGAAATCCAAAGGTGCCCAGTTCAAATCCCACTGCTGCTCCTTGTGATCTTGGGCAAGTCACTTAACACTTTGTTGCCTCAGGTACAAAATTAGATTGTGAGCCCTCCAGGGACAGGGAAATACTCAGCGAACCTGAATATAAGTCGCCTTGAGCTACTACTGAAAAAGGTGTGAGCAAAACCCAGATAAATAAATAAATAAAACCACTCAAATTAGTACAGTAAGAATTCAAATAAAACCTTTTTTTAATTAAATGAAATCCGATGGCTGCTCCATCTTGTTTGATACTAGCAACTGTTTTCCTTCCATTGGCATATCCAGTGGACAAGGTCTAACAGTGATTTGTTTCTTATCTATAACCATCTAAAAACTTTAAAAAAAAAAGTGTCTTTCTCCTTTGACATTCTGATTAAAGAAGATGAAACACTGGAATTCAGTGGGAAGGTTCAAACCTTGTACTGAAAAACAACAGAGGGGTTTATGTACACGTCTCTGCTTCCCTCCTCATCCCGAAACTTCAAAAGGAAAAGTTTGCTAATAATTGTTCTTTCTAAGGGAGGCCAGCTAATTAGCCTAGGACCCAGCTCAGGATTGTTTTTTCCACCATCTATAAAAAAATCTTACAGTTTGAATTCCATGTTCTAATATTAATTTCTTAACTTTATTACCATAAGGTATACTGTTGAAAGTCTGTAGTCGAAGCTATGCCAGAATAGTGCAGTGTAATCTCACGCTTTCTACTCCTGGTTTTGTTGGCTTGTTTATTATTTTGGGGTTTTAAAAAATGATATTAGGGGGTCCATTTACTAAGATGCGCTGAAAAATGGCCTGCGTTGTTGTAGACGTGTGTATTGGACGCGCTCAGGTCCATTTTTCAGCGCAAGTGCAAAATGACTTTTTGGGGGGGGGGGCCAAAAATGGATGTGCAGCACAATCGTCCATTTTAGGCCTGAGACCTTACCGCCACCCACTGACTTAGCGGTAAGGTCTCATGTGTTAACCAGGCAATAATCGTCAGCGCGCGTAGACGGCCAATTACCGCCCAGTTAGCACCAGGCGGTACAAAATAAAAAACATTTTCTGCAGCATGTAAAAAATGGATTTACCGCCCGGGGCTCATGGTAGCCGGGCGGTAGTTACAAATTGACATGTGATGGACACGTATAGGTGCCTACGCACCTTCCTAAAAGGGCTCCTAGAACTTCCAAAACCTGTGATTCACCACTAATTCTCTACTCAACAGTTCTGGAACCATTGCTTTTTCCAGCACACAAACACTTAAAAGCACTCATTATCCCATATCAAGGAAGGCAGTCAGATGCCAAGAAGATGTGGCAGAAATATACAGAAATATTCCCTATCTTATACTACACACTTGATTAAAAAGGAATTTTATGAACTCCAGAAGGAAACTTTCTTTGGAATTGTGTAAGTACTAGGATGAGCATTAGAAGTAAATTTGACAGACTGAGATCATACTCCACACACCCTGCAGAGGAATGAAGTTCATTACTGTCATAGTATGTGACAAACGAACCCATTTGGAAACCGTGCCCCAAGGTACTTGCACTTGGTAACCAAAGGATTAAAAGTGTTGGTTTAAATTACAGTAGAATATTTGGCTTACAAATTTTGGGCCCTGTTTACTAAGGTACGCTAGCGTTTTTAGCACGTGCTAAGCATGTAGACACCCATAGGAATATTATAGGCAACTACATAGTTAGCACATACTAATGCTTAGCGCACCTCTAGCGTGGCTTAGAAAACAAGAACTTTGTATCTTGTAATTGACTCTCTTTCCTTACTCTGACTTAAAAACAGTGCAAGAAAGTAGAAAGTAAATGCAGATTTTCTATGAGATATTCCATTTTCTAAATACACTTATTCCCACCCCCACCTCCCAAGAGCAAATGCATCTGTATGAACTCTTATTCTATTTAATAATAAAATATTATCACAAGGGCTTTTTTTGAGGGGGTAATTGGGTGTATTGAGTACTGGCACCTTTTCTATTGTCTGCTAAAATTGACCATTGGACCCCACGTTTTAATGACAGAGCTCAGGCTCTACACACCAATTCTGTCTTGTAATAGATTCTATGACTGGTTGCAGGGGGCCTGGCTATTATGGGGTGGGTCCCTCAGTGATCACCCCACTCCTGAAGGGTGGCCTAGCATTTGAGTACCGGCACCATTTTTGCTAGAAAAAAAACCACACTGATTATCACATTAAATGCAAGGAAGTAGTTTGTATTTTTGCATTACTATGTATTTAAGGACCGCTAAATTCTGCCCATTAATTTTAAAAACTTTTAATGAGCAAATTAAGGGCTCCTTTTACTAAGCCACGGTACTGATTCCCAGTGCAGTAAATGTGGTGAGGTCCATTCAAGTCCTATGGGCTTTGTCACATTTGCCGCATCATTGGAATCGCTATCGTTTCTTAGTAAAATGATCCCTAAGTTTGCTACAATCTGTTGGTTCTACTCAGAGATCTTGAGCCAGTGATTAACGGATCTCCTTCAACGATTACTTACCATTTTGGGTATAACCAAAAAAAAAAAAAAAATCTGTAGAGCAGAGAGGCACTTGCAAACCCTGCCTAAAATAAGGGATTTTCTTACAGATAGTATCAATCGCTGTTCTAGGTTGCAGATTTCCAGATCATCTCTATTCATTTCAGTTTTATTTTTTGCTACACACACAGGATGATGAAAAAGACTGTTAGGGAAAGATGCTCTGCAGATTTTCTACACTGTTGCCTGTGGTCAGTAACCAAAAAAACCCAAAAAAACCCTCCTAACATTAAATATTGCATTGCTTCATAATCTTCTGATGCAGGTATGTTACAGGTGATGCTGACATTTTTACAACAATTACACGAATTAAAAAGTAGACGTGAATTCCATGTAGTCCCTTTATTGTACTAGTTATTGCAGTCAGATTAAGTCACATTTATAAAGCACGCCATCCAGTTGTACTGAAACGGATTATATTCAATTACATTGTTTCAATCACTGTCCTGTGAACTGGCAAATCCAATCAAAGCATTAGTCTTCAATTTAAAAAAAAATTAAAAAGAAATTGACAATTTGCCAAGCAGTCACATCACAAAGCACAATTACCTAGAAATCGCAATTAAAAGTTTAAAAAAAAAAATCACACTTAATCTCTTAGCTATCGATATAATACAGGAAGCAATGAAGGACAAAAGCATGAAAGCGGATTTATCTAACACTATAAATTCAGTCAGAAGCAGAAGCTGTAAAGTACACTAGCTGAAGCAGGACAATAAAAATACTGAGCATGGAATACTTTTAATCTCTCCCATTAATATTCATTTCCAGCTGCTTATAATAGCAGCGCCTCATGGCCAAATCATTAGAGTTTTACATCTGGGTTGCAAATGACACTTTGATTGGATGTAATGTTCAAATGGTCCTCCCCACTGAGCCTCCGTCAAGTCTTCTGCAGAGAGGTGTCCTGCAGTGCCAGTGCCTCACTGCGCGTGCTGGCTCAACGTGTGGTTCTGGAAAAGATGAAAAAACCAAGATATGCATGAGGGGCAAATTAATAGAACACGTACCCCTGCCCTCCCACTCAGTGCCACTTGTGCCGAACTTCACATAAAAGCCTCTCAATTATTGCAAAACAAAACAATAAAAAAAACCCCAACTTTTAAGTAATGGCTGCCAATATGACACGTTTGCTTTGTACCAATATCTCTGCAAAGGCTGACAGGTTTACACTGTGGGGTTTATTTATTTTACCAACCCAGTCCTGCCACCCGGATTTCAGTACAAAAAGGTGAAGACAAAGAGGGAGAAAGGGAGAGAAGAAAAGGAGAAATATTAACAGCAGGTAAGAGAATCTGTCCTCAGGGATTCTCTCAGCCAGAACAATAACAGAAAAAATTTCAGCAAATAAAAATTTCTGAGACCTCTAGGTCCTTTGTCAAGTTTCTGTGATACAGTATTCACAACAGAGCTGATAGAAAGTTGTTCACCAGTGACCCAGACACACATTTTTACCTATATGAATATTTTTAGATATAGTCCTACATATTCCCTGTAAAAGTTGAAGCTCTGGCTTGTTTTGTGCAGTATCATTAAGGCTTTAAAAAAACAGCAAGGCCTACACACCACTCTCTGAGAAACAGATATATATATTTTTATTCTAAGGGTCTTATTCTACAAAGGTTATGCTCCTAAATTAGGAGAATAATCTATTTTGGAGCATAAATTTAGAAGCATAACCTTTATAGAATAAGGACCTAAAGGACTAAAAGAATTAAATTGTTCTGTCCAGCCCCATAATTCTTCCTTACACAGCTGCAGCAAATAATTCATTAATTGATTGAGTTACCAGTGGAAGGAGACATTACAATCAGATCCTGGCACTGAAGCATTGACATTAAGCCCCGGATTCTATATAGCGTGTCTAGAGATCCACGCCGAAATCCATGTGTATTCTGTAACAATGTGCATAACTTAATTGGCTTAACAATCCAATCAGCGTTGTTAACAGCACTCAACAAGCAATAATAAGCACTAATTGGCAATAAATAGAATTTAAGATCACAACTCCCTAAGTGTATTTTGTAATGCACTGCACCTATAGTTTAACACACCCAGGCAAAAAGTGGAATGGTTATGGGCGTGTTTCATAGGCATTTCAAAATTTACATGCAATGTTATAGAATATGGCCCTTTGCGCCTAAATCTACATGCCGGGATTTACACCAAGTTTTCGTTGGTGTAAATGAGGTGCGTAGTTTTAGGTGCTAGGACTTCATAATAACACAAGCTTTTTGCCATACCGAGACAGACCGAAGGTCCATGAAGCCCAGTATCCTGTTTCCAACAGTGGCCAACCCACCCACAAGTACCAGGCAAGATCCCTGGCAAGATCCCAAAACAACAGAATACATTTTATAGTGCTTATCCTAGAAATAAGCAGTGGAGTTTCTCCAAGGCCATGTTAATACACCTCCTTGTGCGTCTGGGCAAGTCACTTAACCCTCCATTGCCCCAGGAACAAATAAGTACCTGTATAAAACATGTAAACCGCTTTGAATGTGGTTGCAAAAAGCACAGAAAGGAGGTATATCAAGTCCCATTTCCCTTCCCCCTTAAGGATTTTTCTTTTAGGAAGTTATCCAAATCTTTTTTAAACCCTGTTAACCTGCTTTTACAACGTTCTCTGGCAGCGAATTCCAGAGTTTAATTACACGTTGAATGAAGAAATATTTTCAATGATTTCTTTTAAAATTACTACTTTGTAGCTTCACTGTATGCTCCCTAGTTCTAGTATTTTTGGAAAGAAGTGATTCGCGTCTACCTGTTCCACTCCACTCATTATTTTATAGACCTCTATCATATCTCCCCTCAGCCGTCTTTTCTCCAAACTGAACAGCCCTAGCTGCTTTAGCCTTTTCTCATAGGGAAGTTTTCCGTTCCACTTTATCATTTTTGTCATCCTTCTCTGTACCTTTAATTCCACTATTATCTTTTTTGAGATGTGGTGACCAGAATTGCACACAGTACTAGAGGTGGGGTCACACCATGGAGCAATATAAAGGCATTATAACATCCTCATTTTTGTTTTCCATTCCTTTTCTAATAATACTTAACATTTTCTTTGCTTTCTTAGCCGTCGCTACACACTGAGCAGAGAGTTTTAACATATCATCAATGATGACACCTAGATCCCTTTCTTGGTTGGTGACTCCTAATGTGGAACCTTGCATCATGTAGTTCCCACACGCATCACTTTGCAAATGCTCACATTAAACGTCGTCTGCCACTTCTAGAATACACTTAGGAGCCCTTTTACTAAGGTGCGCCGAAAAATGGACTGCGCTGGTGTAGGCTCATGTTTCAGACGCGCACAGGTCCATTTTTCAGCAGCTCATTTTTTGAGGCCGAAAATAGACATGCGGCAAAATTAAAACCAGCATGCATCCATTTTCAGCAACTATTTACCGCCACCCAGTGACTTAGCGGTAAGGTCTCATAACCAGGCGGTAATCGTCAGCATGCGTACACTGTCGATTACCACTAGGTAAGCGCCATGTGGTAGAAAATTGCTACTGTGTGTTTTGGACGCGTGTCAGAAATGGAATTACTGCCTGGGGCACACGGTAGCTGGGTGGTAGTTCCAATTTGTCACGCGTTATGCGCGCGTAGGTGCCTACACACCTTAGTAAAAGGGCCCCTTAGGCAGAAATGTTGTTTTTACGCATGGATTTTCTAGGCGCCAAATACAGAATCTGGCCCTAAGGGGTTGTTCTATAAAAGGCATCAAAATTTAGGCCCTGAGATTCAGCGTTCTAAGTGCTAATTCTATAATGGCATTTGGGCATCCAGACTCAAATGTTGCACTACTAGTATACATCTGCATTTACATGTCAGCATTTAAGTGTGTCATCATCCAAAAAAGATATCCATACAATTACCATAACAGTGGTGTAATTTTCTTTTAAAGGAGGAAAAGCCTCAAACAATGATAGGATAATCCTTTGTTGATCACTCGTTCAACCTAAGGGAGTTCCATCCATTCATCATGGGCTAAAAAACCTCCTTAGTTTTAAACACAAGGTCCCCGAACCACACTTAATTCTGCTTTCTGCAGTTTTTCTGATTGACATAGACCTTTCTGACAGGACTTGGCATTGATTCAATACCTAAAGAGGGGTAGTCCACCACCCAATGACGCTTTTTTTGCCTAAGGAGGTTCCCCTGGTATTTCCATCACACGATTGAATGGCTTTGCAATCAATGGGAGTGGCTTAGCTATAAGCATCTGACGTCAGGCTTTATAAACCATCGCCATGTTGGCAGTTTAAACTGAAGAGAGAAAAGCCAGCATTGAATTTATTTATTTATTTGTTGCATTTGTATCCCACATTTTCCAACCTCTTTGCAGGCTCAATGTGGCTTACAATACATCATGAGTAGTGGAAATAAGAGGAAGTAGACATTTAGTATTACAGAAGGATTTTGGGTTACATGATAATGAAAACAAGAAAGTAATATAACAAGAAAGCATTATAATCATAATAGTAATATAGCAAGAGAACATAATAAAACAATTTTGGTTACATGTGGGAGAGTTCACATGTGTTGATCTTTGTGGTATGTCCTGTCAACGAGAATGTGAGGGAAGACTTGGAATAAAGGGAGAGGTCAAAGTTTGAAGAATTGTGTGGTGTAATAAGTGTTACTCTCTTACAGACGTCAGTTGATGGGCACCACGGACCCTGATGCAGGTATCGAAACTCGGGCCGAAGTTGGGCCGTGGACGGTGATAAGAGACTGAACAGCTGGAGAGATAAGTGAACCTTACAACACTAGCAGAAAGCAGAATTAAGTGTGGTTTGGGGACCTTATGTTTAAAACTAAGGAGGTTTTTTAGCCCATGATGAATGGATGGAACTCCCTTAGGTTGAATGAGTGGTCAACAAAGGAGTATCCCTGTATTACCATATAATTAAGAGGCAGAGGGAGGGAGATAGCACGGGAAATTAGTGCCCAAAATTGCACACATAAGTTATAGAACAGCACCTGGCTTCATTGTTTGTGAGCACTAATTGGCTTTAGCTACCAACAATGACCCTTAAAGTGGCATTATTTATTTATTACATTTATACCCTGCTCAGTAGCAGGTTCAGTGCGGCTTACATAGTACAGGTTACAAAATGTCACAAAAAGCACAAAGCTTTGGAATAGAGGAGTTATGATGTAGTTGTTTGAAATAGGTTAAGGTGGTTGAGATGGGCAAGGGAAGTAGGGTAGGGGTGGTGTGGATAGGGTAGGCTTGTTTGAAGAGGTACGTTTTTAGCAGCTTTCGGAAGGGTAGATGGTCGCTGACTATTCGAATGGGTCTTGGTAGAGCATTCCGGATTTGGCTGTCCATAACGGAGAAGTTCGATGTGTAGTAGGTTTTGTACTTGAGACCTCTGCAATTGGGAAGCTGTAGGTTGAGGTATGTTCGAGAAGATTTTGACCCGTTTCTAGCTGGAAGGTCAATCAGGTTGGTCATGTAGCTTGGAGATCCTCCGTATATAATCTTGTGAATCAGTGTGTGGACTTTGAAGTTTATTCGTTCTTTGATAGGGAGCCAGTGGAGTTTTTCACGTTGGTATCAATGTGCCCTCTAAGGACTGAATTGACGTGAGAAAATATTTTCTGTTACCTTACCTTGTGAGCACTTGTGACAAATACATACACAGACATGCACATACACAGACATGCACATACACACACACACATATAAACACTCACAGGGACGTTGGAAAGAATTTCATGAGCCGTACTCTGCATGCTTCCCCTACTTGTTCGCCTGTAGTTTATAGCTACTCTGATTTTTACTCAGATACTGGATGTTCAGCACAGCTTAACAGGGAACACTGCTCCCTCTGTACGAGCACCACACTTTAAAAAAGGAAAAAAGGGACTGAAGGAGCTTTTTTGAACACAGCGGAACATAACCCCTTCACTGTCTACCAGCTGCCTTCCCCAGTACTTCAGTTACTGATGGTATTATACACAGGTTATGCACTACAGGGAATTATATATCCCAAAAAATTTTTTTAATAATGCAACATTTTTAACAGAATAGTATTTACAGTATTCTGGAAACATATGCAGGTACTTTAACACCTGGCTCACAGTCAGCCCTAGCTCCCCAGTTCTGTTGGCTATGTAAACAGTAATGTTCAGCAGTACTGTAACAGAAATTGAGGTTACTAACAACCATAACATAACTTACCTATCAATGGTTTTGGTAGATTGCCAAATGGCCATCAGGCTTCAGCTCCGCTAGCCTTTAGTTTGTTGATGAGTTACCAAATATGGTTAGAGCAGCAGGCTGAAAACCAGGGAAGTCAGGGTTCAAATCCCACCGATGTTCCTTGAGATCTTGGACAAGTCACTTAACCCTCTATTGCCTCACATATAAAACTTAAACTATAAGCCTTCCATGTCCATGAAAATACCTACTGTACTTGAATGCAACTTGACTTGAGCTATTACTGAAAAAGGTGTGGTGTAAATTCAAATCCCAATACCAGGTATAGTGTGAACTTAGTAAGTGATGGCTGATAAAGACCTGAATGGTCCATCCAGCCTGTCCAACAGTCATATTCATTATCAATTCAAGATTAAATCAA
The DNA here is from genome assembly GCF_901765095.1 of Microcaecilia unicolor. Classification (NCBI taxonomy): domain Eukaryota; kingdom Metazoa; phylum Chordata; class Amphibia; order Gymnophiona; family Siphonopidae; genus Microcaecilia; species Microcaecilia unicolor. Next base: position 308,737,948 of record NC_044035.1, on the reverse strand, counting down.
CAATGAATGTGATAATACATACTTGATCATGGCCTTTCTTTGGTGTTTCTGAGACATAGACTGTAGAAGTCCGCCCAGCTCTGTCCTTATGTTCCAACTACTGGAGTTGCTGTCCAAGACCTCTCCCGCCTATCTGAATCCATCTTGTCATTTGCGGGACACAGACCTTAAAAGTCTGCCCGGCACTGTCCTTACATTCGAAATTACTGGAGTTTCCATCAAAGCTCTCTCCAGTTCATCTTACAACCAGATTGCTATATGCGGGACTCAGATCATATGATCCAACCCAGCACCAGCCTTAGTTGATACAGTCAGAGTTGCCATCTAACAAAACACTACAAATATCACTCAGGACTGAAGACTGACAGAACAATTCCAACATACCATAATAGCAGTAACTTCCACAAGTCAGACAAGCAGCACATACCTAGGAAAAGACAGCACTATCAATTTCGCAGTGAACACTAGAACATCAATAAACCTATTATAAAATTAAACAAAAACCAGATTAGAACAGATTGATCGATCGATCGATCGATCAGTCAGTGCTAAAAGAAAACCACATCTCTTTCACAACCACTAAATAAAAGTGGAAATAAAAATTAAACTGAACCCCCAAGAAGCCAGACTTTTCATACTGTGCAACACCAGAGACAGAGAAAGCAATGCGTGTCCCCCTGTACTGTGCAAAATATAAAGGTAGTATACATTAATTTCAAAAACAGACATATTATAACTACAACATAACAAATTAACAAATGCAATAAAACAAACAATGAAAAATATGATGCCATTTTATTGGACTGAATATATTTTTCAATTAGCTTTCAGAAGCCAAAACCTCATTCCTCAGGTCAGGGCAGTATATTGCTGTTATGGTATCCTGTCCTGACCTGAGGAAGGAGGTTTTGGTCTCTGAAAGTTTGTCAAGAAGGTATTAAAATTAATCCAATAAAAAAATAACATCTTACTTCAATTTTCACATTTTATTCATCAATGCTTATTACCATAGCTACCACACTATTTTATCTTGAACAAAAAATTAAATTATTTTTTCCACTTTTGCTGTCTGGCCATTTACTATTTTCAGTTGTGCTGATCCCAGTCTCTGGTTTCTGCATACTCATCTTGCCAGGATTTTCTGTCTATTTGTCAATTTTTTTCTCTTCCTTTTTCATTCAGCTTTCTTCAAATTTCTGCCTCTCTCTAGATTTAATTCTTTCTTACTATCTAATCCTCAATTCCTCCCTTTTTTTAAAATTGTGTCTACCTCTTTCATTCATCCTGGCTCTCCTATTTCACTTCCTCCTATTCCTCAGTCTCTCAACTAACTCTATCCCCCCACCCATCCAGAATCTTTCCTCTCTTTTCCCTCTTCCATCCAGCATCTGCTCTTTTCCTTTATCCTCTGTTCCATCCAGCATCTGCCTTCTTCTCTCTCTCCTTCCATCCATCCAGTGCCTGCCTGCTTCTTTTTCCTTCTTCCACCCAGCATCTTCCATCCAGCACCAGCCCCTCTGTGTTCCCCGCTTCCATCCAGCATCTGCCCCTCTGCCCTCCCCACTTCCATCCAGGATATGCCTCTCTATTCTCTCTACTTCCTTCCTGAATTTGCTCTCTGTCACTTTCTCACTTCCATCCAGCATCTGCACCCTCTCATCTCCCCACTTCCATCCAGCATCTGCTTCCTTCCCTAACACTCCCTAAGCTGCTTCCCCAAACCAGCAGCAGCAAAACAAATTACAACTATCACATTGCCGCACTGTATATACCCACAGCTGCTAGCTCTGTCCCAGAACAGGAAGAGACGGGGAGGGGACAGGCAGCTGAGGATATATAAGGTGTGGCCCCACAATGTTTGTATTTTGTTTTTCCACTGCTGCTGGTGGTTTGGGAAAACAGCAGAAGCGATGGACGGTGACAGGTAGATGCAACAGGTCTCTGTGCGCTGGCTTCACAGTGGGCTAGGATGGTTGTGCGGTCTCTTACCAGAAGATGCACAACCATGCATATTAAAGAGAACAGTGATTGGCACCAATTTTAGTTATGCACATAAGTGCACATAGGCTCCATTCTATAAACTAACAGTCAGCGTTTTTAAATGCCAATATCGCCAGCTAGATTACCTCCAGATATTCAGTGCCAGGCTATGTGTGGGCCCCAGCACTGCATATCTAGGGCTACTTTTACCGTTTGCTGTGGTTTATGCGGGTCCCGGCCGATATTCAGCTGGGGCTGCATAAGACAGTTATATGTGTCCCGGCTGAATATCGGTTAGAACCCGCATAACTAGCGCACCTTAGTAAACAGGGTCCTTAATTTTCCTGTGCTAAAGCAGAAACTATAAAACGTACTGTTATCAGTCCTAAAATACATGATATAACAATATTAAATATTTTGAATATATTAACAGATTGATTTTTAATTGCTATGTCTTCTCTGTATACATCTCTTTAAGGAGAGTATGGTGTCTTCCAGTTCATATTTTACAGCGTCAGTTGTGTCTAAATACAGGGAATATTTAAATCTTCAAAACACTTCCACTCTTTGTACATATGCAGTTTCATTAGCAAAACTATTTGTATTTCTCCCTCTAACGTGCAAATAAAGAACAAAAATGCACTAGCTCATTAACGGCATTTATCTAATGAAAGGTGTCTTGAGGAAACAGTTCAATAATGACCCCTCTGTACCGAGACCTGGTCTCTCCAGGTAGTGGTCACCCCACTGGCTTCCAGGATGAGGGAGAATTAAATTTAAAAATTCTTCTGCTAGCACATAGGGCCTATTTATTACACAGGGAATCCAGAATATCTTATTCCCGGTTGTTGCCTTATCAACCTTCTCATGTGTATTGAGATCCTCGTAAGGAAATCATTTGGCTTTTCCTTCTCATAAGAGACTCTGGTAAGAAGCATCTCAAAATACTGCATTTATCTGTGTGGTACCAGTGCTTTGGAATTCACTTCCCCTGGATTTAAGGAAGGAAGGAATGGTTTCATAAGAAGAAGCTGGTTTAAAGATGTGGCTTTTTAAACACGTTTTTAATATATGATCTACTACTGTAGGAGAAAGGGAATTTGAGAGTATTCTAGACACAATCAGTCTATACATCCATAACAAGCTTTTTCAATGTGTCACAGAAAGATTTATTATTTAAAATGATGGAGGAATTGTTGTGCAATTCATCCCCCGTTTTGTCTTGTAAAGTTTGTGAAAGTTTCTTTTTTACATATTGTAAAACATTCTGATATAACTTGTGAAGGGTGGTATTACAAATACCATGGATAAATAAATAAATCAAAAACACAAAAAAGGCAAAAAAACTGCTTACAAAGGTAAGTAGAAAATACAAAAGCAGATTATATAAAACCAAGTTTATTAAAATAAAACCCAGAGGTTTTGTTTTAATAAACGTGGTTTTATATAATCTGCTTTTGTATTTTCTACTAAATAAATAAATCTATAGCTTGTAATTCTATGTACTGGCCACAAGATGTCAGAAGAGCTGCTGTGTTCTTAAGACAAAAGTTATCGGAGATTCTGAAGGAGACATTAATTTCTCAACAAGACAAAAAAGGTTCAAGCAGGTACTGGGGCAGTCAGTAGCTGAAATATTTTACCAACAGGGCTAAAATGGGTGAGTTTAGAATGTGGAAGAAAATGATCAATGAAAATATGCCAGTGTTATACATTACCTTGCGGTCAATTCTATATATGGCGCTAAAAAAAAGCACTATTCTATAAGCTGTGCTTAAAGTTAGGCACAGTTTATAGAATAGCGCTTACTCCCTGAATCATGCCTAACTTTAGGTGCAGCCATTTGCACCAACAAACACAGTGTAAATATGCATGCTTTAGGGGGTCTTTTATAAAGACGCACGCTAAACGTTAGAGACACCCATAGATTCCTATAGGTGTCTAGCATTTAGCACGTGCTAAAAATGCTAGCGCGCCTTAGTAAAAGGACCCTTAAATTAAGCGCATAACTCTCCCCTTATTCTATAACAACATGAAGAAATGCCAGGAACACCCCTGTTCCACCCATGACCCTGTCATTTACGTGCCCCTCCCTGTTTTTATTCATGCATAAAATTTAGGCACAGCTTCATACCTAAATTCACACACGTAAATTCCAATTAAATCTAATTAGTGCCAATAATTGGTTGTTATTAAGCCAATTATTGGTGCTAATTAGCATAGTTAATTACATTGAACTTACACCCAAATTTGCATACACAATTTTTAGCAACTTTTATTGAATTAGGAGGCTAGTGCATATTTCATCCATTAAAAATAAGATAAAATACAATTGTTAATAACTAGTGTAAAATGAAAACCTGATAACAGATGAAATACTAATGTTGTCTGGAAACATAGTTATAGATCATTACGAGGGATGTTTACCAAACAGGGCAGACCATTAGCATGACAGCCCACATCAAATGTTTCAGCAGATAGCACAGATGTACCCACACTATCTCCCAAATTATTTGATGTGGATCCCTTAACTATAAACCTAGTATGCAACTCAATCCCCACTAGAACCAAGTTCCCTGATCTCACCAAGTAATAACACCCCCTGTAGACCCAAGTGAACGCCCCCCTGTAGACCCAAGTGAACGCCCCTTCTCAGGAACCTTCCCAAGTTAAGCCTCTCCACTCAACCAAGGCTTTCCCAAGGAAACATCCCCCACCATGATCTAAGCCCTCTTCAAGGACCACAACCCAACATTTCCCCACTTCTCCACCCCCTCTAGGACTCACCCAAGAGTATTGTAGGTCATCTAGTGGACAGGACAGGAGCGGACCCCCCGCCATACTTGCACTGTGGCCACGGGATCAAATGGCAGCTAAGACCCTTAGTGGTTGTTTTGTGGTACTACCTCTGGGGGGGGGGGGTCAATCTTGCCAAATGCCCTTAGGAAAGCCTGAAGTGGAGGTGGGTTGTGCTATCAGTTGGAAAGAGGGGAAGCCTTGACTTGGGGGGGGGGGGTGCTTGATAGGGGGGCATCTTAACTCAGTGGATCATAAGATAAATCAGATCAGTGGGTACATATTTTTGGGGAAGGCTAGCATCGTGGTAGTTTATTACTTCTTGGGAGAGGGGTTAGGCTGCTTTATATTTTATAGGGCCAAGGCAAACAAACTGCACTTAATACCACCACAGAGTAGCATTCCTCTTGGGGAGGCATCAAGGAAACCCACGCTATTATTTATTTATTTATTAGGATTTATTTACCACCTTTTTGAAGGAGTTCACTCAAGGCGGTGTACAATAAGAATAGATCAAACATTCTATTGGCGGCCCTGACAGCATGTGGTAACATCCCACATGCTAGCTGTCAGGGCAGGTTACATCGCATCTCCACCCATAATCCTCATGGATCCTGTCCTACTCATTACACATGCTAAACAGTTAGTACAAGATTTTTACCGTGCTGTCTGGTTTTAGCATGCAGTAGCTGTTAGAAGGGGTCTGCATTAACAGCTACTACACACTACCAAATGGCTAACTGCTTAACATGATTTCGTAAACAGGCCCATTAATCAATGCCAGCCTGGTCTGTGTGGCATATCAGTAGTTAGGTACTAGTAATTCAGGGAGGGGGGGGGGGTGGAAATAACCTGGGAGATCATGTGTTATCCAAAAAGATAACAGCTAGTAATATAATAAAATGAGGTTACACCCTGTTGAGCTTTGATCTAGAATTTATGAAGAAGCCCAAGCACAAATTTTTGCTCCAAGAACATTGCAAAACTTGACCTATATCTATTAACATTGAATCATACAAGTGTTCCTCGGCATTTCTAAATGGTCATTGTTACTGCACATTGCTGATGCTATTTTCTAGGTCTTACTTGCATGGGAATTCAAAAAATATATAGGTTTGCTCTCCTCAATGTAAGGCAAGGATTATTCACACTAGACAAATCCATACTCATTTAAGCAGTGTTGTTTAAATTATAATGCACAATCAGCACTGGATGCAGGACATACAGGCCACAATCAGGGAAGAGGATTTTAAATCTGTGTGGCTGCTGCATTGATTGTATCAGGCAAGTCAATAAAGGGATGGAATGTGGCTCTAAATCAGATAATGAAGCTCTCAATGTGACACCCCCCTCCCTTTCACAAACATGGGTTAATAATATGTTCTGCCACAACTTAATACAAAAAATACGATGTTTTGCTAAAGCAAAGGTGGCAAATGAGAAAATGGGTCAGGTACAAAATCCACTAATAATTCCCAGTCTTGTGCTCAGCCTCTTCCTTACAAAAACTCAAAAGACTCACATGTGGGGGTTCCCCCCCCCCCTCTTTGTAGCAGGAGCGTAGCCACGGATGGGCCTGGACGGGCTCAGGACAAGTCACTTTTGCTCGAGGCCCACCCTAACTAGCCCCAACTCAACATCCCTCGCTGCCTTTTCTCTCGTGGCTTCGGGTCTGGCCGTCCGGGAGCATTGCCCGCCTCAAATTCTGCTCCTCCCCACCGCTGCCTCGGTCCCTGCAGCATTCTTTTTTTGGCCCGTCGCTGGCATCGCTGCGATTCACACAGGCAGCTCCGATCCCCTCTTCCGCGTCCATCTGGCCCTACGTAAACAGGAAGTGTATCAGAGAGAGCCGGATGGACGCGGCAAAGGGGAGCGGAGCTGCCTGTGTGAATTGCAGTGCTGCCGGCGATGGGCTAAAAAAGAATGCTGCAGGGACCGAGGCAGCGGCTGTTACGTTCCTTACCTGGTTCCAGGCCTGCACGGCCGAGTCGCCGGCGAGGCGCGGTCCGGCAGAGATAGCCGGCTATCTTGGTGGTGTTTCTCCAGGATAGGTTGGCCATCTTGGGATGGGCATCTCAGCTTCTGGCGGCCATCTTGCGGTTGGCCGGCTGCAGGAAGGAAGCCCATTTTTGGGTGTTGTGCTTCTCTGCTGATGGGAGCAGCCATCTTGGATCAGCTGCACATGCTTGAGACTGATTCCTACACTATTGAAAGCCCTGCCTCCAGTCCTTCATTGCTTCGGCCTCAATTGTCTCAGAGGTCCACGCCGGAGTTCTGTTCACCGGCTTTCCTCAGTTTCTGTATTCCTGTGTACCAGACCTCGGCTTGTTTTCCTGACCAGGATTGTTTGCTGCCTGCCTAGACCTTGGACTGATTTGACTATTCTTTGCCCTATGGATTACTTGGCTATTGGACTGTGTCTGCTTGCCCGCCAGCCTGGTCAGCGGTTGTGCAACCCCGCCAGTTCCAGAAGTCCTGGTGGCCGCCTGCACCTGGGGGCTCAGCTCCCAGGGAACGGTGGTTGCTTCCCAGGTGAAGCTAGGGGTTGTCTGGCTGCCTGACTGAGTGCGGTGCCACTCCATCTCCACCGTGCTCAGTCGGGGCACAAGGGCTCATATTCACCAGGTCATAACAGTGGTGGGGAGGAGCAGAATTTGAGGCCGGCAATGCTCCCAGACAGCAAGATCCGGAGCCGTGGGAGAAAAGGCAATGGGGGTGTTGGATTGGGCAGGATGAATTGGAGGAAGGCGAAGTGCTGGACTTGGGGGGGGGGGGATAGTGCTGCTGGACTTGTGAGAGGAAGGGGATTGGAGGGAAGGGAGAGAGCTGCTGGATGTGGGAGGAAGAGGAGGAGGGGACTGAATGGAAGGGAGAGAGTTGCTGGAGGTGAGAGGAAAAGGAGGAGGGGATCTGGATGGAAGCTTCTGGCCAGGGGAGGGAGAGGAAGAAGGGGCTGGAGAGAAGGGAGAGAGCTGCTGGACAAGGGAGGAAGAGGATGAAGGGCTGGAGGGAAAGGAGAGAGCTGCTGGACATGGGAGGAAGAGGAGGAGGGGACTGGATGGAAAGGAGAGATCTGGTGGACTTACTACTACTACTACTATTTAGCATTTCTATAGCGCTACAAGGCGTACGCAGCGCTGCACAAACATAGAAGAAAGACAGTCCCTGCTCAAAGAGCTTACAATCTAATAGACAAAAAATAAATAAAGTAAGCAAATCAAATCAATTAATGTGAACGGGAAGGAAGAGAGGAGGGTAGGTGGAGGTGAGTGGTCACAAGTGGTTACGAGTCAAAAGCAATGTTAAAGAGGTGGGCTTTCAGTCTAGATTTAAAGGTGGCCAAGGATGGGGCAAGACGTAGGGGCTCAGGAAGTTTATTCCAGGCGTAGGGTGCAGCGAGACAGAAGGGGCGAAGTCTGGAGTTGGCAGTAGTGGAGAAGGGAACAGATAAGAAGGATTTATCCATGGAGCGGAGTGCACGGGAAGGGGTGTAAGAAAGGACGAGTGTGGAGAGATACTGGGGAGCAGCAGAGTGATTACATTTATAGGTTAGTAGAAGAAGTTTGAACAGGATGCGAAAACGGATAGGGAGCCAGTGAAGGGTCTTGAGGAGAGGGGTAGTATGAGTAAAGTGACCCTGGTGGAAGACGAGACGAGCAGCAGAGTTTTGAACCGACTGGAGAGGGGAGAGGTGACTAAGTGGGAGGCCAGCAAGAAGCAGATTGCAGTAGTCTAAACGAGAGGTGACAAGGGTGTGGATGAGGGTTTTGGTAGAGTGCTCGGAAAGAAAGGGGCGGATTTTACGGATGTTGTAAAGAAAGAAACGACAGGTCTTGGCAATCTGCTGGATATGAGCAGAGAAGGAGAGAGAAGAGTCAAAGATGACCCCAAGGTATCGAGCTGAGGAGAGGGAGAATGAGAGAGAGGAAGAGGGGGCTGAAGGGAAGGAAGACAGCTGCTGGACTGGAAGAAATAGGAGGAGGAGACTGGATGGAAGGGAGAGAATTGCTGGAGGAAGAGGAGGAGGGGATCTGGATGGAAGGGAGAGCGCTGCTGGACTTCAGAGAGAAGGGAGAGAGCTGCTGGACAAGGGAGGAAGAGGAAGAAGGGCTGCAGGGAAGGGAGAGAGCTGCTGGACATGGGAGGGAGAGGAGGAGGGGACTGGATGGAAGGGAGAGATCTGGTGGACTTCAGAGGAAGAGGGGGCTGGAGGAAAGGAAGACAGCTGCTGGACTGGGAGAAAGAGGAGGAGGAGACTGGAAGAAGGGGAGAGAGCTGCAGGAGAAAGAGGAGGAGGGGATCTGGATGGAAAAGAGAGAGCTGTAGGATGTGGGAGCAAGAGGGGGCTGGAGGGAAGGGAGAGAGCTGCTGGACGTGGAAGGAAGAGGGGGGAGGAGAACTGGAGGGAAGGGAGAGAACTGCTGGTACAGCACAAGGAGGGAGGGAAGGGAAATAGAGATACTAGACCAAGGAGATGAAGGAAAAGGGAACAAATACTAAACATACAGTATGAGGGAGGAAAGGAGGGCGGGGTGGGTGGGCAGGCAGGGAATCAAGCAACCAAACCAGATGCTGGAAAGGGGAGGGAGTGAGAGGGAGAAAAGCTGGATGGGGTAGGGTCAGAGAGGGTAGAGATATAATGGCACTGGGGACGAAGAGAGGGGAGAAGCTGGACAGAAATATATGGACACAGAGAAAGGGAGATACTAAACATGGAGGAAGATAGAGGTACAGAGATGGAAGAAGATGGATAGTGGACATGGAGAGAGACAGTGGAACTATCAAATGGACATGAGACCTTGATGAGTGAGTTAAGAGAAGGATGTAGAAACCAGAGCCTGGGACCAACATGACTTGAAAAATAAAATGAGCAAACAACAAAAGGTAGAAAAAAGAATTTTAGTTTTCTATTTTGTGACTAGAATATGTCAGATTTCAAAAATGTACATCCTGCTAGATATGGCTGGGGCCCAAGGCAGAAATTTGGGAAGGGACACAAAAGCTTACTAACAGGCTGCACCTTCTTCAGCTTCCAGCTGGCCTGGGGTTCTCTCTGGCTAGGGGGCCAAACGCAGTTGCTCTAGTTGTACCTCCCCTAACACTGTCTCTTGCATGTGATTTTGCACAGTATAGGAGAAAATGCATCTCTTTGTATTTCTCTGTGCTGTGCTAAATGCAAGGTCTGGCCTCTTGGGATTTTGATTTAATTTGTTTATGGTTTGTGGTCACTTATTCTGTATTTGTGTTCTGTGTGTGTGGCCAAAGTATTCTGTGAGCATCAATTTTCTAAGTAGTATTCTATAGTACTTTGGCTTCTTCCGTTTTCTTGATAGATGTATTGATATTTTAGGGCCCCACTTTAATATTTAGGGCATATTTAAGGGAAGCCTTTGTGTGTTGGTGGACCGTGGTTCAGTGGAGGATGAAGAGTGCATCCTCTTATATTTTCCCTAGCTCTCAATGTGGCCTGCAGCCACTGAGGCCAGCACTGCTACTCCCATTGAAGTTATTGGGAGTGGGGTAGGTGTGCGGTAGGAGTAGGGGCGTGGGTAGGGCATATCAGGTGGCAAGTGTTTCTCTAGTGCCCATCCACCCAACCTGTTGGCCCACCCAAAAATTGCCTTCTGGCTATGCCACTGCTTTGCAGCAAAATCTAAACTTTTAATCGCAGCACCCTATTGAAGCCCTGACTTTATTTTTAGAGCTATTTTTCATTATCAAAGTCAGGTACACTGAATTTCTACCATCTTAATTCACTGAAAACTTTTACTGTTAGTACAAACAGAAATTCCTCCATGAATTACCTTTTAAATTAACTCCTATAATATAAGGCTACTGTACAAGGATATTTTTTTCAAGAATGGGTTGGATGTGGGAGAACCAGATGGTTCTGATCCTGGCAAGTATTACTATCCTCACATTCTGTAGAACAGTGGTTCTCAACCTTTCTTCTGCTCTAACACACCTGACTGACAATATTTACATGTATGACATACTAAACACTATAATTTGCAGCTGAACAAAGGAAATAAACCCATATATCATCTAATTGTTACTAACAATGATGTAAGGGAAATACAGATGCTATGGTGGTGACTGCCAGGGTGGAAGAGTGGGGTGAGCTGCAACATTTTCATTTAGGGCTGGTGACAGAAGTAGGGACCAGTTATGGAGATTTCAAGTAACTCTCCCCAACCTGCAGAATTTTTTTTAAAGGGGGTGGGCCAGGTAGATCTCCCCCTCCCCCCCATACCTTAAAATCCTCTCTGCTGCAGTCTTCGCCCAGGCAGCAGCAGCTGAACAGACTGCCTGCCTGCACCGGGACTTCCTCCCTGAACCATTCTACCCTTCACAAAACAGGAAGTTGTGTCAGAAGGGGCGGGTCAGTTCAGGAAGTAAGTCCTGGTGTGAGCCGCAGGCAGCCTATGAGTGTAGCTGCCCAAGTGAAGACTGTAGCAGAGTGGGTTAAGATATGGGCGAGGGGCCGGGTCTGACAGGGAGTGCGAATGCAACAAACACACCTAGCATAAATACGCCACTGTCACATATGGTTGTTAAGAAAAACACAAACGTGCTGTCTGTCAAATTTTTGGTGATTCACTGGTTGAGAACAACTGCTCTAGAAAGTACTCTAGAAATTTATCTTTAACGGGCCCATGTCCTAAATAAAAAGCCAGTACTACTGTCTCTTTTGCTGCAAAGAGAGTATTAAGTACAGCTCATGATTTTCAGGTCTGTGTCACACAGTTTCACTTTGGTGTGTAATCTTTTTGCACGCCTCTGAATTTCTCAGAATATATGGCTAACTGAATAATTAAACAAAGACCATGCTTACTCTTTAGGAAGTTTCCTGGACTGCAAGCAAATCACTCACAACAAAAGGAACATAAATTAACATAGTGCTGCAATTTAATCTTTTATTTTTCTGGATAATTTTCGTGCTTCACAAATAGCTCTGACTTATCCAGACCAGAGCCTGAAAAGCACAACAACATTAATTAAGATACAAGAGAAGCACAATACCTGCATAGAATTTGCACAGCTACCTTTTAAAGTGTACAAGAATGGAAAATAATTTCTAATTTCAGGGGGTGACTAAAAGAGAAAAAGGAAAGAAAAGAGACTGTGTAACAATGAAGAAGGGTGCCAATCCATTTCTAGGCCACCTGTCACGAGCTTGACTTTCATGGTGATGAGCCTACCTCCCGTATTTATGATGCTACATCTCAAGTCATTTTATGCCAGTAATTAGGTTCTCCCAGATCTCAATGCACTCCCAGCAGCAGCCACTACACCTTGTGTAACCTCACAGACCTTCTTTCAACATATGGTCTTTAACATGCAGACGCTTTACCTACTTAAATATCTCTAACAGGCAGAAGCAAAACCATGAAGTGCATAACAGATGCATGAATGCAGCTGGACATACAATCCCGATCCCACCTCTCAAAACCATAATTTATTTGTGTTTGACTGGTCGGGAAGTATACACGTAGGACAATGTCGGAAATATTCTCAACTGCAGTGCAAGAGGCTCTAACATTAGTCTACCGTCCTTACTTCAGTTCATGGGAGATTCTGTAATTCCTCTCCATGTATTTTCTGAATGGTACCTGTTATCAATAGCAATAGAAAGGCTCAGGGGTTAAGATATATTTATTATGACATTTCTATCCTGCATTTTCCAAAGAAAGCTCAGGTTCAATGTGGCTTACATAACAAATTAAGAAGAAAACATTACAAGAAAATTAATATTAATACAAGAATACAACTACTTTAAAAATGTTTTCATACTAGCTGAACACAGATCTAAAGAAGTGTGCTTTAAGTAACTTCTAAATGACATGTGATCAACTGCATGTCTGATATACTTTGGTTCCAAAATAAAATAAAATAAGTACAAATCCTATTTTGCAATTCTGTAAAGATTAGGAAACACTACGAGGGTCCATATTTTAGCCCTCTGAGATGATCAGTCCCTCTAGACAACACACACATAAAAACAAAGCAAAAACAATGGGTTTTGAATTGGAACAGCACTAATCTTGAAGCATGATTAAAAACCGAGTAGAATCATTAAAACAGAAGCGAGAAATATTTTAAAAACCTCTCTCTCTTTTTTTTTCCTTGTGCCATAGAACACTAAAGGAAAATCACCTCTGTACCCCATTGCAGTTTACAAGCTGTGTATTTTTAGAACAGTTTGACAATCATCCAAGGGTCTAACTCTAACAGATGGCCTGTCTTAAAGCCTCATATGTTCAGTAGTTTGCACTTCTGACAAACAGTAAACGTACTCAAGAGTGTGCCATAAACAGAGCTGAATGAATACTCCAAACACAATTTAGTTAATACACTTCATTAAAACCGATAACTGATGTTCCTCATAAACCAGGTGTTTATGCTCCTTTTGGTCATTTTTGGTAGCTCTTAGATGGTAGAAAGGCAGAGTTTGAGGGTTTTTCCTCCCTCTTTCCAAGAAATTCATTGCTCATTTCCTACCCCTTCACATACACAAGAGCAAAGACAGGAAAGACTATGCCCTTTTTGTCCCACCACCCACTGAAAGGACCTAGAAATTGTGAGAGCTGAGCAGCAAACAAGATGACAATTTCTCCTCAAGCAGAGAAACTTCTCATCTGAAAGAAGAACCTGGCATAAACTCATCTAGTATCAGCGTTCTAATTTTTCATCATCATTCAGTGCATGCAGCTGTGGATTGGATTAGGTTATCTGGGCCTGGTTGACTGAGATGAAGTCTGCTTAAGCAAGGACTATATTATGAAGGTGCTTTGATAAAAAATAAAAATCTCTTCTCCTGTGCCTGCAGAAAGTGCTAAGCCTCCTCCAATTTCTTAAAATTTTTTTTAAAAAAGTGAGGAAAGCATGCATAGCATGACTCAAAATTCTTTCCAACCTCTCTGCATGTAAACGTATGCGTGTGTATGTGTACATGTTTGTGTGTTGGTATGTGGGTGTGGATGCTTTTGTTTTGTATTTTTTTTTAATTTCCATAAATTTAATAAATCGCCAATCACACATTAATGCAGTTAAGAAGTTTGCATACAATTTAATTATAACAATGTGAAAGGGGCAGGGCCGCCGAGAGACAAAGTCGGGCCCAGGACAAACACCCCCACCCTGGCCCGCCCTGCTTACTTGTCATGTTCCGCCTCCAGTCACTATGCACAGCAAACTTCCCCAGGGCCCAGCACTAGCATTGCTCTCTTGTTCCTGTTTGCGGCAGCGCCACAGAACACAGTCCTTCCTTCCTTCCTGCTGCGTCCAAAGATGCCAGGCCCTGGGGAATTTTGCCCCCCTCACTAACCCCCTCCCACCCTAAAAAAATTTTAAAATATTTTTCCACTCTCTATGCCAGCCTCAAATATCATACCCAGCTCCATGACAGCAGTATGCAGTTGTGGGGAGTGAGTTTGGAGGGAGGGGGGGGGGGTTGGGGGGCTCAGCACACAAGGTAAGGGAGCTATGCACCTGGGAGCTTTTTCTGAAGTCCACTGCAGTGCCCCCTAGGGTGCCCGGTTGGTGTCCTGGCAGTTGAGGGGGGATCAGTGCACTACGAATGCTGGCTCCTCCCACAATCAAATGGCTTGGATTTTGTCGTTTCTGAGATGGACGTCCTCGGTTTCCATTATCGCCGAAAATCGGGGACGACCATCTCTAGGGACGACCATCTCTAAGGTCGACCTAAATGTTGAGATTTGTGCTTCCCCGACCGTATTATCAAAATGAAAGATGGCCGCCCATCTTGTTTCGATAATACGGGTTTCTCCACCCCTTCGCGGGGACGTCCTGCTAGGACGTCCTCAGGAAAACTTGGGCGCCACATTCGATTATGCCCTTCTACGTAAACCACTTTGAATTTAGTTGCAAAAACCACAGAAAGGCAGTATATCAAGTCCCATTTCCGAATGTCCATCACTTTGGACATGGATGTTCGAACCACCTTCTGAATGGGGTATGTCTATGTCTTAGACCCACCTGAGTCCTGCTCACAACACGCCCAGACCTTTCCTCCTTGCTATATGGGCATGCTTCAGTTTTATACAACTATATCCTAGTTTTGTATAATTGGGATTTGACCATTCATGCACTGTCTAAATGCCAGTTTAATGACATCTAAAACGTCAACAGCACTTCCAAAATAAGCACCATAGAAAATGATGGCAGATAAAGACTATGGCCTGTCCAGTCTGCCAATCCATACCATGTACTATCCCTTCCTTTCCCTTAGAGATTCTATGTGCTTGTCTCATACTTTCTTGAAATCAGATACAGTCATATCCACTGGTGCCACTAGGCTGTCATTCAAAGCATCTACCATTTTTTCTGTACAGAAGTATTTTCTTAGATTACTCCTGAGTCTATTCCCTTTCACCTTCCTTCTATATCCCCTCATTCCAGAGCTTCCTTTCAGTTGAAAGACACTTACCTCCTGGGCATTTATGCCATGAAAGTATTTAAATGTCTTTATCTTATCTCCCCTCTCCCATATTTCTTCCAAGTATTCATACTGAGATCTTTAAGTAGGTCCCTATTGCATTATGACAAAGATCACTGACCATTTTTGTAGTTGCCCTCTGGACTGACTACATCCTATATATATCTTTAGGAAAGTGCAGTCTCTAGAAATATACACAGTACTCTAAGGTGGGAAGTTATCAAAATGCAGTAAAAGACAGGCTTTTAATGCACCTTGATTTACTACCCTACAGCATATCTATACTGCAAGTTGATGACTCCCTTGGTAAAGAACAAATGCTGTTTAAAAGCCATCTTGCATGCAGCTTTAGTCAATTGGCCTGGGAGCAACAGGCAACCAAACAGCGGCCCGATGCTTCTGGATAATTTCCTAAAGGGAGCAGAAACATATTTAAATTGTATACTCCCATGCACTCCCACTTTCCCCACAGAAAACCCTTAGTTGTAGACCCCTCCCAAAGATGGAAACTTTACCCTTAGCGAGACTATTGCTAGCAGTTGCCAGTGCCATTGGATCTTAGCATCGGCATGGGCAGGAGTGACTGGGGAATACTCTTGCTTGCCCACTAAATGCCCTGGGAGGGTGAAGGAGCCTTGGAGGGGACCATTATTGGCTTGGGAAGCACGCCTTCTGGGTGAGAGTGTTGCACCTTGGAGGGGGGCCCTTCGGATGGGGTGGAAAGTTGTAAAAAGTAATCTTGTGGGATGTTGTGCATGCAAGTTATAGAATAAGGGGCAGTTACATGTGCAACTTAATTTAATAAATAGCTGTTAACAGGAATTAACTAATTGACAAATTGGTGCTAATTAGCACTAATTAGTATTTACACACGCAATTGCCCTTAGTCGCTATTCTAGAAGGGCATATGCTGATTCCATCGAGTGCAACTTCTAGGGGGGTGTGAATGTGGGAGGGACATGCCTAGGAGTTAGGCACACAGTTTATAGAAAACTAGCCGTTTAGCCCGTTAAAACAGGCTATTGGGTCGCCGCTGTCCCCTCCCCCCCGAGGTCGCCACTGGCCCCTCCCCCCGAGTTCACCAGTGCTAGTACCCCCCCCCCCCCGAGTCGCCACCGCCGGCCCGTCTCTTCGCTATTCAACTTACATCACCGGAGCAGGCAGATCAGCTGAGCTCCCGTCGGCCTTCCTTCTCTGCCTGTGTCCCGCCCTCATGTGACGTAACGTCGGCGAGGGCGGGACACAGGCAGGGAAGGAAGGCCGACGGGAGCTCAGCTGATCTGCCTGCTCTGGAGATGTAAGTTGAATAGCGAAGAGACAGGCCGGGTGGAGGGGTGACGTCAGCGTCGGTGACTCCGGGGGGGGGGGGGGGTACCAGTGGCGGTGACCTCGGGGGGGAGGGGGAGCAGTGGCGACCTCGGCGGTTCCCTCCCCTTCGCGCACTTTCCCTCTCTGTCCCGCCCCCCCGTCATCACGTATTGATGCGGGGGTGGGACAGAGAGGGAAGTTTACTGCGCATTTGCGAGTGAGTACGGTCACTCGCCCTTTATATGTTTGACTAGGAGTTGTCCCCTCAGATTCTATAAAGCTCACCCAAATTTGGGTGCAGATCCCAGATCCATGTGCAAACTAATTAATGAGCCATTAATTATTGATGTTAATTGGCACTAATTAGGACTTACGCATGGATCTGTCTACTATTCTATAACACTGCGTATCTAAATTTCATAGCTTGCAACTGAAAAGGAAGCATGGCCAGGTGAGGGGCATGGGTAAATCAGTACACTGTTCCCTCTAATCTGAATGAGGGTCCTCCACCTATAGTCCTGCCAGTGCGGGGTGCTGTCTCACTATCACATTTTTAATAGTGAGGGGCATGCAAGCTCTGCAGAACTCCAGAGAACCTGCCTGTTCCTAGCAACTGAAGATGCAATATTGAAGCAGCACCCCCTATTGGTAGCAATGCAGTTGGAGGACTCCTGCTCAGCTTAGAAGAATCAGTGGTTAGGAGCATTTCCAAAATTTAGGTGCAGTGTTATAGAATAGGGTTGTTTACGTGCCCAATCGCCATTACTTGCATGCCAGCATTTACATCAGGTTTCAGCAAGCGTAGGTCTTCGTGCCCAAAGTTGGGCATGGGAATCTGCGCTGTGTTGCTTTGACTAAGCGACCTGTGTAGAATCGGTGCTTAGCACAGTATTGTCAGTCCTTGCTTTGATTACTAACAGTCTTTTGACAGGGAACTCGAAGAACCAAATGAGTGCTCTGCAAGTTGCTCAAAATGCAGCTGCAAGAGCCTTGGTCAGTAGTTCTGATTATTCACACATTACCCCTGTTTTAAAGCTTCATTGGCTTCCTACTGCTTTTAGAATAAAGTATCGATTAATTGGCTTCTTTGGTTTTTAAAATCTTAACTGGAAAGACATCTGTTTTGTTTTCAGCAGGTCTGTATTTTTATCAACCAGTGAGAGACTTGCGATCAACAGATAGAGCTTTTTGGCTAGTACATTTAGATATGTACCGTTCAGCCATCTTTACGATAGTAGGGCCACAAATATGGAATTTCCTCCCTTTGGAACTTAGAAAGACACAGAGTTTTGACCTGTTTAAGAAAGGTTTAAAGACATATTTATTTAAACAGGCATTTGAGGGAGTTTGAACATATCCTGAGGGAATCTGAAAACTATAGAAAATTTCTTATTATATGTGATTATGATGCAGTTTGAAGCTATCTGTTTATGCAGTGAGATTTTTATACAAAAAGAGTCAGGAGAAAATGAATATTTTAAAACAGGAGTGATGTTTTTATATATTTTACAGTGTTAGGTATATTTTCTTATTTGTTCTGCTATTATGAATGTTAAGTTTGTGATCCGCTGAGAATTGTATAGATCATGCAGAATACAAGCACTTTTTTAATTAAATTAACAGCGTCTATCTTTGGGTGCCATTTACTGAATCCAGCCCTATGTGCCTAACTGCCAACGGTCAGGCGTGAACACCAGCCCCTACATGGCGCAATTGCTCATGTCTAATGTTAAGCAAGAAACTGCAGACCTGCATTTCCATTCTATAATGTCAGCTCCGCATGGAACTGCTGTTATGGAATTCAAACAGCACACATCATCCCGGCAATTAAATTTTGGCGCTCTTTCTTGAATCTACCCTTAAGTGTATGGATGTCCTAGTAAAATGAATGTATATGAATAGGGCAAGTAATGGGTCTGAAAAAAAAATGTGACTCAGATACGGTGTGGTTGAAAATAAATTTTCACCTCATGGTCATGGCTGTTCTCATGGAACATTAATGTCAGGGCCTGGCTGGCATGTAAAAACCTTACAGGCCCCACAGGTCAAGCACTATTCCTTACAGAAGATAATGTTACCTTTATCTTTACACACAAATTGCATGTTTAAAATATAGGAGTGAGGCAATATGTGGGGAAAGGTGATCCTTTATTGGATATCTGTGGGATTTTTATTTTATTTATTCCAAATAATACCATTTGGAAATCTCAGATTCCAGAGACCATATTCTCCTACAGCAAAATCGCTGGACTGGCACGATGTGCAGCCTCTTCTGCTCTGTGACAAGGATTTGTTGGACTAAAGTATCCAGAGATGATGATCTTTAAAATGGTTTTCTTTTAAAATATCACTCAGCTTGGAAGATACTAGATTAAAGAAGAATGTATGTTTTATCCTAGAATTAGGCAGACAGAATGAGAGAGAACTGTTTGTGCTGAAAGCACTCCACTGCTCTCTTTTCACATCCATATGAAATAATTTTCATTTTGTTTTTGTTAGCAGGGCCAGATTAAGGCCTAGGCTAAGGGCCCAGACATTAAGGGGATCCTGTCAGATGTCTTGTGCCTGCCCCACAGCAAAATCTTCATATTTTTCATTCTCCAACCTCCTTTGTATGATGTCATTTGAGCAGGGACTGTCTTTTTGTGTAGTCTTTCTACTAATGCCTTCCTCTCTTGCCGATTTCCTTCTGAAGCTGGAAAAGGACAAGGCTGGTGGGAAGAAGGGGTATTAGGAGAAGGGCAGCAGATTAAAGCCAAGTACAGATGGGGAGGGTCTATTTCCTGGAAGAGCCATGACAGATGACCCAGGTCTGAAGGAAGCCAGTGTGGTCTGCTGCTGCTCCCTGCCCACACAGAAAAGGAGAGAATAAGAAAATGGAAAGATGTTTGCAGAAAGGAGGGTGATGACTAAAAAAAAAAAAAAAAGGACTTCTCCTTGCCTCCCCAGAAAATAAGCCAAAAGAGAAAACAAAACAAAAGTAGCAAGAATAAACACACACGCAAACAGAGCACTAAATCAAACAAATTAAAAAGTTATTAAGTAAGTAGTTATCAGTTAAATTTGTAGATTCAAAGGCTAAATTATTTTTTTCTTTCTATCTGTCCATCCCTGCTGAAAAAATGTTCCAGTAAGGTACATAGGACCATGCAGACTAAAACATTTGTCTCATGTTTGTATTTACGGGGAAAACTCTCATTATATGTGGCCTTACCAAGGAATTCTATAATCTTGTGTGCTCAATTTTATGCTTAGTGCTCAAAATTGTGTGTGCAAGTTGTAGAATAATGCCAGTTACACGCGTAACTTAATTGTTAAATTAGCTGCTAACTGGCGTTATCAATAATTGGCACTAATTTGCAATTACATATGTAACTGTGCTTAGTCGCTATTCTATAAACTTAGCACGCAGATTCCATAGTGTGTAACTGCAAGGAAACTGGGGACATGAGAGGGGGAATGGCCAGGTCAGGACCATGCCTAGAACTTATGTACTAGGGTAATATAATAATATCACTTACATGCTTGACAGCAGTTAATCAAGAGCATTTACAACAGCCATTGAGTTAGCATAAGTGCTCGATCCTAAAGTCGGGCATGTAACTACAGACTTATGCTAGTATTCTGTAACGGCTATTATACAAGTTATTGCCATTCTAGAATTTGTGCTTACTACACAGCATCCTGGTGCCTAACTTTGGGGTCCTTTTACTAAGCTGCGGTAAAAGAGGGCCTGCGCTAGCATCAGTGCATGTTTTTCAATTGCGCCTAGGCGTAAAAGGCTGTCTTTTTTTCTGGAAATGTAATGGCCGTGTGGTAAGTGAACCACTTGCTGCTCGACCATTTCGGTGGGGGGGGGGGGGGGGGGGGGGGAACACTTACCACCACCCACTGAGGTTGCAGTAAGGGCTCCCATGCTAACCCGGCAGTAGATTACCGCTGAGAAAGCACCGGTGCTACAAAACTATAAACTATTTTTTGTAGTGCCAGAAGTGGCACGTGCTGGGGTGGGAACTACCTGCGGTAGCCTGGCAGTAGTTCTGGACTGGGGCACGGCAAGCCTGTTGGCGTTAATTGTAAACATTTTTAAATTGCGTGTGCAACTTGCTACTCGCTATTTTATAAAGATCTGCACACGAACCTTATAGCATCCAACTCAAAAGGGGAGTGGCCACAGGAGGGTCATGGGTGGATCAGGGCATTCATTAAAGATGTACACAGTGTTACTGAATATCGTGGATGTGCAACTAACTTTCACATTAGGACTTACAACAGCTTTCAGTGGTGTAAATCCTCGCACCCAAAGTCTGGTGCAGAAATTGGCTCTAAGCACTATTCCATAAACAGCACAAAAATCGGAACGCCATTTATAGAATTGCGCTCTATGCTGTTTTTTTTTCAGTGCCATTTACTGATTCTAGTCCTTAGTGTCTTAAAGATATATTCTTCATTATATCAGAACATGTGTTTTCAAATTACATATAGATATTACAATACATCTCTAGTGCATCTCTTATGTTCAGCATCCAAACACTTGTATAGGTCAAAATTCCTATTGTCACTATCAGTGGCGTAGCTAGGTGGGTCCACGGGGCCTGGGCCCCCTCCCTCCCCAAATTTGCTCTGAGACCCTGGTTGGCTGGTGGGGGTCCCCAACCCCCGTCAGCTGAAGACTTCATCCAGCACTGGTCTAAGTCATCGTCACCGCATTGCCTGCCCTGCTCCCCCTTCATGTTGGGCACGCTCCTTTTAGTGAGCATGCTCAGTTTCACTAAAAGGAGCGTGCCCGACGTGAGAAGAAGAGAGAGCAGGGCAGGCAATGCGGCGAAGCCCGAGACCAGTGATGGATGAAGTCTTCATCTGGCGGGGGTTGGGGACCCCCACCAGTCAAGAGGTTACAGTGGCGGCAGTGGGTGTTGGAGGGGGTGGCTGGGCGACAGAGGGGAGGCAGTGAGGAGGTGGAGGGGGGCAGCAGTGGAGGTCGGGGCGGCGATCAAAATGTGCCCCCCACCTTGGGCTCTGGCCCCCTCCCACCTCCAGTTCTGGCTACACCCCTTGTCTCTATATTCTCTGAATGCATGAGCTGTGTACTACACAGGATGGTTTTAACCACTTTCTTCATGGTCCTATGAACATATGTGCAGTGCATGGGGTGGAAGATAGTCACGGAGTTCAAAAGCATGGGATAAACAAAGAGGTTTCCTTTATAGCATGAAGATAGAGTATTTTCACTAACAGTAAAACTTAAATAACTTTCACACTTTAAACAATAAAACAAAAGGCATAACTTAACAACATAAGAGTAGCCATACTGGGGTCAGACCAATAGTCCATCTAGCCCAGTATCCTGTTTTCCAAACAGTGGCCAAGCCAGGTCACAAGTACCTGGCAGAAACCCACATTGTGGCAACACTCCATACTACAAATCCTAGGGCAAGCAATTGCTTCCCATGTCTATCTCAATAGCAGACTATGGACTTTTCCTCCAGGAATTTGCCCAAACCTTTTTTAAACTCAAATATGCTAACCACTATTCGTTGAGTGAAAAAATATTTCCTCCTATTTGTTTCAAGAAGTATTTTCATGTAACTTCCTCGAGTGTCCCCTAATCTTTGTACTTTTGGAATGAGTAAAAAAATCAATTTACTTCTACTCATTCTACACCACTCAGGATTTTGTAGACCTCAATCAAATCTCCCCTCATCCATCTCTTTTCCAAGCTGAAGAGCCCTAACCTCTTTAGCCTTTCCTCATACTAGAGGAGTTCCATCCCCTTTATCATTTTGGTCGCTCTTCTTTGAACCTTTTCTAATTCCACTATATCTTTTTTGAGATACGGCGACCAGACCTGAATGCAATACTCAAGGTGTGGCCGCACCATGGAGCAATACAAAAGTATTATAATATTTTTGGTCTTATTCACCATCCCTTTCTTAATAATAGAGGGGGTAGTCTACACCAGCTAAGGTTACAACCCTAAAGACAAAGGCTGGAGGGAGGGATGCAACCCTCACGGAGTCTAGGTGTAACCCTGGCTGTCTGTTGCCTTTCTGGGCAGACTGGAGGGGCCATGCTAGTCTTTTTCTGCCATCATTTTCTATATTACCTATATCTGGATACCTTGTACAATTTCAGATACAATGTATGGGGGCTACCCAGTCACTCACATGTTGCCAGTGCAGTACCCCAGTTGTTAAACACGTTAGAACCATACATATTCACTCTTGGCTAAGCATGACTGTTTCCAGAGAAACCCATATGTGGCTTAAATGAATTAAGGGTTGTATGCTACCCAGTGGCGTTCCTAGGGGGGCTGACACCCGGGTGGATCGCCGATGCGCCTCGCCCCCTGGATGCAGCGGCCCCCCCCCCCCGGCAAAACGACACCCCCTGCGAAAGAACCCCCCCCCCCGGGTGCACGCCGCTGGGGGGGTGCCACGCGCGCCTGTCCTTCGTTTGTTCCATGCTCCCGCTCTGCCCCAGAACAGGAAGTAACCTGTTCCAGGGCAGAGGGAGCATGGCACGAACGATGGACAGGCGCGCGCGTGGCACCCTCCAGCGGTGTGCACCCTGGGCAGACCGCACCCACCGCCCCCCCTAGGAACGCCACTGATGCTACAGTGCTAGAACTTGGGCCACACAGCAAAACTGTAGCAGAGACACAGAGAGAACTCCTGTTGCCAGTCCTGTCCTCTAGCTATTATCACTTAGCTTTCTAGTCAATATGGTGCAGTGTTTTTCTTTTCTACTTTTGCTTTCTCAAGACTATCTTCCTTCTCAGGAGCATCGTTCCTATTAACTCTTAAAGCTGTAAGTATTCTTTTGTCTCTCGCTCTTCCCAGACAAAACAGGGATCTCACTCTCATCTAAGACAGCAGAGGGCCCAGAAGTCCCTATCGGCTCCACAACCAAAGATTAACATTTCAGGATATGGAGCAGAATGTAATTTTGGGGGGTTCACAACCGAAATTCGTTTTTGGATAATTGTGGGATACAAGTATGAATAAATAAAATAAAAGAATAAATTTAGGCCTTTTACAAAATTAACTCAGCAAAAATATATACTTACAGCCTGTATTCACATAGAAAACAGTTCTGTAGGCTGCAGTTGGAACTACGTGTGGGCTTGGGGGTGGGATTTGCACAAGTGTACACTTCTGAAAACTAAAGCCCGTGCATATAATTTATTCAGAAAATTTGGGGTCCTGTTACTAAGCTGCGGTAAAAAGTGTCCTGCGGTAGTGTAGGTGCGTTTATTGGGTGAGCGCCAGGCCAGTTTTTACAGCATCTACAAAAAATGGCTTTTTTTAAAAATGGGACAGAAAAAGGGCCTGTGGTAAAAATGAAACCGGTGTGCACTCAAAACCGGCCTGACCCCTTAATGCCACGCATTGATCTAGCCGTAAAGGATCATATGCTACACACGCAGTGCCTGGTCGGTGCATGCCAAGTGCGTGCGTAGGTGGAAATAAATTCATCCATGCGTTATAGGATACACTGGCCTGGCGGTAGTCTCATTTGGGCATGTGCTGAATGTGCATAGAGCCTACCGCGGCTTAGTAAAAGGGCCCCTTTGTGTACCCCAAATAACAAGTTTAAGTATTAGCTCATAGTTTTTCTGAGACAGTGTTTGAAGGGAAAGTACACACGTGCCTTTCTTTTGGAGCAGGGCCGGCATTAGAAGGTGACAAATGGGGCGACTGCCCTGGGCAACCATACTAGAGGGGGCCCAAGCCTGCCTCAAAGGCACAGCCTACTGATGGTCTTTGGGGCCCCCTTCTCAGTTGCTCCTTGGGCCCCTGCATATTTAACACTAGCCCTGAAAAATGTGTGCACGTTTTGTCTACGTGTGCAATTATAAAATTTACTCAACAGACCATTTTGGAAGGAATTGCTGATCTGCTGTTAATGCACATTCTGCGGCGTTTCGGTTCTAGAGCACCATGGTAGAAAGCATCCCAGTAAGGTGCAGATTGCTTTATTTTTAATTCTGCACTATTCTGCTCAGTTTTTATGCTTTCTAACTTGAAAACAGAATATTGCACATTTTATAGCAAACATTCAATATGTTTCTTCTAATGCTTCTCCACATTTTGAGTTTTTCAAACTGAGAACTAGACTTAACAATTTCTTTTGTTAAGGAAAATGCCACTTTTACATGGCCTCTAGATGATTCTAAAGTACATCTAATAGGTGAGATGTAGCTCACTGCTCAGTTACATAAGGGATCTCACAAGTGTTCAACAAAACATTTTAGAAAGGGCTGTCTTGGTAACTTTCTTAGCTAGGGATTCAGCCTTTATTTTCTCTAAACTCCAGCTTAAAAACCTACTGTAGTAGCTATTCAGTGGCAAAACTCAAAACTATGGGACAAAGTTTTCAGCCTGCTTTGACCCTATTAATGTGAATCCTGTATATTTTGAATCATTAATAATACTTTTTTCCCTATCAGATTTCAGTCTGATCCCAAATGGTTCATAAATGACTACAATGCGTTAGGTATATGTGCAGCAAAAAAAATTTTTTCTTCCAAATTCCTGTTCATGCACTTGATCAGACATCTGGAGATAGTCAATCCATGGAATATTTTCTTATGCCACAGAAAAGAGATTAGGCCAGCCTAATGGCGGGGTGTGGAGCATAGTGGCATAGTCATGGGGGGCCTGGGCCCCCTCATCTTCAGCTCAGGCCCCCTCTACTTTCATAGCTGGCAGAGATACCAAACCCCAGCACAGGCTGAAGATGTCTCCTGCATGAGTCCTGCCTGTGCTGAACAAGCAGCACTTAGGCCCAGATGACCAAAAGCAAACGCGGGTGCTAGAGACCATTAGCGCCAGACTAGCGTTCGCGTTTGCCTACGTCCCAGGATCACAGCCGGGGAGCACGTGTAACAACTTGAATGCCAGCTCTGAATGCTAATAGCATACAGTGACATTAATATTCGTACCCAACGCTCAGCAGGCAGTCAGCCAAACTAGCGCGCTGCCACTGCTGTAAACTTGGAGCTGGCGTTAGGATTTACAGAGCACTGGGGAGAAATGGAGAGCCCTGCCAAGAATGCAGCTGGCATAAATCCTGCAGAAATCACATGTAAAATGCACCCACCTACATTTACACCCAGGGGCGTAGCTACGTGGGGCCATGGGGGCATGGGCCCCCATAGATTTGGTCCTGGCCCACCGCCACCAACCCCTTCAACCCCCCTCCTGCTGCCAACACTTCCCCACCACCGCCGTCGGGTACCTTTGCTGGTGGGGTCCCCAACCCCCGCCAGCTGAAGTCCTCTTCTCCGGTGCGGCTGCGTTGCTGATCTGCAAGGGCAGGCTTCTGTTTCTGTGAGTCTGACGTCCTGCACGTACGTGTAGGATGTCAGACTCACAGAAACAGAAACCTACCCTTGCAGATCAGCAACGCGGCCGTGCCGGAGAAAAGGACTTCAGTTGGCGAGGGTTAGGGTCCCCCTAGCCAGCAAATGTACCCAACGGCGGTAGCGGGGGAGGGTTGGCAGCAGCGGGAAGAGGGGGTCGAAATGGTTGGCGCTGGGGGGGGGGGTCAAAATGGCAGGGGGGCAGTGGCGCGGGGGGGGGGCTAAAATGTGCCCCCCTTACCTCAGGTTCTGGACCCCCCCTCCCGCCGAAGTCTGGCTACGCCTCTGTTTACGCCTGCTCAGATACATATTTTAAAAAATGTATTATTTATTTAAAACTTTCTAGTCCGCCTACAACTAGGCGGATCACAAATCAACATGCATAAAAAAAAGCAAAAAGACAATAACAGGCACTAGAATATACAATATTAAAAAAGTAAGGTCAATCCTATGCATGTTCAAACAAATATGTCTTCAGCAACATACAGAATTGAGCCCTACTGCTACACAGTCTCAAGTAACTTGGCAACTGTAGATAAATGTATACACATAAAATACACACAATCATGAAAGCGTTAATATTTGATAGCATAGTCAGCATGTTATGGAGACAATCCTTGATACAGCCTTGTAGCGAAACATGTTGGACATAATCGCCTGATCGACTTGAAAATTATTGCTTCTTTAAGTACTAAACGATGAGTGTTTTTCAATATTTCAATGTCTAAGATTTTAAAATGAAAGAGAATTTAGTAAATGTTTTGAAAAAGATTGCACACGCAATCTTGCCATCATGTGCACTTTTACATATGACACTATTTTATAAGGCACAAAAATTACTTTATAAAATTACCCTTAAATGTTTTACCATCTAGTTATATGTTTGTTTACTACTATTATTATATTTGCAATTACATAAACTAAAATGCAATAAAACAAACCAAAATGGGACTGTTATGGTTTAGTAGACTGCTGACAGTGCTACATTTTAGGAAAGATATTTAAACTGAGGCCTTATCCACTGTGTGGATGTGCAAGATGCTGTGGTACTTCTCACAAGTGCACGGATGTTAAGGTCTGGGTGGCATGCTGAAAAAGCAAGCAGAGGCTGTACAGAAACAAATTAGGCTTTAGAAAACTTTCTGCCCTGAACTGCTTTGTGTACTGTGACTTAACTGTACAGGGTTTTGGATAAAGGCATTATACAAAGAAAAGAACCACAACCCTCATTAGTTATTGCTCTAAAGAATACTCTGCATCAGCGTAAATCAAACTTTTTGTCAAAATATTTCAAGCCGACATGAAACATATTGTATTTTATTAATTGTTCCAAACTCAAGGTAAATTGCCTTCCTAAGGCTTCTTAATTGCTTCTTTTTTTTTCTGAGCGTTAGAGACATGAACACAGTGCCTTTTTTCAAAAGCTGGCAGCTATTCAGTGATACATGCTGCAGACGACTTGGAAAGCTCAGATCAATGCTCTTTATCCTAGGAGCACAATCCTGCCTATAAATATTAAATTCAAATTTCTGTCTCATGAAACAAAGAATTGCGGTTGCCATTATTAGTCCACTTGGATATGTGGAAATAAATACCAACAAGCCACTTACGGAAGCTGACCCTTATTTTAGAATCAGTTGCACATGTAAACAGCAACATTTACAAATGTGGCCACCCTACACCGAAATTTCAAAGGGCATGATGGGAGCATGGGCTGGGCACAGCTTAAGCAAGATAAAAATCTACACATGCACTCCTTATTTTACAAAGAGAATACATTTATATGGGAAAAATAAACCCCCCACCGAGTTTTATACCAGCTCCAAGGCATGCACAGGTTTTTAAAAAGTGCTCCTTTGGCCAGGGCTTGAAACAAGGAATTGAGAGTCATTTTTAAGCTCCCATTCTTTATTTCTGCCTCCAAAATTAAACTAAATTAAACTTGATACCACAGTACTTTACTGGCGGCAATTACACATATAGGTTTGAAAAATGGAACAGTTACAAGTGGAAGTGACACCACCTGCATATAAATGCTGACACCTCCAAGTACAAACTGCTGGGTCTATGCCATTCATTTTTTTTCAAGATGCCTGTTTGTAAAATAGCTGTTTCCGCTGCCCATGCTAGCAAATGCACACACATTCATGCAGCCAGCAGATCCTTTTCTAAAATACACCTGCACTCATGCAGTCGGCAAAAGCATGTCTCAAAATACTTCTACCCTAATGCAGTCGGCAGATCTTCTTCCAAAACACACCTTCACTCGTGCAGTTGGCAGATCCTTTTTTAAAATACACTTACACTTGAGCAGCCTGGAGATCAGGCTTTTTTGAGGGGGTACTTGGGGGTACTGAGTACCGGCACCTTTTCCATTGTCTGCTAAAATTGACCCATGGTCCCTGAGTTTTAATGAAAGAGCTCAGGCTCTACACACCAATTCTGCCTTGTCATAGATTCTGTGACTGGTTGCAGGGGGCCTGGCTATTGTGGGGGTGGGTCCCTCAGTGATCATCCCACTCCTGAAGGGTGGCCTAGCATTTGAGCACCGGCACCTTTTTTGCTAGAAAAAACACACTGCTGGAGATCAATATATATAAAAGGCGAGTGTCGTACTCACTCGCAAATGCGCAGTAGAGACCTTCTCTGCCCCGCCCCTGCGTCAATACGTGATGACGGTGGGTGGAACAGAGAGGGTCTGTACTGCGCATTTCTGAAGGAGGGACACCGCCGTCTAACGCTCCCCCCACCCAAGTCGCTGCCGCCACCACCCACCTACCCGGTCGGGCCCTCGCTCCACTATTGAAACAGCGAGGGTCTGGGAACGCAGCACTGAGCTCTGCTGAGCTGCCGACATTGCCCTTCCTTCTTCTTCTCTGCCTCTGTCCCGCCCTCGACGACATTACGTCACACGAGGGCGGGACAGGCAGAGAAGAACGAAGGCCGACGTCGGCAGCTCAGCAGAGCTCAGTGCTGCGTTCCCGGACCTTCGCTGTTTCAATAGCGGAGTGAGGGCCCGGCCGGGTGGAAGGTGGGTGGTGACGGCTCAGGGGGGGGCGTGAATTCGGAGGGGGAGGGGCAGCGGCGAACTCGGCGGCGTGGGCGGGCTTTTCAACCCCCCCTTCCTATAATAGCCCGTTTTTACGGGCTCAAAGGCTAGTTATTGTATAAACTATATACAGACTTATGCAGTCAGTAGATCCTTTTCTAAAATGCCACCAGACCTGAGTACATCCTGACATGAACAGCACAATTTCAGTCTCTATGTTCTATCTAAAATGGGGCTCCACAACTCCTAATGGCCTCCTGTTCTTTTCTGTATCTTTTTCTTATTGTGTGTCTTCTACATTTTTGGCTAGTTTTTACCCCATCTACAATTGCTCCTGATAGCGAGCAATCCACTTTTATGCATCAGGAAAGTTCAAGCTAATTTTTAAAGTGATAACTGGTATTTCACCACAATAGACACGTTAAAACACCAGTAAAAGAGTTTAAAATGATTCAGAATTGACTGTTGCCTGTGTCCTGACCTGATTGCTATATACAGAGTTTGGAACAAAAACGATTGCATATACTGTAGCTCGCAGTTTTATTTTTAAACTGCAGACAAGAAATTCATTAAAAGAGATAAATAATGTATGTGACCTGGGATCTCAGCTGATGGAGAAACAGACTGCTCCATGTTCTTTTTGGTATTAATGAATCTTTCTTGCCCTACAATAAACATCATATTTTATCCTAAACAGATTCTTTAGGACTTACCAGTTTTGGATCTCCAAAAGGGCCAGTAAACTGCAGAAAGATAACTTATTAACACTTACCTAATTTGCTGTGATGAATCGTATGCATGCTTCAGCGATCAAAACTGCAGCTGAGACCTATTATATTTAATGATCTAGACATTTCTTGTAAAAACACTCAGGCATATATTGTTATGTCTGCACAAGCAACCTAGTTTTGATCCAGCAGTAAGCAAATACAGAGGGTATATGCTCAAAAGAATGCTGTATATACACTATGGGATAAATATTCAGAAAGCTTCAGCCAGCGATTTTTTTTGCCACCACCAGCCATGTCCAGGTACTGGCACAGACTATCCTGGTATATGTGGAAGGTGGTATGGAATGAATGGAGAGAGTGCAAGTTGGAGAGTGACAAGGAACAGACAGAGTGTGTGTGAAAGAAGTAACTTGGAGGGGCATAATCGATTGGCGCCGGCCATCTATTTGGCCGGCGCCACAAACAGCGGTCCTGAACCGTATTATCAAAAAAGATGGCCAGCCATCTTTTGTTTCGATAATACGGTTGGGGCCGGCCAAATGTCAGAGATCGCCGGGTTTGAGATGGCCGGCATTGGTTTCCCCGATAATGGAAACTAATGCCAGCGATCTCAAACCCGGCCAAATCCAAGGCATTTGGTCGTGGGAGGAGCCAGCATTTGTAGTGCACTGGTCCCCCTGGCATGCCAGGACACCAACCGGGCACCCTAGGGGGCACTGCAGTGGACTTCAAAAATAGCTCCCAGGTGCATACCTCCCTTACCTTGGGTGCTGAGCCCCCCAAATCCCCCCCCCCCCACAACTGTACACCACTACCATAGCCCTTATGGGTGAAGGTGGCACCTACATGTGGGTACAGTGGGTTTTGGGGGTTTTTGGAGGGCTTAACATTTATCACCACAAGTGTAACAGGTAGGGTGTGGATGGGCCTGGGTCCACCTGCCTGAAGTGCACTGCACCCACTAAATACTGCTCCAGGGACCTGCATACTGCTGTCAGGGAATTGGGTATGACATTTCAGGCTGGCATAGAGGCTGGCCAAAAATATATTTTTTTTTTTTGGGTGGGAGGGAGTTGGTGACCACTGGGGGAGTAAGGGGAGGTCATCCCCAATTCCCTCCGGTGGTCATTTGGTCAGTTAGGGCACCTTTTTGAAGCTTGGTCCTGAAAAAAAAGGGACCAAGTGAAGCCGGCAAAATGCTCGTCAAGGGCGGCTTTCTTTTTTCCATTATCGGACGAAGCCAGCCATCTCAAATCACGCCCCCGTCCCACCTTCGCTACCCTACCGACATGCCCCTTTGAAGTTTGGCCGGCTCCGCAACGGAAAGCAGTTGGCGCCAGCCAAAATCGGCTTTCGATTATACCGATTTGGCCGGGTTCAGGAGATCGCCGGCCATCTCCCGATTTGTGTCGGAAGATGGCCAGCAATCTCCTTCGAAAATGAGCTGGATAGTAACATAGTAGATGACGGCAGAGAAAGACCTGCACGGTCCATCCAGTCTGCCCAACAAGATAAACTCATATGTGCTACTTTTTGTGTATACCTGACCTTGATTTGTATCTGCCAGAGAGAGTGGAAGAAGTAGGAAATTCTATATACCTGGAACCATACACACCCGTTGATATTCAAGCAAACTGATACACATCTCCCCACCCCGTGACATTGTACACACACATCTTTACAAAGAGGTAAACTCTCCCACTGACCCACATACATATATTTCCACACAAATACCATGAGTTACACTATAGCTCTTTTCCCACCCACCCCCTGCTACCATGAGTTCCCCATGCAGACAAGTCTGAGTGTGCAAATGGAGGAAGGTGAAACACATCTTTGCACGACACTGTAAGTGTGCCGTTTTCAATTTATTATCATTAGGGTGTATCAGTCTAAGAGAGCTATTGATCATAACTCAAAACCAGTGCTTGTCACCTTCTCATGTTCACATGCATTTATAGGGAGATGAGACCTTTACTAAACTAAATGGTGTTCAAAGGCATGGTGACAGCTCCATGGGAGAAATGCCAAACAACGTTCAGCTCACACATCAGGATTAAGTTCAAGGGAAATAAGCCAAGTCAATCTTGCAGATGTGCTTCAGTCAAAATTGCATTTCTGTCTAAAAAAAAATCCTTGTGTTATTAAATGTATGAATAAACACTTCCATGTTTTTACATTTATTATGTGTTTCATGACTTATATTGCAATCTAGATTAAGCTGTACTACCCAAAAATAGTTTTACAAAGAACTAACTAAAAGAACATTTATGCTAAGAAGAGAAAAGATTGCTGAATGAATCCATTAGGACAAACTGTACTGACATATGAATCACATCTCAAAATTGTTATAGCAATCATATTGTATGAAAAGTTTGCATAATGCCACATTCTTTCTGGAGCTGGATCCAAATTAACCAGGTCACTCTCTTTCTCATTGCAATACAAATATATATAAAATGAGCTTATGTGTACATGATATTTAGCTCTGTATAAGACTTTATCCCCCTCATTATATAACAGGTCACCTAAAGTTGGGTGCCAACTACGTGTGTAGTCGTAGAGGGCCAAATTTTGGAAAGCCCACAAAATGCCCATTTCCCACTCATAACCATGCCCCCTTTTGACTGTGCATTAGAATTTAGGTGCTGTGCATTACAGGGTATGCTTAGCAAGATATGCATGTAAATTCTAATTATTGCCAATTAGCGCTGTTAAAAACACCGATTCACTTGTCAAGTCACTTAAGTTATGCAGGTTGTTATACAATTCTCTTGGATTTCAGCACAGAACGCTAGGTGCAATATATTGAATCCGGCAGAGAATACTAGCAGTTATGCACTTTGTCCTAATATGATGCTAAGCGGTATTTGTTTAAAAAGATTATTTTTATAAATGCTTATGCAGAGGAAATAACAAAATCCTGAAACATATTTTCACCTACAAATAAATTAAACAACATAAAAAAATACATTTACATACAAAAA
This sequence comes from Microcaecilia unicolor, assembly GCF_901765095.1. Classification (NCBI taxonomy): domain Eukaryota; kingdom Metazoa; phylum Chordata; class Amphibia; order Gymnophiona; family Siphonopidae; genus Microcaecilia; species Microcaecilia unicolor. The sequence goes on along the minus strand of NC_044035.1, from coordinate 308,705,271 downwards.
GAAAATGAAAATTTAAATCAACAATCCCGAGGTGGTTTCCAAGTACAACCTTGAAGGCTAAATCATGCAATAATGTAACAAACAGGAGGAGCAGGAGAACAGTAAACCAAAAACAGGGACAGGGAAGAGTAAAGGATGCCTTCCTGCTGGCAGATTGTCCATGTACCAAGTGAAACTAGAAAGACTAAGGAGGGGGCTGAAAGATGGAACGTTCTGGTACCATGACAGGAAAGGCATCCATAGCTTGTCAAAATTGGAGACCTTTCCTTGTTTCAAGGCAATCTGCTCAAGTAATAGACATCCCATAGAGCACTCCTCAGCTGGATGGACTAGGGTAAAGTTTTTGAGAGCCAGTGTCTTGCCCCATTGGATTGTCACAATACAGGGGAGATGTACTATAATAGGAAGAATAGAGGCCTGTGGAAAATTCAAAAGGAAAAGAAAGAGTAGGGCCTCTACTGGGAGAGTAAACGTAGTAGAAAAATGCAGTGCACAATCCTCCCGGAATTTATAAATAATAATACAGTCCTATCAGATATGAAAATAAGTGCTCTCTTGCCCATACCCTCTCCAACAGAGATTCCACTTAGAGGAGAGATAGTGTGAGACATGTGACAGGGACAAATACCATCTATAGAGAGATTTCATCCCATTGTTCACTAAACTGGCTGAAATAGAGAGTTTACAGTTTATTAAATTTGCTAAACTGCTTGGCTTACAAAGACCACAGAGGTACATTACAAAACTAGAAAAGAACTCTAAAATATGATAGGAAAGCACACAGATTCTAGACCATACAACCCTAATAAATAAAATTCAAACTAAGCAAATTAAATCATATAAAATACATATACAATAAAATAAAGTATGGTGCCCAGGTCACTAAATCATTAACTAACTCTCCTGAAGAGGCGTTCCAAATGCTTTACGAAGTTTCTTAAATTGCTTCAAAGATCCCACTGCCCTTACATTCTCCAGAAGAGCATTCCATAGGGTAGGGGCCAGATAGAAAAAGGTGCCTGACCTTGTGGAAGCCTTGACAAAGCAGGCATCACCAATCGGCACTTAGACCCTGACAGTAATGGATGCCCAGGAATACAGAGGGAAATCAGGGCAGAAAGGGACTGTTGAATCTTTTCATACAAAGCTCTGTGGCCCAAGACCAGTATCTTAAATAAAATTGTAAAGTGCACCAGTAACCAATGAAAACATATATATATATATATATATATATATATATATATATATATATATAAAGGGGTTACATGATCAAACTTATGTGATCGCCCTAATAACCATAAGGTAGTACTTTGCAACATTTGCAATTTCTTTTTATTTGCTTTGTTAACCCTGATAAAACCACATTTCCATAATCTAACTGGGGCACAAACAAAGCACGCACAAGGGTATGTAAAGCATATTCATCATTCTCTGACAGTCTGCAGTTTACGAGGAGTAGAATAAACTCTACAAACTATCATGGCTACCTGATTAGCAAATTTAAGCGGTTAATCTATAAAGACCTCCAAGTATTTAAACGTATCCACTAATGGGGGGGGGGGGGGGGGGTGTTGGTTGGTCGCCCACTAGGCCACCAGGGACCCTTTGCTGGGGGAGTTAGGGGGGCTGGAGACCCACCAGATCTCCAGCCTCCCCTGAACCTGGGGGGGATCGTTGGGGGGAGGGACCGGAGGTCCGCCGGACCTCCAGCCCCCTGTTGCTGGCAGGTTTGCTGTTGGGGGGAATGGGGGCCTGCCAGCATGCACTATTCCTCCCCAATGATCTGCAAACCCTAACGCCAGCTCGGAGCTGGCGTAGGGTTTGCCGCAACCAGCAACCCAATCTTTGGCGCGCTGGCCGCTGATCATTGGGGATAAATAGGTTTAGCATGCATTTGAATGCTAGTTGCGTTCATAGCCCTCGAGCACATCGTTTCACGCGCTCGAGGGCTCTGATCATGGGGCGTTAGCAGATGACGGCGCTAGTATGGCGCTAACAGCCTCTAGCACTGCCGTTTGCTTCTGATCATCCCCCTGTCAGACTCTTATTCTGATCTATTACTTCCAGTATATTTTAAAATTTTTACTATAGTAGATTTGTCCTCACAGTTTTGATCACTCCTCTATTTGCTAATGGTATGGTTGCATTTTAAAAAAGGTTTGGACATGTTTCTGAAAGAAAGGTCTATTATTAATTATTAGCCGGGTAGATAAAGGGATTGTCACTTCTTACTTCTGGAAGCAACATGGAATGGATCTCCTCATTAGAATTTGGTGGGCACATCCAAATTAGCTGGGCTGGCCATTCTCAAAGAGAGACAAGACACTGGGCTCGATGGACCATTTGTCTGCTCCAGCATGGTACTTCATGTGCTCTTATTTATGATTCTATTATTATAGGAAAAGAAACTAGCTAAGCAATACAGATACTTAAGATCCGTTTATTGTGTCTCATTTCCATAAACTCCCAGATATTTCACTGGGAAAAAAAATCTGTAAAACACATGTGCATTTTTAATACTGAATACTCTTTTCCCTGTACACGTGAATTGATCTCTCTCGCAAGAGGCATTATAAACTTTAATGTGAAGGTATGCAAATTTACTTTAAAAGAAGTTGAATATTTTTTTGGCAAAAAATGCTGGTTACGTAAGTTACTGCAGCTATGGGACATTAGTATCCTCTTCGTCAAAAGTTTATGTGCATTTCATTCTGTTGTTCAATTAACATGTATATTCATCATGGCAACCTTTTGTATCAAGTAGCACAAATCACATTGTGGGATACAGAGCATTTATTCTAAACAACAGCTCAAATTCAGCAATTCAGCCTCTTTGTCTTGGAAGCAGAGTTATAATATTGTAACATAGTAGATGACGGCAGAAAAAGACCTGCATGGTCCATCCAGTCTGCCCAACAAGATAAACTCATATGTGCTACTTTTTGTGTATACCTTGATTTGTACCTGTCCTCTTCCGGGCACAGACCGTATAAGTCTGCCCAGCACTATTCGTACACCTTTTGTGAATTCTTTTTTTAATTGAAAGGATAAAAAAGGTTATGAACGGTTGTATAAGAAACCCCCACATCTAGGATGTGCCTTCCTAATAAACAAGTGCCCAAAAGGAAGCAGGAACAACAAAACAAAGAAAGGATTAAAATCTTCATTAAATTCTTTTAGATTCCCTTTAAAATGGGAACCTTAGAATTTGGGGCTCTCCTCCCTTTGCCTTTCACTTCTCTAGAACTACTAAAAGGTATTATTCATTTTGCGGGTAATTCTATATAGGGGTGTTGTTTTTTAGCACCAAGAAAGAACCTATTTTGGGCCTATTCTATACAGTAGGTGGCTATATCCCTTTATAAACTACTAGTATAGCATAGCAAACATGCATGTATATTTTAGACGTGAGCACTTATGCCAGTCATAGGGCTGTTCAAAATGCTTAAATTAATTTAAAATAATGTGTGTAAGTTACAGTACTCTATAATATATGCAAGTAACTGTGTGCCCTGCCCACTTTCAAACTACATACCATTACATTTAGGCATCATTTTACAGAACAGCGCAAAAGTGGAGAATTGGCCTTTGTGCATATACCCCCCCCCCCCCCAATATTCAGCCAGCAGCAGGCAGCGCAGTTAGCTTCCGACGCTGACTCCGGATATTCAAAGCCAGGCTATATTCAGTCACTGGCATTGAATATGTTTCAGTTTTGGCCGTGGCAACTTAACTGGTTAAGAGAATATTCTGCGCTAGCCGGTTAAGATAATAGTGGTTAAAGATAGGCCACTTAAAAAGCAGGCCTATCTTAACCGCTCAACTTAGTTGGTTTAGCACTGAATATTCATGAGTAGCTGGCTAAGTCATGCGATATAGCTGCTTAGCAGCTAGATGTTAACTCTTGGATTCTATATGGCACAGATTCTATAACAATGCGTGTAATTTAACAAGCTAATGAGTGCTAATAACAGCACTTAACAAGCAATAATGAGCACTAATTGGCACTGATTAGAATTTAGGTGCATAAGTCGCTAAGCATATTCTGTAATGGAGTGGCCTAGTGGTTAGGGTGGTGGACTCTGATCCTGGGGAACTGAGTTCGATTCCCACTTCAGGCACAGGCAGCTCCTTGTGACTCTGGGCAAGTCACTTAACCCTCCATTGCCCCAGGTACAAATAAGTACCTGTATATGTAAGCCGCATTGAGCCTGCCATGAGTGGGAAAGCGCGGGGTACAAATGTAACAAAAATAAAATGTGCGCCAAAATGTTAATGTGCGCAGGCAAAAAGGGGTGGGGAAATGGGCATTCTGAACTTTAAAGTTATAGAATATGGCTCAGTGTGCCTAAATCTATGCACAGGGATTTACACCAAGTTTTCATTGGTGTAAATGGATGCATGTAGATTTAGGCGCTGAAATATGAACTAAGTGTATTCTATAATCAGCACCTAAATCTAGGCACTGATTATAGAATATGCGTAGTCGGCACTGATTTCAGTGCTGATATTTTTAGGCGCCATATATAGAATCTCCCCCTGAGCGCTAAAATTCAGGACAGATGCACGGCTATCTCACATTGAATATTAGTGCTTAGCTTGCTAAGCTCTGTTTAACCGGCCAGGAACCGTTCCTGGCCAGTAAACAGTGTTGAATATCGGGCCCACAGAAATCAGTACATATAAGTGGGACTTGCAATTGCTCACATATCTCTGGAACTTATTTATGATCATTTATGCCAGCTCTACAGCTGGTGTTAAGTGCATGCACCTAAATTATAAGCACATATTTTTATTACACTATCCTTTATAGAATACTAGGCTAATAACAAAAATATGTGCTTATAATTTAGGTGCATGACTCTAGCCAAACACAGAGCTGGCGTAAGTGATCACACCTAAATGCCAGATATGTGCGTAAATGTGTGTCCCTCCTATGTGTATGCCCACCTGTAAAATGCATGCTATGTGAGATATGCATGTATTTACAGAATACCACTGAGGTGGAATTTTGGCATTTACACATATTTGTGCAAACATACGCCTATATATGCTATTATCTGATATACACACACGGGTAGAATCAAGAAAGGGTGCCAAAAGTTAGGTGCTAAAAAATTGAGCATTAAGCAAGTATTCTCTAACTGCAAATGTGGGCATTGAAGCCATTATAGAATACTAATATAAATCGGTATTTGAGCGTCTAACTTTAGGTGCAAACATTTACACCATGTCAAAGGCTGATGTAAATGCTCACGCTTAAATACTGTCAGTTGCTAATCAAAAAATTTATTAAGCCCAATAAAAAGGTATCATCTTATTTTCTTCTCTATGTTTTGTCTTATTTCCATTTATTAGTCATGAAACACCTAGCCACCCGCCTGGGGGTTACCTTGCGGCCACTTAGAGGGTCTATCCCCAGCACAGCACCTGCCGCTTGTGCTCTGCACTAGCACCCTCCTCCCACCAACTGGGTCATAACCACCTCTTGGTGAGTTTCTCACTCTCAAATTATCCCCAGTGATTTCTAGGTTACTGGAAGCCACACTCCCAATGGTCCCACAGTTTCTAGAAAGCAGTCAACACACAAACCACCAGGATTCTTTATCAGTCCAGACAAGCAAAGGCAATAAACTAAAAGGAATATTTATTGTCTGAAAAATTGAACAGTGCCAATTAGTGCAATCAGCAGAACAATAACAGGTAACTGAAATATGGATCAATTATAATACTAACTAAACATTTGTATTCTATCTACGTAGTACCTGGGAAGATCAGGGCATATAACTGTTCACAGAGGCTCCGCAAAGAGATCCTACTCTCTTTTCTTCCCAGCTAAGACTGGAGCAAAGGCTAGTACATTCTAGAGGAAATTGAGCTCCTGGGCCAATCAGAGCCCAGAACAACAAATTTCAAAAATAGCATGCCACATCAGTGCAGGTCTTTTCTCTGTAACAGCTTTAAAGATAAATATGCACCACCTGCTGGCCAAACTAGAGAAATACACTTCAAGAAATAATACACGTTACAGTCTTAAACCAACTGTTTTGTCACAATTACCTTTAAAAGTGGACTAAAAGAGCTACCACGCCACTTTATTCAACAATCTTTTAGAAATAGATGTTTTCACAACAAAATGTGCGCCCAATTCCAAATTGGTGCTGATTACTGCCAATTAGCACCCAATTAGCACTAATTAGCTCAGCCTATTTAATTGGGTGCAGATTTTGAATTGGCGCCCAAATATCAGCACCCAATTTTGGACACCATATTTAGAATCCGGGGTTACTTTTATTATAGTTTATCAAAAGCAGTTGTGAGCAGTTTAACATATCAAGGCCCATGGCAAAATAAAATAATGCATGTAAACAGTGTTAGCATGTGCTGCTCAAAAGTCACCTCCTATGTGATTTTGTATGATCCTCACAAATATAAATATCTTAAAGTTTCACATCAACCATGCTGAATCTTTAAGAAAGTGTATAAGCTGATCAGCACATCCAGCGATTAACACTAAGTCCTACCATTTTCAATTTTAAAAAAGATGGGTGCAAATACAGCCATGCAGAAGAACCACCTGAGTTTTGTTCCTGGGTCAAGTCTTCTGCTTTCTGGGCATGGCTATGGTGGCTTTGTTCATAGCCCTTAGGGAAGAAGATATCTCACTGCTCAGTGATGACTACTAGTGGCCAAACCTGGGATTCAAGTTAACCAGGTTCCATAGGAAAATGGAATCTGTGGTCCCTGGTTGAGCACGGACACTGAAATGGCTAGGCTGACTTAAGAAGGATATAAAAATAGATGTAAATATCCAAGGTAATTGAAGTTTCATGGTCCAGTAGCCAAAGGGGGCAGGTTCCAACTGAGCTACAAGTGCAAAGAACAGCCCTTATTCTCCATGATTGAACCTTCCATAAAGTATGGTCATGTTGTGATGACAAAGGAAAAATAGCTATTGCAAACCTAAGACTCACTACACAGCAGCTCCTGTTATTTTACTGGATTCTCACAAAACTTTCAATGACTTCCATAATTACTGAACACAAAAATCCAGAGCAAGCGCTACAGAATTGCAATTATAATTCAAGTTGCTATTTAAATAAAAGCTGTTATTTGCACAGAATTACGGCGCACAACAATTATGAAATTAGAGACTGTATAATTAAAATTGTTAATTGCATTAAACAGTTGGTCATTAAGACTGCAATCAAGGACAATAGCTTATGAAAAAACCGGTGGATATGGCAGAACTTGCCTGGATCCTAGTAACATTACACTCCTTATGGCTTCACAGCATAGTACTGCATTTATATTGCAAGCATTGGTGGATTTTGGAGATTTTTTTTTCTTATGGTATATTTAATTTGTATTGTAAAATCATAACTTATCAAGTATTTAAACACATATTGTGCTACTTACCAACAGGTCCGTTTACAAAGTTGCGATAAAAAGTGACTTTTGCCCACCCTTAAGCAGGTTTGTCCTGCATAATATGGCTGTTTTTACCACAGCCAGAAAATGCCCAGTTTTCCATTTTCTGAATTAATTGCTATGTACTAATGTTGCCATCAGGGTGTGGCTATTACCAAAAAATAGCACTATTTTGTAGGCAGTAACAGATCATGCACTAATCCCGCATTAATCAGTTATGGCCACTTTTACCAAGCTGCAGCAAAAGGGAACCTGCGCTGGCATCAGTGCATGCTTTCTACACATGCCAAGGGGCCCCCTTTTACCACAGTGGGTAAAAGGTAGGTCTTTCTTTTTTTGAGGAAAGGCCATGCAGCAAGTGAAGCACTTACCACATGGGCAGTTCGGCGGGGGGGGGGGGGGGGGGGGGGAGGGGGAGGAGACCTTACTGCCACCCATTGAGGTGGCAGTAAGAGCTCCCGCGCTAGCACGGCACTGCCCGATTACCCAGGGCCGGTCTTAGCAAGTGCGGGGCCCTATGCAGACCAATTTGATGGGGTCCCACCCTAGCCCCGCCCCCACCCTAACTCCAGGGCCCGCCACCCCTCCCTCCGAGCTCCAAGGCCCCCAGCGCCAGTGCTTGTCGATCCTGCAGTCAGTGCCAACTGAAAGCCATGTCTTTTTCACAAACACAGATACACCCTAATCCACTATAGAATAAGTAATCATAAACTTTCCATTTAGACAAAAATTAAAATGAAACCCCAAGATGCCAGACTCCGCATACAATGCAACACCACAGAAACAGAAAATGTCCCCTAGTACTGTGCAAAATATAAAGACAGCAGATGTAAATTTGAAAAAAACTAACAAATACAAATCACCACTTTACAAATTAACAAATAGAAATAAAAACAATATAGAAAATAAAATACCATTTTATTGAACTAATATATTTAACTTTCAGAGGCCAAAACATCCTTCCTCAGGTCAATACAGTATAGTACTGTTACAGTATCCTATCCTGACCTGAGGAAGGGGGTTTTGTTCTCCGAAAGTTAGCCAAAATGTATTAAAATTAGTCCAATAAAAAGATTACCTTGTTTGCATGTTCTATTATAAACATTTATTAACATATCTACAATACTACTTTATCCTAAAGCAAAAAAATTTAAATATATATTTTATTTACAGTTTGTTGTCTCTGGTTTCTGCTTTCCTCATCTTTTCACTGTCTTCCTTCCATCCAGCATCTGTCTTCGGTCTCTCTCTGCCATCCAGTGTCTGCCCTCTCTGCTGTCCCCTCCATCCAATGTCTGCCCTCTCTTCCTGCCCCTTCCATCCACATCTGCCCTGTATCTCTGCCCCTTCCATCCACCATCTGCCCCTGTCTGCCCTCTCTCTCTCCCCCATCCATTCACTGTCTGCCCTTTCTGTCCCTTCCATCCACTGTCTGCCCTTTCTCTCTGCTCCTTCAATCCACCATTTGCCCTCCCTCTCCCATCCATCCAGGGTTTGCCCTCCCTCTTGCTCCCCCATCCAGGATCTGCCCCTCTCTCCGCCCCTTTTTTTCAGCCCCCAGTTCCAGCCCCACTATCCCACCAGTCCCCCATTTCAGCCCCAGCCCTTTTCTCCCACCAGTCCCGAGCTTCAGCCCCCCAGCCACTTCTCCCTGTCCCCTTTTCAGCCCCTGCCCCTTTTCAGTCTCCAGCCTCTTATCCCACCTAACCTCCTTTTCAATCCCCAGTTCCAGCCCCCTTCATCCACATGCCTTGTATTAGGGCCCCCCTTTTCAGAACCATTCTCCCACAACCATTCTCCCACCTGACCCACGCATACCCCATTTTCCCACCAGCCCCAGGCATGGCCCCCATTTTCCCATATTGCCCCTTCTCAGACCCAGTCCCCTTCTCCCATCCAAGAACCCCAATCCCCTCCCCACCCGTCCCCTTCAACCATCCAAGAACCCCCTCTCCACCTCAGTCCCCTTCTCCCATCCAAGAACCCCAGTCTCCTCCCCACCCATCCCCTTCTCCCATCTGAGAACCCCCTCCCCAGTCTCTCCCATCCAAGAACCCCAGTCCCCTTCCCACCCGTCCCCTTCAAGCATCCAAGAACCCCCCTCCCCATCCCCTTCTCCCATCGTTGAACCCCCACCCCACCTCAGTCCCCTTCTCCCATTCAAGAACCCCAGTCCTCTCCCCATCCGTCCCCTTCTCCCATCCGAGAACCCCCTCCCCAGTCTCTCCCATCCAAGAACCCCAGTCCCCTCCCCACCCGTCTCCTTCAACTATCCAAGAACCCCCTCCCCACCCCCTTCTGCTTCTCCCATCCATGAACCCCCTCCTACCTCAGTCTCCTTCCCATTTGAGAACCCCCTCCCCACCCCACCCCACCCCTCCCCCACCTGAGAGCCCCACACCCTTCTCCCATCTGAGTCCCTCCCCACCTACCAGCTCCATTCTCCTGCCGCCCAGGCCCACCACCCTCACTGCCTTTAAAAAAACCCAATTTGAAGCGCTGGAGTAACAGGCAGCAGCGCCTCGCGTCTGCCCTTCTACTAAAAATCTCTTCGACGACGTCATTGGGCCTTCCCACATTGAGTTCCGCCCGCCCTCGCGGTAATTGGAAGTTACCTCAGAGGAGGGCGGGACTCAATGTGGGAAGGCCCAATGACGTCGTCGAAGAGATTTTTAGTAGAAGGGCAGACGCGAGGCGCTGCTGCCTGTTACTCCAGCGCTTCAAATTGGGTTTTAAAGGCAGGACAGGACGAGCAGCGCCGGAAGCGGACTCAGAGCACCCACCACCACCTGCTGACATCTGGGGCGGAGCGCCCCCACCATGTCGCCGTCGCGCGTTGTTGAACTTGGGAGGGAGGGAGGGAGAGTGGTGGTCGGGGCGGGGCGACCTGAGGCGCGCTGCGCGGGGCCCCCCTGAGCGCGAGGCCCTATGCGGCTGCCTCGGTCGCCTCGCCTTAAGACCGGCCCTGCGATTACCACCGGGTACACACTGGCTCTAGAAAAATTAATATATTTTTGTAGCAATAGATATGACAACACGCTGGGGGTGGGAACTACCACCAGGCTTTTGCGGTAGTCCAGCGGTACTTCCTTTTTAGCGAGCGGTAAGACCACGTTGGGCTTACCGCCACTTTATAAAAGGGGCCCCTTAGTGCACAGTAATGTGGATGCGCTAACTGATTTGTGCTGTCACGACCACTCTGTGCCCCCAAACACGCCCCCTCAGTGAAAAATAAAGAACAATCTTTTACCGCAGGATGCCTCGGCACATCCCATGGTAAGTCTTTTTAAGATGTGGTAAGTGCACGCTAGTGCTTGCCACAGCTTAGTAAAAGGAGCCCTTACAAAGTGTACATGATTTTTCTAAAATTATCTTCAGTTTCAGCACAAGATACATTTAAGAGGAATTTAGTTGAGATTCTAAATCTGCCTGTGGAATTTCTTCCCCCAGTTACAGGAGTTTATTATTTCCCAGCTCCCAAGAAAGAGGATCAAGGAGGAAGCAATTTATTCTTTTACATCTGTATTTAGTACATAATTGGGTGCCTATTTTTTTCCTAAATCTCCTTGCAAATGCACTGTTAAATATCAATCTGTTAAACATGTTTTCTTTGAACTGGCCCAGCTGACATTTACTTCTACCAAGAAGCTCTCTGGGGGAACTAGGTCTGCTTTGCTTCCACTTGCAGCATTGGGAAATTGAACCTACCATTAACGATTGTCTCTGAGTCCATGGTAGATAATCTCTGCCTCCTTTCACTTTAAATTTACCTGGAATTATGTCCCTATATTGGCGGTGTAAGTGCTTTGGAAGATGGCTTTACCTGATTTCTTGAGTTTCTTTTTAAGTTGGAAATATTTCTTAAATTTTAACTTGATTGTATATTTAAATAAAGAATTTTAAAAAGTGTTCATACTTCAGAATAACTAGGTTTTTTTTTAAAGCAATCTGTTTTTTGAAAGCACATCTGGGCCTTGGATAAGCTACTGCTTCATTTCTGAACACCACAAGTTATGTACAAAGATTAATTTTTAATTCATGACAGCTGTACATTTTGAATAAGAAACTATCATTAAAATGTATAAACTGAATTAATAACCTCTACTGTTAGCCTAGACCAGTGTTTCCGAAGTTGGTCCTGGAGTATCCCCTTGCCAGTCAGGTTTTCAGGATATCTACAATGAATATGGATGAAAGAGATTTGCATACAATGGAGGCAGTATATACAAATCTATCTCATGTATAATAATTGTGGATATCCTGAAAACCTGACTGGCAAGGGGGTACTCCAGGACCGACTTCGAAAACACTGGCCTAGGATTTCTGGGTAGAAATAGGAATTTGTCTTTCTCTAAATTCCTGGACCATTAACTCTGGACCTGTGGACACTACAGTTCAGGCACCATAACTGAAGCCAGAGGTTTAAAACCAGAAGATGCATCACAGCACTAACAGTTAGATCTATACATCTGTCTGCTTCTGCAGTGGTCCATCATGTCCAATATATGAGAATGTTTCCAGCAATTCATGAACTACAGTAGAAGTCTAAAAATCCAGATTGCTCGGGGATCGAGTCAGTCTGGATTTTTGGATGTTCCAAATTTTCAAGTAGTACTTGTTTTACCATGATTTACCCAGCAGCCAGCCCCTCTTCCACTCTCTCAGGCCCCCCATGGTTACGCCTCCCCCCTTCCATGGTCCGGCGTCTTTTCCCCCACTCTCTGCCCTGCCCGATTGCTCTTTGTTACATTTCCTGAAGTCTTTGGAGCTGCAGCACCAGCCTTACTAGCTGGTTGCCTCCGGCATGAACCGGGCCTTTCCCCTCTGATCTGTCCCACCCCTTCAGATACAACTTCTTGTTGTCAGAAGGGCAGGACGGGTCAGAAGGGAAAGGCCTACTGCATGCTGGAGACAGCCAGCGAGTAAGGTTGCCACTAGCACTGCAGCACCAAAGACTTCAGGAAAGGTAACCAAGAGAAAGTGGGCAGGGCCAGAAATGGGGGGGGGGGGGGAGATGCTGGACTGTGGGGGGGGGGGGAGGGAGAAAGGGGAGGGGGAGGTGTAACCATGGGGAGGACCTTGGGGGCATGGGAGAATGAGAGAAACAAGTGTGCAGTGCTAAGAACAGAGGGAGAGAAGCTGTAAGGTAGCGGGGGTGTGGAAAATCCAGATTCTCAGGTGGTTGTCTGGATTCTCGAGCGATTGTCAGGTAAGTTTGAAGGGTCCGGATTCTCGGGTGGTCTGGATTTCTGGACTTCTACTGTGGTACTCTTTAGTAACATATATAAGTCTAAGAGGGGAATTCCATAAATGGCACTTAAAAACTGTGTGCACAAATTTGGGTGCGTGCCCAATTTAATTACGTAATGAGCCTATTAGCACCAATAACTGGATGCTAAAAGTCAATTATTAGTGTTAATTGGCAACACTTTGAATTTATGTGCACAGCTTGCTATGTGCTATTCTATAAAGATTCATGCACATATCCTTTAGTGAGCAACTGAAAAGTGGACATGGCAGGGATGTTCACTAAAGATGTGCACACTGTTACAGAATTCGGTGGATCTGCACTTAATTTAGGCATAAGGATTTACACCAGGGTTCAGCCGGTGTAAATCCTCGTGCTTAAAAGTTGGGCGCAGATCTTGGTGCTATGCACAGTTGTATATATGGTGCCCAATTCAGCGTACTGTTTATAGAATAGCGCTCAGAGCACATTTTTTCAGAGCCCAAATTTAGTCCCACGTTTCAACAGACTCTAAATAGGAGTAAACAGAAGATTCTATTGCAATCCTCAGCAGTCAAGAACTGTGGAACACGCACAGGGATCCACAGCAGGTAGGAGACAGCAATGCATTTCCTTTATAGGTACTCATAGGCAACCAGGGAGGTGGGGGATAGGGAAGAAAGAAATGTCCTTTGCACCTCCCTTCCGATTGTTTCCTCTCAGATCCTGTCCTATCATGATGTCCTCCTCCCACAACCTACTATGCAGTTCCACAATCCAGGCCCCAGGTACAGCAATGATCTGACAGTACTAGAAAGCATCACTGAGGAAAACCCATATAAAAACAACTCAAGTCTATCTATTAATTCCTACACTACAAGAAAGAAGCAACGGGAAGCATGCAAAGCAGAATCTGCTGATTTTATTAAAGTACTCACAGGTACAGCTATAATTTTGTACGCTTATACAAATGAAGATACCAGGAAAAGCTGATGGGGGGAGGAGAGGGAGGAGAGAACAGGCTCTCCTGGGAGAAAAAATATAAAATCAACAAAGTGAAAAAGATCAACCCTTGTTTCAGAGGATGACAGAGCAGCACAAAAAGCAACCACTTGGGAATTCAGCCAGACAAATGAAACAAATAACAATTCTTAAAAGTTTAAGTAATTATGCTTTATAAGTAGGAGCCCAATCTAATTGTGCTAGTGATATTTAATACATAAAGACAAAGGTGTGTGCTTTTCCTGTCAGAAAGAAAATAACCAGGTTTGGTTAGGTTGCTACAACCTATGAAAACCAGTCTAGGGCCAAGTCTGTCTCCAACTGAACACTGATCAGGGCCCCAAGAGATGGGACCCTGGCAGGTGGGTGGGTACAGCTGGTAGATGAAGCTGGCAAAACAAACATTTTATTTATTTGTTATATTGATATCCCACATTTTCCCACCTATTTGTAGGCTCAATGTGGCTTACATAGTATCGGAGAGGTGTTACAGACTCCGGTGTAAACAAATACAAAGTGATGTTGTGGTAAGATTGGATCGGTAGGGTATGCCTTTTTAAACAGGTTAGTTTTTAGTGTTTTCCGGAAGTTTAGGTGATCGTTCGTAGTTTTCAAGGCTTTTGGTAAAGCGTTTCACAGTTGTGTGCTTATGTAGGAAAAACTGGACATGTAAGTTGATTTGTATTTGAGTCCTTTGCAACTTGGGTAGTGTAGATTTAGGTAAGTTCGTGCTGATTTGGATGTGTTTCTAGTTGGTAGGTCGATCAAGTCTGTCATGTATCCCGGAGCTTCACCGTAGATAATTTTGTGAACCAGAGTGCAGATTTTGAAAGCATTGCGTTCTTTGATTGGGAGCCAGTGTAGTTTTTCGCGAAGGGGTTTTGCACTTTCAAATCGCGTTTTTCCGAAGATAAGCCTAGCTGCCATGTTTTGAGTGGTCTGAAGTTTCTTTAAGGTTTGTTCTTTGCATCCTGCATAAATTCCATTGAAGTAGTCTACATGGCTTAGTACCATTGATTTTATCAGGTTGCGAAATGCTCCCCTCGGGAAGAATTGTTTCACGCATTTGAGTTTCCACATTGAGTGGAACATTTTCTTTGTTGTGGATGTCACTTGGCTCTCTAGTATTAACATAGAATATTGCAGCAGAAAAAGACCATATAGCTATCCAGTCAGCCAGTCCAAACAAAAAGCCCAGTCTCTACAATCTCCTATTCTCTCTCAAAGATCCTCTATGCTTGTTCTATGATTTTTTTTTAAATTCTGATATTGTCCATTTCTCCACCATCTTCACTGGGAGGCATACTCACTACCTCTCCTGTAAAGAAACATTTCCTTAAATTACTTCTGTATATACCCCCTCCACCATCATCCTACAACTTCTCTTTTCAGAGCCTCCTTTCCATTTAAAGATACCCACCTCCTGTGCGTCTATATGTGGGAGTATTTAAATGCCTCTATCATATCTCCCCTTTCCTGCCTTTCCTCTAGGGTATACATTAGATCTTTAAGTCTGTTTCACCATTCATTATGACCAGCACCACTGACCATTTAATAGCCACTTTCTAGGTCAACTTGATCTGCTTTATATCGTTTTGAAGATGTGGCCTCTATACTCCTTGAGCACCTCCAGCAGATCAATGCTCAGCAGTAGAGCAACAAGCGGACAGATACAGGGCTCCTTATTTGTTATCTGGCTCCTGAAACAGATCTGGGACATGCCACTGCTGAGTAGGGAAAAGGTAAACTAAGGCTACTCTTTTGGACACTCTATATCTACTGCAGCTACCACTAGCCCCACTCCCCAATTTATCCCTGGGCCTCCTTCATCAGCTGACTTCAATCTCATAGTTGAACCATAGTTCACATCAGGTCTTGTAGGACTATGGTGCATCACCTGACTCAAATCATAACAATGAAGTTGATTGATAGAGGAGTGCCACTTGCCGCCTGCTGACCTCACAGCTTGAACCAGATGGTGCCCCATAGTCCTACAAGACTTGCTGGCACCACTGTTCATACTACAAGATCGAAGCTTGCCAGCAGAGAAGGTAGTAAATGATGATAGATGAAGACCTGTATGGCACAGAATGCCCAACAACTTGGCTACAGCATAGCTTAACTATACAGTGTTATGTGAAGTCAACACATAGAACAGTGTGCCATATTATTCATTCTTATACTATTGGGCTCATTTTCAAAAGAGAAGGATGTCCATCTTTCAACATAAATCGGAAGATGGACGTCCTTCTCACAGAGTCGTCCAAATCGGTATAATCGAAACCCGATTTAGGACGTCTCCAACTGTAGTCCGTTGCAATGACGTCCAAAGTTCAAGGGGGTATGTTAGAGGGGTAGCAAAGTTGGGACTTGAGCGTGCCTAACACTTGGACGTCTTTGACCCATAATCGAAAAAACTACGACATCCCTGACGAACACATGGACGTTTTCACCCGGTAGTGTTTTTCTACTACTACTACTACTTAACATTTCTAAAGCGCTACTAGGGTTACGCAGCGCTGTACAATTTAACATAGAAGGACAATCCCTGTTCAAAGAGCTTACAATCTAAAGGAGATTCTTTCGAATAAGGCACAAAAGGTACCTGAAATGACCAGATGACCACTGGAGAGAATCGGGGATGACCTCCCGTTACTCCCCCAGTGGTCACTAATCCCCTCCCACCCTCAAAGAACATCTTTAAAAATATGTCGTGCCAGCCTCAGATGTCATACTCAGGTCCATCACAGCGCATGCAGGTCCCTGGAGCAGTTTTAATGGGTACTGAAGTGCACTTCAGACAGGCGGACCCAGGCTCATACCTCCTACCTGTTACATTTGTGGAGGAAACAGCGAGCTCTCCAAAATCTACCACAAACCCACTGTACCCACATCTAGGTGCCCCATTCACCCGTAAGGGCTATGGTAGTGATGTACAGTTGGGGTACTGGGTTTGGGGTGTTCAGCACACAAGGTAAGGGAGCTACTTTCCTGGGAGCATTTTATGAAGTCCACTGCAGTGCCCCCTAGGGTGCCCGGGGTTGTCCTGGCATGTCAGGGGGACCACTGCATTACAAATGCTGGCTCCTCCCATGACCAAATGGCTTGCATTTGGATGTTTCTGACATGGACGTCATTGGTTTCAAAAATAGCTGAAAATCAGAAACATCCATGTCTAGGGACGTCCAAATCTAGGGATGCCCAAATTTAAGGATTTGGACATCTCTGACGGTATTTTGGAAACGAAATATGGACGTCCATCTTATTTCAAAAATACGGGTTTCCCCGCCTCTGGATTGGGACGTTTTGCAAGGACGTCCAAATTGCAACTTGGACATCCCTTTCGAAAATGCCCCTCTATGTGTAATTACAGGATGAGTTAACCTCACACTCACATAATAACTATTCCTGAAAGCTGCTAATTTTCAGATTCTTTTCCAGAATTAAGTTATAAATGCTTATGGAGCACTTGTCCCACAGTTGAGCCACTTATTCAAGTCTTTAACTGTCCACACCCCCTGTTCCATTCCAAGTCTGAGGGTTATCAAATTCATTTTTTCCCCTTTATGCTCCAACCTCAGTTCTAATCTGTAAAAAATATGGGCCGACTATTCCACCAGAAAATTTATACAGCTTTGCTGAGCGTGAATTAGCCTGTGGATAAATGGCAATTTGCACTATTTGTAGGCAGAGTTGTACCTGCCACTCCTTGCAACTTACACCTCTCTATGCCCTGTTTAGTTTTGCTTTGATTCCATGCTTTTTCTATATGGGGATCCTCTTTGTTTACCCCATACATTTTTGAACTCGGTCACTGATTTTGTTCCCACCACCTCCCCACAGAGGGTATTATATCCACCACCCTCTCCATGAAAATGCCTGAGCTTGCCAGAACGGAAGGCAGAAGTATATAAGTGCTGTTCTCTGCTCCTCAGAGAAGTAGGATGAGAGAGAGGCTCATGGATCAATTGAGCAATTGTAGAATGGGGAAAAGAGTAGAGATTGACTATTATTTTTTTTCTAAGTGGGGGACATCAACAGGCTTATTTTCGAAGGAGATGGGCGTTCTTCTCCCAGGGTCGCCCAAATCAGCATAATTGAAAGCCGATTTTGGGCGTCCTCAACTGCTCTCCATCGCTGGGACGACCAAAGTTCACGGGGGCGTGTCGGAAGCATAGCGAAGGCGGGACTGGGGTGTGCTTAACACATGGGCGTCCTCGGCCGATAATGGAAAAAAGAAGGGCATCCCTGATGAGCACTTGGTCGACTTTACTTGGTCCATTTTTTCTTGCGACCAAGCCTCAAAAAGGTGCCTGAACTGACCAGATGACCACCGGAGGGAATCGGGGTTGACCTCCCATTACTCCTCCAGTGGTCCCTAACCCCCTCCCACCCTAAAAAAAAAGTTTTACATATTTTTGGCCAGCCTCTATGCCAGTCTCAAACGTTGGAGAAGATGACTTCACAATATGTTTTCGGACGGCTCTAACCCGAGTCCCTGAGGAAAGATTTTTTGAAACCCGCGGTGTCGGGCGTTTTCAAGGGAAGCCACCTGACGGGTCAAAAATAGTGACCTGAGAAGAGTGAAGCTATTTTGTCGATATCACTTTTAAAGATAAATTCACATTTTGATTTATTTAGTGTATTAGTAGTACTTATCACATAGGCAATAGCACAATTTTTTTTTAAAATAAGAGTTGCCCGATGAAAGAAGTGCTATACCACTTGGCATAAAATGTATTGCCTGAAAAAGTGGATATTTGTCTGAGGGCACTCTTTAATATTATAAAGTATCCATTGAACATAAGAAGATACTGGAAGTTTCCGGATTTTGTGACCTATGCCTATGTAACAGCAATTTGTCCTGGTTCTAGTTTATGAATTTGATTGTTTGTTACCAGAGACTGTGGGATTTGATTTGTTAGGCTCCACATGCATAAGCAGTGGCATTGAACACATATGCCCAATGCAGTGACTGCACCGGTGCTACACAGGCCTAAACTAAATGTATAGCTTTTGTCCAGATAGAAGCTGAATATTTTCACTACCTGAATAATTTCACAGCCTGCCCTTGTGCCATCCCTTTCCTTTAAAAGACAGATTTGCAACCTGATACTATCCATTGAGTGCAATTCTATAAAGGGTGCTAAAGGTTAGGTGCCTAAGTTAATATTCTGTAACGTCAGATTTGTGTGCCAAATCCATTATAGAACGGTAGCATACGTCAGCAGTTATGCGCCAACATTTAGGCCCACTCACTTATGCCATGGCAAATATCAGGTATAAAAGCATGTGCCTTACTGTAACATCCTGAGCGCACAACTTACAGTATTTTATAAGGTGCGCTTCATTTAGCGACACACCCCTCCCACATGAATTCCCCCCTTACAATTAAGCACTAGAACACTTGGGTGCCATATTACAGAATAACACCTAAGTGCACCTATGTGCGTAGCTTACATTTCATTCCCATTTTGACACAATTCTGCCACTGTGGCGTGGAACTTATGAGCCAAATTGACACCTAACTTTTAGCATACTGAGGGGCATAGAGGGTAATTCTATCACTGGGTGCCTATATACAGCGCAAAGGGCACCTGATTCCTAGGCGCCTAATTTCATTTACAAAATACCTGTGTAAAGAGCGAAATAGGCACATATACCTTACACGCTGGTTTGTGTATTTATTTTATTTATTTACGTCAATTTATATACCGTATCTTATTGCAACTGCAAGACAGAACGGTTTAGTTTATGGTTTACAGTGTAGCGATGTTCTAGAGATATGCACATGTACCTTATGCGCTATAGGTGTATAATTCATGTTATTCTATTAGTTTCATGTGTAGTTTTGCATCATGGCCACACCCTGTCCAGACTACATCTATATGTATGCCCGCCCTCAAACTATGCGCCATCAACAGTATATACATATTTATAAAACAGTGCATATATTTGCCATATATACAGTTATATACACACATACATGCATAAATACTGATATTCTAGTGATCTGACTGAGCATCTGGCACTTAAACATAGGCATCATCTTAATAGAATTAATCCTATAAGGGCTAAAAATCCATGCAGAGGAAAATTATAGGTTCACCAGCCACCAGTGAAATGTATAACTTCTTTTGAATTATAAAGCTCAGACCCTACCTGAAGCTCTGTTTGAAAAAAGAACTTCTGTGGGCACTGGGAACAGTCGTAGATTTTATCCTCTTGTCCGTGCACGGCAAAGATATGCTGCTGCAACTTATTTGCCTGTACAAAAACTGAAAAAGGAGCAGCATGATCAGAGAACAAAGTTCAGCAAAAGTCACACTTCACCATGTCAAACCCACTCACCTTCCCTCCCCCATGAAACCTTGTTTTTTTATATATATTTTTTTATATACATACACACACACATATTGTAAATCTGAGTGTCTATGCTACACTTGGTACTTGGGGGAATTCTGCACAACTGTGCAATGCAGAAAATTCCTTACCATGCAGAAATCTGCATTTGCTCTGCAGACTTGTCAGATAAATCTGATTAATTTCTTTGACTGGGTGACCAGAGAATTGGATCAAGGGAGAGCGCTAGATATGGTGTACTTAGATTTTAGCAAAGCCTTTGACACAGTCTTGCAATGACAATTTATAAATAAATTGAGTGTCATCAGTGTGGGCCCTAAAGTGACTAAGTGGGGTACTGGTTGAGCAGAAAGCAACAGGCTAATGGTAAACGAAGCTCACTGTGAGAAAGGGCACGTTACAAGTGGTGTGCTGCAGGGATTGGTTCTTAGTTTGATTCTTTAACATTTTTGTAAGTAATATTGCAGAAGGACTGTCTGAAAAGGTTTGCTTGTTTGCACATGATACCACAATATGCAATAGGGTAGGCACTCCTGATGGTGTCAATAAATAAATAAATAACATGAGGAGGGATCTATAAAAAAGTTGAAGAATGGTCCAGAATTTGGCACCGAAGATTTAATGTTAAAAAAAAATACAGGGTCATGCATTTAGGCTACAAAAATCCAAGGGAGTGGTACAGTATAGGGGGTGAAGCACTTCTGAGCATGGAAGAAGAGCGGGACTTGGGGGCGATCATATATGATGATCTTAACATGGCCAAACTGGTAGAAGTGGTCATGGCAAAAGCCAAAAGAATACCTGAGTATAGAGAGAGAGGAACAGTCAACAGGAAAGAAGAGGTGATAATGCCTCTGTATAAGTTTCTGGAGGCCACACTTTCAAAAAGATATGAACAGGGTGGAGTTGGCTCAGAGGGCAGTTACTAAAATAGTCAGTGATCTTTATCATAAAGTGTATGGGGATACACTTAAAGATCTCAATATGTATACTTTGGAAGAAAAACAGGAGAGGGGAGATATGATACATACATTTAAATACCTCCATGGAATAAATGCACTGGAGGAAAGTTTTCAATTGAAAAGAAGCTCTGGAATGAAGGGGGCATAGGATGAGAGAGAAAGAAGACAGATTCAGAGGTAACCTACTACTACTTACCATTTCTATAGTGCTACTAGACGTACGCAGCGCTGTAAACTTGAACAAGGAAATACTTCTTCACGAAAAGGATGGTGAATTTATAAGAACTGCCTCCTGGTAGAAGCAGTGGAGATGAAGACTGTGTATGAATTCAAGCAAGCTTGGGGACAAGTGTATACGATTTCGAAGGGAGAGGAATGGATAGTAGATGGTATGGATGGGCAGACTGGATATGCCATATGGTCTTTACCTGCCATCATTTTCTTCGTTTCTGTTTCTATGAATTCAGCATTGGTGGTCTTTACAGCCAGAAGAAAGGAGGCTGCACTGGTACATTGACTGTCCATGGACCCAAAGACAGGAAAGTGTAGTGGGGGGGGGGGGGGGGGGGGAGGAATTGGTGCTTGCCTGATAGCAAGTTGGGGATCTTGCCAAGGAGTTGGGAGAGAGAGACAGAGAATCTGGGAGGGGAAAGGATGAAGCCTGTGGGAGTGCTGAAAGAGAGAATACAGGGAATCTTTCAGAGAGAAGAACTGAGGTCAAGCCTGAAGGTAGAGGGTGGGGAAGGGTCGCTAGACCACCAGGTGAGAGGGAGATTGACCCACGGCCCACTGGGCCACCAAGGACATTCGATGGATGCTGGGGAGTTAGGCCAGATCTCCAGCCCCCCTTGAATCTGTTTCGGGGGGGGGGGGGGGTCGGGAGAACCGGAGGTCCGCCGGACCTCCAGCCCCTGTGTTTGACAGGTCTCGGCTTTTGACAGCCCAGACCTGTTAAACAAGCGTGGGAGGATGTGCTCAGACACAATCCTCCAGCACTTCTACCCCATGATCAGAGAGAGTTGCATGCTTCAAATTGCATGCAATTATCTCTGATCATAGGTGTGGTCAAGCCCTGCGATGTTCCAGCATTATTTTTAGAGCGCTGTTTGGAACAGCGCGGGGCTTTTGATCATCTGCCCATCAGTTTGCTCTGCCCATCTCCCATAAGGAATACTCAGTTTCTCTGCCTGCCCCCTCCCTCCCCATGGCACTCTTTTTGCCCCCCTCCCACCCTCCCCATGGCACATTCAGCTCTCTCCCCTCCCCTGCAGAGATCACGCAGCAAGTGGAGAAGGAACTGAACTGCTACTCCCTGGGTCATTGCCAATGTTCAATCAAACGGGTTTTGAGAGCCTTAGATGTATGACCAAACATAATATAATCCACATAGACACTGTATAAGATACACCACATTCAGACTGCTGTTTCAAAAAAATAACAAATTCTAGATCGTTGATCTTCAAACCAAGAGGTGTCACTTCTCAATTATTGCAATGCTAATCTCTCCTCTTTTGAAAGATTATTACCGGTCCAGAACGTTTTAGTACAAAATTCAAGTAAAATGGAAGTTCTCGACCATTCTGTGATAAAAGATTCCTCTTCCTGGACACCCTCGGGTCCTTTAAATCCTGTTCTGCAAACAGTGAAAACATTACTTTTAAAAGAAGCAGAAAATTTTGAAACTAAAACATTTTGGACCAGTAATTTTTCTAA
Source organism: Microcaecilia unicolor (assembly GCF_901765095.1). Classification (NCBI taxonomy): domain Eukaryota; kingdom Metazoa; phylum Chordata; class Amphibia; order Gymnophiona; family Siphonopidae; genus Microcaecilia; species Microcaecilia unicolor. Next base: position 308,682,573 of record NC_044035.1, on the reverse strand, counting down.
ACAGGAGAGATTAGCATTGCAACAATTGAGAAGTGACACGTCAATCATAATACATCAATTTCATAAAAGAAAAAAGGGGGGGGGGCTGTTATCATTATGACTTGGAAGGCATATGTGGAAGAGGTTTATCTTCAACTTGCTCATACTACCACTTATAACTTGTTGAACAAAGATGCATCTGAGGCAGTTTGGAATAAGATACATGTTCTTATTTCTGAGGCCAGATCACAGAGCTTCTTAATCTCAGAAAACAGACATACCGCTCTTCTATATTTTGCCAAAAAATCATAAAAATCCATAAAAGTCTATCATATCCTCCTGGGTGCCCTACAGTGTCAGCACGAAATTCCTTACTAGATAGAGTGTGTAAATATGTGGATAAATTTTTACAGCCACTTAGGTCTAACATCAAATTTTATCTTAAGGACACTACTCATTTTTTGTGTCTGTTACAGGAATTGGGAAGGCTAGATTTACCCTCCTTGCTTCTTAACCACATTGGAAGTTTGCTCACTGTATACAAGCATTCCTCAATCAGAAGTCCTTTCTGCCATACAACTGGCTTCTGAGTCAATCCCTTATCTGTATTTGGTACCCCCAGATTTTCTGATACAATTAAGTAAAATTGCTGTGAGTAGCAAAACCTTTTTGTTTGATTTGAAATTTGATGAACACCTATTGGGGGTTGCAACTGAGGTTGCTTTTGCTCCCACGATAACAAATCTATTTACGGTTTCATTTGGGAAGCAGTGGGTTTATACATCTTCTTTAGAGTGGGTTGCTTGCTGATGGAGATTCATAGATTATATTTTTTTTTTATCTGGACTGGTGCACTTAATGATTTATATCAGTTCAAACAGTTTTTGAACTCTTGTCACCCAACTATAAAATTTGAAGCTAACTGTCATGAAGAATTAGGTTTTTTGGACGTAAAAATATGCCATGTTCAAGGACAATTTTATTTGGACTAGAGTTCACGCAAAACCCATAGATAGAAACATGTTGTTAGCTTATACAAGCATGCACCTTGCACATTTACGTTCAACTATTCCATTTTCTGAATTGTTTTGCGACATTGATGCGTTTGTAATACTGATGAAAAATTTAAATCATCTCTTATAAGACTGAGTCCTAACTTGGAAGTATTAAAGGCGGCAGCAAACAGCATGGTTTAATCCTTGAGATGCACTTTTGCATTATGTTCCTAAGAGAGATAATTCAGATATGTTGACATTTGTTATGAAATACAATTTACAATTCTTCGACTGACTACTTAGTGAAAAGAATTAAGAGACGTGTAAATATTTTGAAGGTTTACCCACGCTTAACATGCAACATAATTTTTTCATTTTCGAGGAATTGGAATTTAACAGATAAATGATGCATCGCTGATGTTTGGAGCTTGGGACCGTCTTCTGGAGACACACTGGGGAGACATATGAAATGTAACACATGCTCGGTGTGTGAAGTCCTGTTAGACACAGTTAGAAACAGTTAACATATGATAACTACCTCCACATTAATTGTAAGGTGCTTCAGGAAGTAAACATGGAAATTAGCAAACACTAACTGGTAACCTGCCATGTTAACTCTTAGTGTGGCACACGCTCAACGTACTAGATAGATCTAGCTGTACAATTAGATCTAGCTGTACAATTAGATTCTTCATATCAATGAAATCTCAGATTAAGAAAGTCATTAAGACAGCATTTTTTAAGTTGAGGATGTTGTTGTGATTGAAGGGGCTTTTGAATATTTGTCATTTTTGTATAGTAATGCAAAGAATGTTTTGGGTTTTTTTGCCATGCTTTGATTACTGTAATACTCTGTATTTAGGCTTACCATAATGTTTCCTTATGGGTACTTCAAATTGCACAAAACGCTATGGGTTCAGATATTAAGTGATGCTTCACAAGTTGGTCATGTTACATCGATTTTGAAAACTTTGCATTGTTACCTATTAGGTGGCATATTAAGTTTAAAATTCTATTTTTGATTCATAAACTGCTCAGTAATGATGCTCCCTTGCTTATCACCTCAAACTGAAAATTTATAGACCAACACATCAGTTGAGATTTACGAATCGGTGGTTGTTAGATATTCTACCATTCCGCCAAATCCACTTTGAAGAGTCTCAACACTGGATGTTTTTAGTAGCAGGACCTAAGTTGTGGAATTCTTTTCCACATGAAATGATATCAATTATAGCACAGATGATTTTTTGTAAGAGTCTTAAAACATATTTGTTTCAATGGTCTTTTGAATAATTGTATTTGATTGACAGAATTGATTTCAGTATTAGTTTCTAGATTATGAGGTATATACATCTGTGAATATATAAATAAATATTCTGTGTGAGCTAACTGACATGTTAAGAGGTATCCTGGCTTAGTAAATAGGCCTCTTTGTGTTTACAGGAAAAAGAAACAGTAGTAGACTGATTCTTAAATGCTTCATCAGAAAGGAATTATTGCACGTACTGCTTGTTAAGAATGCAGTACGTGCATAATTTCAGAAACCCTGGGATAATTAGTGGCAAACAGATAGATTTAAACCTTGCTGCATTATGGCTGTGAGTCACATTTGATATGTCACTTTAAAAAGGATCATCCTTATTGGCAATACAGAGCCAGCAATGGGAACAGGAAGCACTGGAAAGTATGAGACAAGTCCAAAACAGCACAACATTATCTCAACTTCCTTTTGGATTTCAGAAAATGAAAACCAAGTCACTTTTTAAATTACAATAGTTAATATTGACAATTTAAAGAATACACATTTATAAAATTCTGTGGAAGATTTTAAAAACATTCAAATAAAATGTACTTCTATTTTCAAATAGTAGCTCACTTCCAGATTCTATATATGGCACCCAAACATTGTGAGCTCAAATTTGGGCTCGCTCCCGATTTGCACACACAATTTTATTGAGTAACAAGCCAATAACTAGCAATAACTGTGTGCTAACAACCAATTACTGCAGTTAATTGGCTCACATTAATATTTCTGCATGCATCTTGTTAAGCAATGCATGCACAACTGAAAGGGGGCATGGTTATGGGAGGGGTATAAGCAGGTCAGGGACGTTCACTAAAGATAAGTACATAAGTACATAAGTACATAAGTAATGCCACACTGGGAAAAGACCAAGGGTCCATCGAGCCCAACATCCTGTCCACAACAGCGGCCAATCCAGGCCAAGGGCACCTGGCAAGCTTCCCAAATGTGTGCAGTATTATAGAACTTAGGGGATCCGTGCCTAATTTACATGCAAGGATTTACATCCAGTTTCAGTTGGTGTAAATCCTCACATCCATAGTTGGGCATTGACTCCGGCGTTACTCGCTATTCTATAAACGGTGCCCAACTCGGAACGCCATTTATAGAATAGAACTCAGTGTGTCTTTCAGTACACAAATTTGGGCACCACTTACTGAATCCAGTCCCCAAAGTTTAATGTAGTATATCTAGAAAGATAGATGGGTGTAAATATCTTTATATATATATACAGTGGTGGAAATAAGTATTTGATCCCTTGCTGATTTTGTAAGTTTGCCCACTGACAAAGACATGAGCAGCCCATAATTGAAGGGTAGGTTATTGGTAACAGTGAGAGATAGCACATCACAAATTAAATCCGGAAAATCACATTGTGGAAAGTATATGAATTTATTTGCATTCTGCAGAGGGAAATAAGTATTTAATCCCTCTGGCAAACAAGACCTAATACTTGGTGGCAAAACCCTTGTTGGCAAGCACAGCGGTCAGACGTCTTCTGTAGTTGATGATGAGGTTTGCACACATGTCAGGAGGAATTTTGGTCCACTCCTCTTTGCAGATCATCTCTAAATCATTAAGAGTTCTGGGCTGTCGCTTGGCAACTCGCAGCTTCAGCTCCCTCCATAAGTTTTCAATGGGATTAAGGTCTGGTGACTGGCTAGGCCACTCCATGACCCTAATGTGCTTCTTCCTGAGCCACTCCTTTGTTGCCTTGGCTGTATGTTTTGGGTCATTGTCGTGCTGGAAGACCCAGCCACGACCCATTTTTAAGGCCCTGGCGGAGGGAAGGAGGTTGTCACTCAGAATTGTACGGTACATGGCCCCATCCATTCTCCCATTGATGCGGTGAAGTAGTCCTGTGCCCTTAGCAGAGAAACACCCCCAAAACATAACATTTCCACCTCCATGCTTGACAGTGGGGACGGTGTTCTTTGGGTCATAGGCAGCATTTCTCTTCCTCCAAACACGGCGAGTTGAGTTCATGCCAAAGAGCTCAATTTTTGTCTCATCTGACCACAGCACCTTCTCCCAATCACTCTCGGCATCATCCAGGTGTTCACTGGCAAACTTCAGACGGGCCATCACATGTGCCTTCCGGAGCAGGGGGACCTTGCGGGCACTGCAGGATTGCAATCCGTTATGTCGTAATGTGTTACCAATGGTTTTCGTGGTGACAGTGGTCCCAGCTGCCTTGAGATCATTGACAAGTTCCCCCCTTGTAGTTGTAGGCTGATTTCTAACCTTCCTCATGATCAAGGATACCCCACGAGGTGAGATTTTGCGTGGAGCCCCAGATCTTTGTCGATTGACAGTCATTTTGTACTTCTTCCATTTTCTTACTATGGCACCAACAGTTGTCTCCTTCTCGCCCAGCGTCTTACTGATGGTTTTGTAGCCCATTCCAGCCTTGTGCAGGTGTATGATCTTGTCCCTGACATCCTTAGACAGCTCCTTGCTCTTGGCCATTTTGTAGAGGTTAGAGTCTGACTGATTCACTGAGTCTGTGGACAGGTGTCTTTCATACAGGTGACCATTGCCGACAGCTGTCTGTCATGCAGGTAACGAGTTGATTTGGAGCATCTACCTGGTCTGTAGGGGCCAGATCTCTTACTGGTTGGTGGGGGATCAAATACTTATTTCCCTCTGCAGAATGCAAATAAATTCATATACTTTCCACAATGTGATTTTCCGGATTTAATTTGTGATGTGCTATCTCTCACTGTTACCAATAACCTACCCTTCAATTATGGGCTGCTCATGTCTTTGTCAGTGGGCAAACTTACAAAATCAGCAAGGGATCAAATACTTATTTCCACCACTGTATATATATATATATTATTCTCATTCTCTCTCTCTCTCTCTCTGAAAGAATGTGTGTTTAAAAAAAATGAACCATGGGAGGTGGGGAGGGATACATTTAGGGTCTGAGGGGAAATTTTTTTTTTTAGTTCTTTACCCTCATGATTGCGGTTGAATTATTGTTGCGGATGGGTTTGAGATGTTGTGTCTTACATAAGGAGGGGAGGTGGGGTGGGGTGACAGGGAGGGGAGGGGAGAAAATTGTGAAATCAGTTGATGACAGATTTAGCTATTGTTCCTTTGCCTTATATGCTATGATGTTGGCACTTTGTATTTGCTGAATCTTGGATGTACTTTATGCAACTGTCAGCAATAAAAATGTTGAACTCTAAAAATATTTAAAAAAAAAAAGAACCAGAGGGATAGTGTGTATTTAAAAACCCCAAAGTGTGCCATTTCTGCATGAAACCACTCATTGCAAGGCTTGTCTAAGTACTTTGTACCTTACCTGTAAAACAAACAGGGCATTTGAATGTGCCTCCCATCCCTTCAAAGCTATGCTCAATCAGGTGGCACAGAAGCTTTGCTGGAGAGTCAAACATCTGGTTACACAGCTTGCATTCGTGATTGATGCCTTCCTCTGCAAGGTTCAAATAATACAACTTGTTAGTGACAGTGCAGATTAGTGCCTGAAATGGAGCTGTCTGCAAGAAAAATGCAATGCTATATTCCACAACCCAAAGACACTACCATTTCTATAACTGCAAGAATAAGCCATATCTGGTTGTTCATAGGTTAATGTTTGCACAGTACCTATCATGCAATCAAACATAACACTAACCAAAGCAATACTACTGAACATTTTGCTCTACAGACCTGTTATACTACATAGATGTATCATTTCTGTGAAGGGATCCTTATGTGTGCTGTTGCCCAGGCTCTATATATTTAAATAATTTATTACCTGCTCTAGCCATAGTTCTAGGTGGGGTACAGAAAACCATATAGAGAAATACCGTATTTTTCGGACTATAAGACGCACTTTTTCCCCCAAAAATTTGGGAGGAAAATTGGGGGTGCGTCTTATAGTCCGAAGGTAGATTTGGCTGGCTGGCTGCCCGCCCTCCGAGTTCGGGATCGCCCTCCCCCCGGCCCTGTCATCACTTCTCCGTACTCACGGCACGCGATGTTCCCTGGTGGTCTAGTGACGTCGGGGCAGGAAAGAGCCCCCTCTTTCCTGCCCAGCGCGCTGCTCTCCATCCTCCTGTATGCAGCCTGACGGTCTCGGTGAGATTCAAAATGGCCGCCGAGACTTCAATTCTCGGCGGCCATTTTGAATCTCGCCGAGACCGTCAGGCTGCATACAGGAGGATGGAGAGCAGCGCGCTGGGCAGGAAAGAGGGGGCTCTTTCCTGCTCCGACGTCACTAGACCACCAGGGAAGATCGCGTGACGTGAGTATGGAGAAGTGGTGACAGGGCCGGGGGGAGGGCGATCCCGAACTCGGAGGGAGGGATTCGGACAAGACGCACCAGAGCACCTAGGTTTTAGAGGAGGGAAAAAGGAAAAAAAAATTTTTCCTATTTCCCTCCTCTAAAACCTAGGTGCGTCTTATGGTCCGGTGCGTCTTATAGTCCGAAAAATACGGTACTTAAAAATAAACAAGTAATAAAATAACAGCATATACCTGCCAAACATTTAAATTCAACAGCTGTAACCGATACAATCATCATCTAGTGTATTCATTTTTTAAGCAGCTTCCAAATACTGAATAATAATTTTTAAAATCTGATCAATGTGATTTCATTATTATTTAGATTTCAGTTTTTTGGGCCCTTTTACTAAACTGCCCTTGTAAATGGGCTCAGAATGTCTTAACGTGAGACTTTTCCGCACGATAAGGGGGGGGGGGGGATTCTATATATGGCGCCTGGAAAATCCGAATGGAAATAATTTTTCGCCTAAGCGTATTCAATAAGATTTAGGCACAGTATATAAAATACTCTTAGTTGATATCCCAGTGCTTAAAGCTACGCACATCCATTTTCACCCACAAAAATATGGCGTAAATCCCTGCAAGTACATTTGCGCAGTCTGGACCGTATTCTATAACAATGTGCACAGATTTGGGGAAAACCCAATAGCCATTTCCCTGCCCATAGCCATGTCCCTTTTCAACTGCACACTTTAGAATTTAGGTGCAGTTCATTGCAGCATACACTTAGCGAGTTATGCATGTAAATTCTAATTCTCTGCCGTCATCTACTATGTTACGTGATGTTAAATATGCTGATTGGCTTGTTAAGCCAATTAAGTTACGTGCATTGTTATGGCATACGCTTAGATGTAGGCGCAGAACAGCAGGGGGCTCTTTCTCTAAGCTGCACCGAAAAATAGCCTGCACTGATGTAGGCACGTACGTTGAATGCGCACTGGTCCATTTTTCAGCATGCCTGCAAAAAAGGCCTCTTTTATTGTGGCTGAAAATGGACATGCAGCAAAATTAAAACCAGTGCGCATCCATTTTTGGCCCGAGACCTTTCCTCCACCCACTGATTTAGTGTTAAAGTCTCACGCGTTAACTACACTACCGATTACCACTGGGTAAGCACCACATGGTAGAAAATTTCTACTGCATGTTTTGGACGCGCGTCAGAAATGGAATTACCGCCTAGGGTACACGGTAGCCGGGTGGTAGTTCCAATTTGATGTGTGTTGGACGTACATAGGTGCCTCTCCAGCTTATTTTCGAAAGAGAAAAACGCCTATAGTGCGACCTAAATCGGGAGATAGATGTTTGTCTTACAAAGGCGCCCAAATCGGTATAATCGAAAGCCGATTTTGGTCGTTTCCAACTGCACTCCATCGCGGAAATGAATAAAGTTGACGGGGGCGTGTCGGAGGCGGTACTGGGGCGTGGTTATCAGCCAGGGAGAGATGGGCGTCTTTAGCTGATAATCGAAAAAAAAAAAAGGCATTTTTACCGTGGTTTTGGGTCACTTTTTTTGGACCCTTTTTTTTCACAAACAAGTCCCAAAAAAGTGCCCCAACTGCCCAGATGACCACTGGAGGGAATCGGGGATGACCTCCCCGGACTCCCCCAGTGGTCACTAACCCCCTCCCACCAAAAAAAAACCCATTTAAAAAACTTTTTTCCCAACCTATATGCCAGCCTCAAATGCCGTACCCACCTCCATGACAGCAGAATGTGTTCGATCCTGTCACAGCCTTTCCCTGGGTCAGATGTGGCTCTCGGGTGCAGTACAGGGTCACATCAGCATTGCATTGTGGTGGGTGTAGGATATTGGGCTCCGTGATTTAATTAGCTTGTGTTAAATGCTCACGATGTTGGTAGTTGGTAGGCTCTTCTCCCATGGTGCTTTTCCCCCTGCCTACTAGGTCAGAGTGTGCCCTGTTGTGTTTCCTGTTGTAGTCCATGCGGTAGTGGCCATTTTTGGAAGCCAGTTTTAGTTCCCTTTCCTGTGTTAGCCACGTTAGACAACTTAGTTCTTCCCTTGAATGTGGCTGAATCAGGGCATTGTACAGCATTCTGCCAGTTCTGACCTACTGCTCATCTCAGTAGCAGGGAGACTCGTTGCCAGTGGGGCACAACCTCTGATCTGCAGTTAACTGTGAGTAAAGGCGGTTATTCCAATAAAGGACGTTTTTGTAGAGATTAGTCTTCAGGTGTCAACTGGTGTGCCAAGGTTATATAGCAGCAACCAGTCCTAGAGACCTGCGTGTATGCAGGTCCCTGGAGCACTTTTAGTAGGTACCGCAGTGCACTTCAGCCAGCTGGCCTCATGCCCATCCCCCCCCCCCCACCTGTAACACTTGTGCTGGTAAATGGGAGGCCTCCAAAACCCACTGTACCCACATGTAGGTGCCCCCTTCACCCCTAAGAGCTATGGTAGTGTTGTACATTTGTGGGTTTTGGGGGAGGGGGGTTGGGTGTTCAGCACCCTTGGTAAGGGAGCTATGCATGTGGGAGCTTTTTCTGAAGTCCACCGCGCTGATGTAGGGTGCCCAGTTGGTGTCCTGGCATATCAGGGGGGCGAGTGTACTACGAATCGTGGCCCCTCCCACGACCAAATGGCTCGGATTAGGACGTTTTTGAGCTGGGCGTTTTTAGTTTCCATTATTGCTAAAAAAAACAAACGCCCAGCACAAAAACGTCCATTTTTTCGAAAATACAGTTCGGCCCGCCCCTTCACGGACCCGTTCTCAGAGATAAACGCCCATGGAGATAGGCGTTTCCGTTCGATTATGCCCCTCTATGTGCCTTAGTAAAAGAGTCCCTAGGCGCAATATACAGAATCCGTCAGTAAGCCCATTTCTAGTGCAGCCATAAATTTGGACTCTTTCAATTAGTTCTTTTTTTTGGTCATGCACTAATGCGAAATCTTTTCAGTGGCCACTTGCTAACGCTAACACAAGAGCTCTTACCACTTCCAATTTAGGAGGCGCTAACATAGGGATGATTAGAAGCAAATGCCGGCGCTAGAGGCTGTTAGCGCCATATTAGCGCCGGCGTTTGCTACCGCCCCATGATCAGAGTCCCCAAGCATGTGAAACAAGGCACTCGAGGGCTCTGAACGCAACTAGCATGCAAATGCATGCAAAACAGGGATAAATATATTCATACCCAATGATCAGCAGCCAGCGCGCAAAAGATTGGGTCGCTGGCCACAGCAAACCCTACGCCAGGAATGGTGAGCCCTGTCCAGCATGCATTTACATGCTAGCAGGCCTCCATTCTCCCCAACAGAGCAAACCCAAAGAGCCCCCCCCAGCAACAGTTTAGGGAGATCCGGTGGGTCTCCAGCCCCCCCTAACCCCCCAGCATTGACAAGGGTCCCTGGTGGTCCAGTGTGAATCCCCCTCCCTGCCCAGTGTATCCTGGGATGTGCTGGGTGGGGCTTCACACCCTATAAGGGAGAAACACCACCAGATCTCCAGCCCTCTCTGAACCTGGGGGGGGGGGGGGATAGTCAGTCCGCCGGACCTCCAGCCCCCGTTTTGCCTTGCTTGGGGCAGGGGTAGTTGGGGGTCTGGTGGTCCCATGGACCTCCAGCCTCTGTGTTTGACAGGTTTGGACTTTTGATAGCCCAGACCTGTTAAACAAGTGCGGGAGGGTTGTGCTGAACACATGCTCAGGCACAATTCTCCCGCACTTCTACCCCATAATCAGAGAGAATTGCCTGCTTAAATTTGCATGCAATTATCTCTGATCATAGGTCTAATAATGCCCCGTACTGTTCCAGCACTATTTTTAGAGCGCTGTTTGGAACAGTGCAGGGCTTTTGATCATCTGGCTGTCAGTGCTCCCGCGTTGTCAGTGTTATTCAGTTACAGCTTCCATTGACATACCCCCTCTCCCCCCCCCCCCCCCCAAAAAAAATTGTAAAAAATAAAAACTGCATGGTTAGCATGCACAAATGGCAAATGTACCACAATTTGCTATAACACATCCTGCGTTAGGCCATTTTTCCTGCATTAAGCAAGCACTAGCGTTTAACGCAGTTTAGTAAAAGTGCCCCTAAATTAGTTGCAGTTCCAAACCTGAGTTCAGGTACAGGAGATTATTTCCCTGTCGCAGAAGGTTAACACTCTAAGTTGTACCTAAGGAAATGGAGAGTGCAGTGATTTGCCAATCATCACAAGCAGATTCAGTAGGAGGAGAAGAATTTGTTCTTCTGTGGTTGTCCATGAGGGCCTAGGGAGCCAGTGTTCAAACGTCCTCCGCAAAGGAAAACCAAAGCAAACAGACACAGCGGAGGTGACACGCTAGATGATGCTAAACAAAATGCCCAGTGAATTCAAAGAGTTCACATCAGAAGCTTTGGTGAAAAGACGGCTGAGGGGAGATATGATAGAGGCCTATAAAACAATGAGTGGAGTAGAAAGCGTACACCTGAATCGTTTGTTTGCTCTTTCCAAAAATATTAGGACTAGGGAGGCATGCGATGAAGCTACAAAGTAGTAAATTTAATAAGAATCTGAGAAAAGTTTTCTTCACTCAATGTGTAATTAAACTTTGAAATTCGTTGCCAGAGAATGTGGTTATCTTAGCAGGGTTTAAAAAAGGTCTGGACGGCTTCCTAAAGGAAAAGTTCATAGACCATTATTAAATTGACTTGGGGAAAATCCACTGCTATTTCTGGGATAAGCAGCATAAAATGTATTGAACTTTTTTGGGGATCTTGCCAGGTGTTTGTGACCTGGAGTGGAAACAGGATGCTAGGCTTTATGGACCTTTGGTCTGTCCCAGTGTGGCAATACTTATGTACTTATAATGGACTCCCTAGGCCCTCAACCTACTGCTTTAACCACTACACAATTTTTAAATGTGCATTGTTAAATTAGCATTACAGTTTGTTTAAGATAATGTTTCAGATTATTCTGATGCTGTCTGCTTAGATATAACAGGGAGGGTGGAATATCAAAATGTTACACAAATAAATAGGTAAGCAAAATTGTTAATGTGCATTCAGTGTGTCCTAAAATATCTAATGTGTGCTACCTTTTATATAACACATGTTAACTTACAAATTGCTATTGACAGGTGTAATTTTTATTGTCAATGTGTTGGATAATCTTAAACAGAGATATCGATATAATCCTGTGTATGTACACTGGAATTGAATGTAAAAAATTTTAAAGTTTATTATTTATACAATATCCCTTGAACATGTTTTTTCGTAGAAGTTAAATTATTACTGATCTTTATTAGGTTTAGTTTATCACTGTGGTTGGTTTTATGTTTATTTGACTTTTATCTCATGTTTGAGATATCGCTTGCAATAGTAAAATTTTTTTTATATTTATGTATTGTCTCTTTACGTGACCATACGTCATTGTTTGTTTTACATTCTTTATGTTTTTTGATTTGTATAGACTCCTGATGCAGGCCAGTATGGCCGAAACACAGCTGTGTCGAGTCCCTTTCTCCCTGCTACAGTTTGGCTAATAAACTTGATTCTTCATTTTTACATCCAAAGTGTCGTCTTTTTTATGTAATTTTTTGATTTTGATGGATTCATCTTTTAAATACATATTTTATGATTAATTTTAAATTTTGACATTTTTTATATATATATATTTTTTATCTTTATATTTTTTGTTTTTTGCTTTTGTTGGTCATCTTTGCTGTTTTGTTTCTTGTTGATTTCCTTGCGAAGACTGGTTTCTTCTGTTTTTTGTACTACAATATTCAGCAGCAGACAGCAGGCTACCTCTTGTGAATATCTCTAGTTAGCGATATAACAGACTATCCACTAATATTCAGAGCACTTAATTGGCTATCTGGCAATATTCAGCCAGCTATCTCTTGCTGGATATCGCCAATTAGGTATATAACCGGCTACCCATTAATATTCAGAGCACCACCAGCTAAGTTTGGAGGTCAAATTAGACTGCCGAAATAGCATATCTTTGGACGATTTAAACTTAATTGGCCAATGCTGAATATCATGGGCGTAGTTTGACTGATTCATTTGGGAGGGGCAAAGGGTGTGGCTTGGCACATTTGCATATATACATCTCATACATATTCATTATGGCTATTAATAAAATCAGCAGAAACACACACGCACCAGACTAAAATGCTGAATATGAAGCCAGCATATCAAAAACAATACGGCCAGACACTTTATGAAATAACACAAAACGGCACTCAAAACCTATACAGAAAACAACACACAACAGTCTTAACCCACCTATGAAAAGACAGTGCTATAAATTTTACACTGGACCCTAGAGCACCAATATACCTGCTACTGGAAAACTGTAACAAGCCGGATTGTTACACATACCTACACAAACACTACATGATAGCAGAATCCGTCACACCAGTCACATATGCAGAACATGGACAGACCCTCATGTGATACAAAATAGGGAACCACAAAAAACATGCCCACAAAAACTAAAATATAGATCTCTTCAGGAAAGCCAGACTCTGTAAGCAGTGCAAATACTGCTAAAAGAGAAACAGAAATGTATTTTCTCCTGTACTCTGCAAAATACAACAGAAAAAAATGTACATTTCATAAAGCAGCCACATCGTAGTCCTTAAAACGCATTAAATAAAAAGAATGTTTTCTTTTCTACCTTTGTTGTCTGACAATTCTATTTTTCTAGTTGGTCTGGTCCCAGTCTCTTTTCCACTTTCCATGTATCCTCCTAAATTCTTTTCAAGGTTGACTTTCCATATCTTTGCTCATCTCTTGTCTTCCTGTCCTTCTCTGCATCTGTCTGGCACTGATCTTTCATTTTACGTTTCCCTCACCCCCCCACACACACTTTTCTCTCACTCTTTAGTCCTTAGTATCCATCTACCCACTGGCTTTGACCATCTCCCTCTCATTCCCAGTCTCCTAAATACTTCCCCCATCTTTCACCCACTTTATTAGTCCCCCATTCTCATACTCTGTACTCACCCCCTTTGCCCTCATCTACCCTCCAATGCATCTCATCGCCCTATCAGTCCCAGCTCCATCCAAGTCTCTCCTTCCTTCCCTTTCCTCCAAGGCCACTCTTCTGTCTGTTACCTTTTACCCCAAGCCCAATAACTTATCTTTCACCATCTTTTTAACCCCTTTCTACCATAACTCACCCCCCTTCAGAGACTTATCCCCTTCCCCTATACCCCTCACCAGTACCCCAATCCCTTTTCAACGTCTCTTATCCTCTCTCTAGTCTTCCAGGTCATGCACATTATGTCTCAACCTTTTCCCACATCATCCCTTTTTCTTGCCCTTTTTCTCATATCCCTCATTTCACATCCTGCTTCTTCCCCTCTCCTCTCTCCCACCTCCCAGTCCCATCCATCTCCTGCTCCTTCTCTTTGCTGTGCCCCACCCCTCCTAGTCCCATCCCTCTCCTGCTCCTTCCCTCTGCTCACCACCCCTCCTAATCCATCTCCTGTTCCTTCCCTCTGCTGTGCCCCATCTCTCCCAGTCCCATCCATCCTCTGCTCCTTCCCCCTGCTCACCACCCCTCCCAGTCCCATCCATCTCCTGCTCCTTGCCTATGCTTACCACCCTTCCCAGTCCCATCCACCTCCTGGCTCCTTCCCTCTGCTGTGCCCCACCTCTCCCAGTCTGGGTTGCGCCCCGCCCGCGAGGTCCAGGATCGCGCAAAGACACTTTGAGGACTGAGATCGTTATCCCCTCCTCTGGCGCAGCAGTCTTCAATGTTTCTGTGCTCCCAGCAGCGTTAGTGATGTATACACGCTGCCTTCAGTCTGCTCCAGAAGCCTTCTTTTCAACTTCCTGTTCTCGCATAGGTGGGACCAAGGGACGCTGCCCATAACCAAGCCCCTTTTTGGCTGCATACATTAGAAGTTAGGCGCACTGTGTTATAGAATACGCTTAGTGAGTTGGGCACGTAAATTCTAATTATTGCCAATTAGTGCTCAGTATTGTTTGTTAAGTGCTATTATCAACTCTGATTGGTTTGTTAAGCAAATTAAGTTATGCGCATTGTTACAGAATACGCTTGGATTTCAGCATGGATCTCTAGGGTGCCCTTTTATTAAGGCACGTCCAAAAGTGGCCTGCATTGATGTAGGCACGTGTTTTGGACGTGTGCTGGCCCATTTCCTGGGAAAAAAGGCATTTTTCTAATGTGCCAGAAATTAGACATGCAGCAAACTGAAAATCAGCATGCATCCATTTGCGGTCTGAGAGCTTACCACCACCCATTGACAGCTGTAAGGTCTCGTGATAACCAGGCGGTAAGCGTCCAGCACGCATCAACTGCAGATTACTGCCGGATAAGCACCGCGCGGTAGAAAACAGAAAATATTTTCTAATGCGTGTTTTGGATGTGTGCCAAAAATGGAATTAATGCCCAGGGCACGCGGTAGCTGGGCGATAGTGCCAATTTGTAAAAAGGTCTCCAGGTGCGCTATATAAAATCCAGGGGATATTGCATAAATGTATTTCTGTTCGGTTCACACTAGTTTTCTAATTTAAGCACAGCCTTCCAGAAATGCATTGAAGAAGGGAGAACCAGAGTTGTTTCCTGGACAGTTAATTGTTTGTGATTTCTGCAAAAATAAACAAATAAGAAAAACAAACGTATACAGAGGCATACAAGTTTGAGAAATGAAAAAGATATGAACGCCTTGCTCCAATCTGACAGCGTTTTCTGCATGCCACCCTGCCCCATCCTCCATTACTGCCAATATTCCATGTCATTAAAGAAAACCAAAGTGAAGCTGGAATGAAAAATAATAACAAAAATATGATAGGTTTCTGCACATCTGGAAACATCCTACTCCAGGCAAGACCTTTTCATTTGCAAATTCAGGCTTGAATTCTGGAGGCCTTCTCCTCACCTGTGGGGCTTTTTATCCCGCTCCCACAGGAGTCTATTATGTATTTTTTTTGCATCTATAAAAACCATTGCATTGAAAAAAAAAAGGGTTTGAAAAGAGGAAGCAACACCATGGCTGGAATAACAAATGTCCTCATTTCATTCATGCATATACAAATCAATATTTCCATACCTTAAAAAAAACTACCATGCCACACAGAAATACAGAAAGGAATGCTACAA
The DNA here is from genome assembly GCF_901765095.1 of Microcaecilia unicolor. Lineage (NCBI taxonomy): Eukaryota > Metazoa > Chordata > Amphibia > Gymnophiona > Siphonopidae > Microcaecilia > Microcaecilia unicolor. The sequence continues at coordinate 308,666,929 of NC_044035.1, read as the reverse complement.
ATTTTAGTAGCTACTGTTAGTTATTTTTCTCATGTACAGTTTTACTCAGATAAATAGACAATTTATTGAAATTATTTAAACAATCACATAGGTACACCTATAACACTACAATTTCTGACATAACACAATTTAAGTGCATGCTGCTGGGCTTTTGCTAGAGTGATACATAACTGATTGTCCTGGTTCTTATTCATAATTTTTTGTTAGATGTCAGGCATCTACAAGACAGACAGACGTAACTCAAGTGAACTACATAGCCCCTCTCATTTGTAAAATAAAACCCATAATTGTATCTCTTGCTGTGCAAGACCTTTGTACACATCTCTGCAATCAGTTCTGTATGTGGATCTATTTATTAGAACACTGAGCGAACGGTGCACTGGAAGTAAGATGCTTGGGTTTTTCTCTCTCTGTCTTTTCTTTTCAAGCTCAGAATAATGAGCATTAATTTTACACTTCATTTCTCAAAAAAATAATAGGATGCACTCTTGTTTAAAACAAGCAAGCCTGCTGGATTCTGTCAGGCTGAAGCTATGTCAGGCCAAAAGAGGAACAGAGTGCTTTGTGTAAAAGTATCATGGGGAGATGATAGCATCCTGTAATGTTCTCAGTACATACTTTTGTCTCCAAAAACGTTTGATCCCTGACAGACACATACTTATTTCCATACTGGTCTTGGGGGAAGCCAGTAGGAATGAGAGCTGATTATCTGAATCCTGAAGGTGAAACCTGGGTAGCGTTCACTGATGTCAAAGGCAGGCATTAGTCTAAATTTTTAGGCACATAATTTACTGCCTGTTAGCAAGGATTAGTGGGTTGCACTGACCCAGCTGAACTGTGACATGCGAAACACACCGCTCATTATTCTTGGGTTCAAATGCATTTACAGTACACGATTCCTCCAAATCTATTCATTTAACATTTAATACGGAGGTTGCTCTGCTCTCTCGATGGTTTATTCTGAGGAGAATACACTTTTCCATAAACTCATTTCGCTTGAGGAATGATGTCTTGAATACATACTGCAACGAGTTTCAAAGCTTATGACCAAGTCGGCGCTGGCAACCTCCTGGCGAGGATGTTTTGTAATTAATAATATTGTATTAAACCTATATATCAATTGCATTCCTAGCTATAGCTCTATAAACCTGACTAATGGCAATAAGAAGAGAAATGCACCAATGCTATCAAATCCTGACATGTTATCAAATCAACAGCAAAGAGGCAGATTGAGCAATAAAGGGACATCAAGCTCTACTGTTAGTTAAAACTTCTTTACATAAAAACCTGACCTAATAAAGTAAATTTCTCCCTTTAGGCAAGACAGCTGGTCCCTGAAGGCAGACAGGACAACGTGAGGCTTGTACCTCTCATATCATGGAGCAATAACTTGTTCTGCCCGCAGAACTGTACATATGACCCACTTCACCGCTGTATCTGAACTGCTCAGATTCGCCCATTTTATGTGTTCAGAAAACCCCTCTGTGTTTGTCGCCTCTGGGGAGCATCCCTACCATAGCAAGGCAGCAAAACGAAAAAACCCACCACAGGAAAAATCCCTTCATTAGCACAATCTGATAACATTGAAGGATTTTCTCTCTCTTTTTTTTTTTTTTTTTTTTGGTGAAGAAAGAAAACAGTTAATATATCCCGTTCCTAATGAATATATCCAGACTCATTAGAGAGAAATTCTGTTATAATTAAATTGTGCTCTGTGAGGAATATTTTCATTACAGTTAGGCATAAATATATAAAAGTAAAGAACTGTAAAACCTGGGGCCTTTATTAATATGCAACAATGCTGACAGGAGGAATGTATAAAAACAGAAAATAAGAAATGAAGCACAGGGTACACGGTTTACTTTTGCAAAACAAAAAACAATTACTAGAAATGAAGATTTGAAAACGCAGTCAAATATGGCAAAAATGCTCTTTCCTGTAAAAAAAAAAAAAGTAAGCATGAAATAGCAACTAGAATAATATTCATGTCCTTTAACCAGGTATGTGCAACACAGCTTGTCTAATGAAGATATTAGACAAGATATGGGCTGAAAAGCACTAGGATGGCAAGCTAAGCAGGGTTACACCCTTAAAACTCTTTCTAATTAATAAAATATATCACAATACATCTAACAAAATGAAAGAGCTTTTTTTTTTTTTTGCCATTCCAGTAGTTTGGCAGCCAGACATGCATCACCAATTTCATTACCGTTTGTTAGTTCAGAAACCTTCTCTTACTTTACAAAATATTTGTGCTATATTTCTTGCTTATATTTTCCTAATTAATCCAGGAGGATATAGTAGCGCCCTTCTTGAAATCTCCAGACATTACCTTCCAATGTCTTTCTGCTGAGATGGGACCCATCTTTTCTCCCTAGTGACCTAGAGATACACAAATGAGCTCTGCTAGCCTCAACTTGCTATCAGTGGGATACAGGTACTCTTCAAAACAGTACCCTGACAATTAAACAGTCTGGGTTTTGAAAGGCCTGCGATTGATGGCATGGACAGTGGAAATATTACCTAGGGAACTGGGTACCATCCTCTGAGGCTTGCTTGAGGTCAGTTGCTATGGTAACACAGAATGAGCTCAACCTTGTAACTGACCCTTATCTTTTTTTGATCTCGTGGCCACTTGGGGCCATAGCTGGAAATCAACTGGAAAATAATCTGGTCACATATCTGGAAAAAAAAATCGTATTTATACTTATTTATCTAGGCACTGCAGATATATCTTGCAGATTTGTTTAAAAATAAAACCAGTAGAGAGCCCACTGTGTTGCAATGAGTGGGAGAGGCATCATACGACTGTTAAATTTGGGAGAGGGAAACAAGGCTTAGAAAGGTTAGATTTGAAGTCTCCAGATTTGAAGTCTCCAGAAGCACTTTCCTCCCCCCTCTGGCTTCTTCCCCTTTGCTCCACCTACCTGAATCATACTCTCTCACTGTACATTCATAGGGACAGACATACACATACAGAGTTACACAATGTTTCCACTTCTCACAAACTCAGTGCTCAAAGTATTTGTAAATGTGGTGGGTGGAATGAGGTGACACAGCCTTCTGCATTCCCTTTAATCCCTTGTGATCTCTTCCTAAACACTCGATTCCTTCCCCAGTTCCTCCATTCCCTTGCCTCTATGAACTGCTGTTGGCAACTACCTAGTATCGGACTAGCCTGGCCTTTTTTTTTTTAACTGGAGGCTGGCAATCAGCAAGACAGAAAACTGGCCAATATAATTGCTGGTTTTCCACTAACTAATGAACTCAGAGGTAGCTCTGACAGTGAGCTTCCTGCAATCATTGTGTTGTCATTGCAAGTAGTATACCATGCCATACTTTGTATGGTTGTTCGAATATTTTTACTATTCTAATTGCCTCATGCTCATGTTTGATCTATTCTTACTGTACACGCCTTGAGTGAATTCCTTCAAAAAGGCGGTAAATAAATCAGAATAAATAAATAAATCTCAACGCTTACCATTGTCCATATGATCCAACCTCCCTCCCCAGCCCAGCATCTCCCTTCTACATCCCCAGCTGCCTTAGGACCCTGATCCAGAAGGTGCAGCAGTGGCAATAAAAATGAAAGGAAGCATGGAGTCTGCCTTTAGCTGATACACATGCTGAAAACAATATCACATCCTACGCTGCACAGGCTAGAGGCAGGCCCCAAGTTTCCTTTCAGATTAATTGCCACTGCTGCTTTTTTTGGACCCAGGTGTGGCGGAAATGGCAGTGGCAGCAGCAGCAGCAGCCGAGAATGGAGAGGCTGAAATGCAGGAGGGGGGAGCTAGAAGCAACATGAGGGGGCATGCTGGGACCATTGGAAAAATAGGAACACAGATAGGGAAAATGTTAGACCACACAGGAAAGAGAATAGGGAAAAAAATGAGAGATGCTGGATAGATGAAGGGCCAGCAAGACAGAGGCTGGACATGGGGTGAGAGAAGAAGATAGAAAAGAGATGCTGGACATGGGGGAGGAGGGAAGAGGGAGACAGAGGAGATATGCTGGACATGGGGGGGGGAGGACAGGAAAATACTAGATGGAAAGGAGAGGGGGGAGATACAGAATGAGGGTAAGGAGACAGATTAACAGAAGGATTGAAAAAAGGAAGTGCATGCTAAACTGATTTAACAAGTATTAACCTACAAATTCAAGTGCATTTTTTTTTTAATTAATGCACTTTCGCAAGCCCTATCTTTCATTAAAATTTTATTAAAATAAATGTGTGGAAGAAAATAATTAATAGAATGTCCAAGAACTGGATAAAAAGTCCAATGTGTCTGTCACACATGAACTGTACTCTACCACAACATCACTCTGTATTTGTTCATACTTTACGGTAATATGTAAGCCACATTAAGCCTGCAAATAGGTGGGAAAATGTGGGATACAAATGTAAAAAAATAAATAAATAAAATGACACAAAAATTAACCTAACATTTTTGCCCCATGCAATCCTTAAAGGAAAACATGATAAATCACGTACTATGAAATCTGTTTGTTGTACTCATTGATCTTACTAGATTGTTACTGTTAGGGGATTTTAATTTTCCACATGACATCTCTGATTCTATTGGGTCCTTTTTAGATTATTACAGGAAGCTAGGGCACTCGTCACATGAGAAATCCAGGGATAAAAGTGTTAACTTCCACTTCTTAAACCTAAGGAAGAGTAAAACATAGGCTTTGAGAAATCTGGACTACATTTCCCCAGTAGGCAGTAGGGCTAGAGATGGAAAGAGCATGCGCTTGAGGAACATGGGTGGAGGGCTAATTAGTCAGCAAGCCCCCACATCTCATGGTATGAGGGGTATTTAGAAGGCCTATACAGCCAGAGCACAGAGTATATAGAAAAAGGAGGACGGGTTTTCCCAGGGCAGTTGGCCACTGTAGCGAGGTTACCTCTCCTTGTTTGTTTCTTAGATTTGGGCACAGGAAGGTGAGCCAGGGGAATCATTTGGTTCCACAATAAGTAGCTGAGAGCCTGGGGAAGGCAGAGAAGAGTTCTGCCTCTAGCAGGAAGCCATGATAGCTGCTTAAGGAACTTGAGATTTAAAAGCCTTTTGGTAGAGGGGTGAATGCTAGTTTGGGGCAAAACAGGTATGTAGGAAGACACAGAGTTTTATGGTTCTTGTTTTGGGGATTTACTCTCTTATCCAGAGTCTAGGAAAGGAGAGATAGGGGGGGAACGCTTAATGGGTGTACCAGAAGAAAATAGTGTTGGGGAGTAAACCAGCAGATGGGAATGTTCTGAGATACGTAGCAGAGGTGCTTATAAGGAAGTTCTGGATAGTACTGGAAAAGGGAGACTGCAGTCTCAGCAGAAAGACTCTATTAAAGCACTGCTGTATGTGGACTTGGTATGTCAAAAAAACATGTAAACCGGAAAATGAAAGGGGGACTAGGAGTATCTGTTGTCTGAATGTTATAGAGAAGGCTATATAAGCTAAGGCAGAAGCAGAAACTTACAAGCAAGATCTTGCTGATCTTGTGGCAGGGAAAAGGGAAAAGAAAGAACTCCAGTTTAGCAATATGAGGATTAGGAGGCAAGACAGCTCGTAATCATCACAAGACACATTGCTATCTTGAGGACTGACTCAGATTGTCATAGTCCCCACCCATGAGTGTGGCAGTATTCTAGACCTAATTTTCTTTGCTGCTAAGGTATCACTATCTCAAGGGTGGGATTTCTTATTGGTTGAGCCAGTTCCCTGGACAAATCACTATTTGTTGACCTTTTCAATGTCTATCATTGTATCTTCTGCCACCCCCGCCTCCTTCACAAGTTCTCTGGGCCATTTTGGTGTTTAAAAAAAAATTTGATGAGTCTGTATTTTTTCTCCATCATGTACATTAGATCATTATGTTCAGCGCTGGCATGCTATATTGGAAGCCTCCCCTGTTTTACAGGATTCCCATGGTGTTTACCAGGAAGAGTGCAGCTGCCCCTTGGTACATAGCCACCCTTCAATGAAATAAGACGTAACTGCGAAGAATGTTCTTTTCTCTTCCTCAATGGAGAATGAACATCTGTATTTTTAGCCAACCCAGACCCTGCCCCAGACTATGCCTCTTGCCAGATGCACATTCTGCAGTTTTAGATGTTCATACCCTGGCTTTGCAAAATCAGGATTTAAGCACCAGTTTATGAACATCTAAAACACGAATAGTTCATAAGCACTATAGGCTTATAGGAAACAAAAAAGAAAAACAAGTTTAAAGGCATTTCTTCAGCTCGGGGTGGGCTGAAGGTAGCCTGATGTTGAATTTTATGTGGCCTGCGAGACTATGGGACTTATACACAGAAAATATCATTAACCAGTTCTAGAGATTTTAAATACTGCAGAATGGCTACTCTATCCATTTGTTTTCATCGTTTATAGTTGCATTTTTACTCATTTGTCAATCACAGGTGGTCTATGGAGCTCTGTGCATTTCCGGTTCCAACATTGCGTAATGTTGTGGCCTACTAGGAATAGTTCTGACATTCATGCGTCTCTCTGTGTATAAAGGTTGCCCACCCCTGCTTTAGCTTATCACACCTAAAAAAAAGTCTAACACTCCCTAGCCAGTATTTCCCAAATAGTCTTGAATTAATCTATCCGAGTGTGAGATCTTTTCTCAAGCTTCTATTAAGGAACTTCCAGCTGCTCTGATGCACAATCAGTTTATATTTTCAAGAATGAATGTGTTATACGAGCTAGTCTAACGAAGGAGGCCTGGTTCAAGGGAAAGAGTATTATCAGTGAGTGTTTTGATCCAATGGTTTTCCATGTGATGCCTCGACCACCAAGTGTTAGCCAGATTACGTTCCTCTGACAAATTATCTTATATAAGAATGGAAATAAACATGGAGGGCTGAACAGTACTTTTCCAAATAACACCCAATTTTCAAATAAAACCTGTACAAAACCGCTTACATCAATAAAAATACAAAGCATAACACAGCATAGGCTTGAAATTCAAATATGCTTATCCAGATAGCAACGTCTGCAAACAGGATAGTGCTGCTGAAGGTCTCTACAGATTGCCCCGGCGCTATCCGGCACAGTGGCAGAACTGGAAGTTATCTGGTTAGCAGCAATAGTCAGGGGCGTAGCTATGAACGCGGGCTACTGTTAAGACATACCTCTTACCACTAACTTGTGCTATTTTAGCACAAGGCCCATTTTATGTAGTCAGACCTAGTTACTAATAACTGGGGTTAACAGCTCAATAGAAGACTATAAAATCCCATATCTTAGATATATATAATCTATATAAAATATAAGAATCCACCACAGTACATAAACACCAATAAAAATAGATCAAACCTAAACAAGTATAAACTACTTAAGCCAAATCAAATAACTTCATTTTTCTTTGTAGTGGTGGAAAGATCTGCAAGGATGCTATGAGAAAAAAATCTTCAGGCTGCTAACTCTCTGTCTGGTGGACCTTCCCCCATGCCTGTTCATTGTATTTCCTTTTTTAGCCTATTTTATAAAGGCCCATGCTATGAAAATCAGTAAGAACAATACAAAGTGACTTACAATTCAAATATTATACAATGGACTTCAAAAGTAGGGCTTCATCTGTTACAACAAGCCTCTCGCACTTTTTCATCATCAGGCCATTCATTTTTAAAAGTGTCATGTACAAACAGTAAATTCAAAACAAAAATTTTAACTCGATTTCAACAGTGTCTCCATTCTATATAATTCAAACTTTTAATGCAAAAGCAAATTTAGCTTCAAGGAATTTCTCTTTCAGCATGATCAGTTTTAATCTGCAACAGGAAGTCAGGAATCCACTTTGTCCAAAATATATCACGCTGTGGAGAAGAGAGATGTTGGCTTAGAGACTGATGGCACATTTTGGTCAAAGTGGATTCCTGACTTCTTGATGCAAATTTCAAAACATGATCATGTTGAAGGGGGAATGGTTGTAAAAAGGATGATATAATATAGCATATTTGTCTTTGTAGGCAGAATGACAATATTGGTGTAAGCTTCAAAATGTAATAAATGAACTGGTGTCTGTATAACTGCAGTTCTACATATTAGGTACTGCTTGATCACATAACAAGGTTTATAATGGGCGGGCCATAGGCTGAGAGCTTCCAAATTACCAAGCATATTGTTAACCAAGCTAAGCGCGGGAAGACTGGGTTTTGATTTTGACTTTTTCCCAGAGTGTGTTTTGTTTTTACATGCAGGATCTTAGCAAGCCTGGAGGTGTGATAAAACTTATAAGGTAGCTCTCATTTTCATAATAAAGCATAGTTATGGCAGAGTTAGATACAATAAATTACAAGTTGCATTATATGGGGCCAGATTCAGTAAATGGTGCCCAAAGTTAGGCACCGAAAAGATCTGTGCTAAACTGGCATTCTTCAAGGGTAAGGCGCCCTTTGCAGAATATTAGCTTAGCACAGATCTTGTGACTAACGGGCGCTGGATTTATAGCCTGCTGAAACCTGGTGTAAAGCTAGCGTCCAACTTAGGCACATAAATGACTTTAGTCTATAACATCATGCCTAACTTCTGGGGATGCCCCTGATCTGCCCATGTTCAGCACTATTCTATAATTTAGGTGCACAATTCAATTCAATTTTACGTTATCGGAGAATGTATGGCACAGATGCTGAACATAGATTTAAAGCCTAGGATCTTTGCTACAAGTTTGTAAATAGTAGATATCCATCTAAGATTGTACACAAGGCAGCTAAAAAAGCATACTGTAATCCGAGGGATGAACTTTTGTGATATAGAAATGTGCCTCAATCAGCAGATATATTGATGTTTGTTCTTAAATATACTACATCTGACAAGTTTAAGAAGGCTATTCAACATCATTTGGCTTATTGAAATTACATATCTGTTTTGATGTCAAGATAATTTTCTCTTTTTGAGAGGAATCAGAATTTGTGTGACTAGTCAAGTCCAAATGAGATATGTAGCACTGATTTACAACACAGAGATGGACTCTTTGGTCATCGGCAGTGTGATCACTGCTCTCTGTGCTCAGTTATGATGGAGACTTCAGTGTTTGTTCATGCACAGACTGGTAAAAGATGTGTTTTAAGTCAGCTTATGTTATCTACTTGTTGCGATGCCCTTATGGGCTTTTATACATCGGTCAGATTTCTAGATCACTAAAAACCCAGCTTACTGAACATTGTCACTGTCTCACCACTAAAAAGTTTGAGGAACCGTTAGTCACCCATTGCGTCCAGAAACAATATCAGTTTGGATCTCTGCAATGTGTGGTGTTGAGCAATTGAGTATGTCTAAATGCCGTGGCGATTTGACAAGACGCCTGAGGCCATGAGAACAAAAGTAGATATACTTTTTTTTGACACCGTTGAGCCTCAAGGTTTAAATGCAAGGGCTGAATGGGCAGCGGTTTTCTGAATGAAAGCCTTTGGGACTGGTTGTCATCATTATCCTGCCTTTTTGATTGGCAGTTTTAGTAATTCTGGAAAGAGCCTGATGATGTGCAAGTTTTATTGCCATTTTGAAGGTGCTGGACTTTTGGAACAGTGGATTATCCCCTGATGCAGCAATTTGTGAAACAGGAATTCCATGTTGAGAAGGATTTACAGTTTCATGATAGCTGAGATTTCACCCTTAAATATTTGATTTGGGAAATCATGAAGATGAGAGATGGCCTCGTGAAATTTAGCTAAGTGTACTTTATACATTTAGACTGTGATATTGTGACTGTTCCTTTCTGTATGCAAGTTCTTCATCATTATAAATTCCACATTAATGTTTTACACCTCAGACTAAAACATTTCAGTGAAGTTAACTTATTACTGAAGATTTTTTTTTTAGTTGTGATGATTTGGCTTTGTGCTTATGACTTGCTGTCTTACAGCTAAATAGCAGGCTGAGGCCTTTTTTCTCTACCTTTTGATAATTTTTAAATATATGAGTGGAGTAGTTTTGATGAATCTCGATTAGCCAAACTAATTCATGAAACAATTTTGGAGGGCTCACACATTCCACCACAAGTGTACCAGTCAGAGTGGGATATGGGCCCAGGTCCCCTTTTCTACAGTCCACTGCAATGACCACTAGGCTCCTCCTGGGACCTACCTGCTGCTCTAACAAGAATGTCCATCATTATCTGAAGCTGTCATAGAGCCTGGTATGCACACACACTGTGACATCTTAGGGGTGTGGGAGGGGGGAAGTAAGGGGGTTATTAATTAATTAATCCCTCTAACTGTAGAGAAAAATTGAAGCGTTGAAAATCGCAACTTGGACATTGAGAGAAAAATGTCCACCACCTTATGATTTTATTGGACAGTTTTTTATTTTGAAAACGAGCCCCTAAACCTCCTACTGAACTCCACTGGTAACAAGTAGCATCCTTTCAAACCAAAACATATAATCCATTGCCTGCAGGCCTCTTATTATCCTAGCTGCAGTATTCTGCAACAGTTGCAAACGACAAATTACCACAGTCAAAAATCACACTGTATTTTAATAATCAATTTTTGATATAACCAAAGACTGGACTACAGTTCATGGTCTGTTCTGACTCAGATAAGGTCTTAGTTGACCAAGAGGGGCATAATCGAAAGGGACACCCAAGTTTTGCTGAGGACATCCCCGCAAAACATCACGGTGGAGGGGCGGGGAAACCCGTATTATCGAAACAAGATGGACATCCATCTTTCGTTTTGATAATACGGTCGGGGACGCCCAAATCTTGACATTTAGGTCATCCTTAGAGATGGTCGTCCCTAGACTTGGTCGTTTCTGATTTTCGGTGATAATGGAAACCAAGGACGCCCATTTCAGAAATGACCAAATGCAAGTCCTTTGGTTGTGACAGGAGCCAGCATTTGTAGTGCACTGGTCCCCCTGACATGCCAGGACACCAACTGGGCACCCTAGGGGGCACTGCAGTGGACTTCAGAATTTGCTCCCAGGTACATAGCTCCTTTACTTTGTGTGCTGAGCCCCCCAACCCCCCCTCAAAACTCACTACCCACAACTGTACACCACTACCATAGCTCTTACAGGTGAAGGGGGGCACCTAGATGTGAGTACAATGGGTTTGTGGTGGGTTTTGGAGGGTTCACATTTACCACCACAAGTGTAACACGTGGGGGGGGGGATGGGCCTGGGTCCACCTGCCTGAAGTGCACTGCACCCACTAAAACTGCTCCAGGGACCTGTATACTGCTGTCATGGACCTGAGCATGACATTTGAGGCTGGCATAGAGGCTGGCACAAAATATTTTTAAAGATGTTTTTTGATAGTGGGAGGGGGTTAGTGACCACTGGGGGAGTAAGGGGAAGTGATCCCCGATTCTCTCCGGTAGTCATCTGGTCAGTTCAAGCACCTTTTTGTGGCTTGGTCATAAGAAAAACAGGACCAGGTAAAGTCGTCCAAATGCTCGTCAGGGATGCCCTTTTTTTCCATTATGGGTCGAGGACGCCCATGTGTTAGGCACGCCCAAGTCCCGCCTTCGCTACGCCTCCGACACGCCCCCATGAACTTTGGTCGTCCCCGCGACGGAAAGCAGTTGGGGACGCCCAAAATCGGATTTCAATTGTGACGATTTGGGAGACCCTGTGAGGACGCCCATCTTCCGATTTGTGTCGAAAGATGGGCATCCTTCTCTTTCGAAAATGAGCCTGCAAGCATTCACAAATACAAAAAGATTCCTTTAACAACCTTAGAAATCTGGATTTTAAATGACAAAACAGGACACAGCAAAAGCACGTTTTCAGAAAAGTGAATGCTTTAAGCGAAGTTTCCAAGGGATGAAATTCATTTACCTTCAAGTTCGAATGTCATCATTGTGCATCATGGATTTAATTGATTGATATTATCTATGACGATATTATTTGTAGAAGTTGTTTGCATTTTGGAGTTACAGTATTTATGACTGAACAGTCTCCCTAAGGCAGCTGAGCAAAACGTGATCAATGTCGGGGGGGGGGGGGGGGGCGTAGACTGACATTAAACTACAATTGGAAGGAATTTGCAACAATATTATAGTTCATTGGCGCTCACCAACATCAGATAAGTACTATTTTTTAAAGAATGTTATGCAATGATTTAGTTATTTATGTTCACTGGATTTCACTCAGTCACTACGTTGAACACACAAAAAACGGATAAGCGCAATGATTAGTAAATGCTGAGATGTACGTTTGCGACACTGTATAGTGCCAATATACATTACCTTGAATTTACGGGCACAGTTTTTTTTTTAAGAGAACATTTCAGTAATAATAGAACTTTTTTTTTTAGACTGATGTTTCTAATACAGTAAATAACAGTAGATAAATATCTGCATGGTCCATCCAGTCTGCCCAAAATGATGGCAAGAGCTGCGCCTGCCACTCTGTGCAGGCTCCAGGCACCCATTCTAGTACATATTTAATTTTCCTCCTATTTGTAATCTAATGACCCTATTTTGTGGTTTCAAAGACTGGATCCAATCAAATCCCAATATTCCTAACTTATGGCTACCAAAGAACATGCTCCCCATTAACCTCAATCACATAAACCAGAACAGGTCTCTGTCTTACCCAACCACAAAGCCTCGGTTTCCATAGCATTAAGCTACAGGCAGGCATTTTTTTTTTAATATAGCCACATGGCTATTATCTCAGTCCTGAATATTTCCTTCAAAAAAGACAAATGCGGAAAGAGTATTGGATAGCTGTGTACCAGTTGGCATACAGGAAGTATAAAGTGTAATGGATTTTACATACCGTCTTTCTGTGGTACAATCAAAGCGGTTTACATTTGTTACACCCAGGTACTTTCCACAATCTAACTTTTGACCTTTCGTATTAATCAAGTAGTTCAGTGGGACAGCATACAACCAGGCATGGTCACTAAATGTATCTCTGGGGACACCAGTAGTGCAACCTGTAATCTAATGGTTAGAGCAGGGGGGGCTGAAAACCTTGTGATCTTGGACAAGTCACTAACGCCTGTGTTTACAAAGATGTGCTATAGGCGTGTTAGCATTTTTAACACACTTTAAACGCTAACACGCCTACAGGAATATTTTTAACGTGCCTTAAGGTGCGTTAAAAACACTAACGTGCCTTAGTAAACATACTCCTTAACCCTCTATTGCACAAATTCAAGGCCTTATATTCAAAGGATTTATGCTTTTAACTTTGAGAGATATACTCCTAAATAAGGCCTCTTTGAAAATTTACTTGGGCTGGGTGTCTAACTTTATGCTCAAAATTTCACTAAACTCTTAAATTTAGGAGCACAAAAAAATGGGTGGCAACAGAGGCCCATTTTCAGGGTAGGGAAACTACTGTACCTGAATGTTAAATTGTACAGCGCTGTGTAACCCTAGTAGCGCTTTAGAAATGTTAAGTAGTAGTAGTAGTAATGTAACTTGCCTTGAACTACAACTGAAAAGGGTTGTATAGAATAAAGTAAGTCTAAGTCATCAAAACTCCAAACATTTGGTACTCAGATTCAGTAAGGTCGCTTGCTAAGCTGCATCCTAGGTCCAGTTTTTATATGGGTGGCATCAATGTTATGCTGAGTTTATTTTAGGGGGAGGGGATTCATCAAGGTGTGGTAAAAGGTTTTACTGCACCTTGATTTACCGCCAGATTCAACAACCTGTGGGATCCTGGTACCAAGGTAAAAGAATCACTGTGTTATTCTATGTGCCAGAGAGCATCTGGTCAAAAAGCCATGTCCTGATGCTCCCGGGATGCCAGAGCAGATTCCAGCTCTGGGCACCCCCCTGAGGCAAGCCCTACCCACTCCCTCAGGTTCAAGCCACCTACCCCCCTCCCCCTACCTCACAAGTAGCTCTTGCCCCCTCAAAGCACTATCTTGATATCATTGGTGGTCAGGGGTCTGGGTGGTCTTTGGACAGGAGCAATGACCAGTTGCTCCTGCCTAGTCTAGCGCTACACCCAAAATGGAATGACTATCACTAGTGGTCATATTTTCATATTTCCTTATAAGGAAATATGATCCGTAGTGGTAGTCACGCAAGATTATGGCAAGGGGTGCCATTTTGACGTGGTGCTGGACTGGGTAGGAACGACTGAGCATTGCACCTGCCCTAAGACTGCCTCGACCCCTCCCTATGGACCACCAATGATATAAAGGTAACCCTATGAGCGGACACGAGCTACCTGTGAGGTGGGGGGGGGGGGGGGCCTGTCCTGGCATCTCAAAAGCATTGGGATACAGCTTTGCAGCAGGGCCAGTTTTAGTCATGCTGGGGCCCAGAGCAGAAATTAAGAAGGGGGCCACCGATACCCTCTCCTCCCTCCCCCTCTCCCTCGTCTCCCTACCTGCCATTGATACCATGTGGAACGGGCATCTCTTACCCTTCTTCCCACCACGGTCCATCTCCCTCCCTTCCCCTCAACTTTCCCGGTCTCCTTTAAAATGTATTTCACTTCTCAGACAAGCCTCGGTGCTGCAGCCATCCTCACAAATTGTAGCCCTGAAACTTTCCCTCTGGTGCGATCCGCCCAGGTAGAAACAGGAAGTTATATCAGAGGGGGGCAGATCGCAGCAGAAGAAAGGCTTCGGGGTAGCCGCAGGCAGTTTGTGAGGATAGCTGTTGCACTGGGGCCACTCTGAGAAGGGAAACTGATTTTTAAAGAAGACTGGGAAGGTGAGGGGAAGGGAGGAGGAGATGGACTATGGTGGGGAGAAGGGGAAGACGTGTGGACTGCGGAGTACCCCGGAGTTGTGGGGCACAGGGCAGCTGCCCTGTTGGCTCCCGCCACCCCCACCCCCCCAACTCCAGCCCGATGTAGCCAGGTGGTGAAATAACCCCAGCAAAAAGCTGGGATTATTTTACCATGATTATTAAGCCCTAATGCAACTTACGGTGTATCAATGCAAGTCGTGTTAAGAGATGTAAAACATGCATTTACATGTTTTGCATCTCATTATCACTTAACACACAGTGACTTAAATATTGCTGCAATATTTTTTTTATCAGGCAGTGTTAGGAATATTTAGGTAGTGTTAAGAGCCAAATAACATGACTTAAAACCCTAATGCCGATTGATGAATTCCCTCCTCAATTTACTCACCTTTTCAAATCTGAGCTCATTCTTGGACAACAGGTATTTCATTGCCCTAGAGGGTTTACAATATAAGCAACGGGTTCTCAATCCAGTTACAATTATTTTCTTATAATCTGCTAGTTCCATTTGCTTAGTTCAGAGCGGATTACAGTAAGACTAGACCACAATACGTTTAGGATGTAACAAACATGGGGTAACCCAACCAAGCTTGTCGTTAGGACAACCCAGCCAGTCAGACTTTCAGGATATCCACAATGAATATGCATGAGACAGATTTGCATACAATGGAGGTATTATATGCCAGTTTATCTCATGCATATTCATTGTAGTTATCATCAAAACCTGACTGACTAAATGTATCCTGAGGAATGGGTTGGGAACCACTGATCTAAATTAATGCGTAGAAGAAAGCTTTTTGGGATGGCCTTAAAATGGAAGGGGCCATGAAAAATTATACTTATTATAACAAAAAAAAAACCAAAAGGAGCTGAAATATTACAATCCTTTTTTGTGTCTGTGGTGTGTCCAATAAATACACATTTATTTGTCTGTGTATTTATTACATGAGAAACTGATACTCATACCCTAACTCTGGTTTCGAAACCTGTCCTGAGGGCTTCCCAGCCAGTTAGGTTTCCAGGATATCCACAATGAATATTCATGAGAGAGAATTGCATGCAGTGGAGGTAGTGCATGTAAATCTCTCTCATGAATATTCATTGTGGATATCCTGAAAACCTTACTGGTTGGGGAGCCCATTGAACAGATTTGGGAACTACTGCTTTAACCTAAGGGAAAAAAAAAACAGATGACCCAACAAAATGCTTTTTAAAGGGGGAACTACCAAAACCCAGAGTACTTAAACTCCTTACCCTTTCTTTTAGGATTTTCAACTTTTGGCACAACAGTAATTACATATAAGTAATGAAATGTCTCCAGTAGCAACAACCCTCTAGCCTCCACAGTACACAATGTAAGAAGTTACACTACTTGCAACTAGAGCGTCAGGCACATGTAGAGAGGCCTTTGACGCTAGTCATTTTGATGCAATAGTTGATGCAGTAAAGGTATAAATCACTAAAGTCGATGACTGTAGGAGCCAGCTGAGAAAAGAAAGGGGCAGATCTATGAAACATTTAGCTCTGTTGAAAAACTGCCCCAGTGTTTTCATGGCTAAACACTGGGAAGAGTGAATACAACTGGAGCAAGAAATTTGATAAATCAGCTCAGTGCTCTGCCAGGCTGAGCCCTACTGTGATGGAGTACTCGATTCCCTTATTGGCATTGCCAACCGGAACTTCGTGTACCCATATTTTTTTTTTCTAATTTCTCTCATGATTCTAATGCACTATAAAGTTCTTTTATCAAACTGTATGAGGCGGGTGAGTGTTAGAAAACCAGAACTGGAAGACACTAATCTGATGGCAATAATGCCAGCTCTTACAGCATTATGACCTCATCAGAGTGAGTCAATTACCAACAGTGCCCTGAGGGACCACAAGCAATAAGGACAACTGAACAAATTAGAGCAGCAACAAGGTGAATATTCCAAAGGGCTTATAGGAGGAGAGGAAAAGAAATTAATTCTATAAGTTATATGATAGGAAACTAAAGTGCAGTACCGCCCTTTTAAATAATATTTTTGTTTTATATCCATTTTTACTGCTATATAGCTAATGATATCCCCTTCAGAATGGGGTAGGCCCTCTGCTGAATTTCAGCTTTATAATGGTTTGACAACAACTAATTGTAGATATGCTTAGCTGACAACATCTGGAGAACTACTAGCACAGAGATTTTCAGTAGGCATGACTGAAGATGACAGGTTTAGAGTTTCCTTTTGAGTTTCAGAACAGTAGGTGGCAGGATCTCACAGAGGCAGTCACAGAGACGAACTTCCCAGCCCCAGCTTTTGTCACAGTGAGTACACAGACCAAATTTGAAAGAATATATTAGCTGCATTAAAAATAAAATCTAATTGTGCCATGCTCCAAGAAGCTATCAAGCTCAAACTGCACAGGAAAAATTGTGACTCAAATACAAACCATTTTGAATAATAAAACCTATGAATAGCATTCATATCATGGCAACACCAACAGAAAAAAAAAAGAAAGAAAAAGACCCTCCCCCCACCACCACACACATATACAAGGTAATTTTATAGCCCTTTCATTAAGCTGTGTTAGGTAGTAATACACGCCTAATGCAGCTAAAAATGGAGTATTAGGGGACGCACTCAGGCATGCTGCAGTAGCTTCTAAGTGTGCAAGCACTAACCACATGCTAAATTTGTTTTGTTTTGAGGGGGCATGTCAGGGGCAGAGAGTGGGCATTCATGTGGTAATTAGATTGTGAGCCCTCCTGGGACAAAGACATATCCAGAGTACCTGAATGTAACTCACCTTGAGCAACTACTGAAAAAGGTGTGAGCAAAATCCAAATAAATAAATAAATACATAACCACATCTACATCATTGTACAATGGTGAGCGTACAGACACTAGGTGGCAGTAAGTGCTTATGTGGTAAATTTTACAAAATGACCGTATGCTAATGGCAAAACGACCATTTACGCAAAAAAAATACAATATAGGCATTTTTACAGCTACAGTAAAAATGGCCTTAGGGGATCTTTTAAAAAGGTGTGTTAGGAGGGGCTGATTCAAGATGGCGTCGAGGTAGGACACAGAAACCAGACTCGGAGAGAAATTTTCCTTGTTTCAACTTTTCTTTCAAATACTATGCCTAAGAGGAAAGGGAAAGTGAGAGGAGGTATCTCCTTACCCTCTACCGACCTAAATCGCCGGCAACCTCCGATTACGGATTTCTCAATTCCGGTTACATTGAGGGGCGCTCCGTTGTCCGAAGCTGAGAGGAGCCTGGGCTTGAAAAGTGAAGTCTCACTTAGCCCTCAAAGTCCATGTCAGGTTCATGGGGCAGGAAGCAGTCCAGGAGGATGTCCCACCCAACAGTCGGAGACAGTGGCTGCGGAGCAAGGAAAGGAGAATTCCTTCGGGGATATGGCGGCGCCTCAAGCGGGAATTTCCGGCGAAGATCCGAACCTCACATCCACTTCCAAGGATAGCAGAAGCGAAGGAAATATTCTGGAGCAAAGTACTGCTGTTCAGCAAATGGCTGAAACTCGACCTAACCCAGAAACGCAACTGCTACCCTTGAAGAAACCAACTAAGGTGACTTTAGAATCCCATTGGGGGGAAATGGAAACTCTACATAAGGTATGCCTTAACTTTGTTACAAATTCAAATGCTAATACCTTAAAAATTGACTCTCTTCAAACTGAAACAGCCTCACAAGGAAACAGTTTAAAACAATGTGAAGTCTCTTTGTCTCAATTAAAAGAACAAGAAAGTAAGCTACTCCAAAATGCGGACTTGGTACATAGAAAAATAGAGAATTTAGAAAATGGGGCCAGAAATTTAAACCTGAGATTGTTAAATTTTCCTTTCCTTAAATATACCCCATTGAGAGACTTATTCTACAAATTTTTGAAAGAAGTATTTAAATATCCAGAAGACAATTTTCCCCTCAATACAAAAACTTTATTTTTTGCCTATTCAAGACTTAAAAGTAAAAGACAAACTACCTACAACTCAAGTTTCTGAAAATCTGGATGTATCAGCTTTGCTTGAACAATCACAAGAAGAAATTGAATTTAGATCTACTTTATTGGTATTGTTTGTCTTTCTCATGGATAAAGAGGCCTTACTGAGACAATATTTAAGACAGATTTCCTCAGTCATCTTTATGGGGGAGAGAATCCAAATATTTCCGGAAGTATCAAGAACCACACAAGAAAGGAGGAAGACATTTTTGCTTATGAGACAAGAGACAGTACAACTGGGGGCTAAATTTCAATTGAGATTTCCTTGTAAACGTGTGGTATATTATGAGACTAAGACATACCATTTTTTTGATCCTTTACAACTTCGATCTTTCCTAAATGCAAGAGTTCCTTAACCACCATAGGAATCTTTAGGAAGGACTTTTAGTTTGGTAAGGATGTAACATACCAGACGCTTTTCTTTTTCTAAATGTATGTTGCTTTAATATTATCCTTATCCTCTATATAAGGTTTAAATATATCAGCCTCCCCATTTCTTGAGGACTACGTAAATATATATTTATTCCATGGGGATTATCCCATAATATGTTTATTTCCTTTTGAATTCGTTGTATATTTCTTGTCAAAGCTTAGCTTTGGAAATGTAAATTAAAAGTTGTATAAATAAAAAAAGGCGTGTTAGCATTTTTAGTGCGTGTTAATGATTAGCGTGCGCTAAACGCTAGAGACGCCCACAGGAATATATGGGTGTCTCTAGCATTTAGTGCATGCTTATTTTAAGCACATGCTAAAAATGCTAGTGCGCTTTGTAAAAGGACCCCTTAGTGCCTGGGAAAGACCCATTTAAGGGCACACTAAGGTCACTTTTTACCGCAGTTTAGGAAAAAGACCCCTATGTGTCTTTATAAAATATGAGCAGAAACCTGAATAAAACTCAGGAATATTTACACCTGCTCAACTTTATAAAAATAACCGCAAACCCTCGGATTCTATATAGCACACATCGAGATCCATGCTGAAATCCAAGCGTACTCTATAACACATGTAGTTTAATTGGCTTAACAAGCTAATCAGCGCTGATAACAGCTAACAAGCAATAATGATCACTAATTGGCAATAATTAAAATTTACGTGCACAACTTGCTAAGCGTATTCTGTAACACAGCGCACCTAACTTCTTATGCGTTCAGGCAAAAAAGAGGCATGATTATTGGCGAGGAAATGGGCATTCTTAAATTACAAGTGCAGTTATAGAATATGCCCTAGTGTGCCTACATCTACGTGCTTGGATTTATGCCATGTTTTCACTGCTGTAAATGGAGACACGTAAGTTTTAGGCACCTAAACATAGGCACCAATTATAGAATACGCTTAGTCGGCATTGATTTCCACGCTGATTTTTTAGGCGCCATTTATAGGATCTCCCCTAAAATGCACATTTAAAAAAATGAATATTATGCAAATCCACAAGTAATATTGGTATTTTTTTCTATCTGCTAAAATTCCAGTTTTCAATATATTTGTAAAACTGTTAGTATTGGTTTATTCAGACAATTCACACACACGAATCAATCACTCCATAAATAAAGTAACAGGAAAAGTTGCTAAGCTGTGTTAATAAGTACATAAGCGTTGCCATACTGGGACAGACCCAAGGTCCATCAAACCCAGCATCCTGTTTCCAACAGTGGCCAATTCAGGTCACAAATACCTGGCAAGATCCCCAAAAAAGTACAAAACATTTTATACTGCTTATCCCAGAAATATTTTCCTCATCCAATTTAATAATGGTCTATGGACTTTTCCTTTAGGAAGTTGTCCAAACCTTTTTTAAACTCTTCTAAGCTAACTGCCTTTACCACATTTTCTGGCAGCGAATTCCAGAGTTGAATTACATGTTGAGTGAAGAAACATTTTCTCTGATTCATTTTAAATTTACTACATTGTAGCTTCATTGCATGCCCCCTAGTCCTAGTATTTTTGGAAAGCGTAAACAGACGCTTCACATCCACCCATTCTACTCCATTCATTAGTTTATAGAATAACAGAATATAATAGAATATTATTAATTGTCAAAATGTGTGTAATTTACCCTTAATTTATGATTTTTTTTACTGCAATACATGATAATGAGAAGCATGCAAGTACAATTATACAAAATGATTAATGCAATGTGTGAAACCTTGGAAACTATGGGCCCTGTTTACTAAGTCATGCTGTAGGCACGCTAACCTTTTAGCATGCGCTAATGATAGAGACACCAATTATATTCCTACGGATATCTTTGTTAGCGCATCTACAGCGCGGCTTGGTCAACAGGACCCTAGGTTTCCTTCTTGCAACACTCCTATGCAGACTATTGTTGTACAAGAAACAGTACTGTGGGCAGTTCTTCAAGAGTCAGCTAAACTTTCAGCAGTCATTTGCAGTGATCTGTAAGTTATTTTGCAGATCTGACTAGTTTTTGGCACAGCTATCAAAGGTTTTTCTTGGTCTTCCATATCTTACTTTGATTTCAACAGTTCCATTTAACTTTCATTTCTTCACAATATTTCTGGAAGTTGAAATTGCTAGCTGGAATCATCAGGAGATTTTTTTCTATAACCATCCCTTGTTTTGTAAAAGTCTATTATCTCCATTTTCTACTGTTCAGACAGCTACTTAGAGAAGCCCGTGGCTGATGAAGTAATAGGGTAAAGGGTCAAGGGTCATGGATTTGATATACCACTTTTCTGTGGTACAGCCAAAGCAGTTTACATTTATCATATGCAGGTAGCCAGAACAATAATAAGCTCAGAGGTCAGAAAGATCAGAGTTCTTGTTCAACTATGAAACTGTTTTCATCTTATTAAAGACCTAATAAGTCACTAAGGGGCCCTTTTACTAAAAGTTATCACACACTAATGGAATTATAGCACGCTAATTGCCACATGGCCCATAGGCATAAACCCCTTAATTCTATAATGGCGCAAGCAAATTTGGGCATGTGCCCAAATTGCGTGCACAATTTAATTGAATAACGGACCAATTAGCGCCAATAATTGGGAGCTATAAGTGCTAACTGGCATTAATTTAAAAGTTATATGCATATATTTACATGCACAGATCTGTGTGTAAATAGTACATGCAGCTCCAAAAAGGGGGTACGGCTATGGGAGGGTTTTGGGAGGATCAGGGGCATTCCCACAATTTATGCACACCGTTATAGAATAAGGGGGATCTGCGCCTAATTTAGGCACGAGAATTTATACCAAGGTTTCGTTGGTGTAAATGGTCATGCCTAAATAATAGTCACAGTTTCCGGTAGTTAGTGCTATTCTATAAACGGTGCCTAACTTTAAACGCTGTTTATAGAATAACGCTAAGTGCTAATTTGTTTTCAACACTGATCTTTAGGTGTCATTTGCTGAATTTACCTCAAAATGGGCTGCACGGCAGCGGCGTAGCCACAGGTGGGCCTGGGTGGGCTGGGGCCCACCCACTTAGAGCTCAGACCCACCCAACAGTAGCACACATTTAACAGTAGCTGCTGGGGATCTCAAGCTCTGCCAGCTGAAGACTTTCCCCTAATGGTAATGAAAACGCTGCTCTCCATGATACCGGCACCTGTGCATGCTCAGTTTTCAGCGCATGCCTACTTCAGACTGCCAAGGTGGAAAGAAGCATTTTCCTGCCAGCTGAGATATATTTTTGGTGGTTGGGTGGGTGGGGGGGGGGGAGAACACTTGGTGCCCACCCACTTCTTGCCTAGGCCCACCCAAAATCTGTTGTCTGGCTACGCCCCTGTTGCACGGCATTTAAATCTAAAAAAGTACTAATGTTTTAAGAGAAAATATTTCAAACTGTTGCCCCTGCCATATTCGTTTTTGTATTATTTCCAATTTGTTATCAGTAAACGATAAATGTGCAGAAAGATGTCATTTAATATTACCATGTAGATTTTAAATTACTAAGGTGTGCTAGCATTTTTAGCGTGTGCTAAAAATTAGCGCATGCTAACCATATAGATGCCCATAGGAATATTATGGGCATCTACACAGTTAGCATGTGCTAAAAATGACAGTCCCCTTTAAGAAAGTATTATATTGTGGTTCTTTATTTCTGCACAATGTATCAGTATCACTATCTTAACTCTCATCAAAAGAAATTGCACGATGCAATACCCACAAGCGAGCCTTTTCAGGAGTTGCCCCCATACTGTGGAACTTACTCCCAGAGGGGCTATGTCTAACTCGAGACTACCTCCACTTTAGAAAACAAATGGAAAACCTGGGCTCCTCCCACGTGTTTAATACATGCGATAACCAACTATCCACTCACTCCGCACCTGGACTAGCTCACTGCACAACCTGTAACTTAGACCTGCCCCTCCATATCTTATGCAACTGTACATAGAACTTGCCTTGAATTTAGCCACCCATCTATTTGTCTCAATTGGCTTTGCACTATCTATCTTGTCCCCATCGATATCTCTGCACTTGGCCCCTCAACTACATAGTAAAATGTTTCATTGTATTATAGGAACAGCATTAGTATTACATCTGTTATGCTAATGTTCTAATTTGTGTTTATTAGTTGTTTCATTGGTATGATGCTGAGATCATATTATAGCTATGCTATTTGAATGTTTTCCCATGTTCATTTATCATGATTGCTCTAGAGTGCTGTTAAATGTGGATATTTCTGATACTGTTTCATGTTAGTCCCATTTATTACTAGGTTTCAATTTGCCATTTCCAAGTTTGCCTCATTGATTGTATTTATACTTATGTTTGATCATTTTACTGTTTATGCTGTTAACAAAATTATGGGGCCCTTTTACTAAGCTGC
Organism: Microcaecilia unicolor; assembly: GCF_901765095.1. Taxonomy (NCBI): domain Eukaryota; kingdom Metazoa; phylum Chordata; class Amphibia; order Gymnophiona; family Siphonopidae; genus Microcaecilia; species Microcaecilia unicolor. Next base: position 308,643,461 of record NC_044035.1, on the reverse strand, counting down.
ATGGAGGGGCATAATCGAACGTCACCGGCGAAATAGGTCGCCAGCGATCTATTTTGGCGGTGGTGCAACTGCTGGCCGGAACCATATTTTCGAAAAAGATGGCCGGCCATCTTTTTTTTGATAATACGGTTTAGGCCGGCCAAATGCAAGAGTTCGCCGGGTTTGAGATCGCCGGTTTTGTTTTTCAGCAATAATGGAAAAAAATGCCGGCCATCCCAAACCCGGCGAAATCCAAGGCATTTGGTCGTGGGAGGAGCCAGCATTTGTTGTGCACTGGTCCCCCCTGACATGCCAGGACACCAACCCGGTACCCTAGGGGGCACTTCTAAAAATTAAAAAAATATATACAAATAGCTCCCAGGTCCATAGCTCCCTTACCTTGGGTGCTGAGCCCCCCAAATCCCCCCAAAACCCACTCCCCACAACTACACCATTACCATAGCCCTTATGGGCGAAGGGGGGCACCTACATCTGGGTACATGGGTTTTGGGGGGGTTTGTAGGGCTCAACACTTAGCACTACAAGTGTAAAAGGTAGGGGGGGGGGGGGATGGACCTGGGTCTTCCTGCCTGAAGTCCACTGCAACCAACAAAAACTGCTCCAGGGAGCTGGGTATGACATTTGAGGCTAGCATACAGGCTGGCAAAAAAGTGTTTTATTTTTATTTAGTGTGGGAGGGGGTTGGTGACCACTGGGGGAGTATGGGGAGGTCATCCCCCATTCCCTCCGGTGGTCATCTGGTCAATTGGGGCACCTTTTTGAGGCTTGGTCGTGAAAATTAAAGGACCAAGTAAACCCGGCGAAATACTGCTTAACGCCGCTTTTTTTTTCCATTATCCACCAAAGCCGGCCATCTGGTAGCCACGCCCATGCCTGCCCATGTCCCGCCTTCGCTTCGCCGCTGACACGCCCCCTTGCACTTTCACCAGTGCGGCAACAGGAAAGCGGCGATGGTGTCAAAAACACCGCTTTCGATTATACTGATTTCGCCACTTTTGCGAAATCGCCGGCCATCTTCCGATTTATGTCGGAAGATGGCCAGCTATCACTTTCGAAAATAAGCCTGATAGGTACCTATGCGCACAACGTGCACCAATTCGGAACTACCGCCTGGCCCGGTAGGTAATTTTATTGTTTACATGTATCCAGTACATGTGGAAGAAAATATATTTAATTTTCCAGCACGCGGCGCTAAATGGGCATTAATCGGCATTGTATGCGCACTGATTACTGCCCAGTTAACACGCGAGACCTTACCGCTAAGTCAGTGGGTGGTGGTAATGTCTCAGGCCAAAAATGGATGATTTTGCCGAACGACCATTTTCATCCCCCCCCCCCCCCCCCCAAAGGCCTTTTTGCACATGCGCTGAAAAATGGACCTGCGCGCGTCCAATACATGTGTCTATAACAGCACAGGCCCATTTTTCAGCGCGTCTTAGTAAAAGGACCCCCTAATAATTTTTTTTTTTAACCCAAAACAACAAACAAGCCAACAAAACCAGGAGTAGAGAGCATGAGATTACACTGCACTATTCTGGTATATCTTTGACTGCAGACTCTCAGGAGTTATACAGGCCCAAAATGCATGCGCGCCAATTTTCATTTTGCCGCATGTCCATTTTCGGCCCAAAAAAAGCCTTTTTGCAGGTGCGCTGATAAATGGACCTGCGCGCATCCTGCCTGTTTGACTTCATGTCAGTTGATTTTGGCATCTCTGACTGAGCTGTTTTTTCAACATAAAATCAAGGTGATCTTCTATATATCATACTTTAGCATACATCCGATAAATATCCATTATACTTGACAATAAAGGATTGTTGTGTAGCCCCTGAAGCAGCCCTGTTGGGCGAAACACGGCCTGTGTCGGGCTATTTGTGCTTTCTTGGACCCTGCGCGCATCCAATACATGTGTCTCCACCAGCGCAGGCCACTTTTGGCACACCTTAATAAAAGGACCCCTAAAAGTTTTATGTTAAGCTATATCTATTGTAAACTGCCTTGGGTGAACCTCTCTATAAAGACGGTTAGTAGACCCACTCAGATCTGGAAATAAATATTTTAAAATAAATAAATAAGAGTCTTTCACATTCTCCTCATTGTTTAGGTAATAAAAAGACGTGCTAGCTATGGGACACAGAAGGAATAGCCGGCCACAACATATGGAAAAAGTATGCTGGAGTCATGGGTGCCTCTAGCATTAGCATGTGCTAATTTTTAGCATGAACTAAAAAAGGTAGCGTGCCTATAAAGCAGCTTAGTAAACAGGGACCTTTGTTAAATTATGAACATCCAAGGGAGAAAAAATGAATAAGCAATATTCTTTACTGGGCAGGATCATAGATCAAGGTAATCCTCATTCAAACTTGGTTGTTGCTGCTATACTGCATTCTGGTTTATCTATCCTATATCAAAATGGTGTTCTTTTCTACTGTTTTCTTTTTATATGATATTGTAAACTGCCTTGTTATTCTACTAGGAAAGGCAGTATATGAAGTACAATAAACCATAACCATATCTAATGAAACTTGGTATGTACTATGACACATGAAAGGCTTAAAAAGAGAGAAAGAGAGAGAGAGAGAGAGAGAGAGAGAGAGAGAGGTCTATAATAGAGCTCAGCTTTCAGCAAGAAGTACAAGGTATTTTATTGCCCCCAAAATCAAGTTATAAAAAAAAGGAACAAAGGATATCTCTTATAAAATTTGTATTTCTCTTCAAAATAAGCAGTCTAGTTATTACGTATCTCAAAAAGGAAACTTTCAAATTTAGACATAGTGAATTTTTCATCTTCTGAAGCTTAAAATTTAATTGAACCTCTAGCCACAATGACAGAGTTAATGTGGCTTATCACTAATGAGGGAGTGTGAAGTGGCACAGCTGAGTACAAATGTAAAATGTAAACCAAAATATAAAATCTGTACCAAGTGGACCCAGTAGAGACAATAGTTTCTCATTTCCACACTGTGATGGACTTAAAACCTTTCTAAAGCGTTACCAAAAATATTCAAAGATGTAATATTTGTATTTTGAATGTTAATTCAACATAAAGGAAAGTGCATAAGGGAATGTTTATAATCAGTACGCCAATAAAATCACAAATGACTACTACTTTATAAGCTTGTTAGAAACAAATCACTCCCTCAGCTTATATTTACTAACTGATGAAGCATAAAAGGCCTCAGTATACAAAGAGCAATTCCAAAAATGTCATCCTCCATTTCAGCTCTTACATCAATACCTCATCCCCCTCGCATCATCGTCTAAGATACTGAATGTTCCTCATGCTTTTACTGGCAAGGTCCATTTTCCAAGATACTAACAACAGTTCAAACCTTATTTACTTTGCTTCCTCTCCATTTGGGAGACTGCTGCAGAACAGAGGCATTCCATTCAAACTCAATCCAACTAGCTCCAATGGTCTCCTGCTTTTATGTTACCCACAGAAACAACTAAGATCAAATTCAACTGAAACCAAGATTACGCTCCATTACGAGTGTTCAGTCTTGTGAAAAAGGGAAGAAAAGTATATAGAGTTTTTCTGACTACCAAAGCAGAAGATGCCCATATGCAAAGATTTTGGGCATGGTAAATAGTGCTGACCAGGGCCAGTCATTAAGTTTCAACTGCATTATATAAATGATGCCACAGAAAATTAGCACAGACCACTCTGATTTTATCTCTCATTATATAACAGGTTGTTTAAAGTTAGACACCAATTCCACGCATAAGTTATAGAATATTAGCCCTTATGCATGGGAATGTTCCAGTTACGCATGGAGGTGCAAACCTGGCACTCAGTGGTATTCTAGAACATAAGCATGCTTAGCACATAAATGCAAGGCGCATACACATGGGCGGGCTTCAAATTTACACATGTAACTTACAGAACATTGTTAAGTTATGCACTAAAGTGTCACATTTAGGCATGTACATTTACATAAGATTTGCCGCACTCGGACAGACCAAGGATTCATCTAGCCCAGAATCCTTTTTCCAACAGTGGCCAGTCCAGGCCACAAGTACCTGAAAGTAGCAAGATTCCATGAACTCTAGGGATCAGCAGGGCTTTCCCAGGTCTACCTTAATAAAGGTTCATAGACTTTTCCTCCAGCAATTTGTCCAACTGAAATGTGGTACAAATCCTTGCACCTAAATTAAGCGAGGATCCCCATTATTCTATAATAATAATAATTATTATTATTATTAGCATTTGTATAGCTACAAATGAGAACCTACAGCCCCACTAATCCACTTCACCAACCCATTCAGTTATGAAAGTCCACCTTCTATAAATACCCTAATAAATTCCTTCCTTCTTCTTTCTTCCCTTAATTAATCTCTACACAATACTAACTATACTTGATATACTGGAATAACTATGTTAACAATACTATGTAAGCCACTTTGAGCCTGCAAATAGGTGGGATAAGGTGGGATACAAATGCAATAAACAATAATAATATCTTCATATTCAGAGTCTATATCTGGATATTGGCCAGTGCTGAATATTTGGATATATATGTTTAAAAGCTGCAGTCGGTGTTTAAAAGAAATGCCAACCACAGTTTAAATATTGCCCCATGTAGATATATATGTTGTAAGCAAAACCTAAATAAACCACCTTAGGTTTGCTAATCAGGCTACGCAATGTATTTTTTCATAACATCCTCATCTAATTAATGTAGATTTCAAGAGCATGATTGAGAGCTCACATTTCCACAACATCCCTGCTATTGGCTTTAGGATAACTGTCTAGTAGACCATGAAGCATTATAAACATAAGTACTTGCAAAAAACATGCTTTTTATAGTGTATATGTGCGTGTGTCTATGTTGTGGAATGTCATCTGTTTTTTTTAATTGCTTGCTATTTATATACAAACACAAATTTATATCTATGTAGATAGCTATATCTATGTGGCAATGTTCAGCATTATGCTCAAATATTCAATGCCAGGCCATGTCCAGGTACTGGTATGAAATATCCTAGTATTTGATGACCAGCACATAACCAAATAAGTGCCAATATTCAGCTGTTAACCAGTTAAAGATAGGACTGCTATTTAAGCAGTTAACTTGGTTACCACTTCCATGTCCCCCTAAAAAAAGAACTGCAAAACAATAAATACAGCAGAGAAGACAGTGGGAAGTAGACCCATGCACCCAAAGAAGCCAGGACAAAAGTCATGAGTAGGATTTTATTGGTCAGAGACTCCACACAGTGCTGTGTTTCAGCCACAGACCTGCTTCAGGAGTCTTTATACTGATCTGAAAGTCTTTCAATATCAAATGTACCTCAGACATTAATACAGTAGGCTGGTCTTTAAAAAGACCTTTATCAAATGCATCTCAAAAAGCTGAGTCCATGCGTCTTGTAAAGAAGTAGCTGGATGCTTTACAAGATGCATGGACTCAGCGTTTTGGGATACATTTGATAAAGGTCTTTTTTAAGACCAACCTTCTGTATTAATGTCTGAGGTACATTTGATATTGAAAGACTTTCAGATCAGTATAAAGACTCCTGAAGCAGGTCTGTGGCTGAGGCACAGTACTGTGTCGAGTCTCTGACCAATAAAATCCTACTCATGACTTTTGTCCTGGCTTCTTTGGGTGCATGGTCTACTTCCCATTGTCTTCTCTGCTGTATATATTTTTTTGCAATTTTTTTTTTGAGGGGGACATGGAAGTGGTAACCAGTTAGCTTGTTAACTCCAATATTTGATTGTTAGAGTCTAATTATTTTACACACAGATCTGGAATCTGCGCCCAATTTTGGGTGACCTACACAGAATCTTGGGGTAAGTGGCTCATAGGCAAAGTCTGGATGGGAGAAGTCAGATTTACGCGCGGATGTTGTAAAATACAATCTAAAATCTGCACTAACTTTTACGCCTTCTCTTAAGCAGGTATAATGCTCATACCTTCAATCTAGGCACAATTTCTACAGGACTTCTGTTAGCTTTTTTTTTTTTTTTTTTAAAGATACATAGGAGCATATTTACTAAATAAGCAGTTAGCATGGTTTTTACTGCATGCTAACCATAAGCACAGGCCTGTATAAATGATTTCCACATGCTAAAACAGTCATTATGGTAAATACACCATGCTAATCCTTAGCATGGAACAGGGCAGGGACTGGGCAGACATTGAGCATTGACTGCACAAAGCATGATAAGTAGTACAGGCTGTCAAATGTGCAGTTAGAGAGAATAATAATATTTATTTGTAGGTGCTTGATATGCCACCAATTACACCTATAGTGTTGCTAAGTGGTTTACAAGCGCATTTCTAAAAAGAATAGAAAGATATTGAAAAGAAGGAGAAAACGTGCCTTTTACAAAACCGTAGTAGAAACAGGGCTTAGCAAGTGGTAATGAGAGACCTTTCCTCCACAGTTATGAAACTGCCATTTTCCCATGATATTTTTTCAGGCAATGCACTAATTTGAGATTTAATGCGCGGCAAATGAAAAAATAATGTGGGTGCGCTTAATACCTTCTATTTAGGAGCAGGGGTGTAGCCCGACTTAGGCAAGAGGGGGGTCCAGAGCCAGAGGTCAGGGGGGCACATTTTAGCCCCCCCCCGGCGCCGCCGACCCCCCCCCCGCCATTGCCGACTCCACCCGCCGCCGCCACCACCAACTTTGACCCCCCTGCCAATGACCCTCTCGACCCCCCTCCCACCGCCAACCCGCTGTCGCCATCGCCTACCTTTGCTGGCGGGGGACCTCAAACCCCGCCAGCCGAGGTCCTCTTCTTCCGGTGCCGGAAGAAGAGGATCTTGGCTGGTAGGAGTTGGGGTCCCCCGCCAGCAAAGGTAGGCAATGGCAATGGCAGGTTGGCGGCGAGAGGGGGGGGTCGAGAGGGTCGTCTGCAGGGGCGGTCCAGGGCCAAATCTATGGGGGCCCAGGCCCCCGTGGCCCCACACAGTTACGCCACTGTTTAGGAGGCACTAACAGCTCCCGTGTTAAGCATGTGTGCACCAATTAGCACGTGGTCATGTCAGCACACTAACCAGTTTATGTTTCCACATCCATTCTCTGCCTATTCTTCGTCCATGACACAACCCCAGCCACAAAAATTTTAAAAATAATTAGCATGTGATTAGCGCATGCTAACAGCAAAACTAATGCAAGATGCTTTACCACATCCTTTGTTAGCCCACCTTTTCCTACATTAAGCATGCGCTAGAGTTTAGCACACCTTGGTAAAAAGGCCCCAAAGAGAGGAGAGAGGGAGGGAATAGTTGGTAGGGGAACCTGTCTCAGCAGAAAATGTAGAGGAAATGTTGGACCCACCCCTAACAGATACACCACACACCCTTTGCACTTACTGCGTTTTAACTCTGACTCTTAATGCACGGTAAGTGCAAACATCTGCACTTTAATAAACAGATCCCATAAACCTCAATATATGTCTTTATAAAATCAGTGCCTTCCTGCCCAATGAACCTAGTACTTAAGTGCATATGGGGCCCTTTTACTAAGAGCACACTAAGGGGCCATTTTACAAAGCCACAGGTAGCGTGCACCAAATCAACACTACTGCCGGGGTAGCACATGTGCCTGGTGGTAAATTCAGAGCTTGGCGTGTGCCGAATCCCACAGTAGTGGGGGGGGGGGGGCATTCCTGGTGTTAATTGGCAGCACGGTTAAGTTGGCACTCGCTGCATGGTTACCATGCAAGTACTGTGAGAGCCGTTACTGCTAAGTCAATGGTTGGCGGTAAGGGCTCAGGCTGTAAATAGGTGTTCACTAGTTTCAATTTTTGGCACGCCAATTTCCCGGCCCATTAAAAAATGGTCATTTTCCAGCCGTGGTAAAAAGTGGCCCAGGGCATGCCCAAAAGACGCGCCCACATTACCACAGGCCATGTTTTACCAGGGCTTTGTAAAAGGACCCTTAAGTGCTAAGAGGCCCATTATATACCTATGGGCTTCTTAGAATTTAACGTGTGCCAATTCTGTTAGCAAGTGCTCCTAAGTGTCTCTATAAAATAGGGCAAAAATAAGTGCCTTCTTGCCACTAAGCCTACATTCCCTGTTATAAAATTATCCTCATTAAGGTGCCTTTTGCTAAAGTACATTTCGGGGGGCTTAACAAGTTATAATGTAGGATTTTAACATGTGGCAAGCTCACAACTAACTCTGCATCAAGATGGGGTGTTCCCACTATTTTCTTATTGCAGATTGTGGGTTAATGTTCCCATTAAAAAAAAACTATGACGAGAAGGATCAGCCACCTCAAGATGACGACAAGAAGAACTCAAGGAGATGCCATCTATTTCCAAAACAGTAGGCTTTATTAAAACCAGTGTAACATGACTTGACTGCAAGACCCGACACAGCCGTGTTTCAGCAACAATGATGCCTGCGTCAGGGATCATCAAAGTTCTCAAGAAGAATCACTGAGGTATGGGGACAAAGCCAAACAGTCTCAAGTTTCCAGATAGCAAACTGAAGACCTACGATGTAGTGCGCGTAAATTCTAAGTTGCGTAGTTGAAAAGTGGGAGTGGTTATGGGACTGGAATGGGCGGGTCATGGTCATTTCCAAAATCTATGCACGTTGTTATAGAATACACCCACTCCATGCCTAACTTACGTGTCAGGATTTACACCAGGTTTCAGTTGGCGTAATTGACCACAAATAAATTTAGACATGCAAAGCAGCACTAAGCATATTTGAAAATGTATGCATAAATGAAAGCATATTTTATAGAATACGCCTTGATTTCCTCGCAGAAATCAAGGCACGATATATAGAATCTAGCCCTAAGTGCTTAACGCACTTTAGTAAAATTGCCCCTATTAGCATGCTTTCAAAAGTTTTAAAATCTGTTTAAAATTTTTATTAAGATGAATGTTTGAAACAGGATGAAAAAGTCCAAAAATTAGAAGACAAAAACAGCACAAATAAAAATGAACCAAAAAATGTTTGTCCTATGTGTAGTATTATAATTTTTGCATATATATTACAAAATCTCTTTTAAAACTTCTTTCAGACATGTTAAATTAAAAGCAAAAAATCATTTGATGAAGGGGCTCAGCTTTTATTATAGAAAATTATCTGGTCTTTTAATTTCTAGCTTCTATTCAATTGATCTGCAACACCAAACAGGAACGCACTATCTATATCCATATGTGGGAATGTACTAGTTTCAATACTGGTATTGTATTAAATGCTGCTTTTGTCAAACCACTGAGGTTCTGTTGCTCCGCTACCACGCTCCCCCAACCCCAATATGATATTCATCAGATATTTTTTTATCAACTGGATTATTATGTGCCACTTCAGACAGTAAAATTTATCAACATTATTATACACTATAGAATATGCCATGATAGACAAATACACCACATTAAAATTTTGTCTTGAACTCCCTAGAGGGAATGTCCTCTGCAATTTGTATAACAGTTTATATATTTATGCTATTTAGTGGTACAAAGCAATAATTATATCTTCATTCACTGATAAAACAACAACATTACATAAATCTGATGCAGATTTGGAACACACCAGCTTTGTCACTGCTCTACCAGTTGTAAATTATGTTGCAGTTAAAAAAAAAAATCTAAGCAAATATGAGTTAGCAGCAGGAAGCTAATAATGCGCCTCCAGCTGTTCCAGTTAACCTGCAAATGTGGCCATCTGCACCTCAGGAGAAAAAGAAAAGGGGTGAGTGAGAGAAAGAGAGAGAAGGGAGGGAGGAGGAAGAGAGAAACTACAGCCAACGCAAGCACAAAGCTTAGGCCAAGAGCAGTAGGGGTGACCTTGGTCCTTCTGGCCAGACAGGCAGATAGTTAAAAAGAAGAAAAAGTTACTATAGGATAAAGGGATTCTCTTTTCCTCATCTTAAGAAAAATCTTTTTTTCACCCTCAGATGTATTTGAAATAGCCTAAAGAATAGGCTGCCTTTAGGCCTTGGGTTTATTGTTTACTGCATTGCAGGTCTGCCCAGGACCCAAGGTTTTCTGGCATTTCTAGCTCTCCGTTTTTTTTTTTTTTTTTAAAGCACTCCTTGATACAATCATATTGTGCTGTGTAAAAGAGGTACGTCTGCGATATATTTCCTCCTGTTTCAGATGATCAAAATGGATCTGTAGGATATAAAGAGCAAATTAGCAAAGAAGAATACATATAAAAAAAAGAGATTTCAGAAAATCACAAATGTATCCATTGTGTAGAACAGCTTCAGTTCAAGCTTTGAATTTGCGGAGCTACAAATGTTCTGAAGATATGTACAAGACCAGCACTTACTAAAGGGTCCAATTCATCCAAATTATTTTTGACCTTAGGGGAGCAAATAGCAAATCATGAACTGATTGCACCCACTGCTTCACCTAAAAGGCATATCAACAATATGCTATTCACTGAAACGCACTTGTATGCCTTTTTGTCTGCAGAAGCCCCCAGACCTGAATAAGTCTACTTCTGATTGAAGCATTCTCCTTGTGCTCCTGGAAAGACAAGGAAGGCAAAAAAGAACGGAAAGGGTAGCAGAAAAATGCTCAGGATATCAGTCTCTTAATTCATTATTTACTTACTTATTAGGATTTATTTACCACCTTTTTGAAGAAATTCACCGAAGGCAGTATATAGAAAGGATAGGTCGGATATAGGCAACAGACAATTTGATTTTCTCATATATGGAAGATTTCCTGTATAATATTTTCTTTATTTTTATTCCAGCTATGACCAGTTTTCCCTATGGAGTTGGCTGTGAAAGTGGTTTTGGATATATTTCTGGCCTCAGCTTGAAATGACAATGGGGGAAATTCAAGAAGTGGCGCTGAAATTTAGGCATTGGGATGACACGTGCTAAGCACAAATTCTATTTTTTTTTAAACATCATCATTAGTCAGCTTTTATAACCATACCACATTACAACAATGTATACTCTAGAACAAATGCTCAATCCACTAAACACCAATTCCCACCCACCTTCAACATTTCACAAATCAAAATGACAAGGGGGAAAGGGAAGGAAAATGGGGCTTGATATACCACCTTTCTGAGGTTTTTGCAATTACATTCAAAGTGGTTTACATATATTCAGGTACTTATTTTGTACCAGGGGCAATGGAGGGTTAAGTGACTTGACCAGAGTCACAAGGAGCTGCAGTGGGAATCAAACTCAGTTCCCCAGGATCAAAGTCCACTGCACTAACCACTAGGCTACTCCTCGACAAGTAACAATTCACAGATTATTCTGTGATAATCTATATCTACCTCAAAGTAGTTTTTCACCAAGGGCTCAACAATTCAACATTGTACAGCATTTAATAATCTACTATGTAACCTAGAAGTCAAACAATCTAAAAACGGGAGTCCATGTCTGGATGAAATAGGTGATATTTTTATAGCTACTTCCCAATGCAGCTAATCTTTTCATACGTAGTAAATGATGCATTTGATTCCTCCACTATTGCAATGATGGGGGTTCAGTTTCAATCCACTGCAACAATATGCAGTGTTTTGCTCTGAAGCAGGATTTCCAGAAAAAAAAACTTGTTCTTCACTCCAGATAGTCATCCAAATCCAATAAACATAATTCCTCTGAGCGAGGTACAGTGTGTCCAAGAAGATTTTCTAAATGAGCCCACGTCGTCTCCCAAAACAGGGCAGTTCATGGACAGTATCACCAACAATGAGAATATGTGCCAGCATCATGTCCACATTTTGTGCAACCTGCAGATCTAATATTCCATATTTTGTATACCCAGCTTGGACTCATATAGAGATGATAAATACATGTATAACATAGTTCCTTAACCAATACACATTCTGTCAAATCTATTGCCCACAAATAAGAACAACCCAATGCTCAAAATGATTTTTAATTAATTTAAATGTTAAAGAATAAGCAGACTCATATGAATTGTTTAGACCTCAGTGGCGATTTGTTTCACAAGGGCCACTCTACCCTTGATTCACCTGCCTCTTCACAGGTCAATGACGATTTAAACTTTCTTATATTTTAATAATTTATATCCAAACATCTTATCTTTTTTAAAATGTTTCATTTCATTTAAAAAAGTAAATCAGTGCTACTTAGCTTCAGCATGAAGATTCATTTTATGTTTGGCCACTAGCTGACAAGTGGCCTGTTTCGCAATAGCTGCTTCAAGGTTTGGTCCATTTTCCAACACATGCTCACCATATCTGTATCTATCTATTGCCCCCAACACATCTTCTTAAAATTCTCTGGAAGTATATTCAGCTGCTAAATCATAGGCACATTTCTGAACTGTGTGCTGGAATGGACGAGATGGAAATTTTTCCATGTATGCTGTGCAATATGTGCTAATAAGGCCTTTGTCAACTGTTTCTCTGGGTCAATATTGTTGAAAAGCTGTATTAGTCTACACTGCTGTATTATCTTGCACCAGACTTCCCACATAGTGGGAAGCCTGAAGATATAAATAATATAACTATGTAACTGACAACTAGCTTGTAGAACTTCAAAGGATAACATTTGTACATTCCCATCTTGATGCAAGTGTCCTAAGGTTTTAATTCCCTTCTCTCCCCATTCTCGAACCCACTCAGTCCCAGTAGAAAATCCCTGTTGCCTAGTAAGGGTAGATAAGGAGAGCAAGCAAAGGGCAACTCAAATCATTTTCTACTCAGTTTCCATGTCCATCTTGCTGAGGCATACAAATTATGAGAAAGTTTTAAAGTAGAGATCTCTCTTGCATGAAGCGCATAAGTTAAACAGTAAGGGTGCAACCATCTGGGATTTCAGAGTTAAATTACAATAAGTACTTGTGCCCAAAATCCAGTTACCTATGGGCTTCATTAAACTAACAATGTTATAAACCTTGATGTCTGAAAGACTCAAGTCCTCTTTCTGTTTGGGTACCTTTTTAATATCAGATCCCCCCCCCCCCCCCCCCCCGTATAAACCTTGTTAGCATTTTGTTCCAAATTCTCAGGCCTCTATTATAATCTTAATAGGCACATGTTGTTAAAATGTAAAGCCATTTAAAGTAGCATTTTACCCAACTGTATTCTCCCCTTAAGGGACAAAGTTATATCCTTCCAATGGATCAGCAATGTATTCATCTCTTCTAACAATAGTCTTATATTTAAGTCATACAATTGTCTTAAGTTGCCTAGGCATCATAATTTCTAAATATTTTAATTGCCCCTTTGCCTACTGTAAGGGAAAAGGACTTGGCAACTGGCCCTCTTTTTCTGCTTGTAAATGTAACATTATAGATTTGGTAGTATTAATCCACAACCTAATAAATGGACTAAAATTATGAAAATGAGCTAACACCCGAGGGAGTGAGCATTTTTTTTTTAAAGAGAAAGAGGTCATCCTCGAACAATGCTGTTTTGATTTCATAATTTCCTAATTGAATGACTTCAATGGAAATTTCCTAACTAATGCCTCTACACAGGACAAAAAGAGATGGGGAGAGTGAATATCTCCGACGCATTCCACGCTGTATCTGAAAAGGGGCAGATAATACTCCACTCACAAGTATTTGTGCTCACAGAGTACAACTATATCCATTTTAAGATGTTTCCTATAAAACAAAAAACTTGTAGAAAATACATGACATTGCTGATCTGCTGCTAGTGTTCTGTAACCTATCGTTAAAATTGTCAAAAGTACCTAAAGATTGGAGGGTGGTCAATGTGGCACCAATTTTTAAAAAGGGTTCCTGGGGTGATCTGGGAAATTACAGACCGGTAAGTCTCACTTCAGTGCCGGGCAAAATAGTGGAAACTATTACAAAGAATAAAATTACGGATCACGTAGACAAACATGGTTTAATGGGACAGTCAGTAAGGATTCAGCCAAGGGAGGTCTTGCCTCACCAATTTGCTTCATTTCTTTGAAGACATGAATAAACACATTGATAAAGGTGAGCCGGTTGATGTAGTGTATTTAGATTTTCAGAAAACTTTTGATAAAGTACCTCAGGAGAGACTCTTGAGAAAATTAAGGCATCATGGGATAGGAAGCAATGCCCTTCTGTGGATTAAGAATTGGTTATTGGACAGAAAACAGAGGGTAGGGTTAAATGGCCTATTTTTTCCAATGGAGAAAGGTGAATAGTGGCGTGCTGTGGGGATCTGTACTGGGACCAGTGCTATTTAACATATTTATAAATGACTTAGAAATCGGAATAATGTGTGAGGTTATTAAACTTGTAGATGGCATGAAACTATTCAAAGTTATGAAAACGCATGCGAATTATGAAAAATTGCAGAAAAACCTTAGGAAACTGGAAGACTGGGCATCAAAATGGCAAATGAAATTTAATGTGGACAAATGCAAAGGGATGCACATTGGGAAGAATAATCCAAATCATAGTAATCTGATGATAGGGTCCACTTTAGGAGTCAGCACTCAAGAAAAAGACATAGGTATCACCGTAGAAAATATGCTGAAATCTTCTGCTTGGTGTGTGGTGGCAACAAAAAAGCAAACAGGATGCTTTATAATGCCTCTGTATCGTTCCATGGTGCGACCTTGAGTATTATGTTCAATTCCGTAGCTCAAAAAAGATATAGCAGAATTAGAAAAGATTCAAAGAAAAGCGACCAAAATGATAAAGGGGATAGAACTGCTCCCATATGAGGAAAGGCTAAAGAGGTCAGTGCTCTTCAGCTTGGAGATATGATTGGGGTCTACAAAATCTTGAGTGATGTGGAGCGGGTGGAGGCAAATTGATTTTTCAATCATTCAAAAAGTACAAAGCCCAGGGGACACTCAATGAAATTGCATGGAAATACTTTTAAAATAAATAGGAGGAAATATTTTTTCACTCAAATAGTCAAGCTCTGGAACTCATTGCTGGAGGATGTGGTAATGGCAATGAGAGTATCTGGGTTTAAAAAAGGTTTGGACAAGTTCCTGGAGTAAAAATCCATAATCTGTTATTGAGATGAACTTGGGGGAAGCCACTGCTTGCCCTGTCATTGGTAGCATTGAATGGTGCTACTAATTGGGTTTCTGCCAGGTACTTGTGACCTGGATTTGCCACTGTTGGAAACAGGATACTGGGATAGATGGCCCATTCTTCTGATCCAGAATGGCTATTCGTATGTTCTTAACTTCCCAGAGGCAGGAATACCAAAAGCTTGCAGAATATCTCAGAGGTAGGACCATGCTACACTATCAAGCATGAATTCTAGAACGGCAGTTCTGCACAGAACTGCCGTTCTAGAATACTAGCTTAAGGCCTCATCCACACACCTCACACATTAGGCGCGAGTACGTACTCCAATTCAAAGGCTGGTGTAAATGTTCAACCCAACTGTGGGTAGGCATGTGTGTAAATGATAGTATTAACATCTGCACCTAACTTTCTGACATGCCCCTGATCTGCTCATGCCGATCTCATGCCCACGTCCCCTTGAAGTTGCGCACTCTGGGATTTGAGTGTACAATTTATAGAATAGAGACTAAGGGAAGTTGCACACATAATTAATTGTTGCAAATTAACAACAAGGCCAATTAACAGCCAATTATTGAATTACATTGTGCATGTAACTGACCTTATTCTATAAATTGTGCATGCAACTTTGCACGCTAAGGCTCTTATTTTCGAAGCATATGGATGTCCCAAAATTACTTCCATGTGCTTGAAATGTTCAAATTTGGACGTCCTGCACTGCAGGACATCCAAACAGCAAGGACGAGTGCTTGGGGTGTGTTTTGGGCAGGATTAGAGAGGATCCAAAATTAGGATGTCCAACAGCGATTACTGAAGGAAAGGAAACATCCAAGTCTAAAAAGAAGGATGTCCTTAGTTAGGCCTGTTTCAATCACGTGTGCTCTGAGGAGCTGGCCACTGGAGGAATTAAGCCATGGCACCTCCTGAAACCCTGAGTAGTTGCTTCCCCCCCCCCCCCCCCCCACCCCAAAAAAAAAAAGTGAAACTGGAAAGGAATACCAGGCTGGCTGTCTGACAGTATCAGGTATTAGAGCAGCATGCAAATCTGAGGAGCAGCCTAGTGGTTGGTGTAGTGGACTATAAACCAAGGGACCCAGGTTCAAATCCCACTTTAACTTTTTTTTTAATTGTGTGCCCTCCAGGAACAGAAAAATATCTACTGTACATAAATATAGAAGCCACTTGCAAGCCTGAAGGCTATTAGAGAGGTGTACATTCAGTAGGTATTTTTCTGTTCCTGAAGGGCTCACAATTAAAAAAACAAACAAAAAAAAAAAAACGACAGAGTTAAAGTGGGATTTGAACCAGTGTCCCTTGGTTAAAAGTCCACTGAATTAACCACTAGGCTGCCCCTCTGCTCTAAACAGATGTCTGTGTGGCCCTTTTCTAATAATGCTGCTCTACAGACGTGAATATCCCTTGTTTTCTCTGTTCATAATTTGGACATTCTAGTTTGTAAAATAGCTGTTCATGGTGGATGTCTCTAGCACATGAACATCCATCTCAAGTACTTTAGAAGAGAAAACCTCGATGTTATTTCCTGTTTGAAAATACATGTGAGATGGACATTCGTTTGGGATATTCTGAATGAATGTCCCTATTTTGACTTGGATGTCCTTTTATGGGAATTATGACAGGAGCACAGGAACATACTTCAGACATCCCCATCCACTCTGAGATGCTGGTGTTTAAAGGAGTGAGGTTCTGTACATCAGAGAGCAGGGACCGTCCTTCTCTGTTTATTTTGTACAGCGCTGCGTAACCCTAGTAGCTCTCTAGAAATGTTAAGTAGTAGTAGTAGTAGTACATTATAAAGAAGATAACAACGAAGGCAGATTGGTTGGACTAAGATGTCCTTATCTGTTGCAATCTTCTATTTTTTTCTTATGCAGTTCCAATCCTAGGATGGCCTAGTATCCCAAAGAAGGGGGCTTTATTTACCAGAGTTTCCTGAGCTGCATTTCTTTAAGCACAACATGTGATTATTTTTATTTGCTCAAGTCACCAAATCTCTTTCTGCCAGAAAATATTCTAAGCCCTGAATTCAAGAGAATAATGCGCTTAAAGCAATATTTCACAAGATATGTCTCTAAAGTCTGGGCCAGAAGGAGCTGTCACATAATATTTACTTCAACATTCATTCCCATGTCAGACCTGCAGTTACTAAAGAAACAACTTCATATACCCTGTCAGACATTTGGTGCAATTCAACAGCAAAAGCAGTCTGATGGTAAGGGCTACTAAACAATGAAAACGGATTGGATATGTAGTCAAAATGTCAGGATGAAGGCATTCCTCAAACTGTAAATGTCATATTGGAAAAACTGACAGACTACAGAGATGACTTTATCATCTAAATGTGGACTCTGTACTATTGATCCTACTACATTCATTGTTCTATGTCAACAAGGTAGTTACTTCACTACTAACGTGGACTCCACTATTGTGGTTCATATATTTCCTGCTCACAATCCTTTTGCTCATGTTTGAGATGCAAAACCATCTCTTCCCCAATGGCAGTGTACTCCATGGTTGTTCGACCAAAAGTCAAGCCTTCCAAAATAGTAGTGATGATGTCAAAGAAAAAAAATATAAAGCAAAAATAATTAACATTTTCCTGGCAACTTTTGAAATCTGACTCCAGCACTCTCTTAGCTTGTTGGGTGAAGAGAAGGAAAATAGTCTTCACTAATATAAATATCACTGTGTTGAAGATCTAAGATATTAAGAATGACAATGTGTTATTAGTGCAGCAGGGAAACCTCAGGAGTACTAGACATAGGATTTTGAAGGCCTCGATCAAAAATCAATATAATGCACAAGAATTCATAAAAGTCAAATGTCAGTCTGTATTTCAGTACACACTTTATTGCAAGTTTTTTGTTTTTCTTCTTAACAGAATGGACAAGTACATGTAGAACATGAGAAGGTACCCAAGTGAAATACAATTCCTTCTTTTTTTTTTTGCATCCAATTCAGGTTTAGGTATATTTATTTATTTGTTGCAATTGTATCCATTTTCCCACCTATTTGCAGGCTCAATGTGGCTTACATAATGCCGTAATGGTGATCGCCATTATTGGAATGAGAAATACAGATTGGAATTGCATTAAAGTTCATAAGTAACAGAGTACTTTAAGCAGTCAGGTATAGAGAGTTCATTTCCGGAGTAAGAAATAAAGTGGTATTGCATCAAAGTTCAGTGGTGACAGAGTAAATTAAGCAGTCAAGTATCGGGGGTTCGGTTTTGTCCAGTTCTGGTATAAGTTTCGTTCTCTAGTATTAGGATAGATAATTATGGTATGCCTTTTTGAACAGGTTGATTTTTAGTGATTTTCGGAAGTTTGTTAGGTCGTGCATTGTTTTTATTTCGTTTGGTAGTGCGTTCCACTGTTGCGTACTTATGTAGGAGAAGCTGGATGCCTATGTTGATTTATATTTTAGTCCTTTGCAGCTAGGGTAGTGGAGATTCAGGAATGTGTGCGCTGACCTTTTTGTGTTCCTGGTTGGTAAGTCTATGAGGTCTGTCATGTAGGCCGGGGCCTCGCTGTGAATAATTTTAGGAACCAGTGTGCAAATTTTGAGCGCAATACATTCTTTAAGTGGAAGCCAGTGTATATTTGTCCAACCTTAGGTTTGTGCAGGTGATGAATGGTTTTGGAAAAATACAATTTAAAAAACTTCTCATAGCTTGGCTATACTGTTCTCTCCTGGCACATTAGCATACTTTAATGCACTTGTATCTAGGGATAAACCATTTCTCCTAGAGGATAAGTGTTAAGGCTAATATGCATGGTCCTTACATGAATCAAAATATGTGCATTGTAATTCTTGTTTTAGATTTACTATATGTTAATTTTACATTTATACACCGATTATTACTTTATATATTATAGGCATATTAACTGTATTCTGATTATTTGCTGTATTGTTATTAATATTTTCATTTTGTGATGATGAGTTTGGGGTCCTTTTACTAGGCTGTATTAAGCAGCTAGCATAGGGTTTACTGTACATTAGACACAGCGTGGACCCATACTAGCTTTTACCACAAGGTAAACCAGCAGCGTGTTAACAAAACCGGCACTAGCTGCTTGACACGTTTAGGGGTGGGTGCTGGGTGTAACATGGGCAGGTCAGAGGTGTGGCTGGCTGTGATACCTATCACACAGGTCGTACCTTGTGCAAGCTATCATGACTGCCGAAAACATGCAGAACTTACCACCACCACCAGAAGAGGAGGTGGTAAGTGAAGCCGTGCTACTAAAGTTTAGTTGAGTAGCCACAGACATGGAGATGTGCAGTTCCCTCCGCCCCCGTCTCCCCCTAACATCACAATCATCTTTCTTCAGCTCCTCGACAGCCCTAATTAGTACTCTTCAGTCCCCCAACAGTTTCATGTCCCAACCATAGTATCATAAGCCCTTCTCTGAACTCAAGCCCCAACCATGTGCCAATGCACACCCCTCCCAACACTCCCAGGATATACCCAGAGGTGATTGGTGGTACTGTATTGGGCATGGATGGAAATGGTCCCCCTCCACTCTCACCCAGCCAGCTCCAGGAAACAAAATGGCTGCCATGACCCTAGTGGTAGTCTCATGGTACTACCAGTATAGGACACCCTTCCAAATAGTGAAAGGAGATATGCTGTAGGAAAATTCAACTATCTAAGGTTCCTTACTTTTAACAACATTGCTTATGAAGTCCTAACATATCTCTATGTGCATTATCAGTGGCCTGCAAAGCAAGGTCTGAGACTCAAGATTACCAGATACTCCTGTCTAACTACTGAAGTGTTGAATCAAGATCCTGAAATGTGTTTGCAGTTTCTTGTGAAAATGTAACTATTTGATCTGTCATCCTCTGTAACAAGAAATTAGTCTTGGATAACTAAACTCCAGATGCTCTTCCGGAGGTGCAACTTGTAAGGATGAGGATACTAGTTAAGCCTCCAATGATAATCCAATCCGTCTTGAAAGAGGAATTACTGAATTAAACCGAGAAGTCATGGATGCATATGAGGGGGGAAACTCCATCAGTAGAACATCCCAAAGGTGCAAAGTTGCAGTGGAAACATTTCCTAGCAAAGGAGAAGTTCTTACTATAGGGTTAAGAGACACCCCCAAAATGCAAGACGACAGAGGAGAAGGGCCAGTCTAGTTGATAACACTCACCAAAAAAATTGGTATCACATGCTTATCCACAGGGCCACTAAATGGGCATGTGGTATTCCTCTTCACCATCTTTCCACAGTCCAGCTGTCAAAGAGGTTATGATAAAAACTTTCAAAGTTCCCCTTTAGTCATGTGGCTGCTATGTGGTAACCTAGATTTAAAAATTGATATCACAGCAGGGGATGGAGTCATCTGATGAGCACACATCACTCTTCCTCCTCATCCAATACAACACCTCCATCTCGACACACTCGGCCCAGGTCCCAGGTTAGAGATGCCTCTCTGAAAATGGATTTTACTCATATGAGTATGTGATATACATATGTAAATGATGGTATTAATGTGAAAATCACAGATAAGCCTTCTAAATTAACCATCATATGTATATTTAATAAACCAATTGAGTTTTATTTCATTTTCTTTCCTTGGGTTCCAGAGAAAATATATATTTTTAAAACTATAGCTAGGGATGGACCATTATACATTCAAAATTATTTTTAATATAAATAGCATCTGCAGTTCAACTCTTCCTTGTGAATCATACAGAAATGAAGACTTAACAAGGAATATTACAGCTATTATTTTTGTGTCCTACAGTACCAATCACTATGGCATGCTTTTTTGCTACCTAATTAAATAAGCACCCATCTATCAGCTGCCACAGCATCAAAGTTGTTTCAAAATCCTTCACCCAACTGTAATGCAACTTATGTCCATTGATATCCTGCCAAAATTATTATGTACTGAAGTAACGTCAAGGTTTTTATCCTTATATGTCTTTTTTAACCAAGTCTTTCTACCAACACTACCTTCATCAGGCAATGATTGCTATTAACATAAAACTGGTGCCCAAATGTTTTTGTTCTGAATGGTGATCTGAACCCAGTTCACATGTTATTGGGTGCATTCTGGAAGCTCAAAGACACAACCCTATTTCCAATACCAGCAGCAACCTCAATGTAAAAAAAAAAAAAAAGTACTTCATGAACACTTTTATTCACTGGGGAAGGGTTTGATTACTTCCTAGTACACAGTACTATTATCACCGTGGGTCCCCAAACATAATAGTGTCTATAAGTATGATTCACTGATTCTTTAGCATTGTGTAAAGGCTACTATGATACCCCACAGCCACTAATTGTCAAAGCATGTGAAACAGTACATGCAAAAACTGGATGGAGGAGTCAACCATACACACACAGATGCTCTGCCTTTTTACCTTGGTCTGGAGTGGCATAGAATTAAATGCCAGGAATAAATGACTGAAAAAGAAGCCCTCAGTAATTTTGGATATCAGGTTTTTGCAGCATGCATGTACAACTTTCTTTAGTCACCTTACTTTCTAACTCCTCTTCCTCTCTTACTATCTATATGTTCCATCTTTAATTATACCCTACACTGTCAATTAAAATGTTATATTATGTATTGTGTTGACATTGGAACACTACCTATAAATTAAATATGGAACTTTTTATCTTCCAGCATCACACACTCCTTGAAGATCTTGCACCAAGGTGGTTTCTGATATTTAACAGAGTTATTCCAACCAAATCATTAGCTGTGCTCAAGTTTGTTACCTAACAGACTACATAAAAATTCAGATATTTTACATAATGCAAAAATATATGAGCCAGTTTCCAAAAGGACTTAGACATGGTTTTTCAGTTAGTAAACAGACAGTGGTGGGTTGAAAGTCCATCTAACCACTCCAAAACAATCAGTTTAGCACAGTGGTAAAGACAGAGGAGCGAGAGCGACAACCTGAAACTGTCTATTTAAAGGGCAATTCTATAACCTAATAGCTCACATTTACACACACATTATGGACTAGATTCTATAAGTAAGTGCTACATGCTATTCTATAAATGGAACTCCAAGTTTGGCGCCATTTATAGAATAGCGCCTAGCGCCAGGAGCCGTGCCCAACGTTAGCTACGAGGATTTACCACAACTGAAACCTGGTGCAAATCCCCATGCCCAAATTAGGCATGGATCAGCTGTATTTTTTTATCAGTACAAGTAAATTCTTAGAATGCTCATGTCCTGCCCATGGCTACGCCCCCTCTTCAGATCTGAGAACTAGAATTTATGCATGTATCTTTATAGAATACGTCTAGCAAGATGCACACGTAAATTCTAATTGTTGCCAATTAGCAATAAGTATTAGCACCCAGTTATTGGTGCTAATTGGTTCGTTATTCAATTTAATTGTGTGTGGAAATTGGATGCGTCACCATTTTGCAATGTGCAATTTTGAGCACCATATATAGAATCTGGGGGTGTGTGCATAAATGTTTAGAATACTAGGCACCTAGGTCCCATTATAGAACAGGCTCTTACAGCGTGCCCTCCGGATGCCTAAATGGAGACACCCAATTATAGAACGTCTCCCTCAGCAGCCATACTCAGCCACTAAACAGTTTGGATGTCATGGCCCTGCCATGACTTCTGACCCAACTCCTGCCCCAACTCCCTGATGGACTTACCGCTCTGCGGAGCTCCGAGAAACAGTGGCCTCCCTCCCTCCCACAATTGCAATCCAGCCTCCTAGGGTGCATGCATGTGCCGCAGCCTGTAGAGTTTATAGGGCTAGTGGCGGGAAACCTGAGGGCGCACTGCGAGTGATGTCACAGGCCTGGGTGCATTTAAGGAAAGCCCAGGCCCTTCTCTAGTGCCTTCACAACAGTCTCCAGGTTTCCTGCCCAGCCTTGTATGCAATGTGTTGTCTTCAATTCCTAGTCCTGCCTTGTCTCCAAGCCTTGCTGAGTGTTGCCGAGCCTTGCCTTGTCTCCAGCTTGCCAAGCCTTGCTTTGTCTCCAGTGTTGCCTCCAGCTTTGCCTACTCCTGTCTGTTTCCTCCTTGATACTTCTTGCCTGTGTCTAGCCTTGCCTAGCCCTGTCTCAAGTCCTAGCCATGCCATGTCTTGGTCCATTTCTTGCCTTGTTTAACCTTGTCTGGGTCCAGTTCTTGGTCCTGTCCTGTCCTGTTCTGTCTGGACCCAGGCAAGTTCCAGCCAAATCTACTTTGTTTCCAGTCCTGTCTTGCAAAGCCTTGTCTATATTTTTCCAGTCTAGCCTTGATAAGCCTTGTCTTCTGTTCCTTCCTTGCTTACCTCATTTCCAGGCAAGCCTTGCCTGCTCCACCTGTTTCTAGGCTCACTCTGTCTTGCTTGGAACTCTGCCTAGTGCTGTGCCTAGGTCGAGTGACTTGCTTGCCCTAGCTGGTCCATGGTTATGGCCCAAGGGATCACTTCCCCTTCAACTGTGACATTGTGGCCGATATTCAGAGAGCAGGAGTTATCCAGGCTGGTTCCTGCAGTCAGTGGTGAACCCGGATATTCAATGGTGGGCCGTTTCCGGTGACTGCCATTGAATATCCGGCTTATTTTTGGCCAGTTTAAACATAGCCGGCCAAGCCAATATTCAGCACTGGCCGGTTAAGTTTATAGTGGCCAAAGATAGGTCAGCTATTTGGGAGGCCCAATGTGGCTGCCAAATTAGCCGGCAATACGCTGAATATTCGCTGATAGCCAGTTATATTGCGTGATATAACCGGTGTGAGACCCCCCCGAGCGAGGGTTGTAAGGTGGCCCTGGGAATTAAGTCAGCCAGACAAGGTGTATAAACATGAAAATAAATGTTTTATACACCTGAGACCTGGGACCTGCTACCTCACAGGCCACGAACCTCAGATGTAACAGTTTCTCTGGTTTGGTCTTGAGTAGGCCTCTCACTAGCAGACCACGCAGTCTGTAGCTGGTTGGGCTGCCCCACCCCAAACACAGCCTGTAAATTCTCTGGTCTTCTGAGACTCAGGTCTTGCCCTTGGTAATGCTTGCAAGTAGTAACAAGAAGCAAAAGTTGGCTTGCTTCAGCCAGGTTACAGCAGCTAAATGTATTCTGTAAAGGCGTAGACTTAGAATTCAGTTCCTCCTTAATTTTAGCCAGCCCTGTCTTTAAAAACTCCCTGGTATTGACTCCGCCCCTCCAAGCTCACTTCCTCCCGGGGCGGGATCAGTGCTCTTAAGGTGGCCCAAGCTAGTTAGAGAGGAACTTTTCTTACGGGCGAGGGGCAGTGTTCTATAAACTCCATAACACCAGTTACCTGCTAAGTGCTGTCTACGAATATTCAGTGGGAGATAACCAGCTATCTTCCACTGGATATTTGCAGATAGCCGGTTAAGTGCTATTTATCATTTATCGGTTAAACAGTGCTGGATATTGGGGGGGGGGGGGGGGGGGGGGTTATATATTTAGCTCAGGCCTGTTAAAAGCAAGGCTAAACTAAATGTACAGTGGCAGCGATGGTCAGCAATGAATACATATATTCAGCACCACTGACTATGCATGTTTACTAAAGACCACTAAGCAGTTAGCACAGTTTTTAGCTAACCATAAACCCAGGTTTGCATTAATGGCTGCAGTCAAAAACAGGAAGATCATACCTCCACAAATAGGTCCAAACAAAGGTCAAACTGTGGAGAAGCAAATCAAATAAAAAAAAAAAAAGAAAAGAAAAAAAGCAAGAGCACGAACAAAAAACACACAGTGGTGTGCAAGCACATAAAAGCCCTTTATTCAGTTATTCCAGGATCTGATTGGCCTAAGGGCCTGCGTCAGGGATCCAAGAGTCTACAAAAAATTCTGGATATGGTGTCCTATATCCCAAACAAAACCGCTATAAAGCCAGTTACCTCTGGCTGAAAGAGTCAGAACTGCTTCCTCTGTTTCGGAAGGATGACAGGAAATGGCGGCACCTTTCGACCAGAGGTAACTAAAAAGCTTTATAGTGATTCTGTTTGGGATATAGGACACCATCATCCAGAGAGTTTTGTAGACTCTTGGTCCTTGAATCCCTGAAGCAGGCCATTAGGCTGAAACCTGATCCGTGTTAGATCCTGGAATAACTGAATAAAGGACTTTTATGTGCTTGCACACCACTGGGTGTGTTTTGTTTTGCTTCTTCACTGTTTGACCTTTGCATTAATTGCTACCACACGCTAAAACAGTCATTGTGGTAAATGACCGCACTAATGCTCAGCATGGAATAGGGCGAGGACTGGGAAGGTTATAGTGCAGAAATTGAGCTACTACATGTATGGTAAGTAGTACGGGCTGTCAAATATGCAGTTAGGTGGCTTAACAGTATTTATCTACAGCCTCTTGATATACCGCCAATCACACCTAAAGCGTTGCTAAGTGGTTTACAAGCGCATTTCTAAAGAGGACAGAAAGCTATTGAAAGGAAGGGTCCTTTTACAAAACTGCAGTAGGAAAGGGGCTTAGTGTGTGGTAATAAGGGATGTTTCAGCAACCATGAAATTGCCATTTTCCTATGATTTTTTTTCAGGATCATGCACTAATGTGAGCACTAGAAAGTGAAAAAAAAAATAACGCGGGTGTCCTTACTGCCTCTAAGCACCTGTAAACAAGTTAGTGCATGGTAATGTATGGCAACGCAGCTTGCCTTTAAATAAATATGCTGACCACTGCCACTGAATACAGACCCCATGTATTTTTGTACCTAACTGGCAAATTATTTTGCTGATTCCATGCTTAGCTCCTCTCCTGTCCTTTCAGCTAAAACCTCATACTTACAGTGCCCAGATACACATGTATGTCCTAATTGTCAATAGCTATAACATATAAATACAAAGTAAGGGCATCTACAGAATTAGTTGTTTGCAATTACTCTCTTACCCACAAGAGAGCACAGTAACCTGAATACACATAGAGCCTTTTGTAAATGCCTGGTGTACTTACAGAGCACTCTATAACTCAAAAATTATAATTAAAATGTCTTAGCTCCTGTATTTATAGTAACATTTAAACTACTGTGCTTTCTTGAAGTCAGAGTCATTTACTTGAGAACAGCACACTTTATGGTGAACAGATCTTTGAAACTATACCACTGGGATATGGCACAGCCACATGTAACTCAATATATGTCAACAGCTGTAAAAATATTGGTAGGAGGAAGGGAAGAAAAATCCATGAGCACAGATCAAGTGCCTTGTCTTTCATAGCTGACTCTTTTCAGATTCTTCCTCCACCTCCCCCAAATAATTGGGCAATTTTGGTGCAAGCTGTCATAAAAGCCAAGGCTTCTTTGAGGCTGAATGATCAAAAAGGTTATAAATAAAAATGATTTCAATGTTGGAGGCCTAGCAAGTGACCAAGGCACTTTTCTGTAGCAGAAGGGTTTGTTCTAATCTTACCAACTGCACGCTTTCGTCAGAGCATATTCCCAGGGAGTTCACAGCTCCCCTGGGCGAAGCTACAGTAAATTCTGGTTAATCCCCTCTGCATACAAATGAGCCCCTGGTAAGAGGAAACTGCAGGGCCGGTGCAGTTTATATATGGCACAAAATTCACTCGGTTTATGATTCTACCGAGCAAACAAAATGACTTCTATGTTTTGATATTTGCAGAGGATTCTGGAATTCTGCATAAAAGAGCATTAAATCTGAAGATGTGCTGTAGGTCCCAGAAATTAACAGACATGATCAAAACCCTGCGCTGTTCCAAACAGCGCTCCAAAAATAGCGCTGGAACAGCGCGGGGCATTATTAAACCTATGATCACAGATAATTGCATGCAAATTTAAGCACGCAATTATCTTTGATCGTGGGGTAGAAGTGCGGGAGAATTGTGCCTGAGCATGCGCTCAGCACAATTCTCCTGCACTTGTTTGACAGGTCTGGGCTGTCAAAACACAGGGACCACCAAGCCCCAACTACCCCTGCCCTGAGCAACGGGGGCTGGAGGTCCGGCGGACCTCCAGTCCCCCCCCCCCCGACGATCTCCCCCCCCCAAGGTTCAGGGAGGGCTGGAGATCCGGTGGGTCTCAAGCCCCCCCTAACTCCCCCAGCAAAGGGTCCCTGGTGGCCTAGAGGGTGACCAACCAACACCCCCCCAGCGACAGCCCCCCCCCCAGTCCCCCAGCAAGGGGTCCCGGGTGGTCCAGCCCCCCCTACCCCCCTACCTTGTGTGTTGGAGGAGGGAGGGTAGCCTGCCTTCCTCCTCTTCCTGCGATGCTGCAAAATGGTGGTGCCCAGCCCTGCCCAGTGTATCCTGGGATGCGCTGGGTGGGGCTATACACCATATAGCATCCCAGGATACACTGGGAAGGGCTGGGCGCCGCCATTTTTCGGCATTGCAGGAAGAGGAGGGAGGCAGGCTACCCTCCCTCCTCCAACACACAAGGTAGGGGGTAGGGGGGACTGGACCACTAGGGACCCCTTGCTAGGGGACTAGGGGGGCTGGAGACTCACCGAATCTCCAGCCCTCCCTGAACCTGGGGAGATCGTCGGGGGGGGGACCGAAGGTCCAACGGACCTCCAGTCCCCCTGTCGCTGGGGGGGGGGGGGGTTGGTTGGTCTCCCACTAGGCCACCAGGGACCCTTTGCTGGGGGAGTCAGGTGGAGCTGGAGACCCACCGGATCTCCAGCCCTCCCTGAACCTGGGGGAGGATTGTCGGGGGGACCGGAGGTCCGCCGGACCTCCAGCCCCATCGCTGACAGGTTTGCTGTTGGGGGGAATGGGGGCCTGCCGGCATGCAAATGCATGCTGGACATGGCTCACCATTCCCCCCCAATGATCTGCAAACCCTAATGCCAGCTTGGAGCTGGCATAAGGCTTGCCGCAGCCAGTGACCCAATCTTTGGCGCGCTGGCCGCTGATCATTGGGGATGAATACGTTTAGCACTGTTTAGCATGCATTTGCATGCTAGTTGCATTCAGAGCCCTCAAGCACGTTGTTTCACGCACTCGAGGGCTCTGATCATGGGGCGTTAGCAAACGCCGGCGCTAGAATGGCGCTAACAGCCTCTGGTGCCAGAGTTTGCTTCTGATCATCCCCCTGTAAGACAGAACAGAGTAAAACCCCAGCTTATGTTTTTTAGGCATACGCAGCTCTGCAAACAGACAATAGAACCAGTTAAAAACATAATGCACTGCAAAGTCTTGCTTGATAGAAACCTAAAGTTTAGCTCAAAGTGTTACCTATGTTAAATATATTTTTTAAAATACTGCATGGGTTAGCCCAGTGATTCAATGATAAATGTTGTGTACTGCCATGTGGAGGATTTGGACTCAAATCCTGGACCAGGCCTCTGCTGCTTGGGGATGCCATGGAGGATGCATTCAGATCTCCTGGGGAAGGGAGACACATCCATCATTCAACAACACCTAAAGACAACACTTAGGATCTGTCTTAGCTGGATTTGAGGGGGAGCTGCAGTTTGTGGCCTCTGGTTGAGATTGCTGCTGCAATGGATGAGCCAAGTAGGGATATAAAAATTGGTAGAAAACAAACAATGAAGATTCACTGTGTTATAGTCCAATAAGCCAATTCCAACTGAGGTAGCCCACAGAAGAAAAAAAAAAGGGGGGGGGGAACTGCTTACTTGTAAATAGGGGTTCTCCACAGACAGCAGAATTAATCAGCACATAAGTGGGTGATGTCATTGCATGGCACTGGGACAGAACAGCTCTCCCAGAGTTCAGAACTAGTGAAAAGTTCTGAATGTGCATAGCCCTTCCCACCTGCATCCATAGCCTCAGTCCCCTCAGTGGGGAGGTAGAAGAGACTGTGTGCCTGGTTAATTCTGCTGTCTATGGAGACAATCTGTTACAAATAAACAACTTTACTTTTTCTATCACAAGTAGGACTGATTGAGGCACAAAAGCATGTAACTGCCAAGCTCAGTGCTGCTCCAGTTGTCAAGTAAGTTTCTCAGGTGAATAGACTGCAAAGACTGATTGGCAAGTTCTGCCTCTGATTAAGGACTAGCCCAAGCAGTAGTGTGAACTACAGATTGGAAGCAAGGCTCAAGTAGCTGATTCAGAGATGTTTTCCAGGAACACACATTAAAGGGGAAGTATAGAAGTTGCAGAGGTACCAATTTGATGTTTCATTGTACTAGTTAAAGGAATACCACCAGTCTGGTCATAACAAAATTGAATACAGAACGCTATCCAATTACCTAGGGTCTGTTTTGCTACTGGAACACCAAGTCTGTTGGAATAAAAGAAGATTTTCTGATGGATAGGAAACGAGAGCTAATTTGCAATCTCTCATGAGAGACATTTTATGAAATTAAAGAGTCATGGGATAGGAGGCAATGCCTTTTTGTGGAATGGAAACTGAGTATAAGACAAGAAACACAGTAGGAATAAATGGTCAGTTATCCACATGGAAAGGGTCAGTAGTGGAATCTTAACTAGAACCAGTGCTGTTTAATATCTAGGATAGGAATGACAAGCGAGGTGGTCAAATCTGCAGATGTCACAAAATTAAACAGCAGAACATTGCAAAGACTTTCAGAAGATCTTACGAGACTAGAAGACTGAGCATCTAAATCGTGAATATATCCCAGTGAATCTAATGCATATAAGGAAAAATAATCAGAACGACAGGCACAAAATGTATTTTTTTTAAACATTATCACAGACAGAATTAGGCCCCTATATTCAATGCCAGGCTATGTCTGGACACTGGCTTTGAATACTCTGGGCCACACAGTCGTGTCCTGGACAGTGGATCTTATGCAGGTTCGGGTTGATATTCAGTCAGGACCCACATAAGACACTTATGTGAGCCACAGTGAATATCGGCCAGGACCAGCACATGGGAAAGCAGATACTTTCACCCTCTCCAAGTCCCCCACCCCCCGAATCCCTATCTCCCTTCCCTCTCTCTGCCAAAGACAAGTAGAACCCCCAACCAGGCCCTTATCCCCCACCTCAGCCTACCTTTGATATCCCTGGTGGTCTAGGAGGTCCAAAGGGCAGGAGTGATGCCTACTTGTTCCTGCACATTGCGGCTCCAGCCTCAAAATGAGTGTCACAATGTCTAGCAGCCATCTCGTGACCTTGCTCCTGCCTTTAGGACACCTTAAGACCAGTAATTTTCAACCCAGTCCTCAGTGACCATCTGGCCAGTTAGGTTTTCAGGATATACACAATGAATATGTACGAGATGTATTAGCATGCATTTCCTCCATTGCATGCAAATATCTCTCATGCATATTGATTATGGGTATCCTGTTAGTGGGAATTCAATGTCTGTTTTTCCTGAGATTGCTTCTTTATCAGGAGTGTGTGTGAAAGTGTGTACTCAGCTGCAAAGCCTGTGTTATTATTTGACTCTCAATTTTCTTTCAGGGCCCAGGTTCAGCAACTGGTATACAGTTCTTATTTCAAATTCCTAATACTAAGTAAATTGCAGAGACTTTTGCCGAAACTGGATCTTGTAAGAGTTGTTGAGGCCATGGTTTTGAGTGGCATTGATTATTGTAACACTAGTAAAAAAGCCCCGTTTCTGATGCAAATGAAACGGGGGCTAGCAATGTTTTCTTCTGTGTGCATGTGGGAGTGTGTGTGTCCCTGCCCTCTGGCCTCTCTCCTCTCCCCCCTCTGAGTCCTTCACTGTTACAGAGCCAGCGATTTGATTTCGTGCTCTAAAAAGCCCCGTTTCTGATGCAAATGAAACGGGGGCTAGCAATGTTTTCTTCTGTGTGCATGTCCCTGCCCTCTGGCCTCTCTCCCCTCCCCCCTCTGAGTCCTTCACTGTTACAGAGCCAGCGATTTGATTTCGTGCTCTGCTGTTTTCCTTCACTGACTGTGTTACAGAGAGGGCGGGGCAGACACTCATAGGGAAACCGGATATCTCGCCCCCTTCACACTTCCGGCTGGAGGCTTCATAGAACGTTGGTGTTGCCTTTTATATAGAGAGATATAGCCTACTTGGGTTTACCTGCTGCCTGAATTAAACCTATGCAGATAGTTCAGAACTCGACAGTTCGCTTGTTGTTTGATTTGCCGAAGTTTGAACATATTACTGTATATCTGAAGAGACTGAGGTGGTTACAAGTTGCTTGTCATGTAAGATATAAATTACTTTTGTTATTGCATCAGGAGTCTTGTTTATTTCTGAATCGGGCAGTGCAAAAATATCTTCCGTCTCGCTAATTACTATCGTTGATGTCTTGCGATCTTGCAATTCCAGCTTTAAATTGAGTACGTTTGGACATAACTAGAAGAGGAACTTTTTTAGTAACTGGACCGTTGGAGTGGAATAAGTTGCCAAGTTGACTTAAAAATGAGCAACATGTGCAAATATTTAAGTGACAACTGAAAGCACACTTGTTATGCCTAGTGTATCATGTGTTTGCTGGTGCTGCTTTTGTATCCATCTAGGGGACCTGGACATTATTTTCCATTTTCTTTCTTTGATTGTGTATTATGAAAAATTTGTTTTGTAATTGTTTTTATGTGATTTTATGTATGCATTTTTGTTTGCCGCCCTGGATAAGAATGGATTATAACTAAAGTAATAAATCCAATCCAGTCCAATCCTGAAGACTCGACTACCAGGTAGTCCCTGAGGACTGGGTTGAAAACCACTATCTTAGACCACCAGGGATATCAAGGGTAGGACTGGGGGAGGGCCTAGGGCTCTACTTATCTTGTGAAAGTGGGGAGGAAGGAAAATCAGGATTGGGGAAGGAAGGGGGCACCAGAAACACCTTATGCCGCTATCTAGAATTTAACCAGGCACCGGCTAATATTCAGACTGGTGCCTGTTTACCTCGGTGGCTAAATTAAGACCGCCTTTTAACTGGTTAAGTACTGCCCAAGCTCCTCCAATTGACCGCCCAGCACTAACCAGTGTGGGGAAGTTGATGATGATATTCTTCTGACCAGTTAAATCATTTTGAATACTGACCCCATAGAGATTTGTAACCAACTGTGTAGAGATTCAGAGTCAGTTCTAGTAAAGGAAATTGAATACCACCCTTATAAAGAAAGGCTAAAAAGGTCATTATATTCATGGCGTGTCCTCTTGTTTTGGTGTTATGCTAATTATATATTGATCACTCTATCATTTCAAAATCCTTTGTTCTAGAAACATCTTGTATACTGTTTGAGGTGTTTAAACATTTATAACATAATTCCACCCTCCTCCTTCTCCTTCAGTAAGAACATATTGTAAGGAGGTTGGAGGGTCTAAGCAGCTCAGGAGGAGGTATGGGGCCAGACTACATTCCCCACAAGGCCCTGAGAGAAGGGATCGGGGTGGTAGGTCCCAAAACCCGGTATGGCCCCCACGTGGAAGGGAGGGGGAAAAGGACTGGAGAGAGCAGCTGCTATGGCAGGCAAGGGCCAGAAGGGGGAGCAGGGATGACAAAGCTCAATACCCTTGGGTTAGAAATCAGTACAAGATTCCTTCCACCTGGGAGGGGGAGAAGGTCTCCAACCAACAGCCTAGCAGAGAAGCAGAGTTAATGGAGTGTTTGGAGGAAGGAGAAGCTGGAGAGACCAACACACCAGGTTTGGAGGAGCCAGTTGACATGGACTGTAATTGTACTTTGGGGCAGAGTTGCAGGGACTGAAGGCAGTGGGTGGTAACAGGAGTCAATTAGCTGTGTTGTGGGCGGTGTACTGCCATTCTGCAACCACCCAAGCGGAAGGACTTTTAAAACTGAAACCCAGGCTGTTGAACTGGGGGAGAACTTGGATTTAAAGGGAAGTTTTTTTTCTTGTTGCTTTATTTTGGAAACTGAATGGGACTTTAACCCCTTGAACTGAGATTTTGTGGAGGAGGGGAAATAACTGTTTGGAACTAAAAGCTGTGTTGTCTGGAAGGACTTTGTTTGTGGACTGCCAAAGGGAGCCTACCACCCCTGAAGGTTTGCTACCGGGATTACAGTTATTACAATATTTAGGCCCTTTGGTCTGACTTAAAAAGCCTTAAGTGCAGATGGTGCATCCATTTTGGACTTTCACTACTTCCTAGAAACTTGTGCTTTATTATCCAACTGATTCTGCTCACCATCATGTATCATACTATTTTCCTACTCTGAGATCATCAGATATCATCTCTAGATCCTTTTCCTCTTTCGTGATGTATAACCCCTCTCATGCATTTCTCTCCTGAGCTTGGTATACCAAATGCAGGTATCTGTACATTTTCAGGCATGTTTCGTTCAAATAATAATGACTGGTGAAGGCTCATCCATTTGTCTGCTTGTCCTTTTCTATGCATGGATTTGTTTACATATATACCCCTCTTCGCATACAGGCAATTCTGACCCCCTTCTCCCATGCACTTGAATTTTCAACATCTCACCCTCTTGTGCTCTCCCCGACCCACACTCCCACATTCTCTCTCTCCCCCTCTCCTCAACAGATGAAAGAAGGCAGGCTGCAGCAGTAGGAAACAGCAGCAATGCCTGCTACTGAACGTATCATCCACTGCCAGAACAAGACTATGTCATGCCGAAGATTAGCAGAGGCTATTCATGGGGACACCATCTCCTAATGTCAAAAGAAGGCACAGCAAGCACCTTGGAAGAACCCACACCCTCCACCTCTAGCTCTCCACACACCACAGAAAGATATATATACAATACCACTCACAGAGCTCCACAAGTCTTGCTACCCTAACAAAACAAACTTTATCTTGTGTCTTAACACCCAGTTCCCCCACAGACATGCATGAGTTTGCAAATGTAGGAAAGGGGAAACATCCCATTTTGTCACATAAGTGAACGTTTTCAACTTGTTATATTATAATGCCATTTGGCAGCCTCTTGACCAATCCTTCAAGTTTTCCCCAGCGGTTAAACTCTTGAGTGTCAATCCTTCTCTAGACCTTAATGGCATCTGCAAAAGCATATTTCTCTTCTAATCCTTCTTCAATTCTCCTATGAAGCTACTACCCCTAGAACTAATCCCTATGGTTTTCCCTCTCTAGTCTTTCACCGAGTAAAGAGTTTACCACTATCTTACTTGGCACTTAACCAGTTTCTTTCTTTTTTTGAAAGGGTAGCTATGATAAAATGAGGAAAATGGTTAAAAAGTAGCTAAAAGGTTCAGCTCCAATGGTTAGGACTACATCAGGCATGGACTTTGTTTAAAAATACCATCTTGGAAGCCCAGACCAGATGCATTCCACGTATTTACAAAGGTGGAAAGAAGAGCAAACGACAGCCAGCATATTTAAAAGGTGACGTGAAAGAGGCTATTAGAGTCCAAAGGACATCCTTCAAAGAATGGAAAAAGGACTTGAATGAAGAAAATAAGAAGCAACATAAGCCCTGGCAAGTTAGATGCAAAGCATTCATAAATGTTGCGTTCTCGAGGGCCTTGGCATTCTGTCAGGTCCTCGAGGCAGGACTGGAGTTTGTGAGCCCTTGGGCCACTGCCGAGGAGCGGCAGCGGCAGGCAAGACCATCTCGGGACTGGAAACACAGAAGAGCAGTACTTGAACTCTAGACTGGAGTAGTACAAGGCAGGCAACTAGATGAGACAGGAACAGCTTCACCTGCACCTAGCCACCGTTCCTCCGGAGTTAAGCTCCGAAGTGCAGGCGGCCGGCAGGACTTGCAGGATAAGGCAGGAACTGAAGATCCAGAGGACCCACCCTGGGTCTGGGATACACGAGGGCGACAGGGCACAGAACTAGACTCAGACAGTGTGCTGCTGCACAGCCACTAGCAAGACCCAGAAGACAGACCAAGGAATACAAGGCGTACAGAAGCTAGCAGGAGCAAGGACTAGGGCAGCAAACACACTAGGCAGAACGGGGATCCGGGAATACCCACACGGTAAACCCTCTAGCTAGGTGGAGACAGGATACAGGAATAATCACCCAGGAAATACACACTAGCTAGACAGATACAGGATTCAGGATATACAAGCAGGGTTCAGGATATGCACACAGGATATACAAGCAGCGTTCAGG
Organism: Microcaecilia unicolor; assembly: GCF_901765095.1. Lineage (NCBI taxonomy): Eukaryota > Metazoa > Chordata > Amphibia > Gymnophiona > Siphonopidae > Microcaecilia > Microcaecilia unicolor. The sequence continues at coordinate 308,608,619 of NC_044035.1, read as the reverse complement.
ATAGGCAACAGAGCGAACAGAGTAAACCAGGAAGAACATGCCAAGGGTCTGAAGACACAGCCGCTCCCCACACCAAGTGGGAACTCACAAAGGCTGAGGCTTCACATGCAGACAGAGAACAAACACGGACAGAGGCTTCACCCCAAACACAGAGAAAGCCAGGAGCAGAGGCTTCACCCCAAACACAGAGTAGCCAGGAACACAGGCTTCACCCCAAACACAGAGTAGCCAGGAACAGAGGCTTCACCCCAAACCCAGAGTAAGCCAGGAACAGAGGCTTCACCCCAAACCCAGAGTAAGCCAGGAACAGAGGCTTCACCCCAAACCCAAAGTAAGCCAGGAACAGAGGCTTCACCCCAAACCCAGAGTAAGCCAGGAACAGAGGCTTCACCCCAAACACAGAGTAAGCCAGGAAGGACCCACAGTCCTCAGACATGCAGAGGCAGGGAAGAACCCCCCATAGGAAGACAACAGACACAGACACAGAGCGAAGCTGGGCTGGAACCCAGAGAAAGGCTAAGCAGTAGTGCAGCAGACACTTACTAACCTGACCTGGCCTAAGAGCATAACACTTATGCAAAGGCACTTCCTTATGAAGGCTCTCACTGATGAGTCACCAGCAGTAGGACAGAAGCAGGAAGTACACTGACCCCAAAGAGAGGCTTGACACACATAGGAAGTGAGCCCACAGAAAAGACAAGCAGGAGCCATCTTGGAAGCTGGCACAGAGCCGGTGGCAGCCTTCTTAGATGCTGGCTCTCTAGAGAGGCATAGCCCCCACAGGTGAGGTCCAATGAAGCAATCAGCACAGAGACTAGCGACAAGACAAACACAAACACAGACAGAAGCCAGCAGAGCTGCTGACCCCCAGAAAGAAGGTAAGGCTGAGGGTGGTCACGGCCACAGACGTGACAATAAAGAAGCCTAAAAAAGAATATGAAGAGAATCTTGTAACAGAGGCAAAAAACTCACAGTAACAACTTTTTCAGGTATATCAGAATCAAAAAGCCTGTTAGGGAATCCATGGGATCATTAGATCATGAAGGAGCAAAAGAGAATTCTTTGCTTCGGTCTTTACAGAAGAAGATGTAACAGATCTACCTTTACCAGAAATGGTTTTCAAGGGTGATAATAAGGACAAACTGAAAGAAATCTCGGTGAACCTGAAAGATGTACTGACCAAACTGACAAAGTAAAGAATAGTAAATTACCTGGACTGGATGGCAGCCATCCTAGGGTACTGAAGGAGCACAAATATGAACTTGCTGATCTGCTGTCATTAAAATCATCCATATTACCTGAAGACTGGAGGATGGCCAATGTAACACCAATATTTAAAAAGGGTTCTAGGGATGGTCTGGAAAATTATAGACTGGTAAGCCTGATGTCAGTGCCGGGCAAACCAGTGGAAACTATTATAAAGAATAAAATTATAGTACATGTGGAGGGGCATAATCGAAAGGGGTGCCCAAGTTTTACTGAGGATGTCCTCGCAGGACATTCAGGTGAAGGGGCAGGGAAACCTGTTTTATCGAAACAAGATGGGTGTCCATCTTTCATTTATACTGTTGGGCACGCCCAAATTGTGAAGTTTAGGTCGATCTTAGAGATAGTCGTCCCCAATTTTCAGTGATAATGGAAACTGAGGATGCCCATCTCAGAAACGACCAAATTCAAGCCTTTTGGTCATGGGAGGAGCTAGCATTTGTACTGCACTGGTCCCCCTCACATGCCAGAACACCAACCAGGCACCCTAGGGGGCACTGCAGTGGACTTCATAAATTGCTCCCAGGTACATAGCTCCCTTACCTTGTGTGCTGAGACCCCAAAACCCCCTAAAACCCACTACCCACAACTGTACACCACTACCATAACCCTTATGGGTGAAGAGGGGCACCTATAAGTAGGTACAGTGGGTTTCTGGTGGGTTTTGAAGGGTTCACATTTACCACCACAAGTATAACAGGTAGGGGGTGATGGGCCTGGGTCCACCTGCCTGAAGTGCACTGCACCCACTAAACCTGCTCCAGGGACCTGTATACTGCTGTCATGGAGCAGGGTATGACATTTGAGGCTGGCATAGAGGCTGGAAAAATATTTAAAAAAATTTTTTGAGGGTGGGAGGGGGTTAGTGACCACTGGGGGAGTAAGGGGAGGTCATCCCCGATTCCCTCCGGTGGTCATCTGGTCATTTAGGGCACATTTTTGTGGCTTGGTCGTAATCAAAAAAGGACCAGGTAAAGTCATCCAAGTGTTCGTCAGGGATGCCCTTCTTTTTTCCATTATCAGTCGAGGACACCCATGTGTTAGGCACGTCCCAGTCCCGCCTTCACTATGCCTACGACACGCCCCTGTGAACTTTGGTCATCCCTGTGACGGAAAGCAGTTGAGGATGTCCAAAATCGGCTTTCAATTATGCCGATTTGGGCAACCCAGTGAGAAGGACGCTCATCTTGCAATTTGTGTCGAAAGATGGGCGCCCTTCTCCTTCGAAAATAAGCCTGATAGACAAACAAGTTTAATGGGACAGAATCAGCAATTTGCTTCATTTCTTTCATAAAGGTGAGCCAATTGATGTAGTGTATCTAGATTTTCAGAAAGGTTTTGACTAAGTTCCTCATGACAGATTCCTGAGAAAATTAAAGAGTCATGGGATAGGAAGCAGTGTTTTGTTGTGGATTGGGAATTGATTGGACAGAAAATAGAAGGTAGGGTTAAAAGGCCATTTTTCTCAATAGAAGAGGATGAATAGTGGGGTGCCACAGGGATCTGTACTGGGACCAGTGCTATTTAACATATTTATTAATGATCTGGAAATTGGAAGGACAGTTAAGGTGATTAAATCTGAAGTTGACAGAAAGCTGTTCAAAGTTGTTAAAACATGTGCAGACTGTGAAAAATTACAGGGAAACCTTAGGAAACTGGAAGACTGGGCATCCAAATGGCAGATGAAATTTAATGTGGATAAATGCAAAGTGATGCAGATTGGGAAAAATAATCTGAATCATGGTTACATCAGCACCCAATAAAAAGATTTAGGTGTCACTGTTGAGAATACACTGAAATCTGCTGCCTAGTGTGCGACAGCAGCCAAAAAAGCAAACAGGATGCTAGGAATTATTAGGAAAGGGATGCAAAATAAGACCAAGATTATTATAATGCTTATATATTGCTCCATGGTACAATCTCACCTTGAGTATTGCATTCAATTCTGCAGTATCTCAAAAAAGATATAGCAGAATTAGAAAAGGTTCAAAAAAAGAGTGACCAAAATGATAAAGGGGGTTTAACTCCTCTCATATGAGGAAAACCTAAAGGGCTCTTCAGCTTGGAAAAAAGACGGCTGAGGGGGGATATCTACAAAATTCTGAGTGGTATAGAATGAGTAGAATTGAATCGATTTTTTAATCTTTTAAAAAGTACAAAGACTAGAGGACACTCAATGAAGTTACATGGAAATACTTTAAAAACAAATATGAGGAAATATTTTTACACTCAACAAATAGTTAAGCTCTGGAACTCATTGCCAGAGAAAGTGCGTTTAAAAAAAGGTTTGGACAAGTTCCTGGAGGAAAAGTCCATAGTCTGCTATTGAGATAGACATGGGGAAGTCACTGCTTACTTGGCACCTACCTAGGATTGGTAGCATGGAATGTTGCTACTATTTGGGTTTCTGCCAGGTACTTGTGACCTAGATTGGCCACTGTTCGAAACAGGATATTGGTCTAGTTGGACTATTGGTATGACCCAGTATGGCTATTCTTATGTTCTTTTCTTTTTTTTTTTATAACCTTCCATAGAACAGCTAAGGAATGATTGTCCTTGGCCAAGAGCCATAGACAGTAATTCCCTCTAGAACCAAGTATGTATGCACCCTGGCTCCAGTCAGTGGGTATTACCACTAAGCAATGGTTTGAATTATCCTGCCCCCTGACTTAATTTCTTGGAAGAGCGCTATGAATGCCACCGCTGCAGCATATCCTGCCCTGGTCAGCCAGGAACTCAATTTGGGTCTTCTGCATGACAATGCATCAAGTAACCAGTTTCTGATCTAGTTTAGCACGTACGGTCCTAGTCTAAGCTACTCAAAATGATTATCAGTCTAACAATACTAAATGAAGCAAAGAGACAAAAAGACTAGATGCACATTGTACATTTGAATATGCTAAATAAAATTAGGTGAATCTATTAGGTCTCCACACTGGTGAAAATAAAATGATACATAGATAATTTGTAATTGCCACTGTCATAAAAAACAGTGGAGGTCCTAGGAAATCTCCAAATAATGCATTACCTGTAAAGAATCATACTCCAGGCTTATTAGAATTCCATCCATAGACATAAATGCAGTCATTTATAGTGCTAGCATTGAAAAGTTGATTATAAAAAGGTGATATATAACACAATAGCAGCCATATTGGGGGTAAAGTACAATACTGTAATAAGCATAAAGTGAATAATAACCAGAATCACACATCAAGTGTTTTATAAATATACATTTTGCAGGAATACTAACAACACAGGATATAAAATAATAGACAAGCCAGTCTGCTTACAAGAGGCTTTGATTTTAAAAAAATGAAGTTGCTGTAAGCCAAGTTCTTGCTGCTGAATTCCTGGTCAGAGCTTCCCACTATTGCAATCAAACAGCTCTGTAGTTGGGCTGGGATTTCAAACTTGCCACAGTATGAAGTCCAGTTTGGGCTATATTCCCTACCCTCTCTCAGCCTGATGAAGGCTTTCCTACAAAATCAAAAGGCTTACTGTCAAGTTTTCGATTGGTACGGGTTTCATGCTATCATGAGTGTGGTGATGGCGAAGAATAAGAATACAACTCTGGCTCCACCATGGGGCCTTGAGGTTTCGTCCAATTTATCCAGGGACCTTATGAAAATAGAGCAGGTCTCTTTTCATGTATATTCCAACGGCTGAAATTCCCTAGATGCACTGCAGTGTGAAAAAGGAGTATAAAAGAGAACAATGGTTTGATAAAAACTGAAGGACATCTACTAAGTATGTTTAAATCAGTCTTGCAAAAAGAATACTAAAAATATGTGATTTTTTTCATAGTTTTTAAAAATAATTTGGAGGGTTGATTTATTGTATATATATTCAGGATTAATGAAAATAAATCATTTCAGTCAGTGAGAGCTAAGGTACACTGGTTATTACTAATTTTTTCATATTAAATTGGGAAACTGATTATGCTTCTCAAATGTACAGACGAAGGGGGTAATTTTAAATTGGGGTGCTTATGTAGGCACTATTTTATACAGACAAGTAGGTGTCTACTTGTCTTTTAAAAATAATAGTGTATGTGGCAGATAACACATCTTAAATGTAGGCTTGATCACTTAACTTGCTTGGTAAATGAAGGTGCGTATTTTAGGCATACATGGTGTACATGCTAAATCTGCACTTGTTCCACCCAAACTCTGCCTCTGTGCATGCCCATTGCCAAAGTACATGCCATCATATCATGATATTACTTTTATAGAAATTAGGAGCCCTTTTACCAAACAGCGGTAAAAGGTGGCCCGCAGTGGCATTGACCCATGGAATTATCTGCTGCAGCAGGTTAAAAGGCTTTTTCAAAAGGGCCAGTAAATGGCTGTGCAGTAATTAAAAAATTGCCATGCAGCTATTTACTGCCAGAGACTTTAACACCTCCTATTTAGGAGGCAGTGAGGCTCCACCAGGCACCCGCCCCCCCCAGAGCTAGATCTGTCTGTTAGGCCATGAGGTATAGAAACTCTTAAATAAACAAACATGAATGCATGCAATGCTGCACACTAAAAACGTATGAGACAGTCCTGCTCGACAGAGCTAAGAATCTAATCAAGAAAGACAAACTGGGCAAATAAGTGATTATGGAATTACTTGTGGTGGGAATGATTAAAACAGATACGAGTACTGAACACAGGATTTAGGAGTTAAAAGCAGCCTCAAAAAGTTGGGCTTTTAGTCTAGATTTGGATATGGCCAGAGACAGAGCTTAACGTACTGACTCAGGAAGTCTATTCCAAGCATATGGTGAAAGATAAAAGGAATGGAGTCTAGAATGGAGGAGAAGGGTACAGATACGAGAGATTTACCCAATGAATGGAGTTCCAAGGGAAGTGTGTAAGGAGAGATAAGGGTGGAGAGGTACTGAGGAGTTGCAGAGTGAATGCACTTGGTAAGTCAATAAGAGGAGTTTGAACTGTATGTGGAAAAGAATAAGGAGCCGAAGAAGCAATTTGAGGAGAGGACTAACGTGAGTGTAGCGACACTAGCAGAATACGTCATGTAGCAGAATTTTGAACAGACTGAAGTGGAAAGAGATGATTTAGTGGGAGGGAGACCTATGAGAAGCAAGTTGCAGTAATCTAAGTGTCAGGTGATACAAGTGTGGATAAGGGTTTTGGCAGTGTGCTCAGAAAGGTGATATTATAAAGAAAGAAATGACAAGTTTTAGCAGTCTGTTGGATTTGTGCAGAGAAAGACAGAAAGGACTCAAAGATAACCCCAAGGTTATGAGTTCATGAGATAGACAGGATGAGAGGGTTATTCACAGAAATAGAGAATGGGGGTAGAGGCGAGGTGGGTTTAGGAGGAACGATAAGAAGCTCAGTCTTGGCCATGTTCAGTTTCAGATAGCAGTGATACATCCAGGCAGCAATGTGAAACAGGAGGACCTTGTAAGATTCACTGTATCCTTTCCAAAGTAAAGTAAGGGATGAGAAGATACAAACAAAGAATTTGAGTCGTCAAGTTTACATGAACGAAAATTAAGAGCCGTAATGAGTCAGACCAAACGTTCATTGTGTCTAGTAGCCCTTCTCTAACAGTGATGAACCTGAGTTATTTAGAATTATCTGCAGATCTCAAAGATTAGATCCCAGGTGGCTTTCCTCAAGTCTATATGGCTAATCACTGTTTATGTCTATAAGTTTTCTGTAAATTCATCAATACTAGACACCTCAACAAATTCCTCAGCTTAATTGTCCTTTAAGGAAAGGATTGGATACATTTAAATACTAGGGCATTCCGCTTGATTACCATCTTTTTTTTTGAGGAACAGATCTTCAGTGTGGTAAAAAGGGGTTTTTGTGTGTGCTACGCCAATTACATGCCATTAGGTACTTCCTCGATGAGACAAACTTGCACATGTTTCTCCATGCATTGTTGATCTCTTGCCTAGACTATGGAAATTATTATTATTATTATTATTTATTGCATTTGTATCCCACATTTTCCCACCTCTTTGCAGGCTCAATGTGGCTTACAATGTAGATATGTAAGAAGTAAACATGTAGTATTATAGAAGGATCTTGGGTAACATGATAATGATAAAGCATGATATTAATATAAAAAGCAAATAGTAAAGACAATTCTGGGTATGTGTGAAGGAGTTCATATTTGTTGGTCTTTGTGGTATGTCATGTTAAAGAGATGGGTCTTCAATAGTTTGCGGAAGTTGGTTAGTTCATGGATCGATTTTAAGTTGTGCGGTAGTGCGTTCCAGAATTGTGTGCTCAAGTAGGAAAAGGTTGACGCGTGATCTATACTGGTATTTCTGCTTCTAGCTTAAGACACTTACAAAATGCTGCCATCTGCTTTTTAGGTACTGCTATTTATACAATACTTTTGGTTACCTATAAGTTTAAGCTGCTGATATTGGCACATAGGATATTCTATGAAAATATGCCTTCCTAATTAGGATCCCTAGTCATTCCATATCCCCCGGCTAGGGCGCTACTATCAATGTCACAACACAGGATGGATATTCTTTCCTCTGCATATGCTCGCTGGGAGTCCACCCATGAACGTGCCTTCTTCTGGATAGCCCTTGCCCTATGGAATCAGCTCCCTAGTGTAACCCTGGTCTCACCACAGTTTCAGGTACCAGCTATCTCTTTGGGTCAGTACCCAAACAAAAAGTTTTATTTTACTGACTTGGGCACAGGCAAGGGCTGGGCTTGATCCCAGTAGGGTTTTAAGCCACACTTTATTATTGCTTTTTATCAGACTGGGATTAAAATAACTTCACTTTCACTCGAAAGAAACTCTCCACTCTAGTTTTATAACAAAATGCAAACACAACTTCACTGGAACGCTGCAGGCAAATATCCACAATTCATGTTTCTTTAATAAACAGATCACTTTGTATATAACAGTTCAATTTGCTGAAAGAGGTGTTTGTGCCAATCCACAACTTTTGGTGTAACAGTTCCAATTACTAAACAAATAGTCTCTTTATGAATCCTAGGGTATTTACATATTTACACTTCTATCCAGTCCTCCATACTCATCCTTTCTGGCAGAACAATCCAAGGCTGTGCTTCCTGCACTTTCTGCAGCAAGTGGTCCCACTGGGCTTTTACCCAGCTGCTGGACTCACTCAGGACCACACCTCTCCATCTGTCATTTCCTTCCAGGGGGGCACTTCCATGAGCTGCCTCTGGCACCAAACAGGGTCTTCCTTCTCCGCTCCCTTTCTACTCACCAAAGCACACTTCACAGTTAATGCTTTTTTTTTTTTTTTGGCAAAAACATCCTCTTTATTCAGCCTTAGGTTATTGGGCCTGACCAGGATACCCCCTCTCTCTTCACGGTTCCTGGCGGAGGTGAAGGCAACCAAAGACCATGTGATCACTAATCCCGTTACTTTTACCACCTTCCAACTGCACCCCAACTAAGACACTATTGTCAGTTACTCCATGCTAATGTTCTCTCTAGGCTGGGCTTTTCACCCTCCCACTCATGCTGTTCTCGCTCCCCCCAGAGAATCTTGAGAGTTCTACACCAGCCTAGTAATCCACTGAGAAAATTTCCAAGCACAATTTACCAGGGGATTACACGAGCAATATTCATGCTGATGAATCTATGACAAAGTTCAAAAGATCGTGTGTGTGTGGGGAGGGTTTGAAACAATTCACTAATTTGTTTGATAGACTTCCTGTGTGCTTGATACAAGTCTATCCTATCTTTGTTTAGCATTCTTTGTACTACTACTACTTAACATTTCTAGAGCGCTACTAGGGTTACGCAGTGCTGTACAGTTTAACAAAGAAGGACAGTCCCTGCTCGAAGGAGCTTACAATCTAAAGGACGAAATGTCAAGTTGGGGCAGTCAAGATTTCCTGAATAGAGGTGTAGTGGTTAGGTGCCGAAGGCGACATTGAAGAGGTGGGCTTTGAGCAAGGATTTGAAGATGGGCAGGGAGGGGGCCTGGCGTATGGGCTCAGGGAGTTTATTCCAAGCATGGGGTGAGGCGAGGCAGAAAGGGCGGAGCCTGGAGTTGGCGGTGGTGGAGAAGGGTACTGAAAGGAGGGATTTGTCTTGAGAGCGGAGGTTATGGGTAGGAACGTAAGGGGAGATGAGGGTAGAGAGGTAAGGAGGGGCTGCAGATCGAGTGTATTTGTAGGTTAGTAGGAGAAGCTTGAACTGTATGCAGTACCTGATCGGAAGCCAGTGAAGTGACTTGAGGAGAGGGGTGATATGAGTATATCGATCCAGACGGAAGATAAGACGTGCAGCCGAGATCTGAACGGACTGAAGGGGGGATAGATGGCTAAGTGGGAGGCCAGTGAGGAGTAGGTTGCAGTAGTCAAGGGGAGAGGTAATGAGAGAGTGGACGAGAGTTCGGGTGGCATGCTCAGAGAGGAAAGGGCGAATTTTGCTAATGTTATACAGGAAGAAGCGACAGGTCTTGGCTATCTGCTGGATATGCGCAGAGAAGGAGAGGGAGGAGTCGAAGATGTATGAAAGCCAGGCGGTATAGAGTGGAGGAGTGGCCTAGTGGTTAGGGTGGTGGACTTTGGTCCTGGGGAACTGAGGAACTGAGTTCAATTCCCACTTCAGGCACAGGCAGCTCCTTGTGACTCTGGGCAAGTTACTTAACCCTCCATTGCCCCATGTAAGCCGCATTGAGCCTGCCATGAGTGGGAAAGCGCGGGGTATAAATGTAACAAAAAAAATGTTAATAAATGATAATTGTTCAACATAAGAAGGAAATGGTAATCACACAGTTACTTCAGGAACTGTTTCTGACATAGATGGAGAGATAGATAGATATATATATAGAGAGAGAGATAGATAAGATATATGTGACCCACACTTGAAAATGCCTAAGATTTTCAGGGCAGTCACCAAGGTTGGGGAGTTATTACTGAAAGCCCCATGGTAAAATTATAGAAGGAACAAACATGGAGGTTGGGCCTGAGTGGTGATAAAAGCCCTGAACGTAGGGAGTTCTGGGTCTTTGGTAGCCCACCCCCGCCAGATGACCTGTGGTACCAAGAGAGAAATCCTGTTTTAGGATGGGTCAGAGAGCAAAATTCAACACATAATATTGGACTTGGACGGTTCATTTGACTGGGAACCCTGCAGTACCCTCAGGTCAGAAGATATATATCTATATATATATATATATATATATATAGAGAGAGAGAGAGAGAGAGAGAGAGAGAGAGAGAGAGAGAGAGAGAGAGAGAGAGAGAGAGATGTAGAAAGATATAGATATACATGTTATACATATTAAACAAGTAGACCTGACAAACAAAAACAGGTTTATATGAAAGTGATTTAAAGCAGTCCTGCAGCCCAAACTCCCTTGGATATATAAAATACAACATAGAACCCTACACAGTAAAAAATAAAAAAAATTAAAGAAGTTATTTTTACATGATTTCCAGTATTAAATCTGCTATCTTCCCAGCACTTCCTTAATGCCCTGTCTGGTCTCATTGTAGCTTGTTCTAATGGAATGCTCCCATAATAGAACAGTATGGGATTAGAAGGTAGCTAACAGCATGTCCACCTCTTATTCTCCAAACCAATACTGAAAGTCACACAGCAAATAACTTTGTTACCAGGTTGTTTATGCAGTTGGAACAGGTACAGTGCTATTATTTTACCAGCACAGATCTAAGGGGAAGCATTTGAAGATATTCGCTTTCAGATCTTCTGGGCTGGAGAGCTATTTTCAAAAAGGTTCATAAAGATGCAATTCTGTCATGGAAATAAAAACTGGAAGCAGCATGTTTCACTTTCTGAGAGATACTGAGACCTAGGGTGGTTTGACTCATTCCTTCAGTAATTTAAAGCAAACGACACATGCCTTCCATGTGTGCACTCAAGCTTTCTGAATTTCTCATAGAAAACATACAAAAACACTTTTCAAGCAAATCTTCATGTACTCTATTTAACTCCTTCATATCTGGAAATATTCTAGATAAATGAAAACTAGCTAGCTTTGTTATGGTTTATTGTACTTCCTAGTAGTATAACAAGGCAGTTTACAATACTATATAAAAAGAAAACAATAGACAAGAACACCATTTTGATCTAGGATAGAGAAAACAGAATAGGAGAGGAAAAATCCATACAAAGAAGATAAAGTATTAATAAGATAAGGGTAGGCATGCAGGTACTCAGTCAAACAATGGTGAGAATCTATTGCTTTCCAGTTGCCCCTAAGTCCCCAATTGCTTGATAGGTCTTTAGGGTAGCCTTAAATTTAGAGATGGAGTCTTCAAAGCGAAGGGTAGGTGGAAGTGCATTTCCAAAGTGTGGGGGCAGTGTAGTAGAAAATGGAATGCCTCGCTGAGTCAAGCCTAACCTGATGAACTGATGGAATGTATAATCGACGGTCTGATAGTGAATGCAGTAAGCATAGAGGAGCATAGAGAACAGTTAGAGTAGCAAAGTAAGAAGGGACACCTGTGTGTAATGTCTTATAAGTCAAAACAAGTATCTTAAAGTGAATATGATATTCAAGAAGCAACCAATGATAACTCACTTGTTTAAAGAGGCACATCCTACCGATCCAACATAATTGACAGACCACTGCGACACAACACCACCAAAGACTGAAATGGACACCACACAACGCTTCTGCCGAACGAATCTTTTATGTGGTCCAACCACATGAACCTATCCTACCACAACATCTCCTTCTCAAACGGTGTTATTCCCATGACTGAAGGACAGGCCTTTATCCAAAATTATGTCTAGATATCTGAATTGAAGAACTAAGTTTATCGGAGTGCCATCAATAAATGGAAGAAGTATTTGCAGCACAGAGTAGCCACTGTTTTAGCTGGATTCACAACTAAACAGTTGTCTTTTAACCAGGAAGATACTCCATCTAGGCCAGACTGGCAAGCCGTAATGGTAGGCAACAGAGGGTCTATGGTACAGATTAGCAAAATGTTGTCTTTATAATAAAAAGCTTCAACACCTAGATCTTGAACAAGAACTCTTAATGGACTGATGAAAATGTTAAACAAGAGCGATGACAGGACTGAGCCCTGCAGATCACCACAGTGGGTAGAGGAGAGAGATGTGAGGATAGATACTGAAATTCTGTGCCGGAGGAAAGATGAGAACCAAGAAAGAACAGTTCCAGAAACACCAAAGGATGCTAAGTGAGTTAGTAGACGAAAGTGATTAACTAAATCAAAAGTAACTGAATGGGCCAAATAGACAAGAACAACAATTTCTCCAGTCAAGAGTACAGTGGTCACTTAAGAGTGCTGTTATAATGGTTTCTGTGTTACGTCCTGGGTGAAATCCTGATTGATGTGGATGGAGAACATTAGTATGGTCTGTATGATCAAGTAACTGTTGGAAAATTCTTTCAGCTACCGTGGAGACAAAACTGAGATTTGATACTGGTATGTAGCTCAATGGAATAGAGGGGTCTATGTTGATTTCTTCAAAATGGGGTGCACAAGGGCCTGTTTCTAATAATGGGGAAATAGCCCAGAAATAAGACTATTCGTAGTCATCAATGATGCTGAAGAGTGATCCAGGAGGAGGGCATAATATTTAGTGCACATGTGGTCTGTCATGCTCAACTAATAATATTAGTAAATTAAAGTGCAAAGGTTGTCCAGGAATGAAACAGTGTCGTGAAATTAACTGAAGACTTATCACCTGGGTGAGAGGTAGCAGAAATCTGAGGAAAGTGATGGGGGGGGGGGGGGGGGGGGGGGAGAGGGAAGAAAAATGTAAAGAAGTAACTTTCTGAACAAAAAGCTGTGCAAGTTCTTCAACTGAGGCCATATTAAATGATAGTGATGTCCATTCGGCTGTAAGAGAAAAACTTCTCTGGTTATAGAAAGGAGTTAGAGGCCCAACTGCTCCTGGGGTATCCCCTCATAATTCTTTTTTTTTCTTTTCTCTAAGCCAAATAGCCAGTGGTGTCCTGAATTTCATAACACAAGATCATTTGCAGCAAACTCAAATATAATTTAATTCTAGGATTAACTAGATTGTTATTATTACTGTAAAGATAATTCTCTCTCTGATGGTAAAAGAAGTACACAATAGATGTGATAAAACATGGTTTATTTATCTGAAGTTTCATTTTTCACCTTGTCTTACACATTTAAGCGAGTAACAATAAAAATTCCAGCTCAGAATTACAAAAGTGATACTTAAATTAATAGATGGTAATTAAAAAAAAATCATTTGTTACTCTCCCATCTCTTCTCTGGTATGAAAACATATTTAGATTACAAAGACTATCTTCTTAAATTACTCACAAATCGATCTTCCATATTAAATAATTTGGGGGTCCTTTTACTAAAACATGTTAAAATATGTGCTTTGTACATTTTAACGAGGGACTTTCCCAGGTGCTTAACCAATATTTAAGGCGCCACTATTTTAAGAATTTTCTTTCCTTGCATTATCACATAGGACGTGCAAAAAATCAGGAGGTGCTAAATGCTCCCGTGTTAACTCTGTGCTATCCAGTTAGCATGTGCTAATTTGAAAATACTAGATGGATAGCACTTCCACACTCATTCCCCACACAAAAAACCCCCACACGATTAGCATGCACTGACTGGCAAATTACTATATGACACTTTAATATGTTATGCCACAACCCTTCTTTCCCGGTGTGCATTGGATATGGCAAAGTGAACAGCAAACCAAGTAGTGAGGCTCCAAAGGAGTATCAAAAAGGTCAGTGGATCTGGGCCAGCTTTGGCCTACTAAGGCAACAAAAAAATTACATCGTATCCTTCTGGTAAACAATGTTTAAATAATATCTTGAAAAAAAAAGTCCTCTGCTATATAGCACCATAGTACACCTGCAGTACGATTATCTCAGTAGGGTAAAGTGATTACAACTGCAACTATTGTCGGAGCTTCAGACTACAGAAAAATTGAATGGCTTGGAGGGCAAAGGACTACTGCCCTGTGTAGTGAAGTGTTGAAATTATCAATATTAGACTGTGCTTACCACAGACCTCAACTGTGAAATCACCATCCTACAATATACAGTATCTTACTTTACAAAAAAGGCACAGAAATAAGAGTAGGGGAATAATAGAGAATTTTTAGCTGACATGACAACTACTGGTGACAGGAGAACATTTTACCTGCTTCCCTAATGAGCAAAAATAAAATCTTTATTTTCTCCCAACCCACTGCATGACTTCTTGTTATGATCATGAATAAAATGTCTTTAAAAAGTACTCCAAAACAGCTTTCCTCAGTTATCAAATTTCTTTCCACCTGCCTGCCTAGCTTCTAATTCCCATATACTGAGGTAATTCTTGAAGGAGAGCACCGATATCTTGGTGCCAGGATCATGCATAAAGACCTGTACCATATTATTATGTCTTCTTGCACTAGTCAAGCACAAAAGGCAAGCAGAGGCATCTTCCACACTTGGCGGTCTTGTGTTTCATTAACTGCTTCTGCCCAATTGATATACAGCTCAATGAAATCCTATTCAACTGTTGACACCATCTCTGTCTTGGCCTTCCTGAAACTCTTTTCTCTTCTGCTTTCCAGTTCATGGCTTGCCTTGGTATGTGCTGTAGATCCATTCTTTGTAAAAGTCACTATTGCTGTAATAATTAATAACTGGTGGCTGTTTAGTTATTTTTCTTTATCACTTTGGTTTTAACCTTACCTTGCCACATGGTATGTAGGATTATTCTTAAACTGCATGAATCAAAACTGTCTAATCTGTTTTGGAGAATTTTCATTATCGGTCAAATTTCTACACAGTAAAACAGAATGGGCATCACAGCACCGTTATAAACATGAATCTTCATTTAATTTGTTAGCTTCTTATTGTCCCAGATCTTACCTAATCTGTTCACAACTAATGACGCTTTACCAGTTCTAATTTTCATTTCTTTTTCAGTGTTGCCTTTTGTTACCAGACTTCATAAACAGGAGAATTCTGGCACTTTTTCTAGTTCAACTGCTTTTAAGGGTCCTTTTACTAAGGTGTGCTGAAAAATGGCTTGCGGTACTGTAGGCGCAGGTTTTGGGTGTGCGATTCATTTTTCAGCGCGCCTTTTAAATATTTTTGCTGAAAATGGACGTGTGGCAAAATCAAAATTGCCGCATGTTCATTTTGGGTCTGCGACCTTACCGCCATCCATTGACCTAGCGGTAAAGTCTCACATAGTAAACAGGCAGTAATGACCTACGCATGTCAAATGCCACTTGGTGTGCGTCCGATAAGCGCGTCCAAAAATTTAAAAAAACATTTTGGCTGCGCGTATCGGATGTTCGCCAGAAATGAAATTACCGCAAGAGCCATGCAGTAGCTGCATTTTGGTGTGCTTTGGGTGTACATAGACGCTTACATGGCTTAGTAAAAGAGCCCCTTAATTTTATTGCTGTGTTATCTGCTATGTTTATAATCATAAATGTCAATTTGCCTATACAGAAATATCCTCATTGTGACCTGAATGACTAGTAAATTATAGGGTCAATATTCATGGGAAGTTATTCAGGATCGATCAGGTCCCACTTGGATAAGCCCTGCTCACCAGATCCATATACACATTTTTAGCAACATTAGCCAGATTATGGGGCTCATTTTCAAAGCACTTAGCCTTCCAAAGTTCCATAGGTTTCTATGGAACTTTGGAAGGCTAAGTGCTTTGAAAATATGCCTCAATGTCACTACAATCTGAAAAGTCTGCCTTGAGACTATCCAGGTGATCTGAGTGGAACCAGATTCTGGTTAGCAGTAATATTCAGTCCACTAACCAGGTAGCTGTCTAGATAAGTGTCGGGACAGCAAAAAGGCTGTCTTAACTACTACTAATTACTGAAGTGCTACTAGATGTACACAGAACCTAACATAAGCGTTGCCATACTAGGTCAGACCGAAGGTCTATCTAGCCCAGTACCCTGTTTCCAACAGTGGCCAATCCAGGTCACAATTTCAGTTTTGTTTAGTACACTTACATTCTACCCAACCATCAGTTCAGGGCGGACTACAGAATAAAATATACTTAAAAAAAATTCTCCACATAATGGATATCTAATATGCAAATTTTTAAAATATATCTGTCTTACACACTAATGCTAAACTCTAGCTTTCACTCTTAATAACAACCTCATTACATAGTCAAAGACCTTGTAAAAAGCCATGTTTTTAAACAATGACGAAATATCAACATTTGTTGTATGTCTCATATCTCCTAGAAGAGAGTTCCATAATTCAGCCCGTTTATCTAATAATATCCATTGTTCTGTACCTACCCAATCAACAAACATTTCTCGATAGTCTAATTAGTTTCAAGTCATGCACAGATTGTCACAAGTATCTGGCAAGATCCCAAAAGAGTAAAAACAGATTTTATGGTGCTTATCCTAGGAATAAACAGTGGATTTTCCCAAGTCCATTTTAATAACGGCTTATGAGCTTTTCTTGTAGGAACTTGTCCAAACTTTTTTTTAAACCCTGTTAGCTGCTTTTACTAGCACTGTACAAATACAGAGCAGTCTCTGCTTGTCAGAGCTTACAATCTACCCAAGACAGACAAACAGGACAAGAAATTAAGAGGTACAGTAGTTACCTGGTCTAAATATCGCTGAGTTGCTACTTTCTATCCAGATATTCAGCACCAGTATCTGGTCACAGCCTGGTTCTGAGCATCTGGGTATTAAAAACCCACGGTGGCCAGTGTTTATAACATGCTAAATACTACCCCCCTCTATCTACTTAATGGTTGTTTCAAAGAACCTAACATTATTCAGTAACAGTTCAATTGAAGATTCCATTGGAAAAGAATCAACTTTACTTGGTATAATGACCAGGAGAACTTGGATAACTGAAAAAGGCTACTTTTATATTGATTGGGTAGGTCTCATGTGGTTCAAATTAGTTACTGTAGCCCATTTATTTCTTTTCTATGTTCTTCACAACACCCCTCATTCGTTGTTTGCTACACTTACAAAATTGTGGTGAATTTTGTTTGGCAGTCTGGAAGGGGGAAAGCTAGTTTTCAACATAGCAAAGTGCTAGACAGTAAAATAAGTCGGGATTAAACAATCAGAGAAATACATAAAATAACAGACCCCCCCCCACACACACACACACTCACCCAGAAAAAAAGACAACCATATTGACTAGTATCCAATCTGCTTCTCCAAACCATGCACACTGTCCTCATCTCTACTACTTGAACTGAGAGGCTGTTCAATGCATCCACTACCCCTGCCTGATTTCTCACCCATAGCAATATGGAAAAGGCTGAATTATATGTTGGGTGATGCTCCTTTCTCCTTTTCACCTCCCCGTCCCCTACAGCAGGTAATACTTTAAGAGAAGATGGCCTTACCTGCACCATTAACAGATAAATGTTCTCAGGTTTTGCCTTCTGACCCATATGGAAGCTATGATGGGTTAGTACAGAGCCTGACTGATACCATATTGCACTCATGAAGTAAGACCAACTGCAACTTCATCTAGCAACTTCACAGGTGGTGATATGTTTTCAGAGGGAGGGGGGATAGTGAGATGAAGAATTCAAAGTCCATGATGAGCAGCAAGGAGGAGAATAGGTAGCAATTGCAGGAGCTGGTAAGAGTCTATTTGCTAAATGATACAATTAAACCATTCCAGTGTGTTCTTCCAGAAAAACAGCACTGGCTCAATGAAAACCAAAAGATGAAGAAAGAAGATATTCTCATTTTTCTCTCTCTGAATACACAGTTCATGCATCTACTAATCTGAATGCTATCACAGGGAATTTCAGAAAATTCAGTCTTATACATATTCATTATTCTTTGAATTACATCTGTAAAGCAATTTAGGAATCTATGAACATCTTAACCTGTCAGTAACCAGAGGTCAGATTATATGGAGTCCTTCATTATCAATTTAGTCCAATTTTCAGCCATATATTTCCAGATTTTTGCAACCAATTTTCACTATAATTTTAGCCATCTACAGCAGCATGTCTCAACTAGTGTGTGGCAAAAGCGCAGGTGTGCTGGGCCCACCATCAGAGAGAAGCAGGAACTGACCAGCACTGTAGCCATTGCAAAAGGTGGTAGGTTCTCACTGCCACTGCCTGTGGCATAATCATTCTTTTTCTGTGTTCACTGCCTAAGCTTTAGCCCCCTTCAGCCAATAGGAGTGGAGGAGTGGCCTAGTGGTTAGAGTGGTGGACTTTGGTCCTGGGGAACTGGGTTCAATTCCCACTGCAGGCACAGTCAGCTCCTTGTGACTCTGGGCAAGTCACTTAACCCTCCATTGCCCCAGGTACAAATAAGTACCTGTATGTAATATGTAAGCCGCACTGAACCTGCTATGAGTGGGAAAGCGCGGGGTACAAATGTAACAAAAACAAATAGCAGAAGTCAGTGAGCAATGCTTCGTTTTGCTTCTGCTGTTGTCTCCTCCTTGGCATGTTGTGTTATGTTGCTTGAAACACGGGGCTCTACTGTCTTGCAAGACCCTCCATCTCTGCACGATTTCAAGTACAAAGGAAAGTCCATAAAGGAGAAAGCACCAGCAGCAGCAGGTAAGACATGCTGCTCGTCCCACTACTGCCTGTTGCACTTTAAAATGATCCAGCATCCCCCTTCTCTCTTCTCCTCCCATGCAATTTAACATCTCCCATCCCTCTCCCCCCCAATTATCCAGCAACCCTGCACCATCCCCTTTTCTCTTCTCCTTCCCTCTTCCCTCCCTCATTGCTGCCAAAGTCCAGCATTTCTCTTCCCTCCTTTTCCCATATTAAAGGTCAGCATATCCATTTGCTCCTTTCCCAGATGTTCCACTGCCATGCTGCTGTGGTCAGCAGCCATATTGCAGGGGCAGTTAAGATGACAAGGAAGTGTGGGACCTTTCATTGTAGGTTGTGCTGGAGGCCAGCCATGCCCCCCCCCCCCCTCCCCACACACACACACTCTGACAGTCTTCCTGTTATGGAGTGGGTGAAGACATACAAGGCCTCCAGCATAACCTAGGCTAAAAGGTCCCTTTGCTTCCTTATCATCTTAGCTCCCCCTACCACTGATGAAATGTAAGCTGGGGAACTGGGCTGGATGCATGTGACTTGGTATGTCTTTTATTAAACTACCCCACTGTACATGCATGTAGAAGTATTCACAGTCATGAAGGGCTCTTTTTACAAATTACATATGATTCGTTCCATCCATTCCCTCCTGAACTCCGCTGCTCTAAATATTCTTCTCCACTCACTTTTCCTCAGGTAGCTTAATTACTGTAACTCTTTTTTTCTTTATTAGGATTTATTAAAAGCCTTTATGAAGAGATTCACCCAAGGCAGTGTACAGCAGGTACAGTTTAACATAAAACTTACAATTTCGTTAACAGCATAACAATAGTAAAATAACCAAGAATAAACATAAATACAATAAATGAGGTAAACTTGAAAACATAAATTGAAACCTAACAATAGAACTACCGTGAAACAGTATCAAAAATATACACATTTCACAGCAGTGAAATTCAAATACCAGAGATATAATACAATGTTAGCATAATACCTAATAAGCATGAATTAGAGCATTCAGCATAGATATGATGCTTTGTACTGCAGGATCAGAGCTAAAGACCTCCACTGACTCCAGGTCATTCAAAACACATCTGTAAAGCTTCTCACTGGCCATAAAAATACGACCATGTTACCCCACTCTTAAAAGCAGCTCATTGGCTCCCTGTCTCCCACTGCGTCATGCTCAAGCTCCTCCTTCTGGTTTATAAAATCCGTAATCGGTCATCTCTCATTCCTTCATCAATACCTCATCCCCTACTGTCCGTCCTGTAACCTACGCTCCCAGCAGCAGAATAAACTTGTTGTCCCATCCTTTAATAAGATCTCTCATATCTCTATCAGACGTTCTATCTTTTCTGTACAAGGCCCAGAGCTCTGGAATGCGTTATCTTTACACCTCAGGTTTCAGCCCACCCTCACACTTTTCAAGGCTGAGTTAAAGACCCACTTGTTTCAGACTGCGTACCCCTAATCGTTTGCCTTTGGGTGAGTCCTGGATGTCACAGTAACGCTTTTGTGTTTTCCTCACCCCTTCTTTTCTATCAATATTGTAGTTCTTTCCCCCTTCTCTAGCTCTTCCAGTCGTTATGTTTTTTGTCCTTGCCCATTTGCTTTCAATTTTAGATTGTAAGCTGCCCAGATGCTGCTACAATAGAGCACTCCACAAGGGCGCCCATACTGCTTGGAGCTGGTGTTAGGGTGCAGGAGAAGGTTGTCCTCCTCCCCTCCTCCCAGTGTTGGAATTGTGGAGAGAATGCACTCACCAGCAGGACGAGGAGAAAGGCAAGAGCTTGTGTTTGGAGAAATATAGCTCATTCAAACTGTTGCTCCTTGCTAAAGCAGTTTGCTAATGCTATGTCTAAAAACAGTTGCATGAACCCCAACAAGAGCAGTGTGGCGAGACACTGGCATCCTGCCAGGGAGCTGCAAGCTCTGTCTCAGTTGGCGGCGTGAGCTTTCTGCCTGTCATTAATTTTATAAGTAACTGACTCTTTTCCTGGTTTGATGTTCACAACCCCCCCCCCCCCTTTTTTTTTTTTAGCTCTGGGACGATGTCTACAGAGAATTCCCTAAGCAGCAACCGTTTCTGGTGGGCAGTTCTTGCTGCTCCGGGAGATAGAAGTCCCTCAACCAACAGGAACCACATATTGTACATTGGTGCACTGGACAACCAATCATGCTGCAAAAGGCAGAACTCCTTACCAGCTCGAATCTATTGTGTTCACTATTGGGTAGCGGTGCGCAGCAACTACCATGGAGGATGTGAGGTGAGCTGGGGAGGTTCTTTTTTTTTTCCTCGATCTTTGTAGATCTATTTTAATTTATTTTCCATGCATTTCACACGTCATCGGGGAGGCATCAGAGAATCTTGGAGTTTGCTAGAGTGTAGAATTGATGCTAAAGGGAGATGGAGAAGATTTGCAGCAGTGCAAGGATCAGAGAAAGGGTTTGGGTATGGCATTGGTTTAGTAGTTTTATTGGGAGAGAAGGCTTGGGAGCCTCTGTGGATCAGAAACCACTGAGACTTCTTGGGGATTTTTGCACCAGCCTTATGCAGTCTCCATTTCACTAACTAGAAACCGGCACCTCTTCCTCCTCCCCTCTGGCATTCTGGGCATGTGCTGAACAGCTGTGCTTAACGCACAACTCTTGAGTACACCATCCTCTCCCGACTTGCAAACAGCACTTCAATGCTCAATGCTAGGAGCACACCTATATTTGCATCTCATTAGCATTAAGCATTAGGGAGTTGTTCAGACGCACTGTTCTGGTGCTATTTCTCCGGCGCTGTTCAGTACAGCGCCAGAGGTTTGAGTATCGGAGCCTCAGAACTATGGCATAGGTCTGTGATCACTGATGTGGAAGCGATTTTCACAAAAACAAACACCATTCTCTTCCTAGGTGACTTGAATTAATTTGATTTATTAATTTTATATACTGTTTTTCACAACAAAGTCTTAATGCAATTTACACTAAACCAACAATGACATACGTCCCAAAACAATAACATTAAACTCAGCAATAATAATAATAATTCTTAATTAATTAAAAACACCATATTTGTTCAGAAAAAAACTCTTGACTCTAATCAGAAAAAGTGCTCAAGTCACAGTTTTAAAACTACATATACTGGAATCTCTCATCAACTAAAGTAATTGTACTGTGTGTTTCCTGAATGCCCCACGTCTGCAGCCTGCATAAAACAAATGGAATGTACAGCATCTTTTAGTACTAAATCTGAAATAGTGAGCAGTGGCTACCTGTATTACATCTCCTAGAGATACAGCAGTACAATGCCAAGATGCATTCATTCTCCAAATATAGAAGTACAGTTAAACCTGATGCCACATAAAAGTCTGCTTCTGCAAATGACCAAAAAACATTTTTTTAATATCTATATTCTACAAAAAGCATCTATTCCAAGGATATGCTCATTAGTAAGATTGGTTAGACGGCAATAAATATAATAAAACATTACCTGGGGAAGAGAATAAGAGAACCCAAATTTCTGCCAAATACTACAAGTTATAGTTTATTACAAAAAATGACCTGTACTCCCTTTCAACCAAAATGTTTATGTGTTTATACAGTTACAGTTCTTTTATTCTGCTTTTATCAAGTTTAGTTCTAAGCAGATAACAAAGAATGCTAGATCATACTATCTAGAAGTTAACATAATATTTATTAGACATTATTATTTCCCCAAAATATGCCTCTGAAACAGCTGAGTTTCAAAGCTAGATAAAGACCTACTATTTTCTGGTAAATACTTATGTTTGTTAAAATTTGATGTACTGCCATATCTGAAGCAAGCAAGTCATGGTGGTTTACAATACTAAAAGCAAAATAAAGTTAGAAAGGAACTCCAACTTTATGTTAGGACGGGTACATCCACACCAAGGAAGCACACACACTACAAGCGGGTATTACAGTGTTTAGATAACATACAAAACATAATAAAAACAAACCAAAATAGTGACAGGAAAATTATCTAGCACTGTTGTCCAAATGCCTCAGAACAATAATGAGTTTTCAAAAGTGATTTAAACTCTTGTACGATGCTTCCCCCTGAATCTTTGAAGGGAGATCATTCTAAAGCTTAGGGCCAAGAAAATAGAAAGCAGAATGCCTTGTCGATTCAAGGTGCTCACTTGGGGGCTGGAAAAATCAACCAATGGGAATCAAGAGATCTGAGGGGTCTTGACGGGGTGTAAGAGATAGTAAGAGAAGCCAGGAAAGAAGAAAGGCCAATATTATACGATTTAAGAACTAGGCAGAGAATGTTTAAATAGACATAATCTGATCTTCTAGCACAGCATAGGAAGCATGCAGCAGAGTTTTGCAGGGTTTGAAGTCTTTTGATCTATAATGATGAGATGCCTGCATGAATTGTGTTACAGTAATCCAACTTAGATATAAAATAAGCATGAACAAGAGTGTAGAGGCATCAAATAGCTCACGTATTGTATGGAGTTTCTGTAGGGCATAGAACCCCTGCTTCACAACATTAGAGACCTGTTGGTGAAACGAAAGTTTCAAGTTGATGATGACACCCAGATACTTAAGAGACAACCGGAGAAATAGGAAGATCAAATAGTACTAAGAGTACAGATGGTCGAGAGAGAGAACCGGTGATCCAGCAGGCAGTCATCTTATGATTGAGAGCCAACCTATGTTCAGCCAGCCAGTAGGCAATAGCCTTGAGACAGACAGTGTTGGAGAGGAGAAAGATCCATTTCTAAAGGTGACATTGGAAAGATCAATAAGATATCATCTGCGTAAAAGTACAAGTTAAGGTTAAAACTCTGGTAAGTGTTGCAAGAGGACTCAGGAAGATATTAAGTAGAGGAGACAGGATAGAACCCTGGGGTATCCCACATGAAAGTGACTGAGCAGAGGAGGAACGGAATCCAGGTAAACTGAAAAAGAATGACTGTGAAGAACAGAGGATAGCCAAGTAAAAGCAGAGCCGGAGATGCCAATTTCCGATAGATGAGAAAAGAGAAGAGAGTGGTCAACAAGGTCAAAGGCAGCAAACAGATCAAGGGAGGCAACTAAGGCTATATCATTTTTGCCTAGAATTGAATGAAGGTCACTCAGTAGAGGGGTTCTGTCAGGTACTTGTGGCCTGAATTGGCCATTGTTGGAAGAAGGATATTGGGCTAGAAGAAACATGTCTGACCCAGCATGGCTAGTCTTATGATCTTAAAGTATGCCCTCAATCTGCCAAGCAGCATTTAACAGCTTTACTAGGACTACTACAAACTCTCTAGGGTTACAAAAGAAATTAACACTGAAAAACAACTAACAACAAAAACAACTTTACATACAGATTCTGCAAGGTCTCCGCTTCATTTTCCTTTTCTGACGCTCCTATGAGGGAACATTTTTTCAAGTCAGACCAATGACTGAATGATATTGAGAGAAATTCAAAACTACTCAAAAACATTTGACAGTCAAAATGATCAAGCACTTTGAAATAAACATAAAGGGGCTTAACAGAGATGCCAATTTGAGATTACTTTGGCAAACAGACAAATTTACAACTGTAGGATGACAAGGACTGAGAAAGGGAAGAGAACACAATTGTCACAGCACCCAGATCAACTCAAAAAGGCTGATCCAGTATTGGTTCTGTACCACTATAGGCAGGAGGCTGATTTCCAGAAGGAAAATAACATAATATTTTCATGCATTTAATGGCGTAAAACCATGACAGCCAGTTTGGGCTGAACTGAGCAAAGTAACAACCCCATTCCCTACTCTTTACCAGACATGATCATCCTGCAGCTGTAAATCTGGCTGTTTCCCATCCTCAGGTTAATCCTGCTCCTGTTTGCAAACCCCACCCCTTTAAAATAAAACAAATACTAGGATTTACAGGTACATTTGCACAAAAATCAAACTAGATCATTCTGTAGCCACCTGATGAAAACAGCCCAGCTCTGGAAAGCCATTCACAAATGCATATGTTAATAAATGCAAATCACTTACAACTTGTTTGTAGATTTGTATTGCTCCTTCTCTGAGGAAAGCAATACAGACTTTCATCATGAAATCAAGGAGAGAGTCCCACTCCGAAATGGTTCCTAGCAATTACAAGAGAACACACACCAATGTGCAGACACACATGCATACAAACTTCCAAATATTTTTTGGTTTAATTACTCTTCAATAGATTTTGATTCATGAATGAGATCCCATGCTTTGGAGGCCTTGCCTCATTCCACTGCTTTAATGAGCACAGTCCACAAGGACCTGTAAAGCAACTGGTGCAGTGCCCAGTCCCCTAGTTGCCAAAAATGCATTTTACTCTCTGAAAAGGGGGAGGGGGGAAATCAGAGAGCCATACCTAAAATTTCTCTTTGTCCTCTGCTTTCAAAAATGGTTGTTTTAACTTGACATTCCCTGCAGCTTTAGGGGAATGAGAAATGTGGAAACCAAGGGCCAATTCTAAATCCTCGGATTCCTAGAAGAATTGATATAGCAGCAGCTGTATCTCTTTCATTTGAGTAATTATCATATAATTAAGTGCATGAATTACAAGAGAGCCAAGGCATTAAATTAAAATATTTAATGCTTGTAAATCTGAAAACGATTACTGTGTGGATGTGCTGCTAACACTGAACAGTGAAGCTAATGGCTGGGTGACAGTGCTTCTGAACTGATGCAATTAAAATGCCACCCTGTAAGGAAATACAGGATTTCTGAAACCTTTAAAGGAAAGAGGGAGAATCCACCATTGACTATAGTGAAAGAAGCAACAATATTTACAAAACAAAAGAAGAAACCTCTAAGGAATTAGATAAGGAGGTTAGATTGAGAACAGGAGATGGCATGAGCCTATCTGTACATTGTGTAGGCATAAGCCAGTAGGTGGAGCTTGACAGCATTTTAGTTCACTCAAAACAATAGCAAACACTATCGAGACCAATAGCAAAAGATTATTAGAAATAACGGACTGAAAGGTCCATTTGTAAAAATTCTTAAGCTGTTCCAGTTGGATAGGCAGTGCCTTAAAGGGAAAGGGAATGGGACTTGATATACCGCCTTTCTGTGGTTTTTGCAACTAATTCAAAGCGATTTACATAATATACTACTGCATTCCACAAAACAAAAGGAGCAAATTCCCACATACCATCTCTCTCTCTTAATGTATGCACAACAAAAAGATGGTAAAATGCTCCCAGATTTCAACTTAATTAATGTTTACAAAAACCTTTGTACTTATAAATAGCAACTCTGAATGTTGAGCACCTGATTCTTATAACATGATGTCTTTTTTGATGGCCCTTTAATAGATGAAAGCATCTCTGCATGAATACAAGGAGTCCCTATAACCAGCCCCTCCAAATAACACCACGATTTCAATTTAGAATTACTACTCTACCCGATGAAACCGATACTTCCTCTGTATACATCTATATGCTGCACAAGCCGGCATGTTTGAAAATACAAGTGAGATCAAATAAAAATGCTACCAACAATAAAGAAAAACAATGTGGCAGCAGCAGCCGATAGATTTGATTGCTTTGTTTTGGGTGTATTAAAATGGCGGCTGCACAGGGAAATGGGGGGGGGATGGCTTCAGCTTTTTGACATCATGCTGTCTCCTGTTCTCAATCTAACCTCTTTGGAATTAAGACTAGCAAACATGGAAAATAACTGGCTACAACACACATACAGTGTGAAATAGTTACAATACTTCAGAAACTGTATATCATAAAGGCCATGAAAAGGTGCAAACCATACATATTTCTAGTCTTTATTCTAAGCGATTTTGCTCTTCTTTGAGCTGGGAGCAGATCTGGAATTGCAAGACAGCATTTTTCTGGTAAATACCTTTCTAAGGCTGTAGAAATTTGTGGTTTGACATTTTGGCCTGTGCTAACTTATAATAAGTCACTGGTCAGCAACTAAGCCAGGGACTCCTATGACAAAGGACACCTGCTGTATCCAGATAAAAAATTAGGAGAATTGAGTGGGTGTGGGTAAAACTGTAAGGGTGTAGGGAGCTGGTATGATGACTGTGCATACCAAAGACATAGGTCAACCTATATCAAATGAAAACTTATGCTTATGTGCATGAGAGGCCCTAACTGCCAAGGGAATAAAAGATAGCATTTGATACATGTTGGAACATGAGACGTCATGACAAGAAACAGAATATTCTGGAAAGATGCATATTCATTAGGTTGGAAGGGTAATTATAATTAAGATAATGAATAAAGGAAGAAAAAAGTATTTAACAGGAAACAGAACTGAGGATGGCGAGCCTCAATGTGCCTACACTAGCAGGTGGACATATTGACAGCTCCCAGGGAAAACTCTGTTTTTATTTGCTACATAATTTACTGTATTGGGAATGTATTTGTTACTATTTCAATAATTACTGATTGGCTTCTTTGACAATTTGAATAAACATTTATTATGTCTAATACTTATTTAGTAGTTAGAGTTTTTCTTGCCTGGAATTTTGCCTGGGGGAGTAAAGATTTACTCCTTCAGAAGGTTACTTCTGTCCTAGAGGCAAGACTGAAGGTGAACAAAACCACAAGTAGATCAAAAGCTGACATGAAAATGATTAACAGATGAATTTAAACCTAAAATGAGAGAGTGATAACAGCAGCACAGGTCTGTGGACTACCACAAGATGAGTTACAGGTTTTCTGATCGTGTAAATAAACAAATGGATAATGGCAAGCTGGTTGATACATGTCTTCACTTCAATGTCCAGGTGTCAATGGCGGAACCCATTAACTCTATGTGTGGTCCCCTTACTCTACCCCCATTGCACATTCTCCCCCTTACCTTGTCCCATGACTTGATGCTGGCACTGTTGTTTATGTTCTGTTTTCTACCTGCACCATGTAGCGCTCTGTAAGCTTCAACTGTGTACTTCCCAAAATTCCACGTTTTCATGAGACTGAAAGAACAGTGAAGGAATCAGGACATCATTGATTCCACTGACTGAATAGTCATGTGGTGCTAGAAGACAGGATGGCAAAAGCTTACTAGTAGGAATAGGAACAGACTGGTTCATGTTTGGATGAAGAAGTGTGTGTAGTGGAAAGAAGCTGGGGAAAACATGTGATGGGGGAGTGATGGGCTAGAAGACATGGACAGAGAATTCATGGAGGGGGGGGGCGATGGGGACTAAATGTGTGGTAAGTAGCCAGGCTAACCACATCAAACAAGGAAGCCACTAAACCAGATGTGTCATTGAAGAGGGAATGACTTCATGCACAGTGTGTTTACTTTGCCTGACAGTGATCTTGAAACTCACACTGAGGTTTTTATCCCCAAAGTGGCATCACTGGAAAAATAGTGAAGACTATGATATAGGTGGTTATTTTAGAAGCCCTGTTTGCAATTTGGATGTGCATAAACCAGCATTTAGACGCATATAAGGCATAGATGACTAAATCCCAATTTTATAGGCCAATGCTCAGAACCTAATGCCAACTTTAATCTGCGAAGAATGTTCAGAGGGCTCTAGCGCAGGAAACAACGTACACACCAAAGATTAGCGCAAATAATATTTAAATATAGTCAAACAGATGATGAGATCATTTCCTATTCCCTCCCCAATGCTCAGAGTGGTACTAGCATATAAACCAAAGGCACCCTTACCGCTGGAAACCTAACGCCAGCTTGGACTATTTGAAGAAAGGATGTCCCGTGATTTTCTCTTTAAAATCTGATGGTTTTGATTGAATTTGGAAGCAAAAGGAAGCCACTGCAAGCAGCTAAGTGCTGGGAATGAGAAATGCATTGTGTACGAGTCCGAGCAAAGCCAAAAATGAAAGCACATGTTGGCAACTGTTTTCTGTGCTTAAATATAGGCCTTCAAGTGAAAAAATTTGAGATGCTTATATTTAAAGGTGCAGAGGTCTCAATTCCAATTTCTAAATTCTTCTAAAATTGGTCTTATAGTTCGTTTGAATTTTCATAAGGCATGTGACAAAGGGCCCCTTTTACTATGCTGTGGTAAAAGGGGGGCTGTGGTAGCGACAGTGTGTGTTTATGACGCATTCCGAAACCCCCTTTTACCGCAGCAGGTAAAAGGCTGTGGTTTTTTTAAAAAGGAAATGGTCATGCGTTAATCATGGGGATTGGCACGCAGCCATTTCCAGGGGGAGCCCTCACCGCCATCTATCTAGGTGACGGTAAGGGCTCCTGCACTAACCCAGCGGTACAAAAATATTTTTGCATCACTGGAAATGGTATGCTCTTGGGGTGGGAACTACTGCCAGGCTCCAGTGGTAGTCCTGATTTGACGCATGGCAAAGTGGAGGTAGCTCTACCTCCACTTTGTAAAAACCCCAAAGTCCCTTAGTAAAGACTCCTCAGGAAATTAGAGTCATGGGATAGGAGGCAATGCCAATTTGTGGATTATAAACTGGCTACAGGCAAGAAACAGAGAGTAGGATTAAATGGTTAGGTGTGTACATGGAAAAGGGTCAGCAGTAAAATGTCCCAAGTTAGATAATTGGACCTGTGCTATTTAGCATATTCATAAATGATTCTGGAGATAGGAACAAAAAGGGAGATGTTCAAATTTGCAGATGATATCGCACTATTCAAAGTCATTAAAAAGACAGCGGCTTATGAGGATTCGCAGAAGGATCTTGTGAGGCTAGGAGCCTGGGCATCTAAATTAATGTGAACAAATGCAAAGTAATTTCCATAGGGAAAAATATAATCCCAACTACAGGTACTAAATGCAAGATTCGGAGTTAAGAGTTATCACCCAAGAAAAAGATCTCTGAGTCATTGTGGAATATGTTGAAACTTTCATACCCAGTGAATCACAGCTGTTAAAAAAAAATAATAGGGATTATTTGAAAAGAAATAGAGAACAAAATTTGGGATATCATTATGTATCTGTATAAATCCATGGTGCGAATACACATTGAGTATTGTGTGCAATTCTGGTCATGCCATCTCAAAAAGGATATAGTGGACCTAGAAAAGGAGGATAGTAGGATAGTACATCTTCTTTATGAAGAAACGATAAACAGGCTAGGGCTCTTCAGCTTGAAGAGGTTTATAAAATAATGAGTAGGATGGAGAATGATTAAATAGGGAACGGCTGTTCAACCTTTCAAGCAACACAAAAACAAGAGGATTTTCCATGAAACTAGCAACCAGCAGAATGGAAACAAATTGTAGAAATTATTTTATCTTCATATTGCGCATAATTAAGTTGTGAAATCTGTTTCTGAAGAATGTGGACAAGGTGTCTCTAACAAAGTGATTCGAACAAGTTCCTGAAAGAAGTTAATAAAAAAATTATTATGCCTGAAAATCAGTTATGGGAAATCGAGCTACTTTTTAGGGAATCTGCTGGATATTTGTGACCCAGAGTGGCCACTTTGAGAAAAAGGCCTTGATGGACCTTGGGTCTGAATTGGCCTGGATTTTTCTTATGATTTTATGTGAAGAAAGAGGAGTTCCTCCAGCACTGGCAACTGCAATGAAAATTCAGGAAAATATGACAGAAAGGTGCAGAAATGATTCCAATTGTATTGCGCATTTTCAAGCACATCTTGACATATTGCCAGTGCATATTATATGTTTATATTTATTACAGTCTTGATACATATAATCAAAATGATTTACATACCCAGTACATAAAAAGGTAAAAACACTCATAAGATTTTTTTAAAAGACACAAATGTACAGGGCTTCTCAACTATACACCTCCACACTCCATTAACTGAATCCTCAAATGTGGAAATAAAAAATGTGATCTAAGCCTCTCTCCTAAATTTTTTCAGACTAGGCTTGCGTCTAAAGTGAGTGGGAAGCAAATTCCAAACAGCAGGAGCTAAAAAGTAAATGTTGACTGATGAGCGCTACCAGTTGCCGAATCATTTAAAATCCAGTTTAAGCTTCTTATTTTGGAACAGAGAGCCTAATATACTGGCATCCCTTCAACTAGCCTCCGTAGTAACATTTCACACACTGTAGAGGGGTGGCAGTCTGCATATACTTTCCCCGTTTGACTAGCACATTTGGACTCAACCCAACACTATATCTTCTTTTGTGTCATCTCTATGCTTTGGAACCCCTGCCCCTTGCTCACTTAGCCATCAATTCTTAAATTTATACTGGCACTGAAGACATTTTTATTTCAAAAGGCTTACAGAATCATTAGGTAACGAGGCCTGGTGACTTGGGCATGATTGACACTCCCTATATATGTCTTCTCTTTACTCTTCTATTCTTTTACTATACTATCATCGGAGTTCCTTTCTCCCTATTTTAATATGTAAACTGCTCTGTTAAGAATGATATATCAAGTTAATAAATCATAAACCATATCTGGCTAGAGATAGTGTAGGGATAACAAAGCTATTTTGGTTTAGGGATCTTAATCATTTGAGGGAACAGGGAATCACCTAACTGGACAAACAAAGAGGAAATACAGAACAAAATACTTCATGAGTCAACACTAAAATTTTCAACTTAATATTTAATAGGCAGCTAATGTGCCTCCTTAAGCAAAGTGGACACATGATCAAATCTACATGTTCCTACAATAGCTTAATGGCAGTATTTTGAATAAGGTGAAGATGACGTAAAAGAGTACATGTGATACCATTATATAAAGCATTGCAGTAGTCCAGTCAGCTAATGACTGGTAAAAAGATTATAGTAGTAAGTGAGGTTATCTAAAACTTAATGAAATACTCTAATATGTCTAATATTTGTGAAGCACACACAAACAATTGGAGAGATCTGTTTCTCAAATGATAAAGAAGTATAAAAAAAACTCTTAAAATCTTCAAAAAAGAAGCAAGGGGAAGCTAGTGGCTATCTATAGCAAGGTCTAAATTTGGAGATGGACTACTATCTGTAATCCACATGGTTTTAAATCAGTTTTCGAAAAGCCAACTCACTACTGATGGGAGACATTTATATATATATTAGATCTGGTGGTGTTGAATCAAGGAAAGCTGGCTGGATAACATCTGCATAAAAATAGCTACTTATGCCCTACAATTGTACTAATAATGGTAATAGTGAAGAACTAGGTTAAAAAGCATCAAAGATAAAGCTGGTTCTTGAGGAACATCACAAAAAAAAGAGGAAACTTTGAAGATAGTTATTTTCAGGTGTTTACAGATGTAGCCCATTCATAAAGAAAGGAATAGAACCAGTTCCAAACAGATCCAGCTATACCCATGTCAAGCAGGCGATACAAAAGCAACCTGTGATCCAGGAAGATCAAATGCCACAGAAAGATCCAAGGACAATACCAACACATGTTGAGCTCTATCTAGAGTGCTGTGTATCTCGCTATGAATTGCCATTAAGGCTATCTATGCTCTGTTGTGGCCGAAAGCCTGATTGCCGAGGATGAAGAAATCATTAAGCTGAGGGCAAAGTCCCTGCTTTTTAAGTTTAGCAAAAAACGGTATATTTTACGTAGGTCAATAGTTCTTAGTAAATGAAGAATCTTCACTTTTTTGCAGGTATAGGTCTTACACAGGCCATTTTCCATATGATAACACAATGCCAGATGTCAAACTAGTATTAAACACAGATAAGATAACATAAAAGGAGAGAGTGCTCAACTGGGACCCTTAAGTAATTTAGGTGGTATAGGATCAAAAGCAGATGTACAAGGATTCACATCAGAAATCAATATAGAAAACTGAATAGACAATAATTGTTTTAAAAGCATAGTGGAATGCCCTCCCACGGGAGGTGGTGGAGATGAAAACGATAATAGAATTCAAACATGCTTGGGATAAACACAAAGGAATCTTGTTTAGAAGGAATAGATCCACGGAATCTTAGCGGAGATTGGTTGGCAACGCCAGTAATTGGGAAGCAAAACCAGTGCTGGACTGACTTCTACAGTCTATGCCCTGATCATAACTGAATAGATATGGATGGGCTGGAGTGTAAATTTTAAGGGGCTTCAACATAAGTTTCAAATCTTTTAGTACTAGAACAGTGCTGGGCAGACTTCTACGGTCTGTGCCCTGAGAATGGCAAGGACAAATAAAACTCAGGTATACATATAAAGTGTCGCACACCACCTTATAGGCTAACCAATTAAGTGAGGCATGAGCCTCAAATCTTATAGACTAACTACAGAGGTAAGGTAAAAGGGGGTAAAATATTTCTAAATAAAAGGTGCCTGACCTCATAACTTTTGATAACTATCAATGCACAGTGCACAAACTTTCACAAAATTTTCATAACAGGCCCAAGCTAACAGGAACTGAGAACAAGATAGCACATCTAGTCCATCTAATCTTGCCCTTTTGCACTGTAACACTACAGAGACTACCCATCTCAGGCTTTACGTTCACAATAATGTATATGTAACTGTGGTCAGGCTTGTACAACAGTCTAGTCCAGGATAATTTTCAAATTGGGAGCAGGAAGGTTAGAGTAACTGAGCTAAAGGTGTACACCATACAGAAAATATTACTTTTATTTCATGGCAGGGTAGTCACAAGTGGTGTGCAAGCATAGTAATTGTCTGGGGGACCAAGCTGGAGGGGTGCCACATTTTCTAAGAGTTAGCCTGTGTCCCCAAAAGGGAAGTCCCAAGAGTAACCTTTTTCCGCAGCTGCCACTTTTCACGAAATGCCTAGCCACCCACCTGGGGTTACCTCCATGGCCACTTAGACGGTCTATCCCCAACACAGCTCAGGTCAGCCTGCACCTGCTGCCTGTGCTCTACAATAGGACCCTCCTCCCACCGACTGGGTCACAACCACCTCTGGGCGAGTGTCCTGCTCTAGTGATTTCTAGGTTACTGGAGCCACACTCCCAGTGGTCCTACAGTTCCCAGAAAGCACTCACAGACCCAACACACAAACCACCAGGATTCTTTATCAGTTCAGACAAACAGGCTGAACAAACAATTATTTTTATTCTCTTAAAAATACTGATCAGTGGAACAAAATATTGCAAATAGCAAACAATAACAGGTAACTGAAATAACGATCAATTATAACACTAACTAAACATTTGCATACTTCCTAGAAAGTACCTGGGGAGATCAGGACATATAATTCACCGAGACTCGGCAAAGAGATCTGTCTCTCTTTTCTCTCGGGCTAAGACTGAAGAAACAGCCAGCAACTGCTGGGTAATTTTTCAAACTCCAGGCCAATCAGAGCCCAGTCAACAAGATTTAAAAGTATACTGCTGCTTGCTTCCTGCTTGTGTTGGAAAAGAACATTCAGTTCCCTGTAACAGCTTTATAGCAAAGAAATACCACCTGCTTGTAAAATAGGAGAAATACACTTCAGGACATAATTAAAACAGGAAAATATCTAATACATTTTACAGGCTTAAAACACACTGTTTCTTCACACACTTCTTTCCATTGACTACTCTGCCTTTATGGAACATGGTCCAATATTTAAAAACACTTATTTGTATAGAGGTGCCCTATCCAGATAAGCCCTAACCAGGCCCTATCTGTGAATTTTCAATAGCACTATTCAGATAATGCCAGGTAAGGGAAAGGGTGGACCATGGACATTGTCTAACTCTACGGATCAATGGCAATAATCAGTTGTTATCCATATAGCTATGTGGATAAATTGAGGACAGCAAAAAGGCTGTCCTAAAACTGCAGAGGTACCTGAATAATGGCTGAATATCACTGCTGTCTGCATAGCCAGTTTGAGTCACCACTGAATACATTCAGTGCCTCCATTTCTATAGATAGTGCTGAACATATATGGACAATTTAAATGCTGAAGCCGAGATTTAAAAGAAACCGAACACTGACCCAAGAGCTCTTTGATTGTTACAATATTAAAACATACTTTAACACTTAAAATAGATTTCTGGATCCCATTTTCATAGACCTTTATGACCAGATAAAAGTCTATATTTATCTTCTTTAACTTTACAAACAGCATTTTAGGCCTGTATGTCCTCCATTTGTACTCTTCAGATTTGGCTGCAACCAAGCTAACAAGTTCTCTACAGGGCTTTTTTGTTATAGCATATAAACACATGAGATCTTTCTTTCAAGAAAGCATAATTACAATTAGTCGAATCAGAAGAAAGCACTCATCCCAATTACCCACAATTTCTCCTGTGCTATTCTGCAGGATGTTTGAAGGCAACGTTTTGCAATTCAAGAAAAATAATCCTGTCATTACGCAGAGATCTTCCCAGGGGGAAAAACAACAGTACATTAGCAATGTCTTAAGGTGGTGTGCACATAAAGGGAAAAAAGCCCTACATCAATCTTATTAGTACTCTATCGAAGAGCTTTTTTTTGTTTGTTTGTTTGACTCATGCAGATCATGAACAAAGCAAGACTCTCAACGAATGTGACATAAGAGAACCACAAGTCCAACACTTTCAAGATAATGGTTCCATTTACATAATTTTTCAACTTAACATAAATTAAGCCTCAAAAAGCAGGCTGTACCATCTTCAACTTGAAAGCACTGTTTGTTAATTTCTAGAAGCAACCGACAAGAGGAAAGCACAGATGGTTGTATTCCATCCAATCAAACTTAAGCCAGCTGCCACCCAGCATTCCAAGCAAATTATATATGGCAACCTAATACCATAGGGTTCTCTTTTCTCTGTTTCCATTACTAACCATGTATTGCTTTTTATAACTCTAGATCTTTAAAACACAAAAGCAGCCATGTTTGTGTTGCACTGCCATATACAATCCAAGATTGCTTGCAAAACAGCATAAGAGGCCAGACTAGTGGCTGCGTAGCAATGCCACTTCATTCAGAAGGTCCCCAGTTACTGTAGGTCCCTGAGTCAAACAGCTGCAAATAAGGATTACCATGACAGTACCAAATAATTCCAACATCATAAGAATATGTTTTGGTAGTTCTCTCTTTCTTAACTTGGATTCCAAAGCATTCAAGGATCGGTAGTCCTATTTGATCTATGGCAAAAACAGGTCTCCAATATGGAATGAGGGTTGAAGAACAAGGCGAAGCCATGGTAAATACAGAAAAACAAAACCAAGTGGCACAATACAATATAACTCATAATGAGTGAGAAAGGAAAACAGGGTACACCTAATAACCAATATAAACCAATTATAAATACATTTTTATTACAGAATGCATATCAAACATTCAAGGATCAACAGCCCAAAGCTGCCATGACAAGAATAACTGCAGCCTGCACCGATGCCTTTCCTAAAAGCCCCATTGCAGTTCAGTATGCAACATTTCAGAGCAGCTGCAAAGCCTCATCATGAATATCCACAATTTTTATTTTTTAAAAATCACTTAGGTCTGTCCTGATGGTAGTACTGCATTCTGCCATGTAGGAGGACCTAGGTGCTATTCCCAAGACAGGTTTTTAAGCTTCCAGGGCCTGCTGGTGCTGGAAATGCTGTGGAGACAGTGTTCATAGCAGGTGAAAGGGAAGTTCAGCCATCATTAAGTGGCCGGACTTAGGATCCATGTTAGCAGAGCTCTGGAGGAAGCTCTAGTATACAGCCCTTGCCCATGGCCTGCCAGCTTGATGGCTGGGCTAAGCTGAAAGGTGGTTGAAATCTAGGGGTAGACATAAAAGAAGGCTCACAGTGTTGCACCCAATAAAGACTGCTTTGATTGAGCTAGAAGCCCAAAGGAGTAGAAGGAAACTGCTGGACAAAAAAAGGGAAAAACATACTTACTAATTGGTTCTTGTGGGTTCTTCCATGTAAACTAAACTCAATCACTTTCTCTTGTGGAGAAAGTTTAATTAGAGGAAAGCATTTATAAGGCTGGCACTGTAAGAACATCTAATTTCCTAGAGCAGTAATGCTTTAGCCAAATTAGGAATAGATGTGCTGGCCAAATAAGAAGAGTTTCTAACTTACCCAGAACCAAGAGGGAGATTTTAATCCAGTTCTGGATTTCTAGTAACTCCATCAAGATGCATTGACAGAGCTTGGCAAAATTCATTTGAATCTATGAACCAGCCTAAAAATGTAAGAGCCAAATGTTGAGACCTCTGTTACAATGCCCCCCCACCACACAAAACCCCACAATTCATTTAGGGCCTGGTTTACTGTTTTCTCATTCTGTGTCTGTGCAAAAAAGAAAGATTAATAAATCAGGTCCTCAACATGCCATTGCACAGTGCCAGCAGAAGGTAGCAGGGCCTCTAACTTCCTCCTACCACCCCTAACAAGCCTGCCATAGCAGCATATCAATGACCAATTGTAGCTGTGTTTGAGACTACTGCTTTTTTGCTTCATGTATTGGCATGGACTAGTGATATGTGAAGCAAAAGAGTATGTCGCTCTCATATGCCCTCACACCCTGCCCTCATCCAGTTTTTCTATCTAGCAGTCCTTACCTCCTTCTTCTTTTAAGCCAGTCAACCCAACTCCTCTCCACTTTCAAGGCACTCCATCAATTAGCCAGCAACTCCTCACTCCCCCACCTCCAAGGCATCCCTTCAACAGACCAGCTATTCCTCATCTCCTATCTTCAAGGCACCACATCAATTGACCAGGGATTCCTCACCTCCCACCTCCAAGGCACCACTGTAATTGACCAAGCACGCTGCACCCCCCCCCCCCCATCTGCAAAGCACCATCTCAGCTGGCCAGTCACTCCTCACCCCCTACCTCCAAAGTACCAAGAGATGTCAAGGGTGACCCATCCCACAGCTGGATATTTACCACCACTATACTAATTTAAGGCCAATGAGTGAGATTTCTCTCACAGACCCCCAGTGATATCCCAAACCAGTTCTAGCACATGTATATTCCAAAAATTGACATTTTTATTTTTTATTTTATTTATTTGTTACATTTGTATCCCACATTTTCCCCACCTATTTGCAGGCTCAATGTGGCTTACATAGTACCATAAAGGTGTTCGCCATCTCCGGTAGTGAAACAAATACAAAGTGATGTTATGGTCGAATAAGGTTCATGTGTTATAGACTCATTGGGGAATCATATAGAGGAAGAGTTTGCAGTGTCTATTACACGCTTTGGTTTCATTGTGTTGAAGGGTTTAGGCACTTAAGTTGGGTTGGTAGAGTATGCCTTTTTGAACAGATTGGTTCCCCCAGTGGTGACGAACCCCCTCCCATTCTGAAAAAAAGAACTTTAAAAACTTTTTTTTGCCAGCCTCAAATATCATACTCAGGTCCATCGCAGTAGTATGCAGGTCCCTGAGGGGGGGAGGTGTGTGTGTGACAGCAGAGGCATAGCGAAGGCGTGGACGTCCTTCTTTCAAACATTTTGGATGTCCTGAACTGCCTCCCCCCCCCCCACAGGGTCGGCCAAATTTCAAGGGAGTGGAGTGGCCTAGTGGTTAGAGCACTGGTCTTGCAATCCAGAGGTGGCCTGTTCAAATCCCACTGCTGCTACTTACATAGTAACATAGTAGATGACAGCATAAAAAGACCTGCACGGTCCATCCAGTCTGCCCAACAAGACAACTCATGTGTGCTACTTTTGTGTATACCCTACTTTGATTTGTACCTGTGCTCTTCAGGGCACAGACCGTATAAGTCTGCCCAGCACTAGCCCCGCCTCCCAACCACCAGCCCCACCTCCCAACCACCGGCTCTGGCACAGACCGTATAAGTCTGCCAAGCGCTATCCCTGCCTCCCAACCTCCAGTCCCGCCTCCCACCACTGGCTCTGGCACAGACCGTATAAGTCTGCCCCGCACTATCCCCGCCTCCCAACCTCCAGCCCCGCCTCCCACTACCGGCTCTGCTATCCAATCTCGGTTAAGCTCCTGAGGATCCTTTCCTTCTGAACAGGATTCCTTTATGTTTATCCCATGCATGTTTGAATTCCGTTACCGTTTTCCTCTCCACCACCTCCCGCGGGAGGGCATTCCAAGCATCCACCACTCTCTCCGTGAAGAAATACTTCCTGACATTTTTCTTGAGTCTGCCCCCCCTTCAATCTCATTTCATGTCCTCTCGTTCTACTGCCTTCGTATCTCCGGAAAAGGTTCGTTTGCGGATTAATACCTTTCAAATATTTGAACGTCTGTATCATATCACCCCTGTTTCTCCTTTCCTCCAGGGTATACATGTTCAGGTCAGCAAGTCTCTCCTCATACGTCTTGTTACACAAATCCCATACCATTCTCGTAGCTTTTCTTTGCACCGCTTCGATTCTTTTTACATCCTTAGCAAGATACGGCCTCCAAAACTGAACACAATACTCTAGATGGGGCCTCACCAACGACTTATACAGGGGCATCAACACTCCCTTTCTTCTGCTGGTCACACCTCTCTCTATACAGCCCAACAACCTTCTAGATACAGCCACCGCCTTGTCACACTGTTTCGTCGCCTTCAAATCCTCAGATACTATCACCCCAAGGTCCCTCTCCCCGTCTGTACCTATCAGACTCTCGCCACCTAACACATACGTCTCCCATGGATTTCTATTCCCTAAGTGCATCACTTTGCATTTCTTCGCATTGAATTTTAATTGCCAGACCTTAGACCATTGTTCTAGCTTCTTCAGATTACTTGTGATCCCAAATCCAAATAAATAAATAAAGGGGGTGTCGGAGGCATAGCAAAGGCATGGACGTCCTTCTCACAGAAACATCCACATTTTGGATGTCGTCAACTGCCCATCGCAGGGACGGAGGCATCGCGAAGGCACCTAACACTTGGACGTCCTTCACCCAAACTAAAAAAAAAAAAAGACGTCCCTGACGAGCACTTGGACGTTTTCACTTGGACTTATGTTTTTTTAAGGTTGTAGACAGCTATTATACAAGCAGCTTGTCTGCGTGTATGAAGCCGTCTTTGGCATGCGCAGAGCAGCCACGCATAACGCCTGGCTGCTCTGCACTGGCTTCCCCTCCTTAGGAAGGAAATCGTGTGCAAATGAGCTAACAGTGAACAGGTCATTTGCATGTGATTTCCTTCATGCATGCCCATTCCTTTCCAAATTGTTAAGGGATTAGTAAGGGAAGGGCTTTTTCCGTTCGGTAGTGCATCAGTTAGTCCACTGCAGTGCCCCCTAGGGTGCCTGGTTGGTGTCCTGGCATGTCAGGAGGATCAGTGCACTACGAATGCTGACTCCTCCAAAGACCAAATGAGTTGGATTTGGTCGTTTTTGAGATGGGTTTTCTCAGTTTCCATTATCGCCGAAAACTGGGGATGACCATCTCTAAGGTCGACCATCTCAACATTTAGGTCGACCATCTCTAAGGTCCACCTAAATGTTGAGATTTGGGCGTCCCCGACTGTATTATCGAAATGAAAGATGGACGTCCATCTTGTTTCGATAATACGGGTTTCCCCGCCCCTTTACGGAGCCGTCCTACGAGGACGACCCCAGGAAAACTTGGGCGCCCCGTTCGATTATGCCTCTCCATGGGTGCGCCCGGGCCCATTCATTTCTGACTCGGTCCCACCCAGCAGTCATAGTCACCATTCTGTAGCTGTCAGGGATTCCCAAGCCCTACCAGCTGAAGAAATCTGGAGCCATTTCAGTCAGCTAAACCGCAGCTGTCAATGGCAGAAAGTACCAGCATCAGCGTTGGCAGTGAGCTGCTGACAGGCACACTGTAGCTGATTGGGGTGGATCTTTAGCTGGTGGGGCTCAATGATCCCTACCAACTAAGGTAATTTTAATTGGGGGCAGGCAGGGGAGTCGGGTGCCTAGTGCCTACCCATGTTCATTATAGACCATCCCTCCATAAAAAAGTTTGGCTCTGGCTGAGCTACTGCTAGATTTTATATTAACATTCAGACCTTTTACAATAAAGTTAGTGGTAATTGTGAAAGCACCATGTCACCCTGTCATAAAACCAGGATTGGCCAAGTAGGAGAAACCAAAACGCACAGAGCAGGACAGAAAAGGCAGCAGCAACTGACGGCCAACTAAACTTTAATTTAAAATCAAAGGGGGCCTTTTACTAAGTTGGGTAAAAAGTGGCCTGCAGCAGTGTCGGCACATGATTTTGGCACGCACTGGGCCATTTTTATTTTTACTGTAGCTTGGAAAAAAAAAGGTCTTTTTTAATGGGGTCAGTAAATAGCCATGTGCTAAAATTAAAAGTAGTATGCAGCTATTTACTGCCTGAGCCCTTACTGCCACCAATTGGCCTAGCTGTAAGGGCTCACGTACAACATGCGTTGCTGATTACCGCCAAGAACACCCCCACGGTAGAAAATAGAAAAATATTTTCTACCACAGGAAACAGCATGCAAGAACGTCAAAATTACCACAGGGTAGACGCTCTAACTAGTGGTAGTGTTGATTTGGCGCGCGCTACACACATGGTAGCCCTACCACCAATTTATAGAAGGGCCCCAAACTGATTACACCATAAAAACTTCAATAAAACCTAAAATGCGCAAAACCCCATACATTCAACCACCCAAAATGACCATGTTTTAGCACGTGCCTGCACCAGGCTTATACATAATTTACAAATAAAACTGAGCGTACAATATTTAAATCAGCACGTACATATATTCAACAAAAGTTTAAGAACATAAAATTGCATATATCAGAAACAGCTGCTTGGCTTCAGCAAGAGAGATTCATGGTATTGCATCCCCTGAGGATGGAGATGGCTAGAGAGGAAACCAGGTCTAGATCAGCCAATAAATAAATATAAATAAATTTGAGCTAGCTGACAACCCTAGAAAAGATCTGCTGTCTGAGAACTATTGGATGCCTTGAAAAAAAGAAAAAAAAATACTTAATGGTACAAAGTTTTCATGAAAGGGAGCTAGCCATGGGGATCGCTGTCATCACTGCTCTACCACTTTATTAATGGTATATTCGACTGGGGCAACTCATGAGCTCCAAAACATAATTTCTACTCCATTTCATAACCTTATTTTATTTATTGCAGCTCTTTGCCAGGAAACATACACCTAGTAGCTGGTGA
Organism: Microcaecilia unicolor; assembly: GCF_901765095.1. Lineage (NCBI taxonomy): Eukaryota > Metazoa > Chordata > Amphibia > Gymnophiona > Siphonopidae > Microcaecilia > Microcaecilia unicolor. Next base: position 308,566,975 of record NC_044035.1, on the reverse strand, counting down.
AAAAAAATAAAGATCCAGGATTTTACATTAACAATTGCATTAAATCACTTTCCAGGAATCTAGCACAGCTGGGATGCCTATTAAAATCCCCAAAGTAAGCTGTTCAGTGCACTGTCACTATATTATCCTGAGTCACCTTATCCTCTCTCCCTGTACAAAGCACATTTTTTAATACATGGTTTTCAAAAAAAAATGGACTGCTACATAAAGAAAAGTTACTGATGGGCGACTCTGACAAAGTCATACAAGAAAAGTGAATTTATTTTGTTAGTTGCTAGTAGATTTCGAGGGGAGGAAGGATAAATAAAACAAACTAATAAGAACTGTACTTTGGGCATTAATGAAGATTAACAAAACCAGTGTTTGTAATTTGGTATAACAGAGTATGTCTAATCAATAGAATTTCTGTCCCTACCAAATAATTGAATTTAGATATGTTTCATGGTATAGATTTTTTTTTTTTAACAAGTTGGGCACCTTTAGGGAATATATTGATTGCGCAAGAAAAGTGAGAAGTTACTCAAGACAGGTTGTTTCCAGACTGGGAAAGTAAGAGAAGGTTGTGCAAACATAGCGATTCCTTTCACAGAAGGGAAAAACAGTGCTACCTGAGATCCCATTCCCTTTTCCATCAAAAGGCTAATTTCCACATTTTGCATTCTGTTTATGTGGCACATTTCCAAAGTATTTCTCCTCCCTCCACTCTCCCAAATTCAGTGTTTGTTGTGTTTTCTTTATGTCTTATTGAGAAGGACAGAACTGCACACTCATTAAAAAAAAAAAAGTATAAGCGTGATTTAATATATGCAAGGAAATGAAAAAGCATTGCTGCTCATCTGTAACAACTGTTTCCCCACAGATAGCAGGATTGATTAGGTACACAAGTGCTGATGTCATCACACGTCATGGGGATAAAGGCTCTCCCAAAGCTCAGAAGTCAGTGTAATAGTAGAGAGTTGCACAGGGACAGAAATTTCACCCATCCCCTCCAGGATCTAACCCATACCCACAAGTAAACTCTTCTATGCCCTGTACTAAAATAACCCAACTTGTGGTAAAATAACCCAACTTATGCACATTTCCCAAAGTTGACATGGTCCAATTGATAAATAAAATAAAATATTTTTTCTACCTTTGTAGTCTGAGCATTTTATTTTTCCATTCAATGTTGTCTGTCTCTTCCACTTTTCTCCATTTTCCCCCTGCCTTTCCAAGGTCTCCTATTTGGCATTTCTTCTTTCTCCATCCATCTTCCCTGTGTCCTTATCTGTCCTCTCTTCTATGTCCCTGTTCGCTGTCTACCCCCCCCCCCATGTTCATCTGTCCTTTTAGCGTCCCTATCCTCCCCTTATATTCAGTATTGACTCTCTGTGTCCCTGTTCTTCCCCCTGTTATCAACAACGTTCCTCTATGTTCCTATCTCACCACTGTGCCCATGTCTCTATTTTTACTCCATGCCCAGTATCTCTAGTCTGTGCCCTGTCCCTCCCCTGCCCATACTCATAGTTTGGCATAATTCCCTCCAGCCTCCTCTTCTCCGTACTCATAGTCTGACATAATTCACTCTAGCCCCCTCCCACCAGAGTCCAACACAACTCCCTCCAGCTCTAGCACCCCCCCCCTCCAGGATCCAACACATCTTCCTCCCCCTCCCCGGGATCCAACACATCTCCCACCAGCCCTCTCCTTCAGTATATTTGGGCTATGATTACTTTAAGTATCCTGAAATGAAATATATCTTCATCATGACAGTATATATATATTTTTTTCCTTAGGATTGGCAGTGTTGCTAAGCTCCCGATGAAGCAGTAGTGAAACAGAAGCACTCTGTAGAGCTAGCATTCATTACAAGCTTAGTTAACTGGTCTATATGAATTTAAGAGAACAGAATTGAAAGTTACAAAAGGGAAAATTTGAAGATTGAGAATACTATGATTTAAGACAGAGAGCATTACCAATTGTGTAGACATTTTTGGTGAGAAGTAAGCCATGAAACTACTGCCTCACCAGATGTGTGACTGCCCTAGCAATCTCCAGCTGGGTAAGATGACACTCCAGGGCAAGCCTTCCATCTTGGAACCCTGACCCACCTTTGACCCTGCAAAGATTCTTGCTGTCTCCCAGATCATTGTACCCCCCCAAAGAACTCCAGTCCCCACGCGGTCATGAAAGCGGACCTTGCACGGGACATGCAACTTCAGGTCATCAAGATGGCCAAGAAAGAATTAGACCTTTCAATATTTTTTGGGGGGGGGGGGAGGGGTACATCAATATTGGCGACCCCAAATGTTTTATGGTATGCCCGATATTCTACACATCAGAAGGATAAGAAAGATAATATGTGGAAACATGCTATCAGTGTTCATGCCCCTGCACGTATAAGACATCATCATCTTTATTCCCTCAAACCTGAACCATGGGTCCGGGGAAGGGACATAATGGAGGGGGTACTGTCATGCCCCTAACCTATGCTCTGTGGTTTCCAGCAGAATTTTGTGCCAAGAAGAATCTATTTACTTCCTTTAATGCCCTGCAACAGGGCGCTGGATGATGCCATCACATCCTGTCTGGTAGTATATAAGGATGTTCCTGACTCCCAGCCAGTGCCTTTTCAACAGGTCTCCTAGAATTGTCTAGTGCAAATTGCAGACTTGTTCCAGCCTGTGTCCTGTTCCTGTCTGTGTTCCAGCTTGTGTTCCAGTTTTGTTCCTGCCTGTGTTCCAGTCCGGTTCCTGTCCCAACCCAGTCTGTGCCCTCCACCTCATTCCTGCCTGTGTGTCGTATCTTGTTCCCAGCCTCCAGGCCCTCCGACTCTGCTTCTCCCTGGGCCTGACTCTGTAAGACCAGGCCCCCAAGGGCATTCTTAAGGGCCATTCCTATGCCTCGTCTCCGTCGGGTCAGCCCCCAAGAACTCTTCTAAGAACTATCCCTCTGGTCACATCCTCACCAGGGTGTGACTCGCGTGCTGCCAGTTGGAGCCTCCCTTGCCTTTGGGCTAGGTGGATAGTGTAAACCCAACTGTGGCCCACAGGTTCATCTCTCCAGAGCCATGACAACTATTCTATAAACCACACCTAACTTTAACCCTTTAGTGTCCAATGTTCCTGTAATAAGCCATATGGGAACAGATTGATGGGAACATTGGACACTAAAGGCATGGCACCATATATAGAATCTAGCCCTATATGCATACGTGCCAGCAGCTATGAGTGACAAAACTTGAAATTTCCAGGTGTATGTACCAGCACTTACACATGGAAGATGCCAAGTTAATGGTGCTCTTTTTGTGCACATGTAAATTTGTACAATGGCTGCTCTGGCTGTATGTGCTAACAAATACACATGCACTCCTACACATCCTTATATGTATTTTACACAAGGCTCCATGTCTGGCAAAGATTTTTGTAAAATGCAGGGACATCTCAATTCTGATCTCTACAACCTATCTAAAATAAAGAAAAATTGTCTTCCTCCAAAGACAGTGTAAATGTTTTCACAAATGTATTTTATAAAATATATACATAACAACTCTACCCCTGCTTTACACAAACTACACCACTAGGAACGCAAAAACAAAGATTGCATAAAATAACAAATGACATGGACTTAATGCTAAAAACAGTTTCCCATAAGCCCAAAGTGGGAAGAAATCATCAGTGGTGTTCCTAGGGGGGCTGACACCCGGGGCGGATCGCCGATGCGCCCCACCACCCGGGTGCAGCGCCCCCCCCCGGATGCAGCGCGGACCCCCCCCCCCAGCGAAAAGGACCCCTCGGGTGCACGCCGCTGGGGGGGTGCCGCGCGTGCCTGTCCTTCGTTTGTTCCATGCTCCCTCTGCCCCGGAACAGGAAAGCGGCGTGCACCCGGGGCGGACTGCCCCCACCGCCCCCCCCCCTTGGTACGCCACTGGAAATCATTTAGAAATTGGTCCCAGTTGATATGTTAGTTTTTCACACCATACAAGATCCCTTCCATTTTATTTTATTTTCAGAAGAATTGTCTTTACCAACGTAAAACGACAGTATATTTCCTTAAGAACTTATCATTGCTCACGAAATACAAGAGTATTCAAAAAGCAGAGAAAGAGTTTCTGCCACAAAGAATGAAGGCAACTACTTACATTACACCTTCAATTTCTCAGTTGTGTGTTTTCTACCCCCTCTCCCCCAGCCAAGAAAAACTAAATCTATTCCACACAGAAAGTGGCCCTTATGGAGTATAGCTAGAACCATCTTAAACCCAGAGCTTATTTCCTCTTCTTGCAAATTTCCCTATACTTTTGCTGTGTTTTAAATTTATTTTTCCTTCTATGATTTTGGCAATGCATTGTGCAGTCTGCCGCTTCATGAGCTGCTGCCCCTCACGCCCTCACAACAGCTGTGGGCTTAATTATCAAAATAACATTTTAATAGTCTCATAACTGAACTCTCCTTAAAACGTGCCAGTAGAGAGGCTGCAAAGATTCTTTTAACACTTTTAGCTAAACTTACTAACAGGATACACTTAAGTGATTAGGCTGCCCTAATGATTGCCATTTACTGATAGAGACAACCCTCCCACCTAAACTCTGGCTCATAGGCTTTCATTTTGTGCCTTATTATATATTGCATAGAGAGGTGGTCAGAACTCCTACGCACTGGACCTTAGAGGAAAGCAGGAATCCAGGAAGTCATTATGATGGCATCATTCTTCCTTCTCATTATTAAAGAAAAAAGTAACTAATTCTTATGTATCCAATCAAGACTCCCAGGAAAGTGGATGTGCTAAGAGTACTTAGCCAATTCATTTATGACCCCCAGGGGTTTTACTTGCTTTTAACACATTTTCTTAAAAAATCATTTGCCATGACAAGCATTAAATCCGCTTCTCGCTACTTTTAACAGTTCAATTCAGTTTTTCACTATTATGCAAAATAAGCTGAACTCTGAGCTAATATAAAATTATCCTCTGAAAGTTTTCAGGAAAACTTCACTCCTCAATGGTATAAGTGGTTTTGCCTAGATTGGAATTCAATTAGGTGCTATTTTGAGGCTATTATATAACACAGGCACCTATGTGCTCATTTTCCAAGCAGATAAGACACCTCAAAATGCCTTAAAAAATAACCACATCCGTCTGCTAAAAATGTCCAAATAGTTCATCCAAATAGCAAGGGGGCGTGTTGTGGGAGAGAATAGGGAGGGTCCATAAGTAGGGCATCCAACAGCGATTTTCGAACAGGAAGAAACCATGTCTAAAAAGAAGGCTGTTTTTATCTAGACCTGATTCAGCCACATCCAAGTTAGAAAACGCTGCTCTGACTGAGCAGCTGACCACTGTAGGAATTAAGGCATGACCCCTCCTTAATCCCCCAGTGGCTGCTGTCCCCCTCTCTATCCCCTGAAAGAGAAACCAGAAAGGAAAACCAGGCTCTATGTCAACTGTAGTAGGTATTATGGCCATTCTGAACAAAGCAGCAAACAGGTCAGAGGAGTAATGTAATAGTTAGGCCCTTTTACAAAGGTGTGCTAAAAAACGGCCTGAAGTAGTGTAGACCCATGTTTTGGGTGTGCGCCCCTGTAAAAAAATGCCTTTTTAAAATTTTTGCCGAAAATGGACATGTGGCAAAATGAAAATTGCCGCACACCCATTTTGGGTCCGAGACCTTACCGCCAGCCACTGACCTAGTGGTAAGGTCTCATGCGGTAACCAGGCCGTAATGGTCTACGCGTAAAATGCTGATTACAGCGTGCGTAGCGGACACGTGTCAAAAATGAAATTACCGCAAGGACCACATGGTAGCCGAGTGGTAACTCAAATTTGACGCATGTTGGGCGCGCGTAGGCTCCTACGCGGCTTAGTAAAAGGGCCCTGGAATGTGCAGTGGGCTGTAAACCAAGGGACAGGATCAAATCCTACTGTAACTTTTTTTTCTGGGTCTCCCTCCAGAAACAGAAAAATACTACTGTACATAAAAATATAAGATACCTGGCAAGCCTGAAGGTTATTGAAGTGGTGTACATTCAGGTACAGTAGGTATTTTACTGTTCCTGGAGGGATGACATTTACAAAAAAAAAAAAAAAATTACCATGGGATTTGAACCTGTGTCCCTTGGTTTACTGTCCTCTGCACTATCCACTAGACTACTCCTCTGTTTTGCAAGGATATCTGTGTGGCCATTCTTCTAAGAATGCTGCCAGAAATACGTCCTCGTGCCTCGTTTTCCCCCCATTTATAATTTAAACCTTTCATTTTGTTTAAATGGTTATCTAGAATGGACATCTCCAGTGTAAGGACATCCTTCTCACGTATTGCTGTGGCAGTGAGAGGGAGGGTTTTTTTTGGACATTTTGTGCTGAACGTTTTCTGGCACTTAGATGTCCTTTTGAAAATGCTTCTGCATGTTTCTTTCTAAAATAGCCTCATTAAATCTGCATGATCGTGGCAAAAATGCACTTGTGTACATTTACACCTGTTCAGGAGTAGGTGTAAATGTTCTGGGGCAAAGTAACGGTCTGCCTGCGTATTTTATAAACCATGTGTGTACTCTGTGATGCCGCCTGTAATCCGTCCAAATTATGTCTATGGGAATGCCTATATGCAGGTCACGTATAAGTATGTACCTACTTATCACCACATACAATTTTATGTGTGTATACATTGAGGTAATTTTATAATTGTCCTTTTCCATGGTAAAAAGAATTTACTCATGGAAAAATCTACAAAATTACACTCCCAGGGGATAACGTTTTAAAGTTATTTTTGTGTTGTGTAGCAGCATACACGTGTAAATGCCTTTATAATACCAATCGGCATTAAAGTACGCGCTTTGACATGATGGCATGCACTTTACTAGTAGGCATGTACAGGGGCAGAGTGTGGGCTGAGCATCGATGAAGCATATCTGTACATGTATATAGATTATAAAATACACTAATCTATGCCAGTGCTTCTCAACCCAGTCCATGAGACAGATCTAGTCCCATCAGGTTTTCAAGATATGCACAATGAATATGCATGAGATGGTATGACGCAGTGCATGCAAATCTCTCTTATCCTGAAAACCTGAGGGGACTAGGTGTGCCTCAAGGACTAAAAATTATTTATTTATTTTATTGCATTTGTATCCCACATTTTCCCACCTATTTGCGGGTTCAGTGCTGTGAAATCTGCCCGGACTCTGTTCATGCTTACACTTACCTGTAAAATATGCTTTGGAGCTCGCTACCAGAGGATGTGGTAACAGTGGTTAGCGTATCTGGGTTTAAAAAAGGTTTGGATAAGTTCTTGGAGGAAAAGTCTATAGTCTGCTATTCAGATAGAAATGGGGAAAGACACTGCTTGTCCCTGGGATCAGCAGCATGAATCTCGCTATTTAGGATTCTGCCAGGTACTTGTGCCCTGGATTGGCCACTGTTGAAACAGGATACTGGGCTAGATGGACCATCAGTCTGACCCTGTATGGCTATTCTTATGTTCTTATGTACACACTATCCCCTGGATTCTATATATTGTGTGCTTATGGTTTTTATGGTTTATTTGCATTTGATATACCACCATACCTAACTGGTAGATCATAGCGGTTTACAAAATTAAGAATAAAAAAAAGAATCAGAAAAGAACTACAAATTGTGACGGTAAAGAATACAGTCATATCATACTCATACATACTTAAGAATAAACATGGGAAAAGGACAAGGAAGGGCAAACCAGGGTAAGGAAAGGAAAAAGGAACAAACCATAAGGGCAACAGCCAGTTCAACCTAATGTAAAGAAAAGGTCTTTTTAAAGAACCAAGTATCCAACAAAAGTTTAAACATTTTAAGATTGTTCAGATCAAATACGGAGGGGGAGGAGAAGGGAATTCCACAACGAAGGGGAGACAAAATAGAAAGCACGGTGCCTGGTTGATTCAAGTTGTGCATTTCTAGGACTTGGGAGAATAAGGCAAAAATCATTAAAAGAGCAAACGAGCTGGGGAATAGGGAATTGTGAGATTCAATAAGTAAGGAGGGACACCCATCTTAAAAGCCTTAAAAGTCAAAGTAAGGAGCATGAAAATACCACATTGTATGACCGGAAGCCAAGATTGCACGCAAAGAAATTGGATAATGAGCTCTGAACCATCAATAACTGTCTACTAACAACCAATTACTGATGTTAATTGGCACTCATTAAAATTTTCGTGTGCATCTGGTGTGCGATATTCTATAAAACACAATGCCTAACCCCCGCGGTGCATATCTCAAAAGGGGTGTGTGTCAGGGGTATTACAAAAATTGCATGTGGATTTACAAAATACTGCTTAACCGCAGCTAACTTGGGCACATGCATTTATACCAGGTTCTAGCAGGCTTAAGTACAGCACCCATAAGTTAGGCACAGGATCTGCGCTGAATGCTATGGGGTGAATTCTATAAATGGCACAAAAAAGCCCCCCCCCCCCAAAAAAAAAAAAAGCATTGATCTATAAGCTGTGTTTAAAGTTAGGCATGGTTTATAGAATGGTGCTTATGCCCGGGACTCACACCTAACTTTAGGTGCAGCCATTTGCACCAACTGAAACGTGGTACACGCCTAAATTAGGCACATATCCCCCGTATTCTATAAAAACATGTGTAAGTGCTAGGAACACCCTCGTTCTGCCCACCACTCTCCCATTTCCGCACCCCTTTATTTTACCCGTGTCTAAATTTATGCGCATATATTGTAATTAAATCTAATTAGTCCTATTAATTGCTTGTTAAAAAGCCAATTATTGGCACTAATTAGCTTACTATTCAATTAAATTGAACATGCAAACCAGGCATGCACCCAAATTGGTGCATGCCATTTTTGGCAACTCTTACAGAATTAGGGGATATGAATGCCCTTTATAGAATAATGCTTAGCACTGCATTTTTTCAGCATCATTTATTAAATGAACATATCAGAATAAGGTGCCTGATTTTTATTCAAGGCAAGATCTTCTGTCTTCATTTATTTTTTTTTCTCTCTTGTAACCCCCCCCCCAATATTCAAAAGCATTTAACCAGCCAGGGTCGGCACCTGCCCGGTTAAATGCCTTTTTAACCAGCTATCCGGCAATATTCAGAGAGGGATAGTTGGCTATCTCCTGCTGAATATCGCCGGTTAGCAGATAGCAGATAATATTTATGATCTCTTTCATAAATAAATATTTATGAAAGATATCTGCATGCAGTGGAGGCAGTGCATTCAAATCTCTCTCATGAATATTCATTGTGGTATCCTGAAAACCTGACTGGCTGGGATGCCTCCAGGACCAGGTTTGGGAACCACTGAGATAGCCATGCTTAAAGTTAGGCATGGTTTATAGACCAGCGCTTATGCCCAGGACGCGTGCCTAACCTTAGGCGTGGCTATTTGCACCGTGGTGCAAATGTACACGTCAAAATTAGGTACATATCCTCATTATTCTATAACAATATTCATAAATGCTAGGCACACCCTTGTTCCACCCATGACCCTCCCATTTCTGCACTCCTTTTTCCCCTCATGTAAGTTACAATTAAGTTTAATTAGTGCCAATAATTGCTTGTTAAAATGCCAATTATTGGCACTAATGGACTCATTTATTCAACTAAATTGTGCGTGCAATTTTGGGTGATTTTTACAGAATTAAGGGGATATTGTAGAACACTATAATTTAGATACATTTTTTAGCAATCTAGGCACAAGCATGTATGGCTGGTTTAAGTGACTGCTACTAAGTTAATCACATGTATTTGCGCTGCTATGCTAGTACTCTCTAAAGGAAAGTAGATGACTATTTTCTGTTATACAACAGACTCCAGAGAGGTGGTGTCTCGGAGCCTAAAAATAAGTATCCCTTAAAAGAATTGCCCTCTTAGGGGCTGGTTCTATAACATAGGTGCTAACAGTTATGCGCGTATGCGTGTAAATGTTTAGAATAATGGCATTTTTACACATCCATGTGTGTCAATATGCAGGAAAACGCCAAAGTTCTGCCCAATATGTGCTGAACTTTCATAGCGCGTATTTGTAAGGGAAGTGCGCAGATGGGCAAAGCATGTGCGAGATGCCCACTTACTCTTAAGTTCTCCTCTTTTTTGTTCCATGATAGCAAGTTCTAATATGGGACAAAACTGAATGGAACAAAAGATGAGAAAAGAAAAATGTTGCTCCTGTCAAGGGATTGTTGTTTTTTTTCTGAGTTGTCCACCCTTTATTAGAACGTTCATCTGTCAGACACACAGCTGCTCCAAAGTTTCATTCTACTCCAGTCAGATTAATTCAGAAAGACAAGAAGCCAAAACAGGGTAGCCAGTCTTCAGTACTGTAGAGAGTCAACGCTTTTACTAATGGTCATCAATGAATCATTTTTCAGGCTAGGATCCATCTTCTTTTCCAAATAAACTTATATGTGTAGCTTCACCTCTGGAAAGTGCATGGTTTCCTAGCCCGTAAGGAAGGGAGGGTAAAGTGCAAGCAGGGGTATTAGGGTGGATTATTTGGGGGAGTAATTTTTCCCTTTTACTTTGAAGCGCCTTTTAACTAAGCTAGTTGAGAGTTCCTGTGCTTTGCATCCCTGTCCTGCCTATCCACGTCAGGAACCACCAATTGCACGTGGCCACTTATATGGCAAAGTTTGGGTGGAGTGTGGATGGGGCGAGCAGCACATAAACTCTAGAATGCAATGATTTGCATGCATTCCTTCACAATCTAGGCATGAGCATTTAAACACCGGCTCTAGGGCTGGTGTAAGTGCTTGTGGTTTACAAATATATGCACACATATCTATTTATTTATTTTATTTATTTGTTGCATTTGTACCCCACATTTTCCCATCTATTTGCAGGCTCAATGTGGCTTACACAGTACCGTAAGGCGTTTGCCAAATCCGGTAGAGAACAGATACAAGGTTATATTGTGTTCAAATAAGGTAGATGTATTCCTAACTCCATTAGGGTCGAAAGGAGGGAGGTTGTATATTGTCCAGTACGGTCTTTGGTTTAGTTGTGTGGCCGGATGTGGGGATTTACGTTGGATCTGTAGTGTAGGCTGTTTTGAAGAGGTTGGTTTTTAGTGATTTTCTGAAGTTTAGGTGGTCGTGGATTGTTTTCACAGCTTTTGGGAGTGCGTTCCATATTTGTGTGCTTATATAGGAGAAACTCGATGCATTGGTTGTTTTGTATTTGAGTCCTTTGCAAGTTGGGTAGTGAAGGTTTAGGTATGTGCGAGATGATCTGGATCTGTTTCTGGTTGGTAGGTCTATGAGGTCTATCATGTATCCTGGGACTACACCGTAGATAATTTTGTGGACAAGGGTGCAGATCTTGAAGGTGATCCGTTCCTTGATTGGAAGCCAGTGTAGCTTTTCTCGGAGGGTTTGGCACTTTCAAAACGTGTTTTACCAAATATCAGCCTCGCCGCTATGTTTTGGGTGGTCTGGAGTTTTTTTGTGAGTTGTTCTTTACATCCTGAGTAGATTCCGTTGCAATAATCTGCATGGCTTATAACTTACTGACTTCACGGTAAACCTGGAGGACGTAGTGGGGCAGTTCGGCAAACTGAAGAGTAGCAAATCTCCTGGACCGGATGGTATTCATCCTAGAGTACTGATAGAACTGAAAAACGAGCTTGCGGAGCTACTGCTAGTGATATGCAACTTATCCTTAAAATCGAGCGTGGTACCGGAAGATTGGAAGGTGGCCAATGTAACGCCCATTTTTAAAAAAGGCTCCAGGGGAGATCCGGGAAATTATAGACCGGTGAGTCTGACGTCGGTGCCGGGGAAAATGGTAGAGGCTATTATTAAAAACAAAATTACAGAGCACATCCGAGGACATGGATTACTGAGACCGAGTCAGCATGGCTTTTGTGTGGGGAAATCTTGCCTGACCAATCTACTTCAATTCTTTGAAGGAGTGAACAAACATGTGGACAAAGGGGAGTCGGTTGATATTGTGTATCTGGATTTTCAAAAGGCGTTTGACAAGGTACCTCATGAAAGGCTACAGAGGAAATTGGAGGGTCATGGGATAGGAGGAAATGTCCTATTGTGGATTAAAAACTGGTTGAAGGATAGGAAACAGAGAGTGGGGTTAAATGGGCAGTATTCACAATGGAGAAGGGTAGTTAGTGGGGTTCCTCAGGGGTCCGTGCTAGGACCGCTGCTTTTTAATATATTTATAAATGATTTAGAGATGGGAGTAACTAGCGAGGTAATTAAATTTGCTGATGACACAAAGTTATTCAAAGTCGTTAAATCGCGACAGGATTGTGAAAAATTACAAGAGGACCTTACGAGACTGGGAGACTGGGCAGCTAAATGGCAGATGATGTTTAATGTGAGCAAGTGCAAGGTGATGCATGTGGGAAAAAAGAACCCGAATTATAGCTACGTCATGCAAGGTTCCACGTTAGGAGTTACGGACCAAGAAAGGGATCTGGGTGTCGTCGTCGATAACACACTGAAACCTTCTGCTCAGTGTGCTGCTGCGGCTAAGAAAGCGAATAGAATGTTGGGTATTATTAGGAAAGGTATGGAAAACAGGTGTGAGGATGTTATAATGCCGTTGTATCACTCCATGGTGCGACCGCACCTTGAGTATTGTGTTCAATTCTGGTCGCCGCATCTCAAGAAAGATATAGTAGAATTGGAAAAGGTGCAGCGAAGGGCGACTAAAATGATAGCGGGGATGGGACGACTTCCCTATGAAGAAAGACTAAGGAGGCTAGGGCTATACAGCTTGGAGAAGAGACGGCTGAGGGGAGACATGATAGAGGTATATAAAATAATGAGTGGAGTGGAACAGGTGGATGTGAAGCGTCTGTTCACGCTTTCCAAAAATACTAGGACTAGGGGGCATGCGATGAAACTACAGTATAGTAAATTTAAAACAAATCGGAGAAAATTTTTCTTCACCCAACGTGTAATTAAACTCTGGAATTCGTTGCCGGAGAAAGTGGTGAAGGCGGTTAGCTTAGCAGAGTTTAAAAAGGGGTTGGACGGATTCCTAAAGGACAAGTCCATAAACCGCTACTAAACGGACTTGGAAAAATCCAAAATTCCAGGAATAACATGTATAGAATGTTTGTACGTTTGGGAAGCTTGCCAGGTGCCCTTGGCCTGGATTGGCCGCTGTCGTGGACAGGATGCTGGGCTCGATGGACCCTTGGTCTTTTCCCAGTATGGCATTACTTATGTACTTATGTACTATGCTAGCAATCTATAAAGCAAGCACCTACTTTTTTTTTTTTTTTTTACAGAATACGCTCCTAGAGGCCCTTTTACTAAGCCACGTAGGCGCCTAATTGCACCCAACGTGCACCAAATTGGAGTTATCGCCCGGTTACCATGTGGCCCTTGCAGTAATTTTGGCGCGTGTCCGCTATGCGCGTCTGACAAATATTTTTTTTCTGGCATGCAGCATTATCGCCCAGTTACTGCGTGAGACCTTACCGCTAGGACAATGGCTTGCAGTAAGGTCTCAGACCCAAAATGGCCACGCAGCAATTTTCATTTTGTTGCACGTCCATTTTCGGCAAAAAAAGGGCATTTTTTTTAGGTGCACTAAAAAATAATTCTGCACGCACACAAAACACACATCTACACTACCATAAGTATTGCCATACTGGGAAAGACCAAAGGTCCATCGAGCCCAGCATCCTGTGGCCAATCCAGGTCACAAATACCCGGGAAAATCCCCCAAAATGTACAAAACATTCCATACTGCTTATCCCAGAAACAGTGGATTTTCCCCAAGTCCATTTAATAACGGTCTATGGACTTTTCCCTTAGGAAGCCGTCCAAACCTTTCTCAAACTCAGCTAAGCTAACCGCTTTTACCACATTCCCTGGCAACAAATTCCAGAGTTCAATTACACGTTGAGTGAAGAAATATTTTCTCTGATTCGTTTTAAATTTACTACATTGCAGCTTCATCGCATGCCCCCCCCCTACCGCAGGCCATTTTTCAGTGCACCTTAGTAAAAAGACCCCTAAGTAAACAAGTTCTTACTCCACACAAGGCTAATGAGGACACCCTTAGTGAATCACTTTTATGGGACATTTAGTCCTACTAGTTTGGTCAAGGCCCATACCAGTAGTTCCCAGGTTTTCGGGGTATTTGCAATGAATATCCATAAATTAGATTTGAATGCAATTGAGGCAGTGCATGCAGATCGAATATTTATTGTGGCTATCCTGACTGACTGGAGTTCCACCAGGACAGGTTTGGGAACCACTGGTCCATACAATTTGCCTCCCCAGCAGAGGTCACACAACAGGGTGTTTCATTTTCTGCCAAAATGCAGAGAATTGACCGTCCTGTCAGCTCACAGCTCAGACCCTACCTGTAATGTTATTCAAAGAAGTGGTCCTCAGTGAATAGGGCTCTAGACAAGGTGCACTGTATCAGCCCCAGACAGGAGGATGAAATTACCTGCCTCTCCTAAAGTCAGACAGAGTCTCTTTACAATGCCCATTCCTACCCTTAGTCAGCAGGGTATAACCCAGCTAAGTGATCCAAGCCTCTCTAATTTGTCTTTAAGGTTCCTTCTTATCAGGCTTCCTTGCACTTTATTACAGAATGCTTCCCACCACCAGCAATCAAGGTGCAGTAATAATCTTAATAGCTCACACTATTAGTCATGCAAGGTCAGGTCTCAACCCATTCAGATGTAATGGAAGTTCACTTCAGGAAATCTGACACTCCACAGGATTGTTCTGAGCCGGCTGCACCAAAGCAGGTTATAGACCAGAACTCGGGGCAATCATATTCCATTTCCGAAGGGTTTCAACCCCATCAATAAATGCCGATGAAACTGAAAATGATTTTACGTTCCCAGCTTCTCTACATCAAATATTTTAAAACAGTCATAAACCAGACCTATGTGGCTAAGCGTAGGGGTCCTAAGAGTGTAGGAAGCTACCCTAGAATTTCATAAAGGTAAGGGAAGCGTACTGATTTCAAATTACTGCTCTTGCATTATTCAAGATTGTCAGTGCCACCTTCTGTAATTACTTTACACTCCAAGCAAAAGCACCAAGCAATCAGATCCACACTTCTGCCAGAGACCACGACTCTCTTTTTCTGTCTCAAAGGGCAAAGCTTGCTGCATGCTAGCAGTGCAAGCCTAAAGGAAACCTGCCGGCACAGGGGTCAAAAGCTGCCCCCCCCCCAAACAGCACCACTCTGAAGTGTGGTGTTTAAATGTACAGGATGCTAATCTGCTGCTCCTGGTCGCAATGACCCTTTCAGCAAATAAACAAAAGACAACAGGAGCCAAGGGCTATACAAAGATTTTACAGCCTATGCTCCAGAGGAAAATGGGCACTCAGCTAGCAATGAAATTGCTTCACTCTGTATCCATCTATACCCATGACACCCTCATTCCATAGATGAGCAGAAAATATACTTTCACCCCACCCCCTCCTCCTGTCTCATTTGGCGTCTGTGGCTCAGTTAATGCTCCAAGATCCTATAATGCTCCCAGGGAGATACAGACAATGACTGCTGAATATTTTACAGCAGAGAAAATTAAAGGGGAAAAAAAAACCTCACCCAAATCCTATGTGCAGGAAGCACCATTAAGATGACCCCTTACACTCAACATTTGGAGAAGGGAATATGGGGAAAAGAAGGTGAATGAAGCTACATTTACAGTGTCAAATGTACTATTATATATATACTAGTAAAAGAGGCCCGTTTCAGAGCAAATGAAACGGGCGCTAGCAAGGTTTTCGTCGCCAACACCCCCCCCCCCCCCTCCCTGGCCAACCCCTTCGTTGTTCTGCCATTGCTCCGCCCCCGTCATGATGTTTGACGCGAGGGCGGGGCCCAGAACGATTTCCCACGCCCCCCCGCCTCCCTCCCTCCCTGCAAACCCCTTCGTTGTTCTGCCATTGCTCCGCCCTCGAGGGCGGGGCCCGGAGCGATTTTGGTGGCTTCACCACCACGAACCTTCGAACCTTTTTGAGGAAGTCAGGGCTTGGCTTCACTGACGTCAGTGTCCTCAGAACTTTGAGAGTGAGTTTTATTATAGTAGATAATTAGCAGCAGATACAAAACACTTTCTAAACTGTACTAGTATCGTCTTCCATTTTAAAACTGAAACATACCCTTATTTTGACTGAACTGTTAAAATCTATTCTCCAACAATCAATTCTGCTAATACTTTTAAAACACTAGTGGTACAGGCCCTTATTTTTTTACACATATAGATTGGCATATCCAAAAGCCATTTTAAAAAGTGGGCTGTTTATACGTAGTGACTTCACCATGTTTACATTGCCAGGAGACACAGCAGGAAAGATGAGAGGGAGACGTTAGGACAGATTCAAGTTATTGATTTAACTTATTCCTCATCTTGAGCAGGTGTCAATGTCAAGGTCCCGTTGCCCCTGATCTTCCCCAGACATATCCATCCCAATCCAATGTCTCCCACTTACTCCAAATGTTATCTGCTTCCCTCTAAAACCCCCCTTAGTAACAAGGAATCCCTAGTACTTCCAATCCCTGCAACCCCCCTCAAAGGATCTATCTGCCGAGGCAGGACTCCCCCCTTTGAAAGAAGGCCCTCTGGCAAAATGACTCCCCCCCTCCAGGCTCCCTCCTGGTAGTGTCTCCACCTCCACCCCACAATCCCCATCCCTGTCTTCGCTGGGGGATAATGATGTCTTCGTTTAGCAGGAGCTCTTACAGTCCTAGGTTCAAAGCACTGTGACCCCTAGCAGTAAAATCATAGACTTTCTTGAGGGCAGGAGCAAGTGGGGATCACTCCTGCCCCCGGTACACATTAAACACTCTGGCAAGGCTGGGATGGAGATTGGGGTGTCTGCCAGGGGGCCTCAGGGTGGTTTGTTTTGGGGATTGGGTGAATCAGTTTTCTTTCTGGAGGGGAGTTCTTAGTGTAGGGACTGGGGGCTGGACAGTTTTATTGGGGTGGGGAAGAGTAGTTGCCTGGGGTGGGTTGGGGAGAGTTGTGGATTCCTTGTGGGGACAAGGTGTTGGGGAGGGGGCCATTGGAAGGCCAGCAGGGTTGACCAGTAGGGATCTATGCCTGGTAAGGAGAGCAGGAGCTACAGGACTGGGACACATGGAGAGCATAATCAGCAATTTTAAAAAGCTGCGGCTATACATGTGTATGTGTGTTTGGGGGGGGGGTGGAGATTAGATATTTGTTTTCCCCACATGCAGCTTTTTGGGAATCACTGCTCCCATTGGACATGGGGAACCATCAACGTGAAATCCTGCATCTATTTTACAAGATGTTCTATATTTGGCTGAGCCTCTTAGAAAATAATGTAGGAATTCTATACATCCTTTTCTGAACATCTGAATTCTCCTCGTCACTTCCTTTCTAAAACAGGGATCATAATTGGGGATTAATACAAACAAATTATTTGCCTGTCATGAATATCAAAATGCTAACTTATCCCGAAAGAAAAAAAATTAAAAAATCATAAAATCAATCAAGCATTCTTTTGCTTCCTAACATTCAAGCAGAAATAAATGACCTGCTTTGTTAGCTCTCTCCATATAGCAGAATAAACAACTCATTTTTAGCCAGTCCTCTAGTAGATATTCAGAACTGGTGAGGAAAGCCCTGGTTTAGGAGAGGACAGTATAGAAAATGATGCATACCTTTCTTTAAAAAATCCTATTTAATAATTTGCTCTATGAATGTTCCATGAGGCTGCCTACGACCGTGCCTCGCTTCTGATTGGCTGTGCCAGGCAGCTTCATTGAACGTTCATGGAAAAGAAAAAGAAAGGACTACCGAGACTGCCGCTCTCCCGAAATCGCCAACCTCCCTACCCCCCTCCTCCTTCCTCCTCTTACAGGGGTCCCGGCAGCACCAGTGAAGGGCGAGCAGGCTCGCCGAGTCTGCTGCCTTCCCTTCTCTTCGCTGTCAGCTCTGACTCTGGTCCCGCCCTTGTGGAAACAGGAAATGAGGGCGGGACCAGAGTCAGAGCTGACAGCAAAGAGAAGGGAAGGCAGCAAACTCGCCGAGCCTGCTCCCTCTTCACTGCTGCCACTGGGACCCCGGTAAGAGGGGAGAAGAGGAGGGTAGTAGAGGGGGGATTGCGATTTTGGAGGGGGGGCGACGTGCACGTAGGGGGATGGGTGGGGCCAGTGTCGGGGAGAGGGAGGGGCGCGGGTGGAGGCATCGTAAGGACGTGTGTGAGACTGAAAGAGGGGGGGTCTGGAACTAAGAGGGGGAAGGAGGGAGGGGGTCTGGAACTCGGAGGGAGAAAGGAGGGAGGGGGGTCTGGAACTCGGAGGGGGGATGGGAGGACTGAAACTCAGAGGGAGGGAGGGGGTCTGGAACTCGGAGGGGGGATGGGGATGGGGGAGGGAGGGAGGGAGAGGGGGGACTGGAACTCGGAGGATGGACAGATGGAAGGAGAGTGACAGAGGGAGGGAGAGAGGGAGGGGGGCCCTGGAACTCAGAGGAGAGGGGAGGCCCTGGAACTCAGAGGAGAGGGGATGGGGGCCTGGAACTCAGAGGGGGAGGGGAATGCACCACCTGTTCAAAAAGAAACACAATCAGGCCCGTACAGAACACCTGGAAACTTATGGACAAAGTGGTGAGTTGCAGGGGAGTGGGAGAGGGGAGGGAGGACAGCATGGAAATCGGAGGGGAGGAAAGGGGGCTGTGGGACTTGGAGGGGACAGCGGGAGAGCGAGGGGGGGGGAATAACCTTGCTAGCGCCCGTTTCATTTCATTCAGAAATGGGCCTTTTTTACTAGTATATATATTTTTTTTTCTCTAAAGTGAGGAGTGAACATAAATCTCAACTCTGCCACAGGACATCAAAATGTGTGTTCTTTTACATTGTGGGGTAATTTTATAAGAGAAATTATGGAGCAGTTCTATAAAAGGACACCTACAATTCCTTGTAGGAGCCTATTCTATAAAGGAACATAGCTGCTCTCCTTTCAAGAATACTATGTATTAACATGCCTAACATTTAGGCATGAGCACTTATACCAGCCATAGAGCTGTATAAGTCGACTACATCAGCTACATGGATACCTGAATGCGGAGTTCCACAGGGATCCCCCTCTCACCGACCATATTCAACCTAATGATGACACCCTTGGCCAAACTACTATCGAATCAGAACCTAAACCCATACATATACGCTGATGATGTAACGATCTTCATCCCATTCAAACAAGATTTAAGGGAAATTTCCAATGAAATCAAACAAAGCCTACATACCATGAATTCCTGGGCAGATGCTTTCCAGTTGAAACTCAATGCAGAGAAAACCCAATGTTTGGTACTTACCTCGCAATACAACAAGAATAAATTTACCACCATCAACACACCTAAACTAAATCTACCAGTCTCGGACTCCCTAAAAATCCTTGGTGTCACCATTGATCGACACCTAACACTTGAGAACCATGCAAATAACACAACTAAAAAGATGTTTCATGCAATGTGGAAACTAAAAAGAGTCAGACCATTTTTTCCAAGAACTGTCTTCCGCAATCTGGTACAATCATTGGTACTCAGTCATCTGGACTACTGCAACTCACTCTACGCTGGCTGTAAAGAGCAAATACTTAAAAAACTCCAGACAGCCCAGAATAAAGCAGCCAGACTAATATTCGACACACCAAAATACGAAAGCGCGAAACCCCTGCGGGAAAAACTACACTGGCTCCCACTAAAGGAACGCATCACGTTCAAACTTTGCACCCTGGTCCACAAAATCATCCATGGTGACGCCCCAGCCTATATGTCAGACCTGATAGATCTACCACCCAGGAACGCAAAAAGATCCTCTCGCACATTCCTTAATCTACATCCTCCCAAATGCAAGGGTCTGCAATAAAAATCAATGCATGCATCTAACTTTTCCTACACGAGCACGCAACTCTGGAACGCGCTGCCACGTAACCTGAAAACGGTCTATGAATTGACCAGTTTCTGCAAACTGTTTTAAACCTCTCTCTTCGACAAGATATATCACAAAGATCAACATGTGTAACTGTATAATTTAAGACTATACAGTTATACATAAAACTTCCAGACTGTCTTATAATGTTTTGTAATGTCTTTCTGCTCTAACGCCCTCATGTATTTCACCACCATGTAACACAAAACCCTCTGTAAACCAAATGTATATTCACTGCTATTTCCAGTATCCATGACGAAATGTAAGCCACATTGAGCCTGCAAAGAGGTGGGATAATGTGGGATACAAATGCCATAAAATAAATAAATAAATAAGACAGTTTATTTGTGAAAGATCACAACTCATATCTACACAGAGGTAAAAGACCTCAGTGGCTCCCATAATCGTCGTCACTTGGTGCATTTGCATCAAAAGACAATGATTACCCATTGCAATATCCTTTAGCTGCATAGCTCTTTTATGTTGGGCACAAGATTTCTAGGCACAGGCTCCCGACGAAGCTTAAACAAGCAAAATGGACAGCTCCATAGAGCCCTGGAGCATTATAAGTACATAAGTAATGCCACACTGGGAAAAGACCAAGGGTCCATTGAGCCCAGCATCCTATCCACGACAGCGGCCAATCAAGGCCAAGGGCACCTGGCAAGCTTCCCAAACGTACAGTTAAAGATAAGTCATTATATTTCAAATTGCTATAAAGTTGTTGAATTAATGTGGACATTTTTTTAAAAATATTTTGGGCATTCACTCGATAATGGAGTTATGATCACCAGAAGTTTTGGTGTTAACTAGAAATTTGTCACATCACAAAAATGAATTATAGTATAACCAGAAAAAAATATAGAGGGTTTTTATGACCAATGATGGTGGTGCTTTTGTGAGGTTCTTCCATATGCTCCTAACAGGACATATGAGAGCTACTGAGCTCTTTTCCCTCTGTGTAGATATAACAATATGAGTCATGATCTTTAACAAATAAACTCTTTTTAGAACGGGTTTCTAAGTTGAGTTTAGTATTGTTACATAAGAAAAGTGGAAGAGAAAGGAAAACTAAGCAAAGAAAAACCTGCAGAAGATAGACCAGTTGAAAAGTAAACTGTACTTTCAGTTTAGATAGCAAATGGTGTCTTTTGAATGTTTTACAGTACTGTATGCATATTTTCTAAAGTATAAGCTTAATGCTAGTACCATAGCTTCATTAACTGACTGTTACCTCAATTGTACCTGAAATCCTTCAACTTCTCTACATTGCAGGGTACAAGACAACATTTGGGCTTATGCATGTGATTGAAAGTGGAGGAGGTCTGGATCTTAGGGCCCTGTTTACTAAGGTGCACTAGCGTTTTTACCACAGGCTAAACGCTAAAGACACCCATATATTCCTATAGGTGTGTCTAGCAATTAAGCTTGCTCTAAAAACACTAGCACGCCTATAGTGCAGTTTAGTAAACAGGGCCCTAAGATTTGCCATTGAACCTAGAAAAATTTGTGCTCACACAATCTGAATACAAGATATAGGTATAGACATAAAATATAAAGATACATATTTATTTCCTGCGTTTTCCAGAAAGAAAAAAATGACACAGATAAAAACATACACAAAAAAGTGTTGTGGGTCTTTTGCTCAATATCAACTTTTTTTTTAAATTTTTTAGCACTTTACATCTAAGGCTGAAAAGCACTAAAGGCTTGGTTAAATCCATCCATTCAGAGACATAGCAACTTGCCTACTAGAGGAGGGATTGGGCTGCAGTTTTGGATGGGGTTAGGGAAGATGGAGTATTGCCCTGGAATCTAGCATATTAAAGATGACCTTGATGACAAGATGAGGTCATTTCAGAAAGAGAAAAGCTGAAAAGCATTCCAAGCCTATGGATATGCTTGGCTTGTCTTCATTCATTTGGCTTTACCGTAAAAAGTTCTGTAGCCATTTTTCCTCAGGTTTTTCCGAACACCTTTTTTCCTCTTTGGGAAATCTCAAGAAATCAAAGTAATCAGCAAACAACAGGCTAGAATAAAACTACACAAGCAGAGTGATTTGCATGTTTTGGATGACAGAGCATAGATTACATATGCTTTGCCTAACAACAAAGATGTTATCACTGGTCCTCCCATATCCACTAGAGAACGGTAGAGGAGAAGGGACAAGGCCAGTATTTATAAATCCCCGAAATACAAATCACAGAAGCCTTTGAGACACTACCAAACCTTTCTCTTTTCCATGACTGATGAAGCTGTTGGGAACAAAACAATTTACTGTGTATAAAAGCAAACAATTATATGCTTTTGGAGGTAAACATCACCTTAGTTCTAGTGAAGCAGAGCTTCAGAACCTCACTGTCGGAAGGGATTATCATTATAACACTTAAGATAACATTTTGTAACACTTACTGAAATTACAAGAATAAAGTCTGGGGAGATGCAGAAATGAAATCAACTCAATGTGTTTTTATAAGAATACTGAAATCTAAATCCCTTGGAGGGAAGATATAGACATTAACAGGTTTTTCTGCAGCGTTCCATTAGCTGTACAAATTTGAATATGTTCTCTTAGGTGAGCACTAATCTTCTTTGAATCCTCCCAGAACATTTTATCTGTAAAAAAAAATTGTAGTTAAAAATTTAGTTTGATGGAATGATATTTAAGTGCTTTTCCTCATCTCGTCCCCAATACAGGCCCCAAGAGCTCTTCTATAATTTGTTAAAACGAAATAATATTTTCGTTTCCCAGGTTCTCTTTTGTTGTCTTGTGATGAAAAGTAACATTTCTTTTCTTTCAATCCCATTAAAGGCGGCACTCTGAATGCCTACCATTCAATCGAAATAACATCAGGCAAAGACTCCTAGACCCGCTCAAAAGGATAAAATAATAATACTGGTAATAAGATCACAACAATCAGATTGAGTTTTTGATCTAAATGTGACTTGTCACTAAAAGGCAGCATCAGAATCTCTGCTGCTTCCTACACAATAACCAACCTGTTACAAACAATTTGTTTTTATTTCAGACATATTTTATTGTTGCTGTCTTTTAATTTTAATCTGGTGCTCTTTTGCATCTTGTCTGAAATGAAACTACTTATTTTACACACTACCTGCTCAAATGCCTCTTTCAGACCACATCAGCACTGCCCCCATGTCCCTGAATGGTTCCTCTCTCCACCTCTTCACCAACAGAAAATTTTACCCTTCAGCTGCCTCTAGGCATTGGGACAGCCGGCTGCTCCTCTCTGGCTAGGGAAGAGGAGGTACACCCTCTGAAATCTTGGCTGACCTGAGAGGGATGTGGAGTATCCCCCTGATTTTGTACGCTGCAGCAGACCTAGAAGATATCCCCCTTCCCCTTTGAGGATACGTGTGCCAGTCGTCACAAAATAGCGGTCATGCAAAAGTGCCATTTCCAATGATGTAATAGATTTCTGGTACCAGAGTGGCTGCCCTCTCCCAAGGGTAACTGGCTACGGAGAAATCTGCTCTGGTCTCCCTCCCTTTGGCTATTTGAAGGGGGAAGGGAGAACAGGGAATTACATTTTTGTTTCAATAGCACCAACAAAGTTCCACCACTAAATTCAGGCCCCCAAACCAGGAACAGGAACTACTGCATAACTGCTGACATCATATTTGGAAGACGCAAAAATTATGCACATAAACACTGTAATTTCATTGCCTAGTTAATGAATTATTCAGGTATGATGCTCCAAGATGACCCTCCTCAATTTAGAAAAATGTTAAGTTTCTGAAGTTTTTCATTTCACATTGGTATGTTTTTAGTTTCTAGTTACTTTAGGGATCAATGACATTAGAGTTTGTTTGCTGAAAATGTTTTCACCCTAGATCAGGAGTTCTCAACCCAGTGCTTGAGACATACCTAACAAGTAAGGTTTTCAGGATAGCCACAATGAATATGCATGAGACAGATTTGCATACAAGGAAGGTGTTGTATGTAAACGTCTCATGCATTTTCACTGTGGATATCCTGAAAACCTGACTGGCTAGGTGTGTCCCAAGGTCTGCGTTGAGAATCCCTTCCCTAGACACACAATAGTGTAAAGAAAAATCAGAATCTACACTTGATATATACATTATACGGGATAATTCTAGAAGGAGACATCTAGTTTTGGTTGGGAGAGGTGTATTTAAATTGTGGTTTTCTAGTTACTTAAATTTGTAAGTGATCACTTAAGTGTGTGAATGACATCTTCTAGAATACCAACTAGCAGAAAAACATATACCATTATTTGATGATGTGTACTTTGCTGTGGCACAAATACATGGGCAGAATGCAGAGATAGTCATGTAATCTTTATAGTGCTCTTATTTACACAAATCCATGCTAAATTCTAGGTGCAAACATTTATACCAGCCACAGGGCTAGGAAAAGTAACCAGCACTTACAGGGATGAATTCTATCTATGGTGCTGAAAAAAAAAAAAACAGCGCAAAGAAAGCGCTAATCTATAAGTAGTGGCAATCCTAGGTCGGCTGCCACCCGGGGCGGATCGCCGCTGCACACCCCCCCCCCCAGGTGCAGCGGCGTCTGTCCCCCCAGGGTGCAGCATGACACCCCCTCGCCGGCGCGATGACACCCCCCTACCCGCCGCATCAGGCCCCCCCCCAGGGTGCATTCTTGGCTGCTGGAGGGTGCGGAGAGCAGCTGCATGCCTGTCGGCTCCACTGGCTCCCTCTGCCCCAGAACAGGAAGTAACCTGTTCCGGAGCAGAGGGAGCAGGAAACCAGCAGAGCTGACAGGTGCACGGCTGCTCTCTTCACCCTCCAGCAGCGTGCACCTGGGGCGGACCGCCCCCATCGCCCCTTCCTTGCTACGCCGCTGTCTATATGCCACGCTTAAAGTTAGGCACAGTTTACAGAATAGTGCTTATGCCTGGGAATTATGCTTAACTTTAGGCACGGCCATTTGCACCAACTGAAATGCGGTACAAATGTACACATGTCCCTTATTCTATAACTACGTGCGTAAATATTAGGAACGCCCCCCCCCCCAGCATTCTGCACATGGCTCTCCAATTTCCACACTCTCTTTTCGAACTCATGCATAAAATTTTGGCGCAGATCCCACGCCTAAATTTACATGTGTAAATTCCAAATCTAATTTGTGCCAATAATTGGTTAACAAGCCAATTTCTGGCACTAATTAGCTCATTATTCAATTTGCATGCACAATTTTTAGTAACTTTTCTAGAATTAGGGGGTCTGTGGGGCCAAGTTACAGAATTACCATCTATCAGGTGGGGATGGAGTCATTTTTATTTTATTTTCATGACTTGATATACTGCAAGTGATCCCTGAGGCAACTATGTGTTTTACTTTGCACCATCCCTAATGGGCTCACAATCTAAGTTATATATTGTACCTAGGGCAATGTAGGGCTAAGAGACTTGCCTTAGACTATTCTCTACATGCAGAACTGTGTGGAGAATATGCAGAGTCGGTGCTAGGGACTCTGGTGTCCCCACTGAAAACTATCGATCAGCGCCGCCCCCCCCCCCCATTCTCCCACTCACCCCCTTTTTCCAAGCTGATTATTTCTTCCACTTCACCTCCCCCCACCCTCATTCCGGCATCTCCTCTCTTTGAACCCTTACCCCTTTCCCCAATCTAGCGTTTCCCTCACCCGCCCAGTCAAACTTTAAATTTGTTTTTCTAAGCATAAGGTTTCCGTCGCGGAGAAGCAATTCAAACACGCTGCCTTTGGCCTACTCAGCACTCTCCCTCTGCCATGGTCTGCCCACCTCTGACGCAACTTCCTGTTTCCACTTGGGCAGACCACGGCTGCAGAGGAAGAGTGCTGAGGAGGCCAAAGGCAGCATGTTGAACCACTCCCACTCTGGTAATCCTCTGTAAGTTAGACCGGGCAGATAAGGGTGGCGCTGGATGGAGACAGAAAGAAGGTGAAGATATGCCGGCCCAGCGCGTGCCGTTTCTGGTGTCCCAAAATGTTGGCACACCCCTTTTGTGCATGCCCTGCTTACCACGTTCTGTCGGCCCTGGTAATATGTACCCATTCTAGCATCCATACTGACAAGAGCACATGTACTTTTACATTAACAGCCAGTAGGCACTGACAGAAGTATAGA